>NC_090440.1:932853356-934103356 GCF_031143425.1 Pleurodeles waltl | reverse complement strand
TAAGTTTCTGACGCGCAAACATAGGTGTGACACTGGTGTCCGGATGTCTGTTTCTCTTCACGATTTTCCACGTCAGAATCGCAGAGCCAAGAAGGGAAACCGGGGCATCAGAACTAGGGGCCTATAAGGGAAGTTCCTGTTCCTAGAAATCAGTGCGTAGAGCGGGGAGGATGAGTGGGTCGGTAAAGGAATCTGCAACTAGAATATGCCACTGCCACATCATTTGTTACCAAAGGTAAGTAACTTGTTCATCTGATAGAGACTTATAGTTGCAGATTCCTTACCTAAGAATAGATAACCAAGCAATACCATCCTAGTATGATTTTGGTTTGCAGACCCTCCTCTGGAGAAGTCCTGCAGGACCGAATTTGGCAAAGTACCCGTCCCTCGGACCCGAATGTCCAGGGAGTAATGTTTGGTGAGCGTGTGCAAAGACGGCCAAATTGCTGCCTGATAGATGTCCAGGATTGGAACTATGGGCTAATGCAGTGGTTGCAGCTGTTGCTCGGGCGGGGGGGGTGGGGGGAGGGCAGTCTCTTCTTAGTCAAAGCATAGCCGATTTTAATGAGGAGAACAATCCATCTAGAGATGGTTCTCTTCTGCACTGCCCGACCCACAAAGAGCTGCACGTCCACTGGAACTCTTTAGTATGATCAAGATAGAATGTCAAAGCTCTTTTTGGGTCAAGGCAGTGGAGTCTCTCCTCTTCCTTAGAAGGATGTGGTAGGGGAAGGGGGGTGGTGGGATCTGGGGCGCATAAAAGGTAGGCAAGGTGATGGATTGGCCTACATGGAAGGGTTTGACCGTTTTAGGTAAAAAGGAAGCCCTAGTATAAAGCACCACCTTGTCAGGATGGATGGAAGACTCACCCCCAGAGTCCCTTCTTAGCCAATGCAGAACACATTTTAATGCAGAGAACAAACCATTTAGAAATGGCTCTCTTCTGCACTGCCCGACCCACAAAGAGTTGCTCGTCCACCGGAACTCTTTAGTACGATCACAATAGAAAGCCAAAGCTCTTTTTGGGTCAGGGCAGTGGAGTCTCTCCTCTTCCTTAGAAGGATGTGGGGGTAGGAGGGCGCATAAAAAGTAGGCAAGGTGATGGATTGGCCTACATGGAATGGTGTGACTGCTTTAGATAAAAAGGAAGCCATAGTACAAAGCACTGCCTGCAGCGCGCTCATTCTGCAAGCAGAAGTGATGGCGACCAGAAAGGCTGTCTTTAAAGTAAGAGGTCGAAGTGGACAGTTATGAAGTGGCTTGAAAGGAACACTAATCAAGAAAGTAAGAACCATTATGAATGGAGAAGGAGGTAACATATGGGTCAGACCCTGCAGAAATCTACCAACAACGGGAGATTTAAACAGCAGGTTGGCCAGGCAATCAGAGAAAAGCCGAGATGGCAGACAAATAACCCTTGAGGATGCCCAGAGCACAGCCCTCCTGGGCTAAAGAAAGAAAAAACAAAAGAACCTCGGAAAGAGGGGCAGAGTGGTCGGTCAACAGACTTGTCTGTACACCGTGTCACAAATTATTTCCAACGATGGGTGTATACAGTTTTGATGGAAGGATGCCTGGCTGCCAAGATAACGTTACAGACTTCGGGCAGAAGGTCAAAAGCTGTCAACTGCTGCCACTCTATCTCCACGCAAGAATGCGGAGACTGGACAGGTTTGGGTGGAGAACCATCCCCTGCTGCTCCGACAGAAGATTTTCCCAAAAGAAGCAGTCTGATCAGCTTTAAGGAGGCCTGAGTTCCACTCGAGGTAAAAAGCATCGCCGAGCGAGTGCCGCTAAACAGATGACTTTGCACACTCTGTGCAAACGCGAACAGATCTAACCAAGGTTCTTCCCACTACCGAAAGAGACCTTGCGTCACCTCCAGATGGGGGCGCCACTCGTGATTGACTAGGCATTGACGGCTGAGTTAGTCTGTTCTGGCATTCAGAGAGCCTACCAGAAGTTGGACTACCAGGGATATGGCCTGATGTTCCAGCCATGTCCAGAGACGTAGAGTCTCCTGACAAAGGGTCCACAACCCCACCTTGCCCTGCTTGTTGCAGTACCACATGGGGGTGGTGTTGTCAGTGAACACATGCTCCACTTCCCTTTCCATGCTAGCTTGATCGCCATGAGCTCCAAAAGATTGCTATGGAGCCCAGGGGATCAGACACCTTTGATCTCCGCCTCTCCCATTTTGCCACCCTATCCCAGGAGTGACACATCTGTCACTACTGTCAGATCTGGTTGGGGGGAGAGAGGCAGATCCGCCTCTGACCAAATCACAGTTCAAAAGCCATCACTGCAGATCTTGCACAGTTGTAGACCATGTCTGAGAGATTCCCCTAATGCTGTGCCCACTGGAACTTCAGGTCTCACTGCAGAGCCCGCATATGCCATCTGGCATGTGGCACCAGCATGATGCAGGAGGGCATGAGGCCCAGCACTCTCAGAGTCATTCTCACCAAAATCCAGGAAGAGACTGAAATATCTGTATCATAGTCTGAATATCCTGGACTCGCCTCTTGGGAGGATAGGCCCGAAACAACACTGTGTCCAGAACAGCTCTAATAAAAGGGAGTATCTGAGATGGAGTCAGGAGTGACTTCAGCACGTTTATATTGAACCCCAGTGAATGCAGGAGGTCTGCCGTAGTTTGGAGGTGGGAGACGACATCCTGGGGTGAAACTGTCTGCAACAGCCAGTCGTCGAGATAGGGGAAGACTCATCCCAGCTGATCTGTGCAGATGAGCTGAACCCACCGCCATCACTTTGGTGAACACCCAGGGACGCCGGTAAGGCCAAAGGGGAGCACGGTAAACTGAAAATGCCTGTGGCCTACCGCGAACCACAAGTAACGTCTGTGTTCCCATCCTGCAAGTCCAATGCTACCATCCAGTCTCCTGGATCCAGGACAGGTAGGACCTGAACCAGAGTGAGCATTGTGAACTTCTTTTTGAGGAGGAGTTTGAGGGACTGGAGTTCTAGGATAGGGCATAGGACCGGTCCTTATTTGGCACCAGAGAGTAGCTGGAATAACAACCAAAACAACCAAGGCTGACTTCTTGCACAGGGACCCTCTCTATGGCTCCCTTGGTGAAGAATGCCATAACCTCCTGGCAGAGAAGTGTCAGGTGATCCTCCGTCATCTGATCATAGGATGGTTAGCACGAAGGGGAGGGAACAGCCCCTTCAAACTATTTGCAACACCCACTTGTCTGACGTGATGGATTCCCAGCAAGGCAGCTGATGGTGAATCCTGCCTTCGACTGGCCCCTGATGGGGAAACGGCAAACTAGGAATATTTGGAGGATGCAGCAGGTGGGCTGGGCTGACCGCTGGCCCCAATCTACGAGGACGTTGGATCCTATGTCCCCTGCCACGCAGCATGTGCATAGCCACGTAAGAGGCAAAAAGCAGAGTGACTGGGGTGAGGGGAAGCCTGGGATTCCTTAATGTGCTGGAGCACCAAGTCTGCTTTGTCTCCGAAGAGACAGGTGCCATCGAAGGGCATGTCCCTAAGTGCAGCTTCAATATTTCCTGAAAAGCCAAACATCCTCAACAAAGCGTGGTGCCTCAATCCCACTGTCAATGCAACCGATCCACCAAGTGAGTCAGTCATATCCAGTCCACATCGTATTGTGAACTTAGCTGCGTCTCTTCCATCCGCAGCAGCTTGAGAGAGAATGGCCGGAGCCTCCTCTGGGACCTGCGGCTGCACCTGTGCAACCATGTCCCTGAAAGTATGGGTGGAACGGCCCAAAGAAACAGACCGCAATGCCAGCCTAGAGGAAGAGACCATTTTTTTCCCCATCTGATCCAGTCTTTTGGATTTCCTATCCCGGAGATGCGGAAGGGAGTGCACCAGGGGAGCTAGACACCTGGAATGCCAAGCTCTCATGGGTGGGATGTTGGTCAGGATTACTGGGTCATTAGGAGCAGGCCTATGGCGGTGGGCAATTGTCCTGTTAACAGGAGCTCAAAAGACTCAAGGCAACAATGACTTCATTTAGCTGCACATCCCCACAATTGACTTAAATTATTGATGGTGCTCAAACACTAAAACATATCTGCTGCCAAGATGTGTAGACTGGAATCAGATACCTAAACCAGTTTGTATCGAAACAAAAACATATTGTGGAGCACACACAAACTTAGTTAATTAAACATCTACTTATCAGTCTACCATTTAGTCTAGGCACAACAATAATCTAGTTCTGTATCAAATTTTGACAAAAGAACAAAAAAATAAAAAGTCACATCAATACGCAGACATCAGAAATGTGTAAAGCATTTGCACATAACACACAGTAATAAGTGAAAACACTACAAAAGGATGCCACACCAGTTTTAGAAAAATAACCAATATTTAGCTGTGCAAAACAAGACCAAAACGATAAAAAATCCAACATAGAGTGCTAAAGATATGAATTATGTAAGATTTATCTTAAAAATACAGTTCCACCTGGGGCTATCATGGCATCATGATCAACAAAACCAACAGTTCAGGACGGCTACGGCGTTGCGGGCCAGCTACGGTGTCGGGAAGACCAGCAAACAGTACCTTTGGATTTGCAGGGCATCGTGATCCTTGCAGTGAGCTCCGGAGAGCGGCGTCGCTGGTGTCAGTTCCAGAGTCGGTGCGGGGTCTTTGTGCCCTTGAAGTCACATGGGTTGCAGGTCGAACTCTGGACTGATTAATTCAGGAGCGCAGGCATGGATGGCATCGGGACTGCGGTGGGAAGTGGGGCGGTGCGATGTGCGGTGTCCACAGGTCACAGTGCAGGCAGCGGCGGCGGCGTTGCTGAAGCGCTGTTGTCGGTAGGCCCAAGCCAGCGGTGCAGGACGGGACGCTGCTTTGGGACCTCATGAGCGGTGTCCACAGGCCACAGTGCAGGCAGGGATGCCTGGTGACGACACTGGAGTTGGTGGCATGTGGCTGCGGTGCAGACGGGACGGTGCTTTGTGCTCCTCACAAGCGGTGTCCAAAGGCCATGGTGCACGCAGCGGCGCCGGTATCAGGAGGCCGAGGCTGCGGTGTGAGCAGGCGATGCTGGAGTCCAGGGCCCACAGGTCGCGGTGCGAGCAGTGGCTCGTGAAGTCATCTGATGACAGCGTCGGTGAGACCAGGATCGCAGTGCGAAGCAGAGCAGTGCAGCTCCGTGCGGCATCGGCAGGTCACGGTGCAGGCCAGCGGCTTTGTTGGCGGTGTCGCAGTGGTTTTTCCTCTAGAACAGCCCACAACACAGTTCCCAGTGCTGCATGTCAAGACAACTGAAGTCTTTGGTTTCCCTGAGACTTCTAACAGGAGGCAAACTCTACTCCAAGCCCTTGGAGAACATTCTCAAGCAGGAGACACAGCAAGTTTCACCCTTTGCACTCTTTTCAGGCAGAAGCAGCAACTGCAGGCCAGTCCAGCAAAGCAACACAGCAAAGGGACAGTACTCCTCCTCCAGCCCTTCAGCTCTTCTCCTTGGAAGAGGTTCCTCTTGAATCCAGAAAGATTCTAAAACTGGGGTTTCCTCTTATACCCATTTCTGCCTTTGAAGTTGGCAAACTTCAAAGCAAAGTCTCAAGTGCTTGACAGATCCTTCCTTGTCCAGGTCAGGCCCCAGACACACACCACATGGTCAGAGGCTGCATTGGGTGAGGGCAGGCACAGTCCTTTCAGGTGTGAATGACAACTCCTCCCTCCACTCTAGCTCAGATGATTCATCAGGATATGCAGTCTACACCCCAACCCCCTTTGTGTCACTGTCTAGAGAGGTGTAAAACAGCCTAACTGTCAAACTGACCCAGAAAGACAATCCACAAACAGGCAGAGTCACAGAATGGTTTAAGCAAGAAAATGCCTACTGTCTAAAAGTGCCATTTTCAAAAAGACAATTTAAAATTGTGAGTTTAGAGACCCTAAACTCCAAATTTATATCTGCTCTCAAGGGGAACTGCGCTTTAAGGATATTTAAAGGCAGCCTCCATGTTAACCTATGAGAGAGATAGGCCTTGCACAGTGAAAGCTGAATTTGGCAGTATTTTACTGTTAGGACAAAAACCACACTGCTATATGTTCTACCTTAAATATACACTGCACCCTGCCCCTGGGGCTACCTAGGGCCTACCTTAGGGGTGCCTGACATGTAGTAAAAGGGAAGGTTTAGTCCTGGCAAGTGGGTACCCTTGCCAAGTCGAATTGGCAGTTTAAAACTTCACACACAGACACTGCAGTGGCAGGTCTGAGCCATGTTTACAGGGCTACTAGTGTGGGTGGCACAACCAGTGCTGCAGGCCCAATAGTAGCATTTGATTTACAGGCCCTTGGCACCTTTGGTGCACTTTACCAGGGACTTGCCAGTAAATAAAATATGCCAATTATGGATGAACCAATCCACAGTACAATTTACACAGAGAGCATATGCACTTTAGCACTGTTTAGCAGTGTTAAAGTGCCAAGAGTCCTAAAGCCAACAAAAAATGGTCAGAAAAATCAGGAGGAAGATGGCAAAAAGATTGGGGATAACCCTGCAAAAAGGGCCAGGTGAGACACCCCCAAGATCCATTTATCTCATCCTGCAACTTTAATGCCCATTGACATGGGTTGGGTTTCCACATTCAACAGGGACTGGCTGCTGACAACTTATCAAACTTCTTAAGGATGGCATTTTGAGAAGCATTATTCTTTTCCCTTTTGCCCATTTTCACACTAAGTCTCCCCAAAACCTTTCCTCTGGCTCAAAAGAAGGCCTGAAAATATTACACTCCCTCTGGGACTTTCTTGGACATTGTATGGTGGAGATCCACCCCTCTTCCAGCTTGCGGTTTATAAACTACCCACCAATAGAATCTTCATTAAACATCCCA
The DNA here is from genome assembly GCF_031143425.1 of Pleurodeles waltl. Lineage (NCBI taxonomy): Eukaryota > Metazoa > Chordata > Amphibia > Caudata > Salamandridae > Pleurodeles > Pleurodeles waltl. The sequence goes on along the minus strand of NC_090440.1, from coordinate 934,096,498 downwards.
TCCCCATCTACGTACCCACTATATTGCACTGCCTTGTTCAAAAGGTTTGTTATTCTCTTGTGCTGCATCAACGTACAAGTTAGCAGCCTCCACAATCAATATCTTAGGCACAATCTTTACCTTGAGCAACCACACTTAGAAGCCAACCAACACATTTCCTAGGACATGGGAGCCCAACATTCTCAGCTATGTTTTTTAACGAACCTTAGACATTTTCTGAACATAATGAAGAGTCGTTATTTTGTGGATCATTATTTCGTAGCTTAAAGTTACAAATCCTGACCTAATTATTCTCATAAATATTTATAAAAGCCGCCAGGCCTCTCAGGCTGCTTTTTAAATTACATACTATGCACCTTCATTGCTTAAATGCCTATCTTTGCAAGTTAAGAAATAAATGGAATCTTCAAAACAATACATATTTCACTGTAGATGATACTCAACCAGAAAGAAATATATATCATTTAATCAATACTTGAATATTAAGTCAAGACTTTTCTGCCGATATAAATTGACAAATTTTAAACAGATTGAAATGTGATGTCTATATTTACATCAATAAACCGTAAATGTTAAGTCTGAATCACATTACATCTCAAAGTACAAACATCAGTTGCACTTAGGATTACTATTTACATATTTACACTGAATGGTTGATGGCTGAACGAAGAAGCTGAACTCCTGAACCATGGGTTATATAACAATGAATGCAGACTGCGGCAAATTGTGAGTTTGGGGCGTCGCAAATGCAAGATGGTGAAGATGGGGCAGTCAGGGTATCTAGGCTTTGTATGATTGCAGTAATTTTGAAAGAGAATTAAGGGACAAAGTCTGTTGCAAAAAGCAAAGAATTAGTGATGGATGTTCCCAAAGCAAAGAGTAAGAAGTTGATGGTGCGTAATGGTGGTTTTTGAGTTAGTCGAATTGAGTCAATGAGATGTTGGAAGTAGATCACGTTCGCATTGTGAAAGACGGATGCTTACATATCTGAAGCTTTTTTATGTTCATGTAGGTGTTCAGTGAATTCTTATGCCTTCTGTAAAGGGGCATTTGCATCTTGTTATTGTTTTGCAAGACTGTTAGTGTGATCCAGGGTTGAGGACGAGAGACTGCTGGAAATAAGCCAATGAAGGATATTTAAGGGCATTGTTGATTGAGTCAAATGAGGTAGCTATGAAGTTGCTATACGCTTGACTTGGAGACAGAGGGAGTGAATTTGGGGAGTGTTTTCTTTTGGACAAACAAGGCGAGTGTGATGTGAAGAAACCTGCTCAGAAGGCGGTGGGTCAATGATAGGAGGGGTGCGTATTATCATGTTTGACATTGACATTAGTTCAAGGGTTTAAACTTAAATGTAAACTATGCATTTTATAACATTAACTCACTTTCTACTGCCCGAATAGAAGGAAATCGAATATGACCAGCGAGGTTGCTGGTCTTTACATTGGGAGTAATATCCTTTCAAGACATCTCTATCAAGCCATTCAAGCAACGTAACGAAAATAACATTTACATGCTGCAAACCTCTTAGTACGTTGTTTCTACAGTAGAATTGTAGCCATTTAAACATTTGCGAGTCCAAATAACTTTAGATTCCCTCAAAAGTGCAAGTTTAAAACTGCTAGTTTAACTACTTGCCCCCTCCAAAGTTAAATCCCACTTCCTTCATTATAAACGCAGTGTGCCCCCGGCTAAAAATAACAAATTTACCAGCCTTGTACAGATGAACAAGCATAGAAGAGGATTATTACCATTGAACATACTGTTGGCAACTGCTCCACAAGGAGCATAGGGCTTTTTGGTCTCATCATTCGTCTGATATGGACTGCATGTAGTTGAAGGGCTCTGTTAAATAAAAATACAATTAGACATTAGAATATAAATTAAGTCAAATACAATCTCACAGTCAGCTTGCCTTCTCAAAGTAGTTTACTAAAACGTGATCAAAATTGATTATTGAAGATATTGATCAACGTTGGCCGGTGTTTGGCTACTTAGGTGAAATGAGTTGGCGAACTAAGCAAATTCAACAAGACATGTCGAACAACAAAATTACTAATTCTTACTCCAACTCTGTTCAATGAATGTAAACAGTTTATCAGTGCTTAATTTGTAAATAAAAATGTGCCGGTGCCCACAGCCCTCCTCTTAAGGACGCGACTGCCTCAATTAAATGTGCGAACACCGAATACTGAGGCAGTGCAATCCTGAAGCCATCTCCAGCCTCTTCAATCTCTTCCCTGCCCCTTCAGCTCACTCCTGCAGCTTTCTGTTCTCTCCTTTGTGACGCTTTTTCGTTTTTCTTTTCCTCCGTCTTTCTCAAATGTGTCTTTTACTCGCAATAAATGTTGAGGAAAAAAATTAAGCCCCGGCCCTCAAAATTAAGTGCCGGTGCTCCGCACCGGAAACAGCATACGCAAATTAAGCACGGAGTTTACTTTAGTATATCTCACATTTGATAGCAGATGGCTCCATGAGAGAGAGAGCGAGAGATAGAGAAAAAACTACATATTTTCCTGAACATGCCCAAACAACACAGAAAGAAATAGCTAAATGGAGAAGGACATTGCAGTGGGATGGAGCATAACTGGAGACAAAAGATGGATAGAGTGAAGGCCAATACAATGGAAAGAGGAATGGCAAAAAGAAGTATGTTACGTTGAAAAGCAAAACGTGAGAAATGTCAAAAGGGCGATAAACAGATTTCTACCTTCTGTTTCAAATAGGTAAATATCCTTTAAACGTCCTGACTAAATATTCATACTGGAATTTTATGCTAAATCTTGCATTAAAAGCCCTGACTTAATAGCAACATGGTAATCGTTTGGGAATCTAAAAACATTTTTTCATTCATATGCGTTTTTCGCTTGTTCGTGTTTCTTGCCCTGAACAGCGCCATCAAGGCAGCAGTGTGCTGCAAAATAGTAATTTTGACCTTCCAGTGTCCAACGCCATTCCTTGAATATTTGGGGAAAGAGCAACTTCCCCCCAAATACTCCAAATGGCTAATATAGTATTCCAACGCAAATCCTGGAATGTTTTGCGGAATGTTATAAATTTCCCAAGTACTTTTAGGAATGGTTGAAAAGTAGTAATTTTGAATGGCAGGAAGTGCTGCCTTGAGGGTGCAGCTCATGGCAAAAAAATAGGAACACCGTTTACCCCGAACTGTAAACACCAATACATGCAGACAATTTAGGAAAGTAGATTCTTGAAACAATACAGCAAATTAAACAAACCCTGGCTATGCCAATAAGTCTGCTGAGATCCTCCAGCCATTTGGCAATACTGGTTTTGCCAAGCCTGCAAAACTTTGTTTGGGAAGCTACTGGTAGTTTGTCATTCTAAAAAAATAAAGGCAAGAAAGACAGAAGACAAGAACTATGTAAAGCACAAAAAAAGAAGGAAGGCTGACAGAAGAAAGGCAAAAAAGAAGAATGAAAACAAAGAAAACAAAGCAAAGGGTGAAGGAAGAAACGAGAGAAAGAAACCAAGAAACAAGAGGAATAAAAGCAAAAACGAAGGAATGAAAGCAAGAAAGAAGGAAAGCAAGAATAAAAGAAATGAGAAAGCAAGAAAGAAAGGAAATAAGGCATGAAGTATAAAGAAGGAAAAAAGGCATGAAAGAATGAGCAAAGTGAATTATGAAGAATGAATGAAAAATAAAAAGGAGGAAGGAAAGAAAAAATTAAAGGAATGAAAGAAAAAAGAAAAACAAGAAAGAAAGAAGGAATGGAAGGAAAAGGGGAAAGAACTAAAGAAGGAATTAATGAAAGAAAAAAGGTAAAGGAATGAAAGAATAGAAAATAGGAATGAAAGAAACAAGGAAAGAAGAATGAAAGAAACCAAGAAGGAGGAAAAAAAAAAGACAATGAAACAAGTGTTACGTGTTCTGGGAATTAAACCCAATAAAGGCTGGTTTTCTTCCAGGGCAAAGTTCATCAGAACCGTTAGTGAAATTGAGTCCAGAATAAATGTGAATTCATAAGCAGATAATTCTTTCATACACATGTATAATATCGAAACTTTCGATAACTTAATACAGAACAGTTTCAAATTGGTGCAATCTGGTATACTGTGATAAAACAGCCGTCAAACAGTAAACAAAGGACACTCATAAAGGAATTCCCAACGACATTGGCAGGAGACCCGAACTGATAAAGTGTGGAAAGTGCCTCTGCTCACATTTGCTACAATGCTTCCTACGGTCACACAGACTCTAAACACAAAGACAACATCAAGGTAATAAATTAGAAACAATGGCACAGAAGAAAACTAGCTTTGTGTTGATGTGGTCCTTGAGATAGAGCAAAAGGCAGTCATTCAAAGTGAAGTTATCCAGTGCTGAAGTGGCTCATTCTGTATACTGGCGGGAGCAAAATGTGAACAACAAATAACAGACCAATAGATGAAGAAAGCGGTCTGAAAGCCCCTTTAACCCCTTCACTGCCAGGCCTTTTTTTTGGCTATTTGGGGCAGTTTGAGCTTAAGCTCTCATAACTTTTTGTCCACATAAGCTACCCACGCCAAATTTGCATCCTAGGGATTCTAGAGGTACTAGGAGTTAAAAAAAAAAAAAAAAAAAAAAAAAAAAAAAGGGAAAGAAGGGCTGCAGAAGAAGGCTTGTGCTTTTCCCCCCGAAAATGGCATAAACTAAGGGTTTGCTGTGCTAAGATTACCACCTTCACAGCTTTCAGTAACAGGCAGACCTGAATCAGAAAACCCAATTTTTCAACACAATTTTGGCATTTTACTGGGACATACCCCATTTTTACTATTTTTTTGTGCTTTCAGCCTCCTTCCAGTTAGTGACAGATATAGGTGTGAAACCAATGCTGGTCCCCGGAAAGTTAAACATTTCTGAAAAGTAGACATACTTCTGAATTCAGCAAGGAGTAATTTGTGTAGGTCCTACAAGGTTTTCCTGCAGGAAATAACAGCTGAAATAAAAATAAAAAACATTGAAATTGAGGTGAAAAAACAGCCATTTTTCACCACATTTTCCTCTGTAACCTTTTCCTGTGATGTCAGATTCTTGAAAGCAATATACCGTTACCCCTGCTGGACTCTTCTGGTTGCGGGGATATATAGGGCTTGTAGGTTCATCAAGGACACTAGGTACCCAGAGCCAATAAATGATCTGCACCTTGCAATAGGTTTTCATTCTATACCGGTTACACAGCAATTCATTTGCTGAAATATTAAGAGTGAAAAATAGGTATCAAGAAAACCTTTGTGTTTCCAAAATGGGCACAAGATAAATAGTGGTTATTTACAGATCTCTGAATTCTGGGTTGGCCATACTAGCATGTGAATTACAGGGCATTTCTCAAATAGACTTCTTTTTTACACAATGTCTTACATTCGGAAGGAAAAAATGTAGAGAAAGACAAGGGGCATAACACTTGTTTTGCTATTCAAGTCTCTAGATAAAAATGGTACCTCACTTGCGTGGGTAGGCCTAATGCTTGCAACAGGAAACACAACATGAACACATCACATTTTTACATTGAAATCTGATGTGTTTTTTGTAAAGTGCCTAGCTGTCGATTCTGGCCTCTAGCTCAGCCGGCACCTAGGGAAACCTACCAAACCTGCGCATTTTTAAAAACGGGACACCTAGGGGAATCCAGGATGGGGTGACTTGTGGGGCTCTCACCAGGTTCTGTTACCCAGAATCCTCTGCAAACCTAAAAATTTGGCAAAAAAAAACAAACACTTTTTCATCACATTTTGGTGACAGAAAGTTCTGGAATCAGAGAGGAGCCACAAAACTAGAGACCTAGGGGAATCCAAGATGGGGTAGCTTGTGGGGATCTCACCAGGTTCTGTTACCCAGAATCCTTTGCAAACCTCAAAATTTGGCCCAAAAAAAAAAAAACACTTTTTCCCTCACATTTTGGTGACAGAAAGTTCTGGAATCTGAGAGGAGCCACAAATTTCCTTCCACCCAGCGTTCCAAGTCTCCCGATAAAAATGGTACCTCATGTGTGTGGGTAGACCTAGTGCCCACAAAAGGAAATGCCACAAAACACTATGTCGACACATCAAATCAAATTTATCAAATACTAAACCACCTGTTTTTGCGGGGTGACCTGCGTTTTTGGCCCTGAGCTCAGCAGCCATAAAGGGAAACTTACCAAATCCAAACATTTCTGAAAACTAGACATCCGAGGGAATCAAGGGAGATGTGCCTTGCGTGGATCCCCCAATGTTTTCTTACCCAGAATCCTCAGCAAACCTCAAATTTAGCTAAAAAATCAAATAAAATAAAAATCCCACATTTTTGTGTAGGATCACCGCACCGGGACAAATTTCCTACCACCCAACGTTCCCCTTAGTCTCCCGGTAACAATGATACCTCACTTGTGTAGGTGGGCCAAGTGCCTGTGATAGGGAAGAGCCAAAAACATGTCAAAATTGAGGGGGAACCAAAGCGGGTCCAAAAAGGCAGTTTGAAAAAAAAAAAACATTTTAGGCTGACAAGTGCAGCAGAATTTTTAGCGGTATAGTTGAGAGAATGCTGGGTGATAGGAATTTTGTGGCTTCCAAAAGGTTCTATCACAAAAATGTGGAAAAAATGTGTGATTTCTAGCAAAATTGGAGGTTTGCACGGCATTGTGGGTAAGATAATGGTGCGGGGTGCATGTGAAGCACACCACTCTGGACTCACCCAGATGTTTAGTTTTCAGATGTGTCTAAGTGTTGTGGATTTTTCTACATGGCAGCGTCTCAAAGTCCAAAAAGTGCAGCCCTCACCATTCCAAGTGAGACGATTTGGAGAGTTAGCCAAGCTCTCATGTCCCAAATGTAAAACCAAAACCCAAACTAATCAAATGTCCTCTTGCTTGCCGTGGGATAAGATGTTTTAGTGTGCGGGGGGAGAGCTGAAAGACTGTTACCCCCTTCAGTTGGGGGTAGGAGGGATAACCATGCCCATACTGGTTGGTAGCCACCACTACACTATTTATTTTTTTAATTCCCTGGCATCTAGTAGACTTTCTGCCCCCCCCCCGGGGTGTGGATCGGGGGTATTTGCCCCATCTGCTCAAAGGTGGGCAGAACAACTTTGGCCCTATTTATTTGAGGTGGGGGCATGGCCATACCCCCATCCTCTTATTTTGGGGAAAAAAACATCTCGCATCGCGATCGGGCAGCAGAAATACTTGCAGAGACATGAAAGGAAAGGTCTTTCCTTTCATGCCTCTGCCTGCCCCCTCACCCCGATCGCATGCTGAAGTCATCAGATGTCACTGGGGGGGGGGGGGGGGGGGGGGAGGGGTGGGGGTCAGAGATGAAAGGGGAAGTGATTCCCCTTCCATCCCTGATGGGGGTGTAGGTGGGAGGCCCAGGGGAGGGAGTGCTCCGTCTGAGGGCTGGGTGCAGCATGAGCGCCGTGGCCGAGAGCGAGACCAGCTCGTCCAAGGCATCCAAGGGGTTAAATAAGTATATTGTGCATATATATATATATATATAATTATTTTTTTAATCAAAAGGTCTTGGCTAACGCCAGACCTAAAAGTAGCCAACATGTGACATTTGTGTGTAATTGGGGACTAGGTAATGTTGACCAAAGATACTACCGATAGATGTAAAAAGTGTTGCAATCTCAGTGCGGTCCGATAAAATATAATAAAAGTAGGAAAGCTTGCCAACTACACTTTTGAATCAATGTATGACTAGAAATGCCCTAAAATCGATCAATATGTAATCCAAATCATCAAAAACAACTAGAAAACTGCAAAATCCCGTATTTCTGATCTTTGAAAAGAAACTTGTTATTACAAATATAAATCTGAATGAAGGAAGGAATATTCCAGGGTGAGCCTATATATAGCACCACACCTTCAGAGCATACTTTAGGGCAGCTTTATAACTGACCAGTGTGTCCTCAAAGCTTTATAAAAATGCCTCAAATAAACAATTACAAAAAAAACTAATTATGTAAACACAGAATTACAAAAATAGTGCAATTAAAAACAATTAATAAAAATAGGAAATCCATAAAGTTGCATACTGTCAAAAACACAACAATCAAAGTCATTGTTTACATGACAACTGTTTTAGAAGCCAGGTATGCCATTTATTCTTTTTCTAAAGCATACAACGATAATAACTTTACTATTCATATACAAGTAAAAAAATGAGATCTCTGCATTTTCAAATCCTAATGTTTAAAAAGTAAACTTGAAACAATATTTTCTGTAAAAGACTTTTGTAGCAACAAAATATATGGAAAGATTCACTCTTACAATGCCTGAACCTACAGTTTTCACTATGAGTTATGAAAGACTTCCCACTTTGTCTGAGCTCTTTAATAGGTGCTGAAAGAAAGTGGATGTTCAAAGTCATTTGGCTAATGATTCTGTTTATGGTCTCCAACCAATATAGTCACTTGTCCTTACAACATATTGTCAGAAATGGGGTCCTTGGTTGGCGGTCAGGTTACCCCTTGTCCAAGCAAGGACACTCACTCTAGTCAGGGTAAAGGAGAATCACCCTCCGGTAACCCCCGCTCACCCTCTTGGTAGCTTGGCATGAGCAGGCAGGCTTAACTTCAGAAGCAATGTGTAAAGTATTTGTACTAACATACACAATAATACAGTGAAACACTACAAAATGGACACCATACCAGTTTAGAAAAATAGGTAATATTTATCTAAATAAAACAAGACCAAAATGACAAAAATCCAACATACACAACTCAAGATATGAATTTAAAAAAGAATAAGTCTTAGGGGCTCATTCTAACTTCGGCAGGCGGCGGAGGCCGCCCGCCAAAGTTGCCCCGCCAGAATACCGCAGCGCGGTCAAATGACGGGAGACCGCCAAAAGGCCGCCCGCCTGCCCAGCGGGAAAGCACCAGCAACGAGGAAGCCGGCTCCGAATGGAGCCGGCGGAGTTGCTGGTGTGCGACGGGTGCAGTTGCACCCGTCGCGATTTTCAGTGTCTGCCAAGCAGACACTGAAAATCAATGTGGGGCCCTGTTAGGGGGCCCCTGGAGTGCCCATGCCACCGGCATGGGCACTGCAGGGGCCCCCAGGGGCCCCACGACACCCGTTCCCGCCAGCCTGGTTCTGGCAGTGAAAACCGCCAGAACCAGGCTGGCGGGAAGGGGGTCGGAATCCCCATGGCGGCGCTGCTTGCAGCGCCGCCGTGGAGGATTCCCTGGGGCAGCGGGAAACCGGCGGGAAACCGCCGGCTTCCCTTTTCTGACCGCGGCTTCACCGCCGCGGTCAGAATAGCCCATGAAGCACCGCCAGCCTGTTGGCGGTGCTTCCTCCGTCCCCTACCCTGGCGGTCTCGGACCGCCAGGGTAGGAATGACCCCCTTAATCCTTAGAAGAAAGCGCGAATGCCGTTACAAAAAGGACCTGGTTAGCTTAAAAAACAAAGCTGCACGGGCGGGCGTGCATCAAAAAAGGCCAGCGGTGGGTCGATTTCTCACTTGCAAGTGAGACCGTGCATCGTTCCTTCTCTGGTCGGGTCGGTGACCGTCATTTCTTCTCTCCCGCAAGAGAGCGATCCGTCGATTCCCAGATGGGCACAACTGGTCCGGGCAGGCTTTGAGTTGATTTTTCTTGCCCAGCGATGTTGTGTTAAAATTTGGTCGCACGGTATCAGGAAACCACACAGCGTGGAGCATGCGTTGTTAGCAGCAGCTGCTAGCGGGTGTTGCGCGTTGTTTCTCGAGCTGCAATGCATTGATCTCAGTTGCGAGGCCGGTGGAGCTTTGTTTATCAGCTGTGTTGCGTCAAACGTTTTCCTGCACGGCGGTCTGTGTGTGGATTTCTGTCCTTTTTCCACCAGCCTCACCTTTCAAGGGCTCAGAGACAGGTTAGGGCACCACTTGGCAGGGCAGGAGTCTCAGCAGAGAGTCCAGGTGCTGGTAGAGAGAAATCTTTGATGTCCCGGAGACTCCAACAACAGGAGGCAAGCTCAGTTCAAGCCCTACGAGATTTTCACCAGCGGGATGTCACACAAAAGTCAGTCTTTGTCCTCTTTCAGGCAGAAGCAGCTACTGCAGGCCAACCCAGCAAAGTGCAGTCACAGGCAAAGGGGCAGTACTCCTCCTTCAGCTCTCCAGCTCTTCTTCTTGGCAGAGGCTCCTCTTGGTTCCAGAAGTAATCTGATTTTCAGGGGTTTGGGGTCCAATACTTATACCCCTTTCTGCCTTTAAAGTGGGCCTACTTCAAAGAAAAGTCTCTGTTGTTTACAAGATCCTTCCTTGCCCAGGCCAGGCCCCAGACACACAAAGGGGGGTTGGACAACGGGGAGTTGGAGACTGTATTGTGTGAGGGCAGACACAGTCCATGCACGTGTAGGTGACCACTCTTCTCTTCCCCTCCAGCCCAGATGGCTCATCAGGATATACAGGCTACAACCAAGCTCCCTTTGTGCCGCTGTCTAGAAGAGATTCACAAACAGCCCAACTGTCAAACTGACCCAGACAGGCAATCCACAAACAGGCAGAGTCACAGACTGTTTTAAGCAAGAAAATGCCTACTTTCTAAAACTGGCATTTTCAAACTAACAATCTAAAAAACAACTTCACTAAAAGATGTATTTTTTCCACTGTTGCCAGAAACAACAAGAGATCCTCATTCAGTAAAAAAAAAAAAAAAAAAAAAAAAAGGAAGAAGGAGTAGGTAGTAAAATTCCCAAGAAGTAGGAATTGCAAGTTTCCAATAAACCAGTTATCTGATGATCTATGATTTATACAAAGTTCTTAACATTAGCTTTGTTTAGGTTTGTCCTCAGCATGATGACAACATTATACGAACAGAGGGCAGCAAACGAACGGAGGAGGCCAATGCAGGTTCTATCTAAAAAGTAAATATGGTCTGTATATTGAAGGATTTGAATACCCACTTGCCCGCATGCGGAAAGAAACCGCTCACTGTTTGAAAGCACTTTCAAGATCCATGCTATGAAGACTGAAGAGTAAGGGTGCCAAAATACAGCCTTGTTTAAAGCCCCTGGCAGTTTCTATCTGTTTGGAGACATAATTACTCTTCCCAAGCTTGACTCGTACACTGGTGTCAATCCATAACCCGACTCCCACTATCCCCAAACAGTCCCTCCCTAGTGCACAGACACCAATCACAATGCCAAGCACCACAACTCCCACAATGCATTAATCCCAACACATCAAAAGATTACAGTCCCACTTCACAGTGGAACAGCTGCACAGAAAATCATAGCACATTCAACACCAACTGGATGCTTCAACGGTGTTCTACTACATGGCAATGACAGCAATGCTATCCACTATCCTCAACCCTCAAGGGAACATGGAAAAAAAAAATGTGACAATCCGTCCCCCATAAACAATGTCTGCAGTGCTGCATCCGTCATGGTCATCACTGGGATGCAAGTCAAGCTACTCCATGCATCAGACGAAGATAGGAACAAGTACATCTCCACAATGTAACTCTCTCCCTTTCCATCTACAGGTACCCCTGCCACTGCCAACCTGCAGAGAATGCCAGAGATAGACAGCCCTCCCCAGGATGAAGGCCTCAGTGGATGTCTGGACATAGACGACTTGCCTGGTCCATCTGGGACAACTTGTCAGTCCACCACCACCAGCCTCACCCTGGACACAACGGAGTCCCCCACCGCAGTGGGTATGACACCACAGCCAACCCTTCATCCTCAAACCTGTGTCCCAAGGACTGTTCGATCAGCAGTGTGCCCCATAGCACAGGCATTAAAGTCAAGGCCACACCCCCAAGACGATGAAGGTCCTGGTGCAACCAGGAGTGGGCACACTGTGCCCGGGGCACAGGTGGGTGGGGGCAGTGTGAGGGCACATGTGGCCCAAGGGATGGGGCACCCAAGGCAACTGACTGGCCAGGAGGCCATCTCCCAATTCCTGGGAGCATACCAGCAATCCCAGTAGAAGATGGCCCAGATCCTTGCAACCTTGCAGGAGAACCAGAGGCTGCAGAGGGAATACCACAGGAGACCATGAATCAGTGGCAGACACTCAATGCCACCATGGCCTCCATTTAAGGGGTGCTCAAGTAATTCACCACCATCCAGCGTGCGTTCTCCACCCACCCACCCACCAGCAGGCCCCTTCCACTATCCACATTACAACCGAGCCCTCCATTTCTGTGGCAGCTAGTGGAATGGAGGCCTTGTCAGAGAACCCACAGACCACCAGCCCCCTTCTCCCTCTCTAGGTGAGGAACCACACACAAGCGAGGTCGACCATCCAGACATCCTGCAGGATCTGATGCCAAGACCAAAACCACTGCCAGGAAGTGTCCCTCATTGGAACATTCTCCCTTGTGTCTCACTGACACACCCTGTTGAGTGTCCACTGTCATGTTTCCATTTACCCATGGCACCTTGGATACTGGACCTGAACTACCTACAGTTGGAACAACTACTCTGATTATTTCACACACCAGGAACCCACTCATCACCCACTGCACTTGTGAATCACATTAAACGTATTTGGGCACAGCTACTGCCTACGTGTCTTTATTGTAACAAGTACAATTTTTTGTTGTACAACATGTCATAACAGTCAACCCATTGTCCTGCAAAAGTCTGTGAGATTGACAGAAGGGGGAGCAATATACAGCAGGGATGATGGTGGAGCAGACATATTCTGGATTCGTGTCAAGGGAGCCACAAGGCAGGGCAGGAACCGGAGTTGCACCACACATATGACCAACACAGGGACAACTATCATGATAAGAGTCAATGTTTGCCACTTAACACACATGCAGTACAATGTTGAGCTCCCTAGTGTGATTTGGCAAATGGAATCTCAAATCATATTTCCATGGCAGTTCCTCATTCCCTAGACATCCATACCCAATGGTTCTTCCCTCACAGCTGACAAAACTCAACTTAAGGCATGTTCCACAGTCAGTAAAAGTTAGGTAACACATTCTCACATTGTGGACTGTGAGGATTAGTAGCATTACTGATAAACTGCTAAGTTTGGCACTTCAATTGCAGTTGACATAGCAGTACAGGAAACATGCAACATGGACAGTACTTTGCAGATGTGATGCAACACAACAGCAGAGTGAAAATAGCAGACATTTGAAAAGTAACATCTTCCCTGATGGGCAATATGTCCCCCCCACCACAACCCACCCAGAGGGATAGCTGCACACAGCACTTCCAACATGGACAGTACTTTGCAGATGTGATGCAACACAACAGCAGAGTGAAAATAGCAGACATTTGAAAAGTAACATCTTCCCTGATGGGCAATATGTCCCCCCCACCACAACCCACCCAGAGGGATAGCTGCACACAGCACTTCCACAGCGGCGTACACCAGGAGGTGCTATGTCACTAGGCAGACAGGAACACAGGTCACATACAAAAAAGTCTACACATACTTGTTCCTCATTGGAAGTATTGGCGGATCAACACTGCTCTAGAGTCAGCTGCATCCTCATCACCTTCCTTCTCATCACTTACTATGTCACCATCATCAGCCACAGGTCCAGCTGCCACCTCCTCCACATCCAGCAAAGGAATGTGACATCTCAGGGCCATATTGTGCAGCAAGCAGCAGACAACAATGATCTGGCAGACTTTTAGTGGTGTGTAGAGGAGGGCACCTCCAGAGATGTGTAGACACCGGACTCTGGCCTTCAGTAGCCCAAAGGTCCTCTCGATGACACAACTTGTCATGCCGTGGGCCACATTGAAACTGTTTTCACCATCTGTAGTCTGATATCTCACAGGTGTCAGCAGCAAGGGAAGGTTAGGATAGCTAGAGTCACTTGTGTGCACAAAGGCTGGACCCATCTCAATACTGGTAGAGACACAGGGCAGATTGTGAAGAAAGGTCAGATTACAGGGGTACACATACTATGTGATACATACCGATGAGAGAGGCCCTGTGCCTCTGCAGTTGTGCCAAAATGATTTGGACATTGCTGTTCCTCAGAATGAAGCAGTCATGCACAGAATCAGGGTACTTGGCCGTATGTTGGGAGATATACTGGTCTGCGAGACACACCACTTGGACATTAATGGAGTTAAGGTTTTTCCGGGTCCTGTATAAGTTTTCATTTCTCCTGGGAGGAACCAAGGCAATGTGGGTGCCATCTATAGCCCCTCTCACATGAGGGATATGTGCCATATCACAGAAGTCAGCTTTGACAGTGGCCAAATCCACACGCTGGGGGAACCCGATGTAGCTGTGCAGTTGTTTGAGTAAACACAAAACTGAACATCAGCTGTGACATCCCTGCTGCCAAGCCCACTGTCATCTGGAATGACCCTGAGGCAAGGAAGTGAAGAACTGACAACCTGTACTGTGGGAGGGATGGCACAGGGATGACACATGGCAGGCAACAGATCTGGCTCCAACTGGGCACACAGCTCCATGATGGTCTGGCAGTTCAGATGATATGTCTGTATGAGTGTCTCTCTTCCAGGGTAGCAAGGTCAACTATGGGCTGGTACACAGGGGCATGTCTCATTCTTACCATTGCACCATATCTGGAATTGGAGAGAGGATAAGTTGATGTCATGAATGTGTGGACATAGTCAATCTATGCATTAGTGACCACTTTTCATCCATGACACACCTAAAATTCACCTACAAGTAACTAATTACATGTAAAATGGCAGCTACCTGTCCTGCATGCACAGGCCAAATGGAAGTGAGCTCAATCCGCTGGCGTTGGTCGTCATGACGGTAGGCGGTCTCAGCTGCAGTGCAACTCCTCATTGGATAACATTGTTGCCTATAGGAGCCTAGGGCCAATGGTGATCACCACCGGCGGTGACGGTCATGTACGCAGAGTTGTGATCTCCATTTTCTGTAGTATAACTTACTTGACTCCGGACACTTGTGCAAGAAAGACCTCCACTGCGTGTGCTGCTGTGTTCTCTCTCTGAGAGCCAGAATGCCATGTCCTGCAGGGGATAGGGCCCCAGACTTCACCCAGGAGGAGCTGGAGAAGCATGTGGACGGGGTCCTACCCCTGTAGGGACAGTTGTATGGGGCTCCAGAGCAGCAGGTGAGTCTTGTGTCACTGTCCTGTCTGATAGTGATATGTGTGAGGTTGGAAGGCGTTGGGACGAGGCAGACGGAATGGATACATGGTGATAGGTGAGGAGCTGGTGTGTTAGTGGGGTGAAGCCATGTTAGTGTGGCCATGAGATGTGTGTGATATCTACTGCAGTCCCTGTGATGCCACTCTACATGCCTTGGTCCTTCTGTCTGTGTCACCCATGCAGGTCAGCGCCCATCAGAAGAAGGGTATTTGGCGTACCATCGCCAAGCAAGCGCAGACCCTGGGGGTCCATAGCCGGCAGAGCACCCACTGCAGAAAGTGTTGTGAGGACCTGAGACGCTGGGCATGCAAGACTGCAGAGGCCCAGCTGGGGATGTCCTCCCATTGAAGGACGGGTGCCTGTTGGACCCTGACCCCCCGCACCCCCAATGGCCCGCATTTTGGCGGTGGCCTACCCCGAGGTGGATTGGGAGCTTGAGGGCAGCACAGCAGCCACAAGGGGCTAAGTAAACACTCACACCTCGATGATGTAATGCTTGTATGGCTAAGGGTTATCTACTAGTGGGAAGATGTAGAGTAGGTCATTGAAGATGCCCATCGACTATAGGTATCAGCCACCCTGGCAGGATTGGTATCAAAGATGTGTGCCTATTCCATGCAGACAGTGACTTATGAGGGCATTTACTTCCAATTTGGGCGTTGTGTAGTCACCTTCAACAACAAAGTTTGAGAGTCCAGCTCCTAACATCAGCATCAGTACACCTGGGGTGTCAGGGCATTGGCATCAGTATCAGTCTACCACTGTGACAGAGGTAATTATTAAGTCCTCATTCAGCTGCCTTGTACTGTATGTGTAGATAGGCACAGTGGCCCCCAGATGTTACTGTGCTATATGTTAAGTGATTAGTAGGCATGCTACCTACCCATGCAGGATTCTGTTGAGAAAGGAGTACAGGATATGTCTCCATAAACAACCATGAGAATGTGCCAAGTACTGTGCAAGTGTGACAAGAATTACCCTCATCAAGTAAATGAGTGCAAATGTTCCTACAACAGCAGTTTACATCGGAATTACTGTAGTTTCCCCCATGGTGTCCTACTGTTGTAGCATGTATAGGTAAAGGCATGGCCTGCCATGGCATAGCAGCAGTTAATGATGTTATTACTGTGTGTGAAAGTTGGGTTGGTATTGACCCATTGCATCCTGTTTTTCTCTGCCACACTCCCTCCCTCTCCTCCTCCTCTCTCTCTGTGCATTAGGATCATCAGGCAAAGGAGAAGGGGCACCAGTGAGGGGCGAAGCTGCAGCCCACTGGACCCAGGAGGCTGATACAAGCTGAGCCGAGGGGACCAGTGGGACGGAGAGTGAGGGGAGTGCCACAGGGGAGACAGAATGGATGACAAAATCGTCGGATTCCTCCTCTGATGAATGCTCCCTGGTGGTGGCGGACCCATCTAGGACCATCCCAGCACCATCCTTGTCTGCCACCCCCCTTTACCAGCACCACCCTCCCTGTAGCTCTCCACCCAGTTGCCCGTCCCTGCTCACCCAGGAGGGTGGGCATCTCCTTCACCGCACCGCTATTGACCTCCTGAGGTCCATCTCTGTGGGGCAGTCAGCCATCATGAATGCCTACCTGGAAGGGATTCACGGTTCCTTGGCTGCCCTGCAGAGGTCCTATCAGGCTCTGGCCTCCTCATTGACAGCAGCCAGTGTCCCTTCTTCTTCCGCCCCCCCTCCAGCTACCTCTTCCCAATCTCACACCCCTCTCCCCTGTCACGGGGTCCTTTCCTCGGGATCTGCACGTCGCTGGACTAAAGGCCCACCTCCCGGCGTCACCAACTCAGAAAGCTATTATAGCACAGAGTTATGGTGAAGCCAGTCGGGGGGAAGGGAACAGCAGGGAGAGAGATCTGAAAAGGAAAAGGTTAGAACAATGTGCATTTACTCATTCATAGAAACGTAAATCATTTATGGACTCCTGACTAAATGTGCCTCCGAGATATCAGGTGGAGACCTCTTCTGAAATGAGGGCGAAGCCCCTTGTAAAACACGACCTCAGATTCAAGAGATGGTAAGAACGTTGAACTATGATTATACACAGAATATCAATCCTGTAACATTTATGTATTCTCAACATAAACCTTTGATCATGACTTAGAAAATCTCAAAGACTTAAATATGCTTTTCATATCTTAAGTTATTCAAAGAACAATGAAAACTTTGATTTGTTTATCTCCAGAAATACTTTCACATTCATAATAATAAATGGCAAAAGGTTTTGCACATTAAACCTATAGCGCCTTACTTAATAACACCAGGAAGCGCTTTTACTCAAGTAGTCTAAATCACTTAGATTATTGTGCCAAAACCTTTTCTTCCTGTGAAATGAAGCGCTTTATATCTGTAAACTGAAACGCCTGAATTATCATGCCAAGAGCACTTTGCATCTAATAACTGGAGCGCCTGGATTATCATGCCAAGAGCGCTTTACATCTGAGAACTGAAACGCTTTGACTCATTGAACCAAAAGAGTGATTTACATCTGTGAACGGAAACACCTTAAATTACTTGTGCACAAAAACGCGTTACCTTTTGGAAGTAATTACTTCCTCCAAAACTTGGATCCAGCAAGGCCTTACCGCTATGAGTAAGAACTACTCGTTTTCAAAAGCACCATAGACTTTAGTTAGACGAAACTCTGCCATTCAGAAACTCTGGACTTCTCCAGAGAAACCTCCACGAGGTCTGGCGGACTCAAAGTCTTCAAAATAGTAAGCAACCTGCTTGGGTGTGGCTGGGCTTTATAGGCCTGCCACACCCCAAGATGGCTGCTGCCTCTAAAAACATGGGAATTGTAGTCCCTTCATAGAATAACACTGATAAGTGCATCTTGTCCACCAATGCCCTGAACCTGCAGCTCTATGAGTTTTGCCACAGGGCAGACGACGCTGGTAGTCACCTTTGGAACAAGAGGGGATGACAAGTGGTGCACATAAAGCGCCGATGAGTTGCGCAGCAGAATTTCGGGCGAGACCTGGACCGCGCCTGGCCTTATTCCTGACATCCCAACACTCATACAAGGCACACTTTCATACCAACATGCATCCACATCAACAGACACGGTTCGCCAGAACACACACGAGCACCACAAAAGCCACCACCCCCATGCACACACACAACATCCACTCCCTAAATGGACTCACTCACCACCTCCCCCTCACAGACACTACACCATTTAAACCTGCCGTCACCACATCATCAATCCCAGATCAGGCCACCTGTGTCCACATTTCCGTCACCACAATAGCAGACCCCCATACATGCACCCCATACACCACATGTGCACTCAGCACAACTGTCAACACCCCCACATGCAGCACATCCACCCTACCTGCAGACACCACCACAACATACATTCACACATCCACCCTGCTTCTCCTGCCCCCTCCTCAACACTACACCAAAACATCCACACTCACCCACCCAACAGTCACACAGCACACACATGGCATCCAAGCTCGCTCCTGCACCCAAGGCACCTCCACATACACACCTCAACCACTCTCCCTCCCTCCACTCCCAAACGTTTTTCCCTATGAACACCCTTGAGTCCCTAAAAAACAATTCCTGCAGGAATTTGGCCGGTTCCCTCCCCCCCCCCAAGTGCCATGTTACCCTCCCCATACGCATGCCTTCCACCTCCCAGTCCTCCCATGGTCCCTCTGGTACAAGCCACACCCCTTCCACACTTAAGACTTACACCGCCACAAAGTCCAGAATTACCCCTCCAACCCAAAGCCAAGCCCCCTCCCCCAAAAGCAAAGTCCAAACCTACCCCCCCAACCCAAACCAAAGGACCCCCCCTCTAAATGCAAACCTGGGGACCCCCCCTCCCACACCCAAACCCCCACCTCGCCCCCTTCCCCCTGAGGTGCCTGCATGCCCCACCAAAACCCCTTCAATGTAGAGGCTCCTTTGCAGTCAGGAGTCAAGTTGGGACCATGGACATTGCCCTGTGTGCCTGGTGCACATCATGCATTTGGACTGGCCAGTAGGCGTATATTGTGCATAGTGTTTTTAATATATTACAATTCCTATTTAATATATCTTCACAAGATACCCCTTGGTGTCAAGGGTAACAAACTTGTCCTGGCTTTCCTTCCACATGCATGTGTTGTATATGTGCGATTTGTTGTGTGTGGTTTGTGTGTGGTTTGTGTGTGTGTGTGTGTGTGTGTGTGGGGGCATAGTGTACTTACGGTTGTTGTCTTCGCCAGAGTCACTGGTTCTGGAGTTGTATGGCCAGCAGGAGCAGTGGAAAGACTTCCAGTTCGGGTTCCATGGTGGCTGCAGACGTGCCTGTGTTCCTGGAAGTGGGTGTCAGGCTTTTTGCGGCGGGGCAACCGCAGCGGAAATCCTGGCGGTGTGCAATCTTGTAACATGGTTCCCGCTGGACTGGAAGTGGGTGTCAGGCTTTTTGTGGCGGGGCAACCGCAGCGGAAATCCTGGCGGTGTGCAATCTTGTAACATGGTTCCCGCTGGACTGGAGATGCCTACCGCAGGCCGCAACGGACCGTCCAAACTGGTGGTACTGGTGGTACTGGTGGTGACCTGGCTGTGTTCCATTGGGAACACCACCATGGTCATAATATGGTGGTCTGCTCCGCCGGGCCTGCGGCGGTGCGACCGCCACCTCCACTATGGTGGTCCTCGGACCGCCAAACTCGTAGTGAGGGCTTTAGTGTTTCTATTTTTTACTTTGTCAAAAATGCATTTTTATAACTTTTATCCTATATTGTATTGTTTAAGGAGTTTTCGATACCTGAATAATACAAATGTATTCATTTTCTATCTGGTAGCAGAACAAAGCACTGCAAGGTCCCTTTATGTTTCAGAGTGCTAGAAAAACAAGATGACTGAGAAAAGAGTGAATTCCAGTCCAGCCAGATGCACAGGAATAGGTCTGAATCCAGCATTTTCAATCACCCCTTTGTTAAGGTTGGACATTTATTCCAATAACAGACTGATGATCTTAAATTTAGTTTTTTCTCATTTGTAGGCAGCAGGATTGGGTTTTCAGTTGAGGACTTAGGGATTCCACAGTCTTGGGCCCAGGACTCCGTTGAGTGTCCTCTGTCCTTAAACTCCCGATAAGGCATTTTTAGAGCACACAAGCCAAGGCAGACTTTGTTCAGGGAGACATGAAGTTCTTTGCCAAGGCCGATTCTGTAGCTTGTGAAGGTTAGAATCCTGACTCGTGATCATTCAAAATAGGGTCATGGTCCACTTAATGCTGTAACCGTTGGGTGACATCTTTTTAAAGATTTTGCTTTGGTAGGAGAAGTGCGAGACTGGATGATTCTTAAATAGCACCTAATGCTTTGCCATGTGTTGCTGCAGGAGATGGACCTCATGTTTTAGGACATGGGAGACCATGCCACTTAAGAGGGAAATTTTAACTATAACTGTAGTGATCATGGAAATCAATTTCTGGCAAAGCTGCAAAATATTTTTATCAATTTCCTAATTTATTCCCTCAAGACAAAATTTCACTGCCCTGTCCAATTTTCAAACCCCCCCCATCTTGGGTTTAAATTTGCCAATCAAAAGTTCAGGTTCCTTATGCGGTTTTATATTCTTTCAGATAGAACTCTTCATTTCTCCAAATAGCCAACTAAAATACCCTATTCATCAGAGAAATCTTTTGATCACCTGGACGGGTCATGATATAAAGTGACTACAGCAATATGCTATATGCAAGGGCACTATTTTAGGGGTCTGAAAATTAGGTCCAAGTTCCATGGAGAGTTTCAAAAGGAACACAAGATGTATAATTCCCTATTGTCTCTTAGGCAACTACCAGACTTTAATCTCACCTGCCAGATTATTTTGTATTTCCCTATGCACTTGCCTATATTGAGCTGCAATAGCCATGCTTTTTGTTTGTATTATGGTCCCTATTTCAAACCTCATGTCTCAGAGACAAGCTGCAGAACATCATGGGTACCATGGGGGGTGTGGGGGTTTATGAAAAACCATGCCTCTGTGTAAACAGTGCTTGTATGGTGATACTTCTGAAGGTCCTCCACACCATCCTTATGGGCACATCCCAGACCCTGCTCACTGTAGAACTTGTGACCAAATACAGAGATGTTTGTACTACTAAATGTGTACTTTGAATTGTCTTGGGGAGCTGGACATCTCAGCAGATGCTGTGTGAATCCTTGATCCTTTATTCGTTATTTACAGTTCTATTTTAATAAATATATTTTCAGACTCCGTTAAAGAGAGAAGTCGGGGATTTCTTCAAAACTTCAAGGCCTGCAAGTGCAGAATCTGCAACATGTAACATATTTTTTCAGATAGGAGCTCTCAGAACTGCTAAATAGTGAAAAAAAAAATAATAATAATAATAATGTCAATATCAATTCTTTAAAGGGACAGAAAAACAATGTGACACAGTGGACACGTTTATTCATACCGTCCCTGTCCTAGAACATCTTGTGGCTATGTACAGAAAATGAAGACTGCCTTTCCCCTCACTTCCCTGGTATATGCAAGATCTAAACAAAACTCGGAGACTGTGTGAAAGCTTGAAGTTACATGCTAGCATTTGGGTCTCTAGTTGGCAGAGGTTTGCGCTCTGTCCAAGAAGGGACCACAATCATAGTCAGGGTAAGTAAGAAACACAATAAAAGTTTACCCGTGCTCACTCTCTGGTAGCTTGGCACCGAGCAGTCAGGCCAAACTATAGAGGCAATGTGTATAGTACTTGTGCACAGTAAAAGTGAAAACACCACAAAAGAACTCCACACCAGTTCAGAACACTAGCCAATATTTATCTGAGTCAAACAAGACCAAAAAGTTATTCCAAGACAATAGCTCCAACTGGAATTATCTGGTCGCTCTAGACAGGGACAAATTCAAAAGTTCAATCTGCCTGCGAGGGAGTGTGGGCCGGATGCAGGAGTCACATAGACCTGCTGACAGTACCTTTGTTGCGTCGATGCTCAGTGACAATGCCTTGATCCAGAGGAGGAGCATGTGTTGCGCTTACAGGTGATGCATCGATTCCTGATCGGATAACAATGCGTCCATGTCCAGAAATGATGAGTACTTGTTCCTATGAGTCAGTGCTGAATCAGCCAAGCCGGGGCTGCATTGTAAGTCAGGGTCATTGTGTCACGCAGTCAATGAGTGGTGTCCACTGCTTCAGTGCAGGCAGGGGCCAAAACAGTGTTTCTGCAGTAGGATGTGTCGGTTCAAGGAAAGCACCCGTGTTGTTGCGACAGTTCTTGTGTTGCAGCACCACACTCACCTCCAAAGGCCCAGAACTGGATTTGGCACCACTTGGCAGAGACGGACTCTCAGCAGAGGAACCCAGGTACTGGTAGCAAGATGCAGGTGATATCCTGAGACTTCAGAAACAGGAGACAAGCTCAGTCAGGCCCTTGGAGTAACTTTAGTTTGCAGGATGCAGAGAGTTAGATCCAGTCCTCTCAATCCCAGGCAAGAAGGTGCAGGCAGCAGGCCAACACAGCTGAGCAAAGAGAAAAGTGGTAGTCCCACCTGACAGCCCTGCGGTACTTCTTCCTGGTAAAATGTCCTCAGACCAGAAGTGTTCCGAGTACATAGTGTCAGAGACCCAGTACTTTTACCCAAAAATGCCTTTGATTTGGGGGAGACTTCAGGGAGTGGTTTTGAAGTGCCCCAGTTCCCTTTCAGCCCAGTCCTGGCTGCCAGGAGGTCTGTGGTAAGTTATCAGTCCTTTGTATAGAGTCAGGCCACTACTCTTTGAAGTGTAAGTGAGAGACCCTCCACCCTTCCTGCCCAGGAAGACCCACTGGTATACAGATGGAATGCAGGGGCAGTTGAGGGTCCTATATTTATGACTGTCTGGATGGAATGCACAAAGGTAGCTGTCACCTAACTTTACACAGACCAGACGTGGATTGGAGGCAGGCTCAGGCAGAGGAAAGTTAAAGTAAGAAAATGTCAACTTTCTAAAAGTGGCATATTAAGACCTGCAATTTAAAAAACATATTTACCAAAATGTGTTTTTAAATGTGAGTCCAGAAACACCAAACTCCTTTTTTTCGATCTTTTCCCAACTGGATGTAACACTTAAAAGACGTTTTAAGGCAATCCAAATACTAGCCTATGGGAGAGGTAGTCCTTGCAATAGTGAAAAAACAAATTGAAGAGTTTTTCACTACCTGGACATGTTAAACTTAAAAGGTACATGTCCAACTTTTTAAATACACTGCACCCTGCCCTTGGGGCTAACCAGTGTCTACCTTAGGGGTGTCTTACATGTAATAAAAAGAATGGTTTGGGCCTGGCAAGTGGATACACTTGCCAGGTCGAAATGGCAGTTTAAAACTGCACACACAGACTCTGCAGTGGCAGGCCGGAGACATGTTTACAAGGTTACTTATGTGGGTGGCACAATCAGCGCTGCAGGCCCACTAGTAACATTTGATATACAGGCCCTGTGCATACTTAATGCACTTTACAAGGCACTCGCTGGTAAATAAATCAAAGATGCCAATCATGGGGAAGCCAATGTTACCATGTTTTAGACAAAGGGCACATGCACTTTAGCAATGGCCAGCAGTGAAAAAATGCAGAGTCCTAAAGCCAGCAAAAACACGGTCAGAAAATAAGGAGGAGGAAGGCAAAAAGTCTGGGGATGACACTACTGAAATGGGCATTTACAACACTACACGCAGAAACGTTCAAGTAAACCATATGCAAAGTAGCTATAACTAGACACCACAACCATTGTTCAGGCCATAAAAGAGGTCTATGATAAGATTATGATAGACATTTTTATGAAAATCACTTTAAATGCTATGTTAGATAAGCACTGGGTTAGTTGGATCAAAAGTGTGCTAATTTTGTTAAGAACGTGCCCAAGAATTGTTACGGTCAAGAAATCCTATTTAAAGCAAGACCGGTCATGGATTCTCTCTCACATACAATAAATTGCGCTCCCATATACCAGTTCTACATAACAAATGTCACTGGGGTCATCATTAGTTAAGGGTGGTGGAAAACCTGCCACAAAAGAAAAGGCTTTGGACTTCGGAGTAATGAATGTAGCTAGAAGGATGGCCCGTACAGGAAAACAAACTGACGTACATATCCAAAAAGAGTTTGAATTTTCACCCTTGCAGCAGGCATCCGTTATGGTGAGGAAAACACGAGATGACCGATCCAGGCGTCACAGCTATCTGCACCGGGAATATATGTATATGAGAAAAGTTCTTCATCTCAAGTAGGTCACCACTGCCTTCGGACCTTGGATGCTGAATTCCGCCCAAAGGGAAGCACCTTGTACATGTATAGTATCAAAGCATTAGATTGCTGGTTAGATTGTTAGTATAGGAAGATATGCATCTTGGAGAACGAAGGCAACAAACAAATGCTTTGATATAGCACTCACATAACCCACTCAGTGGTGCGATTTAAACTTCTCTAGGAGAAGGAACATATTTTAATCTGAAAAAGTCTCCGATTGTGGCAATCCTACTGTCACATTTTCTACTGCAAAGAACCTCGTGCAAAACACTGAACCAAATGCTGCAGGTGACTGAACATCTACAGCATCTGACTACAGAATATTTTCAACTTTGTGCTTAGATCCAAAGATCTAAGCACATATTATCTTAAGGAAAGGAATGGCAGGAGGCAGAAATAGGTTTCAAATAACTGTATTCTTTACCGTTAAGCTATATAGGTTTCCGCTTAGTTGGGAGTCATCTCTTGAAGTCTGATATCTTCTGACATTTTGGTAGAAATCAGTTAACTCATAATACATAAATACAGGCCCCTAAAAGAAAAAACAACATGTATGTTTATATGTTGTAATAGCGCTTTTTGTGGATAAACAATTGCGCCTCATGAAAAATGCAGCATAATGTTGATACTCATTTATCCATTATAAACTCAAAACCGGGAAATTTAGGCCAGGAAGAATTCAAACGTCTTAGGCTGATAAGTCATATAAATACACAGAATCTGGCACCCCTGTTCCCCCACGTCTCCAAATCAGTATCCATGTACAAATGCTTCAATCATCTTTTGTGGTTTATGTACCACCCCATAACTACAGTTTAAACTATGTACAGTTTCTGCCCTTTGTAGGTCATTTCTGCTCAAAACATCAGGGTGCGCAAGTCAAATAAAAAAATGAAATACATGTTGACAATGGAGAACATTCTCAAAACAGGGACACAGCAAAGTTCAGCCTATCCATTCATCATCTTGTTGAAGACACCAATTTTTCAGTGAGAAATTCTAATGCAACCATTAACTGTTCAATCCAAAAGCACTATTTTGTTGAGATGCTGTGCAGGTGTAGTTGTGGGCTTTTTCTGTGCCGTGGTATCTTGGAGCGAGTGATGTAGATTATTGTGACTCCTTACAGTTCCAACGTGAGCTCAGTAGGTCTTGTGCATCAGCCAGAGTGTCAGTGTGTCTCTGTGCATGTTGATGTCCGTGTTTCTTTCTTTGTGTGCGGCTCAGTTTGTCCAAGTCCCAGTGCCTGTGACCATGTGCATACCATTCCAATTTAACAGTGTCCCCATACTTTTCAACTTGTTTTCTTGTCTCACTATTGGTATTTCCCAGTAAGTCACCCTGTCCCAATCAAATTGACAATTGTGTTTGTTTCGGACTAGTGACATGACAGTTTCCCCAATGTAAGTGATTCCTCCCCCCATCTTGGTGTACCAGCCTTCCAGTCCCAATGAATGTGTATTCATTTGTTTTGTTGTAGGTGATCTCTCCATCCTAGTGTATCTTCATCTAAAAAATAAGCACCTTCCTTTCCTGGAGGGTGGTGTATTAGATGCTAGTGTGTAGGTTGTGGCATGGCCAGTGCCAGTGCCTCCTCATCCTGATGTTAGAGGATTCCCTGCCCAACGCACATGCTTTCAGTCAAAATGTTTTGTTAGCATTTTCTTTCTTCAAGATCTGGTACAGTCCATTGTTTGGGAAGTCTTACATATCTGATGGTTTTGCGGTCTTCGACTGTGTGAATAAAGGTGAAACCTGGAAAAGCAGACCTGGACTTAAAATCGCTGCAAAACCATGGCAGCATCTCAACCAGGTGTATGTATCCTATATCAAGGGGCATTACTCTACAAGAGTACAGGATATGTGATGTCTATATTTTATGTTAACCGTGTGCCTGCTGGGTTTTATTTTGACAGTTGCAAAAAACTTGTTGGCAGCAGGTCTGGACTGCATAGGTTTTTCAATATTGAAGAATGATCTTTCAGTTATGGGTTTGTTAATTTAGAATTTCTCCAGAGAAGACATTTTGTTCCATCAGGTGACAGAGAATGTATTTGACAGTTCTAGCTCTATTTAAAATGTAATGTTTTGAGTGAGAGGGTAGGTTTTGAGTTCAAGATCTAGCATTATTAAGAATCAAGGAACAGACACAGACTGCTGAGGAGTGGGAAGCCAAAATGATTTAAATGAACTGTGTCAACGACCAATGGCTTTTTGGCAATATATGTGAACATTTCCATATTTATGCTATTTTTTCAGGAGACAAGCAGAAAGACACTTTAAAACTGGATTATTAACCCGAATGCAAAACACACTGGAAAGTTCTTTATGACATTTTCATATGTTATTTCACTGACTCAAACTCAGCATCCAACCCAGAAGTATCTGAAACATGTTGAGAGTTCATAATATCTAGTCATAAAATGAAGTATATTAGCAATTGAAACAGGATTCTGCTAGGGGGTATGCTAAACTTGTACAAGATAAATTATTTGATTAGGATGTTACTTAGTAATAAGGAAACTTTTAATTGCCAGAAATAAGAAGTCTGGTGCTCTATTGAGGTATACATCTGTGTGTAGGGGGGAAATAGAGAACAAAGGGCAGGACTACAAAGGAGTAGTGGAGATAGCTTCTGTGGATTGGTTTTCACTATGGGGCAAATCAATGTTCTTTCCGCAATAATAAATGTTTAAGGCTTGACACAGAACACAAGAACCACATTTTGCTGTAATTGAAAAAGTTATCCGGGGGGGGGGCAGAGTTTATAAAAGTTTTATTGTTTAATCACTAAGGGCCTCATTACGAGTTTGGCGGTCCCACCACAGGACAGCCAAACTCATGGGAAGGACACCACCGCCATAGATGTGACATTCACCCCCCCAAGCATATTACAATGTTCCCACCAGGCTGACCAGTGGGAACATTGTAATACGCATTCCTGCTGGGCTGACCGGCAGGAACAGTGTTAGGATATTGGCCTCGGCTCCCTTAAGGGAGCCGAGGCCAATATCCTAACACTCCAGCACTCTGAGTGCGCACTGCCTGCTTGAAACATTGCACTACCCATGCCATGGGCAGTGCAGGTGCCTCCCTATAGCCTCTGGCATTGGCCTTCTGCCAGCCTCTTTATGGGGGGGTCCCCGCCATATATAAAGGCGGCAGAAAGAGGGGTCGCAATCAGCCAGGCTGCGTTGAGTTCAGCGCCGCCCTGGCTGGTTACAAGCCCTACCTCCGTCATGCTGTTGGGAACCATGCTCCTGATATGAACGTGCTCCCCCTAGCGGGTCCGCCCACCAGCATTGTAACTGAGTGGTCGGACCGCCAAAGTTGCAGTGGTCGGACTGTCAATGAGAGTGTGACAATCCTCAGACCGCCATACTCGTAATGAGGCCCTATGCAACATAATTACAACTACTCCTAACTGAGACAGTTGCTGAATAAGCATGCCACTGTTGGAAGTGATCTTTCGTTTTAAATGCCTATGCTTGACATAAACAAGACACGTGCTGTAACAATTTGCAATAAAAATATTGTAACATTTAAAAAAAAAAATCTGTCTGCAATAAAGAAATGCTTACCTGAATAAACTCTGAGAGAGAAATATTCACTAGACACACACAATTGCTAGCAACTGTGTTATTTACAGTTATGCACTTGGAACATGGGAGGTCTGTTCCTTTGGCACCTGTGTAATCCCACTGCAAGAAAAAAAGTAATAAGAAAACCATTCAATCTTTTGGCAAGAAAAGTAGCAAAATCGAAAACTTCCCTATATTTTCAAAAGATACTTACTACAGTCGCCCATTTTCATTCCTTGCAGGTGCAAAATCTTGGATACACAGTAACAAGACTGACAACTGACACACTCAATATGTTTACTGTACTTTAACCTCACACTTCCCCTCCTGCACTTTTTCAAGTTATTTTCATTGCACACCATTATATATGATTAGTCCTTTGAGTTCAGTTCAACCGATGAGAAAATGCTGATCCATCTGCACCTCTTGGTGCAGTAATCACACAGTAAGAGTACCTGCTGCCTATTAGAATATTCAATGCCACTTTTGGCGCTTTATTTATATACTATTAATCCATGAATCTAAGTAAATGTCCCCATTTTGACTATGAAAAATGTACGCTTAGCGCACATCTCCGAAGTCTAGTGTTTTCATGCCCAACCCTCTTGCCAGGACAGATCTACACCATGTAATTGATTTAAAAAAAAATCTATTAAGTCAGTCTTTTCCTTGCCCATTCTTTAGCCTTCCTCACAACCCAATTGCAAACAACTCCGAATCAGTCAGACATAATCACTGCAAACACTTCATGCAATATATCCAAGTCAGTCACCCACTTGCCCCCCTGATGTGGCTCACAGATAGCAGATTTTCTGCATGTTTTATGGTCCTGTCGCTCCCTATTCTTGTACTGGTATACCGTGGTACATACTCTTAATAGGGCCTCAGAGTGGAAGACAGACCTAGACATTCAATCAATACTGCTGAGCCTACTCCCGTCATCGGCCGAGAAGCATCTAAGTAGGAAATCCATCCTTCTTGGACTAGTCCTAGTGAAAAGACGAATAGCTATGGCATGGCTCTGACCAGTGCCCCCACCCCAACCCCACTGTGATGCCTGGATAAAAGATGTCATTGAATGGGTGAGTGCAGAGGACATAAAAATGCGCTACGTTCGCAAGGACGACCGCTTGGAAGATGATCTGCGAGCCTGGTCGACTAGGATATCAGAATTACAAAAATCACAAGATTGCCCCATGGCATGATTGAGTTAGAGATGGGATGGGAGACTCAGATAGAATGTTTGAGCCATGCTACATCAGGTGTGACCAGACAGTGACTATCTGCTTTGTCCTCGAATCCTACAGAACAACATCTAATGGCCACCATATACACAGAGCTAAGGGGTGAGGGGTGGTTGGGAGTTTATAGGTTCTGGTGTTTCTTTTTTTCCAATTCGTTTAGTAGCATGTCTATGGCCACACAGTCTCTTGTCTTGATCCTAAGGATTTGGCCAAAGAGTGGACGTAGAATATGCTCCATGATGCAAAACCTCCATCAGATACTTTATGGGATGTATGCAGAAGCCACGCCAAGTTCACTCTGATGACCTGTCTTTTTTCTGTGCATGGTTGCTGATCATGCCTACTCTTTGGAATGATGTATATCATTGCACGCTTTCTTGTGGGAAGCACTGCTCTTTGGCATTCTATAACTAGCAATGTTATGACTAACTGATATGCAAAAAATCCAACAAAGTAAAAAAAAGAAAAGAAACAGAAAAAAAAGAAAGAAAAATCACATTCAGCCATTTTTTGTTTGTTACCAGGTGTAAAACACTTATCCACATGCCAAATAGGTCTTCACAGTAAAGTACTGCATGGAATGTGGTAAACACAGAAGGAAAACAATATTTTGGAGTTCAAATCATAAACAGAAAACGTGGTCTAAAGCAAAATATCAGTTGATATGGAATGTGTGGTCACGGCAAAGACACAACATGAGAAGTAATGGACAGCACAACAGAGGCAGAAATATTAATCATACATTTACCACTGTGGGAAGAGGACCAGAAATTCTACAAGTGAGGAAACGAACAGTAATATTGACCCAGATTCCAGGACAGAAAACAATTTCTGTTCACTGAGACAATACAACAAAGAGACCTTACCAACTCCAACAATCCAAGTCCAAAACAGATTGAAATCAAACAAGGAACTTGGAATATGGAAAGTGAAAAAGATCTGCCTGCAAAGGAGTCCCAGGACAGAGAAATAGAAGGGGCAATAAAACATATAAAGAAAAAGATCTTCAGCCATCACAAAACCAAACCTAAAAGAGGATAATCAATTTCAAGAGTACTCTTGCTATGCTCTCTCTAGTGCATAAGTACTAGTGACAGGAATAACAATAGCAACAATTAACATAGTTGAATTGTTTGCATTTTTCACCATTCTAGTACTGCTCATTAAAATGATGAGTCTGCTCTGTTTAATCACTCAAACTCTTGTTTTAATTACAAGGGTAAGAGCTTTTTAATAAATATTCGAAAATATATTTCCATATCTTTTCTTTGTGACACCCTGGGTGACGAAAGTGACAACAAAAAGGTTAGATCTGTTTCTGTGAAATCCTTGGGAAATCGGAGCGGCGATGTTTGAGGTTACCAACAACATCTATCAAACTGAAAGGTTAGAGGTTTTAGATGTGATACTGTGATTTAGCTTAATAAACCAACATTTACTGATGATGTAATTAGACTCGATCTTTCTATTGTGAGGTTTTTGTTGACATAATGCATAGACCTACTAAATTCGTAGGAACCGAATAACAGTCAAGAATACAGTTATTAGTGTGAACTTCATGAAACAAAAATGAGAAAATACCAAGTACCAGAATAAAAGTAGCCTAAAGAAGTAGACAAAGAAAATAACCCAAAAGTAAATACACAGGTAGTAACTTTTAGCAGCAGTCATAGCCACTATGAAGAAAGGCATAGTGAAGACCACACAAACTGTCCACCAGCCATATCATTAAATAATGGTGACACTCTAAGCATCATAGAGATCCTACCCAGAGAATAAGGAAACACTGGGCAAGGCAGTCACAATCCACTCCTCCTTTTACTAATAGGAAACTACCCCCTTTTACAGATCCTTTTTTTCACCAGTGTGATGGGTCAGCCAGTTCTTTCCTTTGTACGGTCTAGGATTATGTGGGTGTGAATATTAACCACTTTAAACCCATAGCACCATTTTTACTTTTTAAAATAAAAAATGAGATGACGAAATCATCTTCTAATATCTCCCTCTTGCCACAGAATCCCTCTTTGTGCTGAACCCTGTCCAAGGTTATGTCATTTTTTAAATAATGGAGCAAATATTTTACTCTGAAAAATCAGCGGTGAAAAATATTATGGTTGCCTACCATTCTAAAGACCAGGACAATGGCAGCTATTTCACAGCTTTTAACAGCCTTTAATTCAGGCAACCAGGAGGTGGTTTTGTAAAGTTGGCCGAAAGAGGTTACCGACTGTTGTCAAAAGGTTTTGATTAGCCCACTCTGTCAAAATCAATCAGAATTCCAGGTATCCTTTACACAAGATCGTTACCACATCTCTATAAACCCCAATTTGGCCAAAATGTGCAAACATTGGCTTGTGACTATAGAAGAATGCTTTGAAATGTTATCAGTTGCATGCACCTTTAGTGGTTGACAGTTAATGTAAATATATATATATATTTTTTAACATTGGTGAGGTTTTCACTTGTTTTCAGATTTTGCTTTGGATTGAAGCAGTTAAAGATAAGGAATAACGACGTGGGTTTGCAAAAGAGCTATTGTATCCTTAGAGAGAATATTGATTTGGTGGAATTTTTTTAATTAAAATATGTGGTTGTAGAATTAACTATGTGATGAAAGCAAAAAAAAGCCACTCTAGGCCAGAATGGATTAAGTGGTAATATTTATACTGAGGGGAACATCGATTTATAAACAGCCCACTAGGACAAGATTTTGTGGTAGTAATTGTTAAACAGTGATAAAGATAAGAATATGAAGCTGCAAATAATTAGAAGTAAATGTGCTAAAACATATGTTGTACAGAAAACGGGCAAATTGAGATAAAAATTGATATATTTGTTTAATATTGAGCCTAAGAAAAGATGGCTGCTGCTTGTTGCAGTGTTTGAATGCTCTGCAGATGGCTGTCCTTTGTTTAGGTTTATGTGGACTACAAGTTCATGGGTTATTTATTTTGGCTGTATCAATGTTTTTTTCTGCCATCATGGAGAGGTGATCTCCGAAACACGTAGGATGTTGCTTTGCCAGTAGTTTTGCTACAATAAAGGGTATTTTGCATCAGAGAAGGAGTGGTCACGGCTGTCTTTCCTAAGAGGACACAGTTAATGTGGGTGAACTCTGAAGAGAAGCGGGATTATTATTATTATATATATATATATATATATATATATATATATATATATATATATATATACACATACATACATACATACACACACACATATATACATATCTACCTATCTTCTCGTTCTGGCTTGCGGGAACCCTACCTTAGGGATAGGCTTCATGACAAAAATCCATGACATTCATTGAGATCCAGGATATGTGATGGTGACATTAAATACTCACTCTTTACATACAAGCATCTACCATGAAAAAAAGCATGTGGGTCTCTGTAAGTTTTTCATCAGGGCTAGACTGACTGTATATTATGACGAGAAAAAGATACTAAAGAATATGATCGAAATATATGACCATATTTTGTTGTTGATGGTATATTGTATAAATAAGATATGGGTACAGATGAAGGTACATGCTTTACCCCCAGCTAAACCAACGTGTCCATATGCTGGAGGAAGGAACGGGCATTCAGTGATGTCAAACCCCAGACGAAAAACGTGTTGACGGATGGAATTTGAATAAATATTTATGGTTGGAAATTCGGAACAAGTATTGTAAACCATTTTTTCAGGAGGAATAAAACAGGATTGATTTAACTTATGAAGCTATTTGGAGGAGGACGGTCCTGAAATATTGGCAAAGATACGAACTATTGAAAGTATCGTAGTGTGTGCCATTGCAGTATGATTGTTGAGTGGCAATTTTCATTGTCATATGGGACCGTATTTGGGGTGAGGTCTTAGCTATTGGCACCGCCAGAATATAGTGAGAAGGAAATATTGGGGTTGAGCGCCGGATACTCATACATTCATCCTTAGGAAGTTGGTAGTTAGTTATGAATAGCCACCACACAACACTCAACTGGAATATACCAGATAGGGATTTAGCGAGTTTAGTAAGCAATTGTCGTGAGGATTTTGAAGCAGCTAATAAAGATTTTCCAAACGTTTAGAGTGTGGGGCTATCCAGAGAGAATGTGGGGAAAAAATAACAACACCTATGGCACCAAGGACCACACTAAATATGTCACAAGTACATCTCTTTATAGTGTATATAGGAGTACAGTTAGTCCCTATGAGAAGAGATATAATGGGAACACCATATTTCCCATTAAAAAAAAAAAGTTTAGAATACATGCAAGCTATCACCAAGGGAGATGAGAAATACTCTGTAGCCAGAACCTCTGCTAAATTACACAAGGCAGACCGGACAAAAAATTATGATACTTTGGGATATACCGAATACCTAGACCCCCACGGGAATGTGACAGACAAGCTAATCTCCACATCCAGATATGTAGCATGCAGGAACGGATTACATGTTAACCACATTAGGAAGCTGAGTAACAAGAACCAGTATTTCTTACTTATCTTAGTTAGAAGCCCTATTGGACTAAGTGAATATTTTTTCTCAAATTTTAGCACATAAAGAATCATTTTCTGGTTTCAGTCAATCTTAGCTATGGACATATGAGTTATCAATGCCCACTCAGGCGCGATTCCTGCAACCATAAGACTAAAGCAGTAGTTCCCAACCTTTTGACTTCTGTGCACCCCCACTTTGTCATTACTGGAACCCAGGCACCCCCACTGAAACTTTATTGGAATTCAGAGGGTTCCCTATCCCAGAGTCATTACTGGAAGCCAGGGACCCAGGCCTAAACACTGTTGATGATTTGAACCACAAAACATTACACACAAAATACAGAAACAAGCATTCCATCAAACACATACACAAATGATAACAGCTTTTATTTAGTTTGGAAACGCAAACTAAAAATATTAAAAAGGATGGTTGGAGATTTTCTAAATTCAATTGAAGCCACATATCGTCCAAACTATATTCTGTTTGATGCACCTGCACTGCCCCCACAAATCAATCTGAGGATACTAATTTAATTTGTAGCCTCCAATATCAAATTCCTTTACTTTTACAGTATCTTTTACAATTCTCCATTGTAGATTTAGCCACCTTATTTATATTCACTTTATTAATCTGTTACTATTGGTTAATTTTTCAAAGAAGTCATAGACCACCTGTAGAGGCTTTGCGGCCTCTCGGGGGTCCCAGGACCACATCATTAAAAAAAAAAGAAAAAGAAAAAAAAACTACCATTCTTTTGAATTCACAAATGGATTTGGTTCCATGTGAAAACGTAATGAACCAAAGAACTATTGTTACCAATTGATTGATTTACAACACCCATGGCATGGCAACTGAAATTGCAGGAATCTCTTTATTGAATGACGCATTGTATTACAGTATGAAACTTATAAATTATTTTTTATTTGAGTACTTTTTACTTAACTCTTTGGTATTGAAGAAAGACTTTTGATCACAGTGTTTAAGTCAGGTTTCACTATTTACCAATATACCAAATAACTGCACGGTATACACTTAACAATCCTTTTCTGAGTAGGTAGTATGAACGGATTATCATTGAAAACTCCAAATTTATATACTGTACATCATGGCAACAATATAATTAATTTTGACATTCTGAATATGTTATACTGGAGTACATTTGCCTGACATAGACGAAAGACTTATGTTATGTGCACAAGTTTAACCTTAACTGTTATTAACTAGATACATATAACGTAGTTTATCCAAAAGGGTACCCACCATCATCAAGGCTCATTTCAGGAGCCAAAACGCATTGAGTCCACACTTTGCTGCACATGAAATAAAAGAAACGGCACCAGATTCTGTACATATCTGCAGAGGAGAAGCTGTGTACTTTAGGCCAACAAACATGTATTACTACCATTTCTCTTTATGAAATCTACCTTTAATTTCTACAACTATATGTTTTTTCCCATAGGCACACATACCGTTTGCTCTTGAATGCTGTTGGAGGAGTAATATAGTCCAACTCCAATACCAATAAACCCAAATCCAAAGATGAAAAAAACAGGAATAACAATGCCAACTGAGAGAAGTGGTTGCCAGGCCGGGAGCCTCTGTTGTGTGAACGCAGTGTTATCAGGTCTATTTTTCAGAGGAATCTCAGCCTTGTTGCTCGACATGTCTGGAAACAATTTCTAAAGAAAAACAAGTGTTTATATATTTATGATTTGTTTTTTTTGTTGTTTTTTTACAAATATGTACTGTTGGTCAGCTTACAATGTAGATCACAGAAAACACAGACTAGTGAAAGATTATAAATATTTTACAAAATAGACATGTATGCACAAAACAATATATAAGAGCATCTCAAAATGGATTCCCTTTAGAATGGAAATGATTTATGTTATTGTTTTCTTTTTCAGAGAGCACAGGTTGCCTCTTAAACACTTATGTGTAAGGGGTGAACTGTTAAGAGAAGATGTGTGAGAATAAAAAAATATAATTAGGTTTCAACGCTTCCATAGGCTACTCTCACACATCTCTCTCTAGGCCACGCTTGTCCACTTCTTTCCTTCCCCGAAATTCAGGCTTATTGTTTGTCATTTTTCGATATAGGCGGTTTCTTGGTTACAGGATAGAAATTTTCACATAATGCTGTTGAGAACTCATCTCCTGAACTTCGGCTCCATGTGAAGGAGAATGGGGAGTGGGGGCTATTCACATTCCTCCATTTCAGTAATAGAAAATTATTTGAGCGATTTCCTGTTACAGGTTCCTAAGAGGCTGAACATTCCTTTATAACCACGACATTTAAGTCCCTTCAACTGTGTTGCATCACTTGCTCAAAGAAAGAGTTCCAGTTCCTCCTTGTGGTATTAAGTGCCACACGCAATATTTATTGAGACCCATCAGAGCTGGCTGTGCTCAAGTGATTTGACAACAAAAACAACAATGGATTAAAATATCAACACAAATGCTCTCTACACATTGGGAAACTGGCTAGGTAGAATTTCAATTTCATATCCGCTTTTAACTTTTTTTTTTTTAGCCAAGGAGTCAAACAATCTACAAATAGGATGCATCCCCTCCACAAAGCAGCAGACCAGCCCACATCCTCTACACATAGTAATACAAACAACTGGAGATAGGTTTTGGACCTATCAAGCTTCATCTAGGTGGCTTAGCTTCAGTCCCCCAGCACAACGCCAGCTTTACATCTAAGGATACCCTACCTACTTGGCAGGCCCACTGAGGAACCATCTAAAGCGATGGAGGAAAATGCTTTAACCAATTCTTTACTTCTAATCATGGAATGTAGGTCTCAAGTGGCAACATCCGTTTTGTTTTGTTGTAGACACGTTGTATTTAGGAGGCAACCTCATGCCAGGGACTGGTTTCTCTGAAGCCAAACATTTATGATGCTGACCGCTTTCAACCTGATTGATTGCAGGGTCTCACCACTTCTTGGCGCATGGAAAAGCACTCATTTAATACTCCTCCATTCATGATCTTGAATAATGTCATTTTGCATGCATCTTCTGAAAAAGTCTCTTCTCCCACAATCTGCAGAATTCTAGCGTTAGTTCTGAACTCCAGCAACTGCTGTAACATAAGCTGCAAGAAAACCATCTCTCCTGAATAGTAGAACCTCATTAAACTATTTAAAACAAGTTCTTCTTAAATGTAATCACAACTTAAGTTTCAGCATTTATAGGCCAGTGTTTTGAAAATATTAGAATCAAGAATGAATTTCAGTAATTTTCCTATTTGCTGAAACAGCAAGGAACACACATGAGTGATTTAACTGGTGATTAAAAAATTTAGGAGCTTTCACACAAACTGTGCCTATTGGTATGTTAAGAAATGTGAGTGTTAAAAGTTTTCTTGTACATAATGTGCCAAACAATTAAGCCTTAAAAAGGAAATAGTATAAGTATGGTGGCTGGTAATTAAGGACATTAACTTTAATATAATCAGGCAAGAATATACATGAATGTGAGAGGAAATTAATATAAATATGCCTATTTTACACACAAAGATTTCAACCAGAGATGTCCCGGTCACTACAAAGAAGGCATTACCTTCCCCAGCTGATTTACCAGCTTTAAATTCTCTCGAAGTTAGTCAGTTTAAAGCTTCGCTATATGAGCTGGATTCAGAAATCAAAGAAATACAAATAGTAAATACCCATCAGAATTCAAACCAGACATGGATTAACTTAGACACATAGTTAAACTAAAATGTACTCGAGAGGCAACGTCAAAAATCCACTCAGGAACTAAGAGAGCCAAAACTGAGCCTACATCTTAAAAGGCAATATTTTGTGAATGATTTTGTTGATCAGATACTTAGGCCAATCTACAAACCAATTTTTCCAATGGAAATTTACTTGAAGAGCATTCCTCCATGTTAGTTGTGTAGTCAATAAATGGAGACGATTACTTTGATTTTCAAAGATCTACTGGTGTATATATACTGTACCCTGGACATAGAATATTTAAAGCTGCTATAGGTTTCTTTGTGCCACTTGAAATGTTGTGCTGTAGTTATTATTTCATTAGCTATTTAAAGCCATTTTACATTATTAAAGCTTTTCCTGACATTGATGTTAGAAATACTGTCTTATCAATACTTTGTCAATACTGAGTTTTAAATATTGTTCAGCAGAAATTTTGTATCCAGAATATCAACTACCACAATATCAGAAAGTTAACTATTTGCAGGCAGGTTTAATTTACATTAATTCCATATCTAATTATTTTGAAACTATATGTATCATCACAGTATGTAGACATGGTGTTAAGAATAACAAACCTATAATTACTTCTACATAGTACTTTCTTGATATTGCATTAGTCCGTATTCTGGCAAGGACATTTTGGCATGATGCAATATTTTGCTTCAATTCTCTGACATATTGGGTAGTCATTACTATTAATCCTGCAAATTGTAGTCAATACTGTAGCAGTGCCCAAAGCTATTTCAGGACTAGCATTACTGATCAAAAGTAGCTCTCACTACAGGTAATGTTGGAGACTCTTATCATGGTCTCTGATCACATTGAGATAGTGTAAGAACAACTGTATTTAAATGATCATTTTATTGCCTGTAGACCTTATGTAGAAATTTCTAACATATAAAAATCAATCTTTACCCCAAAGAAAATAACAGTCCGATTGTTGCACCCGACTTTCTCAGATGAGTGAGCACTGGCTGTATTTTACTGGTATGAAACTCTGGCTTGTAAAACTGTTTGAGGCTTTGGCTGTACCAGCAACCAAGCTTATGTCCCTGTCGGACCTCTTTTTACGGCAAGGGTGGGAGCATGCCTCCCCCTGCCAGGGAACATAGTACAGTGTTGTACATGTATGTAAAGAAGTATGTAGATATCTTTTCTTGTCTGTGTTCCCGCACTGAAATTGTAAATTTCTACCAAAGTCTCCAATCCTATAAATATTGTAATCAATTTGTAACTTTAAACAGATCCAAAGTATAAGGACTTCCAATGATCTATCGGTACACCATTAATAAATATTTTAAAAAACAACAACAAAAAAACAAAAATGGGAAATATCAGTCTGCAGTTCAGAAAGAAGAGGAAATTTCACTGAGCACCTTAACCTTAAAAAAAAACACTCAAATTAATAACATTTGTCATCTGAAAAACATAAAACAAGACAATTGCCATTCACTATTATTACAACAACAGGAAATTTTAAAAGTAAACATAGGCTAAAACAACAAATCAAAGTAGTTTGAGCTGTGGCACAATTGTGTATCCCATACAGATCTGTGGGGGACAAAGAACAGTGAACACTACTAGTGCAGAAAGTTGATAAATAAAGATGGCAACTGGTGCAACTAGAATAAAATCTTTGATTAACATATTTATAGTGTTAATATATTCTGTTGAGTTTAGTATGGAACCCAACTTTGGTTAAAGCTCTTTTTGGAGGTTTAAGTGTAATTCTGGGGCTCATTTTTGAAGCAAATAAAATTGCACATTTAGGATAGATTAGGTGTGCAACCCAAAAAAATGTTTGAGGGTGCAATTCCACAGGATCTATATTTGCAGATATTCATTTGATTAGTAAACAACACAGGTTTTTCCCTAGTCCTACAAGTATAGAAGTTTTTCCTACAGTAATATGTTTAAAAGTAGGGTTTGAATATGGGTATTTCCAGTGCAGGGAGGCAGGGGCATTGTGAACCCCCGGCTTCAGTAGCTACGCAGGGGTAGGGTTCTTTATGAACCTCTTCTGGCTGCAATGCTGCACACAAAGAATTATAATACACACTACAAGGAAATACCAGGGTCAGTGAAAAAGAAGAAAGATGATAAAATAACAGAGCAAGTGGAAGCAAGCAAGAAAGAGATAGGTAGATAGAAAAGTGGAAGAGGGAAAGAATTTTGGAAGGGTGAAAGAAAGGTAGGAATGGTGATAAGAAGGAATGCTGGATAGAAGGTGGATGGATAGACAGACAGCTGTTAGGATGCATGGATGGCAGAGTAAATGGACAGGTTATCATACGAAAAGATGGATGGGCAAAATTATCAACTGATGGGTAGATGGATTCATTGATGAATGGATGGGTGTGGATGGATGCATTCCTAGATGATAGATGTGCGAACTGAAGGTTGGGCTGCAGGGCCCATGGATTGATGGGATAGTGAATGACTGAATGATGGATGAAAAAATGAATAGATAACAGAGTAGAAAGGTGACATGGTGGGTATATCAGAGGGTGGATGATGAGATGAATGTACAGATGCCCAGACAGATGAAAGCTCTTCAAGGGAGGGTCATGCTCAACTGTTTTGCTTGCTTGATGCCATCTGTGCTTTGGTTCAAAGTAGGGGTATTTTTATTTTCTGGCACTCCCTTTCAGGGAGGGGTTGGTAGTGGCCATTTTAAATGCTATAAACACTGACTATAGAACAAAATATTTCCATTATATGATAGATCTACTTTTTCCAAGACCATCAACCGTTCTGCAGAAACAATTGCCCATCACTGCAGTAAAACAACACCATCACCAATTCTGATCAATAAATGAGAAATTTAGAACTGATTCAACACAGACCACAGTTAATCTCTTACTTTTGTGAACGAAGAAAAAAAATAGACCTTTAGATTTGAACCAGTTCAAACATCAGCAATAGATTCTCCATTGTGAATCGTGCTTTTAGAGTAGTCTCCAAAGACATGTACACATTCCTGTGAAAATGGTCACTTAAGATAAGATGCAAAGCTTTAGTCATGCTGAATTAATTATAAAATGCAGGTGCAAAAGTGTAGGCACACAAGGCCTTTTACCTCAACTCTGTGTATGCTTTGTAACCCTGAAGTCTGAGAAACCTGAGAAAATAACTGTCTAATTTGCAATGAACATCCTGCAAGAGCACTCACTTGTGAGAATAGTATTTTTTTAGTTAAGATATAATCCACGCGTTCCAAACGTATAGCTTTTTACACCATGTAACCGGAATGTGACCTTTAGGGAGGCTAGGTTGTTACATATGAAATACAATTTGCCCCAAACAGGAGTCTTGAAACTGAGATAAGAGAGGAGTACAGGCACCCCTGAGATGTCAAAACTGTCATAAAATACCCCAGTGATAAGCTGGTTTTTCTTTAAAATCAAATTATTTTTTTGTCAATTATAGGCCTTGCAGCTGCTCACGGATGATGAAATAGTGCTTGTAAAGCAAACCAATGAGTGTTGAAACCTATAAAAGGTTCCTCCCAACTTGATAAGCTTGAAGAACCACACCCCTTGGGCTTAAGCAAATAAACTTTTGCTTCTCTTCATCACCATGACTGTGTATTGACTGTTATTTCTCTTCGAGACAAATTTTGCTTTGACACTTTCCATATGCATACTAACTGGAAATGTCAAATCACTTTACTATCAACGTATTAAAGATTTACTCATGCATATACAAAGGATATACATTGTTTAGGTTTGTGCAATTAAAGCATAAAATTGAGATGTGCAGTTCACACATGGAAAAGCAACTGTCTAAATAACAACCACCCAGTTTCTCACCTAGAACTGGAAACTATAAACCGCTATTATCCTGGCCTTCCATGAAGGGTCTTTAACCCCTTCCCCGCCATGGACGTAATGGTTACGTCCCGTGGCGTAGCGCTCAGGCGCCATGGACGTAACCATTACGTCCTGGGACTGGCTCTCGGGGGAAGCACCCCAAGGGCCTCCCACCCACCCCATAGGGCAGGGATGGAAGTGAATCGCTTCCCCCTCCACCCCTGCCACCCCCAGGGACTTCTGATGACATCAGCACGTGCCTGAGCGCTGACCTCATCAGAGGTCGCCTCCATCGCACTGGAAGCTCAGCTTCCAGCATGATCGGAAGAGAAATGAAAGCATTTCTCTTCCGATCGGTGGGTGGGGACAGGCAGAGAGACATGAAAGGAAAGGAAAGCCCTTTCCTTTCATGTCTTTCTGATCATTTCTGCAGCCCAATCGTAAAGCTATCAACCTGCAGAAATTGCCACTAGACAACAGGGATGTTTTTTTTTTTATATAAACAATGAAGGGGAGGGACCCCTTAGGCAAGGGTCGCTCCCCTTGGCGGGGGTAAATTGTTTTAGGCCATTTCTGCCCACCTTGGGGGCAGATCGGCCTAGTTTAAATAGGCAAGCCATTAGACACCAGGGATAGATATATATATATATAAATATATATATACATACACACACACACACATATATATACACACACACACTGAAGCTTGGTCTCTTTATATCGACGTGCCTAACTGCCGGTGCTGTGTTAGGATTCAGACCAAAAACCCTTGAAATACTTGTCAAAGAAGACACTGCACTCCCGGAGACTCGAATCTGTTTTAATCACGATGTGCAAGCTTCCAAACAGACATCATGACGCGTTTGGACTAACAAGTCTTCTTCCAGGTGGTTTGCGTCTGCTAAATTGGTGCTGGGCATTCTGGGAATTTGAGTCCACGTATGTCACACACCTGGGAACACTGTGGCAATCAATTTCCTCAAACAAGAATCAATGTTGCTATTAGTATAATGGATAATGCTATTACTTCACAATGTTTCTGTATCCTAATGGAGGTACGTGTTTACACAAAAATGTCCATATCCTTCTCTCATTATTCACACTTTCCCAAAATATTTGCTGCACACATTATTCCCTCCCATTAGTTGTAATATGGAGGATAGCTTATCATGTAGAACGGTGTTGCTCACTATTTGCGCTCTGATGTTAACAAATTGCCTTTCAGTTACCAGGAATGTCTCTGTTAATTTGTGTAAACACGTACCTCCATTAGGAAACAGAAACATTGTGAAGTAATAGCATTATCCATTATACTAACAGCGACATTGATTCTTGTTTGAGGAAATTGATTGCCACAGTGTTCCCAGGTGTGTGACATACGTGGACTCAAAATCCCAGAATGCCCAGCA
Organism: Pleurodeles waltl; assembly: GCF_031143425.1. NCBI lineage: Eukaryota > Metazoa > Chordata > Amphibia > Caudata > Salamandridae > Pleurodeles > Pleurodeles waltl. The sequence goes on along the minus strand of NC_090440.1, from coordinate 934,053,931 downwards.
CCAATTTAGCAGACGCAAACCACCTGGAAGAAGACTTGTTAGTCGAAACGCATCGTGGGGTCTGTTTGGAAGCTTTCACATCATGATTAAAACAGATTCGAGTCTCTGGGAGTGCAGTGTCTTCTTTGACAAGTATTTCAAGGGTTTTTGGTCTGAATCCTAACACAGCACCGGCAGATAGGCATGTCGCTGTAAATTTAAATAGCGACAGTGCCCGGCATGGAGGACTGGAGAATTCTGAAGTGAGCAAGGTAATACATATTGCCTGCGTGTGTATATATACATTGGAAGAAACAATGGATTTCGGCTTCTAAAACGCCTAGTGCACCTTCAGAGGGAGGCACTACTTCGAGAGGATATGGTACCGATCGAGTTTCATATTGCTGATGCGGCCCTTTCAGGGTCCTGAGACCTTAAATGTGATATTTATTTCAAGTATCAGTATCAGTGAGTATGCTGGGCAGGAAACTTCCTGGTAACTGCAAGGCATCTTGTTAACATCGGGGCACAAACAGTGAATAATATCGCTAAATGTGGAAAGCCAGCTTTTAAATGGGAGGAAAAATGTGTACAGGAAACATCTTAAATAAGCGTGAATAATTAGAGAAGGAAATTGATATTTTTGTGCTAGCACGTACCTCCATTAGGACATAGAAACATTGTGAAGGGACAGCATAATTAATTACATTAACAGAGACATTCCTGGTAACTGAAAGGCAATTTGTTAACATCGGAGCGCAAATAGTGAGCAACACCGTTCTACATGATAAGCTATCCTCCATATTACAACTAATGGGAGGGAATAATGTGTGCAGCAAATATTTTGGGAAAGTGTGAATAATGAGAGAAGGAAATGGACATTTTTGTGTAAACACGTACCTCCATTAGGATACAGAAACATCGTAAAGTAATAGCATTATCCATTATACTAACAGCGACATTGATTCTTGTTTGAGGAAATTGATTGCCACAGTGTTCCCAGGTGTGTGACATACATGGACTCAAAATCCCAGAATGGCCAGCACCAATTTAGCAGACGCAAACCACCTGGAAGAAGACTTGTTAGTCGAAACACGTCGTTGTTTTCTGTTTGGAAGCTTTCACATCGTGATTAAAACAGATTCGAGTCTCCGGGAGTGCAGTGTCTCCTTTGACAAATATATATATATATATATTTTTTTTTACACATGGGGAGCAACAACTTAGGCAAGGGTCGAGCCGGGGGGGGCAATTTGTTTTAGGCCATTTCTGCCCACCATAGGGGCAGATCGGCCTATTTTTCCTAGGCCAATCTGCCCCCAAGGGGGCCAGAAACCACTAGACCAGGGATTTGTTTGTTTTACGCCAGTTTCATGCAAGGAGAGAGACCCCTTAGGCAAGAGTCACTCCCCTGGTGGGGGCAACATTTTAGGCCATTTCTGCCCACCTTGGGAGCAGATAAGCCTATTTTAATTAGGCAGATATGCCCCTCAAGGGGGCAGAAGCCACTAGGCACCAGGGATATATATATATTTTTTTTTTACAGATGGGGAGCCTCTTAGGCAAGGGGGCAAGGATCGCTCCTCATCGGGGCACATTACTGTTGGTCATTTCTGTCCCCCTTGGGGGCAGTTTGGCTTATTTTTGTAAGGGCCATCAGCCCCCAAGGGGGGCAGAAAGCCCAGGAGAGACCAGGAAAGAATTTTGTTTAAAAAAAAAAAAAAGGGGCAGGGGGTATGGCTATACCCCCACCCCAAATAAATGGGGACAAATTTGGTGTGCCCACCGGTGGACAGATGGGGTAAATTATCCCCCGACCCCAAGGCATACAGCCTACTAGATGCCAAGGTATTAAAAAAAAAAAAAAAAAATAGTGGGATAGTGGCTACCAACCAGTATGGGCATGGTTATGCCCCTGCCCCAGCTAAAGGGGGTAACAGTCTTTCAGCTCTCCCCCTGCACACTAAAAGATCTTATTATAATAGCAAGCAAGAGAACATTTGATTATTTTGGGTTTACATTTGGGCCATGAGAGCTTGTCTAACTCTCAAAATAATCCCACTTGGAATAGTGAGGGCTGCACTTTTTGGACTTTGGGAGGCTTCCATGTAGAAAAGTCCAGGAGGCCTAGACACATCTGAAAACTAAACATCTGGGTGAGTCCAGGGTGGTGTGCTTCACATGCACCCGCACCATTTTCTTACCCACAATGACCTGCAAACCTCCAACTTTGCTTGAAATCATACATTTTTCCCACATTTGTGTGATGGAACCTTCCGGAATCTGCAGGAATCTGCAAAATGCCTATCACCCAGCATTGTCGCATCTATAACAATCAAAATTCTGCCCCACTTGTCAGCCTAAACAAGTTTTTTTCTTTTCAAACTGCTCTTTTGGACCCTGATTAGTTCCCTCTCAATTTTGACATTTGTCACAAGCACTTGGCCCAGCTACACAAGTGAGGTATCACTTTTATCGGGAGACTAAGAGGATTGTTGGGTAGTAGCAAATTTCTGCCGGTGCGGTGATCCAACACAGATGTGTGAAAAATTAGATTTTTTGTAAGCTAAACTTAAGGTTTGCTGAGGATTCTTGGTAAGAAAACACTGGGGGATCCACACACATCACACCACCCTGGACTTCCTCGGGTGTCTAGTTTTCAGAAATGTCTGTGTTTGATAAGTTCCCCTAGATGGCTGCTGAACCCAGGCCCAAGAACGCAGGTGCGTCCCCCCACCACAAAAACAGGTAATTTTGTATTTGATCATTTTGATGTGTCCACATAGTGTTTTGGGGCATTTCCTGGTACGGCCACACAAGTGAGGTACCATTTTTAATGGGAAATGTGGGGGAAAGCTGGGCAGAAGGAAGTTTGTGGCTCTCCTCAGATTGCAGATCTTTGCAGCACCGAAATGTGAGGAAAAAGTGTTTTTTTTTGCCAAATGTTGAGGTTTGCTAAGGATTCTGGGTAACAGAACCTCATGAGAATGCCACAAGTTACCCCATCCTGGGTTCCCCTAGGTGTCTAGTTTTCAGAAATGTCCAGGTTTGCTAGGTTTTCCTAGGTGCCGGATGAGCCAGAGGCCAAAATCCACAGCTAGGCACTTTGCAAAAAAAACAGGTCAGTTTTCTTTGGGAAAATGTGATGAGCCATGCTGTGTCTTGGGGTATTTCCTGTCGCGGGCCCTATGCCTACCCCACAAGTGAGGTACCATTTTCATTGGGAGACTTGGGGGGATGCTGGGTGGAAGGAAATATGTGGCTCCTCTTAGATTCCAGAACTTTCTATCACCAAAATGTGAGGAACAAGTTTTTTTGTTGCCAAATTTTGAGGTTTTCGAAGGATTCTGGGTAACAGAAACTTGTGAGAGCCCCACAAGTCACCCCATCCTGGATTCCCCTAGGTGTATAGTTTTAAGAAATGCACAGGTTTGGTAGGTTTCCATAGTGAGCTACAGGTCAAAATCCACAGCGAGGCACTCTCCAAAAAACACATCAGATTTCAATGTAAAAATGTAATGTGTCCATGTTGCGTTTCCTGTCGCGGACATTAGGCCTACCCACACAAGTTAGGCACCATTTTTATCGGGAGACTTGGGGGAACACAGAATAGAAGAACAAGTGTTATTGTCCCTTGTCTTTCTCTAAATTTTTTCCTTCCACATGTAAGACAGTATGTAAAAGAATACATCTATTTGAGAAATGCCCTGTAATTCACATGCTAGTATAGGGGACACCAGAATTCAGGAATGTGCAAATAACCACTGCTTCTCAACACCTTGTCTTGTGCCCATTTTGGAAATACAAAGGTTTCCTTGATACCTATTTTTCACTCTCTCTATTTCACCAATTAATTGCTGTATACCCGGTATACAATGAAAACCCGTTGCAAGGTGCAGCTCCTTTATTGGCTCTGGGTACATAAGGTTCTTGATGAACCTACAAGTCCTATATATCCGCACCATCAAAAGACTCTAGCAGACGTAATGGTATATTGCTTTCAAAAATGTGCCATAGATGGAAAAAGTTATAGAAGAAAACGGGGACAGGAATGGCTTTTTTTCCCACCTCAAGTTCAATATTATTTTATTTTAGCTGTTACTTTCTGTAGGAAAACCTTGAAGGATCTACACAAATGACCACTTGCTAAATTCAGAATTGTGTCTACTGATCCAGTATTGGTTTCACACCCATTTCTGTCACTAACTGGAAGGAGGCTGAAAGCACACACAAAAAATAGTAAAAATGGGGAATGTCCCAGTAAAATGCTAAAATTGTGGTTTTCTGATTCAAGCCTGCCTGCTCCTGAAAGCTGAGAAGATGGTGATTTTAGCACTGCAAACCCTTTGTTGATGGCATTTCATCAGGGAAAAAACCACAAGCTTTCTTCTTAGGGCCCCTTTTCCCATTTCTTTCTAAAAAACAAAAAAAAGAAATTTTAGCAGTATTTTGGCAAATTTCTTGGTCTCCTCCAGGGTAACCCACAAACTCTGGGTACCTCTAGAATCCTTAGGATGTTGGAAAAAAGGATGCAAATTTGGCATGGGTAGCTTATGGACGAGACGCTATGGGGACCCAAGCGCGAACTGCCCCAAATAATCAACAAAAGGCTTGGCAAAGGAGGGGGAAAAGGCCTTGCAGCGAACGGGTTAAGATTCCTTGCTTAACCTGAATATTAGCCCCCACTTCTTTGTCTTTCCCTGCTCTTGGACTCTCATCCATTAATTGCTTCTGCCTTGGCAAACAGCCTTTCCAGGTCTATCTTGGAAGTGCAGCTGTCTGCAGGACATAATATTTACAATATACTGCAAGCTTGCATTGGGTCAACCCTTTTGAACCACTAGCCTTTCTGATCAACTCACTTCAGTCAATCACATCTCGAATCAGACCAGATGAGGATACATCTCTACTTCATGGTATTGGCACTCAGTGTATCATCACAATGAACAGGGGACTATTTTACATTGAAAGCTTTATCTTATGCAAGCATGGGCTATGTCAAATCCTAGGTTGTGTTTGCATTCTGTTACCACAGGTTTTCTTTAAAACTCTGTAAAACTATTTTGTTGGGATTCTAATGGAGGTTAAATGCCAAGCAAATCACATACCCAATGTGTTCGACTTCTTGTAACATTATACAGAAAGCAATCTTTTTCACTGCAAAGTAAATCAGTTGCTAAGGATCCCAAAAGTGTTTCCTCTAATGGTTTCAATTGGCATTACAACCCTTTAGGCATCCCTTGCAATCGCATTCAGCTTCTGCTGAGATTCAATGCAACAGGTAGCACCCCCAGTCCTGCTTGTGAATTGATGCCGAAAGGCAAATTCTGTAAAGCCAATAGGTGACTTACGACTGCAAATGAAAGCCAGACCTATTGGCTTAACCTTTAGAAACCAAATAGCTTTTGCAAAGGAGAACACGGAGACATAACCTCTAGTTCCTAGTCGACCAGACTGCAACTGTGCAGTCATCTTAGGAGTGACCATGCCTTAAACTGGACTGGAAATACTGATGTGTGCAACGTCCATGAAACAAACAAGAGGTACGATGTAGTATATAAAAGTGTAGAAGGATGGAATCTGAATGCTATATTTATGGGCCTGTCTATTAAGTCCATTTATATAAAGCACCTTTAAAAATGAAGGGCCTGATTTAGATATTGGCAGGCTGATTACTCGGTCACAACAAAGACAGATATCCCATCTGCCGAAATCGAAATCATATTATATTCTATGAGATTTAGATTTTGGCAGACAGGATATCGGTCACAGTTGGGACGGAGTAACCCGTCCGCCAATATCTAAATCAAGACCTAAATCTTTTCTATCAAAGTATTAGGTTATACTACAGATACTGTTTTAATCATGATTGGTATTACATACTCGTTTTTACCTAAATGTACTTTCAGGAAACCCACAAGCTCTAGTGGATCTACTACCTGAATGGACATTATAGCTTTTGATCAGTCTATACTACATAACTTTAAAGGAAGAGATGAAGAATACAATTATGATTTTGGTCTTAGACATCACTGGACATTTCTTACATACACCCATATTCAGTTTTTAGGGCCTACTCTGATATGCAATCCACTGTAACAGTGATTGAGACCTCTTACAGATTCCTCATCAAAGCTCCCACAAGCCCGTTCTTTAATTTTGCCCAGAATTTGTCCACACATGAGAAGAGACAAAATGCACTGGTTGACTAATGCTATAGTTTCAGATAAATAAAGGAACCTGAGAGCAGGTAGTGCTTTAAGCTTCTAATCAAATGCATTCACTTATTGCTGAAAGTACATACAAGGAAGAAATATATGTTTTCTTTATTAGAGTGAACCAAAACTATTGTAATTTTTGTTTTATGTACCCACAGGCAGACAGTCAAATTCAAAGACCCTCAGGCAGCCGAGTCTCTTTGGAGTTTCTGCACCAATCCTTTGGTCTTGCATAAGAATAGTCTATATCAGCAACCTTGTACAAGAGAATATACATCATAATAAAAACATACATCCATGTATCTGGACAAGAGCTTTCAGTCATCCATCTTCATTCACTTGCCTTGTCAAGTGTCATTCACATTTTGCTTTCACCCACTACAGCATGGGGCTTCTACCACTGGTTCCGTCCACTGTGACTGCATTTTACTTGAGCACATGTTCACATTCAGTTAAAAAGTAGTTTACTTCAGTGTCCGAACTCTCCAATTTCATTTAGTGTTTTTTTTAATTTAGTTTTGCAGTGGGTCATTTGTATCTTTTTTTGCAAACATATATGACATCTTTAGACTGTAACATATTAAGCTTTTTCAAGTTAACTAATATATATGTTTGTAAAATAGAGATAAATTAATAATTCTTTTTTTTTTTTTTTAAACATAACCTTGGCAGGGGCAGCCATATTGGCTTTCAAATGCCCGTCTAGCTACAGAGGAGACAGTTTTGTATTGAGGGGATTTTGCCATTGCTGCAAATTTTATTTTGGTCATTATGATTATTATTGCAGTGTGTGGCTCATAGATGGCATCCTCCTTACATCAGGCTAAAGCTAGGAGTGTGAACGTTCTTGGTAGGCATGCTGAAGTGTGAGGCAGTCACATTTGCACTTTAAACCTTTTTAGGTGGCAGCCTACCACACAGCAGAGCTGTCTAAAGACATCTTGGGGACAATCCGAAAGTTGACCTACAAGTGCATTCTACTAGTTGCTTGCCACTGGCTTAGTGGTTTGTAACTCACATTTGTTTTGCTTTCCATTTGCTGGCTTTATTAGTTTTAGGCTAGCCAGCTTGAGTTCAGTCCTTTCCTTGCCAAAACCTTTTTTAGAGAATCCTTCTGAGTGCTCCCTTTCTGTAAACAAGCCAGTAAATCTTGTTCCTGTTTTATCACATTTGCTACACATTCAAAGACAGAGGTTAAATGCCAGGTGCTGTCTTCCAAGGGCGCTTATTTACTTTTCTTTCTGACTTCAAAATGAGAGGATTTATGTGACAATCTTGCTGGATAGTGGAGGTAGGAAAGAGTTTTTTTCTAGCACACACAACATTTAAATCGGGGCTCTCTAACATTTTCTGTAGCGGGAGCTACTTCTGATCAGTGAAAAACATTGTGACATACTGAAAACAAAACAACTTGTGCACTGTTACCATATACCCCCACACCCAACTTCATTGACTTTAAGCCTACTGCCCATAGATCCAGATACTATGGTTTGAACCGAATACTATGACTAAGGCACTATGAAAGGGCTGCCATTTGGGTCAGTGAGAGCGCAGTCTTTGAGGATGCATGAACATGTGTGCATATGAATGGCATGTAATTGTACGAGTGACAGAGCCTGTGGGGTATCAACTTGCAGCACAGGCCATACTTTTTGCCATATGTGGCACCGTGATAAGTATAACACAAACATACTATTATTTTTTATTTATTTATTTTTTTAAACAGGAGAGATTTAAAGTGCAGATAAATATTCTGCAAATACGTTTACATTACAGAACTTTTTTCTGCACTTTAATTTTCTCTCATTTAAAAATAATTGCTGTAATTTATCTGTTATATTCATGGCCCAGTGTCTTCTGGCCACTGGAAGTAAGGGGCCTACGGTTTGTAAATGTGACACTGAAATTAAAGAAAATTGAAATGAAAAGTTAACCCCTTCGCTGCCAGGCCTTTTCCCCCTCAGGTGCCAGGCCTTTTTTTGGCTATTTGGGGCAGGGTGCGCTTAGGCCCTCATAACTTTATGTTCACATAAGCTACCCACGCCAAATTTGCGTCCTTCTTGTCCAACATCCTAGGGATTCTAGAGGTACCCAGACTTTGTGGGTTCCCCTGAAGGAGTCCAAGAAATTAGCCAAAATACAGTGAACATTTTTTATTTTTTTATTTAAATAAATGGGAAAAAAGGGCTGCAGAAGAAGGCTTGTGGTTTTTCCCCTAAAAATGGTACCCACAAAGTGCTTGCAGTGCTAAAATCACCAGCTTCCCAGCTTTCAGGACGAGCAGACTTGAATCAGAAAACCTAATTTTTCAACACAATTTTGGCATTTTACTGGGACATACCCCATTTTATGATTTTTTTGTGCTTTCAGCCTCCTGAAAAAAGCAGAATTTTTATCGGTATAGATGAGACAATGCTGGGTGGTAGGAATTTTGTGGATTCCTGCAGATTCCGGAAGGTTCCATCACACAAATGTGGGAAAAATGGGTGCTTTCCAGCAAAGTTGCAGGTTTGCAGGGTATTGTGGGTAAGGAAATGGTACGGGTGCATGTGAAGCAGCCCCCCAAAGTAAATAAAAAGTGCAGCCCTCACCATTCCAAGTGGGACGATTTTGAGAGTTACCAAGCTCTCATGGCCCAAATGAGAAACAAAAACCAAAAATAATCAAATGCCCTCTTGCTAGCCATGGGATAAGATGTTTTAGTGTGCGGGGGAGAGCTGAAAGACTGTTAGCCCCTTTAGTTCGGGTGGGGGCATAACCGGGCCCATACTGGTTGGTAGCCACCACCCCACTATTTTCTTTTATTTTTTTTTCATTCCCTGACATCTAGTAGACTTTTTGTCCCCCCCCGGGGTGTGAATTGGGGGTAATTGTCCAATCTGCCCACTGATGGGTAGAACAACTTTGGCCCCATTTATTTGGGGTGGGGGTATGGCCGGCGGGGGGCCCCCGCAGACACCTCACCCGTACCAACTCCACCAGCATCACTGAGGGCGCTCGGGAGTAGGGCTGCGCTGGGGGGTTTATTTCTTCACAGTGCGGCGGTCACCTTTACTTCAGGTGCCACGCTGATCCATCTGGTAGGGTACCTGGGCACGGCCCTCACTCCGCAGCAGGTTGCACGTCCAAGTTCCCTCATCGGGGGAAGCCACGTGGACAAATGCACACAGGGCCTGTTGCTTTTAGAGAAAGTTGGAAGCATGTGCTCCTTTTCTATTTTGTTCATGAAGATGACAGCGTTCCTTCATGTGGTCTCTGGGGCCTGGGTCAAGGCTCACCACATGTTCCTCTTTGGCACAAAATGCAATGAAATGTGGAACACCTTTCACACACTGATGGCAGGCACAATGAAGCGCTCTCTATGTGCTGCCTCGCTAGTGAGAGGATAAATAAACAAATACCGCAACCAACCGGATAGTGGAAGCCAGGGTTAGTACACAGTAGTCCCAATGTGCTGGGCCCCTGGGGGAACACTTGGGGGCACCAGTGGGTAGGCAGGCCAGCACGAAAAAATTAAACAGGCAGCTCAAAGGGTGGTTACTCCTGGCAATACAGCAGTGTCTTGTGAAGGAAAAGTCAGGGAGCAGCTTGCAGCAGGGCAACAAACAGAAAAGTAATCCAGGTAGTCCATTATGCCACTCAGCAGCAGCAGGGAGCACGGCAACAACAGAAGTGCAGATAAGTCCTTGTTGCAGTACCAAATGATTGGATAGATACAAGGACTACAAGCATCCACAGTAAGAAAACAAGTGTCTTTTGGTCTATTCCGTTTTGAGATAGATTTTGAATGACCCCCAAGAGTATATATGACCCAGGTTGAAGGGGTGACTGAAGGTTGCTTCTTCTAGCTCTGTTGACCGAACTGTTGGGTGATGTCAGTTCAAGTGAACCCCAGCTGATGCCAGTTTCCTGACACAATGGCTCCTATTAAAAATGCCTTTTTTGAAAAACAGTAATTGCTGATAAAGACATTTACATGGGTAACTGGTGCCAAAAGATGTGTTTCTCAGAAATTCTGCGTACATGGATACTAGGTTTTCTAAGTCCAGCAGTTTGGGTAGGAGGGGTGGAGTGAGGCACACTTTGGTAAAGCTTGCAAAAGGGCACTGGTAACAATATCAGGGCTTATTCACAAAGGCATTTTGGATCAAGTACAGCAGTACTCCTGTAAAAAGCGTTTACATACTTCTGTGTGCCTTGGTGAGTTGGCCCCAAAACACGTGAAATATGTACAAAATGGTAATATTCAAACTCAAATACTACATATGAAAGGGAGTGTGTTCTCTTTGCTTTTTTATTAGTAGAAAGCTGGATGTTTCTGGGTCATACAAAGGCATGTAGGACTACTTAAGGGTAGTCCTGTAGTCCTACTTCCTGTACTCAAATGGTTTTGTTAAGTGGCTCCTTTGTTAACTGGATCCTTCACCTTCCTCGTGGCAAAGAGCTGGAACACCCTGCCCATGCACCTCAGGCAGTCACCAGCGCTGCATCAGTTTAGGAAGAACCTTAAAACCTGGCTCTTTAACTGAAACTCAGAGGACAAACCCCCTCAGCGCCTTGAGACCCTTATGGATGAGTAGCTGCGCTTTATAAACATTGATTTGATTTGTTTCTATATATTGCTCATGCTAGTTTGAAGGCAGGATTGAAAAAAAACATATTTTGTTGATGCCAAAGTGGTATTAGTATAAGTAAAAGGTAACCTGGTGTCATATTTTCTTGAAAAGAAAGTGCCAGGCCATAATTGATGATTGCAAGCTGGTGTACACCTACATGTTTTTTGCTCCTGGCAGATGGCTGTGCATGGTTTGGTACAAAAATACATCTTGCCCTGATTCTTCATTATTGTATAAAAAGGTTGGATCAAGCTATGGGAACAAACTTCAAAATTGTTTTGCAGGTTTTAGAGCATCTGACCTTATTTGGCTTTTCTTCATTAATTTGTAAGGGGACGCTTTAGAGGTTTGATGGACCTTTTGACTGTGCCTACAGTAGTTCCCACGATAAAACTCAAATCACAATATCAATTAATAACCATAACAGTCAACCGAATTAATAATCTTTGGAGCCAGTAATTTCCATGCACCATGACCCCTTTGGCCATGAGAACCATACCTGTATGTAAAAGTTAGAATGTTTATTTCCCTATATTAACAATGGTAATATCACGCAACTTAGTGCCAGATGTACCAAAGGATTTTACCCATTCTGTGTCGATGAGAAAATGCTTTAGTACATATGGCCCTTAGTCTCAAAATTTGATGATAAACATACAGAAACATACCAGTTGACCGAATCTTCTAAAGAATCTCAATTTAATCATTACACATTCTAGAGTTACTGTACAAATCAATGGTAAGAACTGCGCATTGGAAATAGCATACATTTAGATTCAGCAAAGATATGACATCAACTGTTGTTAATAATTAGCAAACATCTTCAGTGCATCTCCTAGTTAACCTTCCGATTAGAACAGCATGTTTGAGCTTCATGCAAAACAATTTAATCAACACAAATTTGGAAAAAACATCTAGCTATGGCTTCTATCAAAATTAGCGGTTGGTACCTAAAGACAAAAAGACATCATCGGGCTAGTACCTCTCCTCGGTATGGATAAGTAAGTTACATCTGTCTTCATCAATTGGACATCAATTCAGTCAGCATTGTGACTTAGCAATAAAGTTCAAAATAGAAATGTCTCAGGAACGGGAATAATCGAAATGACACTTCTCAGTAAAGATTTAGGAAAAAGTGTGCTCTCTCTTCTGTTGGTGCAGTCTGGCTAAGTTAAAATTCCCTAGGACTTCTTCCCACGTTGCTATTGGTCAAAGAATCGCACGTTCACATTTAGTCTAATGAAAGTAGAACCTCAAATCTAAGGTAGAACTAAACTGTCTTTCACATGTCGATGATTGGCTCCTCTTCTCCTGTTCCCGTTGTCGGGCTCGTCAGGTAACAATTTTGTATCGCTTTGTACTCCAGTCAGTGCATCCATTGTTAGCTCCTGGGAACATTGCTTTCACACATACTAAATTTTAAGATGTCTAAATACAGCGTACTCTAGCAAGCAGTTCTCCTGTGAAAGCAAATCAGTTACTAGCATTTGGTCAACACGGTGAAAAATTATAAATCTATTTTCAATGCAGTAATTTTGTGTGACTCGTTTAATCAGTGCAACTTCACGTAAGGCTGTGCAACTAGGCCAAAGACCTTGTTAACTTAAGGCCTACTATTAATAAAGCAAATACATAATTATCAATATGGCATACTACTACATTACTCTAAACATGAGCACGACATTTCATATTAATAAGTAAATAATAAGGGCACTTTGCGATTTTCTAACTGCCACTCAAGTAGGCACATTTTCAAAGTTGTATGTTATTTTTCCATATTAATTCATTTTTTCTGCAGAGTTAACATTAAGAATACATGAATATTTAATTGTAAGATTCAGCGTTAACACAGGAAATAGAAAATAATGTTCACAGTGAGAAACTACCCATTCTATGATGGAAAAACAATACTCAGTGCTCAAAACCATTCTTGCAAATTGCAGATGCTGGTGTGATTCATCAACACAGGATTTTCATCCTAGAAAATGAGGCCTTACCAAAAGAGCACTAAGTACCTCAGAAAAGATTAGATTCCAACTCGTATCGAAAAGTGTAAAAACCTGAACTATTTACAATAGCCTAAAATATATGCACGTTCGTTACAAACATTGCTAACATTAAAAGGCATGACCCTCTAGAAACAGAACCCAATTTCGACTTGGCAAAATCCCAGTTTGCCAGAGTCACATCTGCCCTGCACAGAAACATATTTCTTTGTTAAAAGTAAACACTGGAAACGGTAAAGGAGAAATGTAGCACAGACAGAAATTGTTCAATGCTGCACCGGCCAGCTATCTACTCAACATACGCAACATTCAATGGAGGAAGCCTCGGCTACAGCAAATCTAGTTTGCAGTTAAAAAAATAAAAATAAAAAGTGAACATAAAATATTTTGTCAAACAGCTACAAGTAAAACCTTCAAAGATACTACAAATACATATGATGCAACCCTTGTTCACTGTATAATGAAACGCCTTGCATCTGCAAACCACATCCTACTAGACGCTGTGAATGTGCTACTCAAGAGTAACATCCCCTCACTGCACAGGAAAGCAGTTTCTCCTACTATAGAAATATTTAAAAACTGGAAATATCTCGCAAGTCTATTAGTACAAAAAATACATTTGCTGTGAAAATCGTATTGATAAGATTGGCAAGACACCACAGAACACAAACAGCCACAAATCCCAAAAGGCCTGCCTTTTGTCTCTCCTGGAGGTGCTACCCCAACAAACATTTGCAATGTATAACTGGACTTTTTTGCTACATTCATTAGCCAACCCTGCCACATATTATGGTCCTTTCTGCCACATAATTCCAGTGGCCCTGTGTATAATTAAAGGGCTAGTAGGCCTACTGGAATATTTTTTAAACAAGGCCCCTTTGTTTTTCACAATACCTTTCACAGGAGACAGAAAAAAAAAAAATCACTAATTCCATAGGTCTGCGCAAGCCACTAGTACAAGATTACTTTACCGACAAAAAAAAAAGATACAGTATTTATTAAAGATCCAGGGCACCGGCAATTAACGATATGGGGCAGAGGGGACAGCAAACAAGCCCGAGGTGGGAAGCAATGAGGTGTGAGCCAGTAAAAGGCTGCAGGACCCCGTGGGGGGAGTGATAAATTATCTCCCGATAAGGCAACTTACGATATCTGAACATTGAGAGTACGCACAGAAACCGGCTAAATATTGGTTACAAAAAAAATAAATAACTCAAGAGTAACAGCTCTTCAACCATACTTTGCAACTCGCGCATACATTTTATTGCACCTTTTCCACATCTCAAAGTGCATCAGTTCTCTGAACTAACCTACTCTGCCCCCTCCATTCCTGTTCATAATTTCAAGAAGTGCCATGAAGTAACCTAGCGCTTTAAAAACTTTGCAATGGAACGTAAAGTAGCTGAATATGAACGCGGTGTAAAAGGTGCCTGAGACACTTGCTTATAGACCTGGAGTGGAGCCCGGCTGCAGGTGCCCTTTAATAAGTGGATTAGTGCAGCTTCTGGCAAATACAGCTGAAAGCGCAAGCGCGTCCGGCATCCCAGGAGGGGTGTTCTCCCACCCTACCAATTCAGGGTACCTCTTTATGCATAGAGAGCAGGGTTGTGTGTAGCGTTCATTGCATTAAACAGCCAGGATGCGGGGACAACTGTGTGGGTCTCACATTTGCTCGTTAGAGCTATTGGCACTGTAAATTCGTAACTGGACTTTTCTAGCCACATAAATTGAAAATGAAGCGTAAAACATTAGTTGACATTAGCGAGCCAATTCATAGCGCCATGGCCGCCACAAGCATGAGCGCGAAGGAGACGCAAAAGGAAAAAAAAAATGGTTTGCTCACAGTCAAACGTGTCGCCAATCGTACAATTATCCATGCAACAGGGTCAGTCTGCAAGGCAGTAACAGAACCGCCCCAAGGGAGGGACAAACGTAAAGCATTTACCAAGGATAAGTGATTTTTGAAAGGCAAGCCCACGATCTAGTGAAAGTGCTGGGCGTAAGGTGGGTGTGGTTAAAAGCCCATAATTCTTAAAACAAGTCCAAGCGTTTGCGCGTTCAACCTAATTAAAGCCCACAATTCTTACAACAGGTCAAAGCGTTTGCATGCTCAACTAAAAAGTGCCACTCCCCTGCTGTAGAATGATCTCCAGGGATCAACAACACTCCACTGGGAGAAGAGGGATACACAATCTCAGCAAAACGCCTCAAACAGGTTTCAGGAAAGTGATAACAGAATCAACATTTTCTACCTGGAAATTAACTATCAGAAAAGAAAAACGAAACCTTCCAAAAGGTATTGTAGAAATTCTCATTGAGCGAAGAGGTGGCACTCCACTGAGTGTCAAGGATTCTTGTGAGCCAGACCTGGAATTACGACAGCCAGTCTCCCAGAGATGAGAGGACATCACCTGGAAGTTTGCATCTGCCACTGGGGGAAAGCTGTTGGTCTGCCTTGGTACTGGCCTGCCTGGTTTGCAGAGAGAGGGGAGTGGAAGGCACCTCTGATGGAGTAAGCCTACGTAGTGAAAAAGCCCAGCAACAAAGCTTGGGAGCTAGGAACTGCAGAGGAATGCGGACTTGCAAGTGAGATGGTGCAGGTACCAAACAGAATGCTTGAATGGATCTTCCAGCATCAGTGTATCATATTTGCCCCCCACTGAAGTAAAGCAATATGGTGTGACTGTTGCACATAGTCAAACTAGACTGGTGGGATCTTGCAGGAAATAACTCAAGTATTGGAGTGGGTCTACATGTACCCTGCTACAGACTGGTGCACTGCACCAACGATGACCTTAACCGCAGCCTTTGTCCTCCTTTTGCTATGCCCTAGGAATGGGAACTGGTGCAAACACCACCTATGACCTCTGACTGCCCAGAACAGATAACCACACCAAGAACTCAAAGATGGGCTTTGCGCTCTTTAGACAGGAGTTTTCAACTGGGCCCACTTGCTCTTGGGGAGCTTACCGCTGCAACCAGAGACAAGCAGAGGCATTTGGGGATTCCCCTGCTCCATCAAAAGGGATCCCACCACTATGAGCAAAGGTAAACCTAAACTGGTCTGAGCGCGAGCTCAAACAAGGTCATCAGTGAGACTAGGGCCTAATTCTGAGGTGAACGGAGATCAAACGCCCCAAGATGAGTAACAGACACAGCATTTGTAGGCATTTTTACCATAAGCCTGCACTTACAATTTTCCTTGCCCATTATGGTAATGCCTTTCACCTGTACAGCCCTGTGACCAAGTTTAAATTCTATATGTGCAGTAGTGCTCAGTGGATAGTATAAGGGATGAAGTAACCCCTGCCATACAATATAAGGCTATTGCAAGTCAGCGAGGATTTCATGTGAACTGAGGTGCATTGATGGAGCTGTAACGAGGTTCCTGTACTGGAACAGCAGTGTGTACTGACTTCAAGAACTGAGGCAGGCACACTTGGTAAAGAAAATCCAAGCCAAGGAAGAGCAGGAGCCAGGCAGCTGAGAATGAGTGCAGAGAGTCCACAAAGACCAAATGTGACCAAGATAACAGCCTCATTTATAGCCTTGTTTACTGCTAAGCGCAGAGCTAGAATGCTCAAAGAGGCATGACTGACCACTAGCAAGCAAGGATTTTCAAATGACACTAGAACTAAAATAAAATAGCTAGTATCCCACAGAAGAAGTATACAAGAGGTTCTTCGCTTACGCTCGACCTAAAAATGCCTAATCACGTTTGTTTCCTCCTCATCAGGGCTAACCACTACCACCACAGAGGCAGACCCGAAGGCAGATGGCTCATTACCAAACACCAGAAAGAAAACTCCGGTCCCATAGCTGTGAACATTTATGCTTCCAACAGTAATACCCATCCTTTTGGTTAAATCTTGACAAAAAACTATCATGCTTATCGGTGCACTGCAGACTCATAGTGGGCAGGGATTTTAGCCTCCCATGGGACGGTATCCCAGACAAACTCTACATGCTCATTCAAACCAAATAAGTCACACAAAACGTTTGCAAAATCAATAAGCTCAAAGATATCTGGAGACTATTTAACACCACAGGCAAGGACTACTCATTTTATTCCCACCTCCACCACACTTTCTCCCATATTATTTACTAGTAGACAAAGCACACGTCCTAGCTACATCAAACCCCACCATTAAACCGATCTTAGTATCTAACCATGCCTTTATCTCTCTGCCTTATCAAGCATAGCACCCAAATCTAAAACTTGGAGGATGAATAACTTTCTCACAGAAGACCCCACCTGAAGAGAAACATTAAAGAAGGAAATTCAGCAATTCACAGAAACAAACAGAAATTCAGTACCTAATCCCCAAATTGTATATGATGCAGTGAAAACCACTATCAAGGGTCATAGGATCAAACTCATGGCAAGGAAAAATAAGCAAGGCATTCGATCAACTAGAAAACCAAATAAAATAAAAATACTAGAAAATACCCTTAGAAAGACCAGGGATAAATCACAACTAAAACAATTCACCAAGCTAAAATACGAGTACAACAAAATCTTAAGCAATAAGGCCCATCTGATGACTCAAAGGTATCAAACTTTGTGGCCGCAATCAGGCAGGCAGAATACTAGCGTCTTATTTAAAACAAAACTATTGTAAACCTAGAATAGTCTCTATAATGAACGAGTATGACATTGCTTCCAATAAAGAGAAAGACATCCTAGCTACCTTTGAAAATTTCTATCGCAGTCTCTATGCCAAAGGCTACGACATCCCTTATGAGTCCTGCTTAGATTACCTCGAAAAGATAAACATTACCAAAATAGATGAGGCTACTAAGAAATGCTTAGAAAAAGCCTGTCTCAAAATACTATGTGCCATTAAAAAAAAAAAAAAAAAAAAAAAAGCTCCAGGTCCGGGCGGTTTCCCAAACTCCTTCTACCAAAACATCACTCGCATCCCTAATTTCAACCTTAGAAGTCCCTTTGGCACACATCACTTCCACAGGTGCTATTCAAGGTATGGCTGCAGAAGCAACAATGATAGTCATCCCCAAAGAAGGAAAAGACCCTATCAACCCCCAAAATTACCGCCTCATTTCCCTAATAAATATGGACTACAAAATTTACATGAAAATCCTGGCACTGCGAATGGAACCCATTCTAAGCAAAACCATTCACCCCTCCCAAACAGGATTCATCAAAGGCAGATTCAGCACAGATAACATTAGACTATTTAGCCATTCAATAGAAAAAGCCCACCACCAGGATCTCCCGACTTGCAATAGCACTAGACGCTGAGAAGGTCCTTGATGAGGTTTCCTGGCCTTTCCTTCATGTCACCCTCACTATCTTCAACTGTGGCCCCTTTTTTATCAAGATTATCCTTGCCTTATACCAAGAACCCCATGCCAGAATAAATATGAAGAGCTCTCTATCTAATGCATTGCCCTCCAACAAGAGACCAGACAAGGGTGCCCCCTCCCCCTTACTCACTCTTGAACAAATCAGAGTGAATCCGGCTATCCCAGACATTCCCGTCAAAGCTGGCCCTCAGAAGGTAGCTGCTTATGCCGATGCCATTCACCTCTTTACCACCCAAGCAGACCTGGCCCTACCAAACATCATGTCAACTATCAACAAATATGCCAGTGTCTCAGGATACTGCCTTAACAAAGACAAAACAGAGGTCCTCTCTCTTATTGTATACTGTAACTAAATCCGTTATAAGTGACCACTTCCTCAAATGGACAACAGACAAAATAAAATACTTGTGGCTATGGTTCTTCCCAAATCTTAGAGATTCCATTAGCTTTAATGAGAATATGACCTTAAATAGAATTGAAGATACCATTGATAACTGGTCATCTAAATTCATCACATGGTGGGAAAGATTAGAATCTATCAAAATGATGATCACACCACTTATATTGCTAATTAGTATGTCACCCATACACATCTCAGACACATTTTTGCCAAGACAGATTCAATACTCACCAAATTCATATGGCAATCCAAAAAAACTAGAACTGCCCTGAAGAAACGAAGACTACCAAAAGCATTGGGTGGCCTAAAATTACCTGATTACAGGAGATATCAGCACGCCTTCCTAGCTAAACAGGGAAGACTCTGGATTCCCCTCCGTCCCCTTAATAACTCAACCTCTAGGCTAGAGATTTTTTAAAAACTGGGTAGACCACTCTCCTTTGTTACAACTAAGAAGATAAGAGAACATTCAGCTAATATTCTCACATGCACAACACAAGTCCTCTGTAAGATTGACAATAAACTATCTGATAAAGTGCAACACTCACAGTTTGCCTCCCTCTGGCACAATGAGTATCTAAAAATAGATAGGAAAACAGGTTTTCTAGAAAACTGGGGGAAATAAAGGCATACTGCTAATATTAGGCCTTGCCACCTCTCATAATCCAATACATTTTTCCCACCTCAAAGCCAAATTTGACCTCAAAGACTTAGGGCCTGATTAAGACTTTGGCGGATGGGATACTCTGTCACAAATGTGACTGCTATCTCCTCTGCCATATTACAAGTTCCATTATATCCTATGGAACTTGTAAAAAGGCGGGTGGGATGTTGGTCACATTTGGGAGGAAGTATCCCATCTGCCAAGGTCGTAATCAGGCCCATATACTTTTACCAGTTCTTAAAAATAAAAGCAACCATCTCTAAACACAAATGCACCACTACTGCTGATCTACCCAATACTTTACGATTATTCCACAAGGGAGGCCATGTTGCATCCAAACTTTATTCCCCTTCTATCCCCTACTAGCTCAGCATTAACCAAATCATTACAAAACAAATGGGAATCACTCTGTGATTCAGACTGCCCACAAGAGACACTACTAACTGGTTGCACATGAGGGCAAACTTAACCTCAAACAATTTTACACCTTTCCTAGCCCAAAGTAGGTACTGTGTGGCTTAGATAGCCCACTGGACCCCAACTAAACTATTCAAACTCTGTCTCCTTAACTCCGATACCTGCTGGAGTTTCGAAAAAAGAACCACAAGCCGTAGGCCACAGGCCTCTAGGCTGCACTTTCTCAAACCATTTTTGGGCAGAAATAGGCAAAACCATATCACAAATTCTAAATTTACAGTGGGCACTAAATCTAGCCTCTATTGCCTTAAGTATTTCTCCCCCCCCCCGGTCTGAAGCTAAAAAGGTATGACCACCTACTATGGGAAATCCTTGTCTCCATCGGCCTTAAAGCCATCCTCTCCGAATGGGAAGACTTATCCAAAATCTCCCCTCTCACTTGGTGGGAATGGATACAAATCACCAGAGTAGCAGTTAACTCCCTAAACTCTTTCTTACCTGAAGACAAATTCAGAGAGCAAACATAGGCCCTCATTCTGACCTTGGCGGTCTTTTCGCAAGACCGCCGAGTTACCGCCGCGGTGAAGACCGCCGACCGCGGCGGTATGCCGCTGTGCGCATTCTGACCGCTGGGAGCGTTCCGCCGGAAAAACCGCCAGCAGCCACACTGGCGGTCGGCGGGAAAGTGGAGACTGGTCAACCTCCACCGCCACGCCAGCAGAACACCGCCCACAGAATTACGACCCACATTTCTGTGTGGCGGTCTTCTGTTGGCGGTCTTCTGTTGGCGGTCACCTCCCCATGGCTCCCGTCGCCTCCCGGAGGACCAACACACAAGGTAAGTTGACCGTCCGTGAGGGGAGGGGGTGGGGGGGTGTTGTGTGATGTGGGCGTGCATGGGGGTGTGCGTGTGAGTGTGTAGAGGGGGTGTGTGAGTGCGTGTATGCGGGCGGGGGGTGCTGCTGTGTCTATGGGTAATGTGTGCTGTTCGGCAGGTGCGCATGTCTGCATGTATGTGTGCGGGTATGTGTCCCCGTTGTGTATGTGTGTGTAGGGGGTTTGTATATGTGCATGTTGGGGGTGTGTGCATGTCGGGGTGCATGTATGTGCATGTCGGGGTGGGGGTGGGGAGGGGGTTCGTACCACCTCTGGGGGGTGGCAGGGGGGTGGAGGGTGTGGGGGGAGGAGTCGGGAGGGTAGTGGGGGGTGGGGGAGACCCCTATCAGTGCCAGGGAAGGAATTCCCTGGCCCCGATAGTGCTTACCGCCATGGTTCGCACGGCGGTTCCCGCCCGCAAGAAACCGCGGCGGTAGGCAGGGTCATAATACCCTTGGCGGTCTTGGGACGACCGCCGGGCCGGAGTGCGCAAACTCCAGCCCCGTGGTCATGACCGCCGTGGCGGTCGGAGTGGAGAAGTGGCGGTCGGTCGCGGCGGGGACCGCCGCGGTCAGAATGCCATTTTTAATACCGCCGGTCTGTTCGCGGTCCGACCGCCGTCTCTCCGCCGACCGCCAGGGTCAGAATGAGGGCCATAATGTCTGGTCCAGGCTAGACAATTTTGTGCTTAACACTCCCCCATAACCACACCCATTGCCTACCCCTCTTTACCCCCATAAACCCCCTCCCCCCACACACATACCCCAGACATTCACCACATCCGAATCTACTCTATTCTTTACTCTGGTCTATCTTTCTCTCTCTATACTTCCATGCAGATTACAAGTTTGGACGATGTTCATCATAAACTAACCATCAGTTCTCTATCCCTCCAATGCAAATAGCAATACCAACCCCATCAACAACTTACATTCATATGATTATCCTCACACACCATCTTATTCACCATCTATGTCGAACACCAAAATACTGTACCCTACAGAATCTGTCTCCCCAAAATTGATCCAATGTAACTGGCATACATCTGCAATATCTGTATTCTTTTCTTCTTATAAAATCTTGATAAAAACGACTTGAATTAAAAAAAAAAATATATATATATATATATATATATATATATATATATATAAATAAATGATATACACACACACACACACACACACACACACACTTATTGAACTTAGAGGGCTCCATACTTTAAAAATTCATTAATCTACTCCTATGGCTCGACGTCCTCAACTGGGTGCAGATTCACAATGTTTTCAAATTCAGAAAGGATGACCAAAGTACTCTTAGAAACCTGTGATAGGAGCAGGTTTACAGGAATGTCTCAGAAAAGGTTTATGAATACTCATTTCATGCTTGCAAAGGCAGTTCTGTATTTGTAATTATACATAATGTACAAATGTGCATTTACGAGTGTCTTTACTTTAGAGCAATTTGTTTGTGGATTACTACATTCTATTACACACCTCCCATCCCCAGAATGGTGGTGTTCCCTTTCCATCCCATCGGTGAAACAGATTTACTACTATAATTGACAGGAGTCACTTTCTGAATGTTTTCTGGGTGAGACTGAATCATGGATAAGTCTGAAAAAACCAACAACATTAGTGGGTTTGTTTCCAAACTTTCATGACATTTGCCATCAATGGGAGATGATTTACTCATGTAAAATTACCTCATACTGCATTATTACTATGTATTAGGACATTTCTATACCTGCACAAATTCAATTTTTTTAACTTCATAAGTGAATTTAATTTCAATAGGTAAGTCAACCAATTTGAACTTATAAATTCAAGTTACTTACATGGCTTTCTGAATGAGGTACAGAATCGGTATTGAATTGTGCAATTCACCTGCCTCTGGAATACTTGGAAGAATTTGTAATCTTTAGTTCGTAAAGCTAACAAATGCTTTATGTACATGTGTACATTCTCCTTTCATACACTGCTGTTCACCAAGCAGTCAGCAAAAGGAAAACAGAACACAGCCCTCTGTGTTAAATAAATAGCAGCAGTTTGTAAGACGAAATTACCTAATGGCAGTCTGAACTTAGACAACAAATGCTGCCAGAACAAAAACTCTTGATTAGCCCTTTTATTGTTCATGTGATTTTTATGTCTGAGCTCTTCCACGATTATCGGGGGCTCTGCCACACCTGCCGCAGGCGTAGCTCCAGCTTCGCTGGGCATGGGTAAACCTGGTTTTGGTCAGGATCATTTAAAGGTGGGCGACTGACATCCAGTTCTGGGTGAGGGAGCTCTTTAGTGCTTCGATGTTGATGTCAAAGACTACTTTTGTTGTGCTTGCAAGGCAGGTACCCGTTAGGTATTCTGTAGAAAGGATACATAGGGATTGACCCCTCGTGTAATCCTCCTCGTCCCAGTCCTAACACACGAGGGATGGGACGAGGAGGATCCCTAATCGGGGTAATGAAGATTACCAGTAAGTAACTGAACTGTACCCCCTCATGTGATCCTCCTTGTCCCAGTCCTCATGCGTTAGGACTGAGACGAGGAGGATCCCTAATCAATGTAATGAAGAGTACCAGTAAGTAACTGAACAATACCTCGTCTGCACTACAACCTTGACACTCAAAGAATTGCATTGTTCAGCCAAAAGGTTCATAGAAGCCTATTTTTCTAACAGATACTGACTGCTGTTTATCCTCCTCTGGCTTTCCCCTTTCCCGGATCGCCGGTTAGTAGAAGGAAACACAAAAGTAGCAAAGTATAAGCGCAGACCAGAGTATGCTGTTCATAAGGACCTAGCAGAACAGATATCAGTCTTCATTTTTAACAGATAAACAAAAAGAGTCACAAATATTTAGTAGAATAATTACCCTTAACACAACTGCTTGTCTTTGAAAAACGCTATTTAACAAGGTCTGCTCCAAATGAGAGATCTAGAATTGGCAAGGTTGCATAGCATACCTGTTAAGAGGACTCATGTTACTTTGAACTAGCCAAGCCAGTCCTGTTTTTTAGCCAACAGTCCTTTGCATTCTGAGACTCAGAAGCCCTTACTTTTAACTGGAAAGGGAATATCAATAGGTCTCAAAGTGCAGGCCATTTGGTTACCAACTATTTTACGCCAATGATAACCCCTAATCCAGTAATGGTTTTTCATGCTGCAAATTACCATATGTGCTAGTCCAACCGGTTAAATTGAACTGAACCAACAGCATAAATCACAGAAAGGATTTCATATAGGAAATCTCCATGGTCACAAGAGACATCATGTTCCTGCTCAGATTTCCCACTACAAGCCAGGCACAGCTAACTCCATTTAAATGTTCCCTTATTTTAATGTATCCAGAAAATCTCTCCCCATCATTACCCAACACCAGAATTCACCTTTTGCTTTGTACAAATTACTGACAGCCAGAGTCTAGGGTGATGGTAAAGTTCAGAGTGATGGCTGATTATCTTTTCTCTTCTCCGACTGCTTTAGCATTTTTCCATTCCTGGATTTTGTTGTGCACCTATTCCCGTCATGGCTTTGCTCTTCCGTCTACCCAAGATGTACCTCTTCTCTGTGCACCACAAGCTCCTGGCATCAGAGAAATGGTGCAGCAGGGTTCTCAGCATGACATTATCCCAGTCCTGAGGCATGTCCTTCTCGGGGGGTGGGGGTGGAAGGAATTGGCGGTTGCTTAGTGATCTGACATGGTGGCACTGGGGACCAGGGAGTTCTGCCGACCTGTCTAGCGTTGTCCGCCACCACCACTGCATGGCAAGGTTTATGTCCAGACATGAAGATAGAATCGTTCCATAAAGAAGGGTGGCATGACATTTTATGCATAATCTTTAACCACTGAAAAAGAAAATCTCTCTTATGTAGTCATCGTTCAATGTTATTAGGCTCCGGATTTATGTCAGTGTCTATATTTCATGTATATACTGCATGTGTGTGGTATTGGCACTTAGAAACCATATGCAGTACGGTCTTCTACACATGTGGTAAATGGAAAAGGTCATTAAGCCAAATAAGGTTGTACACTTTCACCACAAATTCTCAAACTACTGTTCTCACGACACAAGGATGACAACATCAGCTCATCTTGTCCATTTGGTGAGAAACTGATGCAAAAGGGAACCATTTTCTATCGCAAGGCAGAGAAGATCATACAATCCAGAAAGCCATCTTCCCCACACGCAACCCAGCAGAATCCATAGGCTGTGCAAGCTCGGGATCGGTGCAGGAACACGGCTGTATCTTGCTACTCATGATGGCAGGATTATGAGGTACCAGCTGTTGGGGTTAGGATATTTAGAAAACAAATTATAAAACTAGATTTAGTGGAATTTTGTTCAATTTTTTCAAACTATTGTCAATTTATTGGAATTTTTGCCTCCATTTAGCTAGAGGTAGCGATCGCAGGACAAGAGTATGTTTTCTCTGCTCCACAAGGCTGGTAAGAATATCTGTAGGGTCTGGAAGGAATGAGTAATCTACCAGGTGTGACCAGAACTTTGGCACACATCTTCTGGGCATGTTCTTGCTTTCTCTCCCCCTCGTAGAGGTGTGTGCAGGAGCTGACTTGAAAAGGGTCAGGCCTCCATTGTGGTCCCCAGATTGTTGTTCTGCATCAGGCATGTGAGTACCTAAGGCCAATCACCCTTACTGGCGGTTACAATTTGATTCTGGTGGGGTTGATACATTAGTCTGCCAGGATAGATACATGTCCCTTCCCCCAATCAATACTTGCTGCCCAAAATGTTGTTTCTCTCTTGCACCATTCTACCCTTCAACCTCTACCAGCTCAGGGTGGAATTCTCATACCACCATTAGAGAACTCAAACGCCTGCCCCCATTCATCTTCTTAATAACCTGGGTAGACCCAACTGCCATAGGGTTTCATGGAGAGAGAGGTTTGCATAGCCAAGAACAGTCTATAAAGTGAACCGCCATCTCTCTTTCTACTCAGCTAGAGTGCCTGTCCATCACCTAATGCCGTCCATCCTCTCCACCAACCATGGTGCCTTTTGGCTCAGCCTCTACTCTAGAGCCCTCTTTTTCTTTCTTAAGCAACAAACAACAAAGTGAGGAAAGGAATGCTTGAATTAATCTCGCCCACTGGGGATGTACTGGGACATTATCCAGTCCATTTCTTTGCCCACCTTGTCACTCTGATGCTCTCCCCCCAATGCCATTATCCATTTCCCTGCCCTCCATCTCCCTCTCAGGGCTTCTGCAGAAAGGTATGAGAAGAGCCAGAGAATGGTAGAAATGAATGAAACAAGGGAATGTGTGCTCTTTTCTAGCTATTCTGGATCTAGAACACAGCAAAATGAGTGGGATGAGGCGCTGCGAAGCAGCAGCAGTTCCAGTGGGACTTTAAGCACCACTGCCTAACGGATGGAACTGAAAGGCGGTTTTCCTTGCCTCAGTATTTAGTAGTATGTCGAGACTAGTCAGATACAGTTTTGATTTGGTAGGTATTGTTGTGGGGTGGAGGGTTTGTGAGTGGAATGGGGTTCCACTGCCACTTATTATGATTATGCCATGGAACAGACTGACCTGTAGCAGAGAATGGTGTACAGAAAATATGCATGGGACCAAGAGCACTCATTAGCCAATGCAATGTCATTTTTTAATAATGATTTAGTCCAGGGTTTCCCGTGCTGTGGGTCATGAGCCAATCATTGGATGGTCTGGAAAGTCCCAGCAATAAACAGAGATGCCTTTCAATTCTGTGTTTATCTTGTCACTTTTGACGATGCTTCAATCAAATGTCAAGCCATGTCTTCTGACAAATTGCTGCTAATTCTTTTAACATGGGGGTTGGTATTTACTTTTCTTTTTCTGACTGCAAACTGAGAGGAGTTATTAAAGTGAATTATTTGACAATCTTGCGGGAGTACAGAGTGTAAAAGGAAAGACTACGAATTGTTTTGCAACACAACAAAATATAAATGCATGTAAATGAACAGTATGCATCCAGCAGTTAGAAAAGCAAGAAGGAAGCACTTTTTTGAAATTCTGAACTGTGCTGGAAAGAGATTTTAATAGGATAAAAACAAATCAAGGCACTTTATTTGGTGATACACAAACAATAAATATCACAGAAACCCGATATCCACACTCATTTGTGTGCTGTACAGCTTTATCAGTAAAACTGTATGTCTGTGCAAATCTGGAGGTCATTAATGGAAAATGCGCTGTCTGTAAACAACAAAGTGCTACCACACATTGCCTTAATTACAGTAATAAAAACACCCCACCTCATGGTCATCAAAGGTATGTGGGCCGCAAAAGTTTGTCATTCTAAAAGTTTAGTTGTGGGTCAAAAAGTTTGGGAAGCACTGGTTTAGTCATATAAATGCTTTATCACTAAAAGCTGGTTAATGTGATTCTAAATCTGCAGCATGGTGTGCTCTCTGCTTGAGTGGTTTACGCTTGCTTCTCTCCTACAGGACAGACTAATCGCTCCATAAAACCAAACAAAAGCAGCACTGTCAGCCTTGAGGTGATCTCCCGCCAAACATTTACCTTAACTCCTCCATTTTTTCTGATCTCCTTTTTGTTGGCCTTATGGCTCTGTGCACTTACCACTGCTGACCAGCGCTAAAGTGCATGTGCTCAGTCTTTAAAACAAGGTAACATTTACCTATCCCCAATTGGCATATTTAATTCATTTGTAAGTCCCTAGTAAAGTGATACCACATGTACACTGGGCAGTAAATTAAATGCTACTAGTGGGCCTGCGGCACTGATTGTGCCACCCACTTAAGCAGCTCTTTAAACAGGTTTCAGGCATGCCACTGCAGCCTGTGTGTGCAGTTTATACTGCCATTTCAACATGGCAAAATTAATATTTTCCAGGCCTAAACCTTCCTTTTTAAAACACATAAGTCATTCCTCAGAGAAGGTCCTACACACCTCGGAGGACAGGGGAAGACTATTTAAAAAGTTGGATCGGCACTTTTAAGTTGTACATGTCCTGGTAGTGAAAAACTATTAACTACTACAAGGCCTACCTTTCTCATAGGATAACAATGGGTTACTTCATTACATTCAATAAGTGACAACTTTCAATTCGGAGCACGTAGGAATATCGAATCGGGTGTCTAAAGAATTATAATTTAAAAACCTCTTGTATGTTAAAGTCAGATTTTAAGTCGCAATTCTTAAAACAAAAAAAAAACAATTTTAGAATGTTGGCATTTTCTTGTCCCAACCATTTGGTGCTTGAGCCTTTATCTTGGATCACATGACTAGGTATCGCTGGCACCTAGACTTCATGTATTGCTCATAAACTGTGAAACAAAGGGGAAATAGGTGTTGACAGGAAGGGCCATCTTCTGACTTGATGAGGGGGGCTGTCACCTACCACACTTAGAGATCACAAGGCCCCTACCACAGCACTCTCACAAAGAGAGTGACAATAGTCTTTTTTGTCAAAGACTAGTTGAGTCTAGGGTAGGGAGGTAGGAAATTCCACACACCTCGAAGGTGGAGACCTCCAAAACTTTCTTCTACTTCAAAACTGGCACAAAGTGTAAATACTGGCCTGAAGACCCCAACTATTCAGTACACCTCTGGACCTGTGGAAGCCTTTGAAGGACTGCTGTGCTGCTCTGCAGCAAGAAGGACTGCTACTCTGCTGCCTGAGTGAAAGGTATGGGTCTACATCTTGAACCAAGGACCACCAGAGTGACTCCAAGTGCTAGCTGGCTGGCCTTCTGATCAGGCTCATGGACTGTCTGCTGCAGTGCCAATCCAGCCCCCCTTCCAAGAGTCCAGGGCTGAAAGTTCTCTGCCACACAAGTTGTGGTCATGTGAGCAGAACAGACAAAATGTGATGCACCTCCTCACAGCAACATCGGAACCGCCACAGCGCAATGCATCCCCAGTGCAGGACCCTGTATCGCAGCCTGAAGCTTCCTCAGAATTGCTACTGTGCAAAAAATTTCAGCGCAGGCCTTTGCATCGCAAGCCCCTCGTCAACAGCATCCTCCGTGACACAGGACTTCACATCATGGCCCTGCAGCTCTCTTGCTGATGCATGAATCATTCTCCACATGGGACTTCGCAAAGCTGCGCAACCAGCATTTAAGGTATTCTGTTCAGCAGGCCTAACTGTATCCCGCCCACGCTCCACGACATATATCCTGAACTTGTTACTTTGTCCCGGTCTGGCAAGTTAATGACAGTTGGCTCCTTCTGCTTCTAACCACTACTTAAATCCTTAAATGTGTATATCTCCAACTATACTGATTGAATTTTTGCTGTTTCTGTCTCAAATAGTTTATTAAATTTTACTGTATTTTTTTTTATTGGTGTGGAATTTTTCCTCGCATTGATTTTCTACTTTATTACTATTGAAGTGCTGTATAAATACTTTAAACATTGCCTCTAAGTTAAGCTTGACTGCTTTGTGCCAAGCTATCAGAGGGTTAAGCACATGTTAATTTGGGGTGTGCATGTGACTTCACCCTGTCAGGAATTGTGGTTGCTGCTTGAGTATGGTTAAACACCCACCCCATCCAGTAACCCCATTTCCTAGAAGCAGCCTTTGCCGCAATATCCTGTGAACCACTGACCCACCAGACCACTGAGTGGACACCTATCACACTGGTTTTTCCATCAAGTGTAAGAGTGAGACTGGCAATAAAGTTGTACAATCCTTAAAGATGTTAAATAGATCATCAGAATTTGGACTAAAGACACTGAGGGCGTGACTAAAAACTAACCCTGGCGAAAAAGGATGAAACCAGCTATAAGCATTTTCATGACAAGGTCAAGGCAGACAATTCAGATCTGAAATAAAGCCCTAGACTGTGACTGCAGTCCCATGGGAATGGCTAATCCAACCAGGAACATGCTGCAACAGGGACTAGGGGATACCAGGTCCTTTTGGAAACAGAAAGAATAGGTACAGTTGATTTGCAGACCCAGATAGTGCGCTAGGTCATCTGGATGAAGCACCTTTTCTTCAGATGGACTTGATCAGGCAACTCTACTAGGCTCAGTCAAAGAACATTAATACAAGAGTTTACATGACCACTCCAGCACAATCACACCCCAAGACATAGGAGAGGTAGTAAGTAGGCCATAGAGTACAGGGAACGGTGAAAACTCAAGCAGCTGGACAAATTTCCATCAGCTGACTTGGGCTAAGCGGAGTGTCAGAAGACTCTCAACCCCACACCAGTACACCCTCAGAGAAAACCCAAACACATTAAGGTTTTGACAGCCAGTCCCTCTGGTCCCAATCCTCAGGGTAAAACATGAACTGTTACCACGCTAACTCAATGGGCCAAGGTACGTCCACCAGCATCTGATTTTGGAGCACTAACTCTCACCTGCAAACATGTTCGACACCACAGAGCTACGAGATGAAGTAGTTGATGAACGTGCACAATTAAAAAAGTTACATTAATATATTTCCTGTCCCCGATGACAGGAAACTATATGTCAATTTTAACTTGATAATTAAAGAAAGTCCAAGTTAAGGGGTCCCAAGTGACATGGAGTAAGTGATAAAACATGCTGCTGAACTTGTAGCAAGCTACGTATGTTTACCACTTGATACAGCAATACAAGCCACACCACAATACAAAGGACAACTATCAACCAAAATAAAAATAAATAAAAAAGCCCAACAAACTGCTTACACAATGTCGACAAATCTATCTCCCCAGCCTCAACAGAGCAGTCGACTGGTCCCATATCATGAGGGTGATCCCTAACCCCATCTTTTTTTCAGCCAGCAACGGACATATTTACAAAGGGAAAATATTGAACTACAAACTCTAGCATACAAAATGGAATTTGCTGTTCAAAAAAACAAAAAAAACACAAGACTGGCTGAGATATCCCGATATGGCAACAATACAATTATTTTGGAATGATTAGTGTTCCAAAAACGTTGGAAAGTATCTCCAACCATCTTTTCAAAAACTAATATAAATAATGGCTCAAGTTGTTCAATTTTAGGTGACTACTGGAGCCAGTCCATGATTTTCTTTAATCATTGTAGTACTAGTTTTTTTCCCCCACCACTAGTGCAGGAACACATGTTCCAGAATACAAAAAAACAAACAACAAGGCTGCCCTCTACTGCGGTTGGGGACAGCTTTGCAGTAGGTGTTAATTCTCTTGCTGATGCAAAAGCGTTTAATGTGTGTTATGTTGAGAAGAAAAACATGTAACTAAAAGAGTGTAAAATATGACAACACATAGTAAATTATTTAAAAGAGGCTCGCGTGGGTTCCCAACACGTACTTTTTTTTTTTTTTTTTTTTTTTAATAAACGACCATCACTCTTCAGACACAACAAAACACTTGAGATTCTCTGGGCACTGTACGTTTGAAAATGGTCGTAGGGAAGAGAACTACACCAAAATTAGAAAAAAATATGAAGAAATCGATTTATGAAATGAAATGTACTCACACAAATCTCTAAACTGTCCCTCAAAAAATTCCAACTCGAACGCTCACAAATAAATTGTAACTCAATGTGGCGCTATCAACTAAAATTCGAGACATTTCAACAGGTTTTTAAAGCGCACGTAAAGTGTTCATTTTTTTGGGTAATTTTAGATGTCCTCGAAATCAACAGTTTCTGCACAGCTTCGTCATTCAAAAAAAATAAAATCATAAACAGACTCACCGGCTCAGGAAGGGGCAATACACTCAGAACACAAAACCAGCCAGGAAGTAACCTGCTTCCTGGTTTACTCCTAACTAAAACCAACAAATGCAGGTAGTTCAGTCTTAAAAACAGGCAGCGGGTGCGAAGCCCCACCCTGTTCTATTCATTTACAACAAGCCCTCGAGGGGAAACACAGAGCAGAGCTTTTCTAGGAGGCGCAGCACTCCGAGAGACCGAGAGAGACAGGGGTCGTTTTTCAGTTTTATGAGACTTAAAGTAGCTTTTCAATTCAATGATTTTTCTTGAAATTTTTTCTTTGAACAAAAGACCTAAAGAAAATGTGGTGCATTCGAATCTGCATGGTTTTAATGCGTTGCCTATCCTCTTCAGATGTGGTGTGTTTAAGCATAAGGCCCTAACTTACCCAACAGGTTTTTCCTTATCAGTTCATTGCACGCAAGCATGAGTCTGAATGCGAACAGTGATGCTAGGCTGCTGTCACTCCATGGGGAACTCAAAATCATCCACAATTCGAATAATCCGCTGAACCCTCAAACCTGCGGATGTCAACTTCCACATCCGACAGTGTAACCTACTTTTTTCTTTGAATTATCGCACAGTTGCTTAGGAAATTTTTTAACACTTTCAGCTGCTCGTGTCAAAAAGCATGCTGCATTCTGGTACATGTAGTTTTAGTTTTACCAAACATGCTCGGGCTAAAAAATCCGACATAGAAAGCGAACTGGAACTGGCTGGTGTTATTTGACATTGGTTGGAAGGTATGTTGTGGTCTTTCTGTCACTGCATTCATGCTTGTTAAGACCAAAAACAAGGTGGGCAGGAAATGCATAGCAAATAAGCACTGACAAAGTCAATAGGTCTGGCTTACAACAGAAAGTGACTCGAGGCTTCAGTCCATGCAGTCCCCCATTCATCAATGCACTTATGGCCATATGTTTTTAACACAATTTCCCAAAAACATAGAATGGGTAAAAACCTTTGATACATCTGGCCCTTAGTTACTTATCACCCATGCACTTAGTCATTTATCCTTGTACTAATGTATGTTTTCATCAAGCCATTGACTCATTTTACTCCAAACACAAACTCACCCATCAGTGAAGATCCACTGAAAGTTAGCAGCCAGACCTATTGACTTTGCATATTTGTGAGGGGTGGACTTAGTGTGACTGCTGGTCTGTGAGGAATGCAAGTGTCTTTTTGGTAGTGTGAGACTTCTGCTCTATGGAGGGTGTGAAAGCAGAGCCCTGTTGGTAGTGCAAGACTGCCAGCGTGCCAGAAATTTGAGAGATCGTTTAGTAGTGTCAGACTTCTTCTGTATGAGGTGTGAGTGCTGTAGGCATTGTGTGAATACTAGTCTTTGAGATGTGTAGGTGTGCTTCTGGTAGTGTGACTATTAT
The DNA here is from genome assembly GCF_031143425.1 of Pleurodeles waltl. NCBI lineage: Eukaryota > Metazoa > Chordata > Amphibia > Caudata > Salamandridae > Pleurodeles > Pleurodeles waltl. Next base: position 934,021,376 of record NC_090440.1, on the reverse strand, counting down.
GACGGGTTTGGGAATGCTCTCAGTATTGCAAAACTGCTAGAATGTGATGGTGTAAGAATGCTTCCGGTAGCATGTAGTTGTGAGTGATGTGGCACTGCTGTTAGTATGTACAGTGTTTTGATATTTCATCATGAAGGATTTACCAGTCCTCCTGTGTTTTCTTTGAGGCCATGATCGAAATGATGTTGTATACTTGTTTAACAACAGATACGGGTGACTCTTGAAACAACGTTACAGCAATCGTTTCTAAGTTGAATTCTCTTCGTCCACATGTGAGCTATGATGGCCTGTTTTCCCTCTATATGCACAGTTAGAGGATTTTGTAATGTAAACTATGTGACAATCTTGCTGAGTGTGAAAGGAAAGACTCGATTTATTTTCTAACATACAACAAACTGTACACACGTACCGATCTAACAACAAACTGTGCAACAGACTGTACCAAGATTTTAAAATATAACAGCAGTTAGGAACGTGCAAATGAAGTACTTTCTTTTTTAATTCTAAAGGGTGATGGAAACATATTTTAATAGGACCACAAGAAATCAAGACACTATTTGGTCATGCACAAATGATAAATATGCATTGCAACCACGATTTCCACACATTAACATATGTGTGCTGTATAGTGTCATCAATGTAAAAATATGTCTGTACAAAGCGAGTGGCCAATTCATTTTCCTACCACACCATGCTTCAGCAACATATTTGCAACAGTCGGCTCCAAATACACCACTGGCTACATACCACACCCTTATCACTCTCCTGTTGAAAAGAGCGTGACTCATTTGCTACACTTGCTCTTTGTGTGTTGCTTTGATTTTCACAATCCCTATTACTTCTGAACATAACACGGATGAAGATACTCTCACTCTTAAAATTGTTCCAGCACCACTGTACTGCAGGAAGCAGCAGAAGTGCTCCCTTGGCAATGACAGTGCATTGTGTGTGCAGGAGGCTGAGTGGCTCTCCTTAGACCAGGCTTGCACAAGCACATCACAACAACAAATAAACAAATGGGTGACAAAGTCCTAGAGTTGCAAGAGACATCGCAACCATTATAGAAGGTTCTTGATTTGAAAATGTAAGAAAGAATGCCAATTTGGAAGGAGCTATTTTAAGGTAGGGAAAATAGGGGAATAAATGAAAAACAAGTGAAAAGGAATTCAGTTGAAGGTGACGCATGTTTGAAGTGTGGTGGTCAATGTAGATTTTCCTAGTAATTTATGAAGGAAAGTCTTAATTAATCACCGTTAAAGAGGCTTGTTGTACTGGTTAACAATAAAACACTTTAAACACATTATCATTAGACCAGTCCGCCGATTTGAGAATGTCCTGCCAAGAACCAGCCCAAAAGGCTTTTGAAGCCATAGCACCCCTGGAAGAATGGGCCCCAAATGAGGAGGTGTCAATCAATACCCGCCAAGGACATAACCCAGTTAACCCAACAAGCAAGAGTTGGGGAGGAAACAGGCTTAAATGGTTTCTTAAAAGAAATCAGGAGTTGGGATGCTGAGGAAGATCTCAAATCTGCTGTCTTTTGTTCGTATATCTTTAGGCATTGACCTACACATAGTTTAGGGTGGTCAGGAAAGTAGTGATAGCAAATCTTTTGACAGATTAGTCTTAGTAAGATTAAATAAGACACCTGAAGGGGTAAAATGGCGAGCAGTAATATCAAGGGCTCTAACGTCTGAAAGGCGTTTAAAAGAAACAAGGCAGAGTAACATGGCAAGTTTAGCAGATAACCTTTTTAAAGTGAGCATTGTATTATCTGGCCATGATAAGAAAATATTGAAAACAACGTTAACATCCCACAGAGAACTGTATTTTGGTAGAGGAGGATTGGAAAACTTTACTCCCTTCGACAGACCATAGGATGTTCGCCAACTGGTTTTCCATTGATGTAAGGATGAGAAGAAGAAATAGCGGACCTGTACAAATTGATAGTACGATAAGTCTTACCTTTGCTAGCTTCTACCGCAAGGAAATTAACAATAAAAGTTACATCCGCTGAAAGGGGATCAAAATATTTTCCCATACACCAGCTATGCCATAAGGACCATACAGATCTGTACGCCTTCTTTGTACCTGTAGCCCAGGAGTGTTCGATGAAGTTTGAAGCGTCTGCCGAAATAGAAGGGATCGGTTGGGAATCCCTGATAATTTCCAAGCTGAGAGGGTAAGAAGATTCTCTAGAATCAAGTTGTGAGGAAGACCGAGGGGATTGGAGAGGAGGTCTGGAAAGGATGGGAGCAGAAAAGGGAAGTCTATTGACAACTCCAGAAGGGAAGGGAACCACACTTGGGATTGCCAAAAGGGGGCTATGAGAACCACCACTGCCTGTTGATGTCTTATCTAAGCCAAAAATCTGCTTATGATAAATGGAGGGAAGGCGTAGTTGAGAGAGATTGACCAATCCTTAGAGAAGGCATTGAAGGCTAAAGATAAGGGATCTGGATGCGAACTTAAGAACTGGGTTAGTTGAGCGTTGAGATGAGACGCAAATAGATCTATCTGGAAAGGACCCCATTTCAGAAAAATAGTCTTGAAAATCTTGGGACGAAGTCTCCAATCGCTTGAATCCTGAAGATATCGAGAATGCCAATCTGCTACTGTATTTAGATTGCCCGGCAGGTACTCTGCATGAACCGAAATCCTTCTTAGGAGGCAAAATTCCCCAAACCCTTTCGATAATTCCGCTAAAGGTTTGGATTTTGTGCCTCCCAAATGATTGATATAACGGACCGTTGATATGTTGTCCATCCAAGAAGTATTGAACAACAAACTTTTGCTAGGCTTTTTATCGCAAAGGAGCCGGCATGCATCTCTAAACAGTTGATGTGCAACTTCGACTCCTCTAGAGAATATGTGCACCCAGTCGAGATTGGACCACACCGGGCTCCCCAGCCGGAACGGCTTGCCTCTGATTCTTATACAAGATCTGGGGCTGATGCAAAGATAATCCTGCAGTTCCAGGAGTCTAAATAGTCTATCCACCATTGTAGTTCTGTGTGAGATTCTTGGTCTAGAGCAACGTTGTCTGAGTAAGCAAGACCCTTTTGAAGATGACGTATTTTTTGTCTTTGGAGGGCTCTGTAATGGAGAGGACCTGGAAAAATGGCCTGAATTAAAGAAGAAAGGAGGCCTACTACCCTTGCTAAGGTTCTTATGGATATGAGCGATTTGCGCAAAGTTTGAAGAATCTCGGATTTTATGGATTTTACTTTTGCTGAAGGAAGATGTAGAGTAGCAGAGATGGAGTCCACGAGAAAACCTAGAAACTCTGTCTGTTGAACCGGAACCAAAGAAGACTTTTAGTTGTTGATGAGAAAACTGAGATCTGACAAAGAGAACTGGCTAACTGGACATGAAATTGAAGAGGAGAAAGGTTTTGGTTCATGATAAGGATATCGTCCAGGTAAATGATTAACCTGACTCCTTGAGCTCTGAGAAAGGCTACAACCGGCTTCATGAGCTTTGTGAAACACTAAGGTGCAGAAGAGAGGCCGAAAGGAAGAGAGGAGAAATGATAAGTCTGTTTTAGCCATTGGAATTGTAAGTATTTCCTGGAATCTGGATGCACAGGAATGGTAATATATGCATCCTGGAGGTCCAAACGAACCATCCAGGCTCCCTGAAGGAGAGAATCCCAGAGATGCAATATAGTCTCCATTTTGAAATGGCGATAAACGACGAAATGGTTGGAATGCTTCAAGTTGATGACTGGACGCATCTTTTTGTTTTTCTTTTGAACTAGAAAAACTGAACTGATGAAGCCTGAAGGGTCTAGATGACAAGGGACAATTGTGTGTTTCTGAAGAAGAGACTGGATTTCCGTCGAGATTAGGTTTGTCCTTTCCACAGAGAATTGGGGAGGGTGAGGAAGCACCAACTGAACATGCTTTGAGTAAAGCTTGATAATATAACCTTGTACAGTGTTTAACACCCATGGATCCGTGGTAATCGACTGCCATTTTGGTAGAAATAATAAAAGACGATCTCCTACAGTAGGAAGGCCAAAAGGGTGACTTACCAGTTTGGGACGAGTATCTGGAGCCTCTGTTGCCCTTGTTGCAGAAACCACTGCCTCTCTGAGGGTAGAACTGTGGCCTGTCTTCTTGGTACGAGGAGTTGTATGCACCACAGGAACCCTGGTTGCTGTATGAGCGGCTGGCAAAGCGGATCCTGCCTCTGCCAGCCGTGGCAAAAACCCGATTGGTAAACATCATTTTAAGAGATTGCTGGGCTTTGTCCATCGAAGCAAAGGTTGCCACATACTTGCTTAGTTCCTTTATAAAAGAATCCACAAAGAGGAGACCTTCCACCTTGATGCCAGGTTCTGAACCAGCCAGGTTTACAAGTTTGGGGTCAAGCTTGAGAAGGAGGCCTTTTCTGCGCTCGTGTGTGATTGCAGCGTTGGCATTCCCCAAAAGACATATGGAACGTTGAACCCAAAAGGACAAATCAACTGGGTTAATAGAAGAGTTATTCAAACGAGCTGCCGCTGCCAAATCAAAAATACGAGTCAAATGACCCACAATATCCAAAAGTTTGTCCTGGCATGTGGACCAATCAAAAATATGTGTCAAATGACCCACAATATCCAAAAGTTTGTCCTGGCATGTGGACCATGCCTTATCAACACCCTTGCAGGGATCCTTACCAAATTTGGTAAAAAAAGTAAGAAGGGAAGGATCAATGGAGGGAGTAGAGGTTATTTTTGAGTGCAGGGAAGGGCGAGGGCACTCGGAGCGACAAGGCCTCAGAGGAGGAACTGACTAAAGAACTCGATGTTTCTCACAACAGCCGACCGAAAATGTCAACCGCCATAAGAGAAACATCAAAGATTCCACAGGTGAAGCGCGTGCGAGCAGAAGGCACCTTGGGGAGTGCAGCTACAAGCCGTTATGGGGATAAATAAGACAGGATAAGTGCGAGAAGGGCAGCATGCCTAAAACTGAACAGTAAAACTACATACACATTCAAAATAGTGAACGCCAAAATTCCTCAAATAGTTATCTTGAATGCGAGCAGCAAGAAAAAGGGCTGTTCACAGTCAAGATGAGTATTTAGGGGTATCCTGGCCCGTGATTGGTGCTTGTAGATGGACTACTCGTTTCTTCCCATTGGTGACGTTCGTTTGCCTGTTGGTATTTGTAGTTTTTCTGTCTTGACTGCTGCTATTGAATAAAATAAGAAAAGAAAAGCATAATAGGAGCCTCCGGTGTTGCCATAAAATTATGAATTAGCCCACTTACAAAGAAACAGAGAATCATGACTAGGATTAAGTAAAACCTGTGGAGGGCGCTTCTTATGCATGCACAAGGCAATAGTTGTGCATCCAGTAATAGAAAGACCCTGTGTATCCTCTTTCTGTGATTCATTTGCATAGGTTTTTAAGTTACTCGGGCTTTACTTTAAAGCAGTCAAGGAAAAGGCCCAATGAGGAAAGGATAAATTAATGCAATGGGTTTTAATTGTATCTCCATTCCACATTAATGGGTGATATTTAGGACATTCTTCCCAGAAGCATCTGTGCTGTGCATTCTGACCATGGTACCGTGTTCTTGGTTTTTAGACAAAGATGCTTCCTGCATAGTATACAGGTGTATTCCCTTGTCCTAGGTTCCCAACTGCATGTGTATGTGTTCCTTGTATCCTAACTTACTCTGGCTATAGTGTCACACTAATTTCAGTGCGTGCGCTAAGGTCGAGTGTGTCCCTGACAATCAGAGGTCTTGGACCTTTCCTGTGACCAGGAAGGGGTGCACAAAGTGTGCCCTCATGAAATTGATAGTGTGATCAGACCTTTTTATCTGTGTTACTGAGTGTGGCCTACAGGTCCCTTTTGTCTAATGTTAAATGATGTGTATGCCCAGAGCCTTTCACTAGCATTGTGTGTGTGTGTGTGTGTGTGTGAGAGTGTGATGCACATGTAGCATGTGTGCAGTAGTGGAGTTTTGCATGTGAGTAAGCCGAGTGGCAGCTGGTGACAATTGAAACTGGAGGGGTGTAAAAGTTCTGGATGAGCGCTCTGTGGTGAGCGAACTTAGCGAGTGAGTCTGTCTCTCATAAGGGGGGGGGGTCGTGTGGGGTTCTCAACCAAGACAATTTTGGAAAAAGTGTGGGCAAATGGTGCATTTTCAAGCAAATTTGAGAACGCAACAAGGTTATTAAAGCAATTGTGAAATTGTCGCTATTGCACAATAAAGAGATTTCATATGATAATGATGCAGGTTGCTGCTTATTCAATATAACAACAGAAGTTCGAATAGACTTTGAGAGGATAATGCAGTGAGTACCTCACAGATTTCTTTATTTATTGATATATCTTTACAAATGAAATCTACTGATTTATCTGACTGGACAATGAGACAGCAAGCTGCTGGAACTCTCTTAGCTCCACTTGCTGGTACACTGCGTCATCAAATCCTACTTCACACACAGTTGCACAAAATCACAGTTGCAACTGGAATAAAAGCCATTGCTCTGTTTGTTCAGCAGAGAGGTCAAGGATTGGATGACTAAGTATTCTGAACACCTTCTCAACCCACTTACAGGCACTGTGAAAAATTCACACTGCCTTCAGCCTTTGCTCCTGAGCTTTCAATGGTGGCTGATAATAAATGTCTGAAGGAAACTCCGTTCAAAGTATGCAGTGTACAAGAGATTGCATGGCAATCTGTCTGCAACTGACAATTTCTGGCCACAGAAAACCCATGTTTTTTTAATCGGCTAAACACAACCTTACTATGTACATGTGCTGACCTGCATTGATGGGGCTGGAATGAGACATATTATTTGCTTTTGATATTGCTAACAGGCGGTGCATTATGCTAGTGCAAAGTGGTATGAATAGGACACACATGTTTTAGGCTTTTAGGGGGTTGTAAGAAAGTGCTACTGTGACATGGTTACCCCCCACGTTTGCCTAGTGTTGATGTCAACTTTGATTGAAGTGTGCTGGGACCCTGCTAACCAGACCCTAGCACCAGTGTTCTTTCCCTAAAACTATACCTTTGTTTCCACAATTGGCACAGCCCTGGCACACAGTTAAGTCCTGTGTAAAAGGTACCCATGGTACCAAGGGCCCTGTGGCCAGGGAAGATCTCTAAGGGCTGCAGCATGTATTATGCCACCCTAGGGGACCCCTCACTCAGCACATGCACACTGCCTTGCAGCTTTGTGTCCTGATGGGGAGAAAAAGACAAAGTCGACATGGCACCGCTCTCAGGGTGCCATGCCCACAAACCACTGCCTGTGGGGTAGGCAAGTCACCCTTCTAGCACGCTTTACAGCCCTACAGCCTTAAAGCAGGGAGCACTACACCACAGTTGAGGGTATAGCTGCATGAGCAATGTGCTCCTGCAGTGTCTAAGTCCATTCTTGGACATTGTAAGTGCAGTGTAGCCATATTGAGTATATGGTCTGGGAGTTTGTCATTACGAACTCCACAGCACCATAATGGCTTCACTGAATACTGGGAAGTTTGGTGTCAAACGTCTCAGCACAATAAATCCATACTGATGCCAGTGTGGGATTTATTGAAAAATGCACACAGAGGGCCAGTCTGCCACTTTCAGACAAGTTTCCGACCACATGGGGTGAGTGCCTTTGTGCACTCTGTGGTCAGAAACAAAGCCTGTCCTGGGTGGAGGTGCTTCACACCTCCCCCTGCAGCATTTGTAAAATTTGGCAGTGAGCCTCAAAGGCTTAAGCCCGGGTTACAGTGCCCAAGGGCACTCCAGCTAGTGGAGATGCCTGCCCCCCCCGGACAAAGCCCCAATTTTGGCAGCAAGTTCAGTGGGAAAATTAGGGAAAACAGGGAGGAATGACCACCCCAGCCAGGACCACCCCAAAGGTGTCCAGAGCTGAGGTGACCCCCTCTCTGCAGAATCCTCCATCTTGGTTTGGAGGACAGGGACCAGTAGGGATAGGAATGTGCACCGCTCCCCAAAGTGAGTGGGCACAAGGAGGGTGCAACCACCCTCAGAGGCAGTAGCCATTGGCTACTGCCCTCTGATCCCTAACACACCCCTAGGTTTTAAGGGCCTCCCTGAATCCAGCTCACCAGATTCCTGGCGACCTACAAGAGGAAGAAGGACTGCTAACCTAAAACCCCCAGCAGAGAAGAAGGAAGATGGCAACTGCTTCAAAGAACCTGAAAGAAAACGAGCGACCTCTGCCAACTCCAGAGGACTGCCCTGCACCCAAAAGGACCAAGAACTCCAGAGGATATCGGCTGTGTCCGAAGAAATCTACAACCAAGGACTCCCACCTCACTCCGAATGAGTGAGTCTTGACCCCTGTGCACCTGATGCCCAGGGCCCATGCACAGGTGGTCCACCTAGCTAGAGAGGGTCCCCAGGCGATTGCGAGCAAGTGTCCACCCTGGGTTGACCTCTCCACGATGACGCCCGCAGAGGGAATCCCGAGGACCCCACTGACCGCGAACCTCTGGACAAAGATATCCGACACCTAATGGCACACTGCCCCCGCAGCCCCCAGGCCTTGGAAAAGCCGACCCCCGATGCCTCAACATTCAGCAGGCTGCCCTACTCCCTGTCCGACCGGTGGTGTGCCCAAGACACCCCCCTGGACCTCACCTGCAGCCTCTGAGTGACCTCTGGGGTCTCTTCATAGACCAGCATTGAAAACCCGACATCCTGTTTGTACCCTGCACCCGGCCGCCCCTGTACCGCTGAGGGTGTGTCTTTGGTGCCTACTTGTGGCCCCTTTAGTGCTCTTCTAATCCCCCTTGGTCTGCCCTCCAAGCCACGGGTACTTACCTGCAGGCAGGCCTGATTCCAAGTATCCACTGTCTTTATAAGAGTCCACGTTAACTTTGCTCAACTTTGATCTCTGCACCCGGCCGGCCCTGTATTGTTGTTGGTGGGTGTTTGGGGTTAACTTGAACCCCAACCGGTGGACTTCCTAAAACCCTGAGACTGAAACTATAAGTGTTGTACTTACCTGTAAACAGACCTAACTTTTCTTCCCCCCAGGAACTGTTCTGAAAATTGCAGTGTCCATTTTTAAAATAGCTATTTGCCAATAATTTAAAAACTGTATTACTTACCTATTTCAAACCAAGTTCTGTTGATACCTGTGTAAAATACGAATCTTTTAAGGTACTTACCTGCCACTTGAATCTTGTGGTTCTAAAAATAAACTAAGAAAATATATTTTTGCAATATAAAAACCATTGGTCTGGAGTTAAGTCATTGAGTGTGTGCGTCTTCTATTGTCTATGAGCCAGATGTATCATCACGCCCCTTTGCAAGTCGGAAATAACGATTTTTAAGGAATAGCTATTTCCGACTCGCAAAGTGCCATGTATCACATTTGCGATTCGGTAATAGCGATTTCTTAAAAATCGCAAATGCTATTACTGAATCGCAAATTGCGATACCGGCCCAATTCGCAGCTATGGGCCTGTGGGCCCATAGCTGCAAATTTTTTGCATTTCCAAAATTGCGATTTCTGAACCAGAAATCGCAATTTTGGAAATGCAAATGCCCAGGGTACTGGGGGCCTAAGGCCCCCTCTGCTGCACCCCAAAAATGTTTTGGGGGACATGTAAGGTGCACACATGCCAAAAGGGCATGTGTGCTTTACATGTTCAATTTAAAAATGCATTTTAAATGCATTTTTAAATTTTGCACCAGGTTACCACCTGGTTTCATTTCATGGTATTTTGCATGTGCAAAATGCCATTGTGCGAAAAATCTCAATTTGCGATTTTTTGCAGCATCGCCTTGTGATGTGGATTTTGCGAATCGCAAATTGCGACTCGCAAAATCAGGTAGCAACACAAGAAATCGCAATATTAGCGATTTCTTATTTGTGCTCTGCGAATGCCTTTCATGCATCGCAGACCACTTTTTTGCACTCGCAAACGGCCGAATTTTGCGATTCGCACCGTTTGCGAGTGCAAAAAATGTTTATACATCTGGCCCTATGTGTGTACAACAAATGCTTTGAACTACCATCTGATAAACCTAACTGCTCGACCACACTACCACAAGAGAGCATTAGTATTATCTATTTTAGCATCTGTTAAGCCTCAGGGCAACACCTGGACCCTGTGCACACTGTGCACACTATATCCACTTTGATATAGTATGTATAGCGCCAGCTTCCTACAGGGGTGATGGCCATCTGAGTCTTGAGGGAGAGGCCAGAGAAATGTGCACAGTTAAGCCCCTGAGCAGCATGTGCATCTAAGCAATACAAAGGTCACATGCCACTTGTTGTTCCTGGAAACAATCATTACTGTATCCAACTGTGCAAGCTTAAACTTATATTTCCTGCAAAGAGATAAAACATAGATTTAGAAAACCCACCTTTCCTCCTCATTGTGCTCTACAGTTGATGAATAATGTGGTGTGGGTACACTGGAGTAGTAAAGAGACCGTCAGATGGGCCCTAGAGAAAGCAAGTAAAATAAACCACTTGTTTGGTAGTAAAATGGACCAATAGTCATGGTTTAGTCGGCCCTCGGTCCTATGAGTCATAGTACCACCGCACCATGAACAACTGCACCTCTGCATAGATATAAAAATAAAATGAAAACTTCAGGAACGTAAAGACTGAAAAACAATTAAAGGATATGTTAATGAATGGCCCATAACAGAACACAGGATGCTATTTTTAACCTCTGCTACTACAGTGTTGCTAACAATGCAGACAAACTCTGTTTTCACGGACAGATTCACTTGCTGTGCAGACAAGTGCACGGTTTTAACACAGGTTTGTCCAGGATCCTCACTCACAATGCTGGCACATTCTTTCCGCTGTGCTGGATGTGTAGTTATTTATTATTATTCTGTGGTTTGAGCTTAGACACTGAGCCAGAAACAACATTTTCTCTTCAAGCTTTATCGGTAAGGGTTTAGACAGGGTTAACATATTTTCAACCATTTTGAATTGTTGATCTGAATATTTTGAATCATTCAATCAGATCTAGGCCACTGTTAGTTTAGTAATGGCGGTATTAATACTCAGTTACTTATACATTGTAAAATGATGCAAAAATCATAACTTCTTAATAAGGCCACTTCTATCCCTGAAATGAGAATTGCACAATCGGCGTATAACAAAGGACTAGCAGCCACATATTTATTTTACTTTTGTAAAATAAGGTGAGGAAATAATAAACCTGTCTGGGGAGCTCAAATAAAAATAATTTATAAAATAAGTGAAAAAATACACCCTTGAAAGGCTACTATTCACTCATGATATTAAAACTACATTCAAACTGAACTGAATTCACAAACAAGAGTAAAGTCCCCGATTGGTTGTCAATAAGCAAAAGTGAAAATGTTGTTTTTTCAGCTTAGCAATATTCAGTGAATCTTGTGGACTGAAACCATTGATTAGGACTACACCTTCAGCCAGTAAACTATGGAAACGACTAGTCAGTGTGGGAAATCACTAATTAAATTACTAAATAAAACATGTGCCCAAACACTGTTTTTCCAACGGCTTCCTGCCATTCATAAGCTTGTCAATAACCCATTCAAATACAAACTCAAAGCCAACCACGTCTGATAGAAAGATCTGCATTGCTTGCAATGATTACGTCTGCTTTGAGCGTTGTTCCTAGCATTTGGGTTTATTTTTGGTAGCACCTCAAACGATAGTTACGACTTACGAATTATTTTACAAATCATGCAAGCATCGCGGGTGGAACTACGATTGAACAATGAGCCCGATGAGTGTCAGGGGGGTAACGCTGAGGCCATAGACAGATTCCGTTATGTAAGTAGGGTCCACCCTAAGATGATCAGCACCATGTCTTAAGGCCCATATAGAGCTTGAGTGCCTATCTCTGCACATTGATATATCAGTCTTTTTCTGCCCGGCTGCATGTTGTCGAGTTGAAACGGCGCTTGGGGATTCCTGCTGTGATTGTGGCTTATGCCCACCCACCACATGGTACTGGCAAAAGACTTGAGGGGGCGGGGGTGCAGTGGGACCAATCCGACAGGTATTGGTGCGATGGTAAAAGGTCGAGGAGATCTTGCGCTGCCCTGCTACTGTTGAACTGCACGGAAGCAGCACCTAACAGTGATGGCCTGATTAAACGACTCACCAGCACAACAGACAATAATTTAAACTGCACCTTATTGGCGACCTCCCATGATGCACATGTTCGAGCTGCACCTTGCACGACTCTGTAACTCACCATCAAGTACAGCACCTTCCCTTCTCATCGTCGAAGAACACTCATGACTTTGTCTCCGGGCAGTCATGGAAGATGTGACCACCTCAACCCTCCAGTCCCACCCACCAGTCTCCTGAGCCATTATAGACACTGCTCTCATGCTCTTTATGTTAGTAGGGCATGAGAGCAGTGTGATGATTGGCTCAGTGAGGCACTGGGAGCTCTCTTTAGGAGACTTCAGGCTTTGACTATAATCCCTCTGGCTCCTAACATTGCTGCAGTGGCAAGGGTTCAAGTGCGCATGTCAGTCTGGTCACAGAAAGGCACCTGTCCTAGCTGACATGCGCACTTCACCCCAGGTCCACTTGAACCTGTGTGTCAATAATTTCATTTAAGCTCCACCCTGTCCCCCGGGCCTGCCCTCACTCTGATACAAACTGCAAAAAGGAAGCAAGGCAAAATTTGCCCAGACAGGGCCATGCCGAAATGAAAGCAATGATCGCAGCACTGGTGCTGCCACTTAAACATTTAATATGGGGCTTGGCTGCCCAGAGGCAACAAAACAAGCAGGGGGGCAATGCCCCCACACCCAGATAAAGGAACAACCCCTGAGTAAGCCTAAGTACTGGAGCCATTTTGCATGCCCTTGGCTTGCCATGATGCAAGATGGAGGATGAGGATAACTTCCCCAGGCATTGGCAGAAAAATATTGCTTGCATTCTTGGCGCTCCACAATGAAATGAGAACGACGGAACGGAGACAGAGCTACCTTTTGAAATTCTATGAGGACGTTTGTTAGCAAAAGGCTGCTATTTAGTTCTTTCTGAGCACTGCTGTTTGATTGATGGTAGGCATGAGAGCTGGGGCTGCAGATTATGTGAGCAAGTTTCTAGGTCAGGCCTGTCCTTTTCTTTTGTCCTGATTGCCACTTCACAGGAGATAATGAAATCCAGGCATTGAAACCTCATACTGTTTCTTTGTTGTGTTTTCTCCAGTTTCAAAACAGTCCCAGTGCTACTTGCTGTAAGAAGCATTACTCCATACAATTGCAATGTTTGGAGAGCAACCTGAGAAAGGTACATTAAAAAGAACCATCCCAAAGTGATTCTGAAGTTTGTGACTCTATATCACATACCCTTTCTAGAAAATATGTACAAAAAAGTAGGACACTACCCATCCCACTTTTATCACATAGCCAAGAAAAAAGCCAGGGTGCCTTTCTGAGCTATATTGACATTGCAAATTCTAAAACTAGAAGAGTTGCCCAATGTTATCAAGGACCATGCACAGTAAGGGACAGGCCAGGGCCTCTGCACACACACTTAGATTAGCCTGTTGCTACAGTCATAATAAAAGTGGGGATTCCAGATACATACACAGTCTAACACCCAGGGCAGGGTAACATGCTTGAATAACATTTCCATCTGAAAAGCAAATATCAAAGAAAGTAATACATTGTGAGATTTCTCTGTCACTGACGCAACACATCTTCGATTGATCGCTTTTCTTTTAAACCCTCTTTGCACAAATCTTGTTGTTTTGAAGAAGATGAGAGTAGGAGTGGCACACCTACCTCACTATCAGGATATAATCAAACTGAGGTAAATTGTAAATGAAGGTCGTTTCAACCGTCTAAACAGAAAGCGACCTACCTCGCTCATCTTTTTACTTCTGAATCTACGAAGCATTTAGGATGGCTTAATCCTGAAGATTATATTACAATTTGTGATTTGCTACCACTCAAAACCTCATTAAAGCTGCAAGTCCAAGCAGATTTTAATTTTATGTCAAGACCGGAGGCATATATTATGCTTCTCTTACTTGCTTTATTTAAACAGCAGCAGTCAAGAAACTACAATTCCCATGAGGCTTAGGGAACAGAAAGCCAATGGGAATGAAAAACGTATCGGCACATGCACCAATAGGAATACCAGGAATAGTATAATCACTACGCTTGACTGCGACCAGCCCTCTTTCTTGCTGCTCGCAGTCAAGATAAGTGACTATTTCTTTATTCCTTGTTACGCGATAACGTTTAAATGCACTGTTAATATTTTGCTTCGGTGCTCGCTTTGTATGTTCGTAATAAATTTTTCCATTTCGCTGCAGTCCTCGCGCCTTTCCTGAGCACTCGCGCACTTCCCTCGTTCTTGAAACGGCCAACGGCTGTTTCTGTCAGTGTAACGGCTGTCAGCTCGCTTTTTACCTTGCACTTTGTTTGGCTGCTCCGGTCTTCGCCACAAGTACTCTGCTCCGCTTTGGACCTCCTCCTCATTATTTGTCTCACAAAGTTATTCAGTTTCCGCCTCTGCAACGTCAGTCACGCCCCGTTGGGTGTGTACTTTCCTCCTCTAATTTTTTCCTGTCAGGAATTAACCCTTTCGCTGCTAGGAGTTATTTTGTTGTGGTTTCCCTTTTATTCAAGATACAATGGAGCGACAGAGCTGTTTTGAGCATCTGAATAATGATGAAGATATTGGGGCTTTTATTAATGATGCTATATCCAAGGCTGTTTCAGCCACAATGAATAAGATGACAAAAAATATTGAATCTTTTGTCCACAATATGGTTTTCAAATCCTTAATGGCCCATTCTGCGGGGGATAGCAGAAAACGTAAACTTAAGGATTTGTCATCACAAAAAGCCCTCTCCAAAGTCACATTGGATGGCGCCTCTTTGACTGGTGAAGTTTCTTCACCCCAGATTGAGGACGAGTCTCCTCCCAGGCCTCCTTCTAAGGAGGGGAATTCTAAGGTCTCTCCCAAAAAATGTAAATCTAAAATTAAACATACTGCGATTGCGCCTAAAAAGATTGTGATTTCTCACATTTCGGATACCGATGATGACATGGGTGACTTGGATGATTTTGATGACAGTTCAGACATTTGGGGTTCACAATCTCAATCCTCCCCTTCTCTCAAGAAGCCTAACCTAGATCCTTCTCCTTCTAACCCCTTCGCAGCCAAAACGATTTTGGATTCTGATGGCAATCCCATGTTTGACCCTTCTCTCCTTCATCACCCCAACTCCAGGGAATGGTGTCCCTGATCCCATGTTGGGGATTATATTGCCTCCCGCTGGATAAACAGACTAGAGCTAAATTGAAATCAGAATGCCCTAGACCTTCTCTTTTCTCCAACATTGCCTCTACTCCTGCTATCGATCAAACCCTTCTCACCTTCTTTTCAAAATTTGGTAAAGATCCCCGTAAAAGGGGTAGACAAGGCCTGGTCGAACTGCCAGGATAAACTTTTAGACTTGGTGGGTCCCTTGGCCCATATCTTGGATATGGCGGAGTCCGCCAGAATGGAGAATGCGGACATTGACCCAATGGATCTTGTCTCTGTGGACTCAAAGAGCCTTTTGTCTCTTAGGCAACGCAAATGCTGCCATTACCCATGAGACAAGGAAGGGTCTTCTTTTGAAGCTAGACCCCAAATTGGCTAATCTAGCCACTATGGATCCTGGCATTAAGGCAGACGGGCTCCTCTTTGGAGATTCTTTTATTAAAGAATTGGGCAAGTTTGTTTCTACGATTTGCCTCCATAGACAACGCTCAGCAATCCATCAAAAAGGTGTTCAATCAGCGGGTTTTTGCAAGGGCCGGTACAGGCAGGGGCCGCTCTACCGGCCGTTCCTTTCGTCCACAAGGATAAAGAGGCTCCTTCAACTCCAATTACGGAACACAATCCTTCAAACCCCAGTTCTACCCTCAACGAGGCAGAGGCTACCGGGGTCGTGGACAACGTGGTTTCAGGAACAACAATTCACAAGGTAAGCCTTACTTCTGGCCTTCCTCCAGTAGGTGGTCGTCTTCATTGGTTTGCTGCAAAATGGAAGATCCATGGGTTCTAAATACAATTCAAGGTTATCTGATAACATTTTATTTGATTCCTCACCAATCATTTTTTCCTCCCCCTCTGTGTTTTTTGACAGAAATGTACTTTCTCATCTCAGAAGAAATTCGATCTCTTCTGTCAAAACAGGCCATTCAGCCCTCTCCTCCAGACCCCTCGGGCTTTCTCAGTACTCTCTTTTTGGTTCAGAAGAAAAACAAGAAGATGAGACCAGTCATCAATCCCAGAGCTTTCAACCGGTTTTTCGTCTACCGACATTTCAAAATGGAAACCATTCTCCATTTAAGGAACATTCTTCTTCCCTTCGATTTCATGGTCCGTCTGGACCTTCAGGACGCGTATCTTTCCGTTCCTATTCATGTGAATCACAGAAAATACCTCCAATTCCAGTGGCAGGGACAAACTTACCAGTTTTCTTCCCTTCCGTTTGACATTTCGTCAGCACCTTGGTGCTTCACGAAACGAATGAAACCGGTAACAGCTCATCTCAGGTCCTTAGGCATCAGATTGTTAACTTATCTGGACAACAATTTAATTATGCATCAGGGTCGCCTTACTCTTCAATCTCATCTACAAATCACGTGTTCTCTTCTATCTCAACTAGGTTTCCTACTCAACAGAGAAAAATCAATCACAATCCCTTCACAAAGAATAGAGTTCTTGGGGTTCGAGATGAATTCCTCTTCCGCTACCCTTCTTCTTCCCCAGCAAAAGGTAAAATCCATAAAGTCAGAGATTTTAAAAATTCTTCACAATTCCCAAATTTCTCTAAGATCCTTGGCCAGGTTAGTGGGCCTTCTCTCTTCCTCGATTCAGGCTATCTTCCCCGGTCCACTTCATTACTGGGCTCTCCAAAGGTTAAAGACTTGTCATCTCAGAAAAGGTCTCTTGTACTCGGAAATAATCAACTTAGACCAAGATTCTCACTCGAAGCTTCAGTGGTGGATAGACCATTTAGATGCCTGGAACGGCAGGACTATCTTTGCATCAGCCCCAGATCTTGTGTTAGATTCAGATGCAAGCCTGACGGGCTGGGTCGCCCGTTGTGGTCCAATCTCAACTGGAGGTTCATGGTCGTTACAGGAGTCCAAGTTGCATATCAATTATTTAGAGATGCTTGCGGGCTCCTTTGCAATCAAGAGCCTAGCAAAAGACAAAGTTCAGTGTACCATCCTCCTCCGTATGGACAATGTATCGGTTGTCCGCTACATAAACCATTTAGGGGGCACCAGGTCAAAACCCTTAGTGGACCTAGCAACAAGCTTATGGGAATTTTGCCTACTCAACAAGATTTCGCTCAGCAGAGTACCTTCCAGGGTCCCTCAGCAAAACGGCAGACTGGCATTCCCGTTTTTTCAGGGATTTCAGCGTCTGGAAAGTCCACACCTCAGTATTCCAATCCCTTCTCCGCAAATGGGGTTCCTTCAGCATAGAGATTTGCCTCTCTCTCCTCAATACGCAGTTACCTCTGTTTTTCAGCTGGCGTCCGGATCCTTCGGCGTTAGCCCCAGACGCCTTTCTGCAGGATTGGTCCCCTTCAGTCAACCATGCTTTCCCTCCTTTTCTAATGATTACCAGAGTTCTCGCCCATGTCAGGCGTCAGAAAGAGACATTGGTAATAGTAGTTCCTTTTTGGCAATCACAAGTATGGTTTCCCCTTCTCCCTGGAGTTAGCAATCAACTTCTCAGTCCTCCTCCCTCTTTTCCCTTCTTCTAGATCCTCTAGGGAATCCGCACTCCCTAGTACTCAACAATACGCTCACTTTTTCTGCTTAGAAAGTGTCGGGTCTTCCCAACCTTCCATCCCTATTTCGGCGGAGGCTTCAGACTTTATCAACAAAGTCTGGGCCCCCAGCACCAGAAAAGCTTACAGTTCCGCCTGGTCTCTTTGGACAAGGTGGTGTATGGGAAGGGATCTCTATACCATTTCAGCCAATATAATTTACGTAATTAATTTTCTAGCTGCCCAGGCTAGTGCAGGTAAGTCCTACATGACGGTCAACTTATACAGATTGGCCATTTCTATGCATCACACTTACATCAATGGAAAACCTGTGGAGGAACATCCTCTTCTTTGCTGCCTTTTAAAGGGAGTAAAATTTTCTATTCCTCCTTTACCCAAATACTCAAAATTATGGGATGTCAATGTTGTGTTAAATTTGTTTTGATCTTGGCAAGATAATTCTGATCTGTCATTGAAAATGCTTTCAGCAAAACTTACTATGTTACTCTGTCTAGTTTCCATGAAACGTTTATCTGATGTTAGAGCATTAGACATTTCTTCTTGCCAATTCGCCCTTACAGGCGTGTTGTTTTCTGTCAACAACCGTACTAAAACCAACTTACGTACAGTTTTTTAATCCGTATTTTCCTAATCAACCCAAATTGTGTGTGGAACAATGTCTCAAGTGTTATGAAGACCGCACAGCCAATCTCAGAACGTCTTCTCTTTCCTAACTCCTTATTTCTTCCCGGAAGCCTAACAAACCTGTGGCTTCCGCTACGCTGGCCAGACGGGTTCGTTGGGTCATGTCCCTGGCTGGTATTGATACCTCTGTTTTCGATGCTCATTCTTCTAGAGGAGCTATGGCTTCCAAGGCTTTCTGGGTGGGTTCCAGATTGGAAAACATTCTGAGATCGGCCGACTGGTCTTACGATAATGTTTTTAGAACTTTTTATTGTAAACCAGTTCATACTGCAACTTCTGTGGTAATCAACATGTTTTAAAAAAGCATAATATGAGCCTCCGGTCTTGACATAAAATATAGATTTCACTACTATTTTATGACGGAAAGTCTTAATTTTATTAAAGACACGGAGGCGAGTATTATCTCACCGCAAAAGGTTTTTTCTAACAGTTGTTTTCGTTCTTTTCTCCCTCCCTCACAGCACCATCTACTCAACGTCAGCCTTCCTCTTGAACGTAGGATGGGTTTTTCATCTCCAGGCTCATCTCCAAGAGATCCATCTCGTTGCCAACTGAGTCCTCCTCCTGCCTATTGGATTTCTCCTTCATGCCAGTTCTGGTTGAACTTTATTCAAGAACTTTGTTCTTTGTTGTTGGCAGTTTCCATTGTTCTAGCTATTTTTCCTTTTTTTTCTCGCACTGACTAGCCTTCTCGCACCAAAAAAGAAGGCTGGTTGCAGTCAAGCATAGTGATTATACTATTCCTGGTATTCCTATTGGTGCATGTGCCGATACGTTTTTCATTCCCATTGGCTTTCTGTTCCCTAAGCCTCATGGGAATTGTAGTTTCTTGAATGCTGCTGTTTAAATAAAGTAAGTAAGAGAAGCATAATACTTGCCTTCGTGTCTTTAATTAAATTAAGACTTTCCGTCATAAAATACTAGGAAAATCTACATTATATACATGAAGAACATGCATAACACCAAATAGCATCTCATTAATTTCAGTGGATGGAAAATATTTACAAGAATGTCTAAAACCTAAATGTATTTTACTGTTCAGTGGCTAAACAAGCGCATCGATTAACTCATACCATTTTATGATTTGAAATGGAATGAAGAAAGCGCAAAGCAATCTTGACAACTGTGATATGGAAAGCCTTCTTTTAGTATCAAGAGGCCCTGATATAGGAAATTCACACTGGCCCAAAGATAACGTGGCAAATCTCGTGATGCTTGTATGATAATCGGAGTAACTTATGACATTTGTTAAAAACTAAAAATGTGCATGTGGAGTCAGTTAATTTTACATTATTTCTGCTGTTTTTACTAAATTACATAATGGAAAAGGAAATGTTCTCCATTTTCCAACTGTGATATATATTACTAAGCTTTAGGCAAAATCGGTTTGCTCTGCCTGTATAACGTAATAAGTAGCCAAAATAGCACAAATATGTTTGTATCGTATTATTAGGAAAAAAAGGTAATTAATCGACTAGGATTTTCCACCCAGCTCCAGGTTCACTTTCAGCCAGCTCAACTGTCAAGTGCTTTGCCATTTCAACATAGCATGGAAGGTGGGTCAGCAATTTAATGTTTGGTCACAAGTGTTCCCAACTTGGCAGCAGGCGCAGAAATTCTCCTCTCAACATACAGGGACCATTTCATTAGGTGGACTAGCCACTGATTTGCTAGCAGTGTCACTTGCTTCTCCTCCCTGATCTTGGTGGTCAGCCCTTCCTAAATCAAGTCTTTGTTTGGTTTCCTTGAGGCTTTCATAACATGCTGCACCATAAACTACAGAAAAACAAATAAATAAATTCCAAAATGCAAACCTGCCCTCCCACCATAGATGTTATCTATTTCTGAGTTCCTTTGGCATGGGAATGAATCTCAGAATAAGCCAGAATGAACCTCTGTTGCTCCTGTGACCACTCATTGTTTTATAAGCCCTCCTAGGGGCATGGTCAGCCAGGGCAAGATGGCGGTCGGTTTTTAGATCCGTAGTCATCTGCCATCATCCTTACCTGGGGAGCCCCTGTGAAGGCTTTGCTAGGAAGAGGAGCTGATGCAGCACTAATGGACCAGTTTTTTGTGGCCCCTCTTGTTTCCTGCCACGTCGTCTCAGGTCTGCGGGGGAGGCCTCCTGTATGCAGGAAGAGGCACGCCGTGAGGTAGCTGGTTTGGACCTCCATACCGCCAATGTCGCTGCATTGCCGTATGGCAAGTGCTCTTTTGCCTGCACCTGGGCACTGGGCTGGAGCGGCCCACGTGAGCCGATGAGACTTGTGCACCGGAGCTGGGAAGAAAACAGAGGTAGAAGTTGAACAGCAGTGAGTACATATATCTGGAGAGGGGGAGGCCATTGGGAGCTATTGTAGATTGCTCATCCGCCTGCCAACCCTTACGTTTCCTCCTCCCTGCTTTTATTACACAGCAGTGTGTGCCACATGAAGACAAGTGTGAGTCCCTGGGTAACAGCAAAGGAATAAAGACGACTGACACCCTCCTAAGTGGGAAGGAAAGTGTACACTGGCACAGCTTATGATCATCTGGGCAATTGTACAAGCTCTTAAACCCAATTGCAATGTTGCAACCTGTGGTCTGTCCCCTGCATACCTTCCTCATTAACTTGTACGTGTGCTGATACCAGCAGAGTGAGTGACTACCTATAACTCCATTGGTGGGAGTAGATGAGCATAATGTAATCAGAATTTGGAGGATCAACCAGCACTGGTGATTGTTGGTGAGGACCCAGAGGAAGTGGTGCCCCGAGCCTTGGCTGCAGTCAGAGCCCAAGCTCCCTTACCGCCAAGGTCTGGGAACTAGAAGCTAGAGCTGAGGATTCGGGATGGTGCTCATCCCAAAATAATCTCTGCAAAGTGGGCTTCCCAGAGAGAGCTGAGGGAAGTTCTTTGAAACATGGCTGTGGCTGAAAGTAGTGCTCACACATTTTCTCATAGAATGAGCTCATCGTGTCCTAGTGCGACAACCACGGTGGGAGCCCCTGTGGCCCACATAATGAATCACAGAGACAAAGAAGCCTTGTTGCAGTCAGCCAGGGCAGCCACACTGCTTCATTATGACAATGCAAAAATATTAATTTTCTAGGCTACACCATGGCAATGCAGCACCATAGAGCCTCCTTCCTGGGGGTGAAGCGCAAACTGAAACAGGTGGGCTTTTGCTACTTACTCCTTTTTCCAGTGAAGCTCAAAGTTATGGTTGAGAATAAGAGTTACTTCTTTACAAAGCCAGTGGATGCTTGGGACTGGGTAGACCAGCGTCGCTATGAGATCTCCGCTTCCTCTATGCCAGCACGCTGGCAGCGTGATGTTTAAACTTGACATCGCAAGAAGCACAGAGCATGCAACACCAGTGACACTAGGATCCAAGGGACATCCACCCCAGAACAGGGAAAGGAGGAGCAGGTCCAGGCCCTGAGGATGGCGGGTCACATTTTGGGCGGTCCAGCGTTCACCACCTTCCCACACATCACAAGACATCATGTCTGACATCTGCCAGTAGCATGATCTTGGAGACTCTACCGGAGGTGATGGCCAAAATGGCAGATGAGCTCCTGTGACAGGCACCTGTGACAGTACAACTGACACGGTTTGCACTGGAGGTCTTCTCAGTGATGAAGCATGACATCCAATGGATGTTTGAGGGCATTTGCTTTTAGATATAGAAGTGCCTAGTGGATTCCTTATCTCTTTTGGAACGATGTATTCTTTTGTATTAGTATCATTATTAGGGAAGCTGTACACTGAACCACTAATCTCCCTGTCCCTCTCAATGATTGTATGGTAATAGGTTCTCCTGACTGACTTTGGGCAAGCAACAACTGCAGACTGCCCCTATTCTGGGAGAATGGAAGCCAGGCTGGCTACCCCCTTCGCCTAGCTCCTGGGTGATAATGGTGCACATCGGTATGCAGAAGCATCAAATTCATGGAACATTTTTTCAATAGTTTGGGCGATTGTATGTCTGAGGGTTGCCCTGGGAAGGGAGTTGGGGGTTCTGTTTTTATAGTTTGTTGAGTCATGACATGCATTAACGCATTCCTTTCTCGGAAGTGTAACACCTGTCTTAATGTGTGCAATTGTGACAATATGGTTCGAGACTCTCTATGGCACCAACCCACCCCCGTTATGGCACAGGGATGACCAACGTTAGCATAATCAAGTGGAAAGTCCAAGGTATGGGCATCGCACGGAAGAGACATGCAGTTCAGCAATACCTTAGAAGGAGGGGTGTGCAGATAGTGCTTTTACAAGAGACTCATGTCATAGAAGGAGAATATACCCATCTGCAAAAGCTCTGGAGAGGGCAATGTTTTTGTCCCACATATTCAGGCTTTGCCCGAGGGGCCCTGATCTGGATCAGAGCGGGAGTTCCCTTCCAGCTAATAGGGACAGAAATTGAACCAGAGGCATTATATGTAGCGGTGGAGGGTCAACTACATGGGAAGACGGTCCTGTTGGGAAGCAATCATGCTCCCAATACCGTGCAACTGGCTTTCTTCTCGCATCTATCCTCTGTACTCACTAAATGGGCCCACATCCCATGGTTAATTGGTGGGGACTTTAACTGTGTGATCGATCCGCAACTGGACTGTTCACACCCGCCACTGTTCACATCAGCTGCAGCTCACCTCTCTCAGTGGCTACAGCATTGGTCTTTGCTGAACTTCTGGAGGTCGCTTCATCCAGACTCTAGAGAGTTCTCCTATCATTCTTCCCCGCATCATTTGCATGTCTGACTAGACCGGATACTATGTGACCCAATCACTAGACTACTAGCAACAGGGGCGGAACATGTTGGAAAGACTTTCTCTGAACACAACCCTTAACAGCTACAGCTAGAGTGGGGTGCACCATGACCGCTGGTTCCAACATGGCAGTTACAGTCTGCCATGCTGGTAGATCGGGCTTTACATGCCGCGACAAATTAAACACTATCCCAATGCCTGTCTGATAACTGGGGTACATCTAAGTCCAAGCTAATAGACTGGGAGGCAATGAAAGTTGTGCTCAACAGCCAATGCATCTGTGATACTCTAGGGATGTGGTTGGACCTGCAAAGGGACCTGTTCCACATCAAGGCTTCCCTGGGTGGGCTGAAGGCCATGGCTTGAGCTGATAATGTGGCACAAGGTGAGCTGACAGCAGCAATTGGTCAGCATGCTCAGCTGATTGAACAATTACGCTGCTTAGATTTTTATGCATAACAAGCAAAAATGCATGCAGAGTGGGACAAATCACAATGCTAATTAGCTTGGCTCTTGCATAGTACAAACTCACCCACACTGATCACAATGGTCAGGAATTCCGCATCAGATGTTGTCACGCATCAGGTAGAGGTACTGTAGGAAGTTGGCTCTGTATGTGCTATTTCAAAGTAAGGAATAGCATGCACAGAGTCCAAGGGTTCCCCTTAGAGGTAAAATAGTGGTAAAAAGAGATAATACTAATGCTCTATTTTGTGGTAGTGTGGTCGAGCAGTAGGCTTATCCAAGGAGTAGTGTTAAGCATTTGTTGTACATACACATAGACAATAAATGTGGTACACACACTCAGAGACAAATCCAGCCAATAGGTTTTGTTATAGAAAAATATATTTTCTTAGTTTATTTTAAGAACCACAGGTTCAAATTTAACATGTAATATCTTGTTTGAAAGGTATTGCAGGTAAGTACATTAGGAACCTTGAATCATTTCAATTGCATGTATACTTTTCAAGTTATTCACAAATAGCTATTTTAAAGTGGACACAGTGCAATTTTCACAGTTCCTGGGGGAGGTAAGTTTTTGTTAGTTTTACCAGGTAAGTAAGACACTTACATGGTTCAGTTCTTGGTCCAAGGTAGCCCACCATTGGGGGTTCAGAGCAACCCCAAAGTTACCACACCAGCAGCTCAGGGCCGGTCAGGTGCAGAGTTCAAAGTGGTGCCCAAAACGCATAGGCTTCAATGGAGAGAAGGGGGTGCCCCGGTTCCAGTCTGCCAGCAGGTAAGTACCCGCGTCTTCGGAGGGCAGACCAGGGGGGTTTTGTAGGGCACCGGGGGGCGACACAAGCCCACACAGAAATTTCACCCTCAGCGGCGCGGGGGCGGCCGGGTGCAGTGTTAGAACAAGCGTCTGGTTCACAATGGAAGTCAATGAGAGATCAAGGGATCTCTTCAGCGCTGCAGGCAGGCAAGGGGGGCTTCCTTGGGGAAACCTCCACTTGGGCAAGGGAGAGGGACTCCTGGGGGTCACTTCTGCAGTGAAAGTCCGGTCCTTCAGGTCCTGGGGGCTGCGGGTGCAGGGTCTTTTCCAGGCGTCGGGACTTAGGTTTCAGAGAGTCGCGGTCAGGGGAAGCCTCGGGATTCCCTCTGCAGGCGGCGCTGTGGGGGCTCAGGGGGGGACAGGTTTTGGTACTCACAGTCGTAGAGTAGTCCGGGGGTCCTCCCTGAGGTGTTGGTTCTCCACCAGCCGAGTCGGGGTCGCCGGGTGCAGTGTTGCAAGTCTCACGCTTCTTGCAGGGAGATTGCAGGGTTCTTTAAAGCTGCTCCTTTGGATAAAGTTGCAGTCTTTTTGGAGCAGGTCCGCTGTCCTCGGGAGTTTCTTGTCGTCGTCGAAGCAGGGCAGTCCTCAGAGGATTCAGAGGTCGCTGGTCCCTTTGGAAGGCGTCGCTGGAGCAGAGTTCTTTGGAAGGCAGGAGACAGGCCGGTGAGTTTCTGGAGCCAAGGCAGTTGTTGTCTTCTGGTCTTCCTCTGCAGGGGTTTTCAGCTAGGCAGTCCTTCTTCTTGTTGTTGCAGGAATCTAAAATCTTAGGTTCAGGGAAGCCCTTAAATACTAAATTTAAGGGCGTGTTTAGGTCTGGGGGGTTAGTAGCCAATGGCTACTAGCCCTGAGGGTGAGTACACCCTCTTTGTGCCTCCTCCCAAGGGGAGGGGGTCACATCCCTAATCCTATTGGGGGAATCCTCCATCTGCAAGATGGAGGATTTCTAAAAGTTAGAGTCACCTCAGCTCAGGACACCTTAGGGGCTGTCCTGACTGGCCAGTGACTCCTCCTTGTTATTCTCATTATTTTCTCCGGCCTTGCCGCCAAAAGTGGGGGCCGGGGCCGGAGGGGGCGGGCAACTCCACTAGCTGGAGTGTCCTGCGGTGCTGTGACAAAGGGGTGAGCCTTTGAGGCTCACCGCCAGGTGTTACAGCTCCTGCCTGGGGGAGGTGTTAGCATCTCCACCCAGTGCAGGCCTTGTTACTGGCCTCAGAGTGACAAAGGCACTCTCCCCGTGGGGCCAGCAACATGTCTCTAGTGTGGCAGGCTGCTGGAACCAGTCAGCCTACACAGATAGTCGGTTAAGTTTCAGGGGGCACCTCTAAGGTGCCCTCTGTGGTGTATTTTACAATAAAATGTACACTGGCATCAGTGTGCATTTATTGTGCTGAGAAGTTTGATACCAAACTTCCCAGTTTTCAGTGTAGCCATTATGGTGCTGTGGAGTTCGTGTAAAACAGACTCCCAGACCATATACTCTTATGGCTACCCTGCACTTACAATGTCTAAGGTTTTGCTTAGACACTGTAGGGGCACAGTGCTCATGCACTGGTACCCTCACCTATGGTATAGTGCACCCTGCCTTAGGGCTGTAAGGCCTGCTAGAGGGGTGTCTTACCTATACTGCATAGGCAGTGAGAGGCTGGCATGGCACCCTGAGGGGAGTGCCATGTCGACTTACTCATTTTGTTCTCACTAGCACACACAAGCTGGTAAGCAGTGTGTCTGTGCTGGGTGAGGGGTCTCTAGGGTGGCATAATACATGCTGCAGCCCTTAGAGACCTTCCCTGGCATCAGGGCCCTTGGTACCAGAGGTACCAGTTACAAGGGACTTATCTGGGTGCCAGGGTGTGCCAATTGTGGAATCAAAAGTACAGGTTAGGGAAGGAACACTGGTGCTGGGGGGCCTGGTTAGCAGGCCTCAGCACACTTTCAATTCAAAACATAGCATCAGCAAAGGCAAAAAGTCAGGGGGTAACCATGCCAAGGAGGCATTTCCTTACACAACCCCCCCCCCAAACGAAAGAGGATGAGACTAACCTTTCCCAAGAGAGTCTTCATTTTCTAAGTGGAAGAACCTGGAAAGGCCATCTGCATTGGCATGGGCAGTCCCAGGTCTGTGTTCCACTACAAAGTCCATTCCCTGTAGGGAGATGGACCACCTCAACAGTTTTGGATTTTCACCTTTCATTTGCATCAGCCATCTGAGAGGTCTGTGGTCAGTCTGAACTAGGAAGTGAGTACCAAAGAGGTATGGTCTCAGCTTCTTCAGGGACCAAACCACAGCAAAGGCCTCCCTCTCAATGGCACTCCAACGCTGCTCCCTGGGGAGTAACCTCCTGCTAATGAAAGCAACAGGCTGGTCAAGGCCATCATCATTTGTTTGGGACAAAACTGCCCCTATCCCATGTTCAGAGGCATCTGTTTGCACAATGAACTGCTTGGAGTAATCTGGAGCTTTTAGAACTGGTGCTGTGCACATAGCTTGTTTCAGGGTGTCAAAGGCCTGTTGGCATTCTACAGTCCAGTTTACTTTCTTGGGCATTTTCTTGGAGGTGAGTTCTGTGAGGGCTGTCACAATGGATCCATATCCCTTCACAAACCTCCTGTAGTACCCAGTCAAGCCAAGGAATGCCCTGACTTGAGTCTGGGTTTTTGGAGCTGCCCAGTCCAGAATAGTCTGGATCTTAGGCTGGAGTGGCTGAACTTGGCCTCCACCTACAAGGTGTCCCAAGTAAACCACAGTTCCCTGCCCTATCTGGCATTTGGATGCCTTGATAGAGAGGCCTGCAGATTGCAGAGCCTTCAAAACCTTCTTCAGGTGGACCAGGTGATCCTGCCAGGTGGAGCTGAAGACAGCAATATCATCAAGATAAGCTGCACTAAAGGATTCCAGCCCAGCAAGGACTTGATTCACCAACCTTTGGAAGGTGGCAGGGGCATTCTTTAAACCAAAGGGCATAACAGTGAACTGATAATGCCCATCAGGTGTGGAGAATGCTGTCTTTTCTTTTGCTCCAGGGGCCATTTTGATTTGCCAGTACCCTGCTGTGAAGTCAAAGGTACTTAAGAATTTGGCAGCCCCTAATTTGTCTATTAGCTCATCAGCTCTAGGAATGGGATGAGCATCTCACTTGGTGACAGAGTTGAGACCTCTGTAGTCCACACAAAACCTCATCTCTCTCTTTCCTTCTTTGGTGTGAGGTTTGGGGACTAAGACCACTGGGCTAGCCCAGGGGCTGTCAGAGTACTCAATTACTCCCAATTCCAGCATCTTGTGGACTTCCACCTTGATGCTTTCCTTAACTTGGTCAGACTGTCTAAATATTTTGTTTTTGACAGGCATGCTGTCTCCTGTGTCCACATCATGGGTACACAGGTGTGTCTGACCAGGGGTTAGGGAAAAGAGTTCAGCAAACTGCTGCAGGACCTTCCTGCAGTCAGACTGCTGTTGGCTAGAGAGGGTGTCTGAGTAGATCACTCCATCTACTGAGCCATCTTTAGGGTCTGATGAGAGGAGATCAGGGAGAGGTTCACTCTCAGCTTCCTGGTCCTCATCTGTTACCATCAACAGATTTACATCAGCCCTGTCATGGAAGAGCTTAAGGCGGTTCACATGGATCACCCTCTTGGGGCTCCTGCTTGTGCCCAGGTCTACCAGGTAGGTGACCTGACTCTTCCTTTCTAGTACTGGGTAAGGGCCACTCCATTTGTCCTGGAGTGCCCTGGGAGCCACAGGCTCCAGAACCCAGACTTTCTGCCCTGGTTGAAATTCAACCAGTGCAGCCTTTTGGTCATACCACAACTTCTGGAGTTGTTGGCTGGCCTCAAGGTTTTTACTTGCCTTTTCCATGTACTCTGCCATCCTTGAGCGAAGGCCAAGTACATAGTCCACTATGTTTTGTTTAGGCTCATGAAGAGGTCTCTCCCAGCCTTCTTTAACAAGAGCAAGTGGTCCCCTTACAGGGTGGCCAAACAGAAGTTCAAAGGGTGAGAATCCTACTCCCTTCTGAGGCACCTCTCTGTAAGCGAAAAGCAGACATGGCAGGAGGACATCCCATCTCCTTTTGAGTTTTTCTGGGAGCCCCATGATCATGCCCTTTAATGTCTTGTTGAATCTCTCAACAAGGCCATTAGTTTGTGGATGATATGGTGTAGTGAATTTATAAGTCACTCCACACTCATTCCACATGTGTTTTAGGTAAGCTGACATGAAGTTGGTACCTCTCTCAGAAACCACCTCCTTAGGGAAACCCACTCTGGTAAAGATACCAATGAGGGCCTTGGCTACTGCAGGGGCAGTAGTCGACCTAAGGGGAATAGCTTCAGGATACCTAGTAGCATGATCCACTACTACTAGGATGTACATATTTCCTGAGGCTGTGGGGGGTTCTAGTGGACCAACTATGTCCACACCCACTCTTTCAAAGGGGACCCCCACCACTGGAAGTGGAATGAGGGGGGCCTTTGGATGTCCACCTGTCTTACCACTGGCTTGACAGGTGGGGCAGGAGAGGCAAAACTCCTTAACCTTCTGGGACATATTGGGCCAGTAGAAGTGGTTGACTAACCTCTCCCACGTCTTGGTTTGTCCCAAATGCCCAGCAAGGGGAATATCATGGGCTAAGGTCAGAATAAACTCTCTGAAACCCTGAGGCACTACCACTCTCCTAGTGGCACCAGGTTTGGGATCTCTTGCCTCAGTGTACAGGAGTCCATCTTCCCAATAGACCCTAGGTGTTCCATATTTCTTGCCTTTGGACTCTTCAGCAGCTTGCTGCCTAAGGCCTTCAAGAGAGGGACAGGTTTCTTGTCCCTTACACAACTCTTCCCTTGAGGGTCCCCCTGGGCCCAAGAGCTCAACCTGATAAGGTTCCAGCTCCATAGGCTCAGTTCCCTCAGAGGGCAGAACTTCTTCCTGAGAAGAGAGGTTCTCTTTTTGGTGTTGTGTTGCAGCTGGTTTCCCAGCTGACTTTCCTTGTCTCTTGGTAGGCTGGGCCATTTTTCCAGACTCCAGCTCTACTTTTTCACCCTGTGCCTTGCACTGTGCCCTAGTCTTGACACACACCAGTTCAGGGATACCCAGCATGGCTGCATGGGTTTTCAGTTCTACCTCAGCCCATGCTGAGGACTCCAGGTCATTTCCAAGCAAACAGTCTACTGGGATATTTGAGGAGACCACCACCTGTTTCAGGCCATTGACCCCTCCCCACTCTAAAGTTACCATAGCCATGGGATGTACTTTAGTCTGATTGTCAGCGTTGGTGACTGGATAAGTTTGTCCAGTCAGGTATTGGCCAGGGGAAACCAGTTTCTCTGTCACCATAGTGACACTGGCACCTGTATCCCTCAGGCCTTCTACACTTGTCCCATTAATTAAGAGCTGCTGCCTGTATTTTTGCATGTTAGGGGGCCAGGCAGCCAGTGTGGCTAAATCTACCCCACCCTCAGAGACTAATGTAGCTTCAGTGTGACACCTGATTTGCTCTGGGCACACTGTTGATCCCACTTGGAGACTGGCCATTCCAGTTTTAGCTGGATGGGAGTTAGAAGTGGTATCTTTCTTGGGACAGGCCTTGTCTCCAGTTTGGTGTCCAGACTGACTACAGTTTCGACACCAGGCCTTTTTGGGATCAAAGTTTTTACCCTTGTACCCAGGATTGTTTTGTGAAGAGGCTCTGGGCCCACCCTCCTGTGCAGGTTTTTGGGGGCCTGTAGAAGACTCTTTACTATTTTTATTTTTGGCTGTCTCACCACCTTTCCCCTGGGGAGGTTTTGTGACCCCTTTCTTTTGGTCACCCCCTGTGGAAGTTTTGGACACCCTAGTCTTGACCCAATGGTCCGCCTTCTTTCCCAATTCTTGGGGAGAAATTGGTCCTAGGTCCACCAGATGCTGATGCAGTTTATCATTGAAACAATTACTTAATAGGCGTTCTTTCACAAATAAATTGTACAGCCCATCATAATCATTTACACCATTTCCTTGAATCCAACCATCTAGTGTTTTTACTGAGTAGTCTACAAAGTCAACCCAGGTCTGGCTCGAGGATTTTTGAGCCCCCCTGAATCTAATCCTATACTCCTCAGTGGAGAATCCAAAGCCCTCAATCAGGGTACCCTTCATGAGGTCATAAGATTCTGCATCTTTTTTAGAGAGTGTGAGGAGTCTATCCCTACACTTTCCTGTGAACATTTCCCAAAGGAGAGCACCCCAGTGAGATTTGTTCACTTTTCTGGTTTCACAAGCCCTCTCAAAAGCTGTGAACCATTTGGTGATGTCATCATCATCTTCATATTTAGTTACAATCACTTTGGGGATTTTCAACATGTCAGGAGAATCTCTGACCCTAGTTATGTTGCTGCCACCATTGATGGGTCCTAGGCCCATCTCTTGTCTTTCCCTTTCTATGGCTAGGATCTGTCTTTCCAAAGCCAATCTTTTGGCCATCCTGGCTAACTGGATGTCCTCTTCACTGGAGTTATCCTCAGTGATTTCAGAGTTGTTGGTCCCTCCTGTGAGGGAACCAGCATCTCTGACTATTATTTGTGGAGTCAGGGCTTGAGAAGCCCTGTTCTCCCTAGATAGGACTGGTGGGGGGGAATCACCCTCCAAGTCACTATCATCATCCTCTGTGTTGCCATCCTCAGAGGGGTTGGCTCTTTCAAACTCTGCCAACAGCTCCTGGAGCTGTAGTTTGGAAGGTCTGGAGCCCATTGTTATTTTCTTTAGTTTACAGAGTGACCTTAGTTCTCTCATCTGTAGATGGAGGTAAGGTGTGGTGTCGAGTTCCACCACATTCACATCTGTATTAGACATTATGCTACTAAAAGTTGGAATACTTTTTAAGAAACTAAAACTAGTTCTAGGATCTAATTCAAACTTTTACCAAACTTTTAAACTCTAAAAGAAAATGCTAACAGGGACTAACACAAGGCCCTAGCAGGACTTTTAAGAATTTAGAAAACTTTTCAAATTGCAAAAATCAATTTCTAATGACAATTTTGGAATTTGTCGTGTGATCAGGTATTGGCTGAGTAGTCCAGCAAATGCAAAGTCTTGTACCCCACCGCTGATCCACCAATGTAGGAAGTTGGCTCTGTATGTGTTATTTCAAAGTAAGGAATAGCATGCACAGAGTCCAAGGGTTCCCCTTAGAGGTAAAATAGTGGTAAAAAGAGATAATACTAATGCTCTATTTTGTGGTAGTGTGGTCGAGCAGTAGGCTTATCCAAGGAGTAGTGTTAAGCATTTGTTGTACATACACATAGACAATAAATGAGGTACACACACTCAGAGACAAATCCAGCCAATAGGTTTTGTTATAGAAAAATATCTTTTCTTAGTTTATTTTAAGAACCACAGGTTCACATTTAACATGTAATATCTTGTTTGAAAGGTATTGCAGGTAAGTACATTAGGAACTTTGAATCATTTCAATTGCATGTATACTTTTCAAGTTATTCACAAATAGCTATTTTAAAAGTGGACACAGTGCAATTTTCACAGTTCCTGGGGGAGGTAAGTTTTTGTTAGTTTTACCAGGTAAGTAAGACAC
Organism: Pleurodeles waltl; assembly: GCF_031143425.1. Taxonomy (NCBI): domain Eukaryota; kingdom Metazoa; phylum Chordata; class Amphibia; order Caudata; family Salamandridae; genus Pleurodeles; species Pleurodeles waltl. The sequence continues at coordinate 933,989,331 of NC_090440.1, read as the reverse complement.
TTACAGGGTTCAGTTCTTGGTCCAAGGTAGCCCACCGTTGGGGGTTCAGAGCAACCCCAAAGTTACCACACCAGCAGCTCAGGGCCGGTCAGGTGCAGAGTTCAAAGTGGTGCCCAAAACGCATAGGCTTCAATGGAGAGAAGGGGGTGCCCCGGTTCCAGTCTGCCAGCAGGTAAGTACCCGCGTCTTCGGAGGGCAGACCAGGGGGGTTTTGTAGGGCACCGGGGGGGGACACAAGCCCACACAGAAATTTCATCCTCAGCGGCGCGGGGGCGGCCGGGTGCAGTGTTAGAACAAGCGTCGGGTTCGCAATGGAAGTCAATGAGAGATCAAGGGATCTCTTCAGCGCTGCAGGCAGGCAAGGGGGGCTTCCTCGGGGAAACCTCCACTTGGGCAAGGGAGAGGGACTCCTGGGGGTCACTTCTGCAGTGAAAGTCCGGTCCTTCAGGTCCTGGGGGCTGCGGGTGCAGGGTCTTTTCCAGGCGTCGGGACTTAGGTTTCAGAGAGTCGCGGTCAGGGGAAGCCTCGGGATTCCCTCTGCAGGCGGCGCTGTGGGGGCTCAGGGGGGACAGGTTTTGGTACTCACAGTCGTAGAGTAGTCCGGGGGTCCTCCCTGAGGTGTTGGTTCTCCACCAGCCGAGTCGGGGTCGCCGGGTGCAGTGTTGCAAGTCTCACGCTTCTTGCGGGGAGATTGCAGGGTTCTTTAAAGCTGCTCCTTTGGATAAAGTTGCAGTCTTTTTGGAGCAGGTCCGCTGTCCTCGGGAGTTTCTTGTCGTCGTCGAAGCAGGGCAGTCCTCGGAGGATTCAGAGGTCGCTGGTCCCTTTGGAAGGCGTCGCTGGAGCAGAGTTCTTTGGAAGGCAGGAGACAGGCCGGTGAGTTTCTGGAGCCAAGGCAGTTGTTGTCTTCTGGTCTTCCTCTGCAGGGGTTTTCAGCTAGGCAGTCCTTCTTCTTGTTGTTGCAGGAATCTAAAATCTTAGGTTCAGGGAAGCCCTTAAATACTAAATTTAAGGGCGTGTTTAGGTCTGGGGGGTTAGTAGCCAATGGCTACTAGCCCTGAGGGTGAGTACACCCTCTTTGTGCCTCCTCCCAAGGGGAGGGGGTCACATCCCTAATCCTATTGGGGGAATCCTCCATCTGCAAGATGGAGGATTTCTAAAAGTTAGAGTCACCTCAGCTCAGGACACCTTAGGGGCTGTCCTGACTGGCCAGTGACTCCTCCTTGTTATTCTCATTATTTTCTCCGGCCTTGCCGCCAAAAGTGGGGGCCGGGGCCGGAGGGGGCGGGCAACTCCACTAGCTGGAGTGTCCTACGGTGCTGTGACAAAGGGGTGAGCCTTTGAGGCTCACCGCCAGGTGTTACAGCTCCTGCCTGGGGGAGGTGTTAGCATCTCCACCCAGTGCAGGCCTTGTTACTGGCCTCAGAGTGACAAAGGCACTCTCCCCATGGGGCCAGCAACATGTCTCTAGTGTGGCAGGCTGCTGGAACCAGTCAGCCTACACAGATAGTCGGTTAAGTTTCAGGGGGCACCTCTAAGGTGCCCTCTGTGGTGTATTTTACCATAAAATGTACACTGGCATCAGTGTGCATTTATTGTGCTGAGAAGTTTGATACCAATCTTCCCAGTTTTCAGTGTAGCCATTATGGTGCTGTGGAGTTCGTGTAAAACAGACTCCCAGACCATATACTCTTATGGCTACCCTGCACTTACAATGTCTAAGGTTTTGCTTAGACACTGTAGGGGCACAGTGCTCATGCACTGGTACCCTCACCTATGGTATAGTGCACCCTGCCTTAGGGCTGTAAGGCCTGCTAGAGGGGTGTCTTACCTATACTGCATAGGCAGTGAGAGGCTGGCATGGCACCCTGAGGGGAGTGCCATGTCGACTTACTCATTTTGTTCTCACTAGCACACACAAGCTGGTAAGCAGTGTGTCTGTGCTGGGTGAGGGGTCTCTAGGGTGGCATAATACATGCTGCAGCCCTTAGAGACCTTCCCTGGCATCAGGGCCCTTGGTACCAGAGGTACCAGTTACAAGGGACTTATCTGGGTGCCAGGGTGTGCCAATTGTGGAATCAAAAGTACAGGTTAGGGAAGGAACACTGGTGCTGGGGCCTGGTTAGCAGGCCTCAGCACACTTTCAATTCAAAACATAGCATCAGCAAAGGCAAAAAGTCAGGGGGTAACCATGCCAAGGAGGCATTTCCTTACACAACCCCCCCCCCAAACGAAAGAGGATGAGACTAACCTTTCCCAAGAGAGTCTTCATTTTCTAAGTGGAAGAACCTGGAAAGGCCATCTGCATTGGCATGGGCAGTCCCAGGTCTGTGTTCCACTACAAAGTCCATTCCCTGTAGGGAGATGGACCACCTCAACAGTTTTGGATTTTCACCTTTCATTTGCATCAGCCATCTGAGAGGTCTGTGGTCAGTCTGAACTAGGAAGTGAGTACCAAAGAGGTATGGTCTCAGCTTCTTCAGGGACCAAACCACAGCAAAGGCCTCCCTCTCAATGGCACTCCAACGCTGCTCCCTGGGGAGTAACCTCCTGCTAATGAAAGCAACAGGCTGGTCAAGGCCATCATCATTTGTTTGGGACAAAACTGCCCCTATCCCATGTTCAGAGGCATCTGTTTGCACAATGAACTGCTTGGAGTAATCTGGAGCTTTTAGAACTGGTGCTGTGCACATAGCTTGTTTCAGGGTGTCAAAGGCCTGTTGGCATTCTACAGTCCAGTTTACTTTCTTGGGCATTTTCTTGGAGGTGAGTTCTGTGAGGGCTGTCACAATGGATCCATATCCCTTCACAAACCTCCTGTAGTACCCAGTCAAGCCAAGGAATGCCCTGACTTGAGTCTGGGTTTTTGGAGCTGCCCAGTCCAGAATAGTCTGGATCTTAGGCTGGAGTGGCTGAACTTGGCCTCCACCTACAAGGTGTCCCAAGTAAACCACAGTTCCCTGCCCTATCTGGCATTTGGATGCCTTGATAGAGAGGCCTGCAGATTGCAGAGCCTTCAAAACCTTCTTCAGGTGGACCAGGTGATCCTGCCAGGTGGAGCTGAAGACAGCAATATCATCAAGATAAGCTGCACTAAAGGATTCCAGCCCAGCAAGGACTTGATTCACCAACCTTTGGAAGGTGGCAGGGGCATTCTTTAAACCAAAGGGCATAACAGTGAACTGATAATGCCCATCAGGTGTGGAGAATGCTGTCTTTTCTTTTGCTCCAGGGGCCATTTTGATTTGCCAGTACCCTGCTGTTAAGTCAAAGGTACTTAAGAATTTGGCAGCCCCTAATTTGTCTATTAGCTCATCAGCTCTAGGAATGGGATGAGCATCTCACTTGGTGACAGAGTTGAGGCCTCTGTAGTCCACACAAAACCTCATCTCTCTCTTTCCTTCTTTGGTGTGAGGTTTGGGGACTAAGACCACTGGTCTAGCCCAGGGGCTGTCAGAGTACTCAATTACTCCCAATTCCAGCATCTTGTGGACTTCCATCTTGATGCTTTCCTTAACTTGGTCAGACTGTCTAAATATTTTGTTTTTGACAGGCATGCTGTCTCCTGTGTCCACATCATGGGTACACAGGTGTGTCTGACCAGGGGTTAGGGAAAAGAGTTCAGCAAACTGCTGCAGGACCTTCCTGCAGTCAGACTGCTGTTGGCTAGAGAGGGTGTCTGAGTAGATCACTCCATCTACTGAGCCATCTTTAGGGTCTGATGAGAGGAGATCAGGGAGAGGTTCACTCTCAGCTTCCTGGTCCTCATCTGTTACCATCAACAGATTTACATCAGCCCTGTCATGGAAGAGCTTAAGGCGGTTCACATGGATCACCCTCTTGGGGCTCCTGCTTGTGCCCAGGTCTACCAGGTAGGTGACCTGACTCTTCCTTTCTAGTACTGGGTAAGGGCCACTCCATTTGTCCTGGAGTGCCCTGGGAGCCACAGGCTCCAGAACCCAGACTTTCTGCCCTGGTTGAAATTCAACCAGTGCAGCCTTTTGGTCATACCACAACTTCTGGAGTTGTTGGCTGGCCTCAAGGTTTTTACTTGCCTTTTCCATGTACTCTGCCATCCTTGAGCGAAGGCCAAGTACATAGTCCACTATGTTTTGTTTAGGCTCATGAAGAGGTCTCTCCCAGCCTTCTTTAACAAGAGCAAGTGGTCCCCTTACAGGGTGGCCAAACAGAAGTTCAAAGGGTGAGAATCCTACTCCCTTCTGAGGCACCTCTCTGTAAGCGAAAAGCAGACATGGCAGGAGGACATCCCATCTCCTTTTGAGTTTTTCTGGGAGCCCCATGATCATGCCCTTTAATGTCTTGTTGAATCTCTCAACAAGGCCATTAGTTTGTGGATGATATGGTGTAGTGAATTTATAAGTCACTCCACACTCATTCCACATGTGTTTTAGGTAAGCTGACATGAAGTTGGTACCTCTGTCAGAAACCACCTCCTTAGGGAAACCCACTCTGGTAAAGATACCAATGAGGGCCTTGGCTACTGCAGGGGCAGTAGTTGACCTAAGGGGAATAGCTTCAGGATACCTAGTAGCATGATCCACTACTACTAGGATGTACATATTTCCTGAGGCTGTGGGGGGTTCTAGTGGACCAACTATGTCCACACCCACTCTTTCAAAGGGGACCCCCACCACTGGAAGTGGAATGAGGGGGGCCTTTGGATGTCCACCTGTCTTACCACTGGCTTGACAGGTGGGGCAGGAGAGGCAAAACTCCTTAACCTTCTGGGACATATTGGGCCAGTAGAAGTGGTTGACTAACCTCTCCCACGTCTTGGTTTGTCCCAAATGCCCAGCAAGGGGAATATCATGGGCTAAGGTCAGAATAAACTCTCTGAAACCCTGAGGCACTACCACTCTCCTAGTGGCACCAGGTTTGGGATCTCTTGCCTCAGTGTACAGGAGTCCATCTTCCCAATAGACCCTAGGTGTTCCATTTTTGTTGCCTTTGGACTCTTCAGCAGCTTGCTGCCTAAGGCCTTCAAGAGAGGGACAGGTTTCTTGTCCCTTACACAACTCTTCCCTTGAGGGTCCCCCTGGGCCCAAGAGCTCAACCTGATAAGGTTCCAGCTCCATAGGCTCAGTTCCCTCAGAGGGCAGAACTTCTTCCTGAGAAGAGAGGTTCTCTTTTTGGTGTTGTGTTGCAGCTGGTTTCCCAGCTGACTTTCCTTGTCTCTTGGTAGGCTGGGCCATTTTTCCAGACTCCAGCTCTACTTTTTCACCCTGTGCCTTGCACTGTGCCCTAGTCTTGACACACACCAGTTCAGGGATACCCAGCATGGCTGCATGGGTTTTCAGTTCTACCTCAGCCCATGCTGAGGACTCCAGGTCATTTCCAAGCAAACAGTCTACTGGGATATTTGAGGAGACCACCACCTGTTTCAGGCCATTGACCCCTCCCCACTCTAAAGTTACCATAGCCATGGGATGTACTTTAGTCTGATTGTCAGCGTTGGTGACTGGATAAGTTTGTCCAGTCAGGTATTGGCCAGGGGAAACCAGTTTCTCTGTCACCATAGTGACACTGGTACCTGTATCCCTCAGGCCTTCTACACTTGTCCCATTAATTAAGAGCTGCTGCCTGTATTTTTGCATGTTAGGGGGCCAGGCAGCCAGTGTGGCTAAATCCACCCCACCCTCAGAGACTAATGTAGCTTCAGTGTGACACCTGATTTGCTCTGGGCACACTGTTGATCCCACTTGGAGACTGGCCATTCCAGTTTTAGCTGGATGGGAGTTAGAAGTGGTATCTTTCTTGGGACAGGCCTTGTCTCCAGTTTGGCGTCCAAACTGACTACAGTTTCGACACCAGGCCTTTTTGGGATCAAAGTTTTTACCCTTGTACCCAGGATTGTTTTGTGAAGAGGCTCTGGGCCCACCCTCCTGTGCAGGTTTTTGGGGGCCTGTAGAAGACTCTTTACTATTTTTATTTTTGGTTGTCTCACCACCTTTCCCCTGGGGAGGTTTTGTGACCCCTTTCTTTTGGTCACCCCCTGTGGAAGTTTTGGACACCCTAGTCTTGACCCAATGGTCCGCCTTCTTTCCCAATTCTTGGGGAGAAATTGGTCCTAGGTCCACCAGATGCTGATGCAGTTTATCATTGAAACAATTACTTAATAGGTGTTCTTTCACAAATAAATTGTACAGCCCATCATAATCATTTACACCATTTCCTTGAATCCAACCATCTAGTGTTTTTACTGAGTAGTCTACAAAGTCAACCCAGGTCTGGCTCGAGGATTTTTGAGCCCCCCTGAATCTAATCCTATACTCCTCAGTGGAGAATCCAAAGCCCTCAATCAGGGTACCCTTCATGAGGTCATAAGATTCTGCATCTTTTTTAGAGAGTGTGAGGAGTCTATCCCTACACTTTCCTGTGAACATTTCGCAAAGGAGAGCACCCCAGTGAGATTTGTTCACTTTTCTGGTTTCACAAGCCCTCTCAAAAGCTGTGAACCATTTGGTGATGTCATCACCATCTTCATATTTAGTTACAATCCCTTTGGGGATTTTCAACATGTCAGGAGAATCTCTGACCCTAGTTATGTTGCTGCCACCATTGATGGGTCCTAGGCCCATCTCTTGTCTTTCCCTTTCTATGGCTAGGATCTGTCTTTCCAAAGCCAATCTTTTGGCCATCCTGGCTAACTGGATGTTCTCTTCACTGGAGTTATCCTCAGTGATTTCAGAGTCGTTGGTCCCTCCTGTGAGGGAACCAGCATCTCTGACTATTATTTGTGGAGTCAGGGCTTGAGAAGCCCTGTTCTCCCTAGATAGGACTGGTGGGGGGGAATCACCCTCCAAGTCACTATCATCATCCTCTGTGTTGCCATCCTCAGAGGGGTTGGCTCTTTCAAACTCTGCCAACAGCTCCTGGAGCTGTAGTTTGGAAGGTCTGGAGCCCATTGTTATTTTCTTTAGTTTACAGAGTGACCTTAGTTCTCTCATCTGTAGATGGAGGTAAGGTGTGGTGTCGAGTTCCACCACATTCACATCTGTATTAGACATTATGCTACTAAAAGTTGGAATACTTTTTAAGAAACTAAAACTAGTTCTAGGATCTAATTCAAACTTTTACCAAACTTTTAAACTCTAAAAGAAAATGCTAACAGGGACTAACACAAGGCCCTAGCAGGACTTTTAAGAATTTAGAAAACTTTTCAAATTGCAAAAATCAATTTCTAATGACAATTTTGGAATTTGTCGTGTGATCAGGTATTGGCTGAGTAGTCCAGCAAACTCAAAGTCTTGTACCCCACCGCTGATCCACCAATGTAGGAAGTTGGCTCTGTATGTGTTATTTCAAAGTAAGGAATAGCATGCACAGAGTCCAAGGGTTCCCCTTAGAGGTAAAATAGTGGTAAAAAGAGATAATACTAATGCTCTATTTTGTGGTAGTGTGGTCGAGCAGTAGGCTTATCCAAGGAGTAGTGTTAAGCATTTGTTGTACATACACATAGACAATAAATGAGGTACACACACTCAGAGACAAATCCAGCCAATAGGTTTTGTTATAGAAAAATATCTTTTCTTAGTTTATTTTAAGAACCACAGGTTCAAATTTAACATGTAATATCTTGATTGAAAGGTATTGCAGGTAAGTATATTAGGAACTTTGAATCATTTCAATTGCATGTATACTTTTCAAGTTATTCACAAATAGCTATTTTAAAAGTGGACACTGCAATTTTCACAGTTCCTGGGGGAGGTAAGTTTTTGTTAGTTTTACCAGGTAAGTAAGACACTTACAGGGTTCAGTTCTTGGTCCAAGGTAGCCCACCGTTGGGGGTTCAGAGCAACCCCAAAGTTACCACACCAGCAGCTCAGGGCCGGTCAGGTGCAGAGTTCAAAGTGGTGCCCAAAACGCATAGGCTTCAATGGAGAGAAGGGGGTGCCCCGGTTCCAGTCTGCCAGCAGGTAAGTACCCGCGTCTTCGGAGGGCAGACCAGGGGGGTTTTGTAGGGCACTGGGGGGGGACACAAGCCCACACAGAAATTTCACCCTCAGCGGCGCGGGGGCGGCCGGGTGCAGTGTTAGAACAAGCGTCGGGTTCGCAATGGAAGTCAATGAGAGATCAAGGGATCTCTTCAGCGCTGCAGGCAGGCAAGGGGGGGCTTCCTCGGGGAAACCTCCACTTGGGCAAGGGAGAGGGACTCCTGGGGGTCACTTCTGCAGTGAAAGTCCGGTCCTTCAGGTCCTGGGGGCTGCGGGTGCAGGGTCTTTTCCAGGCGTCGGGACTTAGGTTTCAGAGAGTCGCGGTCAGGGGAAGCCTCGGGATTCCCTCTGCAGGCGGCGCTGTGGGGGCTCAGGGGGGACAGGTTTTGATACTCACAGTCGTAGAGTAGTCCGGGGGTCCTCCCTGAGGTGTTGGTTCTCCACCAGCCGAGTCGGGGTCGCCGGGTGCAGTGTTGCAAGTCTCACGCTTCTTGCGGGGAGATTGCAGGGTTCTTTAAAGCTGCTCCTTTGGATAAAGTTGCAGTCTTTTTGGAGCAGGTCCGCTGTCCTCGGGAGTTTCTTGTCGTCGTCGAAGCAGGGCAGTCCTCAGAGGATTCAGAGGTCGCTGGTCCCTTTGGAAGGCGTCGCTGGAGCAGAGTTCTTTGGAAGGCAGGAGACAGGCCGGTGAGTTTCTGGAGCCAAGGCAGTTGTTGTCTTCTGGTCTTCCTCTGCAGGGGTTTTCAGCTAGGCAGTCCTTCTTCTTGTTGTTGCAGGAATCTAAAATCTTAGGTTCAGGGAAGCCCTTAAATACTAAATTTAAGGGCGTGTTTAGGTCTGGGGGGTTAGTAGCCAATGGCTACTAGCCCTGAGGGTGAGTACACCCTCTTTGTGCCTCCTCCCAAGGGGAGGGGGTCACATCCCTAATCCTATTGGGGGAATCCTCCATCTGCAAGATGGAGGATTTCTAAAAGTTAGAGTCACCTCAGCTCAGGACACCTTAGGGGCTGTCCTGACTGGCCAGTGACTCCTCCTTGTTATTCTCATTATTTTCTCCGGCCTTGCCGCCAAAAGTGGGGGCCGGGGCCGGAGGGGGCGGGCAACTCCACTAGCTGGAGTGTCCTGCGGTGCTGTGACAAAGGGGTGAGCCTTTGAAGCTCACCGCCAGGTGTTACAGCTCCTGCCTGGGGGAGGTGTTAGCATCTCCACCCAGTGCAGGCCTTGTTACTGGCCTCAGAGTGACAAAGGCACTCTCCCCATGGGGCCAGCAACATGTCTCTAGTGTGGCAGGCTGCTGGAACCAGTCAGCCTACACAGATAGTCGGTTAAGTTTCAGGGGACACCTCTAAGGTGCCCTCTGTGGTGTATTTTACAATAAAATGTACACTGGCATCAGTGTGCATTTATTGTGCTGAGAAGTTTGATACCAAACTTCCCAGTTTTCAGTGTAGCCATTATGGTGCTGTGGAGTTCGTGTAAAACAGACTCCCAGACCATATACTCTTATGGCTACCCTGCACTTACAATGTCTAAGGTTTTGCTTAGACACTGTAGGGGCACAGTGCTCATGCACTGGTACCCTCACCTATGGTATAGTGCACCCTGCCTTAGGGCTGTAAGGCCTGCTAGAGGGGTGTCTTACCTATACTGCATAGGCAGTGAGAGGCTGGCATGGCACCCTGAGGGGAGTGCCATGTCGACTTACTCATTTTGTTCTCACTAGCACACACAAGCTGGTAAGCAGTGTGTCTGTGCTGGGTGAGGGGTCTCTAGGGTGGCATAATACATGCTGCAGCCCTTAGAGACCTTCCCTGGCATCAGGGCCCTTGGTACCAGAGGTACCAGTTACAAGGGACTTATCTGGGTGCCAGGGTGTGCCAATTGTGGAATCAAAAGTACAGGTTAGGGAAGGAACACTGGTGCTGGGGCCTGGTTAGCAGGCCTCAGCACACTTTCAATTCAAAACATAGCATCAGCAAAGGCAAAAAGTCAGGGGGTAACCATGCCAAGGAGGCATTTCCTTACAGGTACATAAACCATTCACTGTGCACTACCAAGCCCTATACGACCCTCCTGTGGACTGACAGGGTGCCATTCACCACTTCCTTGCCTCTGTGGAACTACCAGTAATTACACCACTTGATAGGGAAGAGCTTAATACCCCTGTTACATGGCAGGAGATTCAGGGGGGCATACAGGGTGCAGTGACCAATAAGACTGCAGGGATGGATGAATTCCCTATTGAATTCTACAAAGCCTATGAACACCACTTACCTCCGAAATGACTTCAACTATACTAAGAAGCCCACGAGGAGGGTCGTCTCCCGCCAACCCTTTGTGAATCCATGTTAGTATTGCTTCCTAAGCCGGAGAAGGACCCTATGGAGCTTGCCTTCTACTGCCAACTGTCCATGTTGGGGTCTGATTACTAGATCTTGAGTAAGGTTATAGCGGGCTGACTGTACGAGCACATGCTATGCCTAGTGCCCCCTGAACAGATTTGTAACCGGGAGCTCTACCACTTTAAACATACGCTGCCTGCACAGGGTAATGGAGCTCTCTTCGGTTGAGTGGCCATTTCCTGGGTGCCTGGTGCTGGAATTGAAGAAAGCTTTTTGTATGGTGGATTTGGATTACCTGTTCTCGACCCTGACTGCTTTTGGCATTGTGGGGTGACTGCAGGAGTTAATTCATTTCCTGTATGTTAAACCCACAGCAAAAGTGAAAATTGACCAGTGTATTTCCACTCCTTTTTAAATGAGCATTGTGGCACGGCAAGGCTGTCCGCTGTCCCCATTGATATTTGCACTAGCTATAAAGCCCTTAGCTCAGAAGCTTCGACAGGCCTGTGGCATCCCATTTTCTGGAGAAACTCATGTGCCTCGCTATATGCAGATCACGTGTTGGTCTATATCGGAGATATCCAGAAGGGCATAAGAAATATCCCGGCTTTCCTGCAAGAGTTCCAGGCCACTTCTGGCCTATGGGTAACTATGCCAAATCATATTTGTTTCCACTGCACCCAGAAAGTCCGCTGCAGCATTTCCTTGTGTATTTGCATCCTTTAAGATGGGAACTTTGCACATTCTGCTATCTTGGTATAAATATCTGTCACAAGGTGAAGGACTTGGTAGATGGCAATTTTACAAGAGCCATAGCATCACTGCATCCCCAAATGGTATATTAGAGCTCTCTTTCTCTCACAATGCAAGGTAGTGTGTCTTTATCTAAGATGGTAATGCTCCCTCGGTTACTTCAGTATTTTCATAATCTACTGGTCTGTGTTCTCAGATCCACATTCCACATTCTACATTGAGTATTGGAGAGTTTTACTTGGAACAAAGGTAGGTGCACATTTGCACTCTGTAAGCTGCAGTTGGCCGTGGACAAATGAAGCGTGGGGGCTCCGAACTTCGAGCATTATTATTTGGCTGCGCATCTGCAGTGGCCCATGCGCTGGCTGGCAGGATGCCTCACAGAGAAATTGGGATACCCCACAGCAGCCGAGCATAAAGTGTGGTCGAACAGATCTTCCTTCCATATGCTCGGCTCCCACATGGTGCAAATAAGCTACTGATGATTGCATTCAAGAGTTTTAATCTCAGCTTGCGACTCATACTGCAAACCCCTCAATACTCACCTGAAATCCCACTAAGCTCCATAACTTAATTTAAAGACATGTTGGAGACTGATGGCCTGGAAAGAGGCAGGAGTGGGTACACTTGGTGCTCTGTTTCAAGAGTGTGCGTTTTTCCTGTATGGTCAATTACAGGAGGAACATGGACTTCCAGCAGGTCATTTCTTGGCATATTGAAACTTGCTGTCTGAACTGGAGGGACTCTAGGGCATCACAGACACTGAGCCAGATCAGCACCCTCTGATATACACTATATAAATAATGGGTGGAGACTGTATGCTTATCACCTGGTTTGTTCGTGCACTTGCATATACTGTACATGACCCATTGACTGCGGTCCACAGGGAGTGGTAGAGGGACATGGGCTTAGAGCTGACAAACGAAGAGTAGGAAAAAGTGCTGATATACCATAGAAGCTGTTTCGGAAAGCCACGTTCCAATACATCCAGTATAATATATTACTTAGGGCTTATCTCACCCCCGCAACCCTTTAGTTTGGGTCATCCTCAAACTGTGCTTGATGCCAAGATACAGGAGCTGACATAATGCATATATTCTTGGACTGCCCGGAGGTAACAATGATGTTGGCTGCGTTATTCACTACACTAGCAGAGGTGAATGGCCGCACGGATGTATGCACAATGGTGGGATCATTGTTGGGACTGTTTAACTCCTTGGTCGCCATGGACGTAATGGTTACGTCCTTGGCTGCGGCGCTGAGGAGCCAACAATGTAACCGTTACATCCTGTGACCGGCTCATGGGGGGAGCCTCCCACCCCCCTCCCATGGGCAGGGATAGAAGAGGACCCTCCCCGACCCTCCCAGTGACGTCTGATGACGTCAGAGCGCCGTCGCGCGCTGACCTCATCAGAGGTCGCCTCCCATCCGAGGAGAAACAGATTTGTGTCTCCTCAGTACGGGGGCAGGGGAGGCAGGGAAGCATGAAAAGGAAAGGAAAGGCTTTTCCTTTTCATGTCTCTCTAAGCATTCCTGCAGTCTGATCGCATAGTGATCAGGCTGCAGGAATGCCCACTAGACAATAGGGAGTTTGTTGTTTTTTGATACTGTCATAAGGGGAGTGACCCCTTAGACAAGGGTCACTCCTGGGGGGGACGGACATTTTTTCTAAGGCCATTTCTGGCCTCTCCCCCCCCCCCGGGGGCAGAATCCGCCTATATTAATTAGGCTGATCTGCCCCAGGGGCTCCGAAGCCACTAGACACCAGGGATTTTTTTTATTTACATTTATAAGGAGCGCGACCTCTTAGCCAAGATTTGCTCATCGGGGGGGAAATTGTTTTTAGGGCATTTCTGCCACCCTTGGGAGCAGATCGGCCTTTTTTTATTAGGCTCATCTGCCCCCAGGGGGGCAGAAAGCCCACCAGACACCAGGGAAGAATTATTTTCAAAAAAAGAGGATGGAGGTATGGTCATACCCCCAATCCCAAAAAATGGGGACAAAGTTGTACTGCCCACCGATGGGCAGATAGGGCAATTACCCCCGATCCACTCCCTGGGAGGGCAAAAAGCTTACTAGAAGCCAGGGAATTAAAAAATAATAGTGGGGTGATGGCTACCAACCAGTCTGGTCATGGTTATGCCCCCACCCCAACTAAGGGGGGGTAACATTCTTTCAGCTCTCCCCCCACACACTAGAAGCTCTTATCCCAATGGCAAGCAAGAGGAAATTTTATTATTTTGGGTTTTGGTTTTACATTTGGGCCATGAGAGCTTGTTAACTCTCAAAATCGTCCCACTTGGAATGGTGAGGACTGCACTTTTTGGAATTTGGGACGCTGCCATGTAGAAAAATCTACGAGACCTAGATACATCTGATAACGAAACATCTGGGTGAGACCAGGGTGGTGTGCTTCACATACACCCCGCACCATTTTCTTACCCTCAATGTCCTGCAAATCACCAACCTTGCTTGAAATCACACATTTCCCTGCATTTTTGTGATGGAACCTTCCCAAATCTGCAGGAATCCACAAAATTCCTACCACCCAGCATTGTCGCTTCTATACCGATAAAAATTCTGCCCACTTGTCAGGCTAAAACATTTTTTCTCCACACTGCCTTTTGGACCCGCTTTGGTTCCCCCTCTTTTTCGACATGTTTTCGGCTCTTCCCTGTCACAGGCACTTGGCACACCTACACAAGTGAGGTATCATTTATATCGGGAGACTGAGGGGAACATTGGGTGGTAGGAAATTTGTGCTGGTGATCCCACACAGAAATGTGGTAAAAAAAATTTTTGGCTAAATTTGAGGTTTCTTGAGGATTCTGGGTAAGAAAAAACTGGGGGATCCACACAAGTCACACCACCCTCCTTCCGGTGTCTATTTTTCAGAAATGTCGGGGTTTGGTAGGTTTCAATAGATGGCTGCTGAGCCCAGGACCAAAAACGCAGGTGATTTATTTTGCCATTTTCGTTCACGGTAACACTGGCTGGGCAAAGATTTCATATTATTAGTTCCTGTTTAACTACCAAATATTGCAACAAGCAACTGAAAGATGACCAATCAACCTTTTCGACGGGCAGTACACTAAACATGAAAACATGTTGCCATAGTTTCAGTAACTTTTGACTCGTTTTAGCTAGAAGCAAAAAGTTTTATTTTGTTAACATCTGCAGATGATGGATTATCTGGCAAATCCATAATTTTGCAAAAAACTCTGCTGCTTCAGAACCGCATAATCCCAGCGGTGGCTGCAGCAAATATTTTAATTACCGTTCGTCGCACCGCCGTCCTCTCCTACCACCTTGTTCATCCTCCTTTCCTGTTGTGGGGTTGCAGCTTTTTCTGGGACACCAGAAGAGGTTCCCCAGCAATCCTTGCACTGCTTACATGCCAAACATAGCATGTAAGCAGCGTCAGGATTGGTCTAAACGGCAGTGACTGCCGCTCAGATACAACCCTGGGGCCTGGACAGTTTCTTTAGCCTGGCTATGTACAGAGTCTTAGGCCGTCCAAACACACATGTGCACTTAATGCACACAATTTCTCACCCCCTCCCATGTCCTGTGGCCCAGTCAAGCCCCTCCTGCACCTTCTGGCTGAGCCAGTAGCAGAAAAAGAAAACAATATTCAAATATTGCGGAGCAGACACCCCTGCATCCTATAGTGGCACTGGCAATGGGTAACAGTGACTGAAGTACTAGCACCACCAATGACTTGCCCAACGGCACTGCTACAAGGAAAACAGGTATCTGGCTTCTGTGCACAAGTGGCATGTCTAAATCAGCCATTCTGATGCGCTTCCTTAGCCTTGCTCTCTGCAGAGCGCTCTATTGCAGGGCACACCTGTGGTTACAAGATGCCCTAAAATACAAACAAAATGGCTTTAGAATTACCTCAAATCTTTGGAAATATCTCAACAAGCACATCTAAGTTTGCGCGTGAAGGTTTTTAATTTGACAATGGTACAACATTAAAACGTTCATTTCAGCTCAATGTTTAGTCTTTATCACGGATCGGTGAACTTGTGTTTACATCACGACTAAGATGAGGACAATTAAAAATATTGACACACCTTGACTGCACATTTAAACTTTTCACTGTGTGCCACGCCGGTTGGGGAATATAGGAATACTGGTTCGAGGCTATTGGTTGCTGAAATGACTGACGCCTTCGAAACTTTGCTACTCGAATCCTTCTTGGGCAGTTGTCATTGAGGCATCTTTAGTGCCTTCTCAGGTCGGGAGACAGCCCTTTTCTTCTGAGACCCCGAAGCAGCACACTTCCTGACCTCCGCCCTCTGGATGCCCCGTGACGTCACGCGCCCGTGTCTGCACTGTGTGACAGCGGTGCCTGGGCTATGGAAACCTCAATGCTATATTGATGATCCTTTTCTACCTAGAGGCAGGTACACTTTTATTTACACCTCGTCGCCAGGATGTTTAGGTTAATGTAGTTTATAATAAGGCAGAATATCCGTCACGTTTGTGAGAGAGTAGATGAACCACAAAATCGATCCAGGTAATGGCAAGGAAAGGTTAGAGTGAGTGTAATAATAGCTGCCATTGAGCTTCCCCTTGAGGGGAACGCTAACATTTCAAAACTGAGGTTTCCAAAGGGGCGAACCAAAGAAAAGGACAAGGGGGAGGGAGAGGAGTGGAAGGAGGGATGAAACGAAAGTTTGCGCCGTACCTTAGAGCAGGTTATTTACAACACTAAGCGACGCGCTGCTCGTAATTGTACGGTACAGGGGAGTAATTACCAGCGGGAGTCAGTAATTCTGTGCTTGGCAATTCCATCCCCATGCACAGCCTAACGCGAATTCAGGCCCCTGCGGTTAGCAGTCATACAGATAATAATGCCGTTATTTTGCTAAAACACAAAGCATTTTTCTTTTGCAAAAGAAAAGCCTTTTGGCATTTGTAGTAATTTTCCTCCCTCTTGTGGCCATTTGTGATGGCATCGTAGATACCTACAGGGGTGTAAATCAAGCACCAGCCATTGATGTCGACTCACTGAAATACCAGGGGCAACGGAAGTAACCTTGCATGACCTTTCAACCCCTATGGTGTCACAGGAAGTGCCATCACATGGCTCATTCCCCTTTGATGTCACAGGAAGTGTTCTCACATGGTTATGCACTTGCGGACACTCAAGTAAATATCATCACTAGAAAGTTATGAAAGCTTATAAAACTGTATGTAAGTGGGATGCCCGAATATGCCTCGGTTTCAGCCTGCCTGCACATACACCAGTACATCAATTGTATCCATAAATACAACTACATAGATGCAATTATATAGCCTGTAAGCCAAGGCACAGCCATCATCTATTCATGCATTGATTCAAATGCACAAACAGTCTTAAATGCCTGTGCCCAGGCCCAATCCAGTGTGTTCCTGCAAGAACCCAAAGAGCTGCCTCATCATACACAGATCTTGCAGGCTTTGCCCAAACATATATATAAGGCATACAAGCAACAGACTCGATTCAGGCGGGAGATTCCCGATTTGCGAATCAAAAAAAGCCTTTTTTTGTCTGTCTCAGCCAGAAACGTCTCCCACATTCCTCTTCTAAAATGCTGACATGTATGATAAGGTAACTCAGATATTAGAGACTTCAGACAACACGCTATCTCTTAGGTTAAACAGATTCTACAGGCTTAGCTTTGAGCAGGAGACTAAGGCCTGAATTTAAGAAAAGTGGCGCTGCATCCAATGCAGCACCACTTTTCCTGCTCCCCTTAGTGCCCCCCTACCGCCACCATGTGTGCGCAGTATTTAATATATGGCGCACCATGGAGCAGGGTAGGGGCAATAGCGTCAACATTTTTGACGCTATTGATGTACTGTGCAGTATTAGCGCCAATATTTTGGTGCTAATCCTGCACAGTGCATCGGGCCCATTTAAAGCAATACTCTGCCCGCTTTTAACGTCTGTTCTGTGCAGGCATTAAAATAGCCACTGGTGCAGTGGAATCTCTTAGACTCCACTGTGCATTTTTGCGGGCCCCCTAATGTGGGAACGCCCCCCTTGCATATTTTATGCCTGGCGCAGGCATAATGTGGTGCAATGCATACATTGCACGGCTCTGTAAATATGGTGCGACGAATTTGGCCTTTTTGGACCACATTAGCATCATAAAAACTAATGCTAATGTGGCAAAAGAAGGTGCAAGGCCGCCTAAATCTGGGCCTTAGTCCTCTGGTTACCAAATATTAATGTCTCAGGTTTGAGATAGTAGATATAGCCCTATGGTGAAACAGATGTTCGACACTCAAGCCTCAGATACAGAGGTTTCCTTAAGGTTACACAGGTTTTAAATGCTCTTAAAATAGCTGAAGGGTCATTTCAGAGAGCAGTAATGTTTTTAAAATGTCACATGCATTTTACACACAGCTCAGCTTTTGCCACAAGAAATACCTCTTAGTGTACAAAGGTGTTAAAGGCTCAGGATCCAGGTATTTTAACATGTGTGCAGTCGCTTAGATTTCAATTGTCTTATCATCATTTTAGGAAATATCCAATAATACTTAGGGATGGGTGAAAACTTCACAATTCAAATAAAGGCCAATACACAGCCATCAAGCAGCTTCATAGCAAGCAGGAGATATTAAGCAAGCCCTTGCTCTTTATTCCACCCACCTACTGTGTGACTTTAGGCGTACGCCTATACTCGGAAAACATTATACTCTAACACTCGGAATACAAAGTTTAGTTGACTAAAAAAGGCACTACTGTTGAATGTGTCAGACATTGCTTGCCTTCTTTGACGCATCTGGTGCAATATGGTGAACAGTGAAATTATGTATTCAATTCCCATCAGCACTAGCGAAAACATTAAATAATCCACCTTCCTGGTAGTAGCTTTTTGTTGACTCTATAACCTATGGTAGGTAGGTTTGCATTCCTTTTCTCCTCCTGACACTGTTCTCCTCCCTTGTAACTGAGCTTTCTAGTCTTTCTTGCATGATAGGTCGTTGCTTGTGAACAGTGAGTGGTTATGGAAACAAGTGCCTTCTTAGGCTTTACTGGTGGGTTTGTAGGAGTAACAGGGCCAAGCAACATCAGTTCAGCTATCTCAATATTCAGCCTTTCTTAGCACAGAGGTTAGTAACCCATCTTTGGAGGATTAATGTCTTCACAGCAAAAGAATAGAATGCATTAATGTTTGCTCAAGTGCCTGCAGTTTAATCTTTTAAAGTGTCCCGTTAACATATTTGTTTCTCAAAATCAATTTTTGATTTAATCTAGAGTTGCCTATTTCTAATTAAATTAGAGAACTAGGGGATTATGCATGGTTTATTCACTTCAGCAGTGGAAAAATCATTTTGTATCCTTTTCATTAAAACGCTTGTTCAGCTCTATTTTAATGAATAGTTAAATTGTTATGTTAAGTAGCTGCAATTCTGCAATTTTAAATAAAATGATCCGTTCTGAAATGAAACAGAAAATGTATTTCCTGACTGGCCATACACAGTCAGTAATCATTGCACATTGCATTTCAGTTGAATGTAAATAGAACAATACATTTTCGCTTAAAAAAACACTTTACCAACGAAAATCTTGGCACCAATTCAAACATTTTTTGCACCATCCGGGGCGTAGTTGCAGATGCAGATATGGACACTGAACTTAAACATGCTCTCTTGGACATTATCAGAGGGAATACTTGCACTTTGGCCCACAAGCCTGCAACATATAGGGACATGCTATTTACATGAAACTGAGATGTAGGCAAAAGAAAATAAACACACTTTTTAAGCCCTGTTTGCATTCTAGTCAAGCTTCTTCTACCTCTGAGGCTAGAGGTCGCAAGGACTGTGACCGCGGATGCAAAGGTTAAGCAGGGGTGACAGATGCTACCCTGGGTGCCCCCCAGTTAACGTGATGGCAGCACCCACCCACTGGTCTTCCAGTAATAAGACACAAATATAGGTCTACCATACTCCTCTTCAGGGCCGTCTCCTCCGTTAGGGCAGAGTAGCCTTGCCCCCCGCCAGCAGCAGCAGGAGCTGCAACCTTTAGGAATAAAATGACAATAAATGCTGTTCATTGTCGTTTTGTTTCTAAAGGGGCGGGGCCATTGGGGTGACGAGCATGGAGGATGGTGCACAGAGCACTCCCCTTAGTGTGCATGTATGTTTGGCCGTCCGTCTTGGGCCGGCCAAACACACATGCGCACAAGGGCTCTCTCCAGCCCGGCACTGATGTGCTGAGTTGGAAGAGCCTGCACAGGTTCCCAGTCTGTGCTGGAGCACCCAGTAGGGATGCTTCAGCCAATCATAATGCTGCTCTGAGCAGCATCATGATTGGCGCAGGGCAGGCTGGGAGCCTGTGCCTGGAGTGCGACGGCGGTGATGCGGAAGCAGCGTGGCTACGAGGTAAGTACATTTTCTTTTAATACATATGTATTTGTTTGGCCTCCCCCTGCCCTGCCACCAGGTCGAGTCGCCAGCTGTGACTGCTCCTCATTAGTGAGGTGCAACATTTAGCCATTGCTCCAACAGTACTGGGGGCACCAGCAGGTGTACTGTATACCTCAGTCATGGCCTGCAGCACTCCATCCTGTTTCATTACTTTATGGACCCTCAAACAGGTATCCAGCAAACTTGACCTTCATCACTTTCCAAATACGCTTGTGTGTGGGGAGGACACAGGCAATACACCCCATGGCTAGTGTTGACCTGACCTCTCAGACAATCTGGCGCTGCGGATGGGCCAGCTTAGAAGGGTAAGTGTGTGGGCTGTTTAGTTGTGGCCCATGGGCTTTGACAGGACAACAAACAAAGCACATACTGATCCATTAAAGTGTGTCACAAGGACAATGCCAAGAGTTGTATTTGCGACCTCTGGCGACCCCCAAATAACAAAACATGTCACCAGCCCTAACTTAGGCTAGTTCCAGGCAAGTGCTAATTCAACTGTTTGTGGGTTGAGGCAGTGGCGGCCCCTCTGTTTGGGCAGAGGAGCGTCACTCCCTGCCAACAGCTGCAAAACCTTTCAAAGAAAACAATAATAAACTATGTTTATTATCGTTTTCTTTGAAAGGGGAGGGGCCACGGGGTGACGTGCACTGAGGGGGAGTGCTCAGCACTCTCTCTTCACAGTGCATGTTTGTTTGGCCAGCTGTCTCGGGCCGGCCAAACACACATGCGCTGTAGGCTCTCTGTTGCTTTGCTGGACAGAGCCTGCACAGGCTCCCCGTCTGCCTGGGAGTGCCCTGGCTGGATTGACGCAGGGCAGGCTTGGAGCCTGTGCCTGCAGCGAGGAGCATCCAGGGACAGAGGATGTAATTGATAAAAATAAACAAAAGTTTATTCCCTCCAGGATCCCCCCTGCGCCTCCCCGCCCCTTCCGTGGCCAACAAGCCGCTACTGGGTATAGGGCACCCCATAGATCTCGGAGAACTGATTCTTGCAGAACCGCATGAGCCTTCTGGCCAATAAATTTAACATTCCAGGTATACCAATCTTTTTCTCACATGCAGTTTTCCCTTTTTTCCTAACACACCCTTTCTGTTAAGAGAAGATAATGTGCCATCCAAATCGAGCCTGAATACTTTTTAAAGATTATAAACATGCTTTAGACATATCTTTAAATAAACAAATCTGCTTTCTTGTGTCCTCCTTCGCAAATTCCAAAATTGCCATAAACACTTCACAGATAACTCTCAGATGATCGTCCTTATTGCTTAACTTTATTGTTTATAAAAGCTTCAAATATATTTTTTGCATAGGCTTTTACTTGTAACTTACTTTGTGTCACACATAAATGTAAAAAATAAAAGTAATAATGTTCCTGCCTCAACACAGTTGCACATTTTCTCTTTTCGTCTAGCACACTGCTGCTTGTGAATGAGAACTGCACCATTTTAAAGTTTGAGTGTCCTCTTGTGGCGGTAAATGGCATTTATCGTCTTCCTTCAGATAGACGTTTATGGTAAATCTTTTTAACATAAATAAACGTTATGTTACCTAACACAGTTTTTTTACAACACATGTTTACCATTAACGCTACCTTTAATCCAGCATAAATCCCAAAGGGTCGGATGCATGCATGATTTCTGGGTATTTTATATAAGAAAAAAATATGTTACAAAATCTAAACAGAATTCAATGACATAGACATTGGTTTTCCTGGAAAATCCAGTTAAAATCAAGCATCCTGGAAGTTACCTTGGCTGCCTCTGTTAGCAAAACATTGACTTTTTGGTGTGTGATTAATAGAGGAGGTTGGTTAGGGGTATAAAATTAAGACCTTCCCCTAGTCCCATTTTGGTAGTAATACGGTAGTGTGTGTTCCCAGACTTTTGGGGCCTAATTAGGTTGCAGTCAGCCAGGGTAGCGCTGCATGTAGTACCACCGAGCTGATTACAACCTGGTTCTCCACCAGCCTTTTCATTGCGGTTCTGCCAGCTTTTTCATGGCGGTTTTGTTCCCCCAGTACCCCCGTAATGCGCACTGTCTCCTGTGCGCATTACCGATGGTGCTGGTGCCCCCTACTGGTGGCAGCAATGCTCGATTATGAGCTGCAACATTGCAGCAGCCACTTTCCCTCTCGGCTGACCAGCAGAAACCTTGGTTTCCGCCCGTCAGCCCAGCAGGAAACTCATAATGGGGCCAGTGAAGAGGTCGCCACTATAGTGGCGCCCACCCTGTTGGGAGTTTGGTGGATAGGTGTTCCCATCTGCCAAACTGGTAATCAGGGCCTCGGTGTCTTACTGCCCATTAGTGGCCTAAATGCCTTCCTCCAGCAGTGTTAGTGTGAGGAGCAGCTTGCCAGTGCACTCATCGGGAGATGGTTCTTTTTAGCATCTGTATGTTCTGAAAGGTGATGTCATTTTGCACCCTGTGCAGCAGCCAGAAGCCCGACCTTTGTGAGGTTAACACCACACACTTGTTGGGTGACGGCTGATGAGTGCCTCTCTCTCGCTGCGTAACTATGGCTCTGCTGTCTGTGACTGACTCACTGCTACTGTCTGCCTTTCCCCGAGGCCACAGGACACAGTTACACCCCAGGGTAACTGACGGGAATCATGATCCCCTAGTGAACCGTCTGAAAATATTAAACGAGGGAAAATCTTGCACTTAACTACCCTCTCAGCTCACCCGTGCTTTCTGCGCCACAGAGATAGAACATTCAGAGCCCGCCCTTGTCCAACTGAAGAGGCGACGAAAAGAGTGCAAGGAGCAGCGGATATTCTAGGTGAAAGTTTACTGAGATGTATACCTCCTCTGCACTTTGCAGTGTATCAGTACTGTGAAGGGTGCGTTCTAACCTCCATGTCACTAAAATCCAGAGCTTTGGGGATGTAATCCACCCTTCACTGATCGATCAGCACTACCCATAAGATGCTTCAGTTTCCCAGGATCTCCGAGGACCCTTGTGGAGTAAAGGCACATGTGTTAGCCTTCTGGAGGACACCGTTCAGTAGGCAACAGGGTTATCTGTGTTCCACCCAAAAATATTTTGTTTACTTCCTGTCCTGACTTCATCCTCACTTGAGACTCCCCTTCTTCCCATGCCTAGGACCCTATTAAAATAAGTGTCTAAACACCTAACTTCAGTTGGGGTCGCGAATAGATCCACTACGGAGGTCAGTGATGTGTGCGGTTGTTTTAAAATAAGTATTTGTTTTTGTAAAATATATGGAATTGAACACATCTTGGTTTTGTAAACATTTTTTTGTTCGGTGGACGTTAACGGGATGTGAGTCGGGGAATCAAGATAGATGATATTTATTTGACATGCATATCCCAAAGACGTTGTTAGAGGATGATGGGTGGTGTTCATTAGCCACAATTTAAATGATGCATGTGAATGCAGGTAGTGCAAGACACTGGTGTTGGGACTAAACCCTGACGTCTCACTTCTACTGCCCAGTAAATGCGATTCCCCTTAATTTGCTTTAATTTGACATAGTCATTAACCTGAAGGGCCTTTCCTCATGCTGGCGAGCTTTGATGAGGCGTGTTAATAGGTATTACAATGATAAGCGCATTACTATTTAAAAATCCTTTTTGCTAGTGGTGTAGGGTTACACAAAGACATAATAAGATTAAGTGGTGGCTAATACCAAAGATGTTTTTCCATTTAGTAATGAACATTCCAATAGACTAATGGATGACTCGTTCATTTTGGGCCTTACTCCCACTGTAAGTACCAGCAGGAGAATGGGAAAAAATCCTATCAGAATACAAGTGTACATCTAATTTATAGTACAGCATAATAAGGCAGGAGCACAGTGAGTGGGATAGCAAATGTCATTATTACAGGGAATTGTAGGAAGCTGGCTCTTTATATGGTGTACCAAAATGAGGTATACCATGCAAAGAATCCAGGAGGTCCCTTGCCAGTGGACAGGGGCTTGGTCTAGCAATCCCAAGGTGTTCTTGTTGGAGGTAGTGGGGTTGATCATCTTAAGGATTATCAGAGAGGAGTGTTAGACATTGACCATAGGCACACAGTCAATAAATGAAACACATGCCTCAGTAAGGAGTTTAACACCACTGTACAAAACTAACAAGTATCTTTATATATATTTAGTCACCAGAAATCAATACGATCAGGTAAGTACGTTTTGCAAGAGAAATACTTCCAGATTTCGATAGTCGACAGTGTGTTTTTCAGAGGCGTCAATGTTATCCTGTGGTGGAAAAAATACTTCATACAGTTATAGTACAGTTACTTACAAGATCAATCTCCTGAACTTAAGGTAAGTATGGGCCAAGGACCAATGCCACACCAACAGGTCACACTAGGAGGCACTGGGGCAGCCGGGTGCAGAGGTGCAGTACAGCGTTGTGTGCCCTATGTTAGTCTATGGCAATCAGTCCAGTGGAAGAGAGGCTGCAGGTTTGGACTTGGAAGGGGGTTTGTGTAGGGAAGTGCCCCTTTTTGACATGGTTACCCCCGCTTTTAGGTATGGACAATTGCAAATTTTTAGGGAAGGAGATCTGGCACTGGGTACCATGTCAAAAAGGGTCTCTTTCCTATAAGAAGGCACTCATAAGCATGGATAATCTGAAAAAATGCATGAAGAGACTCAGATGTAACTAATATGGATGAATTTTATTTTGACTTCAGTGTTACATGGACAAAATTATGAGGACATCATTTTTAAGGTGCTGCAGAGGGCCCTTAGTCAACACAAAAGACATTACTAGAAGCTTATAATGGCCATTTACTCCAAACACAGTTTTTCATGTGTCACCTTCAATTTGCACTAAATTATAGGGTCCTCGCCTAGATGTTTTAAGACGATTGAAATGAGGTATTGGGTGGCCGTTCCATAAGGCAATTGCATTTAACATTCTATAGTGCAAGGCCTTAGTTCTCCATGAGGCCAGGAAGCAAATAATAGTGGGCCGCCATCAGGTAGAAGTGGCTGATGAAATATTTTCTTCAAACATGGGCGGAGAGGTAAACATAGCTGTAACTAACTGGAAGACCTTCTCCTTGGTATTGTGGAGAGGTGAGTGTCTTCGACCCAGTCTGACCAAAAATGGGTTGGAATGGGCCTGGATATGTGACTGGGAGATTAGTTATTTTTTTATTAATCCGTATCCTATTGTTCCAGCCATGCATGATTTCTAAAAATTCAAAAAAATGCGAGGAGCTTTCCTCTTTGCCTGGTTGCTTTAAATATTAAGTCATCTTCTGAACTATGATCACACACATGGGCTTTTCTACTTTGGAAGCTAAAATACCATCTACCTTACAGGCATCTTCATGATGACCGCTAAGGGAGAAGCTAAACCTTTTTACTGGAATAAACAAAATATTGGTGTGAAAAACAGTGGGAACATGTGAAGTTACTGAATGATTACTTTGGTTACTCTGACACAACGGTGACGGATATCCCCTCCTCTGAAATCTAAATCCTAGTGGATATACTGGGATTTAGATTTCGGAAGATGGGATATCCGTTACTCTTGTGATGGAGTAACTCGTCCGCCTAGTTCTAAATCAGGCCCTTAGGACCTGATTTAGAGTTTGGCAGTGGGGTTATTCCGTTACAACCTCGACAGATATCCCGTCTGCTGAAATTTAAATCCCATTTAGAATTTGGCCCACAGGATATCCGTCTCCGTTGTGATGGAGTAACCCCTCTGCCAAATTATAAATCAGGCCCTAAATTGTTTGACAGTGGTATACAACTCAAAACATGCCAGAATGCTACAGGAGCTGATTACAGAAGCCCATGCTAATGGGGCACAGGCCATCTGGGGTTGAACTTTATATTCGAAAATGTAACAGACTGGATTGATTTTGTGAAAACTTGCCACCACTGCAGAGATCAAACAAAAAAAATATAGTTAAGAGAAATTGTTGTATCCTAAATAAGGGTAATGAAAGGCATGATAGAAAAACATTTGTTTGCATTGTGTTTCAGTATTAATGTAATAAATTGCATCTGTTAGCAGTTAGCATAGATGGCTGACCAGGGAAACGCACCACCTATTGCTAATCCAACATCCTGTAGTTTATCCTTTGACCATGTGGCTAGGGATATGTCAGCGAAGGCAGCATAAAATCTAAGACATAAATTCATGAAAATAGATCTGCTTTCAGAATCGGGGATTAACAACACATTCGGTTTGTTAATGTGAGCCATGGGGTCAGTTACTTTAAATGAGTGGTCTTTGATAAGACCTCTCAGACTAAAATGGATATTGATATATTACACCACTTGTGTGAGCAATAATGATTTTTTTCACATCCAACTCTATTTGGGCTGAATGAGAAAACATATATAGAGGTATTAATACATTTATGATTTATTTTCTTTTTATGGGTTCATTATATACCATAGTGAGAGATTAGAGTTATCTTAATGTATAAAAAACATATTTAAAGCTTGAAATATAGTAAGATTTGATTCTCAAGGTTGTTGTGATAGTGGTGCTTCTACCGACCCATGCATTATTGTATTGTTTGTTTAGTGTTGAGTCTAGATTATTTTTATAAACAAGCTATGAATCTTTGTATCATGATAAGGTTTATTTTGAAACATTGGGTGGGAGCCTGGGGAAGGGGGTCTCCAGGGCCTCTTGGAGGCTTCAGGGAGGTGGCGACACACTATCCTCCACATAAGAAATATGGTCTTGGGGATGGGGCCCCCATGGCCTCTAAAAGGCTCAGGAAGGGGGGGGCACATGTTCCCTCCTCCAAACATATAACCCCCTATAAGCATCCAACCTCACACAGCCTTTGGCCGTGCGTGGCAGGGGTTGGGCGCAGGGACTGGCCTGCATCCTAAACCCCATTAAGCAGTCAACCCCCGCCGTGCATGACCTTCGGAAACAGAAGAAAAGGGGGCAGGATAGGGATACACTATCCCCCCAGCCTTGCTACTGGGGTCCCTCTGAGAGCTCACCGGGGCAAACAAAAAAACATTTTAAACAAATGTTTGCCACGTAATTGCAGTGGATTTGGACAAAAAATCACTCATGGCTGAAAAACATGTGTGGCGCTGGGTTGGGTGTATGTTGAGGGTAGGCTGATGGCTTGGCCTGCAGCCAGGCCCTGCGGCCAACCCCCGCCAAGCACGGCAGAAGGTCATGCGTGGCTCAGGGACGGGTGCATATAGGGGGTAGGCTGCAGGACCTGGCTTCAGTCCAAGCCCTGCAGCCAACACCCGTCGTGCACGGCCAAAGGCCATGCCTGGCACAGGGTTTGGTGCGCAGCAGTGATTGTATTAATATGAAGTAATTAAAATTACTTAACATAAAAAAAACCTTGTAACCCAAGATAACTAAAACTTGCGCCCTTGCCATGCACTGCTAATTACCCCACATATTACATCACTAATGACATCTTTGATAACATCTTTGATAATATCAATGTAACATTTGCAGTAAAATTATTGAGAAGAAAACTGTGCATTGCGGGAGCGCAAGCTATGGATACTTTAGGGCATGAGTTATAGTTACTTGGGATAACCATAACTATAACTGCTGAATTTCTATGGTTTTATGCTTGTGATTTCAGAACCTAACTATAACGTCACAGGAACCTTTGTTTTTAAAAAAAGTCAATTTCTATGGTTGTTGTTTTGACTATAACATCTATGTAACCTTTTTAACCTTAAGTAATTTTAATTACTGTAGGTTAATCCAAGCACTGTCTCGCACAGCTTTTGGCTGTGCATGGCAAGGGTTTGCCGTAGGGCCTACGCCCTATATGCACCCAACCCCGCACCACATATGTTTCCCCATATCTGATAAATTGGTGCACTAAATGGTGAGTAGAGGTAAACATGTTGGAATTGTAAATTATAATTTACAGTAGACTAGAGTATAATAAGTAAGAAAAGTTACTTATGATTTCAATCCAAAAGTGATTAGTATGAATAATGATAGGAATATCAAATAAATAATGAATAGTGAAAATGATTGTGACATGCATGCTACTGCCCATTGGGCTTGATTACTTTGCAAGGTTATATTTGTATAGTGGTTTATTTTGGAGTACTGTTTTCAGAGTACAGTTATTCAGCAGAATTGTCCACTGGGGCTTGAATATTTATCATTCTGTGACTCATTTTGGATTATTTTGAGCTGGTCTTTGAGGTATTTGTTTTTTAGATTGATATTATTGTGCATTAGAAAACAAATGAGTAATGTGTTTGCAACAGTTACCAGGCTGCAAGAGTATTCACCAAATACTGAAATCATGTTAAAAAGTTTTAAAAAAGTGAGAAAATTGAACAATGAAAAGTGAAAAACGTAATTATTAAGGAGAATTTACAGAAAAAAAACATTGTGTGACCTTCTAAGTGAAAGAAATGTTAGTTTTAGCACTGACACAATATATATATATTTTTTTCTGTAATTTTTATTTGAATAGTATTTTTCACTGTAATCAACATGTTACTCCTACTAAGCGAGGCATTAAGTATTTGTTTTGTGTTAGTTATTCACATTTGCACTTGTTTACTATTTAAGGTCATGAAAATGGAGCCGCATGTATGTGTACAAGGACAGGTATCAGGCCAAAACATGTTATGGCGGTTTGTGTGCAATTCCTGCAATAAACTACGTGAGGAAGTGCGTCTGCACCTGTTTTTCTGAACTGTTGAGGAGGTACAGGAGTCTTTGAGATATATATATATATATATATATATATATATATATATATATATATATATATATATATATATATATATATATATATATATTTAATTCAATATTTCCTTTTTTCTTTTTTGGGGAACCCTAAACCTCCCCTTTTTTACTCCTAACCTTCCTCTACCACTGCCCATCACTAAAAGCTAAAACTATCGATACCCCCCTTTATCACTATCCTCCTCTAAATCCTAAAATTAATATATAATTTAATGATTTCCCTTTTGGGGGGAAAAACCCCCAAACCCCCCAAAACCCATTTGTTTTTAACTTTCTCTTTACCTGGACCGAACGCTAAACCCTGAAATTATGCTTACCTCCCTTTACCCTTTTACCTCTGCCCACCTCTAAACCCTAAAATTACCCTTGCCTCCCCTTACCACTACCTACGTCTAAATATTATCCTTAACTCCCTTTATCACTACCAACCCTTGAACCCTAAAATTATCTCCCTTTACCTTGCAAAGTGACATTGAAATGCCCTGTTGCTGTGGGAAGTCTAACTTGTGTACAACCCTAGTGGTAACCCAGTGTGTTTGTCCATTATTGGTTCAGTTCTCTGTTTATTCACATTAAGGTTGATTTGCCTACCCTTTCCTGTTACTGTGTTTTACCCTGTTTGTGTCTGTTCTTTCCTGGTGAATGCCTTTGCCTGCTCCTCTGCATCGGTATCCTTCTTCAGTAGGCAGATGTTTCTTGAACTTCAGGGGTGCTCTGCCCAGAGTCCTTGGCAGTAGCTTGAACAGAAGATCAGCCTTATCACCTTTGGAGTACACTTCTTTATCCCGGATTCAAGAAGAAGAGCATGTCTAGCCTTCTAAGCTTTTCATAGGTTACAGACAGCAGGTCCAGTCCTCTTCTATTCTTCCACAAGTCCTAAAAAAGTTCTGAGGAGGGTACTGTTGGTGACACATTTATGCCTAGCATCAGCCTCTGGGTGGAGGTGATTCCTTCCTTACCCCTTCCTAACCAATAGGATAAAAGTCCCCAGCTGCAACCCTACCCACTTTTGCAGCTTTTTCTGTGTGTCCTACTGCAACCAATCCCAGAGTGCCCCTCCTGTCTAAATGCAAGATGGTGAACTCCTTCTCCTCTTCTACAGAGCCTGAGTGCTCACACCCGAGCTGTGGCCAGGGAAATGAGCAACCCCTGTCCTGTGGTTACTGTAAACGAGTTCTAGGGGAAGCCCCTGTCACACTGGGATTGGTGTCTGCCTGACTGGGAGAACAGAGGAAAGGCCCTGTCCATGTGTCACTAATATTCGCCTGTGACTAGGTAGGCCTCCTTGAAGTTACTCAAGTTCCTAGGCACACCCCAGATGGCCATCCCTGCCGAGATACAGAACACCTTTCCACACCGAAAGCCTTTGTCTCAGCTCTGAGAACAAGTTCACATCTCATCAAGGGGGTGAAACAGTTGCCAGGTAACAGTTGGATTCATGCAAAAGGCATCTAAAGACTTTAGGCGGGAAATAGGTAACCTTCTAGAAGTACCTTTCTCAAAATATTTATTACAAACTTCAACTTCACCAGTGAATTAGGCAAGTAATAACTATTTTGAAAAAAATAAAATAAAATTTGAGCTGCTTCCTACTCAGAGATAAAATTATACAATTTAACATTGCATTCCAATCCTTTCCTATGGAGCAGCCAACTTTGCCACAGTGGAAATAGTCTTTAGGGCCTTTTCACCATAAAGACGTTTAACTTTAAACCTTTACATGTACTTCTTCTAAATACCATGCACCCTGCATTATAGGTGCTAAAAGGCCTCCTCGGGGTGACTTATTCATATTTAGAAGGAAGATTTATGCTTGTCAAAAGGAGTTATTTTGATAGCCTACTTGCCTTCAGAACACTTGTGTACCATATTCTAGGGACTTATAGGCAAGTTAAATATGTCAATCAGGGATATGCCAGTTTCTTTATGTTGAAAGAGAGAACACAGGCTTTTAATCACTAGTGAGCAGTGGTAAAGTGCACAGAGTTTTACAGCCAGCAAAAATAGTCAAAGCAAAAATCTAGGAGTATATAACGCAAAAGATGGTCATTTCCAACATAGGTTCCTCCCAGTAGGAGGCATGGAGAACTGCCTAGCCCTATAGGAGTTCTCATGGCTAAGGTGGAACAATCTAGAAAGACCATTAACACTGGCATGGTCAGACCCAGCGCAATGGTTTGCTGTTTAGCCCATACCTTTTAGGGCATGGACCAACTCAACAGTTTAGGTTTCCCATCCCGCATTTGCATCAGCCTCCTGGGGGGTCTTTGGTCTATCTGAACCCGGAAATGAGTCTCAAACAGGTATGGTTTCAGTTTCTTCAGTGCCCAGACCACTGCAAATGCTTCTCTCTCAATTGAACTCCACCTTGTTCCTTGTGTAGTAGCTGTCTACTAATGAAGGCTACTGGTGGGTCAGTTTCCTCATCCTTTAGCTGTGGTAGAACAGCCCCAATGCCTGGCTCTAATGCAAAGGCTTTTTGGCATGCCTCTGTCCAGATCACCTTCGTTGGCTGGTTCTTGGAAGTCAACTCATTCAAGGTGGCAACAGTGGTGCCATACCCCTTGACAAATCTGTATTTTCCAGTGAGGCCTAAGAACGCTCTCACCTGGGTCTGGGTCTTGGAAGGCTCCTGAGCAAAAAAGTTCTGGATCTTGAGCTAGAGAAATAGTACCTGTCCTTCACCACGTTTGTGGCTCAAATACACCACTGAGCCTTGCCCTATCTTGCACTTACTGGCCTTGATAGTCAGGCCTACCTTTCCACAAGGTAGGATGCGCTAAAGCCCTCCAGCCCAGGTGAGACTTGATTGACCAACCTCTGGAAAATAGCAGGGGCATTCGTTAACCCAAAGAAGGAAGTGCCCTTCTAGGGTGGAGAATAATGACCTCTCCATAGTCCCCTTGGTTAGGGGAAAACTGCAAATACCCTGACATCAGGCCAAAGATATTCAGGAACTTGACAGCCCCTATACGATCAATGAACTCATCAGCCCTGCTATAGTGTGATCATCAGTCTTGGTGACTGGCTTGAGGTCCCTGTAATCTACACACAAGATCAACTCTGGGGTACAGTCTGCTGGGGCAGCCTTGGGTATTAATACCACTGGGACGGGCCTATGAACTACAGGAGTGTGTGGAAGAAAGACTGGGGGCCACTCAGAAAGCTCTTTCACAAGCCTTTACTACTTGAACAAACTCTGTGTTTGACTGTACAGTTAATGAGAGCAAACAGTGAAATTTCACGTGTGGGGCTCCCAGACCTGCCAACCTTGAAAAATTTTCCACAGTATCATCCTTCAGCTAATTGCACTGGAGTGGACATTGGAGCTCATGCAGGGATGTTACATGAGAGTTGAAACATGAAACATGACAAGTTTATTCTGAGAATGACCAGTTAGTCTATTAATTGCTGCATCTGCATTGACTGTGCTTTAAATCATAACATTATTGAAAAAATGTAAGTATATACATTAGCAGCTATACAGTGTTTCCTTTGTTAGCCAATACTGGTCTGGTAAATAGAGTGACAGTTCTAGTCTCTGCCCAACCCCAGCCTAGGCTTTCAGATCGGAGTTGCTGTATTTCTATAATGTGAATGAACAATCCACTAATGCATTTTTTGGCATGAGACCTGCATAACAGAAAAAAAAATTATATTATCAACAATTATTGGTACAAAGTTAACATGCCCAGTGAACATGCACTTCAGGAATGTTCCCTATTACATGATATAGGAGGTCATTACAAGTCTGGTGGTCTTGAGACTGACAGTCCCGCGGTGATGATCGGACTGCCGGACTCCAGGCCGTCCGACTGCCACATTATGACCCTGACTGTCGGACAGCAAAGGGACCGGCGTCACTGCTGGGAAAAAGGTTCCCAACAGGTTGACGGCGGTTGGACTCGTGGTCAGCCACAGCGGTGCTGAACTCAGCGCTGCCGAGCTGATCAAAACTCCTGGTTCTGACAGCCTTTCCATGGCAAGGAGCACGCCATGGAATGGCTGGCGGAAACAACGTGCTGGGGGCCACAGATGACCCCTTCACTGCCCATGCCTGTGGTACCATAAAATATCCATCCGGTGATGGCACCTGCTACCTCCATCATTCATAAGGGCCTCTGTGAATGCAGATTGTCCCATTTCCTCATTGGAAATGCTTTGATAATCTGATAACTCATCAAAAAAGCTGCAGGACCTCTTCTTCGGAAAATCTGCAAAGGCTGGAAAACCTTATTACAAAGTACTCAACATTTGACCAAGCAGCATTAACATGGTTTGAAATATTAACCCCTTGTGCATTGACAATTAGAGGATTATTAAGTGGAAATTTATTCTAAATGTATTAAAGACTAGATCTAAAGTAAAGTTGTGCTGCCTTAAAAACTTACTTATATTTTGCTTCCGAGATGTCTCTATCATTGAATAGTTGAAGCAGAATAGTTTTTGTAGACAACCCTTGGAAAAAATCTTTTGGGGACTTGTACATGTTTTCATTATTTAAATCAAAGTCCCACAGAGGAGTTGTCTTAGGTATCTCTGGCAGAATGATACGATGTGCCAGCCTCTTGCCAAGATTCAGCATGGCTTCTTGTAAAATATCGATGAATGGTTCTTGCAGTTGCAAAATAGTGTTGAACCACATGAAAATTGTTAGTGAAGACAAATGAAACAGTAGGTGGACCTCTGTTGAAAGATATTCATACAATTTTTGAAGGTGCTGAAATCATACCTCACAGAAATTCTGACTCCGAAAATAAGACTTTATACCCTTATGTTTTGTTATTGCCCTTTCAACACAGCATGCCAGTGACAGCCATCTAGTTGTTACATGTCTTAATACTTTTGCTTACTCCAAATCCCCAAATTCCTTAAAGCCTAGTAACACACCTTTTCTTTTAGAGCTTCTTTCATAAAAAAACAAAAAAAGGTCTACATATCCTCTACATTGTACTCAGTAACGGATATACTGTATAGCCATTATTGCCTTCAGAAGCTTTTATATGAGCAAAGTGGCAGGGACATCCAGACATATAGATACCACAAGACTCCTTTAGCCGGTGAATTTTTGCAACCGATATTAGTAGCTGTGTTATCAACAGTCACAGAGACACAGTTTGGGAATGGTATCCGATCATGCTGAAATGTACCTTTCAATGCAGAAAATATGGATTCAGCAGTTGCACATTATTCTCCAGATGTAAGGCACATATCATAAAAATGGTTTGTGACAACATGTGCTCTTTCCACATCAAATACATTTAAAACCACAGCATTCATTTGATCTACACTAGTCTCATTGGAGCCATCAATCTCCATGCTAAAGGGTTCATTACGACACAAAGCTATCAAATAATTTTTGCATTTTGGGCCCATGGTGCCATTCAAAAA
Organism: Pleurodeles waltl; assembly: GCF_031143425.1. Taxonomy (NCBI): domain Eukaryota; kingdom Metazoa; phylum Chordata; class Amphibia; order Caudata; family Salamandridae; genus Pleurodeles; species Pleurodeles waltl. The sequence continues at coordinate 933,955,760 of NC_090440.1, read as the reverse complement.
ACTGTTTTTTTTGTCTGTGCTTATGTATACTTTTTTTGTAATTGCTGAATCTTGAATGATTGATTTGAATAAAGGGCCTATATGGTCTGCTGTTGAAAGTGGTAAATTATGCTGCAACAAAAATTGTGCAACTTTCACTTCAGCCCAATGTACTTTTTATCTAGTTGATTGGCAGCTGCACTCACACCAAACTGCAGTGCCTGCTGTGATTTAATTGCATTTACTCGCTTGTATGTCTCTGACTGCTTAATGTTCACATTTCATTATTTTTAAGCAAGCAAGACACATATGAAAACGGATCATTATTCACTCCACAGACAGGGTACTTTTTACTCTTGAAACTTTTTTTTGTATTTTGCTGCGCCATCCAACCTCCTTGTCTTAATAGCCTGACCACTTCATTCCTGGCTACTCTTTCTCTTTTTTGGCATAGGACAACTATGTTCACCATCAATTGAGGCTTCAGAACTGGGCAAATATCCTTCTGTAGTACTCTCTGCTACCGACATTCTGCGCCAAACTTCAATAAGGTTAAAAACATATCGGTCACACTCCAAAAGTCATCCTCTCTTTAAAGCCGTTATTAGACTAATGACCTCTAAACACTCTGACTGCATCTAATAAAATACATTCATAAAAATAGTCTTGTTTTTTCTACAGTTGACTCAGTTGGTGGGATTTGGATTGATGGGGCATGAAAAGGAGCATTATGGAACCCATGATGTAGCACTTCTGCAAATGTTAATTTGCTGTTGCATGCCTCTCCTCCTGTGCATGGTTCCCAGTTGCGAGTCCTCCCTCATTTACAAACCTTGAACAGAAGCGAGGCTGTGACCAATCAAATGCTAAAATATAGCTTCATATCTTACTTACACTTTACTGTGACTCTGGAAAGCTAGGCATCCCAAATGTGTTGGCCTAATGAAAGTATCCTCTCAAGGTAGTGTTTTTTTAAAATATGTGTGCTCGGCTAATTCCTATTTTTTCAAAACAAAGCTACATATAAGATTGAAGACGAGCAGACCTCTGCAACCACCCAGGCTAATTGTTCTTAAAGATTTAGAGCACAAAAACTGAGAAAGCCAAATTTGCCAGGGAAAAGGCAAACAAAAATATGGTTGTTTAGTTTATATGGGTTTATTAAGAGAAGTGTCAAAGTCTGTGATGTAAGTAAAACCATGGAAAGAAACCATCAATTAAGGCAACCAGTACTAGTAGAAAAATATACATTTATTGTGACTTAATGTTTACCACACAGCCTTCAAAGAAATATCCCACCGAGACTGAAAACATGGAACATGCTGTAAGTAAGCACAGTCTCACTGTCACCAGGTAACTCTAACTTCTTATTAGATAATTATCAAGTACCCCCTTTTGTACGTTATAAGGATATTTCAAGTCACGGAGGAGTTCCAAAACCACACAGAGGAATGTGGCCGAACAGGTATGCCTGGGGGTACTTTATCACAAATATTTCATGGACACACCATCACATTTCCCACAAATCCATTAAAACTTTGGAGCACAGGTCTTTCATATGAAAGAGCGAGCATGTTTCAACCTGAAGAATAAAAAGAAAACCTCTCGTATAAAATTAAACACATCAGAAACCTGCTGGATTGTTACAAACAGACATTAGAAAGACTTCAAAACAAGTCATTTAAAAAAAAAAAGTGCAGTAGCTCGGAACGTTTAGAAACATGCAGAAACATATTCTAGCTTTTCTCTGTCTAAAGAGTGAAAAACATATCCTCTGTGCCTAAAATAGAGCTGAAGAAAGAAAAGCAAAAGTGTATCTGCTGTTCTGGATGGACTTGTTGCAGCCAAGCAACAATCCTGTCACACCTTTATTTTGCCTGGAAGAGCTGTGAAGACATATGAATGGCCACACATCTGAGACTATCTCAGGAAAATTAGAGACACTTTTTAAATACATTTTAATCAGAATACCTTTAATCATTATAATTTAGAGATCACAAATTTTCTTGAGGAGGCCACAAAGACCACAATTATAGAGGCAAAGTAAGAGTTTCTTATAATTTGGGTGCATTTCCTCATAATGCAGTACTGTATGTAGCAATCTGGGACATGACAAGGTGGACTACTTCCACTTTGAACACAATTCCTTGGGGAAGGTTTCTGCCAGGATTATGCCAAGGTAATGACAAGACACAATTTACCTCTTTTATTGGATTTCATCCCTGTGATTGTTAGTAAACATGTTACATTCACAGGGAAGGGCAATGGAAGTATGATTGACTATATTATTGTCTCAAAATCTGTGGGTTGACGGTTTTCCAATTTTACTGTCATTCAGAATGTTTAAGTGACCGCAATCTGTTGGCTCTTTCCTTGGCACTAGGTGTGAGGATTTGGGTGTTAGAGATAATAATATGGCTGGGAAGCCTTATCGTGCAGTACACTCTCAAATACCCTGTTGGTTCCAGTAAGGTATGTTTACCTAACCTTAAACTCAACCCTGGGTTGCTGTGGCTGCATGTAGTAAGGCTTAGCAAAGGAACAATATATAAGCGTTTAACAGCGCCAAATGGCAGAGTAAGAAAGTCACACAACAGGAAAAAGTTTAGATGCAGATTTATTAAAATAGGCAACAAAAAGTTTTGAAAAGTTTGAAACAGTTAGTTCAGCAACTCCGGCCCAAGTTGGGCAACCAAGTCTGGTGGGACAGAGGCCTAGGGGATCAGTAAGGATACTTGAGACAGTTACCTGGCCACCAGAGCGCTTCTAAAGCAAGATCCAAACTTTAAAGGATGACTGCCATAGACATCAAGAGAGTGGTCCTGATGCTGGGGGATGCAGGCAAAAAGATGTTCAAAGGATGCTCCGGTTGTGGTATGGTCAATAGGGGTGCATTTGTGGGTGTTCTTTGGTCCATGGGTGAAGTGAGGTGAACTTGGCCACAGAGATCAGGGTTCCTTGAAGTCCTCTACATGCAGTAGAAGGGCAGCAGTTGCTGGGCTACTGATCAAGTTGAACCGTGGGTGGGGTGAAATCCTTTGATTAGGCACAACTTCCACCCCAATCCCTCCACTGGCTATATCATTGGAATTGTCACCAGTGGGTGGCTTTTTGGTGCATGCAGAATAACCCCTCTTGTGCCCTGGCACTCTGCAGTCAAAGAACACCCCAGCCTTTGAAGGGTCAGAATTCTTTCCCTGAGATCCCACCGCTAGGCACCAAAGTGAGGATTTGGGTGTACCATCTGATATGGCTGGAAAGCCTTATCATGAAGTACACTTTATCATGAAGTACACTATCAATTACCATCTTGGGTCCAGTCAGGGACGACCTTAATCATCAAAATCCACCGGAGCGTTCCAGAGTTAGGAATTTTAGAAGAAATAAATAACTTTTCAATCAACGGCAAGTAAGCATTGGCCAACAAAATGTTTGGAAACGTTCAAAAAGTTTGAAGCAGTTAGTTCGGAAACTCCAGCCCGAGTTGGGCGACCAGGTCCGGTAGGACTGAGGTCTAGAGGGGGCCAGAAAGGATTTTTGGACAGTTACCTTACTACCAGAGTGTTCTAAAGCAGGATACAGGAAGACCGCCATAGACATAAACAGAGTGGTCCTGATGCAGAGGGATGCAAGCAAAAAGATACTCAAAGGATTCTCCGGTTGTGGTGCGGTCGACGGGGGTGCTTTTATGGGTGTTTCTTTGCCCACAGGTGAAGTGGGGTGAACTTTGTCACAGAAGTCAGGGTCCCTCAAAGTCCTCTACATTACAGTAGCAGGCTATCCTATGCAGGGAAACTGGTCAGTCTGCACTGTAGTTGGGGTGAAATTGTTTGTTGAGGCTAGAGTCTCTTGGGTGTGACCTTTGATAGAACTACCAGGTCCAGCAGACATAGGCACAGGTTTTGACTATCTCTGATTTGTCCTCGTGGGTGCCCAGTGACTGATAGCATCAAAATGTCTGGGTTGACTACAATCTTGTCGGTTTGGGCTCTTTCAACTCGTATGTTCCTGGAGCTGGTTCCCGGAGATGAGCTGACTGATTCTTGCCATCACTGCTGTTGCTGGATGTCAGGAATCAACTTTTCCCTGAGCCAGGAGCCTTAGGCACAGTCTAAATTTTGCTAACCCAAAGTGCTGCAGGTGCAGTCCTTCTTAGCATGCAGCCTCTCATTTTGTGGGACCAATGGCACCTGGGCAGTTCTTCTTCCGTTGGCTCTCCGATTCAAGTGTGATCTGAGCGCCAGGGTGCAAGGGATGCCATATTTATCCAAGGAAAGAATCTGAGGGGACCATCCATTCACTAGCTAATGAGCTACTAGGTCCCCTCCTACCTAGCGACGATGTTCCTGTTATGTGTGGCATCTGCCTTTCTCCTGGTCATCAGGAGCTTGAAGCCCACTCTAGAAGTGTGGCTACCTGAGAGCTCCACACTCACAGAAAGACCAGTTTGGGGTGAGTTTCCCCTCTTTGCCAGTCTCCATTCTGTCTAGAACAAAAGGCATCCTGCTACAGATTGTTGTGGCTGGTGGCCCATCAAAGGTGGCTTCCCCTTTGAAACTCACCTTCTGGGCTAACCCCCAAATTGGCCATCCTGGCAGAGGAGGTGATACCTCACTCTGCTGCAACTGCCTTTTTTCTTGAGCCTGGGAGTCGTTCACATGTCTCCCCAGGTGGACAGAAAGCTCCCTGTGTGGGCACACCTTTGTGAGGCTACTGGACTAGCAGAGGCACAGAATGGAAACTTTCTAAAAGTTGCATACCCTTAATAGTGACATTCATTTTGACTTGACCATTAAGTTGCATTGGATGCCACAATTAATTTGATACCTTACATGACCCAGTTAGGTAGTCCCATCCATAAATTAGCCGGGTTGGGATGCCACCTGGTAACTCTGTGTTAGCCAATGTGGCTACTAACTTTACCCACAAATGACAATTTGGAGGTGTTGCTGCTAAGACGTTAGCAAAAATATTAGTTGACCGACTGGCAAATATTAATATGTCAAAAATGTATTACTATAAAACAAAAACAGGGCACGTTTGACCCTTTGCATCTGGTCCCCAGAGATCTCAAGCTAACATTGAGTGGACTAATGGGTTCACACAGCATATACAAGTCCACAGTATCCTATCGTCACTTGTCAGATTAGTTACTTACTCTTCTCCACAAGAAGGTCTTGCCACCTGATGAATCGCATTTTAGCATTACATGCTCCAGCTGACCATTTGGCCGAGAGATCAGGTCAGTGGAAATGACAATTGTCTCTTGATTGTTCGTTGGGATGCTTGCTATTTTTGCATTAGACTTTTGGGCTTCCCGGTATGTTGTGCTTTATTTTAACTGACGATGCATTGCCTGTGGGAAATAGACTATGCAGCTAGAAGACTCGAGGGCACTGGACCAGACTCAACAAAAAGACCCTAGGAGTGAGTGTTGTGAGAGGATGAATTTTCTAATATGTTTATTAATGATTTTCATACTAAAATGTGTAATGAATTAATGTGTAAAACGAGTAACTTTTGAAAATGTTTGTTTTCTGTTCTTAAATGAGCAAAATTCTAAATAGATGCTGTGGTTGTTTTCCATCATTAAAAGCTTACATAAAAGTGTCTTTGAAGTTTGTGTAGATGTGCTCACACAGCTACCCCTAGTGGGTTGCTACGTTATGTCTTACAAGGTCATGTTTTAACCAAGCATTGCATAAGTTGAAATGTCCTATTGTTTGAGAATGATACTAATATCTGGTCTTTCCTTCGAGGATGGAAGAGAATTGAAACAGTAAAAGTTCCTTCCTGAGACAAGATATTCGAGAGGCGATGAAACAATGGAGCTACGGACGAGACGGAAGAGGAAATGCTACTTTTGAATGTAATGTTACAGTTAGAGTAAATTTGTTGTGTTTTAGGTCATCATTTTAGTTGTTGATTGGCTCAAACGTAACCACCTCATAGACTGACCAATCATAAGTTTATTAGGATTTAGTATAACAACTTGGGTAGGATTCTCGAGTGAGGTAGATGAGAGAATAGAGGAGAGTAGATGAGATTCGATTCAAGTACAAGATTCCGATGGTTTGAGACTTATTGGCTGAGTGGGTTTAGCTGTCGTTTGGCCCAAAACGTCTGACGATATAACTGATGGTTGTCCCCTGGCCGAAGCAAGCTACTTGCTGTTTCTACTTTTATTATTGGTAATGTATGTCATTGTAATGTAATATGTGTCTCTTTTGTTTTTAGGTACCAGCTGCAACTTCCAACTGAATTGCTGCATAATAATAATGTATTTTCTTTTTTATCATTAACAGAGTTAAAGAGTTTTTCCTACATTTGTGATACTAATTTTTTTTCACATGAAGCCCAACATGTTGATGCTGAATTGCGGTTAGAGAGGAAACTAATTTGAAATGCTCATGACGTATCTTGAAATCTTGAATGTATTATTAATAAGTGTGATTCTTTTGGAGATAATCTGTTTGATTGAGATATATAAGACGCTTTAATCAACCGCTATTGATCCTTTATGCTTATCATTTGTTTTTGAGAGTTATTTTTGTGACATTAGCATTGTTAATAAAGAGAAATAAATCCATGAATTCTTCTTAATAAACTGGTGTGATTATTGATTGGAGTGTAATAGAATTGATTGTCATTGACCTTTGTTAATGCTCACGTCTCTCATTGATGACATCCCCTCAAACCTATGTCACTTCGATCCATCGTCCTCTAGCGCAGAATCCACTATCAGTGTAAATAATAGGTAGGATTCCGTGGCGCTGCAGCAGTGATATGGTAGAAGTTTTCTACAGGAGGACTAGGGTGGAGTATGGTTCAGCACTAGAACTGGTGAATTGGTTAGAAATGTGAGCATAACTGAAAAGAAATGTAGGTAAATTCTAACTGCGCTTACTGTATCTTTGCTTGCTTGCTTTTCTTGCATGACCTGCATTGTTTTAGGGTTGGCAATTTATTAAAAGAAATGTGTGGTTCAATGTCACCTGGGTAGGAGAAAACAGAAAAAAATAAATTGGTTGTGCAATTATGATTGGGAGGAGTCCAGTGAATAGAAATTATGTATGAGTGTATGTAAGGAAATGCCTCCTTGGCATGGTTGCCCCCTGACTTTTTGCCTTTGCTGATGCTATGTTTACAATTGAAAGTGTGCTGAGGCCTGCTAACCAGGCCCCAGCACCAGTGTTCTTTCCCTAACCTGTACTTTTGTATCCACAATTGGGAGACCCTGGCATCCAGATAAGTCCCTTGTAACTGGTACTTCTAGTACCAAGGGCCCTGATGCCAAGGAAGGTCTCTAAGGGCTGCAGCATGTCTTATGCCACCCTGGAGACCTCTCACTCAGCACAGACACACTGCTTGCCAGCTTGTGTGTGCTAGTGAGGCCAAAACGAGTAAGTCGACATGGCACTCCCCTCAGGGTGCCATGCCAGCCTCTCACTGCCTATGCAGTATAGGTAAGACACCCCTCTAGCAGGCCTTACAGCCCTAAGGCAGGGTGCACTATACCATAGGTGAGGGTACCAGTGCATGAGCATGGTACCCCTACAGTGTCTAAACAAAACCTTAGACATTGTAAGTGCAGGGTAGCCATAAGAGTATATGGTCTGGGAGTTGTCAAACACGAACTCCACAGCACCATAATGGCTACACTGAAAACTGGGAAGTTTGGTATCAAACTTCTCAGCACAATAAATGCACACTGATGCCAGTGTACATTTTATTGCAAAATACACCCCAGAGGGCACCTTAGAGGTGCCCCCTGAAACTTAACCGACTGTCTGTGTAGGCTGACTAGTTCCAGCAGCCTGCCACACTAGAGACATGTTGCTGGCCCCATGGGGAGAGTGCCTTTGTCACTCTGAGGCCAGTAACAAAGCCTGCACTGGGTGGAGATGCTAACACCTCCCCCAGGCAGGAGCTGTGACACCTGGCGGTGAGCCTCAAAGGCTCACCCCTTTGTCACAGCCCAGCAGGGCACTCCAGCTTAGTGGAGTTGCCCGCCCCCTCCGGCCACGGCCCCCACTTTTGGCGGCAAGGCTGGAGGGAACAAAGAAAGCAACAAGGAGGAGTCACTGACCAGTCAGGACAGCCCCTAAGGTGTCCTGAGCTGAGGTGACTCTAACTTTTAGAAATCCTCCATCTTGCAGATGGAGGATTCCCCCAATAGGGTTAGGATTGTGACCCCCTCCCCTTGGGAGGAGGCACAAAGAGGGTGTACCCACCCTCAGGGCTAGTAGCCATTGGCTACTAACCCCCCAGACCTAAACACGCCCTTAAAGTTAGTATTTAAGGGCTACCCTGAACCCTAGAAAATTAGATTCCTGCAAACTACAAGAAGAAGGACTGCCTAGCTGAAAACCCCTGCAGAGGAAGACCAGAAGACGACAACTGCCTTGGCTCCAGAAACTCACCGGCCTGTCTCCTGCCTTCCAAAGAACTCTGCTCCAGCGACGCCTTCCAAGGGACCAGCGACCTCTGAATCCTCTGAGGACTGCCCTGCTTCGAGAAAGACAAGAAACTCCCGAGGACAGCGGACCTGCTCCAAAAAGACTGCAACTTTGTTTCAGGGAGCAGCTTTAAAGACCCTGCAATCTCCCCGCAAGAAGCGTGAGACTTGCAACACTGCACCCGGCGACCCCGACTCGGCTGGTGGAGAACCAACACCTCAGGGAGGACCCCCGGACTACTCTCCGACTGTGAGTACCAAAACCTGTCCCCCCTGAGCCCCCACAGCGCCGCCTGCAGAGGGAATCCCGAGGCTTCCCCTGACCGCGACTCTCTGAAACCTAAGTCCCGACGCCTGGAAAGGACCCTGCACCCGCAGCCCCCAGGACCTGAAGGACCGGACTTTCACTGGAGAAGTGACCCCCAGGAGTCCCTCTCCCTTGCCCAAGTGGAGGTTTCCCCGAGGAAGCCCCCCCTTGCCTGCCTGCAGCGCTGAAGAGATCCGTTGATCTCTCATAGACTAACATTGCGAACCCGACGCTTGTTTCTACACTGCACCCGGCTGCCCCCGCGCTGCTGAGGGTCAAATTTCTGTGTGGGCTTGTGTCCCCCTCGGTGCCCTACAAAACCCCCCTGGTCTGCCCTCCGAAGACGCGGGTACTTACCTGCAAGCAGACCGGAACCGGGGCACCCCCTTCTCTCCATTCTAGCCTATGCGTTTTGGGCACCACTTTGAACTCTGCACCTGACCGGCCCTGAGCTGCTGGTGTGGTGACTTTGGGGTTGCTCTGAACCCCCAACGGTGGGCTACCTTGGACCAAGAACTGAACCCTGTAAGTGTCTTACTTACCTGGTAAAACTAACAAAAACTTACCTCCCCCAGGAACTGTGAAAATTGCACTGTGTCCACTTTTAAAGTAGCTATTTGTCAATAACTTGAAAAGTATACATGCAATTGAAATGATTCAAAGTTCCTAATGTACTTACCTGCAATACCTTTCAAACAAGATATTACATGTTAAATTTGAACCTGTGGTTCTTAAAATAAACTAAGAAAAGATATTTTTCTATACAAAACCTATTGGCTGGATTTGTCTCTGAGTGTGTGTACCTCATTTATTGTCTATGTGTATGTGCAACAAATGCTTAACACTACTCCTTGGATAAGCCTACTGCTCGACCACACTACCACAAAATAGAGCATTAGTATTATCTCTTTTTACCACTATTTTACCTCTAAGGGGAACCCTTGGACTCTGTGCATGCTATTCCTTACTTTGAAATAGCACATACAGAGCCAACTTCCTACATTGGTGGATCAGCGGTGGGGTACAAGACTTTGCATTTGCTGGACTACTCAGCCAATACCTGATCACACGACAAATTCCAAAATTGTCATTAGAAACTGATTTTTGCAATTTGAAAAGTTTTCTAAATTCTTAAAAGACCTGCTAGGGCCTTGTGTTAGATCCTGTTTAGCATTTCTTTTAGAGTTTAAAAGTTTGTAAAAGTTTGAATTAGATTCTAGAACCAGTTGTAGATTCTTAAAAAGTATTCCAACTTTTAGAAGCAAAATGTCTAGCACAGATGTGACTGTGGTGGAACTCGACACCACACCTTACCTCCATCTTAAGATGAGGGAGCTAAGGTCACTCTGTAAAATAAAGAAAATAACAATGGGCCCCAAACCTACCAAAATACAGCTCCAGGAGCTTTTGGCAGAGTTTGAAAAGGCCAACCCCTCTGAGGGTGGCAACTCAGAGGAAGAGGATAGTGACTTGGAGGAAAATTCCCCCCTGCCAGTCCTATCTAGGGAGAACAGGGTCTCTCAAACCCTGACTCCAAAAATAATAGTCAGAGATGCTGGTTCCCTCACAGGAGAGACCAACACCTCTGAAATCACTGAGGATAACTCCAGTGAAGAGGACATCCAGTTAGCCAGGATGGCCAAAAGATTGGCTTTGGAAAGACAGATCCTAGCCATAGAGAGGGAAAGACAAGAGATGGGCCTAGGACCCATCAATGGTGGCAGCAACATAAATAGGGTCAGAGATTCTCCTGACATGTTGAAAATCCCTAAAGGGATTGTAACTAAATATGAAGATGGTGATGACATCACCAAATGGTTCACAGCTTTTGAGAGGGCTTGTGAAACCAGAAAAGTGAACAGATCTCACTGGGGTGCTCTCCTTTGGGAAATGTTCACTGGAAAGTGTAGGGATAGACTCCTCACACTCTCTGGAAAAGATGCAGAATCTTATGACCTCATGAAGGGTACCCTGATTGAGGGCTTTGGATTCTCCACTGAGGAGTATAGGATTAGATTCAGGGGGGCTCAAAAATCCTCGAGCCAGACCTGGGTTGACTTTGTAGACTACTCAGTAAAAACACTAGATGGTTGGATTCAAGGCAGTGGTGTAAGTAATTATGATGGGCTGTACAATTTATTTGTGAAAGAACACCTGTTAAGTAATTGTTTCAATGATAAACTGCATCAGCATCTGGTAGACCTAGGACCAATTTCTCCCCAAGAATTGGGAAAGAAGGCGGACCATTGGGTCAAGACTAGGGTGTCCAAAACTTCCACAGGGGGTGACCAAAAGAAAGGGGTCACAAAACCTCCCCAGGGGAAGGGTGGTGAGACAGCCAGAAATAAAAATAGTCAAGAGTCTTCTAAAGGCCCCCAAAAACCTGCACAGGAGGGTGGGCCCAGAGCCTCTTCACAAAACAATCCTGGGTACAAGGTTAAAACTTTGATCCCAAAAAGGCCTGGTGTAGAAACTGTAGTCAGTCTGGACACCAAACTGGAGACAAGGCCTGTCCCAAGAAAAGTTCCACTCCAAACTCCAATCCAGGTAACACTGGAATGGCTAGTCTCCAAGTGGGATCAACAGTGTGCCCAGAGCAAATCAGGGTCCACACTGAAGCTACTCTAGTCTCTGAGGGTGGGGTGGATTTAGCCACACTAGCTGCCTGGCCTCCTAACATGCAAAAATACAGGCAGCAGCTCTTTATTAATGGGACAAGTGTAGAGGGCCTGAGGGATACAGGTGCCAGTGTCACCATGGTGACAGAGAAACTGGTTTCCCCTGGCCAATACCTGACTGGAAAAACTTATACAGTCACCAATGCTGACAATCAAACTAAAGCACATCCCATGGCAATGGTAACTTTAGAATGGGGAGGGGTCAATGGCCTGAAACAGGTGGTGGTCTCCTCAAACATCCCAGTAGACTGTCTGCTTGGAAATGACCTGGAGTCCTCAGCATGGGCTGAGGTAGAACTAAAAACCCATGCAGCCATGCTGGGTATCCCTGAACTGGTGTGTGTAAAAACAAGAGCACAATGCAAGGCACAGGGTGAAAAAGTAGAGCTGGAGTCTGGAAAAATGGCCCAGCCTACCAAGAGAAAAGGAAAGTCAGTTGGGAAACCAACTGCAACACAGTCAGAAAAAGGGAACCTCTCTTCTCAGGAAGAAGTTCTGCCCTCTGAGGGAACTGAGCCTTTGGAGCTTGAACCTTATCAGGTTGAGCTCTTAGGCCCAGGGGGACCCTCAAGGGAGGAGCTGTGTAAGGGACAAGAAACCTGTCCCTCTCTTGAAGGCCTTAGGCAGCAAGCTGCTGAAGAGTCCAAGGGCAAGAAAAATGGAACACATAGGGTCTATTGGGAAGATGGACTCCTGTACACTGAGGCCAGAGACCCCAAACCTGGTGCCACTAGGAGTGTGGTAGTGCCTCAGTCGTTCAGAGAGTTTATTCTGACCTTGGCCCATGATATTCCCCTTGCTGGGCATTTGGGACAAACCAAGACGTGGGAGAGGTTAGTCAACCACTTCTACTGGCCCAATATGTCCCAGAAGGTTAAGGAGTTTTGCCTCTCCTGCCCCACCTGTCAATCCAGTGGTAAGACAGGTGGGCACCCAAAGGCCCCCCTCATTCCACTTCCAGTGGTGGGGGTCCCCTTTGAAAGAGTGGGTGTGGACATAGTTGGTCCACTGGAACCTCCCACAGCCTCAGGAAATATGTACATCCTAGTAGTAGTGGATCATGCTACTAGGTATCCTGAAGCTATTCCCCTTAGGTCGACTACTGCCCCTGCAGTAGCCAAGGCCCTCATTGGTATCTTTACCAGAGTGGGTTTCCCTAAGGAGGTGGTGTCTGACAGAGGTACCAACTTCATGTCAGCATACCTAAAACACATGTGGAATGAGTGTGGAGTGACTTACAAATTCACTACACCATACCATCCACAAACTAATGGCTTAGTTGAGAGATTCAACAAGACATTAAAAGGCATGATCATGGGGCTCCCAGAAAAACTCAAAAGGAGATGGGATGTCCTCTTGCCATGTCTGCTTTTCGCTTACAGAGAGGTGCCACAGAAGGGAGTAGGATTCTCACCCTTTGAACTTCTGTTTGGCCACCCTGTAAGGGGACCACTTGCTCTTGTTAAAGAAGGCTGGGAGAGACCTCTTCATGAGCCTAAACAAGACATAGTGGACTATGTACTTGGCCTTCGCTCTAGAATGGCAGAGTACATGGAAAAGGCAACCAAAAACCTTGAGGCCAGCCAACAGCTCCAGAAGTTTTGGTATGACCAAAAGGCTGCACTGGTTGAGTTCCAACCAGGGCAGAAAGTCTGGGTTCTGGAGCCTGTGGCTCCCAGGGCACTCCAGGACAAATGGAGTGGCCCTTACCCAGTGCTAGAAAGGAAGAGTCAGGTCACCTACCTGGTGGACCTGGGCACAAGCAGGAGCCCCAAGAGGGTGATCCATGTGAACCGCCTTAAGCTCTTCCATGACAGGGCTGATGTGAATCTGTTGATGGTAACAGATGAGGATCAGGAGGCAGAGAGTGAACCTCTCCCTGATCTTCTGTCATCAGACCCAAAAGATGGCTCAGTAGATGGAGTGATCTACTCAGACACCCTCTCTGGCCAACAGCAAGCTGATTGTAGGAGAGTCCTACAACAGTTTCCTGAACTCTTCTCCTTAACCCCTGGTCAGACACACCTGTGTACCCATGATGTGGACACAGGAGACAGCATGCCTGTCAAAAACAAAATCTTTAGACAGTCTGACCATGTTAAGGAAAGCATCAAGGTGGAAGTCCACAAGATGCTGGAATTGGGAGTAATTGAGCGCTCTGACAGCCCCTGGGCTAGCCCAGTGGTCTTAGTCCCCAAACCTCACACCAAAGATGGAAAGAAAGAGATGAGGTTTTGTGTGGACTACAGAGGACTCAATTCTGTCACCAAGACAGATGCTCATCCAATTCCTAGAGCTGATGAGCTCATAGATAAATTAGGTGCTGCCAAATTCTTAAGTACCTTTGACTTGACAGCAGGGTACTGGCAAATAAAAATGGCACCTGGAGCAAAAGAGAAAACAGCATTCTCCACACCTGATGGGCATTATCAGTTCACTGTTATGCCCTTTGGTTTAAAGAATGCCCCTGCCACCTTCCAAAGGTTGGTGAATCAAGTCCTTGCTGGCTTGGAGTCCTTTAGCACAGCTTATCTTGATGATATTGCTGTCTTTAGCTCCACCTGGCAGGATCACCTGGTCCACCTGAAGAAGGTTTTGAAGGCTCTGCAATCTGCAGGCCTCTCTATCAAGGCATCCAAATGCCAGATAGGGCAGGGAACTGTGGTTTACTTGGGCCACCTTGTAGGTGGAGGCCAAGTTCAGCCACTCCAACCCAAGATCCAGACTATTCTGGACTGGGTAGCTCCAAAAACCCAGACTCAAGTCAGGGCATTCCTTGGCTTGACTGGGTATTACAGGAGGTTTGTGAAGGGATATGGATCCATTGTGACAGCCCTCACTGAACTCACCTCCAAGAAAATGCCCAAGAAAGTGAACTGGACTGTGGAATGCCAACAGGCCTTTGACACCCTGAAACAAGCAATGTGCTCAGCACCAGTTCTAAAAGCTCCAGATTATTCTAAGCAGTTCATTGTGCAGACAGATGCCTCTGAACATGGGATAGGGGCAGTTTTGTCCCAAACAAATGATGATGGCCTTGACCAGCCTGTTGCTTTCATTAGCAGGAGGTTACTCCCCAGGGAGCAGCGTTGGAGTGCCATTGAGAGGGAGGCCTTTGCTGTAGTTTGGTCCCTGAAGAAGCTGAGACCATACCTCTTTGGGACTCACTTCCTAGTTCAAACTGACCACAGACCTCTCAAATGGCTGATGCAAATGAAAGGTGAAAATCCTAAACTGTTGAGGTGGTCCATCTCCCTACAGGGAATGGACTTTATAGTGGAAAACAGACCTGGGACTGCCCATGCCAATGCAGATGGCCTTTCCAGGTTCTTCCACTTAGAAAATGAAGACTCTCTTGGGAAAGGTTAGTCTCATCCTCTTTCGTTTGGGGGGGGGTTGTGTAAGGAAATGCCTCCTTGGCATGGTTGCCCCCTGACTTTTTGCCTTTGCTGATGCTATGTTTACAATTGAAAGTGTGCTGAGGCCTGCTAACCAGGCCCCAGCACCAGTGTTCTTTCCCTAACCTGTACTTTTGTATCCACAATTGGCAGACCCTGGCATCCAGATAAGTCCCTTGTAACTGGTACTTCTAGTACCAAGGGCCCTGATGCCAAGGAAGGTCTCTAAGGGCTGCAGCATGTCTTATGCCACCCTGGAGACCTCTCACTCAGCACAGACACACTGCTTGCCAGCTTGTGTGTGCTAGTGAGGACAAAACGAGTAAGTCGACATGGCACTCCCCTCAGGGTGCCATGCCAGCCTCTCACTGCCTATGCAGTATAGGTAAGACACCCCTCTAGCAGGCCTTACAGCCCTAAGGCAGGGTGCACTATACCATAGGTGAGGGTACCAGTGCATGAGCATGGTACCCCTACAGTGTCTAAACAAAACCTTAGACATTGTAAGTGCAGGGTAGCCATAAGAGTATATGGTCTGGGAGTTGTCAAACACGAACTCCACAGCACCATAATGGCTACACTGAAAACTGGGAAGTTTGGTATCAAACTTCTCAGCACAATAAATGCACACTGATGCCAGTGTACATTTTATTGCAAAATACACCCCAGAGGGCACCTTAGAGGTGCCCCCTGAAACTTAACCGACTGTCTGTGTAGGCTGACTAGTTCCAGCAGCCTGCCACACTAGAGACATGTTGCTGGCCCCATGGGGAGAGTGCCTTTGTCACTCTGAGGCCAGTAACAAAGCCTGCACTGGGTGGAGATGCTAACACCTCCCCCAGGCAGGAGCTGTGACACCTGGCGGTGAGCCTCAAAGGCTCACCCCTTTGTCACAGCCCAGCAGGGCACTCCAGCTTAGTGGAGTTGCCCGCCCCCTCCGGCCACGGCCCCCACTTTTGGCGGTAAGGCTGGAGGGAACAAAGAAAGCAACAAGGAGGAGTCACTGACCAGTCAGGACAGCCCCTAAGGTGTCCTGAGCTGAGGTGACTCTAACTTTTAGAAATCCTCCATCTTGCAGATGGAGGATTCCCCCAATAGGGTTAGGATTGTGACCCCCTCCCCTTGGGAGGAGGCACAAAGAGGGTGTACCCACCCTCAGGGCTAGTAGCCATTGGCTACTAACCCCCCAGACCTAAACACGCCCTTAAAGTTAGTATTTAAGGGCTACCCTGAACCCTAGAAAATTAGATTCCTGCAAACTACAAGAAGAAGGACTGCCTAGCTGAAAACCCCTGCAGAGGAAGACCAGAAGACGACAACTGCCTTGGCTCCAGAAACTCACCGGCCTGTCTCCTGCCTTCCAAAGAACTCTGCTCCAGCGACGCCTTCCAAGGGACCAGCGACCTCTGAATCCTCTGAGGACTGCCCTGCTTCGAGAAAGACAAGAAACTCCCGAGGACAGCGGACCTGCTCCAAAAAGACTGCAACTTTGTTTCAAGGAGCAGCTTTAAAGACCCTGCAATCTCCCAGCAAGAAGCGTGAGACTTGCAACACTGCACCCGGCGACCCCGACTCGGCTGGTGGAGAACCAACACCTCAGGGAGGACCCCCGGACTACTCTCCGACTGTGAGTACCAAAACCTGTCCCCCCTGAGCCCCCACAGCGCCGCCTGCAGAGGGAATCCCGAGGCTTCCCCTGACCGCGACTCTCTGAAACCTAAGTCCCGACGCCTGGAAAGGACCCTGCACCCGCAGCCCCCAGGACCTGAAGGACCGGACTTTCACTGGAGAAGTGACCCCCAGGAGTCCCTCTCCCTTGCCCAAGTGGAGGTTTCCCCGAGGAAGCCCCCCCTTGCCTGCCTGCAGCGCTGAAGAGATCCGTTGATCTCTCATAGACTAACATTGCGAACCCGACGCTTGTTTCTACACTGCACCCGGCCGCCCCCGCGCTGCTGAGGGTGAAATTTCTGTGTGGGCTTGTGTCCCCCCCGGTGCCCTACAAAACCCCCCTGGTCTGCCCTCCGAAGACGCGGGTACTTACCTGCAAGCAGACCGGAACCGGGGCACCCCCTTCTCTCCATTCTAGCCTATGCGTTTTGGGCACCACTTTGAACTCTGCACCTGACCGGCCCTGAGCTGCTGGTGTGGTGACTTTGGGGTTGCTCTGAACCCCCAACGGTGGGCTACCGTGGACCAAGAACTGAACCCTGTAAGTGTCTTACTTACCTGGTAAAACTAACAAAAACTTACCTCCCCCAGGAACTGTGAAAATTGCACTGTGTCCACTTTTAAAGTAGCTATTTGTCAATAACTTGAAAAGTATACATGCAATTGAAATGATTCAAAGTTCCTAATGTACTTACCTGCAATACCTTTCAAACAAGATATTACATGTTAAATTTGAACCTGTGGTTCTTAAAATAAACTAAGAAAAGATATTTTTCTATACAAAACCTATTGGCTGGATTTGTCTCTGAGTGTGTGTACCTCATTTATTGTCTATGTGTATGTGCAACAAATGCTTAACACTACTCCTTGGATAAGCCTACTGCTCGACCACACTACCACAAAATAGAGCATTAGTATTATCTCTTTTTACCACTATTTTACCTCCAAGGGGAACCCTTGGACTCTGTGCATGCTATTCCTTACTTTGAAATAGCACATACAGAGCCAACTTCCTACAGTGTAGGTCTATAATTTAGAGCAAGAAGGCTCTAGAAATAGTGCAGTAGTGGAAATGACAGGACTCAAGGTGCAGCCCCTTGATTGATGAATATGTGAGAAAGAGACTCTCTGATTCAGTCACCCTGGCCCTTTCGAGCTAATGATTTACCAAATGCAAACGGCTCTTTGGGTGTGAATGCACAATAGCAACCCCCACCTCCCGCGAAACACAAGATCAGTTTGCAGGAACATAATGAGGAAACATATATTGTTTTCCTTCTTCTTCCCTAACTCCCTCCAAGGGATGAGTTGCGGGCAAAATGTGTCAGACTCCTTCATTGCTTCCCATCTGTGAATAAATGATAAGGAGCAGAGATAGGGCCGAAAGATCTAAGAGTAGCGTACCCCCACGAAAGCTGACTCCTGTCCATAGTGTGTACCAATAATTTGAAAAAGGTACGATACTTTCCTGAGACATCTCAGATGATGGGCCGCGTAGGAGCTCCCGACATGCTCCGCGGCTAGCCACAGGCTCAGAGGGAAGGACGCGTGTCAGGAATCGGACGCGTTATGGCTGCGCCGCATCTTTGAACGCAGAAAAGAGTTTGAGGCCACCAAGCTCCCGAGGGGGCCCGCGCTCCTCCTTTTTCCTTTTGGAATGGATTGGAACGCTGCCCCTTCGTTTTGACTCCCGCCGCATGTGGAAATTCGAAACTGCTTCTGACGCTGAAGAAGCACTGCAGGTGCCTGATTTGAATGTTCTACCCTGGAAAAAGGAGAGAGGAGGTTGGTTCTGTTTAAAAGAAAGGGAGGTGAGGCGGGGTTATGGATTAAAATAGACTTTGCCAGTGGGGGCAGTCTCGTTTTTTTTCTGTTTTTTAAAGCTCTGTATTTTGAACCAGTTTATACTGCTGTGGTCACTGTCTAGTGCGTTCTTGGTGCAGTACATGGTGCATTTTAGAATTTGCTTTTTAAAAGACACCCTCCCTGGTGTAACTTTAGCACAAGTCTGGCACGTGGCCAGTATTTTTCATCCAAAAACCCAAAGTCAGCTGCACAGGGAGGGAGAGAAAGAGGGCTGGGTGTCGTTTGTCAGGGCAAGGGTAAGGAGCAACGCTATATAATGCCCCGATCTCTGCATTATTTTCAGGGAAAAGGATGCCCTGCCTTTAGGGCTCCTAAAACAACACGTACTGTTAAAGCAAAGCGCCCAGCCTCATCCGACAATCATCTTAATATGGATTTACCTTCAAATATCGCCCTTCCGCTGACCTCTGACTTAGCTCTTAGCACTATTTCTCCTCGCAGCTTACCGCCCTCTATGACTTGTATGGTGGATCAGAATCTTGGCTCTGACTCTCTGCTCGAAGGGGCTAGAATCCCAGACCCGGACTTGGACTTAAATTTGCAATCAGTTAACAAAGTTTGTCCACCTGTGAACCAATCAACCTCCAGTTGTAACTCGGAAGCTAATCACAGCCAAGCTCTGGATATGGGCGCAGCACCCAAGTTGATATATCCCTTGTTTGGTGGATTGGTGAAGGGTCAAAAAGATGTTGCTCCCCGCTGACTAGTGACTCTATCTCTGCTCCCCAGGCAAACAGCTCCCTACTTGATTTATCTCACGAGCCAATTTGTGTATCAGGGATCAGTACTGCAATCTGGCCCTCTCTGAACTCCTCTGTCAATGGACCCCCCGAGCTGGCCCAAGATCAGTTGAACTTACAAGCGGGCTTTTCCTCTCATGCACTTAGAGACAAAGCAAGCACCGATATCCCCTCAGACAACCTGCTCCATCAGATCTTAACTGAGTTAAAAACTTTGAAAATTTCGCAAGATGAAACAAACCAGAGAACGGAATCGCAATTAAATTTAATTTCTAGTAATATACAGCAACTTAACTCACGTATCAAGGAGGTTGAACAGCGGGTGTCCGATCTGGAGGATGTCCACGTCACTTTGGAACCGTCAGTGGCAAAATGTCAAGCAGATCTGTTAGACTTACAGATTCGGCTCGATGATGCAGAGAATCGCTCACGCAGATCTAATTTGAGATTTACAGGAATTCCTGAAGGGCGTGAAAGTGGGCAGACTGTCACAAACTTAATCACTGATCTTATCCTGCATCATGTTCTTTTAGAACCAGCGGATAAACATTTAGATCTTACCATCATGTGGGCCCATAGGGTCCCTGCAGTGCAGCCACCCAATGCAAAGTATCCTCAAATAATTCTTGTAAACTTTGGTGACTTTCGTGTCAAGGAACGCATCCTTCAACAAGCGATTAAGAGTAAAATACACCAGATTCCTGGCGAATATGCCTTCAACATTTTCTCAGATATGTCGGTGGCGGCTGCACATCGGAGGAGAGAACTGAAGGGGATGATTCCGGCATTTCAAGAAGCCAGTGCTCCGGCAGGACTTACACAGCAATCCAAACTCAAAGTGTTTTTTCAGGGACATTCTAATCTAGTTCATACAGTTGATGCTGCTAAGACTTTGTTGCATTCTGTCAACATCATGACAGTATGCGCTCTACGGGCGACGTAAAGGCAAAAACCAAGTCCTTATGCAGAGTTATATTTCATGCATTGTGTTTCTATGCAGTATGTTAACCTTTTGCATTGCAGAACTTTCACCTTGAAAAATCATTAATGCTGTTTGTAATTCATTGTTCATTTGCAAGACTTGTTTGCAGGACTACAGGGTGTGGTCCTTTATTCTAAGACTTTCTAGAAGCCTTTCTTGCAGCATGGTTGGGTGTGGCTTGTGGGCGGGGCTTGGCTCTATATAAGGGAGCCAGCCCAGCTCCACGTGCTCACTATTCAGAGGTCCCGGTGCAGAGCAGCAGCATTTTCCAGAGCTCCTGTTCCAGAGGCCTAACCAGACATTTCCAGGCCTGCTCTTGCTTATTTGGTGATCTTCAACAGTGTGCGCAATTCTTTCCAGGCATTTATTTCGTAGTATTCAGATCGGCAGTGTAAGGAAATGCCTCCTTGGCATGGTTGCCCCCTGACTTTTTGCCTTTGCTGATGCTATGTTTACAATTGAAAGTGTGCTGAGGCCTGCTAACCAGGCCCCAGCACCAGTGTTCTTTCCCTAACCTGTACTTTTGTATCCACAATTGGCAGACCCTGGCATCCAGATAAGTCCCTTGTAACTGGTACTTCTAGTACCAAGGGCCCTGATGCCAAGGAAGGTCTCTAAGGGCTGCAGCATGTCTTATGCCACCCTGGAGACCTCTCACTCAGCACAGACACACTGCTTGCCAGCTTGTGTGTGCTAGTGAGGACAAAACGAGTAAGTCGACATGGCACTCCCCTCAGGGTGCCATGCCAGCCTCTCACTGCCTATGCAGTATAGGTGAGACACCCCTCTAGCAGGCCTTACAGCCCTAAGGCAGGGTGCACTATACCATAGGTGAGGGTACCAGTGCATGAGCATGGTACCCCTACAGTGTCTAAACAAAACCTTAGACATTGTAAGTGCAGGGTAGCCATAAGAGTATATGGTCTGGGAGTTTGTCAAACACGAACTCCACAGCACCATAATGGCTACACTGAAAACTGGGAAGTTTGGTATCAAACTTCTCAGCACAATAAATGCACACTGATGCCAGTGTACATTTTGTTATAAAATGCACCCCAGAGGGCACCTTAGAGGTGCCCCCTGAAACTTAACCGACTATCTGTGTAGGCTGACTAGTTTTAGCAGCCTGCCACAAACCGAGACATGTTGCTGGCCCCATGGGGAGAGTGCCTTTGTCACTCTGAGGCCAGTAACAAAGCCTGCACTGGGTGGAGATGCTAACACCTCCCCCGGGTAGGAATTGTCACACCTGGCGGTGAGCCTCAAAGGCTCACCTCCTTTGTGCCAACCCAGCAGGACACTCCAGCTAGTGGAGTTGCCCGCCCCCTCCGGCCAGGCCCCACTTTTTGGCGGCAAGGCCGGAGAAAATAATGAGAAAAACAAGGAGGAGTCACTGGCCAGTCAGGACAGCCCCTAAGGTGTCCTGAGCTGAAGTGACTCTAACTTTTAGAAATCCTCCATCTTGCAGATGGAGGATTCCCCCAATAGGGTTAGGATTGTGACCCCCTCCCCTTGGGAGGAGGCACAAAGAGGGTGTACCCACCCTCAGGGCTAGTAGCCATTGGCTACTAACCCCCCAGACCTAAACACGCCCTTAAATTTAGTATTTAAGGGCTACCCTGAACCCTAGAAAATTAGATTCTTCAACTACAAGAAGAAGGACTGCCTAGCTGAAAAACCCCTGCAGAGGAAGACCAGAAGACGACAACTGCCTTGGCTCCAGAAACTCACCGGCCTGTCTCCTGCCTTCCAAAGATCCTGCTCCAGCGACGCCTTCCAAAGGGACCAGCGACCTCGACATCCTCTGAGGACTGCCCCTGCTTCAAAAAGACAAGAAACTCCTGAGGACAGCGGACCTGCTCCAAGAAAAGCTGCAACTTTGTTTCCAGCAGCTTTAAAGAACCCTGCAAGCTCCCCGCAAGAAGCGTGAGACTTGCAACACTGCACCCGGCGACCCCGACTCGGCTGGTGGCGATCCAACACCTCAGGAGGGACCCCAGGACTACTCTAAGACTGTGAGTACAAAAACCTGTCCCCCCTGAGCCCCCACAGCGCCGCCTGCAGAGGGAATCCCGAGGCTTCCCCTGACCGCGACTCTTTGAATCCTAAGTCCCGACACCTGGGAGAGACCCTGCACCCGCAGCCCCCAGGACCTGAAGGACCGGACTTTCACTGGAGGAGTGACCCCCAGGAGTCCCTCTCCCTTGACCAAGTGGAGGTTTCCCCGAGGAACCCCCCCCTTGCCTGCCTGCAGCGCTGAAGAGATCCCTAGATCTCCCATTGACTTCCATTACAAACCCGACGCTTGTTTCTACACTGCACCCGGCCGCCCCCGCGCTGCTGAGGGTGAAATTTCTGTGTGGGCTTGTGTCCCCCCCGGTGCCCTACAAAACCCCTCTGGTCTGCCCTCCGAAGACGCGGGTACTTACCTGCAAGCAGACCGGAACCGGGGCACCCCCTTCTCTCCATTCTAGCCTATGTGTTTTGGGCACCACTTTGAACTCTGCACCTGACCGGCCCTGAGCTGCTGGTGTGGTGACTTTGGGGTTGCTCTGAACCCCCAACGGTGGGCTACCTTGGACCAAGAACTAAGCCCTGTAAGTGTCTTACTTACCTGGTTAACCTAACAAATACTTACCTCCCCTAGGAACTGTGAAAATTGCACTGTGTCCACTTTTAAAACAGCTATTTGTGAATAACTTGAAAAGTATACATGCAATTTTGATGATTTAAAGTTCCTAAAGTACTTACCTGCAATACCTTTCAAATGAGATATTACATGTAGAATTTGAACCTGTGGTTCTTAAAATAAACTAAGAAAAGATATTTTTCTATACAAAACCTATTGGCTGGATTTGTCTCTGAGTGTGTGTACCTCATTTATTGTCTATGTGTATGTACAACAAATGCTTAACACTACTCCTTGGATAAGCCTACTGCTCGACCACACTACCACAAAATAGAGCATTAGTATTATCTATTTTTACCACTATTTTACCTCTAAGGGGAACCCTTGGACTCTGTGCATGCTATTCCTTACTTTGAAATAGCACATACAGAGCCAACTTCCTACAGGCAGTGTGCGCGATCATTTTATGGCATTTGCATTATGAATTTCCGAATCGGCAACAGTGTGTGCGATTCTTTCCAGGCATTTATTTCGTGGCATTCAGATCGGCAGTGTGCTCGATCATTTCATGGCATTTGCATTGTGAATTCCGAATCGGCAACAGTGTGCGCAATTCTTTCCAGGCATTTATTTCATGACATTCAGATCGGCAGTGTGCGCGATCATTTCATGGTCTTTGAATTGTGAATTCCAAATCGGCAACAGTGTGCTCGATTCTTTCCATGCATTTATTTCTTGCCATTCAGATCGGCAGTGCGCGCGATCATTTCATGGCATTTACATTGTGAATTACGAATCGGCAACAGTGTGTGCGATTCTTTCCAGGCATTTATTTTGTGGCATTCAGATCAGCAGTGTGCGCGATCATTTCATGGTCTTTGAATCGTGAATTCTGAATCAGCAGCAGTGTGCCCGATTCCTTTTCAGGCATTTACTTCTGGGCATTCTGATCGGCAGTGTGTGCGATCATTTCATGGAATATACCTTGCGAATTCCGAATCGGCAACAGTGTGCGCGATTCCTTCCAGGCATTTACTTCGTGGCATTCAGATCAGCAGTATGCGAGATCATTTCATGGCATTTACATTGTGAATTCTGAATCGGCAACAGTGTGCGCGATTCTTTCCAGACAGTTACTTCGTGGCATTCAGATCGGCAGTGTGCGCGATCATTTTATTGCATAATAATCTAGATGTTCGAATCGGCAACAGAGTGCGCGATTCTTTCCTGATGCTTAACTTTTGAAATATAGATCGGTGGAGTGCGCAATCATTTCTAGACATTGAAACTTAGATGAGCAGTTTGATTAAAAAGCATAATATTCTCTGAACATTTAAGTCTTGAAACTTGTAATCAGAAAGTGGCATATGAGTGTATTTCATGGTATTTGTACAGTTCATTCATGTAGAGAAAAAAAAAACATGTGTTCTTTGATTCTTGCTACAATGCAAAGAGTGTTCTAAGCAGTATTTTGGAGAGAGTTTATTGTTCAGAATATAGATGCTAGTTCTGGAATGGTCATGTGAAAACCTTGCATAAGCTTTTCTTGATTCCCAGGTACCTAGATTCTTGAGGCCTAGTTATTGTGAAGTCTTAGGCCATTCATGTTTTCAGCATAAGTGTTTTATTTGAAACAAAACTTATTGAAAGTCATTGTGATTCATCTTGCAATTGTGTTGTTTAACTCTTGTTACCACAGGTCTCCTTCCCCGCTGTTCCCAACCCAAAACCCATTCCCCCATTTGATCATTCTTTAACTCTGTGCTATATAACTAGTGGAGTTTGGAGCTGCCAAGAGGTGGACATGTTGGGAACATGCGCAAGCCCAGAGGATGTGGTCTCCTTGACACATTCAATTCAAAAGCAGTCAGGGCAGAGGGGAGGTAGAGGGAGGGGGGGAAAATATGAATAAGAGAGGGGGAGAGGTGGGCACATTATGCACTAAGAGGGGTAATTTTGCTTGTGAATGGTGGATTTTCACAGAGTGTAAACATAATGCGTTATCATGGCACTTATATTCCAGTCCCTATGTAGTCTATGGCATAGGGGGCCATGCCAAGGCACCCGATTAGGGAAGGATGGGTCTGGGGGTGGTCCTGGATTGCCCAGACGGGAGGGCTCCAGGGGCCGGCTACTTGAGGGATGGGATGAGGGCTTGGGGGGGTGGTGGGAGGGGTGTCAAGGGGTACAGGATCCTTTTTTTCCATACTAAAATGTAGCTATGGGCAATGCAGAATGATCAAGGTTACAAAGTGGGTGATATTATTTGGACCAGGCCAAGGCTCAAATTCTCTGGTGGGTTCAGATCACTTACTTTTTTGGCGATCTTTTATAAGAACTTAATGGCAAGATTGAACTCCTCCCTAAGAATAGTTTCCTGGAATGCCAATGGGCTAAATAATCGGAGGAAAAGGTCTGCAATTGAAGAGAGGTTAATTGCTTTAAATCCCTCTGTTATTTTATTACAAAAAACTAATATCCTAGCTAAAAAAGCAATGGGCTTCCACATGTTTAAAAAATGTGTCTATTTCAAGGTGGTTGCCGCAGCCCCAGCTGCTCACAGAGGTGTGGCGGTCTTTTTAGCTAGAGGCCTCGGTGCTCGGGCACGTGATTTTCTTTGCGATCCCGAAGGACGATGGTGCTGGGTGCACTGTTTAATTGCCAAAGAAAGATTTATTTTTGTTAGTTTTTATGCACCCTTATTAGATGACCCGGCCCCTTATGTGGGACTGTTTCAATCTCTTTTGCAACTTTCAGGTAAAATTATTATTGGTTGGGATTTTAACTTTCTTCAGGATCCAGTAATGGACACCACTGTTAGGGGTAAGAAACAACACAAACCTAGAGTTGCCAAAATCTTTAAAGACTATGCCAAAGTGCTGATGTTTTGTGACCCTTGGAGACTGAGTGTCCCAGATGAGAGAGAGTATACATGCATCTCAACCCGGTTTAAAAGCGCCCCGCATTGATTTGTTTGTGCAAAACATTGCGCTTTAAGAACCAGTCGGTGAGGCATTCTGGCTTATCTGACCATGCCTCCCTGGTGCTGGAAGTGTCTCTTTTTTCAGAATTCTCCATGCCTCAGCCTAGAAGGTGGGTGTTTAACCAGCAACTCCTTCAAGAGGAGGGATGGGTACAGGTCTCTAAGGTCGAAATAAGTTCATTTTTAAAATGCAATCAGGGATCTTCAACTCCAGCTATAATTTGGGATGCGTTTAAGGCCTTTTTCAGGGGCTTGGTAATCGCTAAGGAGGCAGCAGATAAATCTTCTCAGAGACAACAAGCCAGGGCTCTGGAAGAAGCAGTGCAGAGGTGTTTAGCTATTTACCTTCACGTCCCCACGGAAAGCAGTAGACAGTCTTTTGAATTAGCTAAAAAGGCACTGTCCAACAATCTTTTTAAGAAGGTTGACATAGGATATCAGATCTATAGGCAAAAGGTATATGAAGAGGGCAATTTTACAGGCAAATTTGTGGCCTGGCAAGCTTGAGATCGAATTGCTAGCAATATGAAACATGCATTGAGGTGCCCTGTCACCGGGGTTAGGCATACTGACCCCAGGGTTGTGGATAAAATCATGCTAGAACATTATAGGAAAATTTACGGCCATACTCCGGATATTGACCTTAAGACCATTAAGGATTTTTTCGGGAACTTGGATATTCCTAGTCTCACAGAAGAAGACAGTGATGCTCTAATACAGCCATTTACAAAGTTAGAACTCCTTGAGCTTCTCAAGAACCTTCCCATGGGGAAGGCTTTTGGACCTGATGGCTTTCCGGCTGAATTTTATAAAGGTTTCATCAAGGTATTTATCAACGATTTATTGTCTTTAATTAATGGCTTGTTTAAGGGCAAGTAGATCTCCAATTCTTGGTACTCAGGGTATGTGGTTAGCTTTCCCAAAAAGAATAAGGACAGGGAAGACCCTAATGGATTTCATCCAATTTCTTTGCTAAATAAGGACTAAAAGATTATCACTAAACCTCTGGCTAACAGGCTTAACTGGGTTGTCAATAAACGAGTGCATCCCGATCAGAACAGGTTTATTGATGGTCGGCAACTTGCAACCAATACGCACTATTTAGCCGAGGCTCTTGATTATTTTGCTTCTAATAAAACTTCTGCCATCATTCTTTTATTAGATGAGGAAAAAGCATATGATTTTGTTGTGTGGGATACACTGTTTGCAATATTGTCTAGCTATAAGGTGCCCTTCAGGTCTCTGCATTAATTCAAGGGCTGTATCTAAACTCTGAAGCCAATATCATAAGTAATTCCGCTTGTGTTGGTCAACTTAAAGTTCGACGTGGGACCCGGCAAGGGTGCCCCCTATCCCCTATTCTCTTTGTTCTCTTCATTGCGCCTTTAGCGATTAAAATCAGACAAAATAATCAGATTCATTTCCCGTTGAAGTCAATGGGGAAGATCAAACTTTATGCTGATGATATTATTATGTTTTTAGATGAAGGGCGATCCTCCCAGGAAGCAGCTTTTCAGACGTTTGCCGAATTTGAGCAAATTGGTGGCTACAAGATTAATATGAGCAAGACCGATCTTATTCTGTGTGGTACTTCTTCTATTGGACTGCTCCCCGAATTAAAGCATTGTGTGAATACTAGGCTAAAGAGATACCTTGGGATTAACTTTTCAGCCGACATAGGAGACCTGTATGATCTTAACTATGTTCCTTTGCTCTTGAAAACCCAGGCCCTGTTTCCGCGCTGTGGGCCTCTCCCCCTCTCTATACTAGGCCGAATTGCATTGATCAAAATGTCAATATTACCATTATTTAACTTTCTGTTTTCGGCCATCCCTTGTGTATTAACATCCA
Organism: Pleurodeles waltl; assembly: GCF_031143425.1. Classification (NCBI taxonomy): domain Eukaryota; kingdom Metazoa; phylum Chordata; class Amphibia; order Caudata; family Salamandridae; genus Pleurodeles; species Pleurodeles waltl. The sequence goes on along the minus strand of NC_090440.1, from coordinate 933,928,221 downwards.
TTTTTTTCAAAAAACTGGAGTCTATGTTTCGCCCATTTATTTGGCAAAATCAGAAGGCACGGGCTGCATTAAATATATTATACGCTGATAGAGAAAAGGGGGGTTTAGCACTACCCAATTTTAAAGATTATTACTTTGCCTTTTTTGCACATTATTTCACTAATTTTAAAACTAATCAACCTATAGGCTGCTTATTTACTAAAGACATTCAGGAATTAAAATGCAGGGACCACGATATTCTGAATCACGCACTATTAGTGAAATCTCCCAAAAAAGTTCGCTATAAGATTCTTAAATGGCTCTTTAAAAGAAAATCTGATTTTTTTTTGAAGATATTCAATCCCATATTTGCATTTTCTTACTCCTCTCACACAGTTTACGCTATGTTCTGGTTCTCAGCTCGATTCAGATTTAGTAAGGAGATGGGATCATACAGGATTTAGTAAAATTGGGGACTTTTGCATCAATGACAATTGGGAAACTCTCTTAAACATTCAGATGATCGTCCAGAATGATTTTCTCTTGGTGGGATCCTATAGTACCATGCTTCATAGTTTAAGGGATATGGATATTGATTTAATTATTAATACACAGGCGTTAGTTCTCAAACTGGTCGACCCTCCTGGGATAAGGCATGCGGGTGCATGGAGAAGGTTACTCCTAGAGCAGGATAAGGCCGATCTTGGGGCAAAGGCGGGGAGAAAATGGGCCCGCCAGGAGGCTCTCGACCTGTCAAGGGAGTGCTGGGAGAGGATCAATCATTTAAACTTCACAGTACTTAAAGGTGCGAATGGCATCGGATAATATTTTTTAGTACAAAAGCCTTTATATCGAATCCCGCAAGCCTTATCCCGTGTTGTGCCTAGCTGTCCTGATCTCTGTTTTCACTGTAAGGCAGTAGGGGTGGCTGGTTGGATGCATGTGATTGGTACATGGCGACTTATACAGGAATACTGGGATGGAATATTCAAGATACTAACAACTATTGCTCAGGTTCGACCCCGAGGCAAGGCTCCCACCCAGGTTTTTATTGCCACTGTGATTGCCAGCTCTCTCCTTTTAAGAAACTGGCGATCTGATTTAACTCCCTCCCCTCAAGAATGGCTGAGTAAAATGGTGCAAGTCAGAAATCAGGAAATGAGATATGCTAGGAGAGTGGGCGGTGGTAAAAAGTTTTCTCTGATTTTGGGCAAACTCTTTTTAGACAATCATGGGTGATCTTTTTTAGGTTAAATCACTAAACAAATCTGCGTGGTTACCTAGCCTGATTCTATTCATTTAGATTTATCTTTTTTGGAAACTATTGGGAAAGTTATTTAAGATAAAGTATGGAATTGTAATGTTTTTTGTTATCTTTGTGGAATCATAGACTGTAAAAACAGATTGTGTCCTCCCAAGAGTTCATCTGTGCCATGATACAGGATCGGCAGTACATATCTTTTATGGCCACTTTCATTCCTTTAGCAGAATTTGATGTCTCAGTTTTCAAAACTTAGAGCATCAGGAAAGTGGGTGATCTAGAAGAAGGACTGCAATTTTTTTTGCCAGGGTAAAAGCTCTGTAGTGTTGCCTGTAAACTCCGGAGGGGGCAGTACTGTTGCCTCGCAGTCTCTTCAGCAGCAATCAACACCACTGCCTGCTAATAAACCCACAAAAGCTACAGATTCAGGTTTACTGCTAATCTCTGAAATTGTTAGTTTCATGTGTCAGGACTCAAGTAAATTGCAGGGGTGTAGGCAACACAGGCACAGTGAGTGCCAGCACAATCAGAATACAGAAATGGTCCAAAACTATCTGGATGACCCAACAGAGATGTACCTGGATCAAGACCCATTGATCCATTGGAATGGGAAGAAGGAGCAGTGGCCAGAGCTCTGCAAGTTGGCAACAATGTATCTGGTATGTTTGGTAGTCAGTGTCTCTTCAAAGAATGTGTTCAGTGCAGCTGGTGCAGTTGTCACACTCAGAAGGACCAGCCTCTCACCTCAAACAAGGAGAGATTGACCATGCTTAAATTAAACATGGTTGACATTGTTAAACTAAGTCACTCATAACTATGTTTTTTTGAGACCAAAAAGTGTAACTAGACTCAGCTAATACCCCATTTCTTTTTATTTCCTTGTTCAACACATTGATCTCATTTTGGGTGAAATGATATCTTTCTTTACTGTTGACAATAGCCAGAAGAAGGGCCATTGTGCGTCTACTTCAGTGGTAAACAAGAGGACTCAGAGGCCTACCCTGGTGGACTGGAGAGAGGTGTGTTGATTAAGAAAATGCAGACTAGTGGCTCGAGTGGCAAACACTAATTAAGTAGTTGTGGTCCAGGGGATATATCACATGATGGGCACAACTAAATATTGTTATTGTTAGAGTGATTGGCCAGGTACATGCAGCTAGTTGTCTGTGATTTGTGATACAAGACTGGTTCTTCTTACATCTTAGTTAATTTCACACCAATGCACAAGCCTGTTCTATGTTTCTGGCTCCTCATGTGGCATGTTTACCTTTACTGTACAGTATTGACATTTTATATTTGCATTCTACAGTCCTTCGCTTCTGTAAGAAAGCTCCATAGCGCTCCTGCTCTGCGGTTCAGCCCTACACCAATGAAGGACAATATCAAAAGAATACAGATGCACTCTCCTTTTGTATTTTTTGCCTAATTATAAGTATTTTTAACTGTGTGGGTCCTCCCTGTTTTGCATTTTTCAAGCCTAGGTTTAGATTAGATAAGATAACTCTGGAGTCTGGGGGTTGAAGGACTGTTGGCATTTGGCAACGAGACTGTCACCACTTTCTGCAACAGGTATGATGTGCTCATGGACTTGATGAATATTGTGTTGGTCTATCTACTTCTGATGACATGGGAAAAGGGTAGGATACCGGTGGGGACTTCTCTTTTCCACAAATAAGCTATTACAAGAGTCCGCACACCAACGAACACCCAAGGGGCCTGGCTTAACAGGGAATAGGGTCTGAGAGCTTTGATGAAAGCATACATATCCACAAAGAAGGTTATTTAACTTTTACTTTGCACCACCTGGGAACACACTACACATGGGTAGGGTGTAAGGATTAGGATGAGATTAGGCATACCTTCTTTAGGTCCTGAGAAATCGCCATTGACCCGTCTTAAGGCTGTAAGGGTGTGAAATATGTTGACAAGTTGATGAGCTCAAGGATCATCATTTCTCAAGAGTTCTTTTTTGTATTTAACCTTAAAAAGTACTCCCACATAATATTAATTAGGATTTGAAGGTCCAAAGTTAAATTTAAACCATCCAGTCCAGTCTACTATTAAGCGCCTGATTAATATATCGAGGAGCATTTTTGCATGTGGTTTGGATAATTTCTAAACAGGTCAACACGAGAAAAGATCTCCCTCAAGAGCCCCCTCGTGGGGCCCATTGAGCATTCCAGTGTCCCCCCAATGAGGAGCACGAGCCGATGATGAAGCATGCCACTTCATTGGGTGAGGGTCTGTGCATCCTGAAAAGGGTGCTCTCATTTGACCTTCGGGTAGCTATTCTTGTCAAAAAGTAATTAGAACCCCCCCTTTTGAAAATGGAACTGTGCAATACATATATTTGTTGATTCCTTGGGAGGATGTGTGCTGGTCCGTTCAATTTCCACTTTCCCCCCGTTTTTCAACAATTTGTCTATCTCTCATCTTTCCTTAATCCTCTTCCCCAGGTTGTGTGATCCCTTGAAGTGTGTGTTAATTTCCACCATCAACAGATCTCACACTTGACTGGGCGGATGTGGGTAATGCAACACCAACTGTTAACTGTACCCAGACATGAAAAGAACATCATAGTACAGACTTAATTATAACAATGTGTATCCAAGGATAGATACTGTGCACGTTTTTCCTCACAATCTATTTCCCAAAGATTCTACTGAAGTAACCTCCTTCTAATTCCTCCTGATTTCTCAGACTTGAGGGGTTCATTATGCTTTCTCTATAAATCCCTCAACACTATTGGGGTGATATATATGCTGGCCGTATGTATACTCTGTCACAACACTGATGGCTATATGTACTGCCAACATGAAGGTCTGCCTGTCCTATTTAAATGCAGACAGGCCTTCAGTTTGGCCAGGGCAGAGGCTACTTTGTTTCCGCCGTGGCCCAACTTCTCTGATGGCCCTTGGGAGTAACGGCCTTTATAAAAATGGGTACATGTCCGCCCACCCAATTAAGATGGGCGGACATGTAGTCATTTTTTATTGTTTCTTACTGTCAGGTAAAACCAATCAGCAAGGAAAACTAAAAACATTATAATGTTCCCATTGCCATGGCAGAGGACTCCCATGGCGAAGGGAGTATTATATTTTTTCTTTACGAAAAAAAATCCTGTTTCGGGATTTTCTTTTTGTAAAGAAAAAAGGCGGTCCCCTCATCATGAGGACAGAGTAATTTACTCTGTTCCCATGGTGTGATACCAGACCATACGCCTACATATAAATCACCCTTTTAGCTGCTAGTTGTTGTGTTTATAATGGTGGTCTCAGTCGTGGATTTTCCACTCATTCTGTGTTTTCTTTTAGTCTAGTTGCCTGTGATGTACTAGTTCATCTCACCAGAATGATTAGAAAGAAGAAGAATCTTTTTTTGCTGCGATATCTTTCCTGTTAGCGCCGGTGGGCCACCAGCACTAGAATTAAGAAGGCCCTTTGGAAAACCCTTTATTATGGTACGGGCGATTAAGAGAAATAGCAGGCACCGCTTTTTAATCTACGCAGGTACAAACATAAGTTCTCTGGAAGGAGGGATTGTTGGGTTTCCCTTATGCTCTCAGTTCCCGTTAGCGGTCACTAGTTACAGAGGGCTGGCCAAGGGCAGTAAGTAGTATACAACTATTACTGATGGTGATGGGAGGATGGGTGCTGCTCAAGCTGATTAAGCCAATAAAGGATGGGAGGGTTGTATATGGTCACTTATATTTAGTTTTACAACTCTGTTTGCAGGGGCTTCTGGACTCAATGAGGGACGGCAAGTAAACTACTAAATCACAACACATGGCAAGGGAGCTCAGGTATGGAAATACTTAAAACTAGAGGGAGGAACATGATGGACATAGTGGGACAATGCTCTGCGATGGGAAATATGTAGTCTGAAGGACAGCCTCTGTTGTCACTGTGTTGGGAGTGATTCCTGTTCAATTAACTTTAACTGTACACTAGCTACTAATACAATTCCTGTTATTGAAGGTAAACATATCCATTTATTTGTATGTAAAAAAACGCACATGTTCTCCTCTCACAACAGACCCGCTGCCTAATCTTACACACCCAAAAACATCCAAAAGTACCCTGTTTTCCCTGTTGTCCTTCCTACCTTCACCTTCCACAACAGGCCCAGCTGCCTAACCCTAATCTAAAAAAACTCCCCAAACAATCTCTGCCCCAACTGTCCTTCCCACCCTCAATTACCACAACAAGTCCCACCCCCTATAAATAATAAGTCTTAACAGATTCCATTCACTGGATGGGTCCTGCTGGCCCTGCTTAACTTTCTCCAGGTCCCAGGCAATTTGTCTTAGGAGGGCTGAGTCTGGGTTGGTGGTAGAGGTGGTTGGGGACATAGCTTGGATGACTGGGGACCTCAGCTGCCTGTGGTGGCAGCATATTGTTGCTGGGGTCCCTTTGACTGATGGTTGAAGGTGGCGGTGGTTGCCTTCTCCTCGTGGATCACCAGCATGTGGCACTCCACCGCCATTGCCTCCATTTTCTTCAGGCACAGCTGAGCAGCTGTCTTCTACCGGGGACGGGGCAGGTCCTCCAGCAGGAGTAGGTAGTTGCTCAAAAGAAAGGAAAAAAGAGCATGAATTGCAGTATTCTACTTAACTGCTTGGTTATATATTTGTACAGCAGCAGAGCACTGCTGCTCCCCTAGAGTCATTGTAACTTTTTTGTTGTGATTCATGGCCACAGAGCCAAGATTCTTTCCATACATATTTCACATAATGCAGTAGCATTGAGTGGTATGACTTAATCCTTGTTTGCCACTATAATCAAAAATAGATATTTAAAAAAAAAAAGATGAAAATATAAAATAATTTCATGTGGTGGCACCTGCAACATACAATTTGGGCCTGATTTAGATTTCGGTGAACGGGTTACTCCGTCACAACGGTGACGGGTATCCCATTCGCACAAATCTAAATCCCATAGAAAACAATGGGGTTTAGATTTAGGCGGACAAGATATCTCTCACCATTTTGATGCAATAACTCCTCCGCCAAAATGTAAATAAGTCCCTAAATGTGTCCTAATAAATGAATGAGCTGCCCAGTATAAATACACATATTGCCAATAATGACTAGGGCATATTAAATGAATGCTTTACACTCTACTTGACTATGTTGGGTTTTCACCTTTTTCACAACAATTCTTAGTTATAACATGGCGGATATATGCAGCATGTATGCATTATACTGCGCACTAGAGTATACATGTGTAGGAAACTGGCCCTTCTTGCAGTTACCTCCCCACTTTTTGCCTGATATTGATGCTGACTTGACTGAGAGTGCACTGGGATCTGGCTAACCAAGTCCCAGTCCCAGTGTTCTTTTATAAAACTGTACCATTGTTTCCACAATTGGCACACCTCTGGCACACAGATAAATCCCTTGTAAAAGGTACCAGTGGTACCAAGGGCCCTGTGGCCAGGGAGGGCCCCTAGGGACTGCAGCATGTGTTGTGCCACCCTAAGGGACCCCTCACCAAACAAATGCAGACTGCCATTGCAGATTGTGTGTGTTGGTGGGGAGGAAAAGGCAAAGCCAACATGGCATCCCTCTTAGGGTGCCATGCCCACAAAACACTGCCTGTGGCATAGGTAAGTCACCCCGCTTACAGACCTAAAGCAGGGTGCACTATACCATAGGTGAGAGCATAGCTACATGAGCAATAGGTCCCTACAGTGTCTAAGTCCATTCTTAGACATTGTAAGTGTAGTGTAGCCATATTAAGTATATGGTCTGGAAGTTTGTCATTACGAACTCCACAGCTCCCTAATGGACCCACTGAACACTGGGAAGTTTGGCATCAAACTTCCCAGCAAAATAAACCCACACTGATGCCAGTGTGGGATTTATTCTAAAAAGCGCACAGAGGGCATCTTAGAGATGCCTCCTATATTTTACCAAATCCTCTAGTGTAGGACTGACTGGTCTGTGCCATGCTGCCACTAGCAGACAAGACACCCCCATGGGGTGAGGACCGTTGTGCTCTCTGAAGCCAGAAACAAAGCCTGCTCTGGGTGGAGGTGCTTCACACCTCCCCCCTGCAGGAAATGTTACACCTGGCAGTGAGCCTCAAAGGCTCCGGCCTCATGTTACAGTACCCCAGGGCACTTCAGTTAGTGGAGATGCCCACCCCAGACAAAGCCCCACTTTTAGTGGCAAGTCCGGCTGGAGACTTAGGAAAACAAGGAGGAGTGACCACCCCAGCTAGGACCACCCCTAACGTGTCCGGAGCTGAGGTGAACCCTCCCTGCAGAATCCTCCATCTTTGTTTGAAGGACAGGGACCAATAGGGTTTGGTTTGTGCCCCCCCTTCCCAAATGGAGTGGACACAAGAAGGGTATAGCCATTCTCAGGGACAGTAGCCATTGGCTACTGCCCTCTGACCCCTTTAATGCCCCTAAATCCAGTATTTAAGGGCTCACCTGAACCCAAGTCATCGGATTCCTGGCAACCTGACAAGAAAGAAGGACTGCTAAGCTAAACCCCCAGCAGAGAAGAAGGAAGACGGAATACGACAACTGACTTGGCTCCAGCTCTACCGGCCTGTCTCCTGCTTTAAAGAACCTGCACAAGAACAGCGACACATCCTGCGGGACTAGAGACCTCTGCCAAGCTCCAGAGGGCTGCCCTGCATCTAAAAGGACCAAGAACTCCTGTGGACAGTGGCACTGAAGAAACAACTCCAAGGACTCCAACACCACCCGGGTGCGTGAGTCCTGACCGCTATGCACCTGACGCCCACTGCCCATGTCCAGGTGGCCCACCCAGCTAGAGAGAGTCCCCAGGCGATTGTGAGCAAGGCCCACCCTGGGTTGACCTCTCCACCCCTCCACGATGACGCCTGCAGAGGGAATCCTGAGGCCCCCGGTGAAAGCTCCGGACGAAGATATCCAACGCCTAAAGAAACACTGCACCCGCAGCCCCCAGGTCTTGGAGAACCCGACATCCGGTGCAGCTACGTTCAGCAGGTGGCCCACCTCCCTGTCCAGTCTGTGGTTTGCCCATGTCGACCCCCTGGATCCCACCTGCAGCATCTGAGTGACCCCGGGGTCCCCGCATAGAAAAGCTTTGGGAGGCTCTGTTTGCACTCTGCACCCGGCCGCCCCTGTGCTGCTGAGGGTGGGTGTTTGGTGCCTACATGTGGCCCCCATTGCTCCTCTAAACCCCCCAGGTTTGCCCCTGAAGACGCAGTACTTACTGAGTGCCCCCAGTCTCCATAGGTGCCCATGTTAAATTTGCCTCAACCTTGACCTCTGCACCCGGCTGGCCCCATATTGCTGGTGGTGGGTGTTTGGGGATAACTTGAACCCCAACCTGTGGACTTCCTAAAACTCAGAGACTGGAACTATAAGTTTCGTACTTACCTGCAAATCGAACTAACTTTTTTTCCCCCAGGAACTGTTTCTGAAAATTGCAGTATGTCAACTTTTAAAACAGATAATTGCCAATATTTCAAAAACTGAATAACTTATTGATTTCAAACAATCAAAGTATAATTGATATATGTGTGAAATACAATTCTATTGAAATACTTACCTGCAACTTGAATCTTATGGTTCTAGAAATAAAGTAAGAAAACATATTTTTGCTAAATATAAACCATTGGTCTGCAGTTAAGTCATTGAGGCGGTCATTATGAAAATGGCAGTGTGGCCCGCCATGCTGGTGGTGGCGGGTAAAACCGCCATCTGTCATGGCGGGCCACACCGCCTCATAATGAACCCCATGAGGGCCACCATCGGCAGGCCTCACTCACCGCCAGGCTGCCTCCGTCAGGCAGCCTGGCGACGGTCGGAAGCGGTGCTGCCCCTCAGATAATGCTTCCTCAGCCACCAGCCTTTCCCTGGTGGGTTTCCCCCCAGGGAAAGGCTGGTGGAAGGGGTGCACCGGGGCACGCAGGTCACTGCCCGATTTCGGGCCAGTGATATGTGCGATGGGTGCAGCTGCACCCGCCGCACAGAGGCATTGACGGCGGCTCCACAGCTGCCGTCAATGTCCCGGCCAGGCCTTCCTGTGGGCAGGCGGGTGGAAAGAATGTTTCCGTACGCCGGTCTACAGGAATGTTCCTAATACGGCCGGCGGGGATCCGGGGACGCTGGCAGTCAGTGTTTTGACCGCCAGTATGAACACAGCGGTTTTTACCGCCGTGTTCATAATGAGGGCCTGAGTGTGTGCTTCATCTATTGTCTGTGTGTGTCTGTGTGTGTACAACAAATGCTTTGCACTACCCTCTGATAAGCCTAACTGCTCGACCACACTTCCACAAAAAAGAGCATTAGTATTATCTACTTTAGCCTCTGGGAACACCTGGACTCTGTGCACACTATATCTCACTTTGATACAGTATATCCAGAGCCACCTTCCTGCAACCTGGATTATCAAATTTGTCTTGAGTATATATCTGTTAGAATGTGGTTACAGCTGCGCCAAGTTTTGAGGGTATTATGAAGGAACCACTTGTTTTTACTAACACTGTCTGCCCAGGTTGTTATATAATTTTCTTCCCATATAAATCCACGATACAAGTTTAAGGTATGAGTTGATTGAGTGAGAAATCTGGTGAACCTTTAATATGCTAGATAATCTTGCACAAATATGTGTTAGTCTGAGATGTCATATAACTTTCTTCTCATATATATCCACAATATTCATATTGTAAGGTTATGAGTTTATTTACTTAGAAATCTACTGGACTAACATTGTAATAGATTATTTGGAGAATAATAATGTAATATACGTTCATATCAGCACAACATGCGCATGGACCACCAGCATTAAATAAAAATAGTCATTATCTTTTCTGCATTTTGAAATTGCTGTTTAATAGTGAGTGCGTATTTCACATGAGTTTAAGATGGCCGCTGTATTTTCATGTCTTTCACTGCACTTTTTCACAACTGTCTGTCTTTTATGTTTATTATCAAAGTAATGATTTTGTGTCTTAACCCCTTCCCCGCCAGGGACGTAATGGTTACGTCCATGGCAGCGCCCGTGTGGCGCCATGGACGTAACCATTACGTCCTGGGACTGGCAGTCGGGGGAAGCGCTAGCGCTTCCCCTGAGGGCCGCCCCCCAACACCCCCAGGCCAGGGCTGAAAGGGGAATCCCTTCCCCTTTCACGCCCCTCCCCCCCACCCCCCCCCATGACGTCAGCGCGCGATCGCGCGCTGATTTCATGGAAAGGGGGAAAGACGCGCTGGAAGCCATTTGCTTCCAGCGCGTCTAAGGGAGAAGGTGAGTATTTCACCTTCGTGCGGGGTGGGGGTGCTCTGAGAGAGGCATCGAGGAAAAGGAAAGGGTTTTCCTTTCCCTCGATGTCTCTTTGAGCATTCCTGCTGCCCGATCGCGATGCGATCGGGCAGCAGGAATGCCCACTAGACACCAGGGATTTCTCTTTTGAATGCATACTAGTGTAGGGGAGCGACCACTTGGGCAAGGGTCGCTCCCCTTTGGGGGCACATGTATTTTACGTCGTTTCTGCCCCCCCTGGGGGCAGATTGGCCCTATTTTTAGGCCGATCGGCCCCCAAGGGGGGCAGAAAGCCACTAGACACCAGGGATTTTATTGTTGATTTGTATTTTTTGTGTTGGGGGCGGCCCCTTGGGCAAGGGTCGCTCCCCTTTGGGGGCAAATGTATTTTACGTCGTTTCTGCCCCCCCTGGGGGCAGATTGGCCCTATTTTTAGGCCGAGGGGCAGAAAGCCACTGGACACCAGGGATTTTATTGTTGATTTGTATTTTTTGTGTTGGGGGGCGGCCCCTTGGGCAAGGGTCGCTCCCCTTTGAGGGCAAATGTATTTTACGTCGTTTCTGCCCCCCCTGGGGGCAGATTGGCCCTATTTTTAGGCCGATCTGCCCCCAAGGGGGGCAGAAAGCCACTAGACACCAGGGATTTTATTGTTGATTTGTATTTTTTGTGTTGGGGGGCGGCCCCTTGGGCAAGGGTCGCCCCCAGGGGCCCTCATGTATTTTTGGGCAGAGAGGCCTATTTTTTTTAGGCCTTTCTGCCCCCAAGGGGGGCAGAATCCCAATGGCGCCAGAAATAGTATGTATGTATGTGTGCTTTGTGTTGGGGGGTGGCCCCTTGGGCAAGGGTCGCTCCCCCCAGGGGCGCAATGTATTTATTGTCGTTTCTGCCCCCCTTGGGGGCAGATTGGCCCTATTTTTAGGCCGATCTGCCCCCAAGGGGGGCAGAAAGCCACTAGACACCAGGGATTTTATTGTTGATTTTTATTTTTTGTGTTGGGGGGTGGCCCCTTGGGCAAGGGTCGCCCCCAGGGGCCCACATGTATTTTTGGGCAGTTCTGCCCCCCTTGGGGGCAGAGAGGCCTATTTTTTTTAGGCCTTTCTGCCCCCAAGGGGGGCAGAATCCCAATAGCGCCAGAAAGATATGTTTGTATGTGTGCTTTGTGTTGGGGGGTGGCCCCTTGGGCAAGGGTCGCTCCCCCCAGGGGCGCAATGTATTTATCGTCGTTTCTGCCCCCCTTGGGGGCAGATTGGCCCTATTTTTACGCCGATGGGGGCAGAAAGCCACTAGACACCAGGGATTTTATTGTTGGTTTTTATTTTTTGTGTTGGGGGGCGGCCCCTTGGGCAAGGGTCGCCCCCAGGGGCCCACATGTATTTTTGGGCAGTTCTGCCCCCCTTGGGGGCAGATATGCCTATTTTTTAGGCCTTTCTGTCCCCAAGGGGGGCAGAATCCCCATAGCGCCAGGGATACTATATGTGTGTGTGTGTGCTTTGTGTGGGGGTGTGGCCCCTTGGGCAAGGGTCGCCCCCCCCCAAAGGGTGCAATGTAATCTGGGCGATTTCTGCCCCCTCCCCTTGGGGGTAGATTGGCCTATTTTTTTTTAGGCCCATCTTCCCCCAAGCAGAGAAGACTAGACACAAGGGAAAATGAAAAAATGGTTAGTGGCGGAGTGTTTGTCAACTGGCGAAGTATTTGCTTTTATGATAATAACAGTTTTTCTCCTTTTTGTTCTAGTTCAAAGCTTTTGCTGACTTTGCTGTGGCTTGTTGCAGTTTTGGCAGTAGTTGTCCTGCGGTTTGCGTAGTTGCATGTTTTAGGTAAGTAAATAAATTTACTCCAAGTGAGTATTGTTGCAATGCATGAATGACATGTTTGTAGGTGGTGTACTGAATGCAGGATTGTGTGTGAAATTGTCCTTAGAGTTATGCACAATGATTATTGTGTTGTCTTATGTCTAATTCGCTTTTTTTTTTCTCTTTTTAGTGGGATATCGTTGGTGATTGCTGTGGCTGTGCAGAGTAGTTGCTGGTGAGTCAAGCTTTTTCAGGCAAGTGAGCAGTATAGTTTTGGAGTTTATAATTCTTAGTGATAAACCTATACTTTGTTACTTATCTTACACAGTGCTGGTTGTTGGTGGTGTATTTGTCCAGTTAATTTTTGTAGGAAGGATCATGGCCAGCCGTAGGATGACCGCTCAGCAGGTTGTTAGTGTGCTTTTTGAGTCATCTTCTGACCATGAATATGAGACTGACTCTGCATCTGAGGCAGAGGAGGAAGTGCAGGATTCTGGAAGTGAATTTTCTGTCAGAGATGAATCATCTGATGATGAAGCCACTCTCAGTGCTGATGAAGGGCCTGTTTTAGAGGAGGACAGTGATGTGCCAATGGTGCAGGAGCCAGCGGCTGAAAGGCTTCCCATTGGAAGACCTGACGCATGGGTTGCACCAAACATGGAGCAGCCACAGTTGCCTGCGTTTACTGTTTTTCCAGGGTGTTGAGTTAATACGGAAAACTTTTTGCCCGTCAACTTTTTTGAGTTGTTTATGGACGATATATTTTTGGAAGAGATTGTTGAGCAGACTAATTTGTATGCAGAGCAGTTTTTGAGGGACAACGCTGCCAGACTTAGGCCACACTCTAGAGCTAGCCGGTGGATTCCCACAAATCTGGAAGAGTTGAAAAAGTTCTTGGGTTTAACTTTTTTGATGGGGCTGATAAGGAAGCCGTCGCTGTCTTCATATTGCTCTACTAGTCCCTTGATGGCAACTGCTATATTTCCTGCCATCATGAGTCGTAACCGGTATGAGCTTCTTCTTCGGATGTTGCATTTTGTAGATAATGCTTTAGCCTTGCCACAAGATCATCCTGATTCTGACCGTCTTTTTAAGATTAGACCTGTCCTTGATCATTTGGTAGATTGGTTTTCAGAGATCTATGTTCCAGGGAAAGAAATATCTGTAGATGAGTCTTTGGTCCTGTTCAAGGGTCGTTTGGTTTTTAGGCAGTACATTCCTAGCAAGAGGGCACGGTATGGAATTAAATTGTATATGCTGTCAGAAAGTAGTACAGGATATGTTTATAATTTCCGGGTCTACACTGGTAGGGATTCCAATATTGACCCCCCTGGTTGTCCTCCCACTTTTGGAGTTAGTGAGAAAATTGTGTGGGAACTTGGTAGACGACTGTTTAACAAAGGTCACCATTTATATGTAGATAACTTCTACACTGGAGTTCGGTTGTTCAAGGAGTTGTTCAGAGTGGACACTGTTGCTTGTGGCACAATCCGCTCTAATCGGAAAGGCTATCCAAAAGAGCTTGTCTGTAAAAAACTTGAGAAGGGACAGTGCAGTGCCTTGCGGAATGATGAGCTGCTAGCTCTGAAATTTGTAGACAAGAGGGATGTATACATGCTAAGCACCATCCATGATGAGAGTACTTCACCTGTGGCTGTTTGGGGTCAGGTTGCCGAAGTGCGCAAACCTGTGTGCATCTTAGACTATAATAAGCACATGGGTGGTGTTGATAGAGTAGATCAGAGGTTAGAACTTTACACTGCTGCTCGTAAGTCTTATGTGTGGTATAAGAAATTAGCGCTTCACTTGTTCCACTTGGCAACTTTTAATGCTTTTGTTGTGTTTAAGGATAGTTCTCCAGAGTCAAGGATGACATTTGTGAAATTTCAGGAGTCTATCATAGCTAGCCTTGTTGTGCTGGAACAGGCTAGAGTTCCTAGAGAAGCAGTGGTGGAGGATGTGGCTAGATTGAAAGATCGTCACTTTGCTGAGCACATTCCTCCCACGGCCCAAAAAAACTTTCCTGCTAAGAGATGTAGAGTCTGTGCTCGAAGAGGTATCAGGAAGGAGACTAGGATGTACTGCCCTGATTGTCCTTCAAAGCCTGGGCTGTGTGTGGGTGGCTGTTTCAGGAGCTACCACACACAGAAGAATTATTGGGAAATTCCGTGAGCGTAAACTGGTGTTTTATATTTTTATATGTTCGGTTTCACGGTTGGCATTAGTCATGTATTCAGTTAGAGCTTTTGTGTTTGTAGTTTTGTACTAATTTATGATTAGTGGTTTCTTTGTTGTTTAAAAACAAAAAAAAGGGGATGGCATGTGTAGAGTGGTGCTTGGCTGGCGGCGTGGGTGTGGTGGCGCTTGGCTGGCGGTGTGTGTGGGGTGGCGCTTGGCTGGCGGTGTGTGTGGGGTGGCGCTGGGCTGGCGGTGTGTGTGGGGTGGCGCTTGGCTGGTGGTGTGGGTGGGGTGGCGCTTGGCTGGTGGTGTGGCGCTTGGCTGGCAGTGCCGGCCAAACGCCAGTCCACACACTCATCAGCTGGTGTGATTGCTGTATCAGGCATGTGGGCGTATGAAAGTGATGGGCCCTTGACTGGCGCTGTCTGTGGATGCGAGTCTTGTAATGTGCTGGGCCCGTGGCTGGCGGCGTGAATGGTCTAGTGCATGTCATGTATGAAAGGTGTGTGAATGGACTGTAAAGCGGTTGGTGCCTTGTCGTGGCTTTACAGCTCACGAGCTGTGAGTCATTGGTTCAGTTTTTTGGCCTTTCAGTTATTACCAGTGCATTTCACTTTTGTGAAATCTCTTGTTAATAAAATTTGATCTACTGAACCATCACTCACCCTCGTGCCAAATCCAACCAGTATGTGTGGTACAAATGACAAAACCTGCTCCGCTGTAATCAGGCGTCGCAGCACACTTGAGACACGCTAGGTGCCTCGGGTGGGACCCCGATGATGAAGCATGCCACCAACTTGGTTGGTGGGTGAGGGGTCTTCTTCACATAACCTAAGTGTGTTTCTTTTCACAATTTTAGTGTTTGGCACATCACGGACGTATGTGCACACATCAAAGTGATATATTCCAAAAATACCTGTGTTTGGGGGGGAGGGCCCACCTATGTTTTTGGTCCTGGGTGCGGCCGTCATGTAGGGAAACCTACAAAACCCAGAAACTTTTTTAAACTAGGCACCCCAAGGAGTCTAGGGAGGTGTGGCTTGTGTGGCTCCCCCAACATTTTCTTACCCAGACTCCTCTGTAAACCTCAAAATTTGCATAAAAAAGCATATTTTCCTGATTTTTCTTAGTAGGATCACCGCTCCAGCACAAAATTCCTACTCCCCAGTTTTCCCCTCAGTCTCCCAAGTAAAATGACACCTCACTTATGTGGGTCCCCAAAGCAGAGTCCGTCTAAAGATGTATAAAAGAATATGCCCTTATAAACTTGCTGTGCTATCCCTTCTATCCCTTCAGGTTTTGGGCCTTATTCTGTTGCAGGCACCTGGCCCACCCACACAAGTGAGGTATCATTTTTATCGGGAGACTTGGGGGAACGCTGGGTGGAAGGAAATTTGTGGCTCCTATCAGATTCCAGAACTTTCTGCCACAGAAATGTGAGGAACATGTGTTTTTTTAGCCAAATTTTGAGGTTTGCAAAGGATTCTGGGTAACAGAACCTGGTCCGAGCCCCGCAAGTCACCCCTCCTTGGATTCCCCTAGGTCTCTAGTTTTCAGAAATGCACAGGTTTGGTAGGTTTCCCTAGTCGCCGGGTGAGCTACAGGCCAAAATCCACAGGTAGGCACTGTTTTCTCCCAAAATTTAGGATGTGTCCACGTTGCGCTTTGGGGTGTTTCCTGTCGCAGGCGCTAGGCCTACCCACGCAAGTGAGGTATCATTTTTATCGGGAGACTTGGGGGAAAGCTGGGTGGAAGGAAATATGTAGCTCCTCTCAGATTCCAGAACTTTCTGCCACAGAAATATGAGGAAAATGTGTTTTTTTAGCCAAATTTTGAGGTTTGCAAAGGATTCTGGGTAACAGAACCTGGTCCGAGCCCCGCAAGTCACCCCTCCTTGGATTCCCCTAGGTCTCTAGTTTTCAGAAATGCACAGGTTTGGTAGGTTTCCCTAGGTGCCGGCTGAGCTAGAGGCCAAAATCTACAGGTAGGCACTTCGCAAAAAACACCTCTGTTTTTTTCCAAAATTTAGGATGTGTCCACGTTGCGCTTTGGGGTGTTTCCTGTCGCCGGCGCTAGGCCTACCCACGCAAGTGAGGTATCATTTTTATCGGGAGACTTGGGGGAACGCTGGGTGGAAGGAAATTTGTAGCTCCTCTCAGATTCCAGAACTTTCTGCCACAGAAATGTGAGGAACATGTGTTTTTTTAGCCAAATTTTGAGGTTTGCAAAGGATTCTGGGTAACAGAACCTGGTCCGAGCCCCGCAAGTCACCCCTCCTTGGATTCCCCTACGTCTCTAGTTTTCAGAAATGCACAGGTTTGGTAGGTTTCCCTAGGTGCCGGCTGAGCTAGAGGCCAAAATCTACAGGTAGGCACTTCGCAAAAAACACCTCTGTTTTTTTCCAAAATTTAGGATGTGTCCACGTTGCGCTTTGGGGTGTTTCCTGTCGCCGGCGCTAGGCCTACCCACGCAAGTGAGGTATCATTTTTATCGGGAGACTTGGGGGAACGCTGGGTAGAAGGAAATTTGTAGCTCCTCTCAGATTCCAGAACTTTCTGCCACAGAAATGTGAGGAACATGTGTTTTTTTAGCCAAATTTTGAGGTTTGCAAAGGATTCTGGGTAACAGAACCTGGTCCGAGCCCCGCAAGTCACCCCTCCTTGGATTCCCCTAGGTCTCTAGTTTTCAGAAATGCACAGGTTTGGTAGGTTTCCCTAGGTGCCGGCTGAGCTAGAGGCCAAAATCTACAGGTAGGCACTTCGCAAAAAACACCTCTGTTTTTTTCCAAAATTTAGGATGTGTCCACGTTGCGCTTTGGGGTGTTTCCTGTCGCCGGCGCTAGGCCTACCCACGCAAGTGAGGTATCATTTTTATCGGGAGACTTGGGGGAACGCTGGGTGGAAGGAAATTTGTAGCTCCTCTCAGATTCCAGAACTTTCTGCCACAGAAATGTGAGGAACATGTGTTTTTTTAGCCAAATTTTGAGGTTTGCAAAGGATTCTGGGTAACAGAACCTGGTCCGAGCCCCGCAAGTCACCCCTCCTTGGATTCCCCTAGGTCTCTAGTTTTCAGAAATGCACAGGTTTGATAGGTTTCCCTAGGTGCCGGCTGAGCTAGAGGCCAAAATCTACAGGTAGGCACTTCGCAAAAAACACCTCTGTTTTTTTCCAAAATTTAGGATGTGTCCACGTTGCGCTTTGGGGTGTTTCCTGTCGCCGGCGCTAGGCCTACCCACGCAAGTGAGGTATCATTTTTATCGGGAGACTTGGGGGAACGCTGGGTGGAAGGAAATTTGTAGCTCCTCTCAGATTCCAGAACTTTCTGCCACAGAAATGTGAGGAACATGTGTTTTTTTAGCCAAATTTTGAGGTTTGCAAAGGATTCTGGGTAACAGAACCTGGTCCGAGCCCCGCAAGTCACCCCTCCTTGGATTCCCCTAGGTCTTTAGTTTTCAGAAATGCACAGGTTTGGTAGGTTTCCCTAGGTGCCGGCTGAGCTAGAGGCCAAAATCTACAGGTAGGCACTTCGCAAAAAACACCTCTGTTTTTTTCCAAAATTTAGGATGTGTCCACGTTGCGCTTTGGGGTGTTTCCTGTCGCCGGCGCTAGGCCTACCCACGCAAGTGAGGTATCATTTTTATCGGGAGACTTGGGGGAACGCTGGGTGGAAGGAAATTTGTAGCTCCTCTCAGATTCCAGAACTTTCTGCCACAGAAATGTGAGGAACATGTGTTTTTTTAGCCAAATTTTGAGGTTTGCAAAGGATTCTGGGTAACAGAACCTGGTCCGAGCCCCGCAAGTCACCCCTCCTTGGATTCCCCTAGGTCTCTAGTTTTCAGAAATGCACAGGTTTGGTAGGTTTCCCTAGGTGCCGGCTGAGCTAGAGGCCAAAATCTACAGGTAGGCACTTCGCAAAAAACACCTCTGTTTTCTTCCAAAAATGTGGATGTGTCCACGTTGCGCTTTGGGGCGTTTCCTGTCGCGGGCGCTAGGCCTACCCACACAAGTGAGGTATCATTTTTATCGGGAGACTTGGGGGAACGCTGGGTGGAAGGAAATTTGTAGCTCCTCTCAGATTCCAGAACTTTCTGCCACAGAAATGTGAGGAACATGTGTTTTTTTAGCCAAATTTTGAAGTTTGCAAAGGATTCTGGGTAACAGAACCTGGTCCGAGCCCCGCAAGTCACCCCTCCTTGGATTCCCCTAGGTCTCTAGTTTTCAGAAATGCACAGGTTTGGTAGGTTTCCCTAGGTGCCGGTTGAGCTAGAGGCCAAAATCTACAGGTAGGCACTTCGCAAAAAACACCTCTGTTTTTTCCCAAAATTTAGGATGTGTCCACGTTGCGCTTTGGGGTGTTTCCTGTCGCCGGCGCTAGGCCTACCCACGCAAGTGAGGTATCATTTTTATCGGGAGACTTGGGGGAACGCTGGATGGAAGGAAATTTGTAGCTCCTCTCAGATTCCAGAACTTTCTGCCACAGAAATGTGAGGAACTTGTGTTTTTTTAGCCAAATTTTGAGGTTTGCAAAGGATTCTGGGTAACAGAACCTGGTCCGAGCCCCGCAAGCCACCCCTCCTTGGATTCCCCTAGGTCTCTAGTTTTCAGAAATGCACAGGTTTGATAGGTTTCCCTAGGTGCCGGCTGAGCTAGAGGCCAAAATCTACAGGTAGGCACTTCGCAAAAAACACCTCTGTTTTTTTCCAAAATTTAGGATGTGTCCACGTTGCGCTTTGGGGTGTTTCCTGTCGCCGGCGCTAGGCCTACCCACGCAAGTGAGGTATCATTTTTATCGGGAGACTTGGGGGAACGCTGGGTGGAAGGACATTTGTAGCTCCTCTCAGATTCCAGAACTTTCTGCCACAGAAATGTGAGGAACATGTGTTTTTTTAGCCAAATTTTGAGGTTTGCAAAGGATTCTGGGTAACAGAACCTGGTCCGAGCCCCGCAAGTCACCCCTCCTTGGATTCCCCTAGGTCTTTAGTTTTCAGAAATGCACAGGTTTGGTAGGTTTCCCTAGGTGCCGGCTGAGCTAGAGGCCAAAATCTACAGGTAGGCACTTCGCAAAAAACACCTCTGTTTTTTTCCAAAATTTAGGATGTGTCCACGTTGTGCTTTGGGGTGTTTCCTGTCGCCGGCGCAAGGCCTACCCACGCAAGTGAGGTATCATTTTTATCGGGAGACTTGGGGGAACGCTGGGTGAAAGGAAATTTGTAGCTCCTCTCAGATTCCAGAACTTTCTGCCACAGAAATGTGAGGAACATGTGTTTTTTTAGCCACATTTTGAGGTTTGCAAAGGATTCTGGGTAACAGAACCTGGTCCGAGCCCCGCAAGTCACCCCTCCTTGGATTCCCCTAGGTCTCTAGTTTTCAGAAATGCACAGGTTTGGTAGGTTTCCCTAGGTGCCGGCTGAGCTAGAGGCCAAAATCTACAGGTAGGCACTTCGCAAAAAACACCTCTGTTTTTTTCCAAAATTTAGGATGTGTCCACGTTGCGCTTTGGGGTGTTTCCTGTCGCCGGCGCTAGGCCTACCCACGCAAGTGAGGTATCATTTTTATCGGGAGACTTGGGGGAAAGCTGGGTGGAAGGAAATTTGTAGCTCCTCTCAGATTCCAGAACTTTCTGCCACAGAAATGTGAGGAAAATGTGTTTTTTTAGCCAAATTTTGAGGTTTGCAAAGGATTCTGGGTAACAGAACCTGGTCCGAGCCCCGCAAGTCACCCCTCCTTGGATTCCCCTAGGTCTCTAGTTTTCAGAAATGCACAGGTTTGGTAGGTTTCCCTAGGTGCCGGCTGAGCTAGAGGCCAAAATCTACAGGTAGGCACTTCGCAAAAAACACCTCTGTTTTTTTCCAAAATTTAGGATGTGTCCACGTTGCGCTTTGGGGTGTTTCCTGTCGCCGGCGCTAGGCCTACCCACGCAAGTGAGGTATCATTTTTATCGGGAGACTTGGGGGAACGCAGGGTGGAAGGAAATTTGTAGCTCCTCTCAGATTCCAGAACTTTCTGCCACAGAAATGTGAGGAACATGTGTTTTTTTAGCCAAATTTTGAGGTTTGCAAAGGATTCTGGGTAACAGAACCTGGTCCGAGCCCCGCAAGTCACCCCTCCTTGGATTCCCCTAGGTCTCTAGTTTTCAGAAATGCACAGGTTTGGTAGGTTTCCCTAGGTGCCGGCTGAGCTAGAGGCCAAAATCTACAGGTAGGCACTTCGCAAAAAACACCTCTGTTTTTTTCCAAAATTTAGGATGTGTCCACGTTGCGCTTTGGGGTGTTTCCTGTCGCCGGCGCTAGGCCTACCCACGCAAGTGAGGTATCATTTTTATCGGGAGACTTGGGGGAACGCTGGGTAGAAGGAAATTTGTAGCTCCTCTCAGATTCCAGAACTTTCTGCCACAGAAATGTGAGGAACATGTGTTTTTTTAGCCAAATTTTGAGGTTTGCAAAGGATTCTGGGTAACAGAACCTGGTCCGAGCCCCGCAAGTCACCCCTCCTTGGATTCCCCTAGGTCTCTAGTTTTCAGAAATGCACAGGTTTGGTAGGTTTCCCTAGGTGCCGGCTGAGCTAGAGGCCAAAATCTACAGGTAGGCACTTCGCAAAAAACACCTCTGTTTTTTTCCAAAATTTAGGATGTGTCCACGTTGCGCTTTGGGGTGTTTCCTGTCGCCGGCGCTAGGCCTACCCACGCAAGTGAGGTATCATTTTTATCGGGAGACTTGGGGGAACGCTGGGTGGAAGGAAATTTGTAGCTCCTCTCAGATTCCAGAACTTTCTGCCACAGAAATGTGAGGAACATGTGTTTTTTTAGCCAAATTTTGAGGTTTGCAAAGGATTCTGGGTAACAGAACCTGGTCCGAGCCCCGCAAGTCACCCCTCCTTGGATTCCCCTAGGTCTCTAGTTTTCAGAAATGCACAGGTTTGATAGGTTTCCCTAGGTGCCGGCTGAGCTAGAGGCCAAAATCTACAGGTAGGCACTTCGCAAAAAACACCTCTGTTTTTTTCCAAAATTTAGGATGTGTCCACGTTGCGCTTTGGGGTGTTTCCTGTCGCCGGCGCTAGGCCTACCCACGCAAGTGAGGTATCATTTTTATCGGGAGACTTGGGGGAACGCTGGGTGGAAGGAAATTTGTAGCTCCTCTCAGATTCCAGAACTTTCTGCCACAGAAATGTGAGGAACATGTGTTTTTTTAGCCAAATTTTGAGGTTTGCAAAGGATTCTGGGTAACAGAACCTGGTCCGAGCCCCGCAAGTCACCCCTCCTTGGATTCCCCTACGTCTCTAGTTTTCAGAAATGCACAGGTTTGGTAGGTTTCCCTAGGTGCCGGCTGAGCTAGAGGCCAAAATCTACAGGTAGGCACTTCGCAAAAAACACCTCTGTTTTTTTCCAAAATTTAGGATGTGTCCACGTTGCGCTTTGGGGTGTTTCCTGTCGCCGGCGCTAGGCCTACCCACCCAAGTGAGGTATCATTTTTATCGGGAGACTTGGGGGAACGCTGGGTAGAAGGAAATTTGTAGCTCCTCTCAGATTCCAGAACTTTCTGCCACAGAAATGTGAGGAACATGTGTTTTTTTAGCCAAATTTTGAGGTTTGCAAAGGATTCTGGGTAACAGAACCTGGTCCGAGCCCCGCAAGTCACCCCTCCTTGGATTCCCCTAGGTCTCTAGTTTTCAGAAATGCACAGGTTTGGTAGGTTTCCCTAGGTGCCGGCTGAGCTAGAGGCCAAAATCTACAGGTAGGCACTTCGCAAAAAACACCTCTGTTTTTTTCCAAAATTTAGGATGTGTCCACGTTGCGCTTTGGGGTGTTTCCTGTCGCCGGCGCTAGGCCTACCCACGCAAGTGAGGTATCATTTTTATCGGGAGACTTGGGGGAACGCTGGGTGGAAGGAAATTTGTAGCTCCTCTCAGATTCCAGAACTTTCTGCCACAGAAATGTGAGGAACATGTGTTTTTTTAGCCAAATTTTGAGGTTTGCAAAGGATTCTGGGTAACAGAACCTGGTCCGAGCCCCGCAAGTCACCCCTCCTTGGATTCCCCTAGGTCTCTAGTTTTCAGAAATGCACAGGTTTGATAGGTTTCCCTAGGTGCCGGCTGAGCTAGAGGCCAAAATCTACAGGTAGGCACTTCGCAAAAAACACCTCTGTTTTTTTCCAAAATTTAGGATGTGTCCACGTTGCGCTTTGGGGTGTTTCCTGTCGCCGGCGCTAGGCCTACCCACGCAAGTGAGGTATCATTTTTATCGGGAGACTTGGGGGAACGCTGGGTGGAAGGAAATTTGTAGCTCCTCTCAGATTCCAGAACTTTCTGCCACAGAAATGTGAGGAACATGTGTTTTTTTAGCCAAATTTTGAGGTTTGCAAAGGATTCTGGGTAACAGAACCTGGTCCGAGCCCCGCAAGTCACCCCTCCTTGGATTCCCCTAGGTCTTTAGTTTTCAGAAATGCACAGGTTTGGTAGGTTTCCCTAGGTGCCGGCTGAGCTAGAGGCCAAAATCTACAGGTAGGCACTTCGCAAAAAACACCTCTGTTTTTTTCCAAAATTTAGGATGTGTCCACGTTGCGCTTTGGGGTGTTTCCTGTCGCCGGCGCTAGGCCTACCCACGCAAGTGAGGTATCATTTTTATCGGGAGACTTGGGGGAACGCTGGGTGGAAGGAAATTTGTAGCTCCTCTCAGATTCCAGAACTTTCTGCCACAGAAATGTGAGGAACATGTGTTTTTTTAGCCAAATTTTGAGGTTTGCAAAGGATTCTGGGTAACAGAACCTGGTCCGAGCCCCGCAAGTCACCCCTCCTTGGATTCCCCTAGGTCTCTAGTTTTCAGAAATGCACAGGTTTGGTAGGTTTCCCTAGGTGCCGGCTGAGCTAGAGGCCAAAATCTACAGGTAGGCACTTCGCAAAAAACACCTCTGTTTTCTTCCAAAAATGTGGATGTGTCCACGTTGCGCTTTGGGGCGTTTCCTGTCGCGGGCGCTAGGCCTACCCACACAAGTGAGGTATCATTTTTATCGGGAGACTTGGGGGAACGCTGGGTGGAAGGAAATTTGTAGCTCCTCTCAGATTCCAGAACTTTCTGCCACAGAAATGTGAGGAACATGTGTTTTTTTAGCCAAATTTTGAGGTTTGCAAAGGATTCTGGGTAACAGAACCTGGTCCGAGCCCCGCAAGTCACCCCTCCTTGGATTCCCCTAGGTCTCTAGTTTTCAGAAATGCACAGGTTTGGTAGGTTTCCCTAGGTGCCGGTTGAGCTAGAGGCCAAAATCTACAGGTAGGCACTTCGCAAAAAACACCTCTGTTTTTTTCCAAAATTTAGGATGTGTCCACGTTGCGCTTTGGGGTGTTTCCTGTCGCCGGCGCTAGGCCTACCCACGCAAGTGAGGTATCATTTTTATCGGGAGACTTGGGGGAACGCTGGGTGGAAGGAAATTTGTAGCTCCTCTCAGATTCCAGAACTTTCTGCCACAGAAATGTGAGGAACTTGTGTTTTTTTAGCCAAATTTTGAGGTTTGCAAAGGATTCTGGGTAACAGAACCTGGTCCGAGCCCCGCAAGCCACCCCTCCTTGGATTCCCCTAGGTCTCTAGTTTTCAGAAATGCACAGGTTTGATAGGTTTCCCTAGGTGCCGGCTGAGCTAGAGGCCAAAATCTACAGGTAGGCACTTCGCAAAAAACACCTCTGTTTTTTTCCAAAATTTAGGATGTGTCCACGTTGCGCTTTGGGGTGTTTCCTGTCGCCGGCGCTAGGCCTACCCACGCAAGTGAGGTATCATTTTTATCGGGAGACTTGGGGGAACGCTGGGTGGAAGGACATTTGTAGCTCCTCTCAGATTCCAGAACTTTCTGCCACAGAAATGTGAGGAACATGTGTTTTTTTAGCCAAATTTTGAGGTTTGCAAAGGATTCTGGGTAACAGAACCTGGTCCGAGCCCCGCAAGTCACCCCTCCTTGGATTCCCCTAGGTCTTTAGTTTTCAGAAATGCACAGGTTTGGTAGGTTTCCCTAGGTGCCGGCTGAGCTAGAGGCCAAAATCTACAGGTAGGCACTTCGCAAAAAACACCTCTGTTTTTTTCCAAAATTTAGGATGTGTCCACGTTGTGCTTTGGGGTGTTTCCTGTCGCCGGCGCAAGGCCTACCCACGCAAGTGAGGTATCATTTTTATCGGGAGACTTGGGGGAACGCTGGGTGAAAGGAAATTTGTAGCTCCTCTCAGATTCCAGAACTTTCTGCCACAGAAATGTGAGGAACATGTGTTTTTTTAGCCACATTTTGAGGTTTGCAAAGGATTCTGGGTAACATAACCTGGTCCGAGCCCCGCAAGTCACCCCTCCTTGGATTCCCCTAGGTCTCTAGTTTTCAGAAATGCACAGGTTTGGTAGGTTTCCCTTGGTGCCGGCTGAGCTAGAGGCCAAAATCTACAGGTAGGCACTTCGCAAAAAACACCTCTGTTTTTTTCCAAAATTTAGGATGTGTCCACGTTGCGCTTTGGGGTGTTTCCTGTCGCCGGCGCTAGGCCTACCCACGCAAGTGAGGTATCATTTTTATCGGGAGACTTGGGGGAAAGCTGGGTGGAAGGAAATTTGTAGCTCCTCTCAGATTCCAGAACTTTCTGCCACAGAAATGTGAGGAAAATGTGTTTTTTTAGCCAAATTTTGAGGTTTGCAAAGGATTCTGGGTAACAGAACCTGGTCCGAGCCCCGCAAGTCACCCCTCCTTGGATTCCCCTAGGTCTCTAGTTTTCAGAAATGCACAGGTTTGGTAGGTTTCCCTAGGTGCCGGCTGAGCTAGAGGCCAAAATCTACAGGTAGGCACTTCGCCAAAAACACCTCTGTTTTTTTCCAAAATTTAGGATGTGTCCACGTTGCGCTTTGGGGTGTTTCCTGTCGCCGGCGCTAGGCCTACCCACGCAAGTGAGGTATCATTTTTATCGGGAGACTTGGGGGAACGCTGGGTGGAAGGAAATTTGTAGCTCCTCTCAGATTCCAGAACTTTCTGCCACAGAAATGTGAGGAACATGTGTTTTTTTAGCCAAATTTTGAGGTTTGCAAAGGATTCTGGGTAACAGAACCTGGTCCGAGCCCCGCAAGTCACCCCTCCTTGGATTCCCCTAGGTCTCTAGTTTTCAGAAATGCACAGGTTTGGTAGGTTTCCCTAGGTGCCGGCTGAGCTAGAGGCCAAAATCTACAGGTAGGCACTTCGCAAAAAACACCTCTGTTTTTTTCCAAAATTTAGGATGTGTCCACGTTGCGCTTTGGGGTGTTTCCTGTCGCCGGCGCTAGGCCTACCCACGCAAGTGAGGTATCATTTTTATCGGGAGACTTGGGGGAACGCTGGGTAGAAGGAAATTTGTAGCTCCTCTCAGATTCCAGAACTTTCTGCCACAGAAATGTGAGGAACATGTGTTTTTTTAGCCAAATTTTGAGGTTTGCAAAGGATTCTGGGTAACAGAACCTGGTCCGAGCCCCGCAAGTCACCCCTCCTTGGATTCCCCTAGGTCTCTAGTTTTCAGAAATGCACAGGTTTGGTAGGTTTCCCTAGGTGCCGGCTGAGCTAGAGGCCAAAATCTACAGGTAGGCACTTCGCAAAAAACACCTCTGTTTTTTTCCAAAATTTAGGATGTGTCCACGTTGCGCTTTGGGGTGTTTCCTGTCGCCGGCGCTAGGCCTACCCACGCAAGTGAGGTATCATTTTTATCGGGAGACTTGGGGGAACGCTGGGTGGAAGGAAATTTGTAGCTCCTCTCAGATTCCAGAACTTTCTGCCACAGAAATGTGAGGAACATGTGTTTTTTTAGCCAAATTTTGAGGTTTGCAAAGGATTCTGGGTAACAGAACCTGGTCCGAGCCCCGCAAGTCACCCCTCCTTGGATTCCCCTAGGTCTCTAGTTTTCAGAAATGCACAGGTTTGATAGGTTTCCCTAGGTGCCGGCTGAGCTAGAGGCCAAAATCTACAGGTAGGCACTTCGCAAAAAACACCTCTGTTTTTTTCCAAAATTTAGGATGTGTCCACGTTGCGCTTTGGGGTGTTTCCTGTCGCCGGCGCTAGGCCTACCCACGCAAGTGAGGTATCATTTTTATCGGGAGACTTGGGGGAACGCTGGGTGGAAGGAAATTTGTAGCTCCTCTCAGATTCCAGAACTTTCTGCCACAGAAATGTGAGGAACATGTGTTTTTTTAGCCAAATTTTGAGGTTTGCAAAGGATTCTGGGTAACAGAACCTGGTCCGAGCCCCGCAAGTCACCCCTCCTTGGATTCCCCTAGGTCTTTAGTTTTCAGAAATGCACAGGTTTGGTAGGTTTCCCTAGGTGCCGGCTGAGCTAGAGGCCAAAATCTACAGGTAGGCACTTCGCAAAAAACACCTCTGTTTTTTTCCAAAATTTAGGATGTGTCCACGTTGCGCTTTGGGGTGTTTCCTGTCGCCGGCGCTAGGCCTACCCACGCAAGTGAGGTATCATTTTTATCGGGAGACTTGGGGGAACGCTGGGTGGAAGGAAATTTGTAGCTCCTCTCAGATTCCAGAACTTTCTGCCACAGAAATGTGAGGAACATGTGTTTTTTTAGCCAAATTTTGAGGTTTGCAAAGGATTCTGGGTAACAGAACCTGGTCCGAGCCCCGCAAGTCACCCCTCCTTGGATTCCCCTAGGTCTCTAGTTTTCAGAAATGCACAGGTTTGGTAGGTTTCCCTAGGTGCCGGCTGAGCTAGAGGCCAAAATCTACAGGTAGGCACTTCGCAAAAAACACCTCTGTTTTCTTCCAAAAATGTGGATGTGTCCACGTTGCGCTTTGGGGCGTTTCCTGTCGCGGGCGCTAGGCCTACCCACACAAGTGAGGTATCATTTTTATCGGGAGACTTGGGGGAACGCTGGGTGGAAGGAAATTTGTAGCTCCTCTCAGATTCCAGAACTTTCTGCCACAGAAATGTGAGGAACATGTTTTTTTTTAGCCACATTTTGAGGTTTGCAAAGGATTCTGGGTAACAGAACCTGGTCCGAGCCCCGCAAGTCACCCCTCCTTGGATTCCCCTAGGTCTCTAGTTTTCAGAAATGCACAGGTTTGGTAGGTTTCCCTAGGTGCCGGTTGAGCTAGAGGCCAAAATCTACAGGTAGGCACTTCGCAAAAAACACCTCTGTTTTTTTCCAAAATTTAGGATGTGTCCACGTTGCGCTTTGGGGTGTTTCCTGTCGCCGGCGCTAGGCCTACCCACGCAAGTGAGGTATCATTTTTATCGGGAGACTTGGGGGAACGCTGGGTGGAAGGAAATTTGTAGCTCCTCTCAGATTCCAGAACTTTCTGCCACAGAAATGTGAGGAACTTGTGTTTTTTTAGCCAAATTTTGAGGTTTGCAAAGGATTCTGGGTAACAGAACCTGGTCCGAGCCCCGCAAGCCACCCCTCCTTGGATTCCCCTAGGTCTCTAGTTTTCAGAAATGCACAGGTTTGATAGGTTTCCCTAGGTGCCGGCTGAGCTAGAGGCCAAAATCTACAGGTAGGCACTTCGCAAAAAACACCTCTGTTTTTTTCCAAAATTTAGGATGTGTCCACGTTGCGCTTTGGGGTGTTTCCTGTCGCCGGCGCTAGGCCTACCCACGCAAGTGAGGTATCATTTTTATCGGGAGACTTGGGGGAACGCTGGGTGGAAGGACATTTGTAGCTCCTCTCAGATTCCAGAACTTTCTGCCACAGAAATGTGAGGAACATGTGTTTTTTTAGCCAAATTTTGAGGTTTGCAAAGGATTCTGGGTAACAGAACCTGGTCCGAGCCCCGCAAGTCACCCCTCCTTGGATTCCCCTAGGTCTTTAGTTTTCAGAAATGCACAGGTTTGGTAGGTTTCCCTAGGTGCCGGCTGAGCTAGAGGCCAAAATCTACAGGTAGGCACTTCGCAAAAAACACCTCTGTTTTTTTCCAAAATTTAGGATGTGTCCACGTTGTGCTTTGGGGTGTTTCCTGTCGCCGGCGCAAGGCCTACCCACGCAAGTGAGGTATCATTTTTATCGGGAGACTTGGGGGAACGCTGGGTGAAAGGAAATTTGTAGCTCCTCTCAGATTCCAGAACTTTCTGCCACAGAAATGTGAGGAACATGTGTTTTTTTAGCCACATTTTGAGGTTTGCAAAGGATTCTGGGTAACAGAACCTGGTCCGAGCCCCGCAAGTCACCCCTCCTTGGATTCCCCTAGGTCTCTAGTTTTCAGAAATGCACAGGTTTGGTAGGTTTCCCTAGGTGCCGGCTGAGCTAGAGGCCAAAATCTACAGGTAGGCACTTCGCAAAAAACACCTCTGTTTTTTTCCAAAATTTAGGATGTGTCCACGTTGCGCTTTGGGGTGTTTCCTGTCGCCGGCGCTAGGCCTACCCACGCAAGTGAGGTATCATTTTTATCGGGAGACTTGGGGGAAAGCTGGGTGGAAGGAAATTTGTAGCTCCTCTCAGATTCCAGAACTTTCTGCCACAGAAATGTGAGGAAAATGTGTTTTTTTAGCCAAATTTTGAGGTTTGCAAAGGATTCTGGGTAACAGAACCTGGTCCGAGCCCCGCAAGTCACCCCTCCTTGGATTCCCCTAGGTCTCTAGTTTTCAGAAATGCACAGGTTTGGTAGGTTTCCCTAGGTGCCGGCTGAGCTAGAGGCCAAAATCTACAGGTAGGCACTTCGCAAAAAACACCTCTGTTTTTTCCCAAAATTTAGGATGTGTCCACGTTGCGCTTTGGGGTGTTTCCTGTCGCCGGCGCTAGGCCTACCCACGCAAGTGAGGTATCATTTTTATCGGGAGACTTGGGGGAACGCTGGGTGGAAGGAAATTTGTAGCTCCTCTCAGATTCCAGAACTTTCTGCCACAGAAATGTGAGGAACATGTGTTTTTTTAGCCACATTTTGAGGTTTGCAAAGGATTCTGGGTAACAGAACCTGGTCCGAGCCCCGCAAGTCACCCCTCCTTGGATTCCCCTAGGTCTCTAGTTTTCAGAAATGCACAGGTTTGGTAGGTTTCCCTAGGTGCCGGCTGAGCTAGAGGCCAAAATCTACAGGTAGGCACTTCGCAAAAAACACCTCTGTTTTTTTCCAAAATTTAGGATGTGTCCACGTTGCGCTTTGGGGTGTTTCCTGTCGCCGGCGCTAGGCCTATCCACGCAAGTGAGGTATAATTTTTATCGGGAGACTTGGGGGAACGCTGGGTGGAAGGAAATTTGTAGCTCCTCTCAGATTCCAGAACTTTCTGCCACAGAAATCTGAGGAACATGTGTTTTTTTAGCCAAATTTTGAGGTTTGCAAAGGATTCTGGGTAACAGAACCTGGTCCGAGCCCCGCAAGTCACCCCTCCTTGGATTCCCCTAGGTCTCTAGTTTTCAGAAATGCACAGGTTTGGTAGGTTTCCCTAGGTGCCGGCTGAGCTAGAGGCCAAAATCTACAGGTAGGCACTTCGCAAAAAACACCTCTGTTTTTTTCCAAAATTTAGGATGTGTCCACGTTGCGCTTTGGGGTGTTTCCTGTCGCCGGCGCTAGGCCTACCCACGCAAGTGAGGTATCATTTTTATCGGGAGACTTGGGGGAACGCTGGGTGGAAGGAAATTTGTAGCTCCTCTCAGATTCCAGAACTTTCTGCCACAGAAATGTGAGGAACATGTGTTTTTTTAGCCAAATTTTGAGGTTTGCAAAGGATTCTGGGTAACAGAACCTGGTCCGAGCCCCGCAAGTCACCCCTCCTTGGATTCCCCTAGGTCTTTAGTTTTCAGAAATGCACAGGTTTGGTAGGTTTCCCTAGGTGCCGGCTGAGCTAGAGGCCAAAATCTACAGGTAGGCACTTCGCAAAAAACACCTCTGTTTTTTTCCAAAATTTAGGATGTGTCCACGTTGCGCTTTGGGGTGTTTCCTGTCGCCGGCGCTAGGCCTACCCACGCAAGTGAGGTATCATTTTTATCGGGAGACTTGGGGGAACGCTGGGTGGAAGGAAATTTGTAGCTCCTCTCAGATTCCAGAACTTTCTGCCACAGAAATGTGAGGAACATGTGTTTTTTTAGCCAAATTTTGAGGTTTGCAAAGGATTCTGGGTAACAGAACCTGGTCCGAGCCCCGCAAGTCACCCCTCCTTGGATTCCCCTAGGTCTCTAGTTTTCAGAAATGCACAGGTTTGGTAGGTTTCCCTAGGTGCCGGCTGAGCTAGAGGCCAAAATCTACAGGTAGGCACTTCGCAAAAAACACCTCTGTTTTTTTCCAAAATTTAGGATGTGTCCACGTTGCGCTTTGGGGTGTTTCCTGTCGCCGGCGCTAGGCCTACCCACGCAAGTGAGGTATCATTTTTATCGGGAGACTTGGGGGAACGCTGGGTGAAAGGAAATTTGTAGCTCTTCTCAGATTCCAGAACTTTCTGCCACAGAAATGTGAGGAACATGTGTTTTTTTAGCCACATTTTGAGGTTTGCAAAGGATTCGGTGTAACAGAACCTGGTCCGAGCCCCGCAAGTCACCCCTCCTTGGATTCCCCTAGGTCTCTAGTTTTCAGAAATGCACAGGTTTGGTAGGTTTCCCTAGGTGCCGGCTGAGCTAGAGGCCAAAATCTACAGGTAGGCACTTCGCAAAAAACACCTCTGTTTTTTTCCAAAATTTAGGATGTGTCCACGTTGCGCTTTGGGGTGTTTCCTGTCGCCGGCGCTAGGCCTACCCACGCAAGTGAGGTATCATTTTTATCGGGAGACTTGGGGGAACGCTGGGTGGAAGGAAATTTGTAGCTCCTCTCAGATTCCAGAACTTTCTGCCACAGAAATGTGAGGAACATGTGTTTTTTTAGCCAAATTTTGAGGTTTGCAAAGGATTCTGGGTAACAGAACCTGGTCCGAGCCGCGCAAGTCACCCCTCCTTGGATTCCCCTAGGTCTCTAGTTTTCAGAAATGCACAGGTTTGGTAGGTTTCCCTAGGTGCCGGCTGAGCTAGAGGCCAAAATCTACAGGTAGGCACTTCGCAAAAAACACCTCTGTTTTTTTCCAAAATTTAGGATGTGTCCACGTTGCGCTTTGGGGTGTTTCCTGTCACCGGCGCTAGGCCTACCCACGCAAGTGAGGTATCATTTTTATCGGTAGACTTGGGGGAACATAGATTAGCAAAACAAGTGCTATTGCGCCTTGTCTTTCTCTACATTTTTTCCTTCCAAATATAGGAGAGTGTGTAAAAAAGACATCTATTTGAGAAATTCCCTATAATTCACATGCTTGGATGGTCACCCCGGAATTCAGAGATGTGCAAATAACCACTGCTCCTCAGCACCTTATCTTGTGCCCTTTTTGGAAATGCAAAGGTTTTCTTGATAGCAATTTTTTACTCTTTATATTTCAGCAAATGAATTGCTGTATACCCGGTATAGAATGAAAACGCACTGCAGGGTGCAGCTCATTTATTGGCTCTGGGTTCCTCGGGTTCTTGATGAACCTACAAGCCCTATATATCCCCGCAACCAGAGGAGTCCACCAGACGTAACGGTATATTGCTTTCCATAATCTGACATTGCAGGGAAAAGTTACAGAGTAAAACGTAGAGAAAAATTTATGTTTTTTTCACCTCAATTTCAATATTTTTCTCTTTCAGCTGTTATTTTCTGTAGGAAACCCTTGTAGGATCTACACAAATGACCCCTTGCTGAATTCAGAATTTTCTCTACTTTTCAGAAATGGTTAGGTTTCTGGGATCCAGCATTGGTTTCATGCCCATTCCTGTCACTGACTGGAAGGAGGCTGAAAGCAGAAAAAATTGCAAAAATGGGGTATGCCCCAGTAAAATGCCAAAATTGTGTTGAAAAATTGGGTTTTCTGATTCAAGTCTGCCTGTTCCTGAAAGCTAGGAAGCTGCTGAGTTTAGCACTACAAACCCTTTGTTGATGCCATTTTCAGGGGGAAATCCACAAGCCTTCTTCTGCAGCCACTTTTTCCATTTATTTTTTTAAAAACGAAATTTTCACTGTATTTTGGCCAATTTCTTGGCCTCCTTCAAGGGAACCCACAAAGTCTGGGTACCTCTAGAATCCCTAGGATGTTGGAAAAAAAGGACGCAAATTTGGCTTGGTTAGCTTATGTGGACAAAAAGTTATGAGGGCCTAAGCGCGAACTGCCCCAAATAGGCAAAAAAAGGCCTGGCACAGGAGGGGGAAAAGGCCTGGCAGCGAAGGGGTTAAGGAGACTCACTATGCACGTTGGGTAGGTGATCAAGGCCACTGTGCGGCCAAAACATGTTAGTTGTTTTCCACAGTTTTGCCATCAAAGCAATTTTTCGATACAACAAGACCTCTAGTAAATGTTTCCTTGAGGAGGATTGGTGTTTGAGATATATATCCATGCGCATGTTGTGCTGATATGTATATTGTATTAAATTGTGGAAAGCTGTCATTGTCAAATGTGAGATATGCTCAGGTTGCAAGCCTATTGCTCTCACCAGAGCCTGCATTCTAGCCAAATAAATTATTGTGACTGTGTCCATGGATTCAAAGTATGTGTTTGGACTCGTATGTAAGCAAAGGGGTTTCCTAATGTCGGGTGGAAGCCCTAATATGAATGTACAGTATATTCAAAACCTTTTAAATGCCTTACAGCTACCTAAGAAGGGTGCAGTGGTAAAGTGTGCCACCCACCAGCATACTCACCATGAGGTGTCAAGGGGTAACACCCTAACTGTCTAGGCTGCTAAAAATGCTACCTTGTCTAAAACTGCTGATGTTGCTGTGTATGTTATGAGAACTGGTGCATTTACCCTATTAACACTAAAAATGAATCTGTCTGTTAAGACTCTGATGGGACTACATGTACCAGAGTCCTCAGGGTCAAGGAGGAGATCCCTGACCATCGAACCTGTGTGGACCTTCCTGGGCCCTATAAAGCATGTTGCTGATACCGCTGCATGGGACACCTGGCCGTTAAGACTCTGCGGGGACTACCTGTGCCAGAGTCCTGCGGGCAAAGAGGAGGTCCCTGACCATCGCACTGGTGGCAACCTTGCTGGGCGCTATAAAGTGCGTTGCTGAAGCCCGCTGTGTGGGACCCCTGGCTGTTTAGACTCTGCTGGGACTGCCTGTCCCAGAGTACTGAGGGGCAAGGAGGAGGCCTCTGACCATTGCACCTGTGTGGACCTTGCTGGGCGCTATAAAGTGCATCTGCTGACACCCTCCGCGCGAGATGCCTGACTGTTAAGACTCTGGTGTGACTATTTAGCCCAAAGTCCTGAGGGACTAGGAGGAGGTGAGATGCCTGGCTGTTGAGGCCCCTGATCATCACATCTGCGTGGACCTTGTTGGGCTCTTTGCTGATACCTGCTGCGCATAACACCTGGCTGTTAAGACTCTGTTGGGACTGCCTGCCCCAGAGTCCTGAGAGGCAAGAAAAAGGCCCCTTTCCATCGCACCTGTGTGGATCATCCATCCCCCTCAACAATGGGTGAGTAGAAAGCAAGCACTTTGATAGTTCCTTTGAATGATTGCCAGGGAGCCGGGTCTATCACATATTATCTCACTACAGCCATGTCTGTTATAAATTCTGAAATTGGGAGTGCGGAAGGGAGACTGGAGGAAACCAGGAGATCATTATCCCTTCTTACCAGCTCCGAGCCAAATCATAGAGCAGTTGAAGTTGATCGAAGACTTGGGAGCACTCGATCGGTGGCAGGGGATCCAAGTGCACATGGTTAGGTATAAGTAATTCCTTTGTGTATGCAGAGGATCTTGATATTGAACCTGTGACTTGTGAGAAGTCTCCTCGCACTGCTAAGCCCTCACCAATTGATGCTGCTGCTTCCCCGCCAAGCAAAAGGAAAACAAGTAGCACACGGTTGAAGTCTAAGCGCGCCAAAGATAAAAGCCATACTTTGGAGCAGGCAGCAATCAGGGGTGGATGCGCCCCTAAGAAATCTTATCAATCTCCATCCAAATCGCCGGACAACGAAAATATACTCAATATAGTTGAGCTATTAGAAGTTCTTGTCAAGTTACTGGCCTCCGTCTTAACTGTGGTAGAGAGTATCAATAATTCCTTGAGAGAACTACTAGAACACACACAAAAGAATTTACCTCCCCTGACCAAGCCTATTCTACAACAACAATCATATCAGCTGGGTGCAATCACTTGCCTACCAGTTCGTCCTGCAACTCCTAAGGCACCTGTGGCGGAAAGTATGGGACTCAATCAATCATTTAAGATATCAGAGAGCCCTACACTTTAGAAGGGCACAGATAACGTGGAAGGCTGCCTTAATGTAAACATTTTTATGGTTGGCCCTGTCCTTAGGGCACAGGCAGGCAGCAGACAGAACTCTCAGTTACTACATCTTTCGCTGGCATGAACACACTATGTTGCGGTATTAAAAAACACCCCTCCCTTGCAACCTACTCAAACTGAAATGGACCACCAGTTGAGGAAAAAGGCGATTCATTGGCTTAGCTCCAAGATTGGGTGTGTTAGCAGGGACACCCTTTCAACCAATATAATCGGTGTACGGAGAGTACAGTGGGCCGTCAAGACCCCGAAAAGGGATGCAGGCGACTGCATTGTTATACACTTTTGTGACACGAACCTGGTGGGGTATTTCTTAAATAGACTTTTAATCCACAAGAACACCCTCAGGATCATGACCAACACCGAAGACACCCTCAGCACCACTGAACTCCTGCACTTCCAAATTTACACTGACCCAAACATCATCCTCCGAGGGACCCTCGTCTACAGGCACCCCTGCCCACGACAGCAGTTCAGCGACTCCATCACCAACATCATCAGCACGCACGCTTTCGCATCCACCGACTACATATTCCTCAGAGACTTAAACTTCCACCTCAAGAACACCAACAACAACAAAACCGCCACCCTGCTCGAAACCTCTCCAACCTAAGCCTCAAACAGCTCGTCACGACACCAACCCACTCCGCAGGACACACACTCAACCATATTTTCACCGCCAGCAATCACTTCTCTTTCAGCCACACCACAGAACTCCACTGGACAGACCACTGCTGCATCCACTTCTCCTTCAAGAAACCCACAACACACCACCACCCACAATGGATCCCCCACCGCAGTTGGAACAAGGTCACCGAAGACCAACTTATCGCGACCCTCTCCCAGAACCCACCCATCGACACCACCGACACTGATGCAGCTGCCCGCAACTTCAGGCAATGGGCCAACACCTGTACCAGTACTCTTGCCCCTATCAGGAATCCCTCCAATAGACGCACCGACAGGAAGACCTTCTGGTTTACTGCCGACCTCCACGAATCTAGGCAAAGCTGCCGAAGACTTGAAAGAAAGATCAGACTCTGGACAACCACACAGCCTTCAATAATGCCATCCGCAGACACCACCAGCTCATCCGAGCCGCCAAAAGATCCGCCTTCAAAGACCAAATCAACAACAACGCACACAGCCACAAGGAGCTCTTCAACGTCGTGAAGGATCTCTCCAACCCCAGCTCCAACGCCAACGACATCCTGCCATCCCAAAACCTCTGCGACTCCCTAGCCTCCTACTTCCACCGCAAGATTGCAGACATCCACGACAGCTACAGCACCCAGACCCCCCAGGAACCACCAACACCACAGATTCACCTCCAACCAACCTCCTGCTCTCCTGGACCCCCATCAATGACAATGACACCATCCAAATCATGAACACCATTCACTCCAGGTCTCTATCTGACCCCAGTCCTCACCACATCCTCAACAAAGCAAGATCCGTCATCACACCCCAACTACGGAAGATCATCAACAGCTCCTTCAAGTCCGCCACCTTCCCGGAGAGCTGGAAACACGCCAAGATCAACGCCCTCCTCAAAAAACCCAAGGCAGACCCAAAGGAACACAAGAACTTCTGGCCTATCTCCCTGCTCCCCTTCCCGGCAAGAGTCATTGAGAAGGCTATCAACAGACAACTAACCCGCTTCCTAGAGGAGAACCGCACCCTGGACCCTTCCCAATCTGGATTCCGCAGCAACCACAGCACCGAAACCACCCTCATCGCTGCCCCGGATTACATCAGAACCATACTGGGCAGCTGTGAAACCACGGCCCTTATCCTCCTTGACCTCTCGGCCGTGTTCAACACCGTCTGCCACCACACCCTACGCTCACGCCTCAGCAATGCTGGAATCCGCAACAGAGCCCTGGACTGGGTCACCTCATTTCTCACCGGCACAACTCAGAGAGTCTGCCTCCCCCCCATTCTGCTCAGAGGCCACCGAAATCATCTGCGGCGTATCTCAGGGTTCGTCCCTCAGCCCGACCCTCTTCAACGTCTACATGGCCCCGCTCGCTAACATCACCCAATCCCACAACCTCAACATCATCTCATACGCTGACGACACCCAGCTGATCCTCTCCCTCGCCAAGGACTCTGCAAATATGTACCTCCACGAAGGAATGAAGGCCATCGCTGAATGGATGAAGAGCAGCTGCCTCAAACTCAATTCCGACAAGACGGAAGTCCTTATCTTTGGCTCCACCCCTCCACATGGGATGACTTCTGGTGGCCTGCCACTCTCGGAACCGCTCTGACTCCCACCGACCAGGCACGCAACCTAGGATTCATCCTGTACCCCTCACTATCCATGACCCAGCAAGTCAACACCATCTCCTCCTCCTGCTTCAACACCCTCCTCATGCTCCAAAAGATCTACAAATGGATACCCACCGAAACCAGAAGAACAGTCACCCAAGCCCTCGTAAGCAGCAAACTGGACTACGGCAAAGCCCTCCATGGAACCACGGCCAAACTCCAGAACAGGCTGCAACACATCCAGAATGCCTCTGCACGCCTCATCCTGGACATCCCCTGCCACTGCCACATCACAGACCACCTGAAAAACCTGCACTGGCTCCCAGTCAACAAGAGATTCTCCTTCAAACTCCTCACCCACGCTCACAAAGCACTGCACAACACCGCACCAGAATACCTCAACAGACGACTCTCCTTCTACATCCGGACCCGGCATCTCCACTCTGCCGACATCGACCTCACAACCGTCCCACGCGTCCGCAGAACTACAACTGGTGGTAGACCATTCTCGCACCTCGCCGCCAAAACGTGGAACACTCTTCCCACCCACCTGCGCCAGACCAAAGACCTCCTTACCTTGAGGAAACTTCTCAAGGCCTCGCTGTTCGGGCAATAGCAGCACCTCAACCTCCCACCTCCTCCCCACCACCCTTCTCAGCACCTTGAGACCCTCACAGGTGAGTAGTGCGCTCTACAAATCCCTGATTGATTGATTGATTGGTGTCCAAGGACTTTCACATTGTGCCTGTCCCTTTGGGCTTCTTCTATAGGCCGAGCAATGTTAATTTCCACCCCAGACTCAATCATCATTCAAGAAACAGCAGGAACTTTCACATTCCAATTTTAAACCGCTATAGTGCTCTTGAACGATAGACTGACTGCAGGATGCTGGGGGGTGGGGCAGTACTTCTAATGAGGGACTCTTTAAGAGTACTGAGTTGGATGCATCAATGGCACCCGCTACTGTGCCGATCAACTCGGTTGTGCATCATAAGGACATTGATATGCCCAACAGATGCCATCATTTTTTGCCTCAATTAGAACTGAGGGCTCAAACCCTGAGTATTACTATCCCATCAAATTCCGCCAGTAGCAATCATTAGGCTGATCTGGCCTCTCCATTCACTGCTGTCTCATTCAGCTTTTGTGATCTATCCCATAGTCCCCAGGCTCCATCAACGGCTCCATATGTCAGCTTCCTCTTTCGGAATATTGCCGGACTAAGCAGTAAACTAGCCAATAAATTTTAGGAGGTACTGATTGCAAACCAGCAGATTATTTGTCTGCAGAAAACATGGTCTCAGATTAACATACATATTAGTGACTGTTACTCAGTGTTTACACCTGCTGTATAACATCACAATCTGGGGACAATCTGGGAACAACAATGAAGGTCTCCTAACCCTATTAAGTACCACAGTAGAAGTTAAAATAGTGTAAAAATCTTACGGACTCAGCCTTCTTTACGATTATATGTTTGTCTATGACCCTGGTGGTCATTTTTTTTCACAACAATTTCCTGAGCCAAAATGTACAAATTATTGAGTCACTTACTTGCGTGCTGGATACCCTGTTACTAAGCGTGAACAAGGATTTTGTTATTTTGTGGAGAGAGGTCTTCAGTTTAGGATTATGCCTGATTGCTGATGAACACATCTGTGTGGGAAGGGCAATGGTATGGATCTGTGTAACCTCTCGCATTTTAATCATACCCTCTATGGTAACAAATTGAATAGGCTTATAAAGCTCCATGGTCTGATCTTTAGTGTAGAACTTGTAGGCCTGAATGTCCTTATGCAACCAACATTCACCAGTAGTGGCAAAGGGTCTACGACTGACTTCATACTGCTGTCTAAATCTTGGGTTAGAAGGGTGCTCAAATTACAGATCTCCCGTTAGTAATCATAATCCTTTGACTCTAAACCTCAGCCTAGGATTAATTATAGAGGCACATGCAGTGGCCATCCAGATCGAATTTACAAGAAATGTGGGAGCATGGGGGAAGTGGCAGGATGTTGAATCTAACGATTTACACAAAAAGCTCCAGGAAAACCAGAAGGAGCAATTCGAGATATGCCAAAGTTCATATCATGACCCCTGCAGAGATACTTGAGGCCTTTGATAAAATCTGTAAAAGATCTGTGAACATCTAAGGGCCCCAAAACACCAATATACCCCTAAACCTCATAATTGGTTTGATAAAACATGCTCACAAGCACACAGAAGTCTCATAAAGGCAGTTAAACTTTGCCCGAGGGACCATGCCGCCATTAGTGCATGTAGGAAGTACTATAAAGAGGCGATCAAGAGACGGAACAAGGAGATTAGAAAAGAGGCTTGGGAACAGCTTGCTGCTGCAAGTGAAAGGAAAGATATGTCACAATTTTGGAGAGTAGTTAACGCACCCTTCTTCTCAAATAGCCCCTCCTCACCTACTGATGTGAGTATTCTCGAACACTCGTGGGTCACCAATTTCACTAACTTTTATGATTTAATTAAACCAGCCTGTGGAGAGAACAGTATTATAAGTGGCGCAGTGACTTGGGAGGATTCTCAGCCGCTAGTAATCACTATGAAGGATGTCATCTCAGCCGTGAGTAGGTTCTCCATTAAGAAGGCGCCATGCTGAATGAAGTTCCTGTTTACCTTTTTAAAGAAAACCTATTGTTCTGGGCCCCAGTGTTGGCAGGGTGCTTGGCTACTCACGGGTTTATGGCCCTCCCAAATCCTGGTCCAGGCAATAAATGTCCCTATTTTTGAAAAGGGTGACAGGAGTGACCCCCATTGTTATCGGACCATATCTCTAATTGATTCTACGGCCAAGGTTCTGGGAAGAATATTAATGGACCAACTTGAGTACAGGGCAAATGAGAACAATATCCTACCTCCTGCCAAGCACGGATTTAAACAGGGCATAATGACAGTGCACCAGTATTTAAACCTCCACTTATTATTGTGCAAAAACGTGCTCGCCAAGGAAGAATGTCTTTACCTGGCATTTATGGACTTAGGTGCAGCACTTGACAATGTGATAAGGACAAAATTGTAGAACATGCTCGCAAGTAAGGGTGTTAATCCACGCATAGTTCACCTTCTTGCCCAACTGCACACTGATGTTGAAGGATGCATTAGATTTGGGCCAGGCGGAGAGTGCACCCCCTACATTAAGGTCCGGAAAGGGTTTAGCAAGGGGTGTGTGCTTGCGCCATTCCTGTTTAGTATTTGCGCTAAAAACCTTGATGACCTTCTGGTAGGGGCTGCAGCAGACCCAGCCAGGGTAGGGAACCACTCATTACCTGTCCTGATGTACACGGATGACTGCGTCCTCATTGCCAGAACAGACCTGGGACTCCAAAAACTTCTAGACACCTTTGTAAAATGTATGTATGATCTAGGCCTTACAACAAACACATCTAAGCATGGCAGACAGTGAACATTGCCAAGGTGCACCCTGCGCACTACAGCATTGCCTCTGGCTCAATTACCAGCTGGAGATAATGCTATAGGCTGTTTCCCGTTGGGCCAGGGGTCAGAAACTAGTTTCTACCCGCTGACCCAGCGGGAAACTCGTAATGGGGCCGGCGGGGAAGCAGTCACAAAGGCGGCAACTTCCCTGCTGGGATTTCGGCGAACAGACTTTTCTGTCCGCCAAAATCATAATGACTCCCTTAGAGCCAGCAGTACTACAGGCAGGTTCAAAGGCTCTATGGATAGACCAACATTCCCATGGTGCATATCAACCAGAATCAGCAATCAGGATAGAAAGGAACAATGGTACCCTCAGGAAGAGAGATGAGATTTCTTCAGAAACGCACTTGAAATGGCTTGATGCCCTGCCACTAGCACTATGGCCCATTTCTGTTCTCCATTTCAAGCAATGACAGGGACCTTACCAGGTCCTACTCATCACCAACACCGCCTTTAAATGTCGTGGTCTACTGATGTGCCTCTACTTATCTCATGAATCTCACTGCAAGCAAGCTGCTCCTCTTATAGAAGGCAAAGTGCCTGTTTCTGTTTCTGGACCTGTGACTGTTCCCAGATCTGGATTGCCCTACTGGATTGTTTTCAGCTGCTATCCTGTCATCTGTGGGCCATGTCCTCCTGTTGATCTCACATGCATGCTCCACCACTACTTTGTGCTGCTGCCCCTGCAGCCTCACATTGTTACCACATGGATACCAGATTCCTTTGTGAGTCTTGCCTGATATGTTTGACATTGTCTGGAGTGTCTGGTTTGTGCTGGGATAAATCTTCACTGTCAAATTGGGAATCGTTCCAAGGCCTAATTGTACTGAACCTGTTGTTGCATGGAGCATCTGCTCTGCCCACGGGAACAACTGTTATGTGTTGTTTCAGGAAAAGTACTGACAAAGGATTCACATTTATTCTTTCTGGATTTGCACGCACATTTCTATTAATGTAGGAGAGAGTGTCCCTTTGATTGGTGTACCCCTCAGCTACAATGACACTTTTTTTAAATTGTTCTTTATTGAGAAAACGAGACACGTACATAACAGATCATCAGGCTGGACAACAGTATAATTTGACATGATACCCATTACAGCATATTATGAGGAGATATGAAAAAAAGGAGACACAGGAAGGAGGTGGCAAGCATGGGGGGAGGGCAATAGAATACATCCATCAGTAGTAGTGCCGGCATTCACCTTAAATTGCATATACAATAAAAAAGGATGAATACATAGGCAGTCATGTAGAAGCATAACCTCATATATTCATAAATAAGAGGGGAACTGCAGTGCAAAAGAGGGAAAAGCTGTGCAGACAGAACTGTGGGACCAGATGCCCCAGGTTTGCTGGAACATAAACAGAAAGCGTGCTCACATTAGGAAGTGGATAGCTTACGGTGGTCTCTGGTCGGAAGTGGGCTGTAAGGCAAGCATATAATATCCCAACCTGTGATCTGCGCACTCCTCCCCGCCTGATAGTGTAGCTTCTGGATCACAGCATTCTCCCTCTGTGCCCAACGCCACAACTCAGGTTGCCAGGCAGTTATCGATGGGGCCACCCTCTTGTATTCATCATGATG
Source organism: Pleurodeles waltl (assembly GCF_031143425.1). NCBI lineage: Eukaryota > Metazoa > Chordata > Amphibia > Caudata > Salamandridae > Pleurodeles > Pleurodeles waltl. Next base: position 933,886,196 of record NC_090440.1, on the reverse strand, counting down.
GCATGCTTGGCTAGTGTGAAAGTGAGGTGGATCAGTTTTTTCCTCGCTCTATCAGTTTTAGGTGGCAACACCACCATAGGGGTGTTACCCAGGAAACAATTCAGATCGCCTAAGTCTGAGCCCTCCGGCTGCCATACATCAGTTATACATTTGCCTTGATCTTTTGTATTGTGGACACTGACTGATTTACATATAGCTGGGTCCAAACTGATGTGGCAGTGGGCAATAAAATGATTGATTGAGGTGCGGCCCTGAGCGATTGCCAGTGGCTGAGATTAATTCAAGCATGCCATCCATCACCTTTTTGTTTTTGCATGTACCACCCTAAGTGCACTGGGTCTGCCCAGGCATGGGTCCTGGATTCACTGTGCCACTGGATTCAAGCTAGCCTGGAAGATGAGGAGTGATACCCCGAAACTGGTCCCAGGATGCTTGTTTCCAGTCAAGGGAAGACCTAGCCTGGCAGTTCAGGCTTGACTGTTCCCATGGGGAGTGGTGTCAAGAGTGATTTGCATAGGGTTGGGACCAAAATGGAGTGGCATAGTGGGCAAAACAATGATGGATTGGGATGTGGCCTTGTGCTATTGCCATTGGCTGAGATTAATTCTAGCATTCCATCCATCACCTTGTTGTTTTTTCAAAATAGTATGGCATTAGATTATAATTTAGCAGCAAAGGATGTGGGAGTTGTAGGTTCTAAATGTTGCATTCATCTTCTGAGCAGATCATTCACACTACATGAGCAAATGGACAACATTAAGGATAATTCTAAGTGACTACAGTAGTTAAGAAACGGGCTAGATTTTAATCTCAGAGGCATCTGGATGTGGCTCGTGGGGAAAGAAAATATCTGAAATAATCACTGTGATTTTTATTGTGATTGTTCAGTATGTGTAAAAATGTTAACGTGCATGATCCTATGCACTTGCACAAATAAAGGTAGTGTCAATACTCTTCTGTTTGATACTTTTAAGAATGATAAGAGAAGTGACAATGAAGATGTAAAAGAAGAAGCTTTGAGATCATGTGCAATTGATTTATCGTAAGAAAGTTTTGCCTCCTGGCAAAAAAGGGCAATTGTGAAAACATAATAGTGAACTCCTGTTGCTTTAATGTTCAAGCCCCTATGCACATGTATATTACAACACGTACTGTTATATTTATTGATCAAGTTTAGATGTTGTTATATAATATCTTGAAGCGCTCATTAGCCTCAATATGCATGCCATGTTTTAGGACTCCAGTAGAAGCCATTTAATTTGACGTAGTGCATTTGCACATTGCCTGCATCTCATAGCAAAGTGTAGCGTCATTTGTAATGTTAGTAAGCAGAAGCATGATTTTAGTGAATTAGTAAACTCAGCAGTGTGATCATGCTTATAAATATATTTTAGGGCCTGATTTAGAACTTGGCAGACGGATTACTCCATCAGAAACATTATGAATATCTAGTCTGCCTTATTACGAGTGCATTTTGTCCTGTGGCACTAGTAGTAAGGTGGATGAGACATCTGTCATGTGACTGAGTATCCCAGCCCGCCCACCTCTAAATCAGGCCCTTAGTTTCAAGGACATCCTGCATTTTCCTCCTTAAGAAGATCCTGCCACCTGCTCACAAAATAATTTCCGCGGAAGTAACACGTTTCTGTCACATGTTTAGGCTCACTAGACTTGTATAGACAGAAAAGTGTGTAAAAGCTGCCTGAAACTATATGCATTTTAGATTCTGAGCTCTGGTCGGTTGAAATGCCAATTGGCTCCTGATTATTTGTTGTGCTGCTTTATTTTTGCGTTAAACGCATGTTACATTTTTGGACATCCTGACGCATTTTAATTTATTTTGACAGCACGGTTGGCCTCCTGAACAAAGAATTTACAGTCCGATGTATCAAAAGGTGTAACACATTCTGTACCTAAGGTGCAATTTGTTGATACATACATGCCCTGGTGTCTGAAAATCCAAAGATGGCTCGGAAATTGAGCAATTTAAGAGGACTTGATACACTTCCGATGGCCACCCATTCAGGTTGGCAGACCAGGCTGTGACTTTTTTCCTGAGATGTACCATTTTCCTTGAAACCACAGATGCGAAGCCGTGGAATTTCGTTGTAACGAGTGATTACCACTTTGACGTTGACACTATTGAAAACGAAAGTATAGAAATCAGAGCAGGTTACACAACACATGTTCTGATACAATTACAATACATACCTCTAACATATTTCCAAGCTTTGTACTCACAAAGTATCATGCTCCACCCCGTTTTTCTATGTATGATAATTTGTTTGTTAGACACATTTGTGATCCACTCAGGAAAGAAAATAAATAATTAGAAAAGGCATCTTATTGACTTATTAAGAGGGTGTGCAACGGTTTTAAGTGATATGCATTGTTTTGAAAAGACAGTTACTGTCGGGTAGTCACTATCTGCACTTCTTTAATTTGAAAGGGAGAACATCACTTCTAGCACGGTGCAAAGCCTTTATTGGTTCGGGTACTTCTAGAAAACAAGTACTATGAGATACTGAGTACCGGCACTTCCCCACCTTTATTTCAAGCATTGCTAATGAGCAAAATGTAATCAGGTTTCATCCCACAAACATGTCTTAAATTCTACTAACACTGAAATTAGTGTGACAACATATTCCAAGGCCTTCGGAATGTGTTGCTCCCTCAGTTACCAAGGCACCCTAGTCTCGCGTGTTGACGTCTGCATTCCTCGCTGTGACTGAAATGCCTCCCACGGCAAGAGACCTGTTCAAGGTCCAACAGCACAGGTGTCGCAGAGCAGCTGATAATGATATACGGCGGCGCACCCTTCCGGTGACGCTTGCCTCCTCGTCTGCCACGAGGACTCTGCGTTTGTGACTGGAGGGCAGGAGGTTCTTCTTCCATGGGCGTTCTACCAATCCTGAAGCCACAGCGAAACACTTGTCCCACTTAATGAAACTGCTCAAAATATATTTCCAAAAGAGCTTCCTTAATCTCTGTAATTAAAACTAGAACATAAGCCCAAGGCGCGGCCGAGATCTGAAACATGACGCAGGTGTAATATTGTTGAGGATGTTGTGTACACAAAAGCTTTGGAAACAGCTTGACAAGTATGAGTTACACTGCTGCTCTGGTTTATTATTCGCAAAACATATCTCCTTTACAATATATTTAATTGTTTCCTGTATCTCAGACATACTGCAGTGATGGTGAAGGAACTGGGTCCCTTGTTCCCTTTCTAGAACTGTATTTTAGGGCATGACACAGAACATCTTGTCTAGAATACATTTCTGTTTCTTTCAGGGGCATACGGTAGGCCCTTGATCAAAATGATCAAAGTGCATTAAAAAAAGAATGGGAACTGTGATCATGAGTCCTATGAGGGTAAGGGGGGGGTTAGTTGGCATGGGGGCGAGTGGCAAAGTCGTAACTAAAAAGAACAGACTACTCTGTAACTATTTTGTTGGTCTTTCACCTTCAAACAACTATATAAAAAATAACACACACCTTAAATAAAAAATAGCTCCACCTGTTGCTGCCACCTCTTCCTTGGGTGAACTGAGAGTCTGCTTGGCTCACCTCCACCCGCAGGCTCCCGCCTGCTCCTCATCCCTGGTGGCTTAGTGGCCATCTGCAAGTAAGTATCTTCTGCCTCTCTTTACTTCTGCCTTTTGCTTCTACCTTCACTTTTTTCTGTTTTTATTTTCTTGTATTTTATTCAGTTTTATCTCCCTTGTCTCTTTTTCTGTCCAGCATCTTCCCCTGCGCCGCTGCTACCTTTGAGGCCCGTCCCCCACAAAGTGCTTTTCCACCCTCCTGCCTCCCAGCTGACTGGACCCCCGCCTCCCTCCCGTTCTTAATGGCGGCCACAATGCAGTGAGAGGAAGACTCCTCTGACTGCCTGGTCACCGTCTGTTGACCCCCCGTGCAGCTCCACCTGTTGCTGCTGCTGTTGTCTCTGCCTTGGGCAAACTGAGAGCCTGCTTGACTCTCAGTTCGAGGCCCACCTCCACCACAGGCTCCCGTCTGCATCTCATTCCTGGTGGCCTAGTGGCCATCTGCAAGTAAGTATCTTCTGTCTCTCTTAACTCCTGTTTTTTCAGTCTGTCTTTACTTCAGGTTTTGTTCTGTTTTTATTTTCCGATCTTATATTCTATTTTATCTCCCTTGTCTCTTTTCTATCCTGTGCCTACCCCCACACCGCTGCTGCCCCTGCGGCTTGCCCCCAAAAGGCACTTTTCCCACCCTCCCGTCTGACCGGACGCCCCACCTTCTCCCATTCTTAATGGTGGCCGCAGCGTAGTGAGAGGGCGACTCCTCTGACCTCCTAGTCAGCATCTGTTGCTCTCCCCTGTGCAGCTCCACCTGTTGCTGCTGCCTCTGCCTTGGGCGAACTGAAAGCCTGCTTGACTCTCAGTTCGAGGCTCACCTCCACCTGCAGTCCCCAGCCTCCACCTCATCCCGGTGGCCTAGTGGCCATCTGCAAGTAAGTATCTTCTGTCTCTATTCACTTCTGCTTTTACTTCTGATTTTGTTCTGTTTTTATTTTCCTGTCTTTTAATCTATTTTATCTCCCTTGTCTCTTTTTCTGTCCAGCGTCTTCCCCCATAGCGCTGTTGCCCCTGTGGTCCCACTCCCCTTCTCCCAGCAAAGCACTTTTCCTGCTCTCACGCCTCCCAGCTGACTGGACCCTCCGCCATCCTCCCATTCTTAATGGCGGAGGCAGCGTAGTGTGAGGGCGACTCCTCTGACCTCCTGGTCAGCATCTGCTGCCCTCCCCTGTGCAGCTCCACCTGTTGCTGCAGCTGCTGCCTCTGCCTTGGGTGAACTGAGAGCCTGCTTGACTCAGCTCGAGGCCCACCTCCACCCGCAGGCTCCTGCCTCATCCCTGTTGGCCTAGTGGCCATCTGCAAGTAAGTATCTTCTGTCTCTCTTTACTCCTGCCTTTTACTTCTGCCTTTACTTATTTTTTGTTCTGTCTTTATTTTCCTGTGTTTTATTCCGTTTTATCTCCCTTGGACCCTCCCCTTCTTAATGGCGGCCTGCTCAGCGGGTGCACCTCTGGCAAGCCAAAGGTGTGCCAAAGGCAAGCCCGTCTGTGCCCATCCACGTCTGGACCGCTCCCAGCGCTACAGACCCTGGCTCGCTCCCCATCCGCCAGTTTGAAACCAGCACTCTACGCTCCCTCATCCCAGAAAGATCCTCAGCCTACAACCCGGCTGCCACCACGAACACCCATTGACATTTTACTTGTCGCGCATGCTCCTGCACCCTCCAAGGACCAGCTCATGTTCTTGCACCAAGCACGGACCTCAAGTGCATACACCTCAACACACTCTCCCTCGTCAAGCACACAGTAGAAGTCTGGGACTTCCTCAACTCAACAGCCTCAGATGTTGCCTTCTTCACGGGGACATGGATCACCCCCACCGCTGCCCCTGACGCCACCATGGCCATCCCGGACAACTGCAAAATAATCCACAAGGACAGTGCCATCCGGCCTGGAGGAGGCATTGCCATAATCTACAAGAACAACCTCCGCCTGACAACCACCAATGAGTCACAGTCTCAGTCAACTCATGAGCACCTACATTTCCAGACCCAGACCAACCCAAACACCACCCTCTGTGGCACCCTCATCTACAGGTCACCCGGACCCCGACCCCTACCCAGTTCTATGAAGATATTGCCGACTTCGTCACCCCCAAGCACTCACCTCCTCCGACTACATCCTAGTCGGCGACCTCAGCTTCCACCTTGATAACCATGATGACCCCAACACCACAAACATCCTGGACAACCTCACAACTCTCTGCCTCAAACAACTCGTCAATGTCCCCACCCACAGAGCTGGACACATTCTTGACCCTGTTTTCTCTGCAGGGAACAACATACCATCTCCCACACCTCCGTCCACATTGGATCGACCAAAAGTGCATCCACTTTACCTACAAAAAGAACACCACACGCCACTATGTCCCCCGCCCCTCTGGCAGACCCTGGGGCAATGTCACAGGAGCACCACTCACCAACGCTCTCAACCACTCCCTCCCACCAGATGTAGGGAATGCAAATGAAGCCACATGCAACCTACACCGCTGGCTATCGAACTGCACAGATAATGTAGCCCCCCCTAAGGAAAACAGCAGGAAATCGACAGAGCAAAACACCTGAATGGTCTATGGCAAATCTACAGGAATCCAAGCGCTCCTGCAGATGACTGGTACGGAAATGGAGGATCAACAAATCAACCAAAGATCGCACAGCCTACAAAAATGCAGTCACCACCCACCACCAGAACATTGGAGCCAGCAAAAAAGCCGCCTTTCAAGCACACCTCAACACCTGCGCTCACAACAGCCAAGAGCTCTTCGCCATCGTCAAAGAGTTCACGAACCCTGGACAGAAACCTCATCCATCCCTCCCTCCCAAGACCTCCTCAACGACCTCACCACCTCGTTCACCGTAAAATCCAGGACATCTACGAAGGCTTCAGGAACCAAAACCTGCCAGCACCGCTTACCACCACGGGCCTAGCACCTCACCAGATACTGAACTCCTGGACCCCCATCACCAAAGAGGACACCCTAAGACTGATGAACTCCATCCACTCGGGAGCACCCTCAGGTCCCTGCCCTCATCATATCCTTAACCTGGCCAGCGCCACCATTGCACCAGAGCTCTGCCAAACCATCAACCGATCCGCTGAGACCGCCACATTCCCCTCAGACTGGAAGCACACTGAAATCAACCTGCTACTCAGGAAACCCACCGCCGACTCTGGGGAGCTGAAGAACTACAGATCAATTTCTCTGCTCCTTTTCCCAGCCAAGGTAATGGAGAAGGCCGTCAACCAGCAACTTATCGAATTCATTGAGACACACCGCATTCTAGACCCATCCCAATCCGGATTCAGAAGCAACCACAGCACTGAAACCGCACTCTAAGCAGCCACCGACGACATACGCATCATACTGGACTGCGGAGGCACACCCACACTCAACCTTTTCGACCTCTCTATTGCATTTGACACCGAGACACCTTTTGCGACAGACTGCGGTAAGTCGGCATCCGAGATAAAGTTCTGGATTGGATCAGGTCCTTCCTCACCGGAAGAGCACAGAGGGGGTCATTCCGACCTCGGCGGTCTTTTTTCCAGACCGCCGAGGCCGGGGGAGACAGAATACCGCCATTGCCGGCGGTATTCATGCCTCCCTATTCCGACATTTCCGCTGGCCCAGCGGAAATGGCACATCAACATTGCCGCCGGCTCGTAATAGAGCCGGCGGCAATGTTGATGTGCAGTAGGTGCAGTAGCACCCGTCGCGCATTTCCCTGCCCGAAAATTGGGCAGTGAAATGCGCGATGGGGCTACACCTGGGGGCCCCTGCACTGCCCATGCCAAGTGCAGGGGCAGTGCTGGGGCCTCCAGGGGCCCCGTGCGTCCCCTTACCGCCAGCCTTTCCATGGCGGTGTGTACCGCCACGGACAGGCTGGCGGTCGGGGACTCATAATCCCCAGGGCAGCGGTGCTTGCACCGCTGCCCTGGGGATTATGACCGCCAGGCGGAAACCTGGCGGGAAAATGGAGGGGCCGGCGGTATGGCCGTGGCTTTTGCGCCACGGTCATACTTGCTGGCGGGACACTGCCAGCCTGTTGGCGGTATTCCCGCCAGCAAACCGCCGGCCGCCAGGGTCGGAATGACCCCCAGAGTGTCAGACTGCCGACTTTCATGTTAGAACCCAAAGACACATGCTGTGGAGTGCCCCAAGGATTTTCACTCAGCCCAACTCTTTTCTACATCTACATGGCATGCTTGCCAAGATCACTAAACAACATGGGTTAAATATAGTCTCCTATGCAGACAACAACCAACTGATCCTTTCTTTGTCTGAGGACTCTGCTCAGGCCAAGAGAAATTTCCACAATGAGGCTAGCTGCCTCAGGGTTAACTCGGACAAGACAGAGATCCTCGTAATTGGCTCCACCCCTTCTGCCTGGAGCAATTCCTGGTGGTCCACTGCTCTGGGAAACGCCCCCACCCCAACACAGATCACACGCACACCCTGGGCATCATCCTGGACTCCTCTCTATCCATGACCGGCTAAGTCAACGCCGTCTCTTCATCATGCTTTCACACCCTCCGACTCCTATGCAAGATGTTCAAGTGTATTCCCTCCGACATGAGGAATACAGTCACCCACGCACTTATCACTAGCAAACTGGACAATGGCAATGCACTCTATGCTGGCATCACCAGGAAACTTCAAGCAAGACTACAAAGAATCCAGAATGCAGCAGCCAGTCTCATCCTGGATATCCCCCGACACAGTCGCATCTCCTTCCACCTCAGAGACCTAAACAGGCTCCTACTCAACAAGCGCATCACATAAAAACTCCTGATCCACACCTACAAGGCACTGCACCACATAGGACCGACATACCTCAACCACCACCTCCCCTTCTAGCACCCAACAGACGTCTCTGTTCCTCCCAGCTCACCCTTGTAGCTGTCCCCAAGATCCAGAAAAGCACAGCAGGAGGATGATCCTTCTCCTACCTAGCAGCCAGGACATGGAACACGCTACCTCTGAAGCTCAGGCAGACTGCATCACAGCAGTTCAGGAAGGACCTCAAGACCTGGCTCTTGGACTGAGCAGCACACACAAACAGTGCCTTGGGACCCTATAGGTGATTAGCCTCCATCTACAAATCCATGATTGATTGATTGACTAATGTCCCCAACCTATGCACCCCAAGTCACAAGAGGCCCCCAGTGACGCACACATGGGGTTAGTACTGTACCTCCGATACCACAAATATACCAAATAAGACTGTCAGATAAGTTTGGTATTGACCCCAGTAATAATTGGGATGAGTTTGTGGAGGAGTGGATGTTGCAATATGTCATGTCTGCATGCCAGTCTCTTAGTAAAGGTAATGGCCCATGGTCCTGCCTCATCAACCACCAGACACTTAGCAAGTAGAAGACCCATGGCCACTAGTCTCCTAACTCCCCTTTCCATGTCTTTGTCAAATCCCAGTAGAGTTAACAATGGTGTAGCCGTCAACCTGATGCCCACTCGTTGTCCCAACTCTAAAATATTGCCATCCAGAATTTATAGACGCCCAGGTAGGTCCATGTCATGTGGATGAAGTCATCGCCGCATCACCTAACATCTCAGACAGTCAGCAGTGGAGTGCAGCCCAAACTTCCAGGGTCCACATGGGTGTAATTAACTTGATTGAGGTATTTAAAGTGGATTAGCCTCTGTCTCCTGTTTAGAGAAATGGATTGTGTCATAGAGCAACATTATGCCCATTGAGCATCTGTTAATGCAGTACCTAAGTTTCTCTGCCAGTTGAGGATGGCTTTTAGTAAATCAGGCCTACGAGTCTCTTGTGCAAAGGCATATAGGCCCTCATTACAAGCCTGGCGGTAAATGCCGCCTACTGCTGTGCTGACGGCCGCCAACATACCGTGACCGCTGCGGTATTCTGCCATGGGTATTATGACCCACCCTGAGAATTCCGCCACTATACAGACACCCACACAAGTCCGCCACACCAAAGGTCAGTGATAAACTGGCGATAGCAAAACCCACACCGTTACGGCAACAGGAATACACCCACCGTATCACGACCCACGAATCCCTGCGGCGGTCTTTGAATCGCGGTAAATCATTGGCGGTACAAACCACCATGCTCAAAATACACACACACTTACAAAACTACACCGCATTGGACAATTCAAAATACACACACCTGACACACACACCACACCCACACACTCACACTGCTATAAAACACACACCCACATTACCCACAACCCCTTACAGCGAAAAAATAGATATCAGGCAGAGAGAGACAAGCCACGAGCACCCACTCAATCAGAGCCACAGAACGCCATCACCCATACACCATTCGCGCACATCACAGCATACACCCCAACACATCACCCCACACATCCTTACACATATCACGCACACCACATCCATGACACCCCAAAGATACCCTAGGTTTTCTGAGGAGGAGCTAAGGGTCATGGTGGAGGAAATTATCCGGGTAGAGCCACAGCTATTCGGATCACAGGTGCAGCAGATGTCAATTGCAAGGAAGATGGAGCTATGGCAGAAAATCGTAGACAGGGTCAACGTCGTGGGACAGCATCCAAGAACCAGGGATGACATCAGGGAGAGGTGGAACGACCTACGGGGGAAGGTGCGTTCCTTGGTAGCAAGATACCAGGCAGCAGTACAGAGGACTGGTGGTGGACCGCCACTTTCTCCCCCACAACTAACAACATGGAGGAGCAAGTCCTGGCGATCATGCATACTGAGGGCCTTGCAGGAGTAGCATGAGGACTGGATTCTGGTAAGTCAAATCTTAACTACTTTATCCCCCCCACACTACCTGCATGCCATCACAAACTCCTACCCCTACCCTCACCCCCATTACTCCACCACCTTACATAAACACCACTAACACAACCCCCCCATCCCAATACCAAGCCCTGCATGCAACAACAATGCATGTACACCCATTTCCACAGCATGCCCAGTAGAGAGACTCACCCATCCCACAAAATCACCACTCACACTATGCCAAGCTGACAGGGAAATCACAATCCTACAGGGAAACACACCCATGCACAAGATGGCACACACAGACACATTAACAATGCATTTGCATTCCCACAAGACCCATACTCAATGTCCCCAGAGAGGAGGTGCCAGTCACATCCAGCTCCCCATCTGAGAGGCCCTGCACACCTGGATCAGGATGACCAACGTGGCCCATCCGGAACCTCCGGACAGTCTGTTCACCTGCCACAGTCCCAACTCACCCCAGAGCCTCCCCCCTCAGGAAACACCAGCACAGCACCCACCCAGCGGGCCCATGCCACTGTCCCCAGGACACATCAATCAGCAGTGTGTCCACTACTACAGGGACCCCAGGCAACCCCACAAACTGAAGACAATCAGGGACCTGGGGTCAGTGGCAGTTGTCACATGGTTCAGGGGACAGAGGCACAGGACAACAGGGAAGCTGGGAGAACTGCTGTGCGACAAGGGGAGGACAGGCCCACGGAACCGACTTTCCACAAGGCACTCTCCAACATCCTGGGAGCATACCACCATTCCCAGGAGACAATGGGCCAGATACTGGTCAAGTTGCAGGAGACCCAGTGCCGCAGGAGGGACAGTACCTGGGGATCAGGGAGGACCTAACAAAAATATACACCATCCTGGTCACCATTGGAGGGGTTCTGGCTGACATGGGCAAGAACATGAGGGAGGCAACAACGGGCGCCTGACACTAGCCAAACTGAGGAACAGCCTTCTACTTCCGCCAGCGCTAGTGGACAGGAGGCCCCGCCACTGGAACAACACACCAGCACCCTACCCCCTGCAGACGGAGAACCACCCCGCAAACAGTCCCTGTGATCCAGGCAGAAGCCAGAGAACATTGCCCAGGCCCCCGCTAGGAAATAAGACTCTCCTGAATGTCACCCTTGTGTCCCACTCTGTTACCCTGTCCACCTTGAACTGCCATTGCTCACCTTCCTATGCCCCATTGGACAATGCACCTGTGATACCAAGAGACTGTACTCTACCCTGGACTTTCCTCCACCATCACCCCAGCCCCTTGCACATCCCCCTCTACTTATGAGCACCTAAATAAACACCCTTGGAACAGATACCAATCTGGAGTCTGTCTAATGATTCACAAATATATTATTACAACATTATCAAAGCATTGCAACTCAAATGTACAGTGAAATATACTTTAGGATGACCTTTGGTGGGCAGCAGTACACATAGCAGGAACCAGATTGGGGTACAGAGATCTGAATATAGAGATTCCAGAGGGAATAGTCAGTGGCCATAGACATAGGGAAAGAGGCTGCCTTGTACAATGCCCAACAGATAACTGAAATGCAAAGTGGAGTTAGTGTCTTACCTGTGTGTCACTGGAAGTACTGCTGTATTATATTGGTTCTGTTGTTCACATCTTCTTCCTCTGCCTCCTCTTCCTCACTGTCCACAGGCTCCACCGCTGCCACAAGACCATCTCCAGGCACATCCTCCTGCAGAAAAGGCACGTGGCGTCTCAAGGCCAGGTTGTGCAACATGCAACATGCAACGATGATCTGGCACGCCTTATTTGGTGAGTAGTACAGGGATCCACCTGTCAGATGGAAGCACCAAAACCTGGCCTTCAGGAGGCCGAAGGTCCTTTCAATGATCCTCTTTGTACGCCCATGTGCCTCATTGTAACGTTCCTCTGCCCTTGTCCTGGCATTCCTCACTGGGGTCAGTAGCCATGAGAGGTTGGGGTAACCAGAGTCACCTGCAAATATCAAGGGATAGTTGTTAACCACACACTCACCCTTAGGGACAATCTCATACCCATACCCCAATTCATACTGGGTGGGGACCTTTGGCTCACCTATTAGCCACAACCGGTGCCTCTGGAGTTGGCCCATCACATATGGGATGCTGCTATTCCTCAAGATAAATGCGTCATGCACAGAGCCAGGATATTTGGCATTTACATGGGAGATGTACTGGTCTGCCAAACACACCATCTGCACATTCATCGAGTGATAGCGTTTTCTATTCCTGTAAACTTGTTCATTTCTTGGGGGGGGGGGACAAATGCCACATGTGTACCATCAATGGCACCAATGATGTTGGGGATATGTCCCAGGGCATAAAAGTCAGCCTTCACTGTGGCCAAATCCTCCACCTGGGGGAACAAGATGTAGCTGCGCATGTATTTCAGCAGGGCAGACAACATTCTGGTCAACACGTCAGAGAACATTGGCTGAGACATCCCTGATGCCATGGCCACTGTTGTTTGGAAGGAACCACTTGCCAGGAAATGGAGCAGGGGCACACATTTCATGAATTGTGGCACGATCAAGTCTGTAGGTAATGATAATGTGTCTGTCCTCCATAGTCAGAAGGTCCACCAGGGGTCTGTACAGCGGAGGATGTCGCCATCTCATATTCTGCCTCAGCGGTTGAAGCCTATGGAAGAGAACGGTGAGCAGAGGGTCATATTCCCACATCTATTGCACTAATGTTGATTTGTTTACTTTACAGAAACAGTATGTGAACTCGAGAGTCAGTTGATGTGCCAATGTCTGCCGTGACACAGTTAGGTGCCATGCCCTGTGCCCCCCTGAAATGGCGGCTGCCTGACCTGTGAGGAGGGACAAGTAGAAATGAGGTAATTGCGCTGGTGTTGTGCGCTTTCGCTGTAGGCGGTCGAAGACTGTGCTGCAACTTTGCATTGGTTATCATTGGGCCCTGTGGTTCCAGAAGCCAATGGCAGTGTACGTCGGCAGTGACGATACGCACCGCCACGGACATGACTGCCATTTTCTATCTGTTCACTCACTTGCTACCTGACCTTCAACAGGAGAGGACCTACACTGCAAGTGCTGCTGTGACCTGTGTCTGGAACTGACCATGGCTCATGTGTCTGGGGAAAGGGCCCCTGCCTTCACTGCGGAGGAGTTGGAGAGACTGGTGGATGGGGTCCTACCAAAAAGACAAAAGTACACAGTTCCAGCCAATAGACTAGTACAAATGTTTACAGTAAGTAATAGTGTCTATGAGACTGCTCTTATTAGAACAAGAGCCCTCACTCACCAAATGGTGACATGCTTCATCATCAGGCTTTTGCTCCTCGTCCGGCCGGCACTGCAATGCCTGACGGGCCCCTCATGGGGGCTCTTTGCCGGAGATCTTTTGAGTGTAAAGAATGCCGGTAGCTGAGTGCTAGTATGTGGGATTGGTATATGGGTATGTGAAAATAAAAATGGCTAGAGGTCTGGAAATATCGTATTTAATCAACCCAGACCCCTGTCATGATTAAAAACAGAGTGTGGGTAAGGATTAGAAGTAATGTCTAGTCCACCCTCAGAAAGAAAAAAACTGTCAGTCCCTGAATCAGGGGAATGTGGAGAGTTAGAGTACAGAACTAACTATACTTCTATCATCGGGGTCAACATGTTTCTCGCAAAAAATGTCTGTTAAGATCGGTGCGATTCATCAGGACCAAAAAACGTACCTAATCCATATGTTATAACCCAATCCGGGATTTCTTTGTACCACAAAAACCTACAAAGAGCAGAAAAACAGACTCAAAATACAAATATAACCATGTGCACAGTGAGCTCATTCCGGTGAGAAACCCTAATGTGCAGTGTATCACTCCGTGAAATATAAATCAAACAGACTCCTCTCAATTTAGAGGATTAATCCTTACCCTCCTTGTATTAAAGGATGGGCCCCATCGGGATAGCGATAAGCATCAGTGGTCCAGGCTTGTATAGTAAACTAAGTATAGTAGTAGATGACATGTCATAGATAACAAGTATAAATATCTCAAGGATTATAAATCCATTCAAACGATTCAGGACAAACTTAAATCATGGCTCAAACATGTCCAATAACAGAAAGTCCTAAGTATGAGGACACAGGTAATCACCATAACTATGAGGAATATTGTTAGTCAATTCAAATTGTCAAAAAAATCTTAAATCATGAGTCAAACATGTCAAAAAAATGTGTATTGTGTAGGCAATCGCCAATCCAATAATGTACACCAATAGTATTAATAATAAGGACACAGGGTCATTGTAGTGTCCAATGTTTAATGGCAGCTCCCACCAAGGATCAAGAAGGGGCAAAGAAAGTGGTCTGCAATATAGATAGTTACTCTTAAAAACAAGTTGAGGAAATGGCCCTCAAAAATAGACAGCTCCCATCAAGCGGTTACCCAGAAAATTATCTCGATTCACTTGCGTTAAGAAATGCACAGAGAAAAGTATTCATGAAGAAAAATATCTCTCCAAAAAGTATCACATATGTAAAGATATTGCTCAAGATTCTAATATGGGTACAGGGATACCCCTGTTAGCGTAAGGCATAGTTTGCATCAGCCCCTAACCGAGATGACAGCTCCCACCAAGCTTTAGGCAGACCGATGTAGTGCTGTATGCTTGCGTTAAACAGTACGTGAGCTTTAATAACAACTGCAGAAGGCCCAGAATCGGGCCATCTGCTTCTTAAAGAAAGGTAACATAGGACTTACCCCGCTCGTGTGGCCACCGGGTGGATAACCTACCACTGCTCCTCGTCCCAGAAAGAATGAGACATAGCCGGAGAGGGGCGTATAAATGGTGGTGGGGCATCAAGCTAGAAAGAGGACTGGGGAAAAGCGGAAGCCATCTTGAAGGAATTCCCTAACAATAAAAGAGTGGCGGCCATTTTGTAATGGGGTTAGGAATAGGAAATAGTGGCAGCCATATTGTAGAGATGTTTTTGTAACAAAGAAATGGCAGCAATATTGTAGTGGAATACCAATACAGAGGGGGACCTGTAGTCAAACATGGGTGGCAACCAATAGCTGTAGGATGGGGTCCTACCCCAGTACACTTTACTCTACGGTCCCCCAGACAAACAGGTGAGTACACTGTGAGCATGATGTGTCGGCCATGAATGTATGGAGTGCTGTGTATGTAAGCCACATGTTGGGGGGTGCAGAGGCATCCTGGCCAGAGTGCAGCATGTAAGGTGGTCAATGTATGTGCATCAGGGGATGGGTAGGATCTGGTGGGCAATGAGTGTGACGGTCCAGAAGGGTGAATAATTCCTTTTTCTGCTGTCTTTTCCCTCCAGGTCAGTGCCCACCAGAAAAAGGGTATTTGGTGTGCCATCGCCAAGGAGGTGCGGACCCTGGGGGTCTTTGACAGGCGGAGCACCCACTGCCGCAAGAGATGGGAGCTGCGCCACTGGGTAAAGAAGACGGCGGAGGCCCAGCTAGGGCTGGCCTCCCAACGAGGAAGGGGTGCCCGTTCACCATGACCCCCCTGATGTTCCACATCCTGGCAGTGGCCTATCTGGAGTTGGATGGGTGCTTCAAGGCATCACAGCAGTCACGAGGGGGTGAGTACAGACTCTGAAAGCTGACATTGCACGTGTTAAAAGGTACCTGGATGGGGGATGTGGGCTGTGGGTGCCCCTAGGCCAGGACGAACATGGCAGGGTAGGTCCCTTGTTGGGCAGGCTCTGGAGCTCTCCTACCCCAATAGTGTAAGTGGGCATCTACTAATTGGCAGGGTCCTGTGGGTTTCTGGTGTGCAGATGCTGGCGTTAGGCATTGTACCCCATGGGCTGGTGACTGTCTTAGTAAATGGTTGGGCATGGCCTACTGCATCGGGCTGCTCCCTATGTGTTGTGTACGCCAAAGGTAGTGGTGTTGCTGGCATTGACCAAGTGTTTCCCTGTCTCTTCCCCCCCTTTTTTGTTTTGTTACCTTGTCTTTATGTGCATTTGCATCATCTGGCGGGGGAGCAGAGGCACCGGCGACGGAGGGAGCTGCATCCCAAATGGGTCTGGAGGCCGAATCCACCAAGGGTGAGGGCACCAGTGGGACGGAGGGTGAGGGGAGCACCACAGCAGGGACAGGAGGGGAGACCACAGATAGCGACTCCTCCTCCGATGGAAGCTCCCTGGCGGTGGCGGACACCTCTCTGCCCACCCCAACAACAGGTACAGCCACCACCCTCACTACCAGCACCGCCCTCCCAGCAGCCCCTCAGCGTGTTTCCCGTGGCCGCTCACCCAGAAGGGTGGGCATCTCCTTCACCCCAGGCACCTCAGGCCCTGCCCCAGTCAACCCTGCTGCCCTCAGTGGGGAGGCTATTGACCTCCTGAGATCCATCTCTGTTGGGCAGTCAACCATAGTGAATGCCATCCAGGGCATTCACCCAGATCACCACAAAAAAGTGGCTCAGGCAAACATAAGTACCACACTTCATCTCACAGACACTCACACAAGCACCATACCCATACAATCACACCAACATCCACTGCCTCCACTGTGTCCCCCTCCTCCTCTTCGTCCGCCTCCCTCCCGGTAGCGTCTACACTCACACCTGCATGCACTACTTCTTCATCCACTACCTCCATCACCAGCACGCCCATCACAACACATCCCTCATGAGCAGTCACCACCCCCACAACCATGCACATGTCCTCTGTGTCCTCTCCCAGTGTGTCTGTGACTGCTTCCTCCCAAAGTACACAAACCCAAGCACCCACCCACCCAGCAGCCATCCACCTCACAACAGCATCCAGCCCATGCACCTTCACCCAAACTCAGCAGACAGACACCTCCTACAACCACTCCCTCTTACGCCACTCCCAAACCTTCTCCATCTTTCCGTCCCAGTGTGTCTAAAAACTTTTCCTGGCAAACATTGACCTGTTCCCTACCACTCCCCCTGCGTCCTTCCCCTGGGGACAGGTTGTCCAGATCCCAGGCCAGCACCTCAGCCACCAAGTCGGAGTCCGCTGTGGTACCTGCAACTCCCAGGGAATCAAAGAGGGCACCCGTCAGACCAGCTAGTGTGCCACCGACCCCTGCAAAGGACCAAACCATTCCGCCATCTGCCAAGGTGAAGAAGGGGACAGCATGCAGCAAGGGCAAGGAGCACGACGCACCCAGCAAGGCCTCCTCCAAAACTCCAGCTGACAGAGCCAAGGTCCCAGCAGCATCTGCCAAGGTGAGGAAGGGGCAGAAAAACCAAGCCAAGGCACTTCAGGCATCGTGAGGGCCTGGTGGCCACCATCAGAACCGACAGCCCCGCCACCTGTACCGCAGCCAGCACCGCCAGCATCCCCGCCAAAAGCACCACTACCTGCACCGCCACCTGCACCGCCGCTGCCACCACTACTGTCAGTGGCGGCATCCCCAGTGGGCAGCCGTCTGAGGCTGCAGGAGACGGGCTGGTGCCTCCTTCCACCACTGGCAGCACCGGCACCTGCACCACGGGCAGCACAGGCAGCATCCCCGCCACCAGCACCGCCGCAAGCACCGCCACCTGCACTACTGACAGTAGGACCACTACCAGCAGCAGCAGCCCCAGTGTGCGCCCGTCCGAGACTGCAGGAGACGGCCTGGAGTCTCCCACCACCACTGGCAGCACCCTCACCAGCACCAGCACTACCACCAGTTTGCAGCCTTAGTAGCCGCAGGATGGAGTCTGGCCCTGCCTCCATGGAGTTTCATGCTACCTCGTCCCCGCAAATCTCGTGCCTCAGACACCCAGGTGAGGGAATGTGAACTGCCACACCCCAAGTGCTCCTTCACTGGGCACAAAGCCCCCTCCAGAACCAGTGGAGATATGCATCCACTCATCCTATCCTTGGCAGGATGAAGTACACTGGGCACAAAGCCCCCTCCAGAACCAGTGGAGATATGCATCCACTCACCCTATCCTTGGCAGGATGAAGCACACTGGGCACAAAGCCCCCTCCAGAACCAGTGGAGAAGCCATCCACTTGAGAGACTGTGGCCTTGCACTCCCCAGGACCAAGAAGTGTGCAACCGACCCACGTGAGAGACTTGAGAGACTGTGGCTTTGCATTCCCCAGGACCAAGCAGTGGGCAACCTACCCACTTGAGAGACTTGAGAGACTGTGGCTTTGCACTCCCCAGGACATCGCTGTGGGCATGGAGCCCCCTCGGGGAGCAGTGGCGTTATTCCATCTTCCGGCTGAAGTGCCCCCCACTTCCCCATTCCCCTGAGGTGCCTGTGTGTTTTTGACCTGATGCCCCTGCAGTGTTCTCTCCGTATTGAGGCAGGAGTCAAGTGTGGGCTTGGCCCATGATTTTTGACCCAGTGGCCCACTGACAATTGCCAAGGATATATGTATGGCCTTCTGTACAAATTGTAAATATTTGTAAATACTGTTTTTCTATTAGTTACGTATATCTGCCTATTTCTAATATATCACTGATTTCACTCAATAATTTTTGTCCTTGTGTTCTTCCAGGGGTTTACGGGGTATAAATGTAATGTTGTTGAATGTGTTTGTGTGTATGGTGTTGTGGATGAGGGTGGGGGTGTTGCGTGTGTGTGTCACTCTTTTTTTTCCCCCGCCACTGTGTGCTAGGTGCAGTACTCACCGTGGTCGTCGCCGCTGCCTTTGATATTCCTCGTGTATGAGGAGGTAGACCATCATGGGTAGGACCTGTAACTCGACCCATGGTGTCCTGGTTCTTCGTTGAGTGTTGAGAGGTGAGTGGTTTACCTTCCAAACACTGTTTCCGCCGTGCTTTTGGTGGTGTTGGTACTGCCCCGGAAAAGCTGGCGGATAGGCGAGTTGTAATGGGGTGGGCGGTACATTGACTTCCGCCTGTCTGTTGGCGGTGACCGCTGCGGTGTTTGTTGCTACCGCCGTGATGGTCGGAGTGTTAAAGTGGCTGTCTGTGATGGCAGTTTCCGCTGTGGTCGTGATCCCATTTTTTTTACGGCCGGCCTGTTGGCGGTTTTACAGCCACTTTAACACCGACCACCAAGGTTGGAATGAGGGCCATCATATTGTGACCAGTTTCCCTTCTGCTGCCTCTTGTATCAACCATGAGAGTGCTTGTAGTTCAGGTGGCTCAAGAAGCTGGTCTCCAACTATCTCTTGGAGGGTGTGTTGGGCCCTAAAGTACTGGTATTTCATGAGTGGAGTCAGTGTTCAGCATAAGTGTCCCAGGGGGGCATACTGCCATCCTGGAAGAAATCACCCTTAGTTCCAAAGCCTAGTTTACAGAATGTATCTGCTGCACATCTATCTTGGCACAGTGGGAATCAAGCACACCATTCACCCCTAGCATGTGGGGAGTACAGTAGGGGGAGTGCCCGCTGGGTCATGAAACTGTGCCAAGCATGTGTTGTAGTGTTCAAGGAGTCAAAAATACAGAATCATTGTTTTGGGGGCATACAAATGGGCTGCAGGAGTGTATGCGGGAGCAAGATGTCTTGTCGATGTAGGAGGGAGGTGCATCATGGGGACCATGGATCCAGCTATGCACGAGCGTGCAGCCCTTTAATGCGCCTCCATGTCGGGGGCATTTAACCCACCCTTATCATATGGCAATGTAAGGACATTCCATTGGACCCTGGGTTGTTTCCCCGCCCAAGCAAGTCTAAACAGCAGAGACTGCAATGTTCCAAATAACAACAGGGGGAGCAGTATTGGGATGTTTTGAAAAAGAAACAAAAATCTCGGAAGGACCACCATTTTCATAAGGGCTATGCGCCCCCTTTGGGAGAGGGCGGCCTGATCCGTCTGTCTACAGTTTCCATAGTTGTCAAGCAGGAAAACTGACGGGTCTGTGTGTATCTGAACCCCCAGATAGCGAACTGAGGGGGTTATTCTAACTTTGGAGGAGGTGTTAATCCGTCCCAAAAGTGACGGAAAAGTGACGGATTTACCACCAGCCGTATTACGAGTCCATTATATCCTATGGAACTCGTAATACGGCTGGTGGTATATCCGTCACTTTACCGTCACTTTTGGGACGGATTAACACTCCCCCAAAGTTAGAATAACCCCCTGAGTCTGTTGTCCATGTAAGGAGAAAATCCATTGGCACTGGGGTCATGGTCGGAGTGAGGGGAAAAATGACAGATTTGTTCCAGTTAATCTTTAAACTGGAATGGCCTCTAAATCGCAATACCTCGTCGTGGGGCAACCGTGAGAGATTACGATCTAGGTCGCGAACATACAACAGGGTGTTGTCTGCATAAATGGATATCAACAAAGTGTATCCGAGGAAAGTAAATACCATCAGGCGTACAGCAGGGGCGACAATGGGCACCACTGCCTGGTGCCCCTGGTGATTTCTTCAGTGTCTGAGACCATTCCGCTAACCCTCACGCATGCAAAATACGTGACTGTTAAACTAATTGGTGACAGATGAACTTTTTTATGTTGTGAAACCTCTGCTGTTTACTGTAATCATTGCAGATATCTGTGTGTGTAACCGAAGAGCCACAGACTGAACTCTAGTTGGTTCAATGGGGAATAGTTAATTGTGAGTTTTTAGTGTTATGAGGTTCCAGCCTGTGACAGAAAGCCGATGAAAATGAACGGCTTCACAGGCAGTATAAGATAGGTACAAAAAGATTTAAGTTTAAGGTAAAAAAGTGCTTCCAGAATATAAATATGAGTAATATTCAGATTGTATATAGAGCACATTTTTTTTATTAACTGTCCCTTAAAAGCCCACACTCCACAGATCATCAGGTGACCTTACTGTACCTTTCAAACTCCATCAATTAAAGCAAATTCCGGCTTCCAAGCAGCATTTACATTTGAAGATTAACCAAATACTCACATTTACATTTCTTTCAGGGAGCAGACACCCTAGTTAAAAGGCTTGTTTCTTCTACCTGTCCCTTCTTCGGCTTCATGGCACGTGCTCCCCTCTTTTCTTCCACTTCAGTGCAGGCATCTCAAATGTCAGAATTAACCATCCTGGGAGGGTTGCCTTTTAACATAAAATAAGGCTACTGTTTTTGTCAAATTAAAAAAGTAGGGGCACGTCATGCCCCTCAGATCCCGCCACTTTGACCTCTGGCCTTGACACCTTTGCGTTGCAGGAGGCCTCTCTTCAGCTTCCCAACTTCATTCCAGCATCTCATTATGACTGTGAGGGGGCCCACCAGGGGGAAAGCTTAGGGGGTACCTCACCAACTTTTCCATACAGGTATCCTTTAGTTTTACCCCACTACCAGACGTGTGCAGATCAAAGCGTGGAAAAGTAAGGCACAGGCTGTTGAGAAAGCTACATGCTGTCCCACTCAGAAAAAGTCATCATTGGCAGGTATTAGGCTTGTAAGTAATTGTTACTATTTTCTCTTGAGTGCTGTGGGCCTTAATAGCTCATTTAAGAGGACAACAATGGCAGTATAGTCCTGGCCATTGGAATTATGTGATTGTGCGGCTGCAGTAATTTTTGCATAATTAGAGATTTGCCACATTGGTCACATAAACCATCAGATTCCGCATAATCTGCAGATTTAAACAAAAACATTTATTTATAACTCAAACGGTTGAAAAGTTACTAGAAATGCAGTGACACGTGTTGTTGCGTGGTGGGAAGTCCTTTACAAAGCCGGACTGGTCACCTTTCTGTTGCTTATTGTTATATTTGGCTTTTAAATTGGTACTAATGAGGTGCAACCAAGGCCCAGACAGTGTTACCAAGTTTTAAAGTGAGAAAATAACGAGGTAATGCCATACGAAAATGTGCCTTTTCTTGTAGCATAATTTACTCAACCCTGCCACATAATTTGGTCCTCTTCTGCAGTATGATTCCAGTGGCCCTGAGTATAGGGAATGCCGTGCTATGCAATCATATAAATTCATGGGTTGATGTGTTTGGATGGCAAGCGGTTAGGGAGAGTGGGGGCAGACATCTAGGGCTGTGCTCCATCTTTCAAGGCTGTTGGTGCTAAATAACAGATTTTAACTTTGAATTCATCTCTAACAATGAAAGAAATATTGCGAACTTTGTGCATTTAAGCCTATGCGCCCACTGCAACTTATTTCCTAATACCTTGAGTTTTTCTTTTATTTTTTTAAAAACAGTTGGAAAATTCTTCACGTTAATGAAATCTCCAGTGTATCTTTCAGGTATCAAGTCAAGTGGATTTAAGTATGAACCAGTTTTCCAAATGGACTTATTTTCCCAAATCTTTTTTTAGCAATAATACTGTAAGCCAATCCTTAATCAGTAGCTACTTGTAAGCAAAGTAGATTCCTTAAACTCTGTCAATTTCTTCAACAAAGTGTGGAGGTTACTGCCTAAAATTATGGCAGATCATCTAGAGTGCCTGATTCAACACACTACCTGAAGGAGCTATCCTCCTGACAGACTTATGGAAAGGGCAGTGAACATTCCAGTATGGGTTTAGTATAGCTTCACTACTAAGCAGCAATCCACCCCAAGCATGACATTGAGGCTAGATATGTGGGTTCTAGCATTGCACTCCACTTTGTGGGTACATGCCTTGTATACACATTTGATGGTATTGATTCCAGTACCCAACAGGGGTCATAGGTGCCATTCTGGAGGAGACCTCACCAAATCAGCTCTTCCTGTGGCAGATGCAGCTGCTTTGGTGGGGAAACTGTTGCTTTCCTGCCAAAAACTCTAGATTTTGGGAGGTTTTCCTCTGCTGCCTTGGCGACTGAGGGAAATTCTCTACAAATGCAGCTGCAAGATCACCCACTTAAATTCTAAATCAGGCCTTTGATGCCATTCAACTTCAAATGCCTGCTACGTATCTTCTTTTAACCGTACCGATCATTTCTAACCTAGGAGACCTCAGGTACCCCTTGGCGATACATGGTTATACACAGGTTTGGATACTTTTTTCCTAGTTCTCATCCTTGGCATACATGGTTCTCACTCCTAGGTGGAGGCAAGTATGAGGCATGTTGTTTTTGCTATTTCACTTAGGTCTCTGTCTCACACGTGTTTTGATGATGTGGTCCTTTCATTTACTCATCTCATTTTTGTAAAAT
Source organism: Pleurodeles waltl (assembly GCF_031143425.1). Taxonomy (NCBI): domain Eukaryota; kingdom Metazoa; phylum Chordata; class Amphibia; order Caudata; family Salamandridae; genus Pleurodeles; species Pleurodeles waltl. The sequence continues at coordinate 933,862,812 of NC_090440.1, read as the reverse complement.
CATCTGTTCCCAACAACCGACGATGTATGCACAGGCTTCCGTGATCTCTTAAGAAGCCAGGGATCAACATCATCTCTTTGATAATGAGGGTATGGCTGAACTAAAGTCTATCCCCTTTAAATCCACGGAAGGTGTGACGCTGCAAATTAACAACAGGGAGAAACTTTTCCCTGGCTTGAAAGGTCCCACTTTTGTGTTAATAGGCTAATTGTAGAGCTATACATTCTAAAATAAATGTAGGGCATTTAAAAAGGTACAAGAACAATTTCAAAACAAATGGCCCTGTTTGTTGAAATTTTATAGATACGCTTTTTAATGGTCTATTAAAGAATGGCAATTTATTTCAAGTTAGAAAATATTTTTCAGTAACTCTACAAAAAGCTTAGCCTATTTGAAATAAGTAATATATTGCATAACGTTTTATACAACAGTGGCAACTGTTTGAACATTTTCAAAAGTTAGTCATAGTTTTTCTGTCGGGCAATCCTTAATCTATTAAACCAACACATAGCTCTTATTGTAGTAAACAAAATAATTTAAAAATATTAATTCATATGTTCTTGTGACATTTCAATAAACAAATAAACCCATTGTAGGAAGTTTGCTCTGTATATACTATTTCAAAGTAAGAAATAGTGTGCACAGAGTCCAAGTTTTCCCCTCAGAGGTAAGATAGTGGCAAAATTAGATAATTCTAATGTTCTATTTCGTGGTAGTGTGGCCGAGCAGTAGGCTTATCAAAGGATAGTGTTAAGCATTTGTTGTACACACACAGGCAATAAATGAGGAACACACACCCAAAGACTTACTCCAGGCCAATAGGTTTTTATATTGAAAAATATCTTTTCTTAGTTCATTTTAAGAACCACAGGTTAAAAATTTACAGTAAACACTTTAAATGCAAGGTACTACACTTAGATACTTTAGGAACTTTGAATAAAAGCAATATCCTATACAGGTTTGTAAAAATGGCAATACGCTATTTTCAAAGTGGACACAGTGCAAAAATCAATAGTTCCTGGGGGAGGTAAGTAAAGGTTACATTAGGTGGTAAGTAAAACACTTACAAGTCTCAGTCCTGGGGCATAGGCAGCCCACCGTTGGGGGTTCAAGGCAACTCCAAAGTTACCACACCAGCAGCTCAGGGCCGGTCAGGTGCAGAGGTCAAAGAAGTGTCCAAAACACATAGGTGCCTATGGAGAACAGGGGTGCTCTGGTTCCAGTCTGCCAGCAGGTAAGTACCTGCGTCCTCGGTGGGCAGACCAGGGGGGGTTTGTAGAACACTGGGGGGGGGACAGGTAGGCACACAAAATACACCCTCAGTGGCACAGGGGCGGCCGGGTGCAGTGTGCAAAGTAGGCGTCGGGTTTCAGGTAGAAAACAATGGAGGGACCCGGTGGTCACTCTAGCAGTGCAGGCAGGCACAGGGGGGGGGCTTCTCCGGACAGCCACCACCTGGGCTAGGCAGAGGGTTGCTTGGGGGTCACTCCTGCACTGAGGTTTGGTTCCTTCAGGTCCTGGGGGCTGCGGGTGCAGTGCTGATTCCAGGTGTCAGGTCCCTTGTTACAGGCAGTTGCGGTCAGGGGGAGCCCCTGGATTCTCTCTGCAGTCGTCTCTGTGGGGGCTCAGGGGGGCCATCTCTGGTTACTCACGGGCTCGCAGTCGCTGGGGAGTCCTCCCCGAGGTGTTGGTTCTCTGAATCTCGAGCCAGGGCATCGGGTGCAGAGTGTGAAGTCTCACGCTTCCGGCGGGAAACTTGCAGTCTTTGGAAGTTGCTTCTTTGTTGCAAAGAAGTAGCTGATTTTGAGCAGGGCCGCTGCTCACGGGAGTTTCTTGGTCCTTTAGTCCAGGGCAGTCCTCTGAGGCTTCAGAGGTTGCTGGTCCCTGTCGGATGCATCGCTGGTTGCAGGTTTTCGAAGTTGGAGACAGGCCGGTGGGGCTGGGGCCAAAGCAGTTGTCGTCTTCCTCCTTCTCTGCAGGCTTGTAGGTCTGCAGTCCCTCTTGTTTCTTCAGGTTGCAGGAATCTGATTTCCTGGGTTCTGGGGTGCCCCTAAATACTAAATTTAGGGGTGTGTTTAGGTCTGGGGGGCAGTAGCCAATGGCTACTGTCCTTGAGGGTGGCTACAACCTATTTGTGCCTCCTCCCTGTGGGGGGGCACATCCCTAATCCTATTGTGGGAATCCTCCAAACTCAAGATGGAGGATTTCTAAAGGCACAGGTCACCTCAGCTCAGGACACCTTAGGGGCTGTCCAGACTGGTGGGTGACTCCTCCTTGTTTTTCTCATGATCTCCTCCAGGCTTGCCGCCAAAAGTGGGGGCAATGGCCGGAGGGGCGGGCATCTCCGCTAGCTGGGATGCCCTGGGGCGCTTTAACGAAAGGGGTGAGCCTTTGAGGCTCACCACCAGGTGTTACAGTTCCTGCAGGGGGAGGTGAGAAGCACCTCCACCCAGTACAGGCTTTGTTTCTGGACACAGAGTGACAAAGGCACTCTTCCCATGTGGCCAGCAACATGTCTGGTGTGTGGCAGGCTGGCAGGAACTGGTCAGCCTACACTAGAAGTTGGATTGGATTCAGGGGGCATCTCTAAGAGGCCTTCTGGGTGTATGTTACAATAAATTGCACACTGGCATAAGTGTGCATTTATTGTGCTGAGAAGCTTGATACCAAACTTCCCAGTTTTCACTGTAGCCATTATGGAACTGTGGAGTTCGTGTTTGACAAACTCCCAGACCATATACTCTTATGGTTACCCTGCACTTACAATGTCTAAGGTTTTGCCTAGACACTGTAGGGGCATAGTGCTCATGCACATATGCCCTCACCTGTGGTATAGTGCACCCTGCCTTAGGGCTGTAAGGCGTGCTAGAGGGGTGACTTACCTATGCTACAGGCAGTGTGAAGTTGGCATGGCACTCTGAGGGGAGTGCCATGTTGACTGAGGCGTCCCCAGGGTGGCATAAGACATGCTGCAGCCCTTAGAGACCTTCCCTGGCATCAGGGCCCTTGGTACCAGGGGTACCAGTTACAAGGGACTTATCTGAGTGCCAGGGTTGTGCCAATTGTGGAGACAAAGGTACAGTTTAGGGAAAGAACACTGGTGCTGGGGCCTGGTTAGCAGGGTCCCAGCACACTTTCAATCAAAACATAGCATCAGCAAAGGCAAGAAGTTAGGGGGTAACCATGCCAAGGAGGCATTTCCTTACACCCATTATGTTAAACTTAATAAAAGCAAGCATCCTAACTTTGTTAATACTCATAAACATTTAAGCAACCAGTTCTACCAGCTATGTTATGCCTGTCTTATGTGCGTAGAACACGTTCTTACCCTATATTTGTGCAAGAATAGTGCTTCAGACAGGTATCTCAACCCTTCTTACAAGCTTGCTTTTACAATGCTGCATTACATTTCTGCCATTTAAATACTAAACATTCATCCTTATATTCGGCCTCACATTCACATGGATCAGAGGTGTATATTGACTAGAACTACATATAAGAAAACCAGGCAGATTGACTGTAGTTAAATTGCTTCAGAAAATAATAGTGTGTTCACATATCGGTGGAGGGATGGAGAGGATAATTGATGAGTTAATCAAGAATATACGCGGTTAAAGCAGATTTAGCAAGAGAATTATAGTCATACTAGCTAGTGGTACTGGGAGTCAGAATAAAGATAGGTGAAACATGTGAATGAGGCTATACAGGGGGCTTACAACATGCAGAAAAGTGATAATAGAGTCATATGCCCCATTTTGCGTAACACACCAAGGTGATGGAAGGAATGTTTCAATTAATCTGTCACTGGCAACAGCTCTGGGTCACATTCCATACCATAATTGTTCTCCCATTGTGCTATTCCAGACAAAGACCGCCTTGGCAAGGGTATGACCAGAGGTGAGTTGTGTGCTCACTCTGCTACTGAAACCAAGCTGGGACCAGGAGGTCCAGGCAGTTCAGATTGAACTGTTCCTCTTCCAGCTGAACCAAGACTGTTTTGCATATGGCTGGGTCAAAATTGAGGTGGCATGGTGGGCAAAAGAATGATGGGTTGGAATGCTGTGCTGTGCTGAGCGATTGCTAGTAGGTAGACTTATTACAACCCTTTTATGTGTTTTATATCCTACCCCAAGTGGCAAAGGTATACGCAGATGTTGGTCCTGTGCTCACTGTGCCATAGGAACCAAGCTAAACCCAAATGAAACCGGTCTTGGGCTGCTTGTGTGCCATTTCAAGGAAAACCTATCCTGACACTACAGCGCTGTTGCTGTTGAAGGAAGGCAATGCACTATTTCTTTGCTATGCAGTATTGCCACAAAGGCACTGTTCATGCTAATCTCAGATCATTACTAATCATGTAAGAATAATTATGGCACAGGGCCTGAGCTATGACAAAACAATTTATGCCAGACAGTAAGGGTGCCATCAACTATGGGGTCATAAATCACTCTTAGAAGCTTCAACTAAGGAAATATAGCGCTAGGACGAGGAGGCAAAATGCCACGTCTCCTAGAGCACTGGAAACAACACTTCTATTTCCAGTGGGGTAAAGGACTTTTAATGGGGGTTTTACAACTTGAAGCAATTTGTGCCCTATTTAAATGCCTGCAAACATAGAGTGGTGAAAATGCAGAGCATGATACTGAGCACAGATCACTGACATGTCATAAATGGGACACCTATAATTGGTGCAGAAGGTACAGTGATACTGGGCCCGGAGGTCTAAGCCGCCCACAAAACCCTGCTTGGTGGTGTATTTTACTACCTATTCAAAAGTAGGAGGGGTACTTTCATTGTTTGCCCAGTGACCCATGATACCCTTTCTATGTCACTAATATGCCGGTAGCCTGTGGAATCTTCTGTTCCTTTTTAGTACCTTGCATGTCAGAGGATGAAAGTCATTGCTCTAAATTACTATCTTTAGGTGGTCGAGGAGACTCCTTAACGACCATTAACCTTTCTTTTTTCTTTTCTACCTTATAACTTATTGAATAGGGCCTCATTCACATAGGTAACTTAAACCTTTGAGTAGTTTATAGATTTGAGTAAGGTTGAATACGTTTATTACTTTTTGCTTATTTGCAAAGTTACTATTAAAAGAAAACAGTAGTAAGTCCAGCACCACACATGGCCAAACACTGGTATTGCAACACCCTTCTACATAAAATAATGGAGGTCAGGAATTAAAATATTTTAATAATATTATATTAAGATGAATATCAGACAGAAATACACTTAGTTCATTGAAGTACAAATTTATCTGCAAAATTCCATTTTCTTTAGCTTAGGCTAGCCTTTGGAACAGATATGATGTTTGATATTATGCTTTTATGTATACGTAGCCTGTTAGTATAGCCTAAGTGTCAGGATTTGTGGATCTTGATCAATAAAGTCTGAAGGCAATCTGCCCTACTCCCTAGAACATAGCTCCGCCCATGTGTAAGTAAACATGGAAAGCAGATCTATCCCCTGAGGTAAGGGGGGCAGAAGTGAGAATGAGACGAGACAGTTGGAATTGTGTGATTTCATCAACAGCACGTCTCCCATCCTTCAGGAGTTTCGCATTAGGTTTTCCCAAATGTGAATACCAAATATATACCAAATCTATAAAAATCAAACAATCGGGAAACCATACCAAAATGTCATCCAGATAACAAGCCAGAGTTCAGGCCATAAGATCAGGGAACCGAGCAGGGAAACAAAACATAGGCGAGGAACATAATAATAGTGAGCGAACTCTAGTGATAGCGAAGCAGCCATTGCAACACAAAATGTTGCGAGGCACCTCCATAAGTGAGGTGGAGTTCTTATAAACCCCAGCTACCAATGGCAAGGAGGCCCACCCCCCGCACCTCGACCTCCACCAATGGTGTTTCTGATGCACACCTACCATAGACCTTCAGAACCTTCCTGCCTTTCTCATGCATAAACTACGGCAACCAGTCCCAGAGGCAAATCCCCACATCAACTAACTCCCTTATTTTTAAAGCTTGCTTTAAAGGAATCACAGTCACAAATGACAATACAAAGAAGTGTCCTCTGAGAGTTTTAGGAAACTGTAGTTTCTTATTCCCAGAACCAGTGGATCATTTACATAATGAAAATAGCATTGTATGTTATGTAAGGGTGTACTTATCAAGTAGCATTTACATTATTGATTAAAATATGAAATTGTGTCAGTGCTAAGACTAACCCTTGCAAACTGAAATTCATAGTGAGCTAGAACTAATGGTTTGAGAGGTTACACCGCTGCTCTGTTTTTATGGTGCACTGTGGTAAACGTATCCTGCACCCAGGTCATATCCGAATTTACTATTATCTCGGGGTTTCCAAACAATTATCGTCAGCCCATGAACATAAAGGAATTTAAAGTACTTGGACCAGGGGTTTTTCAAAGCATGATCGAGGTCTAAGCAATCCCTTATAATTTCCCGGTTTAACAACTTTGTCTACAGCTGCAGCCAAACTGCAGTCCACGCTGTTAAGTGATGGAGGACTAATGTGTCTGCTGTGTACTGGACTCCTAGCTCTTGGTGGACAACAAAAGCAGGTGTGCATTCAGGGACACCGAAAAGTAATCTCAAATATTTGTTTTCAGCTATCTGGAGTGCAGAGAGGTAGGTGTAATTCCGTATGATACTACAAAAAGTCCTGCCAAGATGCATTTGTCTGGTATATGTATAGAAGGGTTTGCAAATTTCTCTTGGAAACAACTAAGGGGAGACATGATCCAGCATCATCAAACTGGACCCATAGTGAAGGGAAAGAAGAGACCTTAGCCAGCAAGTGGCCATGAGCATAACAAATTTTGGGTCTTGACTGCCGAGCTAGTATGAGCATCACAAAGGACTTACTATAGTTTGTTGGCAAATCCAAAGAACTCATAAAAGAAACAAAGGAGTCAATTAACTTTTGCAAGCCACACCTGTTTTTGGCTAGAAGAACGGCATCATCTGCATATAGTAGGGCCAGGGGGCATGTGCCCACCAATGGAAGATCCTGACCAACTTTTATAAACTAACAAACAAGGCCATACATATAGTTCACACTGGAAAGGTGCCAAGGTACACCCCAAGTGCACTTCAAAGGGGTTACAGCAGGATCCGTCAATATTATAACAGACTATGGCTGACATGTCTTTGTGCAAGTCTCTAAGACAGACAAAACAATGTTAGGATCGACCCCATAAGTAAAAGCATGGCCCAAAATTTATCATGGTTAGCTCTATTGAAAGCTTGCGTTAAATCCATGAAGCCATGTAAATATTGCCTGGTTTAACAATTGAATGTTTAGACATCACAAGATGATCAATTGTACTCAGGCCCGACCTAAAACCATACTACAGGACTGATAAAAAGTGATTCTCTTCTGCCAAAGTCAATGGTCTATTAAGAACCATTCCCCTGAGCACTTTCACTGTGGAGTCTATTAAAGAGATGGGCTTGTAACATTTTGGGTCCTCCTTGTCCTCCTTCAAAATCAGGACAATTATTGAGGACCATGAGGGCAAAGGCCCGACCCTGATACCAGCATTTAGGGTCTGTGCGAGTACAGGCGCCTAGATCTCTGGTTCACTCATGAATAGATCCACGGGGATCCCACCTGAGACAGGGGCCTTATTTCTTGACAAACTTAAATTCCGATCTTGACTTCTTCTACTGAGAAACACAGGGTTGAGACACCTGGTGTAGAGGGGCTAATGAGCTGACCTCCATGGGAGGAGTAGAGGAGAACTACATTTCAGAACAATTACCAACCCACCTGTTAGAAATGGGGTCTTTGGTTGGCAGTCAGGTTACCCCCTGTGCAAGCAAGGACCCTCACTCGAGTCAGGGTAAAAGAGAATCATCCTCAGATAACCCCCGCTCACCCTTTGGTAGCTTGGCATGAGCAGTAGGCTTAACTTCATAGTGCTAGGTGTAAAGTATTTGTACCAACACACACAGTAACTTAATGAAAACACTACAAAATAACACAACACAGGTTTAGAAAAATAGAAAATATTTATCTAAACAAAACAAGACCAAAACGACAAAAATCCACAATACACAAGTCATCAATTAAACACCAAAAAGAGTCTTAATGTAATTTTAAACACAACGCTAACGCTGTTAGCGTGGAAATGTACCTGGGTGTGTCAAATATAAATCCGCACAGGCGAGTGTGTGCCAAAAAGGGCTTGCGATGCGTTGATATCACTCACAAGCGAGACTGTGCTCGTTTCTCCTTCAGTCGAGTCGGCGTGCATCGTTTCTTCTCTCCGCAGGAGAGCAATGTGTCGATTCGAACCACACTCTTGGGTCTGGGCAGGCCTTGCGTTGTTTTTATATGCCTGCGATGTTTGTGTCGGAAATCCTGCTGCACGATGATCCGAAAACCACGCAGTGCTGGTTGCGATCTCACCAGCCTTCGTCAGCGATACTACGCGTCGTTTCTCCAGCCACAGGGGTCCATCTTCCGGTTGCATTGCAGGTGAGTGTCGATTTTCAGCTGCGAAGCCGGTGGCGCATCGATTTTTCAGCCGCAGATCGGAGTCGCATCGATCTTTTCCCTGCATGGCGGTCGGTGCGTGGATTTCTCACTCTTGGCCTCCCAGCTTCTCCTTTCAGGGTCCCAGGAACTGGATGGGCACCACTTGCAGAGTAGGAGTCTCAGCAGAGACTCCGTGCTGGCAGAGAGAAGTCTTTGCTGTCCCTGAGACTTCAAACAGGAGGCAAGCTCTAATTCAAGCCCTTGGAGATTTCTTCACGAGAAGGAAGGCACACAAAGTCCAGTCTTTGTCCTCTAGCACAGGCAAAAGGCCCCAGACACACACCAGGGGGTTGGAGACTGCATTGTGTGAGGGCAGGCACAGCCCTTTCAGGTGTGAGTGACCACTCCTCCTCTCCCTCCTAGCACAGATGGCTCATCAGGAAATGCAGACTACACCCCAACTCCCTTTGTGTCACTGTCTAGTGAGAGGTGCAACCAGCCCAACTGTCAAACTGACCCAGACAGGGAATCCACAAACAGGAAGAGTCACAGAAATGGGTTAAGCAAGAAAATGCTCACTTTCTAAAAGTGGCATTTTCAAACACACAATCTTAAAATCAACTTTACTAAAAGATGTATTTTTACATTGTGAGCTCAGAGACCCCAAACTCCACATGTCCTTCCGCTCCCAAAGGGAATCTACACTTTAATCCTACTGAAAGGTAGCCCCCATGTTAACCTATGAGAGGGACAGGCCTTGCAACAATGAAAAACTAATTTAGCAGTATTTCACTGTCAGGACATATCAAACACATTACAATTTATCCTACCTTAACCATACACTGCACCCTGCCCTTGGGGCTACCTAGGGCCTACCTTAGGGGTGCCTTACATGTAAGAAAAGGGAAGGTTTAGGCCTGGCAAGTGGGTACACTTGCCAAGTCGATTTTACAGTTAAAAACTGCACACACAGATACCACAGTGGCAGGTCTGAGACATGATTACAGAGCTACTTATGTGGTGGTACAACCAGTGCTGCAGGCCCACTAGTAGCATTTGGTTTACAGGTTCTGGGCACTTCTAGTGCACTTTTACTAGTGACTTACTAGTAAATCTAATATACCAATCATGGATAAACCAATTACATATACATTTTGTATAGGAGCACTTGCACTTTAGCACTGGTTAGCAGTGGTAAAGTGCCCAGAGTAACAAAAGCAGCAAAAACAGAGTCCAGCACACATCAACAACCTGGGGATCAGAGGCAAAAAGTTAAAGGAGACCACGCCAAGGATGAAAAGTCTAATACCACCTATCTGCTGTAATAGAAGACCAGAGCTGTGGTCTCTCTTGGGGCGTAAACAATGGACGATTAATTATTTCCCAAAATAAGCTACTGTCAGTCCTCCTCCCTTAACAAAGCTTTCCTCCTTTTGATCTCATGCTTATAAAAAAAGGCAGATTGTGATTAACTGCCTATCTCTAGGGGACAACTTTAGTGCCCTAACTTCTATGATCTCTAGCATAGTAGGTGTCAAACGATCTGTAGTTGGGTTTACTGAACGGATGTAAGGACGGGACAGTCAAAATTTGGTGCACCCCTTCTACCAACCCTTCAGTGGCTCTTGGGATAACCAACTCCTCAGCATCTTTGATAAAGAGGTAGTAAGCTCAAGGGCACAACTATTAAACAGCTTGGCTTGCAGGTCCATGGAAACTATAGTGGACCATTTTCCTGGGCCTCTGCTGACAAGTCCCCAAGTGCCTTAATGTGGGGACTGTCCTACACCCTAACCCCTCCGAATACCAAGCTAATAACAGATATGATCACTGAAAATAGTGTCATGTACCTTTAGTGTGTGAGTAGACCTAAATAATAAGGGAAATATGAAAATAAAATCGATAGTGGTGTCATAGCCTCTCCCTTTAGAGCTGCGGTAGAAATCAAAGTAGTCCCTTGATTAGAAAGTAACTTGATGGTACAAACCAAGTCTAAATGAAAAATCTGGGAGTTTGAGGATTCGCCCTGATGCGAATGTTACATGTGTGGGCCTTTCAGACTCAGAGGGCAGATGGCAAGGTGGGTTCTCACCGACTGCCTACTTGTACACAAATACATTTTAAAATCCCCCAACAGTAAAAATGAAAAGGGGTCATGACACCGGTCCATGAATGAGTCCATGAAGGTGCTGAAGGTCTGCAGGTTACATAATAATGAGTTAGAATTGTATGAATGAATCAGTAGCACATTTCCAATGTTTGGTAACTTGACGAATACTGCCTGGATAAGAGGAGACCTAGAATCGAACATTTTACACAGCATTTTAAGCCACAAGGATATCAAAGTAGTCAGTCCCCTTTTGCTCAACCCACTGGTGAAGGTGAGGTGGGAATGTGAAGAGCCTTACACCTATCCAAGCAAAAAGATGCAGAATGATTCCAAGTCTCCTGAAAGCAGATGATATGAAATTTCTTAACAAATTCAAGCCATGTCGGGTCACTTAGGTTTATGGTGGAGAGGCCTGCCACACTCCAACTAACTATCACTAGCAATAACCTGCCACCAACCTCCTTGTTAAGCTCCAGTTAAGGGTTGAGCAGCTTTACTCAACAAATGACATCAGTCACAGTTAACCAACAAATTTAAGGATTCAAATATATTGGTTACCGCCTGCCTTAACTGGACTAGCCTGACGAGCAATTCCTCGCCTGACTGTTATGGGCTTATTCGCCTCTTGTTGGTAGTCCTTGACCCGTGGTGGGCATTGGTGTCCATGACAAGTCCTAAAAGGCTTTCACCACTTCCTCAAACCTTTCTATACAGTCTATGAACAGGAGGACTACCAGCTCCTCTATCCGGGACTGTAGGTTGGACATATGTAGGATGCTGGAAATCTCATTCAATCTCCCTTTGAGCTGCTTAAAGGAACCCATCTTGTAGTTTAGATTAGTGCTCGTGGGTGGACAAAATACAGTCTTTGCTTTGGACTTCCTTGTAGCTGAGGTTCGTCTGACAGCCATAGGAATCTTACTATTATGGATACTTCCATTGGCTGATGAGTGAGACTTTGCTACGATAGTCAATGAGTTAGGGCCAAAAATGGTACCTGTGTCACAGGCACAGTGCACAATACTAGGCCTGTGTCAATCAACACAGCAGGAGGCCCACAATCCTCCTTCTCACCCCCCTGCAGTGAATAATCCCAGCTACTCTGCAACTGTAATGATTTCTTCAGTCAGGACACCCATGCAGAAGTTAAAAAGGACATAATAGAGGATTTAAGGCATAAGCTGTTAATTGGAGGCATTGTGTTCTGTGAGGTGGCAGTAGACTTATGTTTCCTCATCTTTAGTAGGTATTCTGAAGTCTACAAAGGAGGGGAGACCCAGCCTGCGCTGGTGTTACATAGCACCCCCTCATCCTTGGCCCCTGCAGAGCTCTGGGGCCTGTCGGCTTGGGCAGCATGGCAAGTGGCAACACCAAAAAGAAAGTCCTCCACTTTGGGAGAGTACCCCCCCTCTCCTGGGCCCCTTCAGCACTCTGGTACCTGTAGTCCTGGGCAACGTGGCAGATGGCAACACCAAAAAAGAGAAAGTTCTGTGCTGCTGGAGAGTGCTTGTTGTTATATAGCGCCTCCTCCGGTACCTGGCCCCCGCAGCACACTGGGGCATGTAATCCTGGGCAGTGTGGCAGGTGGCAACACCAAAAAGAAAGCCCAGCTCTGCTTATTGTTATATAGCACCTCGCCCCCTACTTGCCCCCTGCAGCACCCAATGTCCTATATATCGGGGCAGCATGACAGGTGGCAAAACCAAAAAGAAAGTCCTGCTAAGGTATATGAGTGTATTTTGTATAGTTTGCGGGGTGGTATCCTAATTTATTCAGATTATTTGGAGGCACACATAGAGCAAGTTAAGGTAGTCCTGCAATGGGATCACTATCGTTTTGCTAAACTGGATAACTGTGTGTACTGTAAAATGTTTGGGTTGCAAATGAACAAGATGAAAGTGTGAGTAATTGAAGAGTGGTTGACTCCAACCTCAGCGAAAGCTTTTTGGGTTGTTCCAACTTTTACAGAAGGTTCATTCATCACTTTTCTGAAATAATAAGAAACATTACGAGATCACTGTTTAAGGTAGCAACCCTTGCATAAATCAAAGAGGTCAGCCAGGCATTTAGGGCCAGAGGTATCAAACAATGTTGCATTTGCAAGCGGTGCGAATGGCAAAGTTCTGCCATTTGCGAATGCAAAATAGCATTCAATGATGTATTAAAAGCATTCACAGTGCATTTTTAAGGAATTGCTAAAATAGCAATTCCCTAACAATGCAACTAGATTTTGCAAATCACAAAATGTGATTCACAAATAAGGAATCGCTAATCCAATGTATGAAGCAGTTGCAAATTGCGACTAGTCACAAAATGGGGATTTTGCATGTGCAATTTACCACAAAATGAAATCAGGTGGTAATGAGGTGCAACCTATATAAAGAGGCCCAGAATGCATCTGCCCTTTTCAAGAATGGCTGCACCCTACATCATGGCAAGGAGGTTGAGGATCCTGGCAGGTTTGAGTAGAGTGAGGAGGAGACAGGAGCGCATTTTCAGAGTGCACTTTACTCTCTTTGACCAGACAGAGGAGTAAATATTTGACAAGTACATGTTGAACTCTGTTATGATACTGGACGTAATAGCAGATTTACATCTGCAACTGCAGCGACACACACAGAGAACCCATTAAATACCCACTCAGGTGCAGGTATTATGCTCCCTGCACCTCTGATAGCCTCAGGAAGCTATCAGGGGGTTATAGCAGCAGCCGGAGGTGTGTCTCAAAGTGCGCTCTCATGCTTCTTTAATGCATTCCTCAATGCAATGTTATCTAAACTTAGGCCCTCATTATGACTTAGGCGGTCTATTACGTAGAACACGTAAATATTTATACAGGGTTTGGACTCTTGTGTTTTTTTATATTTAAAAATATGCTTGGAACAGTAAACAAAGTTATACCTGCTCATTTTACCACATGTTCAGGCCATGTTGCAATAAGCAATTTCATGTAAGAATTTTATGGTGAGGATTTGTATCTGTCCTTATCATCAAAGTCCTGGAAGTGATCCTAGCTTTGTAACAGATGTGATGACCAAATCAGTGAAAGCAACTAATTTGACATAGGCAGAAATTTGTTATACCAGTAATTAAAAAATGTTTTCACTCGCTAACATCTGATGACGCAGAAACGAAGGTTTTACATTTATTAGCGCATAAAACGTAGTGCTGCAATAATCAAGTGTGACTTTAACCGAACTAATAAAGATTGTACGGGGACAAATGTGCCCTCAGAGTAGTTCGCCAACATTTATAAGCGTGCTTTATATAACGTGATGTATTAGAATTGTACTAATCTGACATAACCGTAAACGTGTGCCATGATTTGCTTGTTTGAAATGTTTTAACTTAGCATAACTTTAGTGGAGGCTTCGGCCTAGTTGCCTTGTCTCACGGTTTAGATGCTCGTGTTTTCTAATGTGCTGATAAAACGTGTATTCTTGCTTGAAGCTGTACTTTTCCAGTGAGATCGGTTCACATGCTTATCTTTAAGGTTTCGTGCCAGCCTGGCATCTTCTTCTTTGCTCCAAGGTCAATCTGCAGGTGCAGACAATGAAAGCTCTGAAAGTGAATTAATTGGTAAAATATGTTGCAACTTACGTTCCCGACTCCAAGGATAATGTATGCCTAGGTAGAAGCTTGTGAATTGTTGTTTTTGATTGGACAATTTGAAGCCAACCTATGAATCCTCCAATGGAAGACCCTACTGGATTTGAACTGTTGTTTATTTAAACCTGGTGCACAAGAAGAAAGCAGCCATTACAGCCATTATACCCATTAGCCATTACGGACATTATTGCCCATTGCAGCCATTACCCGCCATTTGCAGGACATTGCAGCCATTATGGCCCATCTTGCCGACCTCGTAATTTTGCCATCTTCTACGATGCCAATTGATGTTCGACGCCATTTTGAATGAGACTTTGATGCTTTCTCTAATCGAGAGAAAGAGACTTTGAGTAATTCTCGCCCTAGAGACTTTAACTTTGATTCGTCCCTTTGCATAAAGTAGTAGTTTTGTCCTTTTATCTTGCCGCTGTGAGGCAATTGCCCCGTCCACCCTGCCCCTTTGCCCCCGTCCCATGCTGATCAACCGGTACCTGTGAGACGAAGACTTCTTTGAATGCTGATTGAATTTGGTAAATATGAAAGGATAAAATGTACAATTGCATTGTGTTTTCTTTTTAGGTAACCAACTGCTGATTTTTGATATGAGCCCTAGTTAGGAGTTTTTCCAAATTAATGTTACTAAATTGTTTTTGCATGAAGTCCCACATGCAGATGCTAATTTGATGTTAGATGAGGATTCATTTGTTGCACGATGCAATTTGAGACCTTGTTATGCTGACTAATGTATGCAATTAGCCTATTACAGATTATCATTTTAGTGGTTTGCGTTGCTATCATCGAATGCATTGTTATTCAAATGCTGCATAGATTGCATCTTTTCCGCCGTTATGGACAGCTATTAATGTTCATTTACATATATCATTTGGTGTTGAGACACATTTATATCGTGCTAGCTTTGTTAACCCCTTCCCCGCCACGGACGTAATGGTTACGTCCATGGCAGCGCCCGTGTGGCGCCATGGACGTAACCATTACGTCCTGAATGCTTCCCTCGGGAGAAGCGCTAGCGCTCCTCCCGAGGGCCGCCCCCCCACCCCCCTAGGTCAGGGCTGACCGGGGAATCCCTTCCCCTTCCACCCCCGACCCCCCCCACCCCCCCCCTGTGACGTCAGCGCGCGAGCACGCGCTGATTTGTCACAGGGGCCTCCCTAGTCGCGCTGGAAGCTCTGCTTCCAGCGCGATTGAAAAAGAAATGCAAAAGCATTTCTTTTTCAATCACTTGGGAGGCCCGGAGGGGCTTCAAAGGGAAGGAAAAGTATTTCCTTCCCTTTGAAGTCCCTCCGAGGGTTTCAAAAGCCGGATTGCTTGCAATCCGGCTTTTGAAACCCCACTAGACACCAGGGATTTTTTTTTTTTTCATTGAAATTGACCAAAGGGAGCGACCCCTTGGGCAAGGGTCGCTCCCAGGGGGGGCATTTTTTTGAAAAGGCCTTTTCTGCCCCCCCTGGGGGCAGATCGGCCTTACTAGGCCGATCTGCCCCCAGGGGGGGCAGAAACCTCTAGGCACCAGGGACCATTTTTTTTTTTTTTTTTTTCATTTTTTTTTATTGAGGTGGGGAGCGACCCCTTAGGCAAGGGTCGCTCCCCTTGGGGGAAAATTATATTTTGGCCATTTCTGCCCCCCTTGGGGGCAGATTGGCCTATTTTGATGAGGCCAATCTGCCCCCAAGGGGGGTAGAAACCACTAGACACCAGGGTTTTTTTATTTTTTATTATTGTTATTGACAAAAGGGAGCGACCCCTTGGGCAAGGGTCGCTCCCAGGGGGGGCATATTTTTGGGAAGGCCTTTTCTGCCCCCCCTGGGGGCAGATCGGCCTACTATTAGGCCGATCTGCCCCCAGGGGGGTCAGAAACCTCTAGGCACCAGGGAACATTTTTTTTTTTTGTTTCATTTGTTTTTTTTTTTGGTGGGGAGCGACCCCTTAGGCAAGGGTCGCTCCCCTTGGGGGAAAATTATATTTTGGCCATTTCTGCCTCCCTTGGGGGCAGATTGGCCTATTTTGATGAGGCCAATCTGCCCCCAAGGGGGGTAGAAACCACTAGACACCAGGGAGTTTTTTCTTTGCGTGAATTTCACGCAAAGGGAGCGACCCCTTAGGCAAGGGTCGCTCCCTGGGGGGGAGGGCAATTTATTTTAGGCCATTTCTGCCCCCCCCTGGGGGCAGATCGGCCTATTATTAGGCCGATCTGCCCCCAGGGGGGGAAGAAACCTCTAGGCGCCAGGGCAAATTTTTTTTTTGTGTTTTTTTTTTTGTTCTTTCTTTTTTTTAGAGATGGGGAGCGACCCATCAGGCAAGGGTCACTCCCCTGGGGGGCAAATTGTATTTAGACCATTTCTGCCCCCCTGGGGGCAGATTGGCCGATTTTAGGTCAATCTGCCCCCAAGGGGGCAGAAACCACTAGGCACCGGGGATTTGTTTTTTGGCGCCAATGTCACGCAGGGGGAGCGACCCTGTAGGCAAGGGTCGCTCCCGGGGGGCGGGGGGTGGGGGTTGGGGGGGCAAATTTTTTTTAGGCCATTTCTGCCCCCCCGGGGGACAGATCGGCCTATTATTAGGCCGAACTGCCCCCCGGGGGGGGGGGCAGAACACTCTAGGCGCCAGGGCAAATTTTTTTTTGTGTTTTTTTTTGTTGTTGTTTCTTTTTTTAGAGATGGGGAGCGACCCATCAGGCAAGGGTCGCTCCCCTGGGGGGGCAAATTGTATTTAGACCATTTCTGCCCCCCTGGGGGCAGATTGGCCAATTTTAGGTCAATCTGCCCCCAAGGGGGCAGAAACCACTAGGCACCGGGGATTTGTTTTTTGGCGCCAATGTCACGCAGGGGGAGCGACCCCGTAGGCAAGGGTTGCTCCCGGGGGGGGGGGGGGTTGGGGGGGCAAATTTATTTTAGGCCATTTCTGCCCCCCCGGGGGACAGATCGGCCTATTATTAGGCCGAACTGCCCCCCGGGGGGGGGGGGGCAGAACACTCTAGGCGCCAGGACAATTTTTTTTTTGTGTTTTTTTTTTTTTGTTGTTTCTTTTTTTAGAGATGGGGAGCGACCCATCAGGCAAGGGTCGCTCCCCTGGGGGGGCAAATTGTATTTAGACCATTTCTGCCCCCCTGGGGGCAGATTGGCCAATTTTAGGTCAATCTGCCCCCAAGGGGGCAGAAACCACTAGGCACCGGGGATTTGTTTTTTGGCGCCAATGTCACGCAGGGGCGACCCCGTAGGCAAGGGTCGCTCCCGGGGGGGGGGTGGGTGTTGGGGGGGCAAATTTATTTTAGGCCATTTCTGCCCCCCCGGGGGGCAGATCGGCCTATTATTAGGCCGAACTGCCCCCCGGGGGGGGGGGCAGAACACTCTAGGCGCCAGGACAATTTTTTTTTTGTGTTTTTTTTTTTTGTTGTTTCTTTTTTTAGAGATGGGGAGCGACCCATCAGGCAAGGGTCGCTCCCCTGGGGGGGCAAATTGTATTTAGACCATTTCTGCCCCCCTGGGGGCAGATTGGCCAATTTTAGGTCAATCTGCCCCCAAGGGGGCAGAAACCACTAGGCACCGGGGATTTGTTTTTTGGCGCCAATGTCACGCAGGGGGAGCGACCCCGTAGGCAAGGGTCGCTCCCGGCGGGGGAGGGTGGGGGTTGGGGGGGCAAATTTATTTTAGGGCATTTCTGCCCCCCCCCCCCCCCTGGGGCCGGCTGAGCTACAGGCCAAACACCACAGGTAGGCACCTTGCAAAAAACACCTCTGTTTTCTGTGAAAAAATAAGTTGTGTCCACGTTGTGTTTTGGGCCATTTCCTTTTGTGGGCGCTAGGCCTACCCACAGAAGTGATGTACCATTTTTATCGAGAGACTTAGGGGAACGCTGGGTGGAAGGAAATTTGTGGCTCCTCTCAGATTCCAGAACTTTCTGTCACCGAAATGAGAGGAAAAAGTGTTTTTTGGGCCAAATTTTGATGTTTGCAAAGGATTCTGGGTAACATAACCTGGTCAGAGCCCCGCAAGTCACCCCATCTTGGATTCCCCTGGGTTTCTAGTTTTCAAAAATGCACTGGTTTGCTAGGTTTCCTCAGGTGTCGGCTGAGCTACAGGCCAAAATCCACAGGTAGGCACTGCTTTTTATAAAAAAATGTGATGTGTCCACGTTGTGTTTTGGGCCCTTTCCTTTCGTGGGCGCTAGTCCTACCCACACAAGTGAGGTATCATTTTTATCGGGAGACTTGGGGGAACGCTGGGTGGAAGGAAATTTGTAGCTCCTCTCAGATTCCAGAACTTTCTGCCACAGAAATGTGAGTAACATGTGTATTTTTAGCCAAATTTTGAGGTTTGCAAAGGATTCTGGGTAACAGAACCTGGTCCGAGCCCCTCAAGTCACCCCTCCTTGGATTCCCCTAGGTCTCTAGTTTTCAGAAATGCACAGGTTTGGTAGGTTTCCCTAGGTGCCGGCTGAGCTAGAGGCCAAAATCTACAGGTAGGCACTTCGCAAAAAACACCTCTGTTTTTTTACAAAATTTAGGATGTGTCCACGTTGCGCTTTGGGGTGTTTCCTGTCGCCGGCGCTAGGCCTACCCACGCAAGTGAGGTATCATTTTTATCGGGAGACTTGGGGGAACGCTGGGTGGAAGGAAATTTGTAGCTCCTCTCAGATTCCAGAACTTTCTGCCACAGAAATGTGAGGGACATGTGTTTTTTTAGCCACATTTTGAGGTTTGCAAAGGATTCTGGGTAACAGAACCTGGTCCGAGCCCCGCAAGTCACCCCTCCTTGGATTCCCCTAGGTCTTTAGTTTTCAGAAATGCACAGGTTTGGTAGGTTTCCCTAGGTGCCGGCTGAGCTAGAGGCCAAAATCTACAGGTAGGCACTTCGCAAAAAACACCTCTGTTTTTTTACAAAATTTAGGATGTGTCCACGTTGCGCTTTGGGGTGTTTCCTGTCGCCGGCGCTAGGCCTACCCACGCAAGTGAGGTATCATTTTTATCGGGAGACTTGGGGGAACGCTGGGTGGAAGGAAATTTGTAACTCCTCTCAGATTCCAGAACTTTCTGCCACAGAAATGTGAGGGACGTGTGTTTTTTTAGCCAAATTTTGAGGTTTGCAAAGGATTCTGGGTAACAGAACCTGGTCCGAGCCCCGCAAGTCACCCCTCCTTGGATTCCCCTAGGTCTCTAGTTTTCAGAAATGCACAGGTTTGGTAGGTTTCCCTAGGTGGTGGCTGAGCTAGAGGCCAAAATCTACAGGTAGTCACTTTGCTAAAAACAGCTCTGTTTTCTGTGATATGTCCACGTTGTGTTTTGGGGCATATCCTGTCGCGGGCGCTAGGCCTACCCACACAAGTGAGGTATCATTTTTATCGGGAGACGTGGGGGAACGCTGGGTGGAAGGAAATTTGTGGCTCCTCTCAGATTCCAGAACTTTCTGCCACAGAAATGTGAGGAACATGTGTTTTTTTAGCCAAATTTTGAGGTTTGCAAAGGATTCTGGGTAACAGAACCTGGTCCGAGCCACACAAGTCACCCCTCCTTGGATTCCCCTAGGTCTCTAGTTTTCAGAAATGCATAGGTTTGGTAGGTTTCCCTAGGTGGCGGCTGAGCTAGAGGCCAAAATCTACAGGTAGTCACTTTGCTAAAAACAGCTCTGTTTTCTGTGATATGTCCACGTTGTGTTTTGGGGCATATCCTGTCGCGGGCGCTAGGCCTACCCACACAAGTGAGGTATCATTTTTAACGGGAGACGTGGGGGAACGCTGGGTGGAAGGAAATTTGTGGCTCCTCTCAGATTCCAGAACTTTCTGCCACAGAAATGTGAGGAACATGTGTTTTTTTAGCCAAATTTTGAGGTTTGCAAAGGATTCTGGGTAACAGAACCTGGTCCGAGCCACACAAGTCACCCCTCCTTGGATTCCCCTAGGTCTCTAGTTTTCAGAAATGCATAGGTTTGGTAGGTTTCCCTAGGTGGCGGCTGAGCTAGAGGCCAAAATCTACAGGTAGTCACTTTGCTAAAAACAGCTCTGTTTTCTGTGATATCTCCACGTTGTGTTTTGGGGCATATCCTGTCGCGGGCGCTAGGCCTACCCACACAAGTGAGGTATCATTTTTATCGGGAGACGTGGGGGAACGCTGGGTGGAAGGAAATTTGTGGCTCCTCTCAGATTCCAGAACTTTCTGCCACAGAAATGTGAGGAACATGTGTTTTTTTAGCCAAATTTTGAGGTTTGCAAAGGATTCTGGGTAACAGAACCTGGTCCGAGCCCCGCAAGTCACCCCTCCTTGGATCCCCCTAGGTCTCTAGTTTTCAGAAATGCACAGGTTTGGTAGGTTTCCCTAGGTGGCGGCTGAGCTAGAGGCCAAAATCTACAGGTAGTCACTTTGCTAAAAACAGCTCTGTTTTCTGTGATGTGTCCACGTTGTGTTTTGGGGCATATCCTGTCGCGGGCGCTAGGCCTACCCACACAAGTGAGGTATCATTTTTATCGGGAGACGTGGGGGAACGCTGGGTGGAAGGAAATTCGTGGCTCCTCTCAGATTCCAGAACTTTCTGCCACAGAAATGTGAGGAACATGTGTTTTTTTAGCCAAATTTTGAGGTTTGCAAAGGATTCTGGGTAACCGAACCTGGTCCGAGCCACACAAGTCACCCCTCCTTGGATTCCCCTAGGTCTCTAGTTTTCAGAAATGCACAGGTTTGGTAGGTTTCCCTAGGTGGCGGCTGAGCTACAGGCCAAAATCTACAGGTAGTCACTTTGCTAAAAACAGCTCTGTTTTCTGTGATGTGTCCAGGTTGTGTTTTGGGGCATATCCTGTCGCGGGCGCTAGGCCTACCCACACAAGTGAGGTATCATTTTTATCGGGAGACGTGGGGGAATGCTGGGTGGAAGGAAATTTGTTGCTCCTCTCAGATTCCAGAACTTTCTGCCACAGAAATGTGAGGAACATGTGTTTTTTTAGCCAAATTTTGAGGTTTGCAAAGGATTCTGGGTAACAGAACCTGGTCCGAGCCACACAAGTCACCCCTCCTTGGATTCCCCTAGGTCTCTAGTTTTCAGAAATGCACAGGTTTGGTAGGTTTCCCTAGGTGGCGGCTGAGCTAGATGCCAAAATCTACAGGTAGTCACTTTGCTAAAAACAGCTCTGTTTTCTGTGATGTGTCCACGTTGTGTTTTGGGGCATATCCTGTCGCGGGCGCTAGGCCTACCCAAACAAGTGAGGTATCATTTTTATCGGGAGACTTGGGGGAACATAGAATAGCAAAACAAGTGTTATTGCCCCTTGTCTTTCTCTACATTTATTCCTTCCAAATATAGGGGTGTGTGTAAAAAAGACATCTATTTGAGAAATTCCATGTAATTCACGTGCTACTATGGTCACCCCGGAATTCAGAGATGTGCAAATAACCACTGCTCCTCAACACCTTATCTTGTGCCCTTTTTGGAAATGCAAAGGTTTTCTTGATAGCTATTTTTTACTCCTTATATTTCAGCAAATGAATTACTGTATACCCGGTATAGAATGAAAACGCACTGCAGGGTGCAGCTCATTTATTGGCTCTGGGTTCCTCGGGTTCTTGATGAACCTACAAACCCTATATATCCCCGCAACCAGAGGAGTCCAGCAGACGTAACGGTATATTGCTTTCGATAATCTGACATTGCAGGGAAAAGTTACAGAGTAAAAAGTAGAGAAAAATTGATGTTTTTTTCACCTCAATTTCAATATTTTTCTTTTTCAGCTGTTATTTTCTGTAGGAAACCCTTGTAGGATCTACACAAATGACCCGTTGCTGAATTCAGAATTTTGTCTACTTTTCAGAAATGTTTAGGTTTCTGGGATCCAGCATTGGTTTCATGACCATTCCTGTCACTGACTGGAAGGAGGCTGAAAGCACAAGAAATTGCACAAATGGGGTATGCCCCAGTAAAATGCCAAAATTGTGTTGAAAAATTGGGTTTTCGGATTCAAGTCTGCCTGTTCCTGAAAGCTGGGAAGCTGCTGAGTTTAGCACCGCAAACCCTTTGTTGATGCCATTTTCAGGGGAAAAACCACAAGCCTTCTTCTGCAGCCACTTTTTCCAATTTTTTTGAAAAAAACAAAATTTTCCCTGTATTTTGGCCAATTTCTTGGCCTCTTTCAGGGGAACCCACAAAGTCTGGGTACCTCCAGAATCCCTAGGATGTTGGAAAAAAAGGACGCAAATTTGGCTTGGTTAGCTTATGTGGACAAAAAGTTATGCGGGCCTAAGCGCGAACTGCCCCAAATAGGCAAAAAAAGGCCTGGCACAGGAGGGGGAAAAGGCCTGGCAGCGAAGTGGTTAATATAGGGAAATAAATTAATGAACTTTGAATGAACTGGTGTGGTTATTCATGGCCGAAAGGTCATGGTTCGCCGAAATGTTTTCTGGATTAATTGTGAAGTGTTATGTTGATCAGGGCATTGCTTATGTTCGTTATTGATTATTGATTTGATTAAATTGACTAATCTCGGGTGAAGAGATCCCCACTTGGTCAAAAGATTCATCGACCCAAGAGCGTCCAAATACAGGCAATTTATTAGGACGGAACGCTCTATCAGTAGATGGTAGCAGAGGACGGTTTCGCCCTTTTGGGACCCCACTCGAGAGGTAACGGTTTCGCCCTTTGGGACCCCACTCGAGAGGTATATGGTGTTGAATCGAAGGTTACGCTCTTTGAGACCCCACTCGAGAAGTATATGGTGTTGAATTAGATTTTTCTTGGGTAAAGCAGATTGAGAGAATGATGATGCCCTAAGTCCCCCGCGACTTTCCCGGGATCTCGGAGCTTGCGAATGGAGAGAATGGAGGTGTGAAATCGGCGTTGGCGGTACTAGTGACGGTATGAGTGAAGTTAGGATTTTGCGCTTGCACAGCTTATTGCCGCAGATTGTTTGAAAAGGTTGCGAGGATTTTAGAGAATAGCGGAGGTGCGACTCCGAGTGTGAGAGTAGGGAAGTCGTCGAACTTCATGTGCATGTGGCGCTTTGTGCAGAAAAAGGTCCACGTGGTTGTTGTTGTTGAGACGGGCCCTGCGAGGTCAAGAGACTCCGGAGTATGTTGAAAAGTGTATGAGACACTTGTTTTATGTTGTGGTCTGGTCGGTTTAATAGGTTGACCGGGCGTGGTCAACGAGTCGGTACGTGTGTTAAGGGAGTGAAAGAAAACTTCGACTTCGGGCTTTGACAAATTCTAAGTGCACTAGAATAGATCATTGACAAGTTGAGAGCAGAGTCTGCGGGTCAGGATTTGCTTGCGAAAGTGGGGACCGAGAAAGATGGAATAACTGCTGAGGCTAGTGAAAAATCCCTAAGGTCCTGAAGCGATTGTGTTACCCTTCCTGTAGTAAACCGACAGATCTGTTTTATTATTATTTGGTTGCTCGCGATACATGCCAGAAGTTGTTACGAGAGGAGCTGGGTGAAGGAGGACAAGCCGCGAGGCTTTGTCAGCCGCAGTGTGTGTGAGTGTGACGTCACTAGGAGCCGCGCTGGGATAGGTTGGTTGCAGAAGAAGGGTCGCGCACGGATTGGACGCAGTCCGTGGGGCTCGATTGGAAGGGGAAAGGCAGGCGAAGAGTATTCCGGGAATTGAAGTCACTTATTGATTACAAATTTTGTGAAATAAAAGACGAGAAAATGAAATTTTTGAAAGCATTAAAGAGTGCGATGAAGGGGGAGTCTTACATTAAAGCGAGCGTAGGAGAGGAGACGCCACCCGAAGGTACACCAGCTTACATTGTAATGGAGGAAAGGGGGGTAGCTCCGTGCCTTTGGCTAAAGCAATGGCACAAGCTGACAGAGAGACATGGGAGCGTAGTGTTCCCGATCCATGGGACATTCAATATAAGGATCCTAGAGAATTTGAGATTCGCGATGTACGACATGAAGGTACCTCCAAGGCCAGCACAGTTTGAGGCTCTAGCGATTTGGGAACTAATGGCTAGACAGCAACAGCAAAAGAAGTTCGAGACCAGGATAAGAAAGGTAGAAAAGACACTAGCGGACGCTAGGTGGGATAATGCACAGAAGGTGTGGAGGTCAGATATATTGCAGGGGATAAAATTGTTTCCCGCAATTGCTAAGGAAGAAGAGGCGACAGGCAAGAAAGCTACCTGTAAGACAAACAGGAGGTGTTCCAAGGATAGAGAGGACGAGGAAAAGTTAAGGAGAGAAGACGAGTCAGAGGATGAGGAGTTCATCATGCAATTGCTGAACGACCGTCCACCACCTTATGCAGAGAGTGAACAAGGTCCAAGTACCAGTTCTGCCCCTCCGGCACCGGTACAGAATAATGAAACTCCGAATTCAG
Source organism: Pleurodeles waltl (assembly GCF_031143425.1). NCBI lineage: Eukaryota > Metazoa > Chordata > Amphibia > Caudata > Salamandridae > Pleurodeles > Pleurodeles waltl. The sequence goes on along the minus strand of NC_090440.1, from coordinate 933,838,303 downwards.
AAACGCCATCGGGATCTAAGGACCCGAGTTTACTGTTCACCCCGCAGATACCGCAGGTTAGGAGAATATATCCAGATGTGCCTATATTGAAAACAGCAGAAAATTATCAGCCGCAGGTCCCAAGGTACTACAGCAGTGACAACAGTACGGGAATGATTCTAGATCCAACCGTGATGGGAGTACAGAATGGTCGCAACCCAACATTGGCACAAGCTGAATCAACCCAGCTTTTGATGTCTCAAAAGCAGATGCAGGGGGGAACCGCACATGCTCAGATGACGGGGAGTCAGACGGGCATGCCGGCAATGATGACCCATAGTGTGGGAATGAACATGCCTCAGAACCTGGGGAATGGACAGAACCCAGATGCAATATCCCTACCCATTACTGTAGGTCCACCGGTACCTTTGTACATTCAGCCTAACTCAGGTATGAGTGGTCAAGGATCAGTGGTGCAGAGTGGGACGGAAAGGAGGTGCATAGAAAACACTCCAGAGACAACTCCGATAGCGGCTCTGCCAACTGGATCTGGGTCCTTGATGGAGTTTAGTCCCATATGTGCTCAGTCAACAGTGGTGAGGTCGAGTCCCCCACTGATGATACCGCTATCATCGAACACTGAAAAGTTGCCGCAACCATCAATGGCAGTCGATGTGAATGCTACACTGATGGGGTTGAATGCGCAACAGCTGACGCAGTGGTTCAACAGTCTGAATTCCACACAAAGCTCAGCCAGTGGGAAGGGAGAAGACTATCTGAATAGGGTCAGGTTGAACATGGAAGCAGAAGAATTGGTGGAAGGGACTATGGGTTTGAATAGGTTAGAGTCCTACTCGGAAGAAGAGCTGAGGTATCTATGTCCCAGGATTACGAGAGAAGTGAACAAGGTACATGGAAGGTTGCAAGAAATAGCTGACAAAAACGGGGTTGAGATAGACAAGAGAAAACACTTGAGCAGGAGCTATAGATTGGATTTCGGGACCACAGACTTTGAACACATGAGGTCAGCAGGCATGAAAATGCACCTTAGAGAATTGCTGCAGAGTGCACAAGTGTGGAGGTGCTTAGACAAATGGGAGAGCAGATGGGCAAAGAAAAAGGAAAATAAGAAAGATAGTGTCCCAGAGCATAAGGAGAAAAGACCACAGAGTAGTGATGCAATAACCATGTTACCAATGAGGGAGACAGCAGGGGGAAAATTAATACATGTACCGTGGCACAGAAGCGACATTCAGTCTTTTACGGATGATTTTCCCAAACTGAGAGAGAAACCGATTGAATGGTATCAACAGACTGATAGGTTTGTGAAGCTTGCAAAATGTCTTTGGGAAGACCTGAACACCCTCTTTGAGATTGTGGTTCCGGCAGATTTGTGGGAAGACTGCAAAAGGGCTGTAGGTTGGCCGACAAGTGAACCAGAGAGGGACAGGGATACGGGTGCACCATCACCTATGGGAATGAGCTTGTACTATAAGGTGATTGAGCATTTGAAGACGAAGGTTGCCGCGAAAAATGTGGATTGGCAGAAGATTGATCGAACTGCCCAAGAGGCTAAAGAGTCGATTCATGGTTACTATGAGAGGTTGTTGAAGGCGTTCAAGAACTACAGTGGCACGGAAACAATAGAGGCGAAGGACATGCTTCATTTTGTGTTTAGATTTGTGGAAGGGCTGAGACCAGAGATAAGTCAGATGATAAAGACGCATTTGATTTGTTGGCAGTCGAAACCGATTGACGAGGTGTTGAATTATGCGAAATACTGTAGCGACGAAATTGAAGTGAAACAGAAAAGGTTGAAAGAGAAAGTGATGGTGATGCAACTTAAAGCAGCTCAGACAGGTTTGCAAGGGTTGCAAGGGTTCCAACAGCAGATACCGCAGCCGCAGGGAAACATGGTGTTTCAGCCACAGGCGAGAGGCAGAGGCAGAGGAGGCTTTGGGAGTAATGGTCCGGATTTGAACACTGTTGCGATTCCGAATGGTGTGCAGGCAATGAAAAGGGTGATGCCGTGTCACGTGTGCGGAATCGTCGGGCATTGGAAACGCGAGTGCCCGATGGTGGTGCAGGAAGGTGCAGGTGTTGGTCAGCAAAACAATGATGTCAATGCATTCCAGACAATGAGGGGACCGAAAATGAGAGGTCCAAACCCAAATTTTCAGACCATAAATCAGCTGCAGGGATTACAGCCCATGCCGCCGCAGCAGATGCAGATGCCCCGTATGCAGATGACACAAATGCAGCCAATGCAACAGCAGTTTCCAATGGTACCTAATCAGCAAATGCAAATACCTTTGGCACCAGTGAGTCAGCAGCAAGTGATGGTTCCTCCACAGGTCTCGGGTCAGGTGATGAATACAAATGGCACAGTACAACAGTTCCCATTACACAGTGAGAATGGAATAAACAATGTATGGGAGAGTGAAAGTTCAGATGAGGAGGGAAATTGTGTGCTTGCAGCATCCTTGGAAGTTGATCAAAAGGGTCCATATGTGGAGGGAAGAGTTATGGGACATCGTGTTTCATTCTTGGTTGACACAGGAGCCACACATTCAACTGTTAGGAGCATTGAAGTACCAAATTTGCCACTCTCAGGGAGAACAGTTCAAGTAGTGGGAGTAGCAAACAGGCACCTGACGAACCCAATCACAGATCCAGTACAAGTCAGAATTGGTAACTATCAAGGGTCACATAATTTTGTGGTATGTGACTCAAGCCTGACAGCACTGTTAGGGAGAGACCTATTGTGCAAATTGGGATGTTCGATTATGTGTTCGAACGATGGAATTAGAATTCAGACGAGCAGTGATGGGGAAGAAGAGGACAGTGTAGAAGGGGATGAGATGGAAACTGTCGATGAAGAATATCCTCTGATTAACCTTTTTCCGATGATAACTGAAGAAGATATTCCAGCTGAATTACGGGAAACAGTCGGAAAGGAAGTGTGGGATATGACAGGAAAAGAGGTGGGATTGGTGAAAGGAGTGGAACCAGTGAAAGTGACCGTAAAACCCAATGTAACCTTTCCCCAGACCCCACAATACCACATGGCACAAGACACCCTCATGAAAGTCGCCCAACTCATTGACGAGTTTGTAAAACAAGGAGTATTGAAAGAAGTGTTAAGCAGTCCATGTAATTCACCAATCATGTCACTAATAAAGCAGAGTGGAAAGGTCCGAATCGTGCAGGACTTGAGGAAAATAAATGACATCATAATTAAATGCTGCCCTGTGGTACCGAATCCAGCTGTGATAATGTTTCAAGTCCCTTGCGATGCCGAGTGGTTCTCAGTCATCGACTTGTCACAAGCATTCTTTTCGGTGCCTCTTCATGAGGACAGCCAATTTCTCTTTTGTTTCAAATTCTTAGACAGAGTTTACAGTTGGTGTCGAATTCCTCAAGGGTTTTCTGAGTCACCGTCAATTTTCAATCAGATTCTAAAGAAAGATTTGGAAGCGTTAGAATTGCCATTCGAGTCAACCCTAGTACAGTACATTGATGACTTACTGATTGCATCTAAGACAGAAAGTGGCTGCACAGCCGACACCATTGCTCTACTGAACCATTTGGGAAGGAATGGACACAAGGTGTCTCCTTCAAAGTTGCAGTTCTGTCAGAAGAAAGTAAAATACTTGGGTCATCAAATAGAGAAAGGGTCACAGAGAATAATGAAGGAAAGAATAACAAGTGTACTTCAAATGAGTCCACCAAAGACGAGGAGGGAGGTGAGGAAGTTTTTGGGGATGGTGAGCTACTGTCGCTAGTGGATTCCCAACTTCTCAACTCTAGCAAAGCCTTTACTGAAACTGACCCAGAAGGATGCCTTGGATGAAATTGAGCTGAAAGGAGATGAGATGGATGCTTTTATTGAATTGAAAGAATGCATGTGCAGGGCTCCAGCTTTAGGTATGCCTGATTACACAAAGCCTTTCACATTGTTTTGTCATGAACGTGATGCATGTTCTTTGTCTGTCTTGACCCAAGCCCATGGTGGCATAAACAGACCAGTAGCGTATTTTTCAGCTACTTTGGATCCGGTCGCAGCAGCACTGCCAGGGTGTTTGCGCGCCGTAGCAGCAGTTGGTATCAGCCTCACTCAGAGTGAAGGAATAGTGATGGGACACCCATTAACAGTCATGGTCCCTCACTCAGTTGAGATACTTTTGACCCGCTCCCGGACGCAACACATGACTGGAGCAAGACTCACAAGGTATGAAACAATAATTCTGGGCTCACCGAATGTGCAGCTGAAAAGGTGCACTACGTTGAATCCAGCAACCTTGCTTCCCAGTGAAAATGCTGAAATTGAGAACGCTGAAGACGTCGAGCACGACTGTCTTCAGGTGACTGAATTTTGCACAAAACCCCGACCTGATATTAGGGATACTAAGCTTGATGAAAATGACCATATTATTTTTGTTGATGGTTCATGTCTAAGAGATGGGTTGGGAATTTTGAAAGCAGGATATGCTGTATGTACTGTAACAGGTGTCTTGGAAGCGTCCTGGCTCCAAGGAGTCTATTCCGCACAAGTAGCAGAGCTTGTAGCCCTTACAAGAGCATGCCAACTGTCTACATTGATGAAGGTTACCATTTACACTGACAGTCAGTACGGGTTTGGAATTGTGCACGACTTTGGGCAACTATGGTCACAGAGAGGTTTCCTGACCTCTTCAGGGTCCCCAGTGAAAAACGGGGAGAGAATAAGGGAATTGTTACACGCCATTCAGATGCCAGCCGAAATTGCAGTGGTAAAGTGTAGTGCTCATACAAAAGGACAGGACTATGTTTCCCTGGGAAATGCATATGCGGATCAAGTTGCAAGATTTTGTGCCTTGAACTGTATATTGCTCAGGGATGAATGGAATTTGATAAGTGAACCAGAGCTCGAACCAGCTGAAGCATTTGCCTTGAAGGTCGTGGATACAATGGATGAACTAAAAGCATTACAGAATAGCGTCAGGGAGGATGAAAGAGCTTCCTGGATTAAGTCACAATGTACAAGGAGACCAGATGAGTTATGGGTTTCAAATGAGGGAAAATTTGTTTTACCAAATAGTCTCTTATCGCAGCTAGCGCGGTTCTATCATGGGCAGGCTCACCTAGGGAGAGATGCCATGATAAGATTGTTCAAAACTGATTGGTTTAACCCCAGATTCCGTCAAGTTGCAGAAGCAGTTTGCCATCGTTGTGTCATTTGTCAGCAGATGAACCCAGGAAAGGGAACGGTTGTTAACGTGAGCCACATTGTCAGGGCGGGTGGCCCGTTCAGCAGAATGCAGATGGACTTTATTGAGATGCCTGTGCATGGAGGTCTGAAGTATGTGTTGGTGATTGTGTGCATTTTTAGTCACTGGATTGAAGCATACCCCACACGTAGAAATGACAGCCTTACAGTTGCAAAACTATTGTTGAGGGAGTTGATACCACGTTTCGGATTCCCGATCTCTTTAGAATCAGATAGAGGAAGTCACTTCAATAACGAGGTGATAAAGTTACTTTGCGCAGCGCTGAACATTGAGCAAAAACTGCATTGGAGCTATCGCCCTGAAGCCTCAGGACTGGTGGAACAAATGAATGGTACACTGAAATCAAGAATGGCGAAAATATGTGCATCGACAAATTTGAAATGGCCTGACGCATTGCCTTTGGTGTTAATGTCAATGAGAAACACCCCTGACAGAAAGACTGGATTGTCCCCGCACGAAATTCTCATGGGCAGGGCCATGAGGCTTCCTGCAGTTCTGTAGTGCTTTTCTCTTATTTAGTTTCTAAGCACTAACATAACACAACAGAAATGCACTTCTGAGGTCAAAGAAGACTTTTATTGTTGTTATATGAATGACGAATTAGTAGCTTTCAAGTCCGCGTTAATCAAACAAAATATATCAGTTTGCAATATACACAGCAGGTTATATTTATAAGATATTGAATGCAAAGCAAAACAAATACTTCACCGTGTAGGAACTATTTACAGCTACATCTTTCTAAGGTCTGCAAGCTGATGACCCCTGTCAGCCGCGAGAAAGAGTGTCATCTACCCACACGGGATGCTGGCAGCTGGCGCCAAGCTCCAGCACCAGGTCCGGCAGATTCGAATCTGACTCTCTGCAGCCTGTTACATTCGTTACAAAGGTGTGCCCCCTCCTCTCAGACCTGGGAAACTGAGCAAGCCTTTTGGAGACTGGCCAGGTCTCCAAGACTACTCCTGTTCCCAAGCTCAAGGGAAGAGAAACGACGCCCATGTACTCTCTCTTATCAGGTCTAGTCTACTGTGAGAGCAAAACATTTTGGTTCTCTGGTGCAAAAGCACAGCTTGGAAAAATACAGAACTATTCTCAACTGCAATGTCTAACTCCACGTTAAAGGCAATGGGCAGCTAACCTAAATATCAAATGCAATGTCTAGTGTCATGTCAAAGCCAATAGGCATCTAAGCTGAATACAAAATGCAATGTCTTATATCATGTCAAAGCCCATAGGCAGCTGAGCTGAATATAAAATGCAATGTATAATATCATGTCAAAGCCAATAGGCAGCTGAGCTGAATACAAAATGCAATGTATAATATCATGTCAAAGCCAATAGGCAGCGGAGCTGAATATCATGTCAAAGCCATTAGGCAGTTAAGCTGAATACAAAATGCAATATATAATATCATGTCAAAGCCCATAGGCAGAATATCTAATAGCATGTCAAAGTCAATAGGCAGCTAAATTGAATACATCATGTCAAAGTCAATAGGCATGCAATGTCAAAGCCAATAGGCGGCTAGACTGGATACAGCATGTCAAAGCCAATAGGCAGAATACAGAATGTAATGGCTAATGCAATGTCAAAGCCCATAGGCGGCTCAACTGAATACAGAAAGTAATGGCTAATGCCATGTCAAAGCCAATAGGCACAATACAGAATGTAATGACTAATGCAATGTCAAAGCCCATAGGCGGCTCAACTGAATACAGAAAGTAATGGCTAATGCCATGTCAAAGCCAAAAGGCACAATACAGAATGTAATGACTAATGCAATGTCAAAGCCCATAGGCGGCTAAACTGAACAAAACATACCATGTGCTACTGGTGAACATTGAGCAACTAATATGCGCAGTGGTGAAACACAAAGTCATTGGTCAAAACAAACTTTATCAAATGGCAGGACATTCCGCCCTTTGACCAATGAATTTTTGTTTCACATATCTCATATTTCAAACAACAACAAAAAAAACATCAGCACACAAAAAAAAACATTATGATCAAAGCAATCCCTGTAAAGCAATAGAAGTGAATTAACACATTGATCTCATGACCTTTCACATCAGATACATCTACATAAAAAAAGACTGGGCAATTTTTATACTCTGAATGAGTCTCTAATTCAACAGTGTTAGCAATTTGATGTGGCATGAGTTCTGCTCATGTAAAGGTGCACGGTCCACTTGAAAGGTTTGCTGGAAGATAAGCAAAAGTCAGAGTTCCATAAGAGAGGCAAAAAAAAAAAAAAACACAGCAAACAAGTTGAACTTGAACTGAAGGCGCAGTTTGCGCAAAATGGATCCATGGTGCTGGCACTTTACTCAGCCAGGTTCAGGTTGGGGATTCGGTCCCTTCCCCGACCCCACACGCACACACCGGAAGGGGGACCACACAGCACACTCAGGGACAGTGGCGAAACGTGGTCGGATCTGCAAAAGAAACAAGTATGACTTTTCTTGCAAATAACATTTTTCATTTAAACTGCACCCTTCCTCTTTCTTTCCCTGTTTTATAATCAGCAGGACGTTTTTGGGGCCCTTTGTTATATTCTCTGCAGGTTCTGGAGGGTCACTTGGGGCGTCAGCCCACACATCAGCACTGAGGTTTTTATCTGCTGCACCACAGCTTCCCTTTTCTTGCACTGTCAGAAGGGCTGGGGCAGACTCCTTCTTTACCAAACCTCCATTCACTGCATTTTTGCCAAGTTGGGCCATTCTGTCTCCAATTTGTATGAATGAATCAGATTCTTTTCTAGGTATCAGCATAATTTCGATTTTTCCTTGGTAATTTGCAGCAATCACTCTCCCTAAAACCTGATCAATTTGCCATTTCTGTTCTGGTAACTTTCCTCTCCCCAACTGCTCTGTGACTGCTTGCATGACAGATTGCTTTTGTGCGTGCTGCACAGTTTTTATCAAATCTAGGGGAATGTGCATCTCTCTCATCTCTGCCCACCTGTAAGTGGCCTTTTCACATTTCTGGGGCACCCACATAGCTATCCCCACTAAGGCAGAATTCTGGGTGAACACTTCTCTCTCTGCATTTTTCTCATTAACATCTGCAAGGTAATTGAACCAGTTAGGTGCTAAAACATTATCAAAGAACCAAAAATCAGCATAAAAATGACACATCTCACGTAGCTCTTGCTTTAAAATCTGACACACATTATACAACGCTGTTCCTTCTACTGTGCCAGAAAGCAACATTTCAGTCAATGAATCATTAGTAAAACAAACATGCTTTTTATCTTCAGTAGACACGAATTCAAATGGTGCACACAATTTCATCGGTAATTCTTTTATCTGTGGTACTCTAGCCCTGTCTTGCAAGTACCAGATCCATTGTATGATTCTAGCTAGGGGCACTATTTTCTTTCCTTGTTCTTGATTTAAATATACATAAGTATTTCCTTCTTGCACTGCGCAGAAACCTAAAGTCTGCATTATTTCATTTGCCAAATCACAAGCGCGCAGCTGCATATTATTTTTCACAGTGACCATATACAAAAGTGTTAGGATTTCTCTCAAATGAGGGCTATTCTTTTTCCAAAAATCAAACAAGCTAATGAAACTCGGGGTGTCTTGCTCTAAAATCCTTCGTTTTACTTGTGCATTTTGCAACGGTAACTCGTAAATCACATTCTGGTCTCTCTCGTCCGTGTTATCAGTTAAGGAATGCATTTTGTCTGCCAAAGACCCTGGCTCACACGAAAACTCAGTGCAGCTCGGAGCTGTCTTAACCCCCTCATTACTGGAATGGGACAAGAAAGATTCTTCAAAAACAGCCTTTTTATAACTTTCAGTCGGGCTAATTTGCTCACGTAAATTCCTATTTTCATGTTCCAACTGCCTACATTTCTCCTGCATTTCTCTGTAAGCAGATAAAGGTATCCAGACCTTTCTGTCATCATTACTTCCAAAACACACGTTTTCTACATATATACAACAGGAATTATTTCTCAAAACAACATCAGGCCTTTTAGCTACACATGCATTTTCTTCTGTAATTCCCCAAACAGAAAACAATTCACAGTTTTTCTTAGCACCATCAGGCAGTTCATCAACACATGTATTCTCAGACATGGTCTGCCGTGCTACTGTGATTCCCCAAACAGAAAACTATTTCTGTAATTCTCCAAACAACAAAAAAACAATTACACTTTTAAAGTGTGCACTTAGAAATCTACTAACTCGTCAAACCCTTTAATCACCTCTTAATGACCGACCCCACTTCTGGTACCAATTGTAGTGCTTTTCTCTTATTTAGTTTCTAAGCACTAACATAACACAACAGAAATGCACTTCTGAGGTCAAAGAAGACTTTTATTGTTGTTATATGAATGACGAATTAGTAGCTTTCAAGTCCGCGTTAATCAAACAAAATATATCAGTTTGCAATATACACAGCAGGTTATATTTATAAGATATTGAATGCAAAGCAAAACAAATACTTCACCGTGTAGGAACTATTTACAGCTACATCTTTCTAAGGTCTGCAAGCTGATGATCCCTGTCAGCCGCGAGAAAGAGTGTCATCTACCCACACGGGATGCTGGCAGCTGGCGCCAAGCTCCAGCACGAGGTCCGGCAGATTCGAATCTGACTCTCTGCAGCCTGTTACATTCGTTACAAAGGTGTGCCCCCTCCTCTCAGACCTGGGAAACTGAGCAAGCCTTTTGGAGACTGGCCAGGTCTCCAAGACTACTCCTGTTCCCAAGCTCAAGGGAAGAGAAACGACGCCCATGTACTCTCTCTTATCAGGTCTAGTCTACTGTGAGAGCAAAACATTTTGGTTCTCTGGTGCAAAAGCACAGCTTGGAAAAATACAGAACTATTCTCAACTGCAATGTCTAACTCCACGTTAAAGGCAATGGGCAGCTAACCTAAATATCAAATGCAATGTCTAGTGTCATGTCAAAGCCAATAGGCATCTAAGCTGAATACAAAATGCAATGTCTTATATCATGTCAAAGCCCATAGGCAGCTGAGCTGAATATAAAATGCAATGTATAATATCATGTCAAAGCCAATAGGCAGCTGAGCTGAATACAAAATGCAATGTATAATATCATGTCAAAGCCAATAGGCAGCGGAGCTGAATATCATGTCAAAGCCATTAGGCAGTTAAGCTGAATACAAAATGCAATATATAATATCATGTCAAAGCCCATAGGCAGAATATCTAATAGCATGTCAAAGTCAATAGGCAGCTAAATTGAATACATCATGTCAAAGTCAATAGGCATGCAATGTCAAAGCCAATAGGCGGCTAGACTGGATACAGCATGTCAAAGCCAATAGGCAGAATACAGAATGTAATGGCTAATGCAATGTCAAAGCCCATAGGCGGCTCAACTGAATACAGAAAGTAATGGCTAATGCCATGTCAAAGCCAATAGGCACAATACAGAATGTAATGACTAATGCAATGTCAAAGCCCATAGGCGGCTCAACTGAATACAGAAAGTAATGGCTAATGCCATGTCAAAGCCAAAAGGCACAATACAGAATGTAATGACTAATGCAATGTCAAAGCCCATAGGCGGCTAAACTGAACAAAACATACCATGTGCTACTGGTGAACATTGAGCAACTAATATGCGCAGTGGTGAAACACAAAGTCATTGGTCAAAACAAACTTTATCAAATGGCAGGACAAGTTCCCGCAAACGCGCTTTTGAATATTACAGATGATATGGTGTTAGACTACTGCAAAGGTCTGGCTGACGTGGTTCGCTCTTTCTCTCACCAGGTGGAAGCAACCACCTTGTCACCGATCCAAGGTCCAGGACACACACTGAAAGCAGGTGACTGGGTCGTGATAAAGAAGCATGTGAGGAAGTCGTGTCTGGAACCCCGTTGGAAAGGCCCTTTCCAAGTGATCCTGACGACCACTACCGCTGTGAAGTGTGCGGGAGTTCCCAACTGGATCCACGCCAGTCATACAAAGAAAGTGTTGTGCCCCACAGATGAGGAAGTTGAAGCGCTGAAACTGCCAGTACCTGATAACAAAGTGCCGAGCGCTGAGACAGAGCAAAACAGAACTAGAAGCGAACAGGCAGAAATAGAGGAGAGAGAAATATTCTCTGAGGACGAAACAACCGATTCACTTGGGGAAGACCAAGGAGAAACCTCAGACAGCGACGAAGGAGCTGAAGGTAACAAAGAGCCTGAAGCAGCTGAAAGTGACAAAGAGCCTGAAGAAAGTAACGGTGACAAAGGGCTCGAAAGAGGTGAAGAAGCAGGAGAGCCTGATCAGAGGAGGGCTTTCCCAGAAGCAGACGGTACAGAAAAAGAAAAGGAAAACCTGATTGACTCCCCAGAAGGAGGGGACAAGGCAGAACAGAACGAAACTGTTCAAACTTCTTCAGAAGAGATCGCAGGTCCATCAAGTGGACACAGTGCAAAGAAAAGACCAAGTATATCACCAGTAAAAGTAAAGACTAGAGAAACGTTGAACGACAGTGAAGGGCCAAGAGTGAAAGAGAAAAGAGAGGAAGTGTCTGTCGTGGTACCAACATCAAGTGAAGAAAAAGACTTGGCCAAAGAGGAAAGTACCAGTGAGGCAGAATCAAAGAGAAATGCAAAATTGAAAAGGAAAAGGATACCAAACAGGAAATATTCTGGTCCAGAATGGGCATATGTAGTCAATGACGATTGGACCGACAAATTTGTATCTCTTAGCCTCGAGAACGAAGAAGAAGAGATACCAATAGAAAAGAAAAGTTTTATGGACACTATTGACTGAAAAACTGATAAATGACATTGCTTGCTATAATCTAACGTGATACAACCAGCTGAGACATTGCTGAACCGGATGAGACATTTGCTAACTTGATAAGACTTTGATAACCTGATTGACTCTTAAACCCGATTTGAGACAACGTTGCTAAATGGTAAAAGACTGAGTTATTGCCGAATTGAGACAAATGCTGCTAACCGATAAGTGACTTGGCTCCTGAAGAAAACTGTGTGAACATTGCGCTCGTTCAGCTTTGTAACTAATTGCTAAATCGTTTCTTTATAAGTGCTTCTAGCTCCCTGATTCTATACAGATCATGACTAAGTACGCTGCACAAAACAGTAGAGTGAAATATTGTAAATATGCGTGTATAGGCTTGATAACTGCATGTGTACTAATAATAATGGCAATAGTGCTTGCAACGCGTGGTAAGGGTGAGAATGAGAAAATTGATGCTTCTACTTCTGCTCCTGTTACTGTCACTGAACTAACCACATTGAAAAGACTAGAATTAGATGAGAGACACTTGCATGATAAGAAGGAACTTTCGTATAATGTTTTCTATCGCCTACTAACAGAATATGTTGAGACTATGGATGCGAAAGATTGTTATGTGTGTACACAGATACCGACATCGGTAACGGAAGGGGTGATTTATCACCACATGCCTCTTACATATGGGATTACATGTAGTTTAGTAACTTCTAGATTTTATGGTCAAACTAACATACAGTATTTTTATTCAAATTATGATGTTACCTTTGCATATGTTCCTATAATAACGCAACTAAGCCAGATTGCTAAAGATTGGGATGCTAAAATAATGAGGGAATTTTTCGAGCCAATGCAACCTTTTGAAACAGCTCACGCACATAGGGAAAAACTTACCTGCTCGCTCTCTGCAGTAGAAATAAGCTTTTTAGATCGCACAGATGATAGAAGGGCACAAATGAATGCGAAATTAGAAAAGGAGCTAAGTAAGAGGACTTCAGTAGATAATTATGCTTTTGCCGCAATAAAAACACAAGGAAAAATAGCTTTAGACGCTTGGCATGTAGGGAAATTTTGTATATATCGTGGTGAATCTTATTATGATAACATTTTCGTGGGAGCGAGTGAATGTAAACATACGTTTATCTTTAAGGCCAAATGGACATTCATGCTGAACAGACTTGACCCTGTCATACCTGGTGTATATTACGTTTGTGGGCATAATGCCTATTATCGTCTTCCAAAGGGATGGTGGGGGAGATGTTATTTGGGTATAGTGTTCCCAAAGGTTTATTAACTGGATGACCTATCGGTGATTCCAAAGACGCCTGGATCTCATCGTATCCAGAAAAGAGAGACCGCAGCTGCTGTGGTAGGAGATATATTCGGAGCCATGATTCCTTCATTGGGAGTTGTGTTGAATTCCATCAAAATAAGAAAGTTGTCTACTATAGTGGATAACATGTTGGCAAAGTTTTCAGGTGCTATAACCCTGATGGATGCTGAACTTGCAGCGGAAAGAGCTATGACTCTTCAAAACAGGCTTGCCCTAGACATTCTTTTAGCAAAGGATGGCGGCGTTTGCAAAATGCTTGGTGCGCGTCACTGTTGCACGTATATACCAGACAACAGTGTAAAGATTAAAACAATGCTTGCAAATCTAACAAAAGAGAGTGCAGACTTGAAGGAATTGAAAGAACCAGGAGTTTGGGAGAAGGTTGGAAAGGGAGTTGCTTCAGTGGGAAATTGGCTTGGTGGCATTTGGAATGGAATATTACTAAAAATAATACAGGGAATACTAATAGTACTAATTTGCATCTTTGGGATTTGGGGAATAAAGAGGGGAATACTAATGATCATGGAAAGAATTAAGAGAAGGAAGGAAGAGAAAATGATGAAAAGAATGGCAGAAGAATACAAGGCAAGAACAAGGGGAACTAAAAGGCAAAGAGAACTGACAGAATTTTAATGGAATAAAATTTGTGGGAATGGTTTCGTGTGATGACAAATAGTCATCAGAGGAGGGATTGATGACGCAGAAACGAAGGTTTTACATTTATTAGCGCATAAAACGTAGTGCTGCAATAATCAAGTGTGACTTTAACCGAACTAATAAAGATTGTACGGGGACAAATGTGCCCTCAGAGTAGTTCGCCAACATTTATAAGCGTGCTTTATATAACGTGATGTATTAGAATTGTACTAATCTGACATAACCGTAAACGTGTGCCATGATTTGCTTGTTTGAAATGTTTTAACTTAGCATAACTTTAGTGGAGGCTTCGGCCTAGTTGCCTTGTCTCACGGTTTAGATGCTCGTGTTTTCTAATGGGCTGATAAAACGTGTATTCTTGCTTGAAGCTGTACTTTTCCAGTGAGATCGGTTCACATGCTTATCTTTAAGGTTTCGTGCCAGCCTGGCATCTTCTTCTTTGCTCCAAGGTCAATCTGCAGGTGCAGACAATGAAAGCTCTGAAAGTGAATTAATTGGTAAAATATGTTGCAACTTACGTTCCCGACTCCAAGGATAATGTATGCCTAGGTAGAAGCTTGTGAATTGTTGTTTTTGATTGGACAATTTGAAGCCAACCTATGAATCCTCCAATGGAAGACCCTACTGGATTTGAACTGTTGTTTATTTAAACCTGGTGCACAAGAAGAAAGCAGCCATTACAGCCATTATACCCATTAGCCATTACGGACATTATTGCCCATTGCAGCCATTACCCGCCATTTGCAGGACATTGCAGCCATTATGGCCCATCTTGCCGACCTCGTAATTTTGCCATCTTCTACGATGCCAATTGATGTTCGACGCCATTTTGAATGAGACTTTGATGCTTTCTCTAATCGAGAGAAAGAGACTTTGAGTAATTCTCGCCCTAGAGACTTTAACTTTGATTCGTCCCTTTGCATAAAGTAGTAGTTTTGTCCTTTTATCTTGCCGCTGTGAGGCAATTGCCCCGTCCACCCTGCCCCTTTGCCCCCGTCCCATGCTGATCAACCGGTACCTGTGAGACGAAGACTTCTTTGAATGCTGATTGAATTTGGTAAATATGAAAGGATAAAATGTACAATTGCATTGTGTTTTCTTTTTAGGTAACCAACTGCTGATTTTTGATATGAGCCCTAGTTAGGAGTTTTTCCAAATTAATGTTGCTAAATTGTTTTTGCATGAAGTCCCACATGCAGATGCTAATTTGATGTTAGATGAGGATTCATTTGTTGCACGATGCAATTTGAGACCTTGTTATGCTGACTAATGTATGCAATTAGCCTATTACAGATTATCATTTTAGTGGTTTGCGTTGCTATCATCGAATGCATTGTTATTCAAATGCTGCATAGATTGCATCTTTTCCGCCGTTATGGACAGCTGTTAATGTTCATTTACATATATCATTTGGTGTTGAGACACATTTATATCGTGCTAGCTTTGTTAATATAGGGAAATAAATTCATTAACTTTGAATGAACTGGTGTGGTTATTCATGGCCGAAAGGTCATGGTTCGCCGAAATGTTTTCTGGATTAATTGTGAAGTGTTATGTTGATCAGGGCATTGCTTATGTTCGTTATTGATTATTGATTTGATTAAATTGACTAATCTCGGGTGAAGAGAGCCCCACTTGGTCAAAAGATTCATCGACCCAAGAGCGTCCAAATACAGGTAATTTATTAGGACGGAACGCTCTATCACATCCACCGGGCTTGAAGCCGCATTACACGTCTTCTGTGACAACTTCCTCAAATTCAGAGATAACATTTGCAATTTCATGCTGGTGGCATATTTAATTTGCCTTTATTAGCCTGGTAAAGAATACATAATCTAATCAGGTCTTTTGCGTTGCTATGTAATCGAGAATCATTGTTTCTCTTAGCCATGTCCTTATTGCAAGTTTTTACCTATCTGCCCCAGATGCTTCATTAGAGAGGCTAGCTCTGTGGTTACTGAATTATTTGTACTTTTACAGCTTTATAAAGCGCACGCAAGGGCAATATTCATCTGAGCGCTTTACATAAAAAATAAAAATTGCATCAAAACCGGAATAACAAACTGATGTCAGCAAAATATATGGGAACATTTATTGTGTAAACATCACAGAAAAATACAGTAAGGCGTGCAGCGTGGAATGACAAAAATGAGCCACATAGAAGGGTTCAAATAGGTGAAAGATATTATTCAATGTAAGAAGAGTACAGCAGCTGAGACTAAATGCAAATACTGTGATAAGAAAGAGTGTTTTAATTGCTGTTAGACCAAAAACCTTACAAGACGAGATATTGGCCCATATATTATAAATCGTTTACCAATCTAAAACTCTCTGATTTGCTAAATTACAGTGTTTTGTGACTACTAAAATAATTTTCGTTTTTTATAAACCCTTTTTATGAGTCAGATATTTTTGACTAATAAAATGGTATTTTAAATTATTACTGATTATATTTGGAAGGGGTGTGTTTATGATCTCCCTTTGAAATACTAAATTGATACTCTCCGTATCAATAGTTTTTGACCGTAATTTTGGTTGCAAACCATTGATAAGCTACAGAATCCCTCATTAGGGTTGTAACTCATTTTCAAACAGGAAGTGGCAGTGGGAAGTGAGAAGTGGGCCACTGCCAACTCTCAATGAAGGTTTTTATAACTGTTTTTTTAAGTAAAAGCAGACCTGTTTCCTTTAAGGATTGCTGTTAAAAAAACACAGTTTACAGTTTTGAAATGCAAAGACAATTCTGGTGGTGTGCTGATGCTTGCTGGGTACCATAGTGTCTTTTCAGCCAATAGAATGGTGTCACAATTTGCTATCTGCCTAATTAATATTAATTAGGCAGGTTGTTCTGTGACACCTCCGACTTGGAAATATGTCAACCGATCTATTAGTACACAGGTCAGTTTGTAACATTATAAATAGGTCTCAAGGAATCCAGTCACATTTTTGTGTGTACTTAGTACAGAATATTATGTTGAAACATTTTTAATGTTTTTTGATGGCCAGGTAGTAAGTGGTGGTTCTGAGGCAAGTACTTATGGCCTGACTTAGAGTTTGGCAGATGGATTAAAGGCAGTCAGGGTGACAGACAACTTGCCTTTAATCCACCCAACAAATTTAAAGTTCATTGCCCGGATTGTGGTGAACTTTATGGATTGTATGAACTGCCATCTCAGTGGATCATACAAACCCATTTAAAAGTTTGGTTTGTGGCTGACATTGATTGCACATTTTTACAGCAAGCGTTTAAACGTTTTTACTTTTCCAGAAACAATCTCCCAAAGATGGAGTTTGTTTTCAGAAAAATAAAAGCTAATGGCTTCAGAAGGGAGTCATTTTTTTTTTTTATTGTCTCTCATCATCAGGATATTCCTGACAGTGAGGGACAGTAAAATAACAAAAAAATAACAAGCCGTCGCACTAACAGCTCTAGAAGGGGGACAGTTTGATGGCTTGCTTCTATCAAGGCGTTTTCTCATCCTTCTCAGGAATAAAAAATGCTTCACTGAGGGCGACAGACCTTTGGACCCAGTAAAGAGTGTGGTTAACCATACACAATCATTTCAAACTCACCCCAACTAATTTAAACACTGTGACCAATCTAGCCACAGAAGAACAATTCCAATCAGTAAACGTTTCAAGGCTTTATTTTACATCCACAAAGCTGAAGTCACATAAACTGTGCACACCCTCAAATTGTAAAGATAAATCAACACCATTGGTTGCTCAAAACAGTGAAATGTGTTTAATCTACTTAGCATCAACACCATTAAGCATTCAAGAAAAATAATACATATCACTAAAGTTATAATTTGAGCAATTGAAACATACTCAAATCAGACTGTGTTGACATTTGACAAATCAAATTAAACAGGGGTTTTATAATGAGGGCTGGACATGAGTTATGTGGGAACAGACTAACACATGCAGACAAAATACAACAGAAGGTAAAAATATTTAGGAGACCTGTCTATCTCGGGCTAACAGAAACTAACTACAAAAGCAAAATAGGTAGGTGTCAGCATGCTAACTTCTATTAGATAAGGGCATGTCAAGGAAAATAACATGAACAGGGAGATATACCTCTCCTAGGGTCAGCATTCAAGAGATTTCTTCAACAGGCAAAGCATGTTGATCATCAGCAAAGTCAGATAGAAGCACCATCAGGGTAAGTGCAGAACATGAGCTGCACAGAGAATAGCTCTCAGGAACATCCAGAGGACAACCGGAGGACAACTAACTGAAACTTGAAAGTCCATACTTATAGTAAAGTTCACAAACATCTCCAATTCAACAGTTCATTGGCCCCACATCACACAAAAGGGGCAATACCCAATAAGAATCTAAACACAAATCAGAGTGGAAACATTGGAAAGTTTTCTCATGTTTGCTCTGAAGCCATCTCCTTCTTCTGTGTGAATCCATCAATTACAGTTTTCTATTGTTTGTGAACAAGATTAATCCTTCCTAGGGTATACAATGGACTTATCTGCTTCCCATGTCGATAGAAACAATTTATTTCACATTTAGTCAACAGGCCAAATGTTCTGAAACCAAGGTCATTTAGAGACAAGTCTTGTAAAGTCAAACAAAGGGACCCTTTAATGTTCATAAGAACAACCTACTGGAAAAATTCATGTTAGAGAAACAAGAATGATTCATTACTTTTACATGACTGCAATTACGAGGTCAGCATGCCTAGTTATGCTAACACAAGAGCTATAATGCATTAATATCTTGGTTAATAAAACACACATATTATGCAAACTTGTACATTTGCCATTAATAATATATCATCAGAAAGAATAAAACATTTCATTATGAATTGCAAACCTGTTAAAGCATCACGTTAAACATGACAGAGAAGTGTATTTATTTTGTCTGCGCACATAACTTTATACTCATAAATCACACATTAAACATTATAAAATCGAATTCATTTGACTACTAGCAGTTACCCTAATGTTTAAAATATACTTCAAAATCATTAAAATCTTGTTAGTACACTGTTAATCCTGGTCGGCCCAATGGGGTTCACCACTAAATAAAAACATGAGCACATTTAAAATATATATCTGGGTGACTAAAGGCATTACTAAATTTTACGCTCCAACAGTCCCTCCTCTGACGGAAATGTATGCTGTCACAAAAAGTCACTCCCACTTCAATGAGACAACTCAAAGCCTTGTGATTTGATAATGTCTGGTGTACTGTAACCTTCAACTCTCTTCATGTTTTTGTAATAAACACTCCTCATCTTCTCCATTTCAATCTCTTCCCTCCTCTGTTTGCTCTTAGCTCTTTTCTCTTTCCACATTTAGTATAGTTTGCAAAATCCAAGTGAAACCAGGGCACACAAAAACACAATCAACACAGTTTTCAAGATCATCCTTGCTATTCCCTTTCCCAAGTTTCCAAACCATGATCCAATTGTCAAAAATGCTTTACCTATTGCTTCCCATGCACCTGCTGCTTCTATGTCTTTCTGGTCATTTTTCAGGTTTGCGAAGTTAGCGATAAACTTCCTTATTTCCTTACTATCGTCAGGTATGTACATGCAGCAATGCTGTGCATGCAAAACTTTACAGATTCTGCTTTCCTTCATCAGTAATATGTCTAATGAAAGACGACTTTGCAAACCCATTGATCTCACAGCAACTGTCTCCTTATCCATTAGCAGCATTGCTCCAGAATAATCAGTGGACATTTATCCACTATAGTTGACAACTTCCTAATCTTGATATCATCCAAGTTCACACCAACTGATGGAATGATGGCACCAAAGAAATCACCAGTAAGTTCCACTGCACTACCTCCTCTCTTAGCTCTGGAATTCAATTTCTCTTTGTAGACTGGACTGTCCACATGATACATTTTCAGAACAACTACCCCTAGATAACATGTACCAAACCAGCCTTTTGGCAGCTTGTAATAGGAATTATTTCCACAAATGAAATAAACACCTGGTATGGCAGGGTCCCATTCATTCAGCCTAAATGTCTAAACACTTTCAAACAAAAATACATGTCTACATCCACTAGTACCTACAAAATCTGTATCTGTCTGTGACTGAGGTCTATATGTACATAATTTCCCTATGTGTTGTCAGTCTAATGCTAAGTGTCCCTGTGTGCTTGTAATAAGTGGAATTTCTTTCTTTCAATCCTGTAAAATTACTCCTTTTTTCTATTTTGTTTTTTATTGCTTTTCTCCTGTCATCTACTTGACCAATGAACTCCTTCTCTACTGGTGTGATAATAGAGGTTAAAGTTTTTGTGGGCATATGCGTCTCAAAAGGTCAGAGTTGATTCAAAGAAACATCCCACAGTGTCAATGTTTTTCGCTTTAGCAATACCACTCAAATGCTGAAATATAGGCACAAAAGAAAACACTAAGGGCCTGATTAATGTCTTTGCTGGTCCCACCACAGGACTGTAAAAGCCACGAGGAGGACGGTGACGTTCCCCCAAGCGTATTACGGTCACCTGCAGGGCTGACCAGTGGGAACATTATAATATGAGTTCCCACCGGGGCTAACAGGCAGAACTGTGCTAAGATATTGGCCTCAGCTCCTTAAAGGGAACCGAGGCAAATATATCCTAGCACTCCAGCACCATCAGAATGTACACTGTGATGCAGACAGTGTGCATTTTGACAGTGCTGGGCAGGGGATCCCTGTGCAGGGACCCCACCGTGGCCCCCAGCACTGACTTTCTGCCAGCCTTTGCATGGCGTGGTTACCCCCCAATGAAAAGACTGACGGAAAGTGGGGTTGTAATCAGCCAGGCTGTGCTGAGGTCAGTGCTACCTTGGCTGGTTACAAGCCCGACCTTCATCACCCGGTTGGGATCTATGATCCTGGCAGGAGTGGCGGTCTTTAGGGGGGTTCGTCCACCTAAGTTGTAATTGGGCAGTGGGACTGCCACACTCATAATGAGGCCCCACATCTAAATTTAAATAGAAATATTGTATATAATCTTGGTTATACAACTGAGTTAGTAACAGACTGCAAGAAATTATGGCCCTCATTACAACCCTGGCGGTCGGTGTTAAAGCGGCGGTAATACCGCCAACAGGCCGGCGGTAAAAAAAATGGGATCAAGACGATGGCAAAATCCGCCAACACAGACAGCCACTTTAACACTCCGACTGCCACAGCGGTAGAAACAAACACCGCGGCGGTAACCGCCAACAGACAGGCGGAAGACAATGTACTGCCCACTGTATTACAAGGCCCCAATCCGCCAGCTTTTCTGGAGCGGTACCAACGCCATCAAAAGCACGGCGGAAACAGTCTGTGGAACAGAAACCACTCACCTCTCGACACCCAACGAGGAACCAGGATGCTACGGAGCCCGAGTTACGGTTGTTACCAAGGTTGGTTTACCTCCTCTTCTACCAGGAACATCAAAGACGGTGGGGACGACCACGGTGAGTACTGCACCTACCACACGGGGGGGAGGAAAAAGAGAGTAACACACACACGCAACACCCCCTCCCCCACCCTCAACACCATACACACAAATACATGCATCAACATTACATTTACACCCGTCACCCCCTGGAAGAACGCAAGGACCAAACGAAATGATTGTAACAAGTGTAATCATCGGAAATCCAGATA
Organism: Pleurodeles waltl; assembly: GCF_031143425.1. Classification (NCBI taxonomy): domain Eukaryota; kingdom Metazoa; phylum Chordata; class Amphibia; order Caudata; family Salamandridae; genus Pleurodeles; species Pleurodeles waltl. The sequence continues at coordinate 933,816,702 of NC_090440.1, read as the reverse complement.
GGGAACCAGGTCTGTAAAAGATCAAAATATACAAATATGTACAGCAACTACGCAAGTCTGGATAGTGTTCCATTCATTGTCTGTGGACCAGTGGTCCCAAAATGCATGGGCGAAGCCCACACATGATACCTGCCTCAAAATGGAGAGAATACTGCAGGGGCATCAGGTCGAAAATAAGCAGGCACCTCAGGGGGAAGAGAGGGGGCACCTCAACCAGATGATGGGACGACGCCACTGCTCCATGAGGGGGCTCCATGCCAACAGATTGGTCCTGGGGAGTGCAAAGCCTCAGTCTCTCAAGTCTCTCACAGGGACACAGGGGACGTGTGAATGGTAGTGGGGGTGGTGATTGCACGTGAGCGGTGTGTGTGGTGGTGGGTGTGCTGGTGATGGAGGTAGTGGCTGAGGATGTAGTGCATGCAGGTGTGAGTGGAGACGTGGAGGAGGGGGACACAGTGGAGGCAGTGGATGTTGGCGTGTCTACATGGGGATGGTGCTTGTGTAAGTGCCTGTGGAATGTGTGGTGCTTATGTTTGCCATGTCCACTCTTGTGTGTTGATGTGTGTGCATGCTGGTCTGATGGTGTGCTTGGGATAGGCTACGGTAGAGGGGATTGGGTCTGGGTTCAGGAAGGGGGAGGCTGGACACAGGGACAATGGCTGCCATCAGTGCTGAGGCCAGAGCCTGAAATGCTCTCTGTTGGGCTGCCAGGCCAGAATGAATGCCCTACAGGTATGCATTTGTTTGCTGCAAATGCCTCTCAACACCCTGGATGGCATTCAAAATGGTTGATTGCCCAACAGTGAGGGATCTCAGGAGGTCAATAGCCTCCTCACTGAGGTCAGCAAGGCTGACTGGGGCAGGGCCTGAGGTGCCTGGGGCAAAGGAGATGCCCACCCTCCTGGGTGAGCGGGCACGGGAACCACGCTGAGGGGCTTCTGGAAGGGCAGTGCTGGTAGAGGGGTGCCCACTGTATCTGTTGATGCAGTGGGCACAGAGGTGCCCGCCACCACAAGGGAGCTCCCATCAGAGGAGGAGTCGCTGTCGCTGGTGTCTCCTCCTGTCCCCGTCGTGGAGCTCCCCTCGCCCTCCGTCCCACTGGTGCCTTCAGACTCTGTACATTCACCCTCCTGGGCCATGTGGGTTGCAGCTCCCTCCTGCTCCGGTGCCAATGCTCCTCTGCCAGATGATGCTAGTGCACACAAGGATAGGGTGACAAAACAAAAAGGGGAGGAAAGACAGAAGAGACACATGGTCAATGGCTGCAAAAACACCACAGTTGGCGGACACAACACACAGGGAGCAGCCCTATGCACTAGCCCATGCACTAACAGTTCAGGTGAAAATCACATGCCCATGGGGGTCTCTGCCTAGACCGATTAAATGCACACCTGGAGCCCACAAGAGCCTGACTAGGTGTAGAGGGCCACTACCACTTTTGGGTTTGGAATGCCACTGAGCCTGCCTAACAATGGATCTACCCTGGCACGTTTGCCCTGGCCTAGAGGAACCCACAGCCCACTTCCCCCACCCAGAAACCTCATAAAGCGTGCAGAGTCAGCTGAATGAGACTGTACTCACCCCCTTGTGGCTGCTGTGATGCCCTCAAGCGCCCATCCAACTCAGGATATGCCACTGCCAGGATCCGGTACATCAGGGGGGTCATGGTGCAACGGGGACCCCTTCCACGTTGGGAGGCCTTCCCCAGCTGGGCCTCCGCTGTCTTCTTGCTCCAGCAGCGCAGGTCCTCCCATCTTTTGCGGCAGTGGGTGCTCCGTCTTTGATAGACCCCCCAGGGTCTGCACTTCCTTGGCGATGGCACGCAAATACCCTTCTTCTGGCGGGCGCTGACCTAGAGGAAAAGTGAAGTAAGAATGGATTTTACTCCCCCGTCCGGTTCTTCTTACTCATTGGCCACAAATCTCCACCCTGGCCCAGAAACACATACACTGACCATCCTCACATGCTGGCCTCTGCCTCCCACCCCTGTAAATTCCATCCACGCCACTACATACATTCATGTCCCATCCATCATGCTCACAGTGTACTTACCTGTTTGTCTGGAGGAACGTAGAGTAGCCACCAGGTTGTACACCTCCTCCGCGGTGAAGGCAGGGGCCCTTTCCCCAGACACTGTAGCCATTGTCGCTTCCAGACTCAGGTCACAGCAGCACTTGCAGTGTAAGTCCTCTCCTGTTGAAGGTCAGGTACCAAGTGAGTGAACAGATAGAAAATGGCGGTCACGTCCGCAGCGGTGTGTACCGTCACTGCCGCCGTACATTGTCATTGGCTCCTGGGACCATAGGGCCCAATGATAACCAATGCTGATTTGTGCTGCGGTCTTCGACCGCCTACCGCGACGCAGCACAACGCCAGCGCAGTTACCTCATTTCCCCTTGTCCATCCTTACAGGTCAGGCAACCGCCATTTCAGGGGGCCACATGGCAGGGCAACTAACTGCGTCACAGCACTTTTGGACAGGAATATGGACAGACAGCGCAACACACTGATTACATCACGATTGTTCTAAACACCCTTGTGAAACCTATGTGGTGTATGACCCTCTGCTCACCCTTCTCCTCCATAGGGCATGTCCGCTGGGTCAGATGATGAGATGGCGTCATCCTCCGGTATACAGACCCCTGGCGGACCTGTCGACAATGGAAGACAGACACATCATTATCACCTACAGACTTGATCGTGCCACAATCCATGAACTGTGTGCCTAGTTGGAGCCAGACCTGATGTCAGCTATCCGCAGGAATCCCCCCTCTTGTGCAGGTCCTGTCAGTACTCCATTTCCTGGCCAGTGCGTCCTTTCAAACAACAGTGGCCATGGCATCAGGGATGTCACAGCCAATGTTCTCTAACGTGTTGTCCAGAGTGTTGTCTGCCCTGCTGAAACACATGCACAGTTACATCTTTTTCCCTCAGGTGGAGGATTTGCCCACAGTGAAAGGTGACTTCTATGCCCTGGGACATATCCCCAACATCATTGGTGCCATTGATGGTACACATGTTGCATTTGTCCCCCCACACCCGCAGGAATGAACAGGTGTACAGAAACCGCAAAAGCTACCATTCCATGAATGTGCAGATGGTGTGTTTGGCAGACCAGCACATCTCCCATGTGACTGCCAAGTATCCTGGCTCAGTGCATGACGCTTACATTTTGAGGAATAGCAGCATCCCATATGTGATGGGGCAACTCCAGAGGCACCGTGTGTGGCTAATAGGTGAGCCCAAGGTCCCAACTCAGTTGTCATAGGTGTCTGGGTATGGGAGAGTCCCTAAGGGTTGGTGTATGTCTAACAGTTGTCCCTTGATATTTGCAGGTGACTTTGGTTACCCCAACCTGTCATGGCTACTGACCCCAGTGAGGAATCCCAGGACAAGGGCAGAGGAACGCTCCAATGAGGCAAACTAGGAGGATAATTGAGCGGACTTTCGGCCTCCTGAAGGCCAGGTTCCGGTGCCTCTATCTGACAGGTGGCTCCCTATATCACTCACCCAAAAAGGTGTGCCAGATCATCGTGGCATGCTGTATGTTGCACAAGCTGGCTTTGGGACACCAGGTGCCTCTTCTGCAGGAGGATGGGCCTGATGTTGGTCTTGTGGCAGCTGTGGAGCCTGTGGACAGTGAAGAAGAGGAGGCAAAAGAAGAAGATATAGACAACTGAAACAACATCATCATGCAATACTTCCAGTAAGACCCAGGTAAGAGACTGTCACTGCTCCTCTCATATCATACCACTGTTGGACATTGCATGAATCTGCCTTTTTACCTCTGTGTTTGGACACTGACATGTCACTTTGGCTTTCCATCTCACAGATCTGGGTCCCACTTTCTGCCTTCTGCTATGTTTACTGATGCCCAACAACTGTCGAACATTGGTATGTGAACATGAACATTGACATTGCTATTTTTCTGAGAGGTTGCAATTACACATTTGTGAAAGTACAGACTGACTCCAGATTGATTTGTGATTCAAGGGTGTTTATTTCTGTGCTAATAAGTGGAGGGGGCTGTGCAATGGGCTGGGGTGATGGTGGAGGAATGTCCATGGTAGAGTCCAGTCTCTTGGTATCACAGGTGCATTGTCCAAGGGGGCATAGGAAGTGGAGTAATGGCAGTTCAAAGTTGTCAGGGTGACATAGTGGGACAAAAGGGGGACAATCAGGAGAGTCTTATTTCCTGGAGAGGGTCTTGGCAATGTTCTCTGTCTTGTTCCTGGATCTCAGGGACCATTTGCAGGGTGGTTCTCCTTCTGCAGGGGGTGGGGTGCTGATGGCCTGTTGGTCCTGTGGCGGGACCTCCTGTCCACTAGCGCCGGCGGAGTTGGAGGGCTGTTCATCGTTCAGGCGAGTGTCAGGGGCCCGTCGGTGTGCCACTGTGTACCTGATGGTGTTGGCCATGTCTGCCAGCCCCCCTGCAATGGTGACCAGGGTGGTGTTAATGGACTTCAAGTCCTCCATGATCCCCAGGTACTGTTCCACCTGCAGCCGCTGGGTCTCCTGAAACTTGGCCAGTACCATGCCCATGGTCTCCTGGGAATGATGGTATGCTCCCACGATGTTGGAGAGTGCCTCGTGGAGAGTCGGTTCCCTGGGCCTGTCCTCCCCCTGTCGCACAGCAGTCCTCCCAGTTTCCCTGTTATCCTGTGCCTCTGTCTCCTGAACCGTGTGCCCGCTGCCACTGACCCCAGGTCCCTGATTGTCTTGGGTTGGTGGGTTTGCCTGCAGTCCCTGTAGTGGTGGACACACTGCTGATTGACGTGTCCTGGGGACAGAGGGATGGGACCGCTGGGTGGGTGCTGTGGTGGTGTTTCCTGAGGGGGGAGGTTCAGTGGTGGTTTGTGACTGTGGCAGGGGAACCGACTGTCCAGAGGTCTCTGATGGGCCGGGCTGGTCATCTTGATCCAGGCGTACAGAGCTGCTGTCGTCACTGTGGGCCTCTTCTGTGGGGGGACTGGATATGTCTGGCACCTCCTGTCCGGTGACATTGGGTATGGGTCCTGTTGGGGTGTAAATGCATAGTTATGGTATCTGTGTGTGCCATCTTGTGCAATGGGCGAGTTACCCTCTACTCCTGTGCTTGCATTATTGTCTTTGCCCTTGTGTGATTAGTGATTTTGGGGCCTGGGTGTGTACCTGTACTGGACATGCTTTGGTGATGGGTGTCCATGCATTGGTGTGACATGCAGGCCTTAGTTTTGGGCTGTGTGGATTGTGATAGTGGGGTATCTGTGGGGTGTTGGGGTGATGGGTGTGAGGGTTGGGATAGGAGTTTGTGATAGCATGCAGGTAGGGTGGGGGGGTATAGTAGTAAAGATATGACTTACCAGAGTCCAGTCCTCCTGCTACTCCTGTGAGGCCCTCAGGATGCATGATTGCCAAGACTTGTCCTCCCATGTTGTTAGTTGTGGGGGAGGAGGTGGGGGTCCACCGCCAGTCCTCTGTACTGCTACCTGGTGTCTGGATACCAAGGAACACACCTTCCCCCATGGGTCGTTCCACCTCTTACTGATGTCATCCTGTGTTCTGGGGTGCTGTCCCACTGCGTTGACCCTGTCATTTATTGAAATGAGATCCTCTGTCTAATTCCAAAGAAGTCAGAAATCCGAATCGAAGAATCAAGTCTATCATTTCTGCAAGTCGGGTAAGCTTTGACCAAATGTGATAATGCACACACCACCACGAAAACATACCTCAATCAATTGCAAGCAGGCATTTCAATGAAATCAAGTTGCATTCTGGTGAAAGGACATTCTGATCTACGTATGTGGCTCAGGTTAACTACAATGCATTTCAGTACATTAATCTGTAACAGACTGCTTCTGCAACCAATCCGAATCTGGAGTTATACCATGTTTGTCTGAAAGTTCTGATTATGGCATCTCTACCAGTGTGTGCCTGCCCATGATAATGCCTAGTCGTTGAAGGAAACAAACTATTTGGCAACACTACTTTTCCTTCACTGGAAACCCAAACATTGCCCTCATATCATTGAATACAACCTGCTATACTCCAACCTCCACGTTCCTCTTCTGTCACTTCTTTCTACAATCCCTTAAGTTTTTCCCAAGTATCAATTGCTGTCATAAAGAAACCTTGGTTTGTCTCACTGGTGCTGCTGCCATCATTCCATTCCTCATTGAAGGATGTGTGGGGGGGTGTACAGTATTGAGCCACTTGGCCAGCATAGGCAATGCCTAATGAGATATAATCATTTGACTTTTGATGTGCTGTACATTCAACAACTGCAATTGTCACATGTAACTGTAAAGCTTTCAGTAATTGATAAGCCCTGTCACCATTTTGGTTAGGTGATCCAGAAGAGGTCATAAATCCTCTCTGGGACCATAACTGTCCAAAGTCATGAACATCATCATAACCATACTGACTATCAGTGAACAAGGTCACTTTAAGCTGTTTAGAAGCACAGTATGCTCTACTAAGAGCAAACAATTTGGGTAGTCGGGCAGAAAAAACTCCTTGAAGCCATGAAGCTTCTATCACTCCTGTGACTGTGCAAATTGCATAACCAACTTGCAGAGTTCCACCAATATCTCTTAAACAGGAGCCATTAACGAACCTGACAGTCATTTTTATCTAGTGGGGTATCTTGAATATCAGGTCTTGGTTTGGTGCACAGTTCAGTCACATCAAGACAATCATGCTCTACCTCATCTTCATGATCATTTACATTTTCAACAGTAATTAGTGAAAGCGTTGCAGGGATCAGTGTTTGACACCTCTTTATATTTACATTTGGAGATCCCAAAATAGTTTGTTCTTAACGGGTCAAACGAGCATTAGTTAAAAATTGGATCTTGGTTCGGGTCAAAAGGACTTCAACAGAGTGGGGCACAGAATCCTTGAAGGGGGATGGCCCATGACAATGCTTTTGCACTGGCCAATATTGACACCTGTGGCTGCAACAGACTTTGAGCAGCCGGGCAATGCAGCAGCTATTGGATCTATTGTGTTGGAAAAATATGCCACTGGCCTGTTGACACCTCCGTGTAACTGCGTCAAAACAGAAAGTGCACAACCATCTCTTTCACAGGAAAACAAAGAAAAACATTTGTTGTAATCAGGCATTCCCAGAGCTGGAACTCGGCACAGGCTTCCTTTCAGCTTGGAGAAGGCTTTCAGGCATGTGTCTTCAAACGATAGCGAATCAGACACCTCCTTGTGTGTCAATTTCAATAAAGGTTTGGACAAAAAGGAAACATTTGTAATCCACTTTTGGTAATAGCCGACCATTCTCAGAAACATTCTGACTTCTCTCTGTGTTCCTGTTGGGTTAATTTGCATGATCCCTAAAATTCTCCCTTGGGGCACCTTCCTTGCACCTTTCTTTATGTGGTAACCTAAGTATTTCACCTTCTTTTCACAGTACTGCAATTTTGCGGGTGAAACTTTATGACCATCTTCACCCAAGTGTTTTATCAGGGCAGTTGTATCGCTCCTACAAGCTTCATGTGTGTTTGATGCAACCTTCAAATCATCAATGAACTGCACCAAAACTGAATGAATAGACATTTTAAGAGACTCCAAATTCTTTTTCAAAATCTTGTTAAAAATAGATGGTGACTTTGTATACTCTTGAGGCACACAACACCATGGAAAAACATGACTTCCAATTTTAAATGCAAATAAAAATTGTCTTTCTTCATGGAGCAGAATGGAGAAAAATGCCTGACACAAGTCAATGACAGAAAACCATACCACCTCATAAGGAATCTGGAACAATATCACGGCAGGTTTTGACACCACAGGACAACATGGAACGACAACCTTGTTCACCTTTCTCAAATCCTGAAATATGTGGTATTTTCCATTATGCTTCCACAGTCCTAAAATAAGGGAATTACATGGATTTCCTAGGATCTCTTTCAGAACACCTTGTTCAATGAAAGTTTCAAATACGGGAGTTATTCCAGCAATTTCTTCTGCGGTCATATTATAAGGTGGTATGCTTGGACACACTGCATTCGGCTTCACTGTAATTTTAACTGGCTCAACTCCTCTTATGAGTCCAATGTATTTTTGGGTAAAATGCCAATCTCTTGCCATAACTGTCTCGTGCAACTCCTTGGGTAAATCTTTAACTGTCATCATTGGGAACAATGAAATGAGAGGGTACATTTCTTTGATTTTGCAGGGCATCTCATTGTCACTATTTGTCTTAGTTGCTATGCCCTTGTGGGTGCAGCTAATAGAACAATTTAGCTTACACAATAGGTTGCTTCCTAACAAGCTCACAGGACTTGAATCACAAACCACAAATTGGTGCTGGTTCCCAAATGACCCTGTTTGGACCGGGATATGTTCTGTAATTGGGTTAGTTAACTGCCAATTTGCTACTCTTATCACCTGAATTCTTTTTCCTGACAAGGCCATATTTGGTACTTCTGCAATTCTGACAGTAGGCCACATTACTCCAGTGTCAACCAGGAATGAAACATTGCATCCCATAATGTTGGCATTTATATAGGGATTACGTTGATCTACCTCTAAGGATGCTGCTAACATGTACTCCTCATCATCAGAACTGTCACATTTTTCTGAAAACTCCTCATCACTCATATCAATTAAGGGAAATTGTGTTACCAACTGATTTACATTTGCATTTGCTCTCTGATTCATGTTTTACTGAGGAACTTTCACTTACTGCAATGTCATCATGGCTTGGGGAACTTGCATTTGCTGAGGGACTTGAATCTGTTAAGGAATCTACATTTCCTGTTGGGTGACTTGCATTTGCAGTAGTCCTGTAGGAGTAGCAACATTTTGGATTTGGGGGTCTTTGAATTACTTGAATTTGAACTAGACCACTGTCAACCATCTGAGCAATACCACCACCCTGCACCAAATTATTCACATTATTATACGGACACTCCCACTTTCAGTGCCCGAAGTTGCCGCCCTCATGACATGGATGCATTTTCTTTATTGACTGCACATCAATCATATTACTACTCTGATCTATCGTAACACACATCCTCTCCCTCTAAACATTGTCAACCTGTTGTTGCACACCCTGTATCCCACTAGTGTTCACCACCATTTGCGGCCTCTGAATTCCTGTCTGAGCAGGTTTAATTTTCATCGCCATCAATTTCTCTTCCAACTTTTTCTGCATCAATTAAATTTTGTTACTGCAGCATCTTGCTTACTATAGTACTTCATCAATTGGTTTATTCTGCTGACAGATCAAATGCTGCTGAATCATGTTGCTAATCTCAGGTTTCAATCCTTGCACGAATCTAAACACATAGGCCCTCATTCTGACCCTGGCGGTCTTTGACCGCCAGGGCGGAGGACCGCGGGAGCACCGCCGACAAGCCGGCGGTGCTCCAATGGGGATTCCGACCGCGGCGGTAAAGCCGCGGTCGGACCGGCACCACTGGCGGGGTCCCGCCAGTGTACCGCCGCCCCATTGAATCCTCCGCGGCGGCGCAGCTTGCTGCACCGCCGCGGGGATTCTAACCCCCCCTACCGCCATCCAGATCCCGGCGGTCGGACCGCCGAGATCCGGATGGCGGTAGGGGGGGTCGCGGGGCCCCTGGGGGCCCCTGCAGTGCCCATGCCACTGGCATGGGCATTGCAGGGGCCCCCGTAAGAGGGCCCCTACATGTATTTCACTGTCTGCTGCGCAGACAGTGAAATACGCGACGGGTGCAACTGCACCCGTCGCACAGCTTCCACTCCGCCGGCTCGATTCCGAGCCGGCTTCATCGTGGAAGCCTCTTTCCCGCTGGGCTGGCTGGCGGTCTGAAGGAGACCGCCCGCCAGCCCAGCGGGAAAGTCAGAATTACCGCCGCGGTCTTTCGACCGCGGAACGGTAACCTGACGGCGGGACTTTGGCGGGCGGCCTCCGCCGCCCGCCAAGGTCAGAATGAGGGCCATAATGACTTATCTCTTTTGGCTGAATAGTTTTCGAGCCCTTAAGATGTTTGAAAGCTTGCAGCAATCTTCTTAATAAGCACAAATCAACTGATTTGTTTCCTGTGCTGTCCTGTCAATTGTTTGCCAATCAACATCGTATATACCTTTTCATCACCTCTTCAGACAGCGCACCTGTAACTGAATCTCTCGGCGGTTTCCAAGTTGACTATTCAACATTTGGCTTGCACCCAACCCATAAATCAACTGGAACCACAATGTCAATTAAAGTGTTCAAATCTTCCCATAGGCACCTTGAAAGTTTCACAAATCTCTCTGTTTGTTTACACCACTCTACTGGCTTCTCCCTCAATCTCGGGTAATCATTTGTGAATGAGAATATGCCACTTCTGCTCCAAGGGACATGTATATAACCTCCGCCTGGATTCTCTCTCATTTGCAGCATTTTAATACTATCATTTGCTTGATTTGCTCCAGCCGGAGACAAATTCTGCTTTGCTTTCTTTTGGTCTCTTTTCTTTGCCCATCTGCCTTATCATTTGTCTAATGCTCACCATATTTGAATGTTCATAATTAATTCTTTAATGTGCATTCTCATGCTAGGTGATCTCATATTCGCAATGTCTGTGGTACTCAGCTCTAACTGGTAACTCCTTCATGAGGGCTTTGACATTTCTAAATCCACATCATATTTTTCAGCAAGTTCTACTGATTTGTCATAAGTCAGTCCTGCACGTTGTGTAACATCTTTGCACATGAAGTGCAATTCATCTTCATTTTATGTATCCAATCATTCCAGTTCAAGTGTTCCCTCAATTAACTTCTTTGTGCACATTCACTGTTCTGTCTCTATCCGGAGTCTCTTTTGTTCTGACACTACTACTTGTACATTTTCTCCTTTTTGACTCATATTGTCTAACCACTCAGTTAACTACTGCGCTAAAAAGCTTTGCAAACTAGCATTGCTTCTCTGGGACATACTTTGTGGGGTATTGAAATGTACACTGGCAATCTGATCTGGTGTCGCAATGCAAGGAAGTGAAGTTCCCTGCGGACATCTCACATCAACTATCGGTCCTGCTTAATTTAACATCTGGGTAGGATCTGCTACTCGCTCAGGGTTCAAAGTTGGAACATTCAAAGCTATTCTCTCTTTTTCCAAATTGCTTGAATAAATTGATCTCTGCATATCACATGATGACATACCTGCAGATACAGGATTTGTTGTCTGGGTATTACTTCCAGGGTTATCTGAAGCATATAATGGAACAACTGGACCCATGGTCCCAGGAACTGTCAGTGCATCAGGTTCTGTCAAATTTGGTGTTATCTGCACTGGTTTATACATGGGCATAGTCTGGTGCTGACTAATCGTTTGCACAGGATCTGTCACAATAGGTGTAGACACCTTTTGATTCACATGAAGGTTTGACACTTCCTGATTCATGACTGGACTGTGCTGTGCTGTACTAACAACTGGAACAGGAGTATACATTGCAGGCGCCTGAGTTGCTGAACTCACAGGTTTACTTGGAGCCACCTTAACTGAGCTTTGTGTAACTAGGGCTGTCAGCACATTTGAGACTACATTCTGCACTGCTCCCTCAACTGAATGATATGGCGGGGAACGATTCATTAAAAGCTGATTTATAAACTCATCTTCTGAGTCACTTTCATGTGTAACTGTCTTTTTAACCTTGTCCTGTGTCTGCTCTACTTTCTCTGTCTGCTTCTTTTTCATTTTAGGTTCTGTACTACTATCACCTTCCTCTGTGATAGCAGGAAACACTCTCACCCCACCTAATATCTCTTCTCTCCACATTTTCTGATCTGCGTCCCATCTAGCTTCCGCTAGTGCTTTAGCTGCTTTCTTCATTCTGTTCTCATATTTTGCTGTTTCATTTTGTCTAGCAACAAGTTCACAAATAGCAGGGGCTTCAAATTCTGCAGGTCCTGGAGGAGGCTTTAATTCTCCCAGTATTCTCCTCAAATTTTCTAAAATTATCAAATTGAAAGTTCCCTAATAAGGAAAAGCTAATGAACCATTCTTTTCAGTGATCTTACACCACTGTTTCACCCAAATGCATGCTGAAACTCCTTTCGCCTCTGATACTTCATATGCTGGTGTTCTTTCGGATTCTACCTGTTCACCTTCCCTAACTGGAATAAACACATCTCCTCTCACCGCACTTCTTAAAGCCTTGAAAAATGTCATTTTTGCACAATTTCAACTAATAATATGAATTTCTATAAAACCAGAAAGTAAATTAAATTCTACAATCCTTCTTGGAAGCTGTTCTGAACCAATGACAAGGCATTATTGTCCACCGAGATGAGCACGACATTCTCACCAACCAACCAATCCCAGTGCAGGACAAATGACGACACACTCACTTCACTCAGCAGCTGCAGTCGCTTCACAATAGTCTCTTACAGAGTTACTCACATGTACACTAAATGCAAGATATTGCAAGTACTTTAAAAACACAAAAACGTGTCTGCACAGGGCTCAAATGCTTTTGAAAGCTGCATGGCTTGCACATCTGACTGTGGCTTTCACAATTAAACAACAAGTGAAACTTGATTAGCAGTTCTCATCCTACTTGATACGGATCCTCCCTAGGCCTTTGGGATTCACCTACTACCAATCAACAGCTCACACTCACTCAAGGAAAACTACTGGGACTGTCAGCATGATACGTACCTCACTGTAGACAATAAATTAACCAAGTGTCTTCTACACTTGTGGGTTACCCTGAGGTCTTAGGCCTCGACGGACCGGTCAACAACAACAACATTCGCGGACAGTTTTTGAGCACAAAGTGCCACAATCACTTCAAATACGACGACTCCGCAAAAACTTCACAGCATCACACTTCACTGCAATATATAGCAAAAAGCATTGCAAGCTCAAATCCTTACTTATACTTACACTGCACTATACTTCTAAACACAATGTTGGAATTTCATCAGCCTCTCAAATTAACCATAGAACAACTTACAGGGTGGGCAATTTTTGGACTGAACAATAACGTACCCAATACTGAACAAAAATATGGCTACCCCTCTCATAGGATGTAACTGTCACTCTGCTACCAGAACTGTTAACACGTTTTCTCATCCTTCACAGGAATCAAAAACACTTTACAGAGGTTGACAGACCTTTGGACCCAGTAAAGAGTGTGGTTAACCATACACAATCATTTCAAACTTACCACAACTAATTTAAACACTGTGACCAATATGGCCACACAAGGAAAACTCCAATCAGTAAAAGTTTCAAGGCAGTATTTTATATCCACAAAGCTAAAGTCACATAAACTGTGCACATACTCAAATTGTAAAGATAAATCAACACCACTGGTTTCCCAAAACGGTGAAACATGTTTAACCTACTTAGCATCAACACCATTAGGCGTTCAAGAATAATAATACATATCATTAAAGTTATAATTTGAGCAATAGAAACATATCTCAAATCAGACTGTGTTAAATTAAACAGAGATTTAATATTCAGGGCTGGAGATGTGTTTTCCCTATAACTGACCAAATTTAGACATGCATGCGTGGGAACACACTAACACATGTGGAAAAAATACAACAGAAGGCAAAAATAATTTGGAAAACAGTCTATCTCGGCCTAAAAGAAATTAACTACAAAAGTAAAATAGGTAGGTGTCTGCATGTTAATGTCTTTTAGAGAAGGGTATTCAAGAAAAATAACATGAACAGGGAGATATACCTCTCCTAGGGTCAGCATTCAAGAGTTTCTTCATCAGCAAAGCATGTAGAGCATCAGAAAAGCACATTAGAAACTAACAAAATCCATACTTGTAGTAAAGTACACAAACGTCTACGATTTGACAGTTAAGTGTTCCCACGTCACGCAAAAGGGGCAATATCCAATTAGAATCTAAACACAAATCACAGTTGAAACATTGCAAGGTTTTCTCAGGTTTGGCCTGAAGTCATTTCCTTCGTCAGTGTGAATCCAACAATCAATTACAGTTTTCTATCACTTTGCAACAAGAGGAATTCTTCCCAGGGTATACAATGGACCAATCTTCTCCCCCTTGTGCAAGTACATGTCGATAGAAACAATTTAGTTCACGTATATTCCACACGCCTAAATGTTCTGGAACCAAGGCCATTCGGAAACAAGTCATGTAAGGTTATACAAAGGAAACCTTTACTATTCATAAGAACAACCTAATGGAAACATTTATGTTAGAGAAAGAAGAATGATTCATCACTTTTACATAACTCCAAATATGAGGTCTGCAGACCTAGTTATGATAACACAAGAAATATAATGCATTAATATTGTTGTTAGGAAAACACATAAAATATGCCAACTTGTAAATTTGGCATTAATAATATATCATCAGAAAGAATAAAACATTTCATTATGATTTGCAAAGTTGTTAAAGCACCACGTTAAATATGAGAGAGAAGTGCATTTATTTATATGCGCATGTAACTTTATACTCATAAATCACACATTAGACAATATAAAATCAATTTTGTTTGACTACTAGCCGTTACTCTAATGTTTAAAATATACTTCAACATCATTTAAATCTTGTTAGCACACTGTTAATCCTGGCAGGCATGATGGTGTCCGCCACAAATAAAAACATGAGCACTTTTAAAATACATGGCAGTGCAGCTTTTCTCTACGTTAAACTTTTAAACATTAAATCTTTTGCTGAAATCTGGGTCACTAAAAGCATTACAAAATTTTACACTCCAACACCTTCGATGGCCCATACTCCCTTGGGCTGGTGGAGGAGGTTTATGCCTACAGAGTAAATATTATTCCATTGGCTTAAACCTGGCAGTCCACTCAACTCAAAATTGGGAAGGTAGACCAAGATTTTTGCAGACAGAGTACACCATGGCAACAGAGTACCCTCTCCATCAAACTCTATATTGGGCCTTTACTGAGTTCCAGCACTTAAGTGTTCCCTTACAAAGGACTAAGGAAAGGTACACGGTTGTTAAAAATGAGTGCCTCAAGCAGAAAGGCGTCAGAGTGGCAAAATATGTTTCTGGGTTAGATAACTTGATGTGCAAAAGTGAATGGCTAAATTTTGCATGCCAATTTGAATATACTTTTGTCTTCTGAAGGTACTGAGGTGAGAATAGATGTGATATAGTCCCATTTTTTGCTTCTTAAAACAAGAGTTCCTGGTACATGGAAGTCTGCCTTGAGAGGAGCAAGCTGAGTTTTGGAAGTCATAAAGAAGAGAGTTTTCATGGTTTATTTTGAAAGTACCAGAGATTGCACCACAATTGTTTAATATGATTCATGAATGTAACAGTTACTCCTTGAAAATAACCTTAACTCCAACTGAGCATTTCAGACTAGGTTCTTTCTTTGTAGTCTGGTGTAAAGGATTGATCTAGGTGATTCAGCATATTTGATGATAGAAGGTCTGTAATTCACCAAACCTCTTGAGACAAGCCAGGATTTGATATGTAACTTGTTGTGTGGAACTGAGGTGTGCAATATTTGGTTTTAATATGTTGGAGGATCAACCAAGCCTGAGGCTTTTGATGTCTGCGTTAAACAAAAAATGTCTACAGGGATGGACATATTTAGGTTGAACTGAATGCAAAGCTAGTTGAGAAAAGCCTAAGGTCTTCACAGACTTTAAAAGTGTTGGTGCCAGAATTGAACCTTTGGGTATTGCCTTCAGAGAGTGGTTTACTTATATGGTGCTGATGTGGAAGGTTATTTCGGGCCAGGCAGTACCACAGTGAACTTATCTGCAACTCTCTATATCAAAGATAAATTTCAGTTGTTACTCCGGCAGTACTATTAAGTGACAGTACTCTAGGTCGGGAGTACTTTACTTTGTTGCAAGTAAGTTGGTAAGTATTGCTTCTAGACCCTCATATTGTTTTTTAATTGTTCTTCTGCGATATATTTTTTATGGATATTTTAAAAATCATTTCACCTAAAACCACTATAAAGTAATTTAATTTAAATTAAGATGAAATCTATTTAATTGAATAGTTATTTTTAATGTAAGTTAATAAATTTAAATTTATATAACTTAGGCCCTCATTATGAGTTTGACGGTCCCACAGCGGGACTGCCAAACTCACGGGGAGGGTGCCACTGCCATGGTGGTGATTACCCCCGAGTGTATTACAATGTTCCCACTGGGCTGATGGGCGGGGACATTGTAATATACATTCCCGCCGGTCAGTCCAGTGGGAACAGTGCTACGATACACGGCTCGGCTCCATTAAGCCTCGAAAGAAAGTGGCGCCAAGATCAGACTCTGCACAACCACACAGCCTTCAAAAACGCCGTCCACAGACACCACCAACTCATCCAAGCTGCCATGAGAACCGCCTTCAAACACCAAATCAACAATAACACACACAGCCACAAGGAGCTCTTCAACGTCGTGAAGGAACTCTCCAACCCCAGCTCCAACGCCAATTTTTAAGGTAGCTAGTCGAGCCGTTAGGCTAATCCAGGAGATGTGCTAAGCATTTGTTGTACTCACAAATCCAATCATGCACCACACACACTCAATGAATAAGTCAAGACCAGAATTTATAAAAATACGTCAGACTTTTTAGTTTAAGGCAAGATCTTAAAGATACTTTCAGTACTTTTTGAGATATGACTTTTAAAAGTTTTAATAAAGTTAGTCTTTCTGTGCATAATTACGCACCTTAGGAATCAATAGGCAGTCACTTTTAAAAATGCATTAAAAACCGTGCAGTTGGGTTACCAATATCTTGTTTTGCAAAATGGTCGAAGCTGTCGGGGGCACACTGTGCCAGCTGGAGAGCCATGAGCGGCTCCCGATTCTGACGGGAGCAGAGCTGGAAAGTCTCTTGTCACAGGCACAGGGCCACTTGGAGGGGCCGAATGGAAAAGGAGCTGGTTTGCAGATTTAAAGGTCATGCCTTGGGGTCCCCTTGGGCTGTTGAGGTCGCAAGGGGTTAGGGACCTGGGGCACACAGCAGATTCTGCGATGCAGGGCTCAGGACGGCCAGATCCAGGGTGAGTTGGGGGTCTTGGATGCTGTGTGCAATGGAACCCTTTGGCGCTGGAGGTAAGACTTCTTCTTGCATCATGACGAGGGTCTCTGGTGGGAGGTCCAGGGTGTCAGCTCTGGGTGAGATGATTTTGGTGGTGTTCGACGTGCGCTGATCTGTACCTGGGGTATTGGCACAACTCGCCCACGGGAGGGTACTGTGCCACCAAACTTGGCACACTTGCAGATCTCATCTGGGATGTCATTGGTGTGTCTTTGGGTCTGGCTCCAACTTCCAGTTGTGGAGATATTGTCCAGTTGGTGAAGTGACCCTCACTGCTTTGCTGGTTCCTTGTAGGTTTCTTTGGTCTCTTGTGTGGTTCCTCCACTCAGGAGAGAGATCTCAAGCTATTGGCAAAGCCTGGAAAGCATGGAGGTCCTCGGGATCTTTTGAGGTCGGTCCAGTGGTCAGCTACTCCGCAGCTGTGATTTTCTGGACTCCGGTGCAGCAAGCCTCTTTTGGTGTAGCAGGTCCTCTGTTCTCATCCTGTTGGGTTCTTTCAAGAAAAGTTTCTCTGTGCTACAATTTCTATGGGCTCTTAGCAGTTCCCCAAAAGGAATGCTCCACTGAAGAGGAGCTGGATGATCACTATCAGCATGTAAAATAGTGTTGCCTGCTATAGGTTTCCTGTATAGTTTGGTACAGATTTTCCTATTAATTACCTGGATTTTAACTTTAACATCCAGAAAAGTTACCTCCTCTTTACTTATTTCTGCAGACAGTCTAATACTGAGATCATTATTAAGACATTCAATTATGTTTTCCACCCTCTCCTTCGTGCCTTGCAAATCAAAAAAAGGTCGTCAGTGTACCGTCACCACATAACAGCATGCTCAAAATCATCCTGATTCTCTTCAGCAATGCACACCTGTCCCTCCCACCAGCTCATAAAGAAATAGGCATACCTGGGAGCAAAACAAGTGCCCACTGACGTTCCCTGTTTCTGTCTATAAGGTATCCTTAAACTGAAAAATATTATTCTCTAGGCACAATTTCGCCATCTGTATCAACATGTCAGTATGTGACATGAGGTCAACCGGTCTAGCTCTCAGAAAGTATTTCCGAGCTTCTAAACCATCAGTATGTTTTATGCTGGTGTATAAACAAGCTACATCCATTGTCATTAGCCAATAATCACCCCCAAAAAATATAATGGTATTTCTCTAAAAGTCCTTTGTGTCTTGGACAAAAGAAGGGAGTGCAGTCACAAAAGGTTTGATAAAGTGGTCCACACATGTTTAACAGTTCTCTAACAAGCTCCCTAAAGAGGACACTATAGGCCTACCAGGAGGATTGTTACTGTCTTTGTGTATCTTGGGTAACAAATACAATACTGGAGTCTTAGGATGTTTGCATTTTAAGAAATCATATTCCTCTTGCACCAATAGGCCCTGTTCCTTCCAATCATTTAACTTTTTCCAGAATATTGTTATAGTCTCATAATATTCATCTCTGGTAATTACCTCATAACATTCCTGCATTCTCAATTGCCTCTCAGCCTCATTCACGTACAAATCACTAGGTAAAATAACCACATTGCCCCCTTATCAGCAGGTCGAATAACAATGCTTCTGTCCTCTGCCAGTGATCTTATAGCTTTATACTGGGACCAGGTTAAATTTCTATTTAACCTAAGCTTTCTACCCCTGAGGCTCGTAAAATCTTTTATAGTAATATCTTGGAAAGCATCCACCATATTGTAAGAAGATTGAGGTATAAAATTAGATTTTGGCCTAAACGGACTGGGAACCTCCTTACATAAGTAATCCCCAAACTATCTAAAAATCCCTAAATATTCTCCTGTCCTATACGGTTGCCACTTTCAAGTTCATGCAATGTCACAAGTCCACATCCCCAATGGTAAAATTCTGGGTCACCAACATTTCCCTTTTGTCTACCTCGAGAGATTCTTTATTCACATTTTTTATAAGAAAATGTTTCTTCAATTTAAGTTTTCATATAAATTTGAATAGATCTATCCTGGTTCGTGTATATTCAAACCCATTTGTTGGGCAAAAGGAAAGACAACATTTTAGTACTTGTTCATCTTCTGGAGCTAGAGGTCTAGATGATAAATTAATTATATCATTATTAGCCCTACCTATTATGCATTCTGTTCCGGGTCCCTGTTGGTCGTTCTCATGGGGGTAAATTCTATTCTGCCTCTTCCTCTTCTGCTGTTGCCTTTTCCTTTTCCTTTGTTTCTGCCTCCTTTGTCACTGCGTACTCTTCCTGTCATTTGGGTTGCATGTTTGATACGTCCCTGTCTGAGAAGGCAGAATTTGGTTAAAAAGCTTTCTCCTTCTAAGCCTGTTTCTAGAGCTGTTTCTCTTTCTAATAAACTACTATCATATATCTCTGAAACATCACTCTCTTCTGTCATTGTTGATTCTCCTTCAGATCGACTAGGATTCCATAGTCCCTGATTTCTTGCTTTTGCTTTTTTCTTATATAAGGCATCATATTTTCTACTATAGGATAAAATACAACCTCTTTCAGAGCCTCTCAAAACCTTCCTTTGCTTCAGAGCTTTGATTTTTTCTTCTAATTTATCCAATCTTGAATTCCTTGCCTGAATAAATTTATCAATTCCCTCCTACTCACTTTCGGGTCTTTGTTTCAACCAGTCCATAATTTCATTGATTTCCTTTAAAGTTTTCTCTTGATCCAGATGGAGCATATTTAATGAGAATTTTTTGCTTTGTTTCAGAACGATTGGAATTATCAGCCCACTCCTGTAACATTTATGGATTGGGATTTGTGTAGGTGGGAATGGTATAGATACGTAACCCTTGTGGAATTTTCTTGTTCTCAAAATAATTTTGTAATGAGGTGGCTTCCCACTATTTAGATAATTCTGTTTTAGACAGTCTCTCTCACTTTTTCAATTGTTCTGAGAGCTGGAAAACCAACCCTGCATCCTGAAATTGAGATGCCAAGCCAATGTCTTTGTGACTAGATCCAGTAAATAGAGCCTTTGCTGCTTTTACTCTCATCTTCTCCTTTACCATGTTTGCTTTGCAAAATGGGGCTCTCAAGTCTTTACTTCCCCCCAGTGTGTCTCTCGAATATGCATCCACTTTTGGGTTCCTCCTGCCCAATTATCAAGACTTGATTATTAAAGCCGTAGCCAGCTATACAGTTCCAAATAAGCACACTTCAAGAAATCACTTCTACGCGGTAGGAGCTTACCAAAATCACTGGGCCCGCATCCAGTGCGTCCTCCAACGCGTTGTTGCCTCCCTTCACATGATTTCTGTTCGCCCTTGTGTGTCTTTTCTTCATGCTTCACAGTAGTTTCCAGTTCCAGGGAATGTCCTGGCAAGTCCCGTCAGGTTCTTTTACGATTGAGCGGGCACACAGTCAAACTCAATAATACAGACTTCTTTCGAGTTCAGTGACCGGTACCCCACAAATGCAGCGTGTTGCTGGTGGAGGAACCAGAATATCAATTAATGCTTCTCAAATGTTTGGCCATGGGGTTCTTTCTGTCTTGATTTTTAGAAGCTCTCTGATGTTATAGGATCCATATTTTTACTTTATTAATCATACTCCGACATACTTCTTCTGAAATGTACATTCCAATACATACATTACAAACTCTGAATTGCAAGTAATTCTTTCAGTAGTGTTCCAAGTCTTTCTTTTTATATTCCTTTATGTCAATATTAAATGAGCATACTCTACTTGATTTTATTGCATGGTATTTGCACAGTTTTAATTTCCTCAAAAACTTGTATGTTATTATCCATAGATTAACAAAATCTGGATTTGCTGTGGGGCAGAAATCCAATCTGTAGTTTAAAATCCTTTCTTGTGACGGTTTTAGTTTTACCTTGGATACGTTAACCACAAGCAACTTCTCATCAGCAATATCACTCTTGATAATATCGATATCCAAGTATTGGCTTTTCATCCTCTTGCCCCTTCTTGTCCTGAGATTCTATGCCATTTTCCTCATCTTTCCCCTTGTTCTCTTCATTGATTAGTCATTTGTAATAGTATTATGTCCTCATAAAAATCAATTTTCTCTCTTGATCCTTTGTCAGTAGATGACCCAGGAGTGGAGCTCACTTGAGTTTCACTCATTTCTGTAGAAATATATATATATATATATATATATATAAACGTGCATTTAGACCTCCATCAGCAGTGAATTTAATAGCCCCTATGACGCGTTTCGACCATTCGGTCTTGTTCACATTACCTCCATCACAAAACAAATGTGCATTATAAATCATACTGTGATCATAAAAAAAAGAAGGGATAAGACGTCCAAACTTCTACTTCAAACACCGAAAACATCAGCGCCATCTTGAAATATATAAACGATTATGAAAGAAAACAGTACTTTGACAAACTTATACTCAAAATTAACTTCATGGGGGTCTGATTATCATCCCACTGTTATATACCATTCAGAAATTAAAGAATATCCTCACAACTTGTAATCTTTTCAATATATTACAAATCTCATTGTAATACCTCCCATGGACCTTCAAAACCCCAATACCTCATTTGCTCATGCTTTATGCAACTTATCTCTTATTATCCGTTTCATTAATCATTAATTATATGGCACCAAATAATCTAAATATTCAATAAGAAAATCTCATAAACTGAATCAAAATAAAACAAAAGGTCTTAACTTCTGCTATCATCAGTCTCCTCCGAAAGAGAAGTTTAGAGGGAGCTTATGTGTGACATTGCATGAACTTGAAAGTGCAACAGTATAGGACCACCACCTCCGCAGGGCTAACCTAAAGGTTGGAAGAGGGCCATGCAATCCCTGTGAAGCAAATAATGGCCCCCGGGAACCACCAACCCCCCCAGTGCTCCTGCTGTGTCCCATTGTGCCTATCCCTGGGATATAGCTGTTTGCTTTGAGTTGGGGGGAGCTTGCACAGCTCCCGCCAAGTCACAGCAAACACTCTGGTTGCAGTGTGCAAGAGCAATCAAAGTAAAAATGCAGGCAGCAAAAGAGGCAGGGAAAGAGATTAAACAATTGCTACATTAAACATGTTTAGCTTTTTCTCAACCCCTAGTTGAAGCTGGCCTGGTGTGCGGTGGATAGCCAAGGTACTTAGACATTAAACCAGGTCCAGTTATCCCCTCTTATTGAAGTGTAGGCAGTGTCTAGAACCAGGCTCTTTAGAGGTAGCTGTGGGTGAGCAGCCAAAGTGTAACTAGGAGACATGCAAAGCTCATGCAAAACCATTGTTGTCACACAGCACTTACACACGTGAAAGAAAACACTCAGTTGTACAAAAATAAAGATACTTTATTTTTAGTCACACAATACCACAAAGAACTAGAAGGGCAACCATCCAATAGGAGGTAAGTAATACACTAATTACATACACTAGTAAACAGCAATAGGCATAGAAAAGGTTAGAAAACAGTGCAAATGTAACTAACCAATAGTGACCCTAGGAGGAGCACAAACCATATACTAAAAAAATGGAATGCGAACACAGGACCCCACCTAGGTAAGTGGAACGTGTAGAGGCGAGCTGGGAGTACTATCAAACCACAGAGGTAAGTAACACAGTACCCCCCAGCGACCAGGAAATCAGGAGTAAATCACTGGAGTTTCCCCAAACCACCCAAAAGGAAGGAAACAAAGAAACAAAGAAAAGAAGACACCCAGACAAGACTGCAAGAAACCAGTGGTGGATTCCTGGAAAGGAAGATCTGTGGAGAGGGAAGACAACATCCAAGAGTCACAGTGGAGTACAGGAGGAGTAGGAGCTACTACCAACCCTGCTGTACTTGCAGGAGTTGGTCGATGGTGATGAAGATTGGGTCAGCATTACAACCATGGAGCCGGAGAAGAGTTCCTGAGAGGTGCAGAAGATGTCCCATCCTGGAATGAAGATTGCAGATGGGTGTGGGTGCAGGAATTTCATCAACAAGCCTTGCCAAATGCAAATTTGTGATTAGTGGAAAAGTGAAGCTGCCGGGGACCAGCTAGGCCCAAGAGGACTCAACCCAGGAGGGGAAGCCAGAGGTGACCCTAAGCAACACAGAGAGCCCACAGGAGCAAAGGCAGCACCCACAGGAGTCCCACAGGATGGGGACACAGAAGTCGCAGAAGGAGTCCTTGCAGCACTGCAGAAAGGGATCCCATGCTGCAGGAGAACCACGCAGAGGGCTGTGCGTCACAGGAAGAAGTGCTGCGAGCTGGAGCTACATGTAGCCGGAAGATGCCTTGGAAAAGATGCAAACAAGCCTTGGCAGCTGCAAGAGATGCAGTGCATGGGGGTACTGTCCTGTGTGGGAATGCGAGTGCTTACCTCGACCACATTTGGACAGCTGTCAGAGAGGACCACAGGACTACTCTGGACCACCACCTGTGATGTAGGATCTATGCAGCTCAGGATGAGAGGAGATCCACGCAGCTGGTTGTCTTTGCAGTAGATGCCTGCAGATTCAGGGGAGTGACTCCTTCACTTCAAGGGAAATTCCTTCTTGCTTCTTGGTGCAGACTGAAGATGTAGAAATGAAGATGGAAATGTTGCAGTTGCTGGAAGGAGCCGGAGAAACAATGTTGCAGAGCTGAGTCATCCTAGTAGCTGCAGATTGTAGGTTTCTGTGAAGTCCAGTTGCGGTTCCAGTGGCCAGAATTCAAAGTAAATATTGCAGAGGAGTCCTGCTGGAGTCTTGCATGTCGAATCTGAGGATCTACCCCAGAGGAAGACCCTAAATAGCCCTAAGAGTGGCCTTGGTCACCTAGCAGGTGACCACCTATCAGGGGGTGCCTCTGATGTCATCTCCCTGGCCTGGCCACTCAGATGGTCCCAGAGTTCTCTGCCAACCTTGTAACCAAGATGGCAGAACCCAGGGACCCTCTGGATGTGCTCCAAATGTACCCTTCAAAGCATACCAGTGGCTTGGGGAGGCTACCCCTCCCAAGCCAGTCACACCTATTTCCAAAGGGAGATTGTGTTACCTCCCTCTCCCAAAGGAAATCATTTGTTCTGCCTTCCTGAGCTTCATCAGATCAAGCAGCAGGAGGGCAGACACCTGTCTGATGGGTGGCAGCGGCCTGGGCTGCCTGGAAAACCCTGTAAGACTGGTGGTAGCAATGCTGGGGGTAATCTAAAGAGCCCCCAGAGTGCATGGAATCATACTTCCAATACTTGCAACAGTATTGAGGTAAGATTCTGACATGTTTGATACCAAACATGCCCAGGTTCGGAGTTACCACTATGTAGCTGGACATAGGTAGTGACCTTTTTCCAGTACATGCATAAAATTGCGTCCCAGCACTCACCAAGTACAGAAAAATTGAACTGGAGTTAGTGGGGGCACCTCTGCTAGTGCAGGGGTACCCTCACACACAGGTACCTGCACCCTGCCCTGTGGTCTGGGAGGGCCTGCCATAGGGGTGACTTATAGTGATCTGGTGCAGTGACCTGTAGTGAAAATGGGTGCATGCACCCGTTTCATGCAGACTGCAATGGCAGGCCTGCAGAACCCTTTACATGGGCTCCCTATGGGTGGCAGAATAATTGCTGCAGCCCATAGGGATCCCCTGTTACCCCAATGCCATGGTACCTGGATACTATATCTTAGGGACTTGCATGGAGGGACCAGTATGCCAAATGTGGGAAGAATGTGGGAAGAAGAAGGTACAGTTACCAAAATGTACAGGAGAGAGCATAACCACTGGGGTCCTGGTAAGCAGGATCCCAGTGAACACAGTTAAACACACTGACAACAGGCAGAAAATGGGTGTAACCATGCCAAGAAAGAGGGCACTTTCCTACAACCCCAACTTGACGAATCACCCCGAAACTTTCAAGACAACAGCTGAACTGAGTGGCGTACACATTTTAAGAATTTTAGGAAGATTCATCCAAAGGCACGAAAATTATTGGCAAAATAAAAAACTATTTTCCTATGGAACTAGGTCCTCACTATAACGATCTACTGGCGACCGCAGTAAGTTTATCTATATCTATATTACGAAGTGCCGGTCAACACTAGGTAGTTATAGTTAGCACCCAGTTTCTATATAAAAAGTGTTTTTTTAACTTGCCTATATCTTTGGCGCTGCTTGATGAATCTTCCCAAAACTTTCCAAAAACATTTGCCAGTCACATCAGCTGCTGTCTGGAAAGTTTTGGGGTGATCCTTCCAGGGGGGCCAAGAAAAAGGGGGGTTCCAAAACACATTTTCCCCATTAATTTTTCCATGGGGATTTTGAACAGTGATAGCGCTAAAACCACTGAACGGAATTGGTAGAAATGTAGGTCCTGGTCCAGAAAGCAACCTTTTTCTGTTTTGGTGTAAATCCATTCAGTAGTGTTTAAGACAATAAGGGGAAAATACATTTGTATATTCAGGGATGAGGATCCGTCCCGCTTCCAGCGCAGACCGCTGCGAATCCATGAGCCACATGGATGAGTTTGGTTGGCTGGGTGCAAGCTGTTCAGAAAATTGCGGCTGCCATTTTATCAACCGACAACGGTCCCTGGGGATGAATTTTATTTGAGTTATGGGTAAAAGGGGGCAAGGTAGAGGTACTCTGACCCGATGGGGACAATGTATGTGTTTGTAAAGGATCTATTATGAGTTTGAAAAGGCAAGAAACATTTTTTGGGGCAATCGTGAATTTGCCACTCTGTTGCAGCTCTCAGAGTGGTCCTCTGTGTCACGTCGAGACTGAGTCGTGAACCTGCCAATGAAAAATATATATATATATATATTTCAGCAGACACTGCTGCACACAGTTCGACACCCTCCAACAGACCCAGTCAGAGATTCATGCAAACACTTACATACCCACTCAGACAGTATTGTAGGCACTCACAGGCCCACTCAGACGCTCACACAGTCACTTACAGACCCACTCAGAGACTCATGCACCCACTCACAGACCACTCAGAGCCTCATGAATCCACTCACAGACCCACTGAAGGGCTCACACTCACACTCACACACCCACTGGGAGACTCATGCACCCACTCAGAGATCCACTCGGAGCCTTATGCACCCACTCAGAGATCCACTCAGAGCCTCATGCACCTACATAAACAATCACACACTAAGTCACAGACCCACTCAGAGATTCATGCACCCATTCAAAGATCCACTCAGAGCGTCATGCATGCACTCAGAGACCCAGTCAGACACTCATACACCCACTCACAGATCCACTCTGAGACTCTTTTACCCATTCACAAACCCTGTCAGAACCTCATGCACCCACTCAAAGACCCACTCAGACACTGATGCACCCACTCACAGACCCAGAGAGACACTGATGCACCCACACACATACCCACTGAGACACTAATACGCCCACTTTCAGACCACTCAGAACCTCATGCACCCACTCACAGACCCACTCAGACACTGATGTGCCCACTCACTGACCAACTCAGATTCTCACACACCCACTCACAGACCCACTCTGATCCTCACACACCCAAAGACCCACTCAGACACTCCCACTCACAGACCCACTCAGGCACTGATGCACCCACTCACTGACCCACTCAGACAGTGACATTCACAGACCCACTCAGACACTGACACACCTACTCACTGACCCACTCAGACCCTCATGCACCCACTCACGACCATCACAGACACTGACACAACCACTCACAGACCCACTCAGACACTGAAGTCCCCACTTTCAAACCCACTCAGACACTTATGCACCCACTCGCAGATCTACTCAGAACCTCATGAACCCACTCACAGACTAACTCAGACCCTCACATACTCACTGACAGACACATTGAGACCCTCATGCACCCATTCACAGACCCACTCACAGACTATTCCACCCACTCACAGATCCACACAGTTCCTCACGCACCCACTTACAGACCCACTGAGACACTGAGGCACCACTCACCGACCCACTGAGACCCTAATGCACCCACTGACCGACCCACTGAGACCCTCATGCACCCACTCAAAAACTCATTCAGACCCTCATGCACCCACTCACAGACCCACTCAGACCCTCACACACCCACTCACAGACCCGCTCTGACTGTCACAAACCCAGTCACAGACCCACACACACCCTCATGCACCCACTCACAGACCCACTCAGACACTGGTGCACCCAGTCTGTGATGCACTCAGACAGTGACACATCCACTCACAGGCCAATTGGGATACTGATGCACCTAGTCACTAACCCACTCAGGCCCTCATGCACCCACTGACAAACCCACACCGAGACTGACACAACCAATCGCAGTCCCACTCAGCCACTGATGCATGCACTCACACTGTCCCTCATGCACCCACTCACCGATCCATTGAGACCCTCATGCACCCACTCACAAATTCACTCAGACTCTCATGCACCCAGTCGCAGACCCAGGCGACATTGGCACATCCACTCAAAGACCCACTCAGACCCTCATACACCCACTCACTGATCAATGCAGACACTGACATAACCACTCAAAGACCCACTCAGACACTGAGGCACCCACTTTCAGACCCACTCAGACACCTATGCACCCACTCACAGATCCACTCAGAACCTCATGCACCCACTCACAGACCCACTCAGACCCTCACATACTCACTCACAGACCCACTGATTCACTCATGCCCCCATTGACAGACCCACTTAGAGACGCTTCCACCCACTCACAGATCTACACAGTTCCTCATGCACCCAGTCAGAGACCCACTCTCTGAAACAACATGTGGAGAATGTCATAAACACAAAGAAGTTGCTGGAAGCCAACCAAAAGTTTTTTAAAAACTGTATGTGCCAAACTGAAATTTTGCAAGATGAAGAAAAGAAACAGAAAACCTCTAAATCAGTTGTACAAAGTAAAAAGTTATGAGAATAGAGGGAAGTAGTAAAACAAGAAAACTAAAACCTCAACCAACAGGCAGCAACAGTTCAAGGAAATTAGAGTGCTAGAGTAATTCAGAATCTCATTAAGATTATGAAGAAATACAAAAAAATTGTTGATGATATAGTTGATAAGGCATTTTCGTTGAAGAGGAAACTTTTAATTTTGATAATTAATAGGATGAGAGTGTTGGTCAAAATGGTGTTGGGTATGGAAAGATGCATCAAAAGAATAGATTTGTTAATAAAAGTAATTTTTGTAAAATATTTAGTGGCAAATGGAAGTATACTTCTAGCACAGAACCATACTTTAACAAAGAAACATATTTGCGAGAGAACACATTAGTACATGCAGTGGATTCAACTGATCGATGTTATGAAATGAAGGAAGGGACTCCAATTGAAAAAGAAAAGACTGTTTCCAGAGATAAGGAAAGATCGATAGCTGATAATGTTCAGGGGAGAAGTACACAGGGCCCTGTTTACCAGTGGAGTTGTAGTAGTATGTAGTAGTATTTGTACCATTCGGCAACAACCTATTGATTTATTACAAGCATTTGTATGTAAATTTCCAAGTAGAAGTCTTAAGAGAAACATTTCAATTTTGCAAGGCCTAGAAACTTGCAAAGTAAGAAATCTAACACATTTACAAGGACATTCTTTAGCATATTTATCTAGGAAAGTGTGCCAGAGCACCTTTTATCACTTTAGAATGTTAGCAGTTTACCATTCAAAGATAAGAAGTTTAGCAAGGGAACTTTACTATGTGGAGACTCCAGCGGTATGTTTAGGAGAGATGAATGGAGTACTTTTGAGTGGTACTGTACAAGAGCTAGAAAAGGTTTGTGATGATGTTCAGTTTCGGTTCTTGAATGACATCATTCATCACAAAATCTGAAAAAATTAAATGAAGGAAATGTGGGAACCGATTTCTGCAGAGAAGACTCTTAGCAAAAAATTGTCTTTGTTCAGCTTGAAAATGCTTTCACAAAATGGGGAGCTTTGAGGCCTGTGACAGGTTAAGTTCGGCAAGTTTGTTCTCAAAACCCAAAGGAATTGTGTGGGTTAGTCTTGGTCTGTCTACTATAGGAAACTGAGTATTGAAGTATTTTCCTTAAATTCAGTACCTGGCAGAGTTTTACCCTCAAAGTACTGACATTGTAAAATCAAGTATGTTGGATTCATACTATCCAAGAAGAAGTGCACATCTAGAGGAAAAATGTCTTTATGAAATTCTTCAAAACTATATACATATATGTTATAAAAGTGCTGTATATGAGAACATAGAAAAAGGGAAATATGCAGTTCATGGATGTGATGAATGCTTAGTGAAACATGAAAAAGAAAATATAATTAACCATTGGAAATTGACCTGTCAAACATATGACATTTTTTTATTTTTATTTAGCACCGCTTCAGTTGTTCAAACCTTGGCGTAGTGAATTGGAAGTACTTGGAGATTACAACTACTACGAAGATTGTTTTAATACTGTCAAAGGTACTATTCAGCGTTCCATGTTCAATAACTACTTAAAAATGTTCAATTATGGGATACCACACGGAAGGGTTGATTGCAGCTGAGGTGGTTAAGGATAGATCTCAAAGCAACTAAAGCTCAGCACCTTCAAGTCAGGATCCTCTTAGAAAACCTATTATTGAAAATTAAGCTGCAATAGCTATGAATTAAATGGAAACTACAATGGAACAAGCTTCACAAGAACCAGTAGATCTGGGACAGTTAGTTAGCAAACTAAACAATTAGCAAAAGGAGATTTATATTGATGTAAAAGGTAAAATAGAACATGGATTACAACATGAAAAGAATAAATGCAATTGCTCATCTTTCAAGCCAATACTACTATATAATAGTGGCCAAGCTGACACCAGAAAAAGCTTTTTATTAAAGTTATCTCAACTTATTTACAGAAGACTTCAGATTATAACTTATCATGTGTGGACTAGCTTCACTCTATATCAAGGGTATTACTCTACATAGACTTTCAATGCTGCCAGTTGAACATGACAATAAACTAGAATATCAGAAGTTATCAGGTGAAGCTTATCATGAGGTAGCAAGAGTTTAGAGGAAAATTACCCTTTTGATTATTGACGGGGTAAGCATGGTTTCAAATCTAATGCTTGCCTTTGTCCACCTTCAAAAGCAAGTGATTTTAAAGACTGAATACGGTATTTTGTTTAGAGGGAAGCATTTGATTGTTTTTGGAGACCTCTTACAACTTACTCCAGTTAAAGTACAGCCTGTTTTCAAAACTCTTTCACATGAAGGGTGTCAGAACTCATTGGGAAGTACTGGTAATATCAACATTTGACAATTTATTCAATACAAAAAACTTGTGAAAAATATGCATCAAGCGTCTGATATGGACTATAGAAACATTCCAAAGAACATTAGAGTAGGAGTTCTGACAAAAGAGGGAAAACGTATGTTGAAAGCTCGACAAATTGAAAAACTGTTTTTCTCAAAGAAGACGGCAACAGAGCTAATGTATAATTTTTGTAAAGAGGGGAAACAGATAGTTTGCTTGATGCCTACTATTCAAGGGTGTGCTGCTTTTAATGAGGAATTACTAGAACTTGAGAATGAAGATATTTTGGAGATTACAGCAGTTGACAACATGGAGTATCAAGGAGTAACTGTAATTGTAAGTGAAAAATTACAAGACAAATTAGACTCTTTGGAAAAATCTGTATCCAAGACTGCTGGTCTAGAGAAACGTTTACGTGTTTGTAAAAACCTCAAAGTAATTTTAAGACGTACTTTAAATGGGGAAGAAGGATTGGTAAATGGTGCCAGGGGCAAAGTTGTTGATTTAATTAATTCTCCTAATCATTACCAGGGTGAATACTTAGGTGTAAAGTTTGATCAGGTTGATGGCGTGAAACAAATAGGACAATGTGTTGTACACTTTTTGATGACATAAGATTTATATGTTATGACAAAAACAATTTCCAGTTTGTCTAGCATATGCTGTAACGATCCACAAGTCTCAAGGCTTAAGTGTTGATGCTGCATTCATAAATATTGGAAGCAGAATTTTTAAAGCGGGAATGTCATATGTAATATTGTCAAGAGTTCAGACATTATCTGGTTGGTTCCTGGCTGATTTTAGTGAGAACAAAGTTAGTATTGATGCAAATTGCGTAAGAGAGTACAAAAGACTAAGAAATAATTATGCTTCTCGTTTAGGTCAGTATCCTGTTTATGAGAAAAAGGTGCTATTTCCTAAAGAGTAATTGACAAAAGAATCAAAAACCTTAAAGAAAAGGCAGGAATCACAGATGAAGAAGATGTGAAGAAAGGAAAAGTGGAAAAAATTGAGACATTGTTGTATACCAGTTGGATAATATTAGCGGTGGTAACTGCTATGCTAATGTGGTTCTCAATGTTCTCTTGCATCTACCACATGTACACATGTACACGTTGTGCACAGCACTATTTAATTGCTTTCAACGCTTATGTCGTAACAGAGCTGTAATAGAATCTGCTTCAGGGATTAGAGAAATGATACACAAGAATAGTGGATCTGTTGTAATTAGTCTAAATGCTCAACAAGATGCACAAGCTTTTAATATGATGATCCTTGGAATTTTATAAGAAGAACACATGAATATTGATGATATATTTGGACTCAGTTATACATGGAACCATGAGTGTGAAGATTGCTCTTTCTCATCTACCACTGAAATCCAATCTAAGCAATTTTTATGCTTAACTCTGCCAGATTGTAAAAGTGTGCCATTTAAAAACTTAATACAAAAGAGTGACAAAAATATAATGTGTTCAACTTGCAAATCACATGTATTCTCTACATTGCTTGTACAGAGACGTGGTAAACACATTATAGCAATATTTCAACGATGCAGAGCTGATGGATCAAAATTAGAGACCAAGATTAAGAACTTTAAAGCTGGACAGATTTCAATTTCAGGTAGAAAATATACTTTGGCTATCATATTCCAAAGAGAAGTAAATATTGCATCTGGACATTATACTGTAAATTTAAAGAGTGAAAGTGGATGGACAGAATGCAATGATAGAAGTCTCCAATTCAAACACAACCTACCTTTCAAACTCACTAACTCATATTTATTGGTTCTACAACCAAAGTTCTAATGTGTATGAGTCAGACAGTATTGGATGTACTATTTCTTTTATCTGGATCATTACTAATGCAGACATTATTCGGCCTAACAAAGGTGATGTCTGGAACGACCAATAGAAAATGTCATGTGATTAAAAGGTTTCCGAATACTTTTTCAGAAAAAGAATGGGTACACTGTGTTATTTGTTTATCATTCATCATTAATAACTAGTGTAGATATCATTCATCTAATTGAAGGTGATGTCAAGAACACCCATATCAAATTGTAATGTGCATGAAGTTGTTGATAGTATTTCTAAGAAACAAATGCTTGTTATAATAATTACCAACATCTTTCTAGGATTTGTAGTTTATTTTAGTGCAGGAATTGTAGATTAAGTTCAATTTTATTGAGAAATTATAGTGAGTGCAATTATAGTTATTTCAACAAACAGTTTGACATTTTAGCATTCATATACATAGTATTGTTAATTTTGAGTAACATACTATGTAATTTTAGTTTTTCTAAAAGTCCATATGACATCCCCCCCACTGTTCAGTGATGATCAGCTATACACACTTATTTTTATTCTGTAAAAGTATAGCAGCTGAGAACAGTGGAAAAGGAAACATAACATGTCCATATAATGTGTAATTCCTGTATTAAAAATTCAAATATGCTTGTGTTTTGTTGATATTATAACTTAAATTGCCGGATACCAAGTTTAAATAGATATACATTTTTTATAAATGTTTAACTCTGATTTGTGTTTTTTCTCTTTAATTCAGATCAAAGAATCATTTCTTATGACAAATAAACATATGTAATTACTTGTTGCTTCATTAATACATGAACCACATATTCACTTATTCACCCATTCAGTCAGTGTTAGAGTCAGTTATCACTCATTCACTCACTCATTCACATCCTTATGCACCCAGCCAATCATGTATACATCCACCCATACACCATAACACTAATATATACAATAGGTCATTCAGCCAGTCAGTTACCTACACACGCAGGTGATAAAGCCTACGGCCGAAACACATTGGAGGGGAGTCATTTTTTCCAAATAAATCTTTATTTATTGCCAGCAACTTGGAGGTGTCCTGGCTTTTCCCTCAATTTAGAGGGAAAATAACTGCATATTTAAGAGTTCCGGAGCCTGCCTCGGATCGCTGTGCTATAGCTTCCGCATTCGGTTCTTCGTTTGATATATATTCATTTTTGCAAATCAGAAAGCAACTGTATCCAGGTACTGTTATTCATGTTGATTTGTGGATATTCGAAACCATTAAGGGGCATATTTATACTCTGTTTGCGCCGGATTTGCGTTGTTTTTTTTTACGCAAATCCGACGCAAAACGAACTCCATATTTATACTTTGGCGTTAGACCCGTCTAGCGCCAAAGATTTTGGAGTTTGCATCATTTTTTAGCGTGGACACCTTCCTTGCGTTAATGATATGCAAGTATGGCGTTCCCGTCTAAAAAATGACTTCGAGGCATGTGCGCCGTATTTATACTCCCGGGCAAAAATGACGCCCGTGAGTGGGCGGGTCAAAAAAAAATGATGTCCAGCCGCTTTAGCGTCATTTTTTAGCGCCTGGTCAGGGCAGGCGTTAAGGGACCTGTGGGCTCGGAAGGAGCCCAGAGGTGCCCTCCCATGCCCCCAGGGACACCCCCTGCCACCCTTGCCCACTCCAGGAGGACGCCCAAGGATGGAGGGACCCATCCCAGGGAACTTAAGGTAAGTTCAGATAAGTATATATATATATTTTTTTTGTGGCATAGGGGGGCCTGATTTGTGCCCCCCTACATGCCACTATGCCCAATGACCATGCCCAATTGGGCAAGGGGGCATGACTCCTGTCTTTGCTAAGACAGGAGTCATGTCAATGGAGGGTGGGAGTAAAAAAAAAATGACGCAAATCGGGTTGAGGCAGATTTTTTGCCTCAGACCGACTTGCCCCATTTTTTGACGCCCAAGCTCCATTTTCCCCTATGCCGGCGCTGCCTGGTGTGGGTCATTTTTTTTTACGCACACCAGTCAGCTCCGCCGGCTAATGTCATTCCATAAATAAGGCGCCCGCATGGTGCTTTGGAATGGCGTTAGCCGGCGTTAAATTTTTTGACGCACAACTGCGTTGGTGCAGTTGTGGGCCAAAAAGTATAAATACGGCCCTAAGTTTGTATTTGGGCAACATTAAGGGACGCTGGGAGGAGTATTTAAAAGGGACAGCGAAGCAAGCGTCCCTTGAAATTTGAACTGGAACTCGAGTCTGTTCCTTGGAGTCTCTCTGTGTATAACATCGCTTACATTGGAAAGACGGCGCAGTGAACGTACATTAACTTAGAGGGATGCCGAGAGGAGTATTGTAAAGGAACA
Organism: Pleurodeles waltl; assembly: GCF_031143425.1. Taxonomy (NCBI): domain Eukaryota; kingdom Metazoa; phylum Chordata; class Amphibia; order Caudata; family Salamandridae; genus Pleurodeles; species Pleurodeles waltl. Next base: position 933,782,384 of record NC_090440.1, on the reverse strand, counting down.
ATGAAATTTAAACTGAAATCTGTTTCTTAGAGTCTTATTGTTCACTATATTGCCTGCATCAGAAAGACGGTATCGTGATCGTATACTAACTCGGACTGACGAGCATTTCAGGAAGTGAAGATGGAAATGTTTGAGCACAGGAGGATTGCTTTAAGCGTATTTTTGGAAGCCCCGCTCGCGGTTTTAAGGTGAGGAGCTTCATTTGGTGCACACACATATGAATATACAATAAGATACGAATTAAGCACAAGATGTTAACAATTAATGAACAGTCATCTGGGGATTGTTGAGCAACCAAAGGAACATTTACATGTTATAAAAACAGTACATATGATAGATATCATTTGCGTACAAGTTGGGCATTCATGCCTGTTTCTTTAAGATCCACCATGCACTGGATAGACGGCGTCAAGAGTTGTATACTAAGGCCCGTATTAATACTCCCTTTGCGCCGGATTAGCGTAATTTTTTGTTACGCTAAGCCGGCACAAACTTAACACCATATTTATATTTTGATGCTAGACCTGTCGAATGTCAAAATATCAGAGTGTGTGTCATTTTCTGCATGCGTGAAACCGCCTTGCATCACTGAGGTGCAAGGTAGGCGTTCCTGTCCAAAAAATGACTCAAACATCCATGCGCCATATTTATCCAACCGGGCAAAAATGGTGCACAGCTGGGAGGCGGAGCCGGAAAATGACGCAAATCCTGATTTGCATCAAATTTTAATGCCTGGGTCAGGGCAGGCGTTAAAATGAGGCAAACATACCACTTCTTAAGGAAAACTCACACAATCAACATCATTTCTCAAGAAGGACGACATGGAGGTGCTACTCAGCTACTCATGCAGCATGCTGAAGACGCAGAGCACAGGACCAACGCCAGCAGCTACCACCACACCAACATAGACCCCAAAGGCAACACAGAAGGCAGGAGAGGCTATTCAGGACAAGGACATCCCTTCTGGGTCTCAGGGAACATGATACCATCCAGAGGTACAGACTCAACTGGCAAGCCATGCAGCAGCTGCTGCGCCACATTGAGCCACAGTTAGCAGCCAGCTTGCAGACACCCCACATTATTCCACTGGAGGCCAAGCTGCTAGCTGTCCTGCACATGTTGGCAAGTGGCTCATTTCAAACTACTGGTTCCCTGGTTGCCGGGGTCTCACAGCCCTCATTCTCCGCCTTCCTTCCCAAGGTACTTGATGCCATCATCTCCCTCACACTCCGCCACATCAGCTTCCCCAACACACAGCAGAAGCAGCAGGAGACCAAACAGGGGTTTTATCAAATTAATGGCTTCTTGCATGTGCTTGGTGCCATTGACTGCACACATGTCCGGATTGCGCCATCTGCTGCAACCGAGCACCTATACCGCAACAGGAAGCACACCGACTCCATCATTGTGCAGGCCATAGTGGATCACCAGGGATTGTTCACCAACATCATGGCAAAGTATCCTGGGAGTGAACATGATTCCTTCATCTTCCGCCACAGCACCATCAATCGGCACTTCCAGGATGGACGATATGGCAATAGCCTTCTTGTTGGTAAGTACAGAAAGAAACCTAGTAATTTACACACAGCACAGCAACCCTCTAGGACACACAAGACATACACCACTACATAGTCATGTGGCCAGGAAGACACTGAGGTGTGACACTGGTAGTCATGTTTGATATCCTGACCCAATGGGATACACACCTATGAACAAATGATGGCTGCAAATAACAATAGATGCCACTCTAGAGCCACAAGGGACTGATTTAAAACCACACAGTGACAATGACATGACCTTAACTGGCAGTACAACTTGGAAGATGATCCATTCAATATCACATAACGCCTCAGTCAATCCCACACACCTCCAAGCAATACGTCCTGTGTAAGGGGTGTGTAATGTGTGTTGCTGCAGCTCAAACACCTTGAGACACATAGCATGATGACGCTGACTCAAATGAAGGTGACATGGGATTATTGAGGCAGTACCAACATCTCACATCCCTCCTGGGGTGACATTGCCAGGTAGCAATAAGGAGGTGGATTGTGCTATGAAAACATGTTGATGTGACACTAATGCAAAGTGCACACTGCTACACACACTGAATGAGACACTTCCCCATATACAAAACAGATGTACAGGGAGATGGACCTACCTACACTAAAACCTTCACCCCCGCAACCAAGTTAGCCAGCTCACCTGGAGCAAGTTCAGTAGTGTAGGTGCGCGGTTGCACATGAGCCAACTGGGTGAGGGAACAAAAATAGGTTTGCATAGAACTTGTCACACATGGGATAAATGAGCATTGTCAATACTCAACATTTCAGCGCTGCCAACGTATGGAGATGTGTTGTGCATTGTCACCTAGGCAAATCAAAGGGCCTCACTGTTGCATTTCACCTGCAATTACATATGTCTAATTGGATGGGATGTCCAAGCCATGTAGTGCAACCATGCTACCACCACAGTGGAATCTATTGTGTGTGTGGAAGTATCATGTCACCTCCAGTAAATGCACACGGCACATCTTTCTCACTTCATAGCGCATGGGAGATACACACTGAACTGCAAGTTTCTAAATATACCACAGATATCAGGTCAATTAGCCAAACACCAGTTTTGCTAGTCAAACAACCCAATGCAAAAAGACCATCACAGGAGCCTAGGATCCCACGCAATATCACAAACATATATGAGTCACAGACAACACAAGATAACAACTGCCATGCAAAGTGACATTCCGGTGCAGCCAACAACAAAATACTTACCCCCATTTTCTCCTTCAGCTGATCAGGGTTATGGGAGCATGCCATGGATCATGACCCCATTTGCCAACCCAAGCACAGCAGCAGAGTGTAGGACACGCACCATAGTTAAGCAGACTTTTGGCAACCTGAAGTTCAGATTCAAGTGCCTGGACATCACCGGAGGCAGCCTCCTATATAGATCATTTTGACCTGTGCCATCCTGCACAACATTTGTGTGAGGAGGAACATTCCCCTATATGAACCTGAACAACAAATGCTTGAAGAGGAGGAGGAGGATGCCGTCTGGGAAAATGAGGGGGAACATCCTAACACACCTACAGGAATGCGTCGCAGACAACAGATCGTACAAAATGTTTTCCAACTATAGTCATTATCACCACTTTGTTATGATATGGAATTAGCTCCTCACTTCATCACTCAATCATGCTCTAAGTAATTATTTATGCATCACATGATCTCTAGGAATCATAATCAGAGTATTGCCTCATGGAGCATTGCAGAAAGACAAATTTGCATACTTCAGATGCCACATCACATTTGATGGGTATGAATGTACAGCAAACATCACACACAGTTTTTATGAAATACATCCTGTCTATTTCACATTTGAAGGGCAATTTTATTGGACCACAGCTATGAGACACATCCATGTTGCCAACATGGTCCATTGCAGCATATGACACACAACTAAGACACCATCAATCATAAGGTAAAAAAGTGCATCATACATGAGGCAGTAGATGTGCAATTGCATTGGTGACAGGAATGTATGACCAGACCCTTGACAGCAGTAAGTGGGACATCAGCTATCTCTGCAAGGAGTATGTGTGACAAGAAGTGCATCAAACCTGAAAATGAATAGCACAAGTGCCCCAGGTTTGACAAGCATTGCTCACAAGACATGCCCTGTGCACTCCATCCCAGGTAATAAGTCCTGCCACTGCCATGTTGTAAGTCTCTGCTCACCCTTTTCTACTATCTGTACCCTGAGAATCATAATCTACACTCACCAGACTACCATTCTGACTCCTGAGTGCTTCCCTCTTCAGTATGGCATGCCATAGTTATACTTCATCAGTCTGCATGGACTTCAGGTCCCATAATGCACTGCCTGGTAGTTGGTAAGACTTGTAATCTGCTGTCCATTGCTTCCCATGTGAAAGGTCCGGTTGGCCCCTTGAACTGGATTCTCAACTCCAGGACTTGTGAGAGACTGAAGCTGCACACACCTGTGAGCACTCTCATGCAGACCAGCCATTTGACTCTGCCCTGCCCTTGCTGCTGCCTGGAACTACTTAGAAGCTGCCATTTCCTGAATCTCCTTGGAGCTCAAACCATTTGTGTACCAGAGCTCTTGGGGGAGTGTGTAACAGTGCAGAGTACACCAGAAACCTATCTTTGTTCCCACAGTGTTGTTCCTGCTTGTCCCAGTCAGACTCTGCGCACTGTGTATTTGCCTTGTTCATGTTTGTTCGTGACAGAGCCTGCATCCTGTTAGCCAGACTGGTTCCAGTCTTTGCATTAGCTAGAGACGTTCCCTGTGGCTACATTTGCCACAAAGTAGGTTTCCATGCCCTCCGTTTCCTCTTGCGGGCTGCTGATGTGTATGTAAGGCCAATACATGTTTGTGCCCTGACGGTCCAGACACAGATTAATTTCTGCTGCCACCTTTTGATGAGGCTTACGTGGTGACTAACTGTGAGATTAATCAGCAGAGAGGCACTGATGTTTCCTGTTGCGGTGGGATTTTCAGAGCCCTACCCTGTGTACGAATGTAGTGATGAAACCTGCCTCTTTTCTGTCACTGATCCATAACGTATTTGAGCACACCAAGGTTGCTCTGTCGTCAGCCTTCTGAAATTTCTGCTGTACCATAGCTGCCCTATCCCCTTGTACGCCGTTAGGTGATCTTTGGCTTTAGGTCAAATCTGTTTTGAAGGATACTCTGTTAATTCAAGGGTTGGCTCCACAGACTCATGACTAGACCTGCACGTAACTTTTACACCATGGAGGGCAATACTGACACAGGGTACACATGGCCACACACTTGAGCTGGACACCTTTGTGCAATGAACCACTGGAAATCTGTGAACACATGCAGCATGGTCTGTTGGTCCACCACAGCCACAGGAGAAGTATAGGTCATTTACATGAGTCAAACTGTGGAATTCATAACAATTTTATAATTGGATTTGAGACTCTGTGTCACAAACACTGTACCTACCTAGCATGTTCAAATGCCTGAGTCATGGGTAGTATACACACAAGTGACCATGAAGTGGTAGCCAACATATCATGACATATGAGGGGTAACATATCTGACATAGCCCGCACCAGCCGTCCTCGATCTTTGCTGTGTATAGTTAGTCATGGGAAATGTGTTGTCCCCAATATCAAGCAAGTACACACAGCATAAGAGGCAACAAATATTACAAACACAAATCATGACTGATGTACCTCAACGAATGGCATCTGATGGTTATACCCATTTGTAACTGTAGGAGGCTGGACTGGCTTGTAGTGAGTACCAAGGGGTACTTACACCTTGCACCAGGCCCAGGTATCCCTTATTAGTGTAGAGGGGTGTCTAGCAGCTTAGGCTGATAGAAAATGGTAGCTTAGCAGAGCAGCTTAGGCTGAACTAGGAGACGAGTGAAGCTCCTACAGTACCACTAGTGTCATATGCACAATATCATAAGAAAACACAATACACAGATATACTAAAAATAAAGGTACTTTATTTTTATGACAATATGCCAAAAGTATCTCAGTGAGTACCCTCAGTATGAGGATAGCAAATATACACAAGATATATGTACACAATACCAAAAATAAGCAGTATAGTATTAGAAAACAGTGCAAACAATGTATAGTTACAATAGGATACAATGGGGGCACATAGGGATAGGGGCAACACAAACCATATACTCCAAAAGTGGAATGCGAACCACGAATGGACCCCAAACCTATGTGACCTTGTAGAGGGTCGCTGGGACTGTAAGAAAACAGTGAGGGTTAGAAAAATAGCCCACCCCAAGACCCTGAAAAGTGAGTGCAAAGTGCACTAAAGTTCCCCAAAGAGCACAGAAGTCGTGATAGGGGAATTCTGCAGGAAAGACCAAAACCAGCAATGCAACAACAATGGATTTCCAGACGAGGGTACCTGTGGAACAAGGGGACCAAGTCCAAAAGTCACGATCAAGTCGGGAGTGGGCAGATGCCCAAGAAATGCCAGCTGTGGGTGCAAAGAAGCTGCTACTGGACAGTAGAAGCTGAGGATTCTGCAAGAGGTGCCAGAACAGGCACTACAAAGTGGAGTGAAACAGTGCTCACCCGAAGTTGCCCAAGAGAGTCCCACGCCGCCGGAGGACAACTCAGGAGGTCGTGCAATGCAGGTTAGAGTGCCGTGGACCCAGGCTTGGCTGTGCACAAAGGAAATCTTCGTGGAGTGCACAGGAGCCGGAGTAGCTGCAAAACACACGGTTCCCAGCAATGCAGTCTGGCGTGGGGAGGCAAGGACTTACCTCCACCAAACTTGGACTGAAGAGTCACTGGACTGTGTGAGTCACTTGGACAAAGTTGCTGAGTTCAAGGGACCTCGCTCGTCATGCTGAGAGAAGACCCAGAGGACCGGTGATGCAGTTCTTTGGTGCCTGCGGTTGCAGGGGGAAGATTCTGTCGACCCACGGGAGATTTCTTCGGAGCTTCTAGTGCAGAGAGGAGGCAGACTACCCCCACAGCATGCACCACCAGGAAAACAGTCGAGAAGGTGGCTGGATCAGCGTTACAGTGTCGCAGGAGTCGTCGTTGCTACTTTGTTGCAGTTTTGCAGGCTTCCAGCGCGGTCAGCAGTCGATTCCTTGGCAGAAGGTGAAGAGAGAGATGCAGAGGAACTCTGATGAGCTCTTGCATTCGTTATCTAAAGAATTCCCCAAAGCAGAGACCCTAAATAGCCAGAAAAGAGGGTTTGGCTACTTAGGAGAGAGGATAGGCTAGCAACACCTGAAGGAGCCTATCAGAAGGAGTCTCTGATGTCACCTGCTGGCCCTGGCCACTCAGAGCAGTCCAGTGTGCCAGCAGCACCTCTGTTTCCAAGATGGCAGAGGTCTGGAGCACACTGGAGGAGCTCTGGGCACGTGCAGGTCAGGGGAGTGGTCACTCCCCTTTCCTTTGTCCAGTTTCGCGCCAGAGCAGGGCTGGGGGATCCCTGAACCGGTGTAGACTGGCTTATGCAGAGATGGGCACCATCTGTGCGCATCAAAGCATTTCCAGAGGCTGGGGGAGGCTACTCCTCCCCAGCCCTGACACCTTATTCCAAAGGGAGAGGGTGTAACACCCTCTCTCTGAGGAAGTCCTTTGTTCTGCCTTCCTGGGCCAAGCCTGGCTGGACCCCAGGAGGGCAGAAACCTGTCTGAGGGGTTGGCAGCAGCTGCAGTGAAACCCGGGAAAGGCAGTTTGGCAGTACCTGGGTCTGTGCTAGAGACCCGTGGAATCATGGGATTGTGCCAACAATGCCAGGATGGCATAGAGAGGGCAATTCCATGATCATGTTACATGGCCATATTCGGAGTTACAATTGTGAAGCTACACATAGGTAGTGACTTATGTGTAGTGCACGCGTGTAATGGTGTCCCCGCACTCACAAAGTCCGGGGAATTGGCCCTGAACAATGTGGGGGCACCTTGGCTAGTGCTAGGGTGCCCACACACTAAGTAACTTAGCACCCAACCTTTACCAGGTAAAGGTTAGACATATAGGTGACTTATAAGTTACTTAAGTGCAGTGTAAAATGGCTGTGAAATAACGTGGACGTTATTTCACTCAGGCTGCAGTGGCAGGCCTGTGTAAGAATTGTCAGAGCTCCCTATGGGTGGCAAAAGAAATGCTGCAGCCCATAGGGATCTCCTGGAACCCCAATACCCTGGGTACTTCAGTACCATATACCAGGGAATTATAAGGGTGTTCCAGTATGCCAATGTGAATTGGTGAAATTGGTCACTAGCCTGTTAGTGACAATTTGTACAGAGAGAGCATAACCACTGAGGTTCTGGTTAGCAGAGCCTCAGTGAGACAGTTAGGCACCACACAGGGAACACATACATATAGGTCACAAACTTATGAGCACTGGGGTCCTGGCTAGCAGGGTCCCAGTGACACATAACAAACATACTCAAAACATAGGGTTTTCACTATGAGCACTGGGCCCTGGCTAGCAGGATCCCAGTGAGACAGTGAAAACACCCTGACATACACTCACAAACAGGCCAAAAGTGGGGGTAACAAGGCTAGAAAGAGGCTACTTTCTCACAGTAACACATTCATACATGTACATTACACCAAATGTTTTGCATGCCGTTCCCACAGAGGCACACAAATAATTTGAACAGACAATTCACACACAAAACACACAGGCCATGATTAATTTTTTAGTAGCGTAGCCTTGCTGTCCTCTATTGATGCAACACCTGCGTAAACTTGAAAAATCCTATTTAATTACCAAAGTTTGTGCTGCTGTTGCATCAGTTAAGAGAGCTAATCCTGCACAACAACATGAGTATTATGGGCTGCAGTAGTATGGTCTGCCACATGTGACCAAACACTAGAACACACACTGCAGGTCATACCATCCTATCTTTGTCTAGTTATGGGCTGCATGCATGTTAAAATTAGAGAAATGATTCAAACACAGTTTTAGACAAAATTTTCAAAAATGACACATATGCATTAATAAAAATTACACGTATGCGTTAAAAAATGATGTTCACGCACATTATACAACAATTGGTCCCTAGCGTTAATTCCACTAGTGCACCCCAGACATGCGGATATCCATTGAAAATGTATTGATCCTTGAATGCGTGGGAATTTTAACGAATATGCGTCAAAAAATATTGACGCAAACCCCGTAAGAGTAAAAAATGTACACGCAAGACAATAAATGGGCCGCAAATGAGACAGGAAGTGATGTAATAGGATATCCTGTTTGCAGAAATGACACAGTGGGTGTACTTTTACTTTCACTTTGCAGTCTGTGATTATTCTAGACAGTGTGGCTGTGTTTTGACTTGTCTCTCTGTGAATATTGTGAATTTGTCTCCTGTGTGCTCTTTATATTGTCTTTTGGTGTTTGGTAAGTGTCTTTGGTATCCTGTGTAAGTGTATTTGTGTCACTAATTGTATTTAGATTTGTCTTTGTACTGTTGGGAGTCTGTTTGTGGGTAGTATTAGTTGGGGTAGTGTTGGGCTGTCTGTGGGTTAGATAAGTTTCCTTTTTCTACCTCCTTTCCCTGTTTTTCCCTCTTTACCTTTTTATTTATTGTTTTGTTGTGATTTCGGGAAGGCCACGGCTGGGGAGAATGGGTGAGGAGGAGCTAGGGGCATTTGTGTGGCTGGTGTGTTACTTCCTCCCCCTGATGTTGGAGGCCGGAGGCCATGTGATACAGGGGTATCACACGGAGGCAAAAAGGCTGAGGTGGGCAAAGGTGCTGTTCCACCTGAGGTGCATTTTCAACACCCAACGAAACAATCACCAGCTGAAGCATCACTGGGCTGACATGGTGGCCCTAACGCAGGACCTGCTGGACCAACTGGGTGTGGTGATTGGTGGCCCTGTTGGTGAGTACCAAATTGACTAATGTGTACTGTACAATGATCTAGAGTGACAGTAGCAGATGTTGTGACATGCTGCATGCAATGTTTGTGGACATGTGGAATGCCAGTTGAACAAACTGTGAGTGTACCAGCAATGGGATGCATTTCACATGGTAATACATGGAAACAATGTAGTCCACAGTTTTGTGGAATCATGTCCGAACAGTATTCAGGGCCATATGCACCAAACTCTTCATAACCTTCACTATTATCTTAGGCCCATACTTCTACTTTGATTGCGCTGCATTTGCATAATTTCTGGACTCAAAAGTAGCACACACTTGCAATATTCAAATATATTTTGCTAATTTGCACAGCTGTTGCGTCAACAAATGAAGCAAATGCGACACAAAAATAAATTACACATCTGCCTCTAAGTTCACTGTTTTTGTGTATTTACGTCTGGACAAATAATCATTCACGTGGCCAAACCCAAATGGGCCATTATGCTACCAGATTGCTTTAGCACAAAACAGGGTCATCTGGTGGCATTTCGGAGTAGGCGTTGAAATCCTTTCAATGAGTAGCAGGGCCCAACAACATTTTTTGCTTGGGCGCAATTGATGAGACTGAGTTAGTGCAGTTACCATCTGTGTCACATTTGTTTCAACCCATTTTCTAAAGTGAAAGGGTCAGCATGGGATCCCTGCACTTTGTGAATACATGGTCACAAACTACTTTTTAGCATGATGTTGTGCAAGGGACCACTGACTGCTTCCATGATACTATTTTAGTAAAGAAATAGGTTGTTATTTTACTTTTGGTACACCCCTGCTGAAATATTGCAGGATTTCGACAAATGTTAACTTCTCAGTATGAAGGCAGTCACAGACATGGTGGTCTGCTGAGATCAGCAGGCCAGCATTCCTGTGAGTGCCGCCATTCCCAAGGTGTTTTCAAATAGAGACCTACCTTAACATGATTGCAGAAGTAGGACATTTGCTACTCCATTTTTTATTAGCGGACAGGGTCATTTCAGGTGTACTACCACTGATCACCCAAATTGGCAATTCTAAGTTGCTGATTCTGGCAATGTGTGATCTACAATACCTGATATAGGTACACAGGGCCCAGAGTAACACATTTCAGGTGCAATGTCTACACCTGTGCCCATGCATTCTGTCAAGGATGATCAACTAAGACACTGTCAGCATACATCTTTTTGCTGTTTTGAATCAGAAAAGTGACCAATCCAAGTTTAGAGTAAAATTATCATCAAGTAACACACAGGATCCCTGCCATCATGTTGTCATATGGGGCATATACGTCTCAGGGTACACTGCCAATGTGGCATATGTAACCTACATACAACACTGGCACACCTATTATGGACCACTTAAAGCACAATAATTCCTGAACGCAAATCAACCCACATGAGCATCACACAGTTACTCATTGTCCCTTGATGAACAAGCCACAATACCTGAGTCACTGGTATTGCAGTGCACCAGGAATGTGGCATTGCATGTGTCTCCCAATTACAAAAGATGAAATGGAGTACCCTCTGGAATGAAAGAAGCACAAAATTGAGTAATCATATTTGGCACCACATGATTGTTAGGGCCAGTGCATGTGTGCATATGTGTTTATCACTCACTGGAGTGACAGTGTCAATGCATGTTTGCAGTGGTATGTCTGTTGGGGTGTCTATATCCCTGATGTGCAGCTCTCTCATATAAAATGTCACACACACTGATTTGTTGTTCCAACTTTTGTACAGTGAGCAGACATTGAGCACATATCACCCTTCCATGTTTTACAGGTGGACCAGCCCCCTACACCATAGGTGAAGTGGCTCGATTCGAGGACCAAGACGTATCCAGTAAGTGTTTGTCCTGTGTTGTGTTTGCAGCTGTCATGTGATTGACTCCTGTGTGTTGGACTCATTGCAAGATATGATGAGCTGGCACGTGATCTGATATGTGACTTGACTGGAGGTTGACATAGTGTTCCATGGAAGAGTTAGACATTCACTGGTGCAGAGTCATATAATGGGAGTCGAGTGGTGCGCAATAGGCATGGGCAGGTTAACAAAGTGGTTTGTTGCTACTTGTATGCCAAATATTGATTTGGAGGTGGCCATTGTCATAATTTAGTCAGCAAGTCATACCCTAATTCACACAGAACAGTGATGCATCATTTTTACACACCAACTTGTGCATCCCAGTTAAGTAATGAACATGTAGGACTGTATGGGTGACTGTCCTGCAGCATCTAGCTCCAGATGTTGTACTCCGTTTACGTGGCACTTGAGTTAAATGTCATAGGCGTGCATGCAGGTTAAGGCCAGATGGGTGCTTGCATCAATGTGGTTGATTTAGGAAATTTGTCAGCGAGATCTGATGTTGATGGTTGTCCACAAATAGAAACATGAATGTAGATGTGATTGTTCAATGATTGACTCAATCCTAGATGGCACGCCTCCTTACCTGTGATGGACTGACTAAATCCATGTACAGCTGGACAAAGCTTCGTGGTTGTCCTTGATGGTTGAAAATATGTATTGTATGCCCATCCCCCCCTGAGGCACAGGTTTAGGGGGAGAAAATATGTATAGCTAGGTGTGATGGTCACAGTGTAGATGACAGACATGTAATTCAAGCATTCATGTGTGCCAAACTATAATGCCCCCTGTGATTACCAACTGCATACCATTTTCCCAGTTCCATACACAAATCACAGGTCTTGTGTGCCTTGAAGTTGATCCAGAAGATAGGGATTAGTTGGCCTGGCACATGTTGAGTACTTGCAGCATTTGTTATGTGACGAATAGCACTACAAATATGCACAGATCATTTAATTAAGTACACACATTGTTGTGCATTGCTGTGCTGTTAGATAGTTGATGGCTAGGCTGCGTTGGCATGTCATTCCTCAGGGACATTCTATTATCTGTACTGTGACTTGGACTGCATGTGCTACTTGTGTGGAAGTGTTAGATTATCATCTGTACATGTATCACACAATGATGTCACTAATGTTTGCCTGCCTCTATTTTTACAGCTGCCAACATGAATGCACAGGAAATCCGTGAATTTCAGAGGCGGGCAGTGCGGTACCAACACATCCTCGTGTGAAGGCTGGGTTCTGTATGATGGCTAGGGGGTATCGTCATGAGAGAGCCATAGGGGCCTGGAGGGCATTTAGCCAAGGGGGGCCAGCATTGACCACAACTACCACCACCACAACAACTCAAAGCACAGTGGACACTGGGATGACAGCCACTTCAGCTGGTCCCTCAACATCGTCAGCCCAAGGCCCTACAGCAGCACCTTCTGCACCTCCACTTCCAACCACGGCACCAGCACCTGCTACATCAAGTGCTACACAGACAACCACAGTTGCTGGAATGGACATGGCGGATTTCAGAACCCTACAACGTGACATGCAACATATGTTGCGCCGCATGGACACTCTGCAGCAGGAGGTGGCCCGCAACAGCAGGAGACTGCGAGGGATAAGGAAAATCCTGAGGAGGGCCAATCTTTGAACTTATTGATCCTCACCCCTAAATCCGTCCCCTCCCTCCTCTTTCCTCATACTTTTTCTTCAGTGGGTTTAGGGGGCTTAGTGTTAGGTTGGAGTAGGCTGTTAGTTTAGTTAAGATAAGTGGGTTGGGGGGTGGGAGGAGTTATATTATTGCATGTTTGTTGTGTGGCGGTGGGTGGGGGATGATGTTGGGGTTTATGTGTATTATAAAACAAATACAATTTATTTTTTTTAAATACAAAAATATATATATTTGTTTAGGATTAGTTAGCATGTGTTTAGGTTAGTATATGTTGTCCTACATGTGTCCCGTCATATAAGGGGGTCGGGGGCTTGATGTTTAGAGTGTTTAGTTACATGTGGTAAGTAAGTTTAGCTTAGGGTAGTTAGGGCCAGTTGTGGGTAATGTATAGTTAGGATAGGTTAGGTTAGTTTAGGTGTTTGCCATAGTTTACGTTTCCTTTCATACATATATAATAATGTTTGCTGTACTCCTTTACAGTATGTGTCATCTGCTTGGGGATCAGGGCCTTTGCATGAGTGTACAGTGTCAAATTTGTGTTTGCCTGTGTGTTCCATCCTGCATCCACATCCCATTCTTGACATAGTTACTCCCACTTCCAAATGAACTGTCACATTGACAGCTACAACAAAGCTACTTCTCTATGCATCTGACATCCATTGAACCCACCACTCAAGGTAACTATGGTTCCCAATGTGTTGGTGTGATTTTCAAACTGTCATCGTTTGAGTTCTGTGTTGGAATCTTGGGCACTGTGGGACGTCTGCCTGCAACCTGATGTTCATGTGAACTCTGATGAACTGAGTGGTGTCATAATCTTATGAAGTTCAGTATACATAAATCACACCCAAGATTTATTACATTGTACTCCCAGGTGACATTATTGTCCATACACTCGTACACATCCATTCCTGCAGTATGGTGTGGGTGTGGGATTAAAGCTTAGAGTCATATGTCACATACATAATGATTGTCTTGTACAGAATGTGGGCCACACTGAGTTTCATCTTGCAGATACTTTGGACCTGACATATACATTTCTACACAGCATTATACTGTTTGTCATGCTTTAACCTCAGAAATAAGCCAAAGGCAGCACTGATGATGATAAAATCCAGACCCTTGTGCATAGATATCAGCCCACATTCTTTCTACACCATTGTATTGACATTCTGTGGCCGTTGACATGTTACATGCATCACAAATCTCCTACACAGTTGATCTGTCACATTACACAGAGACAAAGTGGTTGTGTAGGTGCTGTTTATTTTAAAGTGCTGTAGTGCAATATTTACATAGTCCAGGATTGTAAGTCCATTAGTGTGACGCCTTCTATTGTGACGCAACACAAGTGCAATGGTGAGGGACATGTCATTGGACATGCTGTGATGGAGTGTCATTCAGTGCAGAGGAATATAAATTGCCAAATAGGTAGTGAGAGACAATTGCAGTCCATAGTGGTAAGGTAAACAGTCTGCTGGAGAACAGTGCATGTTACCAACTGTAGCAAGACTGTCATGTTCACAAGCACAGGACATAGGAAAACCAGTACCCATGTGGCCTGGACTGGTGCTACCGGTTATTCCTACGGCTGAAGGTGATCTGTTCCATGTCTTCATCTTCTGATGTGTGTGTCGACTGCTCTTCCCTTGGTGGTGGTGGGTTTGAGGTGGTAACACACACTTCAGTGTTTGAAGATGTGGACTCTGAATTCCCGGTAGCTGACAACTGTGCGGCTATTAAGGGCAGTACTGCAGCACGGAGGAGCTGCTGGTTATTGAGTATAGCAGCTACATCGCTGTGGTAGGCAGCCAGGTCGGCCCTGAGGCGGTCATGATTGCAGTCATACACGCAGTGAAATGTTTGGGATGTCAGGTGTTGTGTCAGCTCCCTAACTGCTGTGGTGAAATCCCTCACACACTGTTGTGGTCCTTGCAGTAGGTATTGTTGGACTTTCATGGCTGCTGACTGTTCTTCAGATGACATCATGCACATGTGCATCCCCTCAAGGCTGGCTGCCATATTTTGCATTCCCACCTCCTTGGCCAGCTCCTGCTGTACTCCCACTACTGTCCTCTCAAATGTGGTACCAGTGTCATCAGAGTCCTCAGCTGGGTTGGAGCTGGCAGGTCATACTATTGGGGTGGTGGGGGCTCCTCTGAGATGGCTGCTACATCTGTGCTCCTCCTTGCAAGTGAAGGTAGGGTCTGAAGGGTTCAAAGTACATCTTGGAGGGTTTGCTGGCTAACGGTTGTCAGCTCGTCATCCATGTCATCAGGTCAGTCCAGGACAGGCATATCCACAGGAGAACCATCGTCCTCTGTAATGAGATATTGTACAATTAGTGTGTCTGTGTTGTGGCAGTTATAATGTGACGTCACTGACTTCCTATTAGTGGAACATTGTAATCTTGATTCATGTTCATTGTTCCTGTCATTAATATTAGCATTCTCACAGGCCTATGCCCCACCTGCATGTCACATGTAGTGAGGGCAGTTTGGGGAATTGTCTGCGTCACATCCTCTAGGTGTAGGTTCAGTCCAAATTGTGTGTTGCCACCTTCTTGTCCTACTCAACCCTCCCTCTACTTCCATTAGCATGGTGAGGCCTTGCAATGCCTGTGGGTGTTCTGATGCCACTTGCACCACACATAACAATATAGGACTGACCCAGTCTCTGATATTTCACATACACCTATACGTTGCTGAGACCTAGCACATACCATGTATTGCATTGGCATGACACGATACAGGTGTCAGCATTGGTAGTGTGTCATGTTGATGTTTGCCAATGTGTGCTACATTGGATTACACTGATGGGCCTGGCAGTGTTCCATTTCCTCTTATGACTGTGCGGGTGTGTTTCACTAGCTAGACACATATGTCCTCCCCCTCAATGCTGTTGTCTTAGCAGTATGACAGTTGAGATGTTGCAAGGTGGCATTGCAGCTATTGTAACACAGGTTTGTGGTAGAACCTGGAATGGGCACCATGGGTATGACATTACTGCTGTGTACTTCATAATGTAAGTAACAATATATGATGTTTATTGTGCCTCTAGACACGAGCATTTGACAGGAGTTACACTTTGTTAGGAATTGAAGGGGATTGGTCACGTCGTCATCGTGAACCCCGCATATGTTTGTTCCATGGGCACCTATCTGCCATTTGCTACTTGACCAGCACACACAGCACAAGTGGTAGTGGCAACTGTTGTCAATAGTAAATGCCAATTGCGGAAATGGCTTGAGACTGGACATTGTCCCCTAGTTCACGTTGAGACAATACCAGCTGTCCTGTGACAGCAGCCCAGTTTGACATTCTACCCTACCCTCCTGGACTGGCTTTGCCTTTCCAACAGCCTTGGCATGACAGAGGTTGTTGTGTTGTGCTCCTGGTTTCCCCTGCACACGCCATGCACCCGTACCATGGCCCTTTGCCCTTTCCACTGCCTGATTTCCATGGCTGACATGCATTGTGTAGTAGGTATGTACCTCCCCCTGCTTGCAGTTAACATTTAGGCATTTTGGTCCCCCATGCAACTTACCCTGCATACGTGTTGCTTCCTGGTAGTCTGTGCTGTCCTGTCCTGCAATTCCTGTGACAATCTCCTCCGGGATGACAGCTGCCACCATCTTCTCCAACTTGTCCAGGGCCTCCTGCGGTGCAGTACTCCCACCTCCAGTCTGCAGTGCTGCCTTCCTGTTCCTTGCCATTTTTTTCTTCGTTCTGCGCTTGCAGTCATGCCAGCGTTTCTTGCACTCTGTTCTCCGGACCTCTACCACACTGTTGATCTTGTCAACAATTTGTTGCCACATTGCCTCTCTCCTCCCAATTGGCAATTTTGAGGTGACGAAAAGTTGAGGCTGGCGCTCCGTCACCTCTCTGACCAGTATTTCATGCTTCTCTGCACTGAAACAACACTTCCTTTTCTTCTTCTCCCTCTCCTGGGTCTTGTCTGTGTCCTCCTGGCTGGTTCCTGGTCGACTGGGGTCTCCCTGGGCTCTCTCCTGGTTTCTGGGATCCACTTTGGGGCTCCTTAGCACTGTTTGCTGCGTTTGCGCCGCTTTTTGATGCTAATGCAGTGGTGAATGGCGCATATCCGGTTTGCGATGTTGCAAACCGGATTAGAATCATTTTCCCCACGTTAACGTCGTTTTACTTTATGATGCGGCACAATGGTTACAGTAAAAAAAATGACTCTAACCCGTGCTTTGCGCCACTGTGCGTCAAAGTATAAATTTGACGCCCAGGTGGCGCAAAGAAATAGTGTTAGCCCGTGTTAACGTTTTTGACGCAAAACTGCGTTCGTGCAGTTTTGCGTAAAAAAGTATAAATATGGCCCTAACTTGGTTTGACGATAATCATATAGTTGGAAGACGGAAGAGTTCAGGCACAAGAGGAGTGCTTAAATTCTATCTTTTGAAGCTCCAATCATGGTTTTATAGGGAAAAGCTACATTTTGTGCACACAAGTGTGTATACATTACAGGACACAAACTAAGCACAATAGTCACCCGATGATTACCTGATAGTTGAATAAACAGTTACAGAATATAAGAACAGTGCACTTGATGGGAATTATCTGCATATATGTTTAGTACTCATCGCTTACACAGAATACTACAAAAATATCTTTAACCTGGCGAGCAATATACAGGGATAGTAATTCTGTGCACTTCTACTGGAGTTTTTCATCTTTTTCCGGCAGAATTTGTAAATATATACAGAATGAGCATACTTTAAAAATATGAAAAGAGCATGTCACACATGCTTTCATTTGATGACATGATTAAGAAGGTATGGCCATGGGGGGACCAGCATTGAAGAGGTTGCAATTTAATGAAGATACAGAATTTCAATTCATGAAGATATAATAAATTTCCAAGCTGTGGAACTGTGTTTGTTGCCAATTTACATAAGAAAACTACTTTGGAATCTAACAGTTATGGTATATATGGTTAAACAGTAGCAGAGTAGACTATAGAAAAAGTTTAATACATTGCATAATCCACATCCATGAGAGTTGCTGAAAATATATAAATATAAGTACTTGTTATTTGGAAGAATATGGCTTCCTCTTTAGAGGCTCGTCGTGAAAAAAAGTCAAACAAATTATTTTTTTCTCAGCTGGGTGATGCTTAATTGGACCAATCAAGCTCTAGCAATATTCGGATTGGGGCCAAAACACAAGCTTTATGTAAGAAATCAGAGAAATTCTGTAAGAAAGAACTTTCTAAATGGTGGGAAATTGAATCCTTGCAGAGATATATTGATGTTGAGAGAGTACCTAGAAGTTTATGTATTTATACAATTCCGACCTATGAGGACCCTGATCCAGAAATGTTATAAGAATGGGCGGAAAACTCAAAAATTAGTTCTCTAAACATGATGAAGATTCTGGTAAAATATGAGGTTAAAGGATGGATCAAGGAATTTTGGAGAAATTGAGAAAACGAATATGGAATTGTTAACAATAAGAGTACAAGATACATTAGATGAGTTTATGAAAAATTTTGATAAGAAACTTTCCAAGTTTGAAGAAGAAATTATGAATAAGAGACAAAGAAAATTCATACGGTACTTTTCAAGACTATCGATCTGGCAAAATCCTAACCTTTCATGGTAAACATGATCATATGTATATGGAAGAGCTAGGGGGAACAGCATCACAAGATACCGGCAGTAAAGACTTACCATCATTGGACAAGAAGAAAGTGATGTTTCAGATAGTAATCTTTCAGATGTATCGGAAGCAACACTGTCTAAAGGATTGGAACAGACAAAGCAACAAATAGGTCTAATTTTTTAAAGCAATTTCAACTCCTAAATCACGGGAGGAAATTTTTAGAGGGACAGAGGGAGAGGAACAAGAGGAAAAGGAAGAGAAATAGGCAAGCACAAAAGAGAAGATATAAAAGAGGACTCAAGGCCAGTGGGAATGGCAACAAGGGCACGCAAACAAACATAATGAACTTGATTAATCTCTCTAAAAGAGTTTTGTCAGAGGATGAAATAAACCTTTTATCATTAGGCCCTTCCTTTTGCCCTACTAGTGGATTTGATTACACACAGACCAGAATAGATGTATTCAAGTTTGTGAGAAAGCTGAAAGTCAAAACACATTTACATGTGGAAAGAATACAGAATTAAGTAAATTTAGTATTTCTGTTATTGACACTTTACATATATTGACAGATCTACATGATACTTTTGTGGCACATGTTAATCCAATTATGAATTTGGAGACATTGGGCCTGGTGGTAGATGCTACATGTCCGAGTATATTTAGGCCATCTGTACAGTGGGATGCAATAGACGTTTATGAACGTGATGTGATTAAACAATTGAAAAGTATTAGATACAAATAAAAAAATATTAAGGTAAGGAATGTATCTGAATCTCAATCAAAGGCTCTCTTAAGTTTAAAGCAAAATAAAAAATATAGTCATCAGACAGTCTGATAAAGGAGGCAATGTGGTAGTTTTGGATGTTGACAAATATTTGACAGAAGGAGTATGACAGCTAAGTGACAGGAACTGTTATATGCAGTCCAATAGAGAAGAGGTCAAAAGAATCAATGAGCAATAATTTGGGATGCTCTCTGAATGGAAGGACATGGGTCTGATAGAATGGGAAGAGTATTTATGTTTGAAATGTGATCATCCAAAGATTCCCATACTGAGGGGGTCATTATGACCTTGGCGGGCGGCATCAGCCGCCCGC
The DNA here is from genome assembly GCF_031143425.1 of Pleurodeles waltl. Classification (NCBI taxonomy): domain Eukaryota; kingdom Metazoa; phylum Chordata; class Amphibia; order Caudata; family Salamandridae; genus Pleurodeles; species Pleurodeles waltl. Next base: position 933,762,727 of record NC_090440.1, on the reverse strand, counting down.
CAAGATCTGACCGCCATGCGGCCGCACCCCCGCTGTGGCCATTTGGAGATCCCCGCTGGGCTGGCGGGCGGAAACCTGGTTTCCACCCGCCAGCCCAGCGGGGATCACGGCCGCAACATAGGAACCGGCTCCAAATGGAGCCGGCGGTGTTGCGGCTGTGCGACGGGTGCAGTTGCACCCGTTGCGCTTTTCACTGTCTGCATAGCAGACAGTGAAAAGCTCCATGGGGCCCTGTCAGGGGTCCCACGACTCCCCATTCCGCCAGCCTTTTCCTGGCGGTGCAAACCGCCAGAAAAAGGATGGCGGTCGGAGACTCGTAATCCCCTGGGCAGCGCTGCAAGCAGCGCTGCCCAGGCGGATTATCACCGCCGGGGCAAAAGTGGTGGAATACCGCCGGCCCCGGCGGTGCGACCGTGGCGCTTCCGTCGTGGTCGTAATACGCCTGGAAGCACCGCCAGCCTGTACGGGACCGCCAGGGCCAAAATGACCCCCTATATCTTCTACCCAAGAGACACAAAGATAAATCCAATCCACTGGGTAGACCAATTGTATCTGCTACGGGTTCCCTTTTGCAAAACACTTCTAAATATATTGATTATTTTCTTCACCCATTTGTGAAGGCAATACCTTCATATGTGAAAGACACTATGCATTTCTTAAAAATTATGGACAATATACAATGGGAAGATGATTATCTATTGCTAACATTGGATGTGGCTAGTCTTTCTACCAGTATTGATCATGAGCCGCGCCTGAAAGCAATCAGACACTACATGCGAGCAAGATCCATTTCATTACTGTTACAATCAGAGATGCTGAGGGATATGATAAGCTATTGTCTAAAAAAATATTTCTTTCTGTTTGACAATCAGGTTTACAGACAATTGCAGGGGACTGCAATGGGTACTTGCTTCGCCCCTAGCTATGCAAACTTGTTTTTGGGCTGGTGGAAAGAGCAGATTTCTACTGAGATCAAGGATGAAAAAGGGATTATGTGGTGTAGCTATAGTGATGATTTGGAGAGGGGATGTTCTCTCGTCTATGAGCTTTGTTCAGAGTCTAAATCAGAATAATTATAACTTGAAGTTTACTGAACAGCATAGTACAACCAATATTAAATTTCTGGATGTTGAAATGGTGGTTAAGAATGGTGGGCTTGCCTCCAAACTACATAGGAAACTGACAGGAGGTAACAGTTTACTTTGTGCTCAGAGTGCACATCCATCAAGCTTAATACAGAGTATCCCCAAAGGGGAACTATTGAGAGCAAGACAGATTTGCAGTGACGAGGCAGACTATCAAGAGGAATGTAAAATCATGTGCAAATGGTTTGAGAAAAGAGGATATGATATGAAGACTATTACACAGGCAAAACAGAAGGCAGATCAGACCTGTAGGGATAATCTATTATATAAGGTTTGTCCCAAAGAAGAACAAATGGAACAATTAGATTCATTACGACCTATAGCAATCAATCCTAGAACGTTAGAGACATTTTGAATAGCAGCTGGCATATTTTACAGACAGACTCTATGTTAAGCAAATTTATACAAGACTCACCTCAGATCACTTTTAAAAAGAACAGATCTTTAAGAGAGGATTTATGTCATAATTTTGGAACTTGTGATCAAGAATCCAGAACTATGTTGCCATCAGGATTGTTGTATGCATTGCAAAACATGCAGGAACAGCGCAAATTATAAAAAAAATAGAAGTGACAAGTATCCAGAAGGAACATGTTATAAAAGGACATTTTAGCTGCAATACAACATACACTGTATATTGTCTAATATGCCCCTGTCAGAAAATATATGCGGGCAGCACAATTCATAGTGCAAGAAGAGGGTATTAGAACACAGAAGAGCGATCAGAAATTATGACAAAAACTATCCAGTGTCAAGACACTTTTATAGTAAACATTTTGGTAATGAAAATTTACTTTGGTTTATAGTGATTGACCAGGTGAAAATAAATTGTCGAGGAGGAAATAGAAAACGAGAGCTAGGAATTTTGGAATCCAAATATATAATTAAATTTGACACACTTGATCCTTTAAGGTAAAATTCCAGCGAAGAAATGTGTATGCATTTAGGTTAGAAGTACAGGATTTATGACTACACGAGCCTCTATGTTAGGATTATTGTATGATATTTATTAATATTTTATTTTATTTCATTTTTGGTTAGCGTGGTATTTGATGACTTCACAATTCTTTTTTATCAATCACTTAATATTAGGCAGACCCATTCCGAATTAGGAGAAAAGAAATTTGGACAACACAAAGTAATTGCACGTTAGATGAAAAAACTGGGAATTAATTTATGTAATTTGATACTTGATGTGGTAATGTTTATTGAAAAAATTTTGTGATATCCTGCTGAATATTCAAATGTGCATTATTGATTTTACTCTTTGCCCACTGGGGCATATTTTGAACATTTTTGGAAATCAGTTTTGAATTTTTGCATATATGCAGGTATCAAGTGTATTCATAGAAGTAGAGACAATAGGGCCTATAAATGTGAGGGCTTGTTTATTTGTTGCTATAAATTAATTAGAAACATATATACAACATATTAGAAATATGACATATAACAGTATATGTTGATATCTCACAAATAAGTATGAACATAATTGATACAAGTGCCCTCTCTCTTATCCCCGTGCTTTGCCCTCCATAAATCAACCAGGGCACCATCACACATAACAGTCTTTAACACCGCAGCAGCAGCAGAATGCTGAGGTCTAGTCACACTCTCCTGATCCCGCTCAGGGTCCAGAACAACATTGAAGTCGCCTCCCCAAAGCACAGTCCCACGCCCCAGTGAGTCAATCAGGCGCCACACCTCACAAAAAAAAACAGAGTCATCGACATTCGGGCCATGCACTGACACCAGCCGACAAGGCCGATCCAACAGGGTGCCATTCATCAACACATAACGCCCCTCTGGATCCACTATCACACGATGAGTACGCCACTGCAGCCCCTTACGTATCAGAATCGCCACTCCCCTAGCATAGCGCGAGAACCCCGCTCCATGGCATTCACCAATCCACCCAGAACGCAATTGATGCATCATGGAGCCATCCAAATGCGTCTCCTGAAGCATACATATATCGATATGATGACGCTGAAGATAAGCAGACATGAGTCGCACTTTACGCTGATCATTCAGGCCACGCACATTCCATGTAATACAGTTAACTGTCACCATCAGGCCTCGCCATAAACCAGCAACCGCTCCCAGTGCCCCACAAGTGCGCCGCTCGTTGCCAACCACCAAATCCACTCACTCCAGGAAGAGAAGAACAATGTCTCCACTCAACAGTGAAACACCCCAACAATGACCTCACCACCCCCCACCCACGCCGACCCCCCAACTGGGTCAAAGCAAAGCCCCCCACCCATCCCCAAAACAAACATACAGGGGTCCACAACATAGATAATGGACTCATCCAAGGATCGAGAGCTAGCCATCCAGACCATCCGAAATCGGACAGACCAGAAAGGACGAAGGGCATAAAAGATCAAACAAGATACAGACATAGCGATTGCAAAAAAAGGGGGTTAAGTCTGATGCGGCAAGCACATCATGCAGGAGCCAGGTTCTATCAGCGCCACGGTGCCGGGGCAGTCAATCAGTGTCACTGAGGGTCGCCCGCTCCGATCCAGCTTCACCAGCCTCATCAGTTACAGTGCGCCGCGGTAACGTTTTAGCAAACTTGGCCGCCAGCTTCGGGTCCGTGAAGAAATGCAGGGTGCAACCATGCTGGATCCGAAGTTTCGGCGGGTATATGAGCGAAAAACGAGCCGCAGTCAAACTTAATGAGTGCTTTACTGGCAAAAAGGCCTTGTGCGCCGCCTGCACAGTCGGAGTATAATCAGGAAAAAAAGATAACTCCGTGTTACCGTAGAGCACTGGGCGGCGCTCCCTGGCAAGTCGCAGTACGTTATCCCGGTCACGATAGTTTAAGAGGCAAAAGATAACAGGACGGGTGGGGTTCCGTGGGGAGGCTGAGGGCCCAGAGAACGATGAGCCCTCTCCACCACCAACATGCGAGACAGCTCGCCCGGGAACAAATCCGCAAGCAGCTTCTCCATAAAGTCCTCCATTCTACCCATGGCTGTCGTCTCAGGAAGTCCAAGCATCCTAACATTGTTACACCAGGAACGTGCCTCCAAATCCTCATTCTTATTCCTGATAACCTCCAGCACCCGCTCCATCTGTAACAGACATTCTCTCCCCCCACGTCCCTGGTCTTCCAACTCCGAAGTGCGCGACTCAAGCTGCTCAAAACGGGCATCATGCTCATCGACCCGGGCACGGATGCGATCCATCTGCTCTGTCAAATGGTCCAGCTTGGCGTCAATGCCCGCCAGACTACTCTTGAGATCCAAAAACATGGACCGAACAGACGCATCTGAAGACCCCTCCTCCATCTGTACCTCACCAGTCGGTGGTCCCGGGGTGCCCCCCTTCCGTCTACCACCATCAAATGAGAGCTTCGTCTGTCGCTGCTCCGCCTTGCCCATACCTCACAGCACCAGGGAGTCAGCCTCCAGCAAACTCTCAAGTACCAGGGGCCCTACAAAGAGCTCAAGACTCAGCCAAGGCCCCCAGTAGAAACCTCCAACCAGGCAGCGACCAGCTAAAGCCAAGAAAGTTGCAGAGGACCTCAATGCGCGGAATAGACTCCACAAAGGTGTCAGAGGCCGGCCAGAAGCTCCATCATGCCACCATCGCCATCAGCAAATCGTCGACTTTTTCGGCCAGCACAGTCAATAAAGGTCCCACTCAGCACAGTGACAGAAGGCCTCAAAAAAGTTCAAAAAGGCCAAGGCAGCACTGATATCACAAGCAGCTCCCCCCGGCCCAAATCAGCCGGTAATCACAGCTCCAGGGCCACTCAGCAAAGCCCAGGACGAGGCAGCTCGATCACGAGACATCCAATGCGTGTCCCGAGCAGCTCACAGCATACAATTAGAGGGAACCCCCCCGGAACCCTGACACGAGCGGCGAACTAGGGGTCCCCTCAGCCGCCACCAAAGCCAGAGAAGCTTGGCCGTTTCCAGCGCCCCCCCAAGGGCAGGCAGAGTCAGCCACCTAGGCAGCCCGAAGAAGACCGCCGAAGATCCCCCCAAGCACCACTCACCGCTCGCCTCGCGCCCGCGAGGCCCCCCGGGCTCCCCATCAGCCACCGCTGCGTTGCGGCGTGATGCTCCAACCAGGCCCACCTCGTCTGGCCAGGCCCCGCGGCCGCGGCCACCCGGCCACCACCACCAGGCTGGGCGCCCCTCACCTGGGGCCGATCAGCCCTCACGCGGGGGGTCCGCGGCGACCACCGAGGGACCCCACCCAGTATCTGCCCACCACGCGCCCCGCTCCAGCGGGGCACGAAAGCCTCCTCCGGCCGCCCACGTGGAAGGGCTGCAGCTCTGGCAGGCGGGCAGGGCCCTACTACCGGCCCGCCTCCGGCTCAGCCCGCCGCGCAACACACCACCGTGGGAGCTCCCCCAAAAGAAGCACCGCAGCAGACAAAGTCACCACAGGAATCTAGGGGGCTCCCGACCAGGGGGCCCCTCAAACACCGCTACGCCAGGAGAAATAAAAGTTTAATGCCCTAAGTCCGGCAGAGCCTCACAAAGTGACGGCCATCTTGCCGGCAGGCTACCTCCGCCCCCCGCAAATGATATAGTTGATGACATCACTGATGACAGTGTTTTAGTGTAACTTTATACAAAATAGAGCATTGCATATGTTCAAGGGAGAAAATTAATTGTGCACTCCTCTATAGCAGATATAAAGAATGGTGTATACATGGATTGGCCTTTCCTTTCATACCTCTCTCTCAGATGATGGGTGTGCATAGTAGGGTGTGTGCATCAACTGGCCTCTCCTTTGAGACCTCTATCTCAGATGATTGATGTCTGTAGTAGGGTGTGTGGATGGACTGACCTCCCCTTTAAGACCTCTCTCGCAGATGACAAGTCTATGTAGAAAGAAGCAGCAAAGCCAGTACCATTCAAAGAATTCTTTACACATTTTCCAGGCCTTACGCATTTCAGACATCTCGTCCTTGGTCACAGGCCAATTGCTTGGGTTGAGCAAATGATTGCAGGCACCTGATTACTTGATTAAATGCTCTGTTGAGTTACACAATGCATCCTGGTAGTGGTAGTCGTGCACATTAATATTACATCTTTAGTAGACAATAATTTCTGCCTTAGTAGGTTGCTGCAGCCAAACACACATTAAAGCACATTTAAAAACCTTAGTAGGCGAATTCAAAGCACAGTTACCAAGTTTTGCTGAAATGATTCCATCCTGTTGCTCTTTATATGACGATGTAGTAAAGTCACACAGACCTGCTTTCTATCTGCAGTGGTGCTGCTTTCACAGCTGGAAAGGCCGTTAATTATGTGCAAAACAAAGCTGTCCTGCCGACAAAAGCGCACTCTCAACAGGTTGCAGTTTATTTTGGAAAGGAGCAAAGCAAGTAACATTCAGAGAATTCTTTATACATTTTCCAGGCCTTACGCGTTTCAGACATCTCGTCATTGGTCACAGACCAATTGCTTGGGTTGAGCAAATAATTGCAAGCACCTGATTACTGCACATTAATATTACATCTTTAGTAGACAATCATTTCTGCCTTAGTAGGTTGCTGCAGCCAAAAACACATTACCAGAGAAAGTAAGAGGGTGAGAGATAGCAAGTTTTTTAGGCTTTGATGTATGGTCTACTTAGAATGAGATATTTCTGCGCAAGTTGAAAAAAAAGTATTTGTTATTTAAAAGCCTTTCAGTATGAGCCTTAAATATTTTTACATAAAAACAAAAAAAAAACTTAGGGAAACAAATCTGGCTGGACTTGAACCCTGAATGCTCAGTGTGAAGACGTGTGACCTCTACACTGAGCTAGTGAACACTTTTACTTTTACTCTTTTTTAAGCCCTTGATGGGCTATCTGGGATCACAGGGGAGCCTTCAAAGGCTCCCCCACAGTCCCTGTATTTTTTGTATTTTATTTTATAATAACCCCTTTACGAGCTATCTGGCACAGTGTGGGAAGCCTCAAGGTTTCTCTCGTGGTGCCATTGCTTCAGCAAGAAAGGAGCTGCTTTAACGACAGCTTCCTGATTGCTGACGCATTTCATCGCTGCCCCCTGCACACGAGCAGGAGACAAAGATAAAAGCTTTGGGTTTTGACAGTGGGATTTGTTTGACAGGTCTCACTGCCAAAAATCTAAGTGTTTGCTGTGGCTTGGCTGCAGGTGTAGAGCTGCAGCCAAGCCAAAGGCAAACAGCTATGTCCCAGGAGTGGGCACCCCAGGACATGGCAGGAGCCGGCCCTGGGGGCTGACATTCCCGAGGGCCATATATGGCTCCTCGCAGGGGGCCGAGCGCCCCCCCCCCCTCCAACAACAATAGCCCCGGGCGCTCCAAAACAGACCCCATCACTTTTTAGGTCGAGCATAGCAGTGCGCAAGCTCTGCTTTTCTGACGTCTTGGTATGAAGCTGGGCTTTTAACCACGCCCACCGCACGCCCATCACTATCACTCGTTCGTGGGCTTGCCTTTCAAAAATCCTTTGTTATCAATGATAAATGCTTTACATTTCTCCCTTCTTGGGGAGGTTTAGTTATCGCCTTGGCCATCGACCCTGTTACATGAATAATTGTTCTTTTGCCGATAACTTTGCCTGCAGGTGAACTTCTTTTTCCCTTTGTCTCTCTCTTTGCGCTCACGGCGGCACTTTGAATCGGCTCGCTTATGTCAACTGTTTAACTTTTTATTTTTAGTTTGTGTGGCAAGAAAGTTCCAGTTAGAAATTTACAACGCTAATAGCTCTAACTTGAGCAAATGCGAGACCCATTGCATTGCAAATGCTTGTTTATTATAGCCCTGGAAAGGTGGTGATCCCTGGGGCTGCAGGGGGGCGCGCAGCCCTGCACAGAATATAAAGAATGTCCTGGGGCGGTGGTGGTCCCTGGGGTTGCGGGAGGGGCGCGCAGCCCCCCACACAGGATATAAAGGATGCCCGGGGGAGGTGGTGATACCCGGGGATGGGGGGTGTGCACCCCCCTGTCCTAAATATTTGCAAAGTCCTGGGGAGGTGGTGATCCCTGTGGCACCAGGGGGCCAAGTGCCCCCTTCACATTTACTTTCATTAATGCCCTAGGGAGGTGGTGGTCCCCTGGGCAGAGGGAGGGACCCACACATTATAATAAGACTTGGCCCACCTGGGGCTTTATAATAATGAAGCACGGGAGCCCTCGCTTTTTAGCCCTTTGGGGCCCCACCACCAGAGCTAAGGTGTCAGGGTGTTCGTACCCTGGCCCCTTTTCTTATTTTCTACCTTTCTTCTGGGGCTCGGCTTCAGCTGAGTCCCAAGATGGCTAACAACAATTCAATTTCCTTGTTGAAATGCTGTCAGCCTATCAGACTTCAGCACGAATTTGGGAGGGGTCGCAAATCATTCATGTCCCTAGATATACAAAATAGTTTTCCCCTTTAATTTCTCAAAAACCTACTGAACAGTATTACACCAAAACAAAAAAAGATTGCTTTCTGGAACAGGACCTACCTTTCTGCCACATCAGGTGTAATTCTGTCCAGTAGTTTCAGCGCTATTGCTGTTCAAAATCCCTATTGAAAAATGAATGGGGAAAATGTGTTTTGGATCCCCTTTGTCTCGATCCCACCCCCCAGACGGATCACCCCGAAACTTTTCAGACAACAGCTGATATGACTGGCAATTTTCGGGGGAAATTCCGTGAACATTTGTCAAGTGGCGCCAAAGATATAGGCAAGTTAAAAAAAGCTTTTTATACAGGGACTAGGTGACTTTCCCACTGAGCTGAAGGGCAGAAACATCAGCTCAGCGGGAAAGTGGGGGCACCATTGTCACCAGCTCGTAATCAATCTGGCGTCAATGCTGCTGCCTGCAGAGTGTACACAACTGACAGTGAGCATTTCTAGGGTGCTGGGCAGGGTGGCCAAATACATGGGCAGTGCAGGCCCCCCCGTGGCCCCTGCACCTGTTCTCTGCCAGCCTTTTCATGATAGAGAAACTGGCATGAAAAGCCTGCTGGAGAACTAGGTCATAATCAGCGGGCGGAGCGGACTTCAGTGCCGCCCTGGCTGGTTCTGACCTTTTCCACGTCAACCCGTCGGGATCGAAGATCCTGGCAGAGATGGCAGTAGCTTGGTGGGGCCACCCCGCCAACCTCATAATGTGGGTAATGTGGTGGCTGGACCGCCACAACCACAGCGGTCTGACAGCCATTGCAAGTGTGGTGTCCAAGGACCGCCACACTCGTACTCAGGCCCTATGTTTTGCCTTGCTACACTAGCCATGTTCTGAGTTTACTGTAGATCAACTAGAAAACTTTCAAAAATTATGTCACAAATGCATGAAATCTCAGAGTTAGGCATTACGGAAACTAAAGTAAACACAGAAAGCAATGAGCCATGGCTAAAAAGTAGTGAAGACAACCTTACGCAATAGATAGCAGCTGCGCTTGGTCGTCTCGCCCCAAAAACCTAGCTCCCCCTTTGAATATCAATTTTCATAACACTTTCTTCCCTCAATGGCACAAAGACACACTATAGGAATGTAGAAACAACATGGTGCGTGCTAGCACTGGCACAGTGCCTTCAGAAATTGTGGAAACATCATTGGAAACACACACACATGAAAGCTCCTTAATGTACACAACAGAAATTTTGGGGCATTGACACACAGCTAAACTGCGAGACACATCCTCATGAAATTCATGACCTATCAATTTACACATCCCTTGCACACAGCGGTGTTAGCAAAACACCACAACACCACATACTTCACAGTTCTCTTCACAAAGGAGTCAACAGTATATTTGATTTGGAGCGACAGGAAAATGGATCAGGCAGAGTGTGGTAAAACATTCAGAAAGTGGGAGGGCAAGGGGGAAGTAGATGCTCATACAATCAGATCAAGTGAAATGGGCAGTAGGGCCACAGTGACCACAGGGCCTCCACACCTCTGCCAGGACTACAATGCTACACTGTACCTCGAAAGCACACCTTCACTTTTACTTCCCTTTAGGTCCTTAAGGGTGTCTCTATTTTCCGGTTACTATTACCCTAAATCCGTGACTGTTTGAAATTTCCCTCCTAGTTTGTGGCAAAAGACTGCATAAAGCCACCCACCCCCTTCTTTTTAAAGTAAAAAAGGCTACGTTCACCTCAGTGGCTAACCGGAGTGTGTTTAGGAGACTGCTTAATCTTTTTCTGTGATTTAGGAACTGTCTGCATCACCTGTTTTGCCTTGAAAAAGCCAAATTTCTGAGTGCGCGACAAGCAACATTTTAGTGTTTTTTACAATCTCTCCCTTACCTGGAAAATCGACTCCGCTAACTTGGAAGTGTGGATTCCTATTGGCTCCTGGTTTTTAGGGTTGGGGTTGTAATTGGTTGCCAGGATCAGGGGTATGATTGGTGAATAGGGTTGGGTCTCCCATTGGTTGTGGGATTTAGGGTTACACATCTGATTGGTTAAGGTTAGGACTGGGCTTCTATTGGCTAGTAGGGCTATTTAAGCCTAGGGCTCAGGGTGTCTCAGTCCAGGGCGTCGAAGCTAAGGGCGGAGAGGACAAGGGCAGTTGCCTGTTGGGGCCTGTTCGGGACTGGTAGGGCCTAGGGCCAGAAATGCTGCCCAATTTTCCATTTATTAGAAATTAACTTACTCTCCACACACCTATCAACATGCAGACACATTATCAGCAAAGACATCCAATTCCTGCATTACAAACTGGCCTCAAACAGATTGCAATGTCTCATTAACCAACTCAAAACCCCATATACCACACGTATACACATATCCACTACAACTACAACAGTAAAACACCTTCATTCTCACAGCAAACACAACTCTGTCCATTCCCACTAACACAACCTTCTATCGCACACACAACACAAAACCACTTTAAACATTACTTATAGCCATTCAGATACACACTCCCTGTTCATACAAACCAACAGCACCATCCTCTATTTACTCATGCCAGACCCCCTTTTATCATGACAGTACCTAAACCCAGCATTCCAACACACCATCTACAAACACCCTTCCCCTCTCTTCACCAATCACACACAACCAGACAATCTTCACACTCCCATCCACCACACATATTACCTCTTCAAGTCATCACAACTAACAAACTCCCCTGACACACATCCATCCCCTCTTACACACATCATACTCTCATCTCCAAAACACATCAACACCCCGTAATACTCTAATACCACTCATCATCACTAACTTACATACAAATCCTTCACAGAAACCCACTACATCAATATCCCCTCTCACTATTCCACAAAAACAATACAGACCGCACACATCAGCACATCAAAATAACACAAACTTTTATTATACTTTCCATCACACCCATTCCCACCCTCATGACTACACAAAGAATACAAATCTTGACTGATCTTTACCCCGAAATTCTTACTCTTCACAAGTATCTACCACAAGCACCTGAACACATCAACATTCATTCACCCGCCTCTCACCGATTGCACAATTTAGAGTCTTACATTATGATCCACATGATTCTCCACCACCCCTAACTCATACTCCTTCCACACTAAACGGACACAAACAAAATAAACAACAGGCCACTCTTAACAACTTCACATCCCCTAGTCTATTACATAATATATCTGCCCTCCATAATAAGTACATTCTTCATGTCTCTCTCAGCCACCAAGTCCACCACCGACGCACAGACCGAACAAAATGCCTCCTAAGCCTGTTGGAAGAGGGACACTATATTGAAAAACAGGACTATTGTGACCCTCACACAGTTATTACAACTAACAACACACCTGCTCAAAATATACTGCTCACCCTTCTCCTAAACAAAACAACACTGCCACTAACACACTCTTTCTAAACTGCCAGCTCATAAATGCTCGATCACTCTAAAAAAACAAGCACCACATCACAGACACACAACCTGACTTACTATTCAGAACAGAATCAGGGTTGGGAGATGACAAGGCCCCAGTGTTGCATGAAGTCATTCTTCCGTGCTATCACACCATCACACAAAACCATATAGGTGAGAGAGGAGGTGGACTAGCTATTATATTCAAACAAGCAATAAGTCTCAGCAAAACAGACATTTGCATACAAAGTTGTGAAGCCCTCCTCACCAGATGCCACCCTACTGCAACTTCCTCCTGTAACTTTCTCCTCCTTTACAGAACTCCACCTAACAACTCAACATTCCCAGACGCTTTTCTAGATACAGTCTCAAACCCTATTACATTATACTCAAACCTATGTATTCTTGTGGACCTGAATGTTTGGTTTCATAAACCCAATATGCCCCATCCAAAAGCTATCACCACTGGCCTAGTTGCATTGAACCTACATCAGATTGTACACAATCCCACACACATCGCTGTGCCTGAACTAGTTACCGTTCATAGCATCACGCCAATCACATGGTCAGACAACCATTTGATAACTTTCCGACATAAAACACCACAAATCAACACACCCCACAACTACTTACATACATGCACCTATCGACCATGGACCAAACTCAATTTTGATGACTTAGAAACACAACTAATAGCTCACACAGATCTAGATAGAATTAATTATGTTCCAAACCCTTTCTGAGTGGCTACAGGAAGCTTTTGATATCCTAATACCACTGAGAAAAACTAAACAGGACAAAAGAAAACCAACACCTTGGAGAAACACAGAACTTAAAAAGATAAAGCAACAAATCAGAAGGTTGGAGTGGACCTGGCTCACAACAAATAACATTCAAGACAAACTGCAGCTACACAAACTTAATAGAATATAAAAATCATCAATCAAAAAAGCTAAAAAAAAGGTACTACTCAGACAGAATTCAAAATGCTAAATCTGCAACCAATGAATTTTATAAAATTCTCAATGAATTTCAAAAACCTAAATGCATGGAAGGAAGTCACCCCACCACTCACGATTTCACAAACAAACTGGCAACTCATTACACAACCAAGGCAGACACATTGGACTCCTATTTAAAACAGAAGAAAACCATCCGCACCAAACCCTTTCCTAAAATCCCCTCTAAGAATAAACCAACCAATCCTCTACAGTCCTTCAAACAAATATCACAAGGTGAATTTATGGATTTGGTCAAACAAGCAGGCCTTCCGGTTGCCCTTCTGACCCTTGTCCACCACACATCTTCAAGAACATTATTTTATGTACTTCTGCTGCCACACCTGTAAGAAGAATCATCAACAACTCTTTAACTACAGGAACTTTTCCTGAAGACCTGAAAAAGGCATACATACGCCTGTTATTAAAGAAAACAAACCTAGACCCACAGACTACAACCAGTCACAAATGGACCTTTCCTGGACAAACTGATAGAAAGAGCAGCATTCATCCCCAGATGTCACAGTTCATTGAAGACAACTCAATACTTTCAGACTACCAAACTGGATTCCGCCCAGGAAGAGGCACTGAATCGGCACTCATAGCAATCTGGGATGATCTTAAAAACACAGTCGACTGCAATGGAGTTGCTGCACTACTTCTCTTGGACCTCTCACCTGTCTTTGATACAGTTGAGCATGACACCCTAATTTAAAGACTCCAGGAAGCCGGCATAGAAGGTATGGCTCTCGACTGGATTATATCCTACCTTCAAAACAGAACTAATATTATCTATTCTTGTCCAAACCATACCTCACAAAAGAGGGCGTCCCACAAGGATCAATCATCTCAGCTTTGCTTTTCAACATCTACATGATATCATTACCAGAGCTGATCAATGATTTTCAACTCACATGCTACAACTATGCAGATGACACACAAATACTAATTAAGTTGGAATCCCCCAAAGACATTGAAAACTAAAATTCACAAATCTTCAGTTGCCTCAGAGCCGTTGATCAGTGGATAGCTTGGAGCCATCTCAAATTAAATGCCTCAAAAACATAAATACTTATATGTGGTGACTGAAAAAATTATGACCCACTGTGTGCCTGGCCTGACGATCTCGGACCACCTCCTCAATTATCCGAGGAAGTAAAAAACCTTGGAATTACCATGGACTCCAAGTTAACAATGAATGCCCAAGTTGTTAAATTAGCACAAATAAGTTTCATCAACTTGAAGACTCTGCAACACATCTTCCCCCATCTTGGATTTCCACACAAGGTGCAGGCTACTATCGCTCTTGTACTGTTCAAACTGGATTATGCCAATGGCCTCTACCATGGATCATCTCTATTTATTATGAAAAAACTACAACGTATTCAGAACTCTGCTGCCAGGCTACTATTACATGTAAAGTCACAAGCCCACGTCTCCCCTGCCTTGAGAGCACTACACTGGTTACCCATTGCCAGAAGATCCTCCTTCAAGCTGCTTTTCATCACCCACAAAGATATACACGGAACAGGACTGCTTTTTATCAGAAAACAAAATAACCAAATACATTCAACAAAGAAATCTCCGCTCAAGATTGGCACCCCCGCCTTGGAACACCACCATACAAGAAAAAGACTATAGGTAGTACATCCTTGTCCGTTCAAGCAGCCAAACTATGGAATTCATCACCCCCAAATATAAGATCCACCGATAACTATCTTGTCTTCAGAAGACTACTCAAGAGTTGGCTCTTTCCTTCATAACCACCATATTCAAACAGCAATGGACTGAATGTGCCTGTGTTGATAAATATTTTTTAATCTGAATATGTGTATATTCTAGATATGTATAGTTCTTTAGGAAATATGTATTGCTACTATGTCATAACAATAACTTACACACATACTCTTTAAACCTGTTTAACAAATGTATATTTACTCACAATTAAATATGTATATGTATATGAATGTGTGTTTATATATATATATATATATATATATGTGTGTATGTATGCATGCATGCCTTTATATATGTGTGTGTGTGTGTCTTTACATATAAGTGTGTATGTTATTCTATGCTTAACATGTTCATAGGTCATTGCATAGCTCCTAGATAAGTTGTTATATTAGATACATTAGATACTTATGAATCCTTGCTCTTGTTTTATATCACACTAATCAAATGTTTTATTATCATAAGCATTTCAGTATTCCAAAGTTGAGGAAAGAAATAAATGTCAGGAAAGTACACTTATTAATGAACTTCAAATATTACAAATCTTGAAAGTCTGTGTTTATACAGTACTACTTTTCTTCTCATTTAATTATACCCAACATTATGTTCGTTGAACCCATATTCCCTTACTAGGTCTTTACATATCTATTTATTTATTACTCCAGTCCTACCGTATTAGAGATAAATTAAATAAAAATAAAATAAACAAATCTATAAATAAAATTCAAATGATAAATAAGTAAATTAAAGTTAACCCCTTCGCTGCCAGGCCTTTTCCCCCTCCTGTGCCAGGCCTTTTTTTGCCTATTTGGGGCAGTTCGCGCTTAGGCCCTCATAACTTTTTGTCCACATAAGCTAACCAAGCCAAATTTGCGTCCTTTTTTTCCAACATCCTAGGGATTCTAAAGGTACCCAGACTTTGTGGGTTCCCCTGAAGGAGGCCAAGAAATTGGCCAAAATACAGTGAAAATTTCGGTTTTTTAAAAAAAAATGGAAAAAGTGGCTGCAGAAGAAGGCTTGTGGATTTCCCCCCGAAAATGGCATCAACAAAGGGTTTGTAGTGCTAAACTCAGCAGCTTCCTAGCTTTCAGGAACAGGCAGACGTGAATCAGAAAACCCAATTTTTCAACACAATTTTGGCATTTTACTGGGGCATACCCCATTTTTGCAATTTTTTGTGCTTTCAGCCTCCTTCCAGTCAGTGACAGGAATGGGCATGAAACCAATGCTGGATCCCAGAAACCTAACCATTTCTGAAAAGTAGAGACAATTCTGAATTCAGCAAGGGGTCATTTGTGTAGATCCTACAAGGGTTTCCTACAGAAAATAACAGCTGAAAAAGAAAAATATTGAAATTGAGGTGAAAAAAACATCAATTTTTCTCTATGTTTTACTCTGTAACTTTTCCCTGCAATGTCAGATTATGGAAAGCAATATACCGTTAAGTCTGCTGGACTCCTCTGGTTGCGGGGATATATAGGGCTTGTAGGTTCATCAAGAACCCGAGGAACCCAGAGCCAATAAATGAGCTGCACCCTGCAGTGCGTTTTCATTCTATACCGGGTATACAGCAATTCATTTGCTGAAATATAAAGAGTAAAAAATTGCTATCAAGAAAACCTTTGCATTTCCAAAAAGGGCACAAGATAAGGTGCTGAGGAGCAGTGGTTATTTGCACATCTCTGAATTCCGGGGTGACCATACAAGCATGTGAATTATAGGGAATTTCTCAAATAGATGTCTTTTTTACACACTCTCCTATATTTGGAAGGAAAAAATGTAGAGAAAGACAAGGGGCAATAGCACTTGTTTTGCTAATCTATGTTCCCCCAAGTCTCCCGATAAAAATGATACCTCACTTGCGTGGGTAGGCCTAGCGCCGGCGACAGGAAACACCCCAAAGCGCAACGTGGACACATCCTAAATTTTGGAAAAAAACAGAGGTGTTTTTTGCGAAGTGCCTACCTGTAGATTTTGGCCTCTAGCTCAGCCGGAACCTCGGGAAACCTACCAAACCTGTGCATTTCTGAAAACTAGAGACCTAGGGGAATCCAAGGAGGGGTGACTTGCGGGGCTCGGACCAGGTTCTGTTACCCAGAATCCTTTGCAAACCTCAAAATTTGGCTAAAAAAACACATGTCCCTCACATTTCTGTGGCAGAAAGTTCTGGAATCTGAGAGGAGCTACAGATTTCCTTCCACCCAGCGTTCCCCCAAGTCTCCCGATAAAAATGATACCTCACTTGCGTGGGTAGGCCTAGCGCCGGCGACAGGAAACACCCCAAAGCGCAACGTGGACACATCCTAAATTTTGGAAAAAAACAGAGGTGTTTTTTGCGAAGTGCCTACCTGTAGATTTTGGCCACTAGCTCAGCCGGCACCTAGGGAAACCTACCAAACCTGTGCATTTCTGAAAACTAGAGACCTAGGGGAATCCAAGGAGGGGTGACTTGCGGGGCTCGGACCAGGTTCTGTTACCCAGAATCCTTTGCAAACCTCAAAATTTGGCTAAAAAAACACATGTCCCTCACATTTCTGTGGCAGAAAGTTCTGGAATCTGAGAGGAGCTACAAATTTCCTTCCACCCAGCGTTCCCCCAAGTCTCCCGATAAAAATGATACCTCACTTGCGTGGGTAGGTCTAGCGCCGGCGACAGGAAACACCCCAAAGCGCAACGTGGACGCATCCTAAATTTTGGAAAAAAACAGAGGTGTTTTTTGCGAAGTGCCTACCTGTAGATTTTGGCCTCTAGCCCAGCCGGCACCTAGGGAAACCTACCAAACCAGTGCATTTCTGAAAACTAGAGACCTAGGGAAATCCAAGGAGGGGTGACTTGCGGGGCTCGGACCAGGTTCTGTTACCCAGAATCCTTTGCAAACCTCAAAATTTGGCTAAAAAAACACATGTCCCTCACATTTCTGTGGCAGAAAGTTCTGGAATCTGAGAGGAGCTACAAATTTCCTTCCACCCAGCGTTCCCCCAAGTCTCCCGATAAAAATGATACCTCACTTGCGTGGGTAGGCCTAGCGCCGGCGACAGGAAACACCCCAAAGCGCAACGTGGACACATCCTAAATTTTGTAAAAAAACAGAGGTGTTTTTTGCGAAGTGCCTACCTGTAGATTTTGGCCTCTAGCTCAGCCGGCACCTAGGGAAACCTACCAAACCTGTGCATTTCTGAAAACTAGAGACCTAGGGGAATCCAAGGAGGGGTGACTTGTGGGGCTCGGACCAGGTTCTGTTACCCAGAATCCTTTGCAAACCTCAAAATTTGGCTAAAAAAACACATGTCCCTCACATTTCTGTGGCAGAAAGTTCTGGAATCTGAGAGGAGCTACAAATTTCCTTCACCCAGCGTTCCCCCAAGTCTCCCGATAAAAATGATACCTCACTTGCGTGGGTAGGCCTAGCGCCGGCGACAGGAAACACCCCAAAGCGCAACGTGGACACATCCTAAATTTTGGAAAAAAACAGAGGTGTTTTTTGCGAAGTGCCTACCTGTAGATTTTGGCTTCTAGCTCAGCCGGCACCTAGGGAAACCTACCAAACCTGTGCATTTCTGAAAACTAGAGACCTAGGGGAATTCAAGGAGGGGTGACTTGCGGGGCTCGGACCAGGTTCTGTTACCCAGAATCCTTTGCAAACCTCAAAATTTGGCTAAAAATACACATGTTACTCACATTTCTGTGGCAGAAAGTTCTGGAATCTGAGAGGAGCCACACATTTCCTTCTACCCAGCGTTCCCCCAAGTCTCCCGATAAAAATGATACCTCACTTGTGTGGGTAGGACTAGCGCCCACGAAAGGAAAGGGCCCAAAACACAACGTGGACACATCACATTTTTTTATAAAAAGCAGTGCCTACCTGTGGATTTTGGCCTGTAGCTCAGCCGACACCTGAGGAAACCTAGCAAACCAGTGCATTTTTGAAAACTAGAAACCCAGGGGAATCCAAGATGGGGTGACTTGCGGGGCTCTGACCAGGTTATGTTACCCAGAATCCTTTGCAAACATCAAAATTTGGCCCAAAAAACACTTTTTCCTCTCATTTCGGTGACAGAAAGTTCTGGAATCTGAGAGGAGCCACAAATTTCCTTCCACCCAGCATTCCCCTAAGTCTCTCGATAAAAATGGTACATCACTTCTGTGGGTAGGCCTAGCGCCCACAAAAGGAAATGGCCCAAAACACAACGTGGACACAACATATTTTTTCACAGAAAACAGAGGTGTTTTTTGCAAGGTGCCTACCTGTGGTGTTTGGCCTGTAGCTCAGCCGGCCCCAGGGGGGGGCAGAAATGCCCTAAAATAAATTTGCCCCCCCAACCCCCACCCTCCCCCGCCGGGAGCGACCCTTGCCTACGGGGTCGCTCCCCCTGCGTGACATTGGCACCAAAAAACAAATCCCCGGTGCCTAGTGGTTTCTGCCCCCTTGGGGGCAGGTTGACCTAAACTCAGCCAATCTGCCCCCAAGGGGGGCAGAAATGGCCTAAATACAATTTGTCCCCCAGGGGAGCGACTTTTGCCTGATGGGTCGCTCCCCATCTCTAAAAAAAAAAAACAAAGAAAAAAAAAAAAAAAATCCCCTGGCGCCTGGAGGTTTCTGCCCCCCCCCCCCCCCGGGGGCAGATCGGCCTAATAATAGGCCGATAGGCCGATCTGCCCCCCGGGGGGGCAGAAATGGCCTAAAATAAATTTGCCCCCCCAACACACCCCCCCCCCCCCCGGGAGCGACCCTTGCCTACGGGGTCGCTCCCCCTGCGTGACATTGGCACCAAAAAACAAATCCCCGGTGCCTAGTGGTTTCTGCCCCCTTGGGGGCAGATTGACCTAAAATTGGCCAATCTGCCCCCAGGGGGGCAGAAATGGTCTAAATACAATTTGCCCCCCCAGGGGAGCGACCCTTGCCTGATGGGCCGCCATCCCCATCTCTAAAAAAAGAAACAACAAAAAAAAAAAACACAAAAAAAAATTGCCCTGGCGCCTAGAGTGTTCTGCCCCCCCCCGGGGGCAGTTCGGCCTAATAATAGGCCGATCTGTCCCCCGGGGGGGCAGAAATGGCCTAAAATAAATTTGCCCCCCCAACCCCCACCCACCCCCCGGGAGCGACCCTTGCCTACGGGGTCGCTCCCCCTGCGTGACATTGGCGCCAAAAAACAAATCCCCGGTGCCTAGTGGTTTCTGCCCCCTTGGGGCAGATTGACCTAAAATTGGCAAATCTGCCCCCAGGGGGGCAGAAATGGTCTAAATACAATTTGCCCCCCCAGGGGAGCGACCCTTGCCTGATGGGTCGCTCCCCATCTCTAAAAAAAGAAACAACAAAAAAAAAAAACACAAAAAAAAAATTGCCCTGGTGCCTAGAGTGTTCTGCCCCCCCCCCCGGGGGCAGTTCGGCCTAATAATAGGCCGATCTGTCCCCCGGGGGGGGCAGAAATGGCATAAAATAAATTTGCCCCCCCAACCCCCACCCCCCCCCCGGGAGCGACCCTTGCCTACGGGGTCGCTCCCCCTGCGTGACATTGGCGCCAAAAAACAAATCCCCGGTGCCTAGTGGTTTCTGCCCCCTTGGGGGCAGATTGACCTAAAATTGGCCAATCTGCCCCCAGGGGGGCAGAAATGGTCTAAATACAATTTGCCCCCCCAGGGGAGCGACCCTTGCCTGATGGGTCGCTCCCCATCTCTAAAAAAAGAAACAACAAAAAAAAAAAACACACAAAAAAATTGCCCTGGCGCCTAGAGTGTTCTGCCCCCCCCCCCCCCGGGGGCAGTTCGGCCTAATAATAGGCCGATCTGTCCCCCGGGGGGGCAGAAATGGCCTAAAATAAATTTGCCCCCCCAACCCCCACCCACCCCCCGGGAGCGACCCTTGCCTACGGGGTCGCTCCCCCTGCGTGACATTGGCGCCAAAAAACAAATCCCCGGTGCCTAGTGGTTTCTGCCCCCTTGGGGGCAGATTGACCTAAAATTGGCCAATCTGCCCCCAGGGGGGCAGAAATGGTCTAAATACAATTTGCCCCCCCAGGGGAGCGACCCTTGCCTGATGGGTCGCTCCCCATCTCTAAAAAAAGAAACAACAAAAAAAAAAAACACCAAAAAAAAATTGCCCTGGCGCCTAGAGTGTTCTGCCCCCCCCCCCCGGGGGCAGTTCGGCCTAATAATAGGCCGATCTGTCCCCCGGGGGGGCAGAAATGGCCTAAAATAAATTTGCCCCCCCCAACCCCCACCCCCCCCCGGGAGCGACCCTTGCCTACGGGGTCGCTCCCCCTGCGTGACATTGGCGCCAAAAAACAAATCCCCGGTGCCTAGTGGTTTCTGCCCCCTTGGAGGCAGATTGACCTAAAATTGGCCAATCTGCCCCCAGGGGGGCAGAAATGGTCTAAATACAATTTGCCCCCCCAGGGGAGCGACCCTTGCCTGATGGGTTGCTCCCCATCTCTAAAAAAAGAAACAACAAAAAAAAAAAACACAAAAAAAAAATTGCCCTGGCGCCTAGAGGTTTCTTCCCCCCCTGGGGGCAGATCGGCCTAATAATAGGCCGATCTGCCCCCAGGGGGGGCAGAAATGGCCTAAAATAAATTGCCCTCCCCCCCAGGGAGCGACCCTTGCCTAAGGGGTCGCTCCCTTTGCGTGAAATTCACGCAAAGAAAAAACTCCCTGGTGTCTAGTGGTTTCTACCCCCCTTGGGGGCAGATTGGCCTCATCAAAATAGGCCAATCTGCCCCCAAGGGGGGCAGAAATGGGCAAAATATAATTTTCCCCCAAGGGGAGCGACCCTTGCCTAAGGGGTCGCTCCCCACCAAAAAAAAAAAAAATGAAATAAAAAAAAGAAAAAATGGTCCCTGGTGCCTAGAGGTTTCTGCCCCCCCTGGGGGCAGATCGGCCTAATAGTAGGCCGATCTGCCCCCAGGGGGGGCAGAAAAGGCCTTCCCGAAAATATGCCCCCCCTGGGAGCGACCCTTGCCCAAGGGGTCGCTCCCTTTTGTCAATAACAATTAAAAAAAAAAAATCCCTGGTGTCTAGTGGTTTCTACCCCCCTTGGGGGCAGATTGGCCTCATCAAAATAGGCCAATCTGCCCCCAAGGGGGGCAGAAATGGCCAAAATATAATTTTCCCCCAAGGGGAGCGACCCTTGCCTAAGGGGTCGCTCCCCACCAAAAAAAAAAAAATGAAAAAAAAAAAAAAAAAAATGGTCCCTGGTGCCTAGAGGTTTCTGCCCCCCCTGGGGGCAGATCGGCCTAATAGTAGGCCGATCTGCCCCCAGGGGGGGCAGAAAAGGTCTTCCCGAAAATATGCCCCCCCTGGGAGCGACCCTTGCCCAAGGGGTCGCTCCCTTTTGTCAATAACAATAAAAAAAAAAAAAATCCCTGGTGTCTAGTGGTTTCTACCCCCCTTGGGGGCAGATTGGCCTCATCAAAATAGGCCAATCTGCCCCCAAGGGGGGCAGAAATGGCCAAAATATAATTTTCCCCCAAGGGGAGCGACCCTTGCCTAAGGGGTCGCTCCCCACCTCAATAAAAAAAAATGAAACAAAAAAAAAAAAAAATGGTCCCTGGTGCATAGAGGTTTCTGCCCCCAGGGGGGGCAGAAAAGGCCTTTTCAAAAAAATGCCCCCCCTGGGAGCGACCCTTGCCCAAGGGGTCGCTCCCTTTTGTCAATTTCAATGAAAAAAAAAAAAATCCCTGGTGTCTAGTGGGGTTTCAAAGGGAAGGAAATACTTTTCCTTCCCTTTGAAGCCCCTCCGGGCCTCCCAAGTGATTGAAAAAGAAATGCTTTTGCATTTCTTTTTCAATCGTGCTGGAAGCAGAGCTTCCAGCGCGACGAGGGAGGACCCTGTGACACATCAGCGCGCGCGCGCGCGCTGACGTCACAGGGGGGGTGGGGGGGTTGGGGGTGGAAGGGGAAGGTCTTCCCCTTCCATCCCCGACTTGGGGGGGAGGGGGGTGCACGGGGGGCGCGCTAGCGCGCCCCCAAGTTCCCCTGTGCCATGGACGAGATGATCTCGTCCAAGGCACAGGGGAACTGTAGCCTTGGACGAGATCATCTCATCCAAGGCACAGAAGAGGTTAAAAAAAAATAATAATAATAATAAATAAATTAAAGAAAATAAAAATAATGATTTAAAAAAGTATATATATATATATATACAATTATAAATACATTACAAATAATATAAATGTACTCTCCTGTAAGCTTTACTTTGTCTACCCATCACCATAAGTCATGTTTCTATCAATCTACCCTCTATCCCCACTTGGACTCATCCCAAACCCATTCTACTACTTTCATCTCCAAAATAACCCTGCCTAAGTTCTTCCCTCCTCTTCCACATCTAGCTCACCCAAACCTCAGTTTACTACCATGATCTCCCAAACAACCCTACTAAATTCTCCCTCATTTATCTTACCTTTAATTCATCCAAAACCCCTCCCTCCACTATGATGTCCCTAACCGTTTCAACAGACTCTTCCCGCCTCCATCTCTCTTTTACTCACCCCAAGCCTCATTCTCTTACTATAAACTCCCAATTAACACTTCTGGATTTTTCCCTCCTCCATCCCTCCATTAATCTAGTCAATCCAACTAACAAACTCACATATCCTCTGCACAAATTAACTCATAATTATACCAAAACTGTACTCATATTTCCCTATACTAATCCACCACTAATTCCTCTTGGGTTCCGGAGTAGCGTGCTACTTACCGAAAAGCGCTTCAACGCCTCGTCAGGGGTAGTAAGAGCTATATATATACTATTACAATACAATACAATACATTAGCGCCCCTCTTCAGATCTTTTTAGCTTTGTGTTGCACCAATGTGGACCATAGCTGGATCCTCTTATAAGGCTGCACTCTTAGGATAGTGCCAGCAAATTTGTTTTTGTCTATTTCATGCACGCATAGATGCAAAATAATTGACTTGAGGTAATCCTACGAGATGGAGGTCATTGTATTTGGCCTCAAACCACTGCTGTGGACCGTGGAGCTTTTTCCTGCCAGATGCCTGTGACACAAAGAAGGAATCTGGACTCTGTCCTTGTTTTCAAATTATCCATATTACCCTAGTTTTCTACATGAGGGTTGTAACAGTGATACATTATCTTCCTTTTCTGTCTGTCCTGCCATACAGCGCCATGCTTTCTCCTTAACCAGATTATTTAATGTGCTTTCTATTGCTTTCCCCACATATTTCTGTTGTGACTGCTCACTTACTGACACGTGACAAAAGGTGAGGTAATTTCTGTTAGGGTCAGATGTGTTAATATATTGGTCGTAAAAGTGGTTGTGTATTGCACACCAACTTTTTGAGTCCAATATTTGATTATGCAAACCGACCTATGTAAAATTAGATCACCCTTCACAGGGTGTCATAGATCAACCTGCCAAATGATTATTAGGTAAGTCACAATTTGCAACCCCCTTTGATTGGCTACAAACACGGCAGGCGATGATCCCTGTGTCTGTATTTGCAAAGCTGAAAACTTGTTTTAGAAAGCAGAGAACTGATGATATGTTAAAAAATAAAACGTTTTCAGTTTGGGAAAACATCAGGTGAGCAGGCAGTAGTCCCCTAGACCACTGCCTACTTGCCCTGAAACTGCCAAGACGATTCTCAAAAGTCCCAACAATCAATGGTTTGGGAACGGAATTGCAGTCACAACCCATTGGCAGAAATCATACTGAATGGCAGTATCGAAGGAATGCACCTTTTACCTCCCTTCCAAATACTTATTTGGTTTGGATCGCAACCACATTTTACAAGTCAGAAATACTTTTTGGACTTGTAAAATCGGTTTAGTACATTGCAAAAGGAATTTGGCAATCACAAACCCAGTGATTTTGCTAATCACAGGATTTGTGATTGCAAAATCCTTTAACACAGAGGTCTTCAAACTAGGGGGCGGGCCCCCCTAGGGGGGCCTCAAGTGATCCCAGGGGGGTGCCAGACTCTGGCCAAAAGAAGCATTATACAGATCACTGGCCTTTGTTTTAAGCAGAGGATGTTATTGCATTTTTAAAAAGGTAACAGTACTTAACTGCAATATTTAAATAGGTCTAGACATATTTAAACATTGCCATCTTTATAAAATCATTGTTAAAACTTCTGAGGGGGGGGCCAATGATTTTTATTTTTCAACTGGGGGGGCGCGGCGTAAAAAAGTTTGGAGACCACTGCTTTAACAGATCTGCCTTTGGACATTTCGGTGGTCATTTTGAATATGGCGGTGTGGCCCACCAGCCGGCATGGCAGGCCACATTAAAAACACCTTGAGGGCCGCCATCGGCAGCCCTCACTCACCGCCAGACTGCCTCCTTCTGCACACCGCACTTGGCATGGGTAGTGCATGGTCCCCTGTTCAGTGCCCCATTGCGCAGGTCACTGCCCGATGTTCGGGCAGTAATCGGCGCGTCGGGTGCAGCTGCACCCACCGCACAGAGGCATTGGCGACGGCTCCATGTGGAGCTGCTGGCAATGTCCCGGCCAGGCATTCCTCTGGGCCGGCGGGCGGAAACAATGTTTCCGCCTTCCGGCCCAGAGGAATGTTCCTAATACGGCCGGCAGGGATCTGGGGACGCTGGCTGTCAGTGTTTGACCGCCAGCATGAACACGGCGGTTTCGACCCCCGTGTTCATTATGAGGGCCTGAATGCCGTCCACTACATACCTTCTGTTCTCCAAGTCATATGGGGACAAATAACACAAATGAAAGTGGGGCTCTCTTGCTATGCTTGATCAGTGAAATTTAAGGCTTGGATTATTTTGGATCCTAGTCTGACGCTGAGTATGATACCTGGTGCTGTGAACATCATGGACATGTTACTCCTTCATTAGTTACTCCTTCATGTCAGTTGTCTTTTTTCTGCAAGCTGCTGTGTTGTGACACGCAATCCATTGCTTTATAAGACAGTTTACATACCTCCTGATGTTCCCCAAAGCAATAATACTTCCGTTCTCCACTAATAGCACTTTCACCCTCCTCCTCCTCTCTGGGTTCATGTTCCTCCCGTTCTAGCACCAAAGAGCCACTACTGAAACATATTGTGTGCTTACTCAGGTGTATGATAGCATAACTTCCCAGTGTATGCCTAGCAATGTTACTAGCCCTAGGGGTACACTATGCCTTGCCCACCCTACATGTCAAACCTAAACCCCATCAAAGAGTAACCACACCGCTGCTAGGTTGGCACAAGCACACTGGAGCTGGTTGGTTAAATCAGTGGAGAAATTGTCCCATAATGAACAATAGCATGCCACCTGTTGCATCTGTGCCCATACAGCTCCCCTGTGAACTTTAGGACTAATAAAGCAAATGGCGTTCATATATAATCATCTGCTACCTAGCCCCATCTGGATTCACTCAGTGAAAAGAAAGCTGTAAAAAGTTTAGAGGCACGTAGGCAACAAGTATGGAAGAGTTCATTGACACTGGTAGCTGCTTAAGTTTCTTTTCAGTTGTGTCTAATTCAGTTGCACAGTGATTTCTCCAAGTACTAAATCCTATTCCATAGGTATCCCAACAAACAAATGAGATGCTGAATGCTCTACTCTTTTAGTGTTCTACGGGAGGATACAACTAGTTTGATTCACAAAGATTGGTGTATGAGGAGATATGAATTACTGTTGTATTACTTGTGGCTTACTCATGAATTTCTGGAGTATTTATGAAGTACTCCTGGAATACTCAGACCATTAAGAAATAAGCCATGAGTAAACCACAGCAACATCTTGGTTAATTGGCCTATAATAGTTGTCCTGGTTGTTGCACATATTTGGGGAAGAGATAAAACAGTATCTTGGCATTTTTACTCCACAATGCCACTGTTAAAAAGATTGAGGGCCAAGAATAGAGACGGACTTGAATAGAACTCCTATTCATAGCAGTTATACTAAAATATGGTCCAGAAAAAGCCCTCCTAGACCTATACAGGACAACACTGCTATACATGCAAGATGTAACAAGTGCTTGCTACACAGTCTTTCCTAAAGGGACTGTAAAACAGGATATCTTAACTTCTACCCAGTGATTAATGGAAACGTGTTACAAGATTTCACCAAGTAACCTGACCCAAAAAAACAGATGATGTATGAGAGCCAGGGGGTGGCAGGAGATTTTATGATCCATGAATGTTAGATCTGGCATCATTGGTGTGTTTTTTTTCTGTCTTTTTTGCCTTTGCTTCCCATGTATTGACTGTGTGCTGGACTCTGTTTTTGCTGTTTTTTGTACTCTGTGCACTTTACCACTGCTGACCAGTGTTAAAGTGCAAGTGCTCCTGTGTAACTTGTATGTGTAACTGGCTTTTTCATGATTGCATATTTGATTTACTTGTAAGTCCCTAGTAAAGTGCACTAGAGTTTCCCAGGGCATGTAAACCAACTGCTACTAGTGGGCCTGCAGCACTGGTTGTGCCACCCACATTAGTAGCCCTGTAAACATGGCTTAGCCCTGTCACTGCAGTGTCTGTGTGTGCAGTTTTTAAACTGCCAGTTTGACCTGGCACGCATACCCACTTGCTAGGCTCAAAACTTCTCTTTTTTTACATGTAGAGCACCCATAAGTCCCTGGGTAGCCCCATGGGCAGGGTACAGTGAATGTTAAAGGTGGGATATGTATGGATGTGTTTTACATGTCCTAACAGTGAAATACTACCAAATTTGGTTTTTAGTGTTGTAAGCCTATCTCTCTCATAGGATAACATGGGAGCTGCCTTTAAATAACTTTTAGGTGCAGTTTCCCTTTGGGAGCAAATAGAAATGTGGAGTTTGGAGTGTGCATTTTCTTGCTTAAACAATTCTGTGACTCTGCCTGTTTGTGTATTCCCTGTCTAGGTCAGACCGACAGTTGGGCAATTTGTGAATCCACTTTAGACAGTAAGACAAAGGGAGCTGGGGTGTAGCCTGCATATCCTGATGGGCAATCTGAGCTAGAGTGGAGGGAGGAGAGGTCACTTACACCTGAATGGGCTATGTCTGCCCTCACACAATGCAGTCTCCAGCCCCCTAGTGTGAGTCTGGAGCCAGGCCTAGGCAAGGCAGGATCTTGTGAACAACAGAGATTTTCCTTCAAAGGCAGAAAGAGGTATAAGTAGTGGACCCAAAACCCCAGATTTTTAGATTACATCTGGAACCAAGAGGAACCTCTGCCAAGGAGAAGAGCTGAAGAGCTGGAGGAGGAGTATTGCCCCTTTGCCTGTGATTGTGCTTTGTTGGGTTGGCCTGCAGTTGCTGCTTCTGCCTGAAAGAGGACAAGGACTGGCCTTTGTAGTATGTTCCTGCTTGTGAAGAATCTCCAAGGGCTTGGATTGAGCTTGCCATCCTGTTTTAAAGTCTGAGGGCCAGTAAAGACTTCCTCTTCCAGTACATGGACTCTCTGCTGAGACTCCTGCCCTGCCAAGTGATGCCCCATCCAGTCCCTAGGCCCTTGAAAGGTGAGGTTGGCAGAACAAGGACTGAAATCCACGCACAGAACACTGTGCGGGGAACTTTTTGATGCACCACCTACAACACACCTGAAAAACGACACGCCACCCATTTCACAGCAATGCTCCACCTGCATCACAGCTGAGAGATCGCCACATTGCGGCTGGAGAAACAACACAACACCCACTTGTGGCTGCTGATGATGATGCAACCCCACGCAGCGTGGATTTCTGACACTGTGCAACCTTATTTATCCTGCATCGTAGCTGGGTGTCAAAGTCATTGTGAATCTGCGCGGATCCGACGTGCCCTGTCTGGAAATTGACACATTGTTTTTTTGCAGGAGAGAAAAACAATTCATCACAGACCCGACAAGAAATGATGCATGGCCTCACTTGCATGTAAGGAATCGACGCATCGCTGACTGTTCCAATGCACACTCACCGTGCAGCTTTATTTTTTTATGCAAACCAGGAACTTTGTGTAAAATCAATGTTTCCATTGTTTCCTAAGGAGTAAGACTCCTATACTTTGGAAAATTCATATCTTGACTTGTGTATGTTGGACTTTTGTTGTTTTGGTCTTGTTTGATTTTGATAAATATTACCTATTTTTCTAAAATGGTGTTGTGTTTATTTAGTAGTGTTTTCACTCTATTACTGTGCGTGTTGGTACAAATACTTTACACATTGCTCTTGAGATAAGTCTGACTGCTTGTGCCAAGCTACTAAGGGGGTGAGCAGGGGTTATCTTGAGTGTGTAACTTCATTGTCCTGACTAGAGTGAGGGTCCCTGCTTGGACAGAGTGCAAACTGACTGCCAACCAGAGACCCCAATTCTAACAATGAAGAAAATATTTAATGAAGAAAGTAAGCCCAGGGCCTGCCTTAGCATTGATGACACCCTGTGCGACAATGTTTGTTGGCACCCCCAATCACCACCTCCGCCATGGATTCCCTCACTACCACCCTTTAACAGTGCCCCTCAACTCTCAGTTACCACTCTCTCTCATCTGCATTTAATTAGTTTTGTAGTGCCACTCATATCAGTGCAGTTGTCAGAGAAATTTGCATTGCACACACATTACACAAAGACAATCAATCATAAGTGTGTAAATCAGTGTATGAGAAATGTTACATAACACAGAGGTCTACAAGGTGTAGGAGTCATATGTCATCCATATTTGTAGGCTGTATAGTGTGCTTGGTCTGGATAAGCACAAACTCAGAATTTCAAATGTAACACCATGGCTGGGGGTTCTGTTTAATAATAAGAATTGATTTATATTCAAATGAACCATTTTTGCAACATTAGGCTAATGAAAGGCTGTAGAAAAAATCATAACGCTCTAATCTGTACCTTGCAGTACGCATGCAGTTCTTTGATGACCGGTAATAGCTTACTTTTCTATATTAGGATTTTAATTTATAAACTGCAAGTAACAAAATGATGTCGCCAAAATTAGTAACCTGCTGACCTACTTGCATTATATGCACTTTGTTATCTGTGTAGTACAGTTCTTTGCAGCAGGCATATTAACCATCAGCACTACCTTAAAACTTCCATTAGAGAAAACTCCTCTCTCTCTTTCTCCAGGCAAAACATTAACTCAGAGTTATCTTGACATATTTATTGTTGCCTGAAAATTGCTGGAGGCAAGAAACTCTGCAGCAGGTGCTTTTAAAACCATAATATACTTGCGAACACAGCGTCCCAAGTCAACACTTGGTGCTAGAGCCGGCCCTGAGTAAGCTGTTTCACATCACATAGAGTCCATTCTTCAGTTCACCAGCTGATTATGCGGGCAGATAGATGTTATTCCATTTCCAGCACATACTTATATCGTAATTTGCTCATTAAATACAAGCATTGTCAAGGCAGTAGGTCTGACTTCAATGGGCTTTGCGCTTATAAACATAGGCATTTACAAATGCTTTTTACATTAATTGTATGCACAAGTGCTGATAAATTATGCCCTATTAACTTTGCTAGTGCTGGGAAAAGTAGCAAAAAATAATTGCTTTCAGCATATAATATGTAAGGGAGCTAAAGAACTGAATGTGACAAACAGTGCGATGGTTCTGTGCACTTACATAAAAAAAGTCCCTCATTTATTGCAATTTAAGCACTCCCTGTGGAGCAGAATGACACAGTGAATAGCCAATAACATGGGGTGAAAGAGTAGTACTTCTCTGAGTGGAGCCAGAGCCCTGTGTATTAAACTATGGGCCTGATTTAAGAAAAGTGGCGCTACACCCAGTGCAGCGCCACTTTTCTTGCCCACCTTAGCGCCCCCCCCCAACACCACCATGTGTGCTCTGTATCTAAGATATGGAGCACCATGGCGGTAGCTAGGGAGCAAGCGTGAACATTTTTTATGCTAGTTCAGAGCTTTGCAGGATTCGCGCCGAAAATGTTGACGCTAATCCTGCAAAGCTTATTGAGGCCCATTGTAAACAATGGTGTGCCTCCTTTTAACGCCTGCTCTGAGCAGGCAGTAAAAATGGGGAAAACAAATGATGCAAATAAATCTCTTTGATTTCTTTGTGCCATTTATTTGGCCCCCTTAACGGTGGAACCCCCCCTTTGCATACATTGTGCCTAGCGCAGGCATTATGTAGCACAAAGTGTTACAAAGTGGCGCAATGCACTGTAAATTTGGTACTGCGATTTTGGCCTTGTTGAGCCACATTAGAGTAAAAAAATTATGCTAATGTGGCGCCAGGAGGCAGAAGGGGCTCTTAAATCTGCCCCATGTATATTTTGCAAAATAGGTAACGATGTGTCTGCCAACAGCAGTGTTTTCAAACCAGAATTATCAAGGGTATTTTGTAGGGTTTTCTAAGATTCTAACAGAAATCAGAGAGGTGGTGAGAGTTTGGAATAGACAGCAGGTTTCAATTCAATGATTTGCAATAATACGTTGTCTCAGAATTAAATGTGCTTCTTCTTCATAGCTACATGTAATTTGCATACAGAATTCAAAGTTAAACAAGTGAAGTAACATCTACCAGAAAGATACAGGAAGAGCAATTCATGGATTTGCTAACCTTAGCTGCAATAGCTAACAATCAAAGTAAGTCATATTAACATAGAACTATTTCTAGGTATGGGTTAAATTATAATTACAACGAAAAATTCTTAATGTTTTCACTATCACTAAACACAATCATTGAAATTTTGTGTCATGCCATTTGCATAATTATTTCCTGTGAGAAACTGTTTCACGTGGAAAATGTTTTGCTGAGAAACATTTTTTGTTTCAACCAGCACATTTATGGTATCCTGAAAAACTGTTTTATGCAACGTGCACATTCATGTAAATACATTCCTGTGAGACATTGCAACCCATTATCAGAGCCTAATTTCACAACCCTTTAATGGATTTAAAGAAAATGTCACCAAAAAGACACAATGTTGCACACCCCTAATTATGTCTGGGGGGGCTATAGTTACATTGAACTACTTTCACCAGAATCTAGGCATGCTGGAAGTTACATGATGCAATTTTGGACTCCCCTGGTGATATCCCTGGGTTGACCTTTTGCCTGTAGCGTAGCGGCTCAACAGCTTTTGTTTTTTTTTAAGAGCAAGAGGTGGAGTCGTAGCAACAACAAGGTAAATGCAATGTTGTTTCCTTTCCTCTCTTGCCATCATGACTGTTGAGACTAGGGATAGAAATGTCAGTGCCAAGTGTAATGTCTTAGAACTGTATGTGTTAAGACCCCGTGACTAGGGGCAGATTTATGAAGGAAATTACGTAATCGATCTGGGAGGTGCCAAGGTGTGGTCTTAACAGTTATTGGGATATTGTAAGTTCAGTAGAATGTTGTACACTAATGAGTAAAGACAGCAACTGCGAGCTCCATGTGCGATGTGTTCTACCGGGCTGGAGAGGACGTGCCACCAAGACTACGAAAGGGAAAGCCACAGGCAGCAGTTGAAGTAACTGGTTAACACTAAATTGCTAAAATTGGATAGTTGCTGTAAGAAATTGGATTATTATTTGGAGGAGGGGGTACATGCCCACGTCAAGGAATAATCACAACCTTTGGCAGGTTGAAACCTCAAAGTCACTAAATTAATTTGAATTCAACACCTTTGTAGTTATGGCACAGAGCAGACAGGCTTAACTTAGGGCATTGTTAAAGTATTTATGCAATACCTAAACAGTAATAAATTTGAAATGAAAAACAATAAAATCTCAAACCAAATTAGAAAAATTTAGTAAAATGTAATAAGCAAAATTACATCAAAATGAAAAAAACTCCAAAAAGAGAACTGTTGATGTCAATTTTCAAAGTTGTTATAGAAAATAGCACATTGAAGCACAAAATGTCAATGATCACTGTAGACCTGGACCTAGGCACACTTTGGTGCTGACGCGATGGACCTCAAGTCAGACACACTAACCAGGTTTGTCCTGGTCAAAGATTTTACCTTCTGACTTTAGTCATTTATGTGTCCATTCACTACAGGAGTGCAATTCTAAAGCCTCCCAGGACCTCAGGGGAGCCACTTTGATACTCACATGGTATCAGGCAAAGGCTAGACAGCAGGGTCCAGTCAAGGTCCAGTTGCTATTGGCCAGCTGGGCTGTTGCAGGTAGAGGCCTCTTGTAGTTTGTTGTGTCCCTGCAGCTTTAACAGGAGGTAAGCCTTATGACCACTTAGAGTCCACTTCTTTGGTTTGGATACAAGAGAGCTGGTCCAGTCATCCAGGGCTCTTCTCAGGACATAGTCAGCTGGTTCAGTCCTCTTCTGATCTCTCGAAGGTCAGGGAGTTTTCTGAAGTGGGTGCCCAGAGATGCCTCATTTATGCCTGGCTAAAGATAGTGGGTGGGAATGCCTCCTGGGCACACTCTAACCGATGGAGTAAAAGTTTCCGGAGCCAGTCCTACACACTTTGGGCATTTTCAAGTCAGCCACCTTAAACGTGGGTTCTGAGAGCTGGGTGTGTGTGTGTGTGTGTGAGGAGTGTACTTTCATAAGCCTTGTGTCCTCCCACACCTAACACAAAAATCCAGTTTAGAACAGTCACTGTACCCCAAAATAAACCCAGAGACAGACGTCTGGTGGAACAAAGAAGGGGTTTCCAGCAAACTGGGGTGACCCAAGGACAGTTATGGCGACCTGTTTCCATCCTTTGAAGTAAGTGGCAGTGTTAGATGTAAAACCCAGGTAGACCTCTCAAGCAGGATTTTACCCTGTAATTGTTTTTAAAAAGAGGCCCACTGCGATTGAAGCCTGCCTGGCTGGGGGGAAGAGCCCTGCCCAGGTATCAGCTGATATTTGCCTGTGACAGGGGAAGCCTCTTTGGAGTAAATCAATTTCCCAGACCCAACCTTACTGATCATCTTGTCAAGGGAACAAAAACACCTCCCCAAACCCAGGCCTTTGTTCTGTACTCTGGAAGCAGTTTTCACACCTCTCAAAAAGCTAATTACTGGCTGGCAGAAGTGGGAGGCTAAATGCAAATGGGCCTCCATAGGCTTTAGGCAGTGACATGTAAGTTTCTAAAAGTACCTTTTCCTTAATATTTATCAAAAGGCTGACTTCACCATTGTATTGGATTTTTACTAACTTATAAAAATGATTGTTCAATTATTTTTAATTACTTTTCTAGCTGTTTCCTAACTGAAAAAAAAAACATTGATATATGTAATAGTGCAACCCTGTGTTTTCCTATAAAACAGCCACCAAACACCCTTGCTACACTGAAAATAGCTTTTGGGTCTTTGTCACTGGAGGAAAATGTCTAATGCTAAATTCCTACGTGTCCTAATTTTACATACCATGCACCCTGCTTTATGGGCCATAAGGCCACCATAGCGGTGACTTAAAAGGAAGCTTTTGACCTGTCAAAAGGGGTTATTTTGACAGGTTGAAATTGCAGCTTAAAACTACAACCGCCAGGCTACAAATGGTAGATTTGAACTCTTTTTGCACCACCACTGTAGTGAATGGCACAATGGGTGTTGCAATCCACTAGTGACCTTTAATTTACAGAACCTAGATCCTCTTTGTACAACATACTAGGGACTCATATGTATGTTAACCATGCCAAAAAGGGCTATGGCAATTTCACTGTGTTGACAGGGGGAGCACAGGCACTTATCACTAATTAGCAGGTGTAGAGTTCTACAGCCAGCAAAAATATATGGTCCAGCAAAAGGTTAAACATCCAGTTGACACTGCAAAAAAGGGCACGTTTCCCACAGTTGCTTTTCTAA
Source organism: Pleurodeles waltl (assembly GCF_031143425.1). Lineage (NCBI taxonomy): Eukaryota > Metazoa > Chordata > Amphibia > Caudata > Salamandridae > Pleurodeles > Pleurodeles waltl. The sequence goes on along the minus strand of NC_090440.1, from coordinate 933,728,409 downwards.
ACAGCCATGGGTGATGGGGGGGGAGTAGGGCAGTAGACAACCAGGAGGCCAGCAGTGAAAGTACAGACATTGATTTGTGGCATAGTATATCTGATTAAGGTCAAGGCATAGATCGTAGGCATTACTTTCTGTTCTCTTCACTAATACTCACTCATTAACTATTTACGGCTAGAATGATAAATCAAACAGGGTGTAACCTGCTTTAAGCAGAAGCACTAGGGTTTTCTCTGCATGCCAGGAAAGAAAACTGGTATATGGGTTGAAAATGAGATTGATTAGGGTTTTGCTTCTGTTTTAGTTAAACTCTGTTCTAGAGTCCAGATGAGCAATTTTGATGCAATTATAGAGATAGCGGTTACATTTAAATGCATGTCTTTAGATATTAAGGGGCAGCTGTGGAATTAAGAATGGAATGAAGCTGTGTGGCTCCATTGTTAAATGGAGTGCCTTCTTCTTTAGAGTGTCTCTTATTGGTGCCCTGAACCCTTGGCTTTACCTACTGGAAGGACACCATGGCAGCTGCATTCCAGAACTGAGCCTTGTTTCTCTGTATTAGTATCAACAAGTGCACTAAAAGCTTCTTCAGAGTGGTAATGGCAGCGTGAACTTCCTGTAAGCACGTGAGGACACTAAAGATACACCGAAGATTAGGGCCAGCATTTGACCTGCCCTATTGACATCACGCCCAAATATATACATATTATGTACATGGAAAGCTTTGTATATTTAGTTGATTGCTCTTAATTCAGTGCATTGTCAAAGTTGTCAACTCTAACTGTGCTAATCTGAGATGTGTAGTTGCTTCATAACCCTTTCTTGCTTTCTAATCTCCTCTTGGGTGGGTCTCCTATGACTCAATCTACCCTATGTTCTACAGAAACATTCATCAAGACTCCCATAAAGGAGTATTTTGAAGTTCAGGGCAACCATGACAGGACTTATTCACACACTGAGAAATAGCTTCATCCTACACATTTTCCCAATTGCAGTGCACATGATATGCAGTCCCTTCTAAAAGAACAACCAGGTGCCTCCACTTTCTGTCTAAGCAAATCTCACAACTCTTTTAGGGCTCTCCCCTGAGGAGCAGGGCGTACCAGCAGTGTCCTTTCATCACCAGTTTACACTAGTCTTACTGAGAGGACACATTTGTAATTTTGGACTGTCGCATTTTTTAATGTTTGTTTTTAGTAATACACTAAAATGACATCCCACCCACAGTACACTTCTGCCAAAATAAACTGGAGTGATAACTGCCTGTGGCTACCTGCCAATCTGCCTTTTAAAATAAAGCCTGCTGTTGCACGGTTGTGGTAAGAGATACTGTGCTGAATCCACCCGAACATATGTGCAGGCTGTGTAAAGAAGACTACTATGTTATTTAAGCCTGATATTTGTGCAAAGGTAGCTTGTTTTAGAGGGACACTGGCTAAATTAGTTATGGCCTTTGGATTCCATATAATTTATTTTGGCACCTGAAAAGCACTGAACCCTTTATGACCAATATAACCAATTTGATATGGTGGCATTTTGACAAAGCCAGCTCACTTCCAGTTTTTTAAAGTTCTTCCATGTTTAGTGTTCGGCACAGAGGGTATTATTGTCTTTGTAGGGGTCATGACTGGCTTTTGCAAAAACCATTAGAAGTGCCGCCGGTACAAGGCATCAACACACGTTTCGGTGTGAAACACCTTCATCAGGTCTGCCACATTCTTACACCCCACATTGAGTTCAGGACTCCAGCAATCATGAAGTTGGATCCCCCAAGTCTTCATGGAATAAATGATCTAATCAATAGTCTGATTTCCAAGGAAAGTCCTAGATCAGGCCCATATGAGCTGTTTAACTTCGGAGCACCTGCTAAAAGGAGAAGAACTGCTGCTCTCATTATTTACTAATGATTCCTCCCTAAGGGTTCCAGGATTGAATAGGATTGAATGCTTCTTACATCCTAATCCGCATGGCTCACACCACGACTGATACAGTGGTTCTAAGAATATGGCAGTCCTGATGAAGGCATTTCACACCAAAATGCACATTGATAGCAGGCTAAGCCACAAAAGATAAAAATAAGTTGTGGACAGATGAAAAATGCATTTTATTTTAGAGAAAAGAAAAGAAAAAAGGGAAACAAAAAAGAGAACAAGGAATGAACGTAACCATCTAAAAGAAAAATGTAGTTTCTGGGACTATTGAATTGATGAGATGGATACTAAAATAATGAAATTTGAGAACTATATGCAGTTGTCATAATATATGAATGTATTAAGTTACACTGATTTCCATGTAGTATGAAGACCCTATAAATATAGATATAAAGCTTTTTATATGTAAAGTGAATGAGTGGTCAGTGGTTAGAATGAATGCGTATGAGGCATGTGTGAGTAAGAATAAGTAGTATGTATGTTTTTTAGGAGAACTGCATGTAAAGTTATTTTCACTTGTTTCATGAATTGTAGAAATATATTTTTTGCTACCCAATTTTTAATGGATTAATCATATATTGAACAAATAAATTATTTGAATTAAGGCAGAGCCCTCCTGAATTTCGAGTACAAATGCATAGCTTATGAAGAGGGTTTGCTAACAAACTATTGAAAGGTTAGATGTGGTATATTTCTAGTATTAGACATTGTTCCCTGCCCTGGAAACCACATCCTAGCAGTTGATCCTCTTTTTCTATGATAGCAGTTTATTTGGCAAGGATTGTTAGAGGTGCCTCCAGCACAGGGGATCCAGAGGTTATTTAGGGGCTGACATGACCTGAATTAGGTCACTAGTATGCTATCCTGTAGGCTGTGGCCCCTTTAAAGGGTGTCACCATATGCATTTCCATCTGCCAGTCTTCAACTATTTGTTAACTTGTGAGTAGCATTTAGGTTTGTGTGTAAAAAAGTACTTTTCAGTTTTAAAAGAAAAATCACTGACTGGGGAGGAATGTATGTCCTGATTAAGAGTTTGGCAGAAAGGGTACACTGTTTCAAAGGCGACTGAGTGCTCTACTCCACCAAACTGAAGTTCTGTGTTATATTTAATATCTTTTATTCTGTCTTCGGAATGTCGAGAAGATTCCCAACATTGATTCTTGAACGTTCTGGTCTGTCCAAGGTAGAGGCAACCCTTTCCGGTAGCCACAGTGCCGCCGACGAAGGAACATCAGAGCAGACTGTGCCCTCCAGAAGGAATCACACGAGGGAAAAAACCCCGAAAGGAAGAACATCTGCTGTGGGTTGGAACTCCAGAGAAGGAAAGGATGACCTCAACTGGAAAGTAGAGGAGAGGCCTGAAGGAGAGAACAAGAAGAACCAGCGCGGGAAACAGACTAAAACAGAAGCCTAAAGGAGGATCTAAGAAGCAGGACAAGCCAGCAGAAAACGAAGATACACCAGGCAGGAGCAAGATGCACCAATGGAGCAAGGACACCTCAGCAGGGAGCAGTGTTGCAACACAAAGAAAATGAAGAACTCAGCTCCTTAAATACTCTGAAAAAGGAAATGAGGAAACAGAAAGTAAAAGTTACCTATATGGATTGAATAATAAAGAAAAGAGGGAAAACACCATGCTGGAATGGTGCAAATTAATACTGTTCCCTGAGCATCCTGGGAACAAGAAAGTAAAGAAAAGGAGGAAGAAAAATTAGAACATGGCCCCAGGAGAGAAGGTGAATAAGCATGAAACATTTCACATAGGAAGCGCAGCTCCAGTTGGAGCCGCGGTGTTTATTTTATGCACCTTGGGCCGCTGCACAGACTCGCGGAGCGTCCGATAACTATTGTAAATAAGCATTGTGGAGTTCTTCCGCGATGCCAAGATGGCAACAGCGGGCAGCTGCGCCAACTCGCAGAATGTCCTAAGGGAGGATAGAGGTACATGTCCCGCGCTGGCAGAACAGGACACTTCACGACGTTCCGCCCGCCTCATTTAGAATTGGGTGGAACTTTAGTATGCCAGCGATGGAGACATTTCCACCTCCGTCAGACCATATGAGGTTTGGTCATTTATCTGCCCACCTTATTTAAAGTGGGCAGACAGATGGCTAATTTTTACTTTCACACTGTCATCCAACAAGTTTTGGTAAGTGAAAGTAAAAACTTTGATTTAATATCAATGCCATAGGAGAAAACACTCCAAAAATACCCGTAGACCAAAACATAAAGCCTTTTTTAAATGTCAACAGAGGTCCATACTGGAAAAATAGACATGATCCTTCCTTCTTGCTGCTTGTGGAGAATATAGCCATTTTAGAATTCGATGTCCAAATTACCTCGTGCTGTCGAGATTGAACGAGATTAATTGTGCTCAGTTTACTTCTCCTTGGGACAAAAGAATGATAAAAGGACCTGGTTTGGAGCTCCTCGCCCTCATCTCAGACTGAGCTCCCCACTGTTCAAAGAACACAGCCAGCGACTGAATTTCAACACACTGCCGTTACTGTCTGTAATCGGAAGACACCACAGAAAGTTAAATCCATTACTGAGTTTCCAATATTTGTGGTAGAACAGCAAACTACGTAAAGGATGGAATCTGATTCACAGTTTCTGATTCTTTATGAACCATCCTATGGAAAGCTTCTAGGACACTTACAGTTAGAGCCCTCTATGAATTTGTGTTATTAGTCAAGGGTGTGACTACACCTTTTCTAATATTCACAGTCCTTCTCAGTGTTAACCCTCTAAGCCATTAAAATAATCTCAGCTCAACCCCCTAATAGCTATGGCAAGCTTCATTTAGGGAAATGTGTAAAGTGTTTACACAGTACTAAAACAGTAATAAATAATAAAAGAAAATACAATACAAATCCCAAAATGATTTAAAAATATAGCACATTGTAATAAATACAATGACACCAAAACAACAAAAATCCAATAAGGGGAACTGGAGATATGGATTTTTAAATTTTTAAATCATAATAGCACCAAAAATGATTAAGAGCAGGGGTGTGGTCTGCTCCAGACAAGATGGCCGAGTGAGCGATCTGTTCCATGCGTGGCCTTGTGAAGGTGAAGAATCTTGAAATCCTTCCCTTCCCCCACCCCCGGAGCTCACCTGACAGGTGTGGGGGTGGTCCTCAGACACCCTGAGGCTCTAGGACTGCAGTGGAACCGGTAAGGCAGCCCTCGGAGGTAGCAGAGCAGGCTGGGGAAGATGGCCATTTTGGCCCTGTCCTTGACGTCAGAGTTGACTGCAGCAACCCTGCAGTCTGAAGTAGAGGAAAACCCCTGCCGCAGCACTGCCTGCTAAGGTCCCGGACCAGCTGAGGACCTGAGGGCAGGCGGAGTGAGTGCAGGCAGGCGGGGAATCCTATGAGACCCCTAACACAGAGGCAAGAGCCTGGACCCCCACAAGACAACGGTGTTGGCAGCCCACGGGGTCCTGAAGATGGGCCCTTGAAAATGGTGTGCATGCAGACCTGCAAAACAGGGAGTCCATGGGTCTGGTGGATTTCTGCAGCAACAAGACGGGGTGACAGGGAGTGACAGCTGCACAGTAGCGGATTGGGCCCCATCAGAGACCGGAGGTAAGTGGTATGTGCTCATGTCTGCGGGGCAGCTGGGGAAACTGTCTGGGTTGGGCCCTGCCTTGGCTGGGTAGTTGGGTTGCTGCAGCATTGGGGGTTGAGCCCAGGTGAGAACACCTGGTGCAGCAGCCTTATGCGTGGTGGCCCAACCGTGGTGGCTGAGGAACAGCGATGGGACGGTTGGTGGGGGTTCCCTCCATGAACACCTCCAAATCAGCTACAGAGATTTGGCCATACCCCTGGAGTGGCCATACCCCTGGAGTGATTGTGTGATCCAAGCTGCCAAAGATGGGGACAACAGCGGGCCCCCTGGTGAAACTAAGACGTCCAGGGCAAAGGCCTTGCAGAAATGACCCATGGTCTGGAAACACACACAGCAACAATACTTGCAGCTATAAGAGACATTAAAGTGGCCCTGGAGCAGAAAATTGATGTGGTGGCCTTGAACCTCAGTCGTTTAAGGGCACATAATAGGACGTTGGCAGACAGAATGGGTAAAGTGGATAATGGTCACCAACAGTGACAAGTTGATACAGTCTCTACAACAAACTATAGAGCACCTGCAGGACAAGATGGAGGACGTGGAACGGCAACCCCTGCGGAGCAGTGTGTGAGTGGTCAGGGACCTAGAGAACTCTGAAGGCCCAAGTGTGAAACTCTTCCTGGAGTACTGCTTTCTTTTAGAGGCACTTGGAGGCAAGGCCTCAAAGATGTTTATGGTGGAGATGACAAACAGGGTGCTGGGCTGGCTGTTGGTGCTGAGGGCACCTCCCAAACCTATAGTAGCCCGAGTATTCAACGTTCGAGATCGGGATCTTATTCTCCAGGTAGCTCAAGCCCACAGCCCCTGGCAGATTGGGGGCCTCAGGAAGCATTTACCTGGACTACACCACACCAGCGCAGCAACAACGGGCAATGTTCTTGCAGGTGAAACGCCACTTAAGGTTGCTGAATTTGTAATATGCCCTGTTCTTTCCAGTGAGACTACGGATCAGTGGCAAAAGGGAAACACAGTTTTTCCAAACGGCCTTGGTGACGTGGGACTGCCTAGAATCACATGGCTATCCACCTCTGGGATTACAGAGAGACACCACCATACCAAGAGTGCAGATGACAATGGCTTCGGCGCCGATGGCGCGGCCAATCCACAACTGCCCCAACCAGGGTTAAGATGGAGATGGAGCAACCCAAAAGTAGGGAAGGCCAACCTACTTCATTGCTCCTGGGAATCTAAACAAATGGGAGGCCCTGGCGAGAGGCTCAGATGAGCAAACTAGTGGATCCGAAGGCTCTGGGGAGGACTCAGGGGAGACAGCCCAGTCAGTGGTTATTCCGAAGGCCGCGAACATCATGGTAGGAGGATCAGCAGGGCTAGCCTTGCCCATGCAGATACTGCAGTCCACCCCAGGAGGTGGGGGCCGGAGGGCGTTATGCCTTGTAAGACTATAAGCGACCCTTATGGGGCCATGTCAGCCCCTTCATATCTTCAGTACACACAATGATCATTGCATGGTTACTATAATGTTTCTGTTAATTGCTTTGGGGTGACAGACACCTCAGGCATTGGGGAGGTGGATAGTTTTATGTCCATCGCACGAGGAGGTTAGGAGAGGGCTGGGTGGGCATAGGGGTTTCATAGGAGGCATACTGTGTTCACATTTGGTGTTCTGGGACACCAGGCAGAAGTAAACGTACATGACAATGGCCGCATCACACACAAACCCCCTGGGATTAGCCATTAAGGTCCTAACCTGGAGTATCAGTGGCCTAGGGAGTAAGCTGAAGAGAGGAGCAATAGAAAAACAACCCAGGAGGCACCATCCCGCTATCACTTTCCTGCAGGAAATGGACAGTGCGGGAAACATTTGCATGGTTTGGAACCTTGGCAGATACTGTTTGTTAGTACACTCACGTTTCTCCTCCGGCTGCAGGCGTGTAGGTATCATAGTGCAATGATCCCTCCCTCTACCGGTGTCCCACAGATGGGCAAAAAATGTAGGTTGCCAGGCAGCAGCGAGCGGGCAGTGCAATGGGGTAAGCCGTGCGCTCGCATCCTGGTATTTCCTCCCAGGCTACAGACAGAAGGGCTGGACAAAATGGGTACATGGATGGCAGCAGTGCCAGATGCTTTAATTTTCATGGAGGGTGACCTTAATCAAACCCAATAAAGTGACCTTCACAGGTAGACAACAACTGTGCATAGACCTAGGCCCGATTATCTACCTTCCTTGACGTAATGGGATTGGCGTGCCTGTGGCAAGAGGAACATCCGGGGTACACAACAAAATATATATAACTCCACTAACATGCCCTCTATGTCTAGACTTGATTACTTATTGACACCGAGACGGCATATGGGCAGATTTAGGAATACTACTATCCTTTCACAGGGTATCTCTGATCACTCCCTACTGATAACTAATTTATAAATAAATTCCCAGGAGTCAATGGGTGGGATGAAAGTTAGACCCTTGGGACTTGGCTGACTGCACAAACCTTTGCAACGCACTCAGCACACCTCTGCAAGGCTATAGGAGAAACATCTACATGTAACCTAAAGGATTTGCTAAATGATATCCCAGTGCCCAGACTCCATTGGAATCAAATCAAATCAAATCATTAACATTTATAAAGTGCGCTACTCACCCGTGCGGGTCTCAAGGCGCTAGGGGAAAAGGGGGGGTTATCGCTGCTTGAACAGCCAGGTCTTTAGGAGTCTCCGGAAAGTGGAGTGGTCCTGGGTGGTCCTGAGGCTGGTGGGGAGGGAGTTCCAGGTCTTGGCCGCCAGGAAGGAGAAAGATCTCCCACCCGCCGTGGAGCGGCGGATGCGAGGGACAGCAGCGAGTGCTAGGCCAGAGGAGCGGAGGAGGCGGGTGGGGACGTAGAAGCTGAGGCGTCTGTTGAGGTATTCCGGTCCCTTGACGTGGAGGGCTTTGTGTGCGTGGGTGAGAAGTCGGAAGGTGATCCTTTTGCTGACTGGGAGCCAATGCAGGTGTCTCAGGTGTGCGGAGATGTGGCTGCTGCAGGGTACGTCGAGGATGAGGCGGGCCGAGGCGTAGTCCAGGCGGCTCGTGACGAGGGCGTGAGTCACGGTTTTTCTGGTGTCGGCGGGGATCCAGCGGAAGATCTTCCAGAGCATGCGGAGGGTGAGGAAGCAGGCGGAGGACACGGCGTTGACTTGCTTGGTCATGGTGAGAAGAGGGTCCAAGATGAAGCCGAGGTTGCGGGCGTGGTTTGTGGGGGTCGGTGCGGTGCCGAGTGCCGTGGGCCACCAGGAGTCGTCCTGGATGGGGTGTTGCCGAGGATGAGGACTTCAGTTTTTTCATAGTTCAGCTTTAGGCGGCTGAGCCTCATCCAATCTGCGACGTCCTTCATACCCTCTTGTAGGTTGGTCTTGGCGCTGGCGGGGTCCTTGGTGAGGGAGAGTATAAGTTGGGTGTCGTCGGCGTAGGAGGTGATGATGATGTCGTGCTTGCGTACGATGTTGGCGAGGGGGCTCATGTAGACATTGAAGAGTGTCGGGCTGAGTGATGAGCCTTGAGGTACGCCGCAGATGATCTTGGTGGGTTCTGAGCGAAACGGAGGGAGGTAAACTCTTTGGGAACGGTTTGCGAGGAAGGAGGCGATCCAGTCCAGGGCCTGGCCTTGGATCCCGGTGGAGCGGAGGCGGGTGATTAGGGTGCGGTGACAGACGGTGTCAAAGGCAGCCGAGAGGTCGAGAAGAATGAGGGCGACTGTTTCACCGTTGTCCATCAGGGTTCTGATGTCATCTGTGACTGAGATGAGGGCGGTTTCAGTGCTGTGGTTGGTTCGGAATCCGGTTTGTGAGGGGTCGAGCAGGTTGTTGAGGTTGAGGGCTGCGTCGTTGGGGTCGGTGGTGAGGGTGGGTTGGTTGGCGGCGAGTGCGGAGAAGAGTTTCTCTTCAGGGATCTTGTTCCACTGTCGACGAGGGATGGGTTGAGTGCGGAGGTGGCGGGTCTCGCGTCGGAATGTGAAGTGGACGCAGCTGTGGTCGGTCCAGTGTAGGGCGGAGGCGTGGCTGAAGAAGACGTGTTTGCTGGCGGAGAAGATAGGGTCGAGCGTGTGTCCGGCGATGTGGGTGGCGGTGTTCACCAGTTGTTTGAGGCCGAGGTTGGCGAGGTTGTCTAGCAGGGTGGTGGTGTTGGGGTCGTTGTTTTGTTCCAGATGGAAGTTGAGGTCACCTAGGAGGATGTAGTCCGGTGAGGGGAGGGCGTGCGGGGAGATGAAGTCGGCGATGGCGTCGCTGAAAGGGGCGCGTGGTCCGGGAGGACGGTAGATGAGGGATCCTCTGAGGGTGGTCCTCGGGTCGGTGCGAATCTGAAAATGCAGGTGTTCCGTGTTCAGCGGCGAGAGGGGTGTCTTCAGTGGAGGTGGTGACGCTGATGCAGTCTTTGAAGACGATGGCGATATCTCCTCCTGCTTGGTTGGTGCGGTCTTTCCTGGAGATCTTGTAGCCTTCGGGGATGGCGGTGGCGATGTCTGGAGCAGAGGAGGCGTTCATCCAGGTCTCCGTGATGAAAGCGACGTCCGGTGCTGTGGAGTCCAGGAGGTCCCAGAGTTCAACGGCGTGTTTGTGGACGGAGCGAGCGTTGACTAGGATGCACTTGAGGTGGTTGATGGCGCGTGGGCTTGTGGTCGAGGTAGTTGCGTGGTGGAAGATGCGTTTGCAGGAGTTGCAGGCGAAGGGTCCATGGGTGCGTTTGGGGTGAGCTTGGAAGCAGGTGTTGGAGCGTTCTGGGTTGAGGGCGTGGAGGGTGGTGGGGTCGTAGCGGATCAGCAGGGCTTGGGAGAGCTGGGGACCAGGGGTCGTGGCGCTGGGCGCGGGCCTGGCGCAGACGGGCGCAGACGGGCTTGCCTCTGGCGCGCCAGCGGCGCACCCGCTGCGCAGTTGCGCAGCGGCCGCCATATGAGGTAGGAGGGGGCGGAGGGGTCAGCTGGGGGCGAATGGGAGCTGGGGGGCGGGGGCGTGCAGGAGGTCGTGGCAGGAAAGCGCGAGGGAGGGGGGGGGACAGGTAGAGTGAGAAGAGCTGGGGGAGGCGGGTTTAAGGGTGGAGGGGGGTGAGTGTTAGGAGGTTTAGGAGATTAGGGAGAAAGATAGGAGTAGGGTTGTGAAGATAGGGGAGGGGGGGTTGTAGAGGTGGGTGAGGGTGAGAGGTAGAGTGAGAGGATAGGAAGATAGGTAATAGAGGGGGTGGCGGGAGGGGGGGAGAGATAGAGAAATAGATAGTGAAAATAGATAGATAGAGAAATCGATAGATAGAGAAATAGATAGAGAGATAGGAAGATAGGAGGAGGTGGAGAGTGAGGGAGTTAGATAGTGGGATAGAGAGATAGAGAGATAGGTAGATAGGAGGAGTGAGGGAGGTAGATAGTGAAAGGGTTAGATAGGGGAGATAGAGAGGGGGATGCGAGTGAGGGAGGGGGATGAGGCAGGAGCAGGAGGGCAGGCGCGGGGAGAAGAAGACGGAGGAGGCAGAAGAGCCGAAGGCAGAAGATAGAAGACAGAAGACCGGAAGAACAGAAGAACGGAAGAACAGAAGAACAGAAGAACAGAAGAACAGAAGAACAGAAGAAAGGAAGACCGGAAGAAAGGAAGACCGGAAGAACAGAAGAACACAGAACACAGAAGAACACAGAGGAACACAGAAGAACACAGAAGATACAGAAAACGAAGAACAGAGGGCAGAAGACCACAGAAGAAGATGAGGAAGAAGAGAAGAAGAGGGAAGACGGGGAAAAGAAGAGTACAGAAGAAGATTACAGACGAGGAGCGAGGAGGAAGAACAGAGAAGAAGAAAAGAAGAAAAGAAGCAGGAGCAGGAGAGAGGGTGAGTAGCGCGGGGCTGAGCGAGGGGCTGGGAGGTGGGGGGTACTTACTGTGAGGTGGGTCTCAGGAACTCAGGAACCTGGAGGAGCTGCAGCGGCAGGGGGAGCGACCTACCCCTGGGAGGTGGGTGGTACAATGAAAGGCAAGACATTTCTTAGATCCAAGCTGTTGGAACAGTAGATTGGCAAAGCCTTGAGCCAGATGACGAGTGAAAAACCTCCAGGACCCAATGGCTTCCCCCTATTTATAAAAGTGAAAAATCCCTAACTGTGGGCACGCTAAGAAGGATGTTTCTGGGAGCAAAGGAGGAGGGCATTCTACCCTGAGACCTTTGGAGAGCAATAATTGTGATGACCCATAAACCACAGGATGAATGTGTCTTCTACCACCTGATATCACTCCTAAATCTTGAAAATAAGATCCTGACAAAGGTACTCACTAACTGCCTGTTGCAGGTGGTTGACATGCCTGTGGCTCCCGATAAAACCACTGCCCTCTTGGTTTTTGCACTGGCAATTAAATCCTTATCAATTTGGCTGCGGACGGATGCGCTGATGCGAAGAGTGAGATGGGACCAAAATTGGGAAGACATTGGCCCAAATTTATACGTTTTGGTGCAAAACTGTGTGACTCTAGCTGGGTGGGGGTGGCGATAGGGAAGGAGGGTGTTGTGCGTCAGAAAATTACACTAGCTTGGTTAGAGGCAAAAACAATGCCTCTAACCAGACTAGCGCCATTTCCTGGCACACAACCACCAAAAACATGACTCCTGTCTAAGAAAAGACAGGAGCCATGCCCACCACCCCAATGGCCAGCACAGTGGACAAGTGTCCCCTGAGCATGGCCATTATACCCTGTGCCATGCCGGGGGCCCCAAAGTTGGGCCCCGGATGACAAAAATAAAATATTTAAAAAATACTTACCTGGACCTACCTGGGATGGGAACGCCTACCTTGCATCTCATTGACGCAAGGTAGGTTCACTCATCCAAAAAATGGTACAAACTCCTATATTTTGTTGTTAGACTTGTCTATCGTCAAAATATAAATATAGAGTTAGGTTTGTGCTGAATTTGCATTAAAAAAAGACACAAAAGTCGGAGCAAAAGGAGTATAAATATGGCCATAGTTTCCTTATATGCTAACAACATACTGTTATATCTGGCTGTAAATTCTAGCAGTGTTTGGCTCCTACTCTGGCCTCAAGATTAAGGGGCTCAAGTCTATTGCATTTCCGCTCTCAGAGGAGGTGGGGCTGGGGCCTGGCCCTATCCCCCAGCTTGGCAACCTAGAGGTTCCAGGTTTCTCTGGATCTTTATCACAAGGAACGGGGACCTATTTGTTAAGGAGAACCTGGGGAGAATCCTCAACTCCTACAAAGCAGAGGTAGAGTGCTGGAAGAAATTACAATTATCCCTTATGGGCAAGGCCACCATTTACAAATTGATATACTTGCCAAAGTCCTTACATTTTTCAAAACACCCCATTCGGGGCCCCGGGTGATTTCTGGGCTGTAGCGGATGTCACACAGGGTCTACTGTGGGAGGGTGAGACCTTGAAGATTGCATGGTCATCCCTCCTTAGAACACCCCTGGAGGGCAGAATCGCACTACCTGACTCACGCCTTTACGACTGAGTGACACAGTTACAAATAGTCAATGACTGGGCCTCTGCCTCCCAGCAGTAGCCCTTGGTGATTGTAGACAGACTATCCATGGACTCAGAAGGGTACGTCCGACATTTATATGGAGAGAAAGGGATGACACCTCTGCCGGCCCCCACAACTGTGGTTGTCAAGATTATAATTTTAATTGTTATGTGTATATATATATATATATAGTGCTTACTACTCCTGATGAAGCGGTGAAGTGCTTTTCAGTGAGTGGCACTCTATTCCAGAACCCCAAAAGATTAGTGGTGGATTAGTATAGGGAAATATGAGTTCGGTATTAGTATAGGTAGGTATATTTGAACAGAGGACATGTGAGTCTGTTAGTTGATTTGATTAGAATAATGGAGGAATAGAAGAGGGAAGAATCCAGAAGTGTAAATTGGTAAATCATAGTAGTAAGTTGAGGTTTGGGATGAGTATAGGAGAGGTGGAGGGTGAAAGAGTCTGTAGAATGTATTAGGGTTGGTTGGGAGTTCTTGGTAGTAAACTGGGGTTTGGAGTGAGCCAGGAGGGGTAGAGGAAGGAAGGAAGGAAGAGCCTGGCAAGGGTTATTTTGGAGATTATAGTAGTAGAATGGGTTTGGAATATGTCTGAGAGTTAAGATGGAGGGCAGATTGATAGAGGTATAGGGTATGTCATGCAGCAACCAAGGCCCTAGGTTGGAAGGGCACACTAACATTAGAAACCCTGATATGGAATTCTGAAGTCCTATAGAAGGTCACAGATAGTGGAACTTGCTGGGAATCTGCAAAGTGGTGACATCTGACGAGTAAATGAGATAATATTATTTGCGGAATTGCAGGGGCAATATGAGTTGTGTGGTAAAGTGTAGGTGCTGAGGTCGATGTGCACTTGGTAGCTCTCGCTGAGAGGGACTAGACTCCAGTTTTCTTTCCTTTTTTTTAACTCTCTAGAAATAAACTGGTTTTGGAAAAAAATGAGGGAAGAAAGTGCAGCTCATATATCATCAGGCATAGACAGCTTGGTAAATTGATGCAAAAGGTGATATTCATTTTCAGGTCTTATAGTTCTTTAAGAGAACAGGGTTCATGTAGTTCGGCAACCACTTCTAACCACAATCCACAGTTAGCTCGACAGAACAGGATCTGGGGGCTCCTCTGCCATTGAGGGATGCATTATATGGGAGCGTATCGACATTTGCTGGTCAATGAAAAAGCAACCCACGCAAGACTTGTGCCAGATCTTTGCTCCCTGTTTTGGCACCTTTGGCCCTAGTTACGTAGTCTTCAGCCTCCCCTCATCTAGTCCCTTCATCCATCCAGCGTATTATAAATAGATCCATGCTAGACTTCCAGGTCCCAACATTTATGTTCTTGGAGAGCATTAATACTAAATCTATAAACCTACATTCTGCTTGTGCCTTCTTGTTTCATTGTGTTACCAAGAAGATAAGCCTAAATACTACGTACCCCCTTGTACTGGTCACCTCATATATACATTTATCATGTTCTAGAGTGAGGCTATCACTACGCAGCTCCAGACCATTTGGTAAAAGTTATTGTTATAATCATTGTAGCTGGGGCACCTGTCACTGGCACCAGGCAAATCACACCCATCCTCTTAGGTATCACATGCATCTGGTTTAAGTAACTGATTAGTAGGAGCTTGAACGTGCTGAACTAGCAACACGTTCACTGGTACTGTCCCCATTTTATTCAGAAAAGTCACTACTTATTTAATTTTCCCACTTTGTTTGACCTCATCAATGACAGCAGTGCCTGTGCATCTGAAGGTCATGTGCAATCGAGACAATGCTCTACTAACATCCCTCAGCATCAGGATTATCTACAGTACTCCAGGCACAGAAGGTTCTAAGTTCCCAGAACCCTAGGTGGGGAGTGCCATCTTGATTAAATGACCATACATCAGAAGTTTTCTTGAGAAGAGAAACATGTAACAGGTATAACCACAGAGACAAAGCGTCTGCAACAAAACGGCATTAATGGAACCTCTCGGAGTGAGAACGTGCATATTTTTACTCCAGTGAAGATAATCCTTGTCACTATGGGAAGTAGAATTAACAGTGCATTATCCGTACTCATGGATACATTTTCAAAACGCTTTGTCACCTTTTACAGAGCATTCAGCTTGCCCATTTGTTTGTACCAAACTACTGGCTCACTCTAGAGCAATCTCCAAAGAAATATCAATGCAGCATCAACTATAGAGATCTTCCCAAGACCTTCAGTGGCAAACGACAAACAATGCAATGCAAAGCAGCTATGCTTTGTATTAATCTCTGGTAGAGAGACCCTGTGAGACTGGCCATGAAGGACTGGCCATGAAGGAACTCCTTAGACTTCAAGAAGAGCAAATAAGCAAGACAAAGCACCCCTCTTAATGGTGGCATGCAGTAAGAATGGGAATTTAAGTGTGTGTATGTGTGTATGTGTGTATGTGTGTGTGAACTATACCAAGCATAACAAATTAACTATGCTCAACCAGCAACCTTGCAAAAGGTGAATGTCATATTTCAACGCTATTCCATGGGTTACTAGTTTTTGGTTCTCGATTTGATAACCTCCTATCAAATAGCATTGAGAGCGGATGAACATTAAAAGATTGCATTCAGCTGCAACCTGAGTTTTCCCAAGTCTAGCAGATTCTGCAAGATGTAATGGGAATGCCATAGCTCAGAGGTTCTTAAACCAGAGTGGAGACATTAACCTAATTGAAGTGTTACTTTTCATAAATGATATAATACTGTTGTGACCACCAGATCCACCAAGACTTCGAAGGAAGTATTTGGCCTATTTGTGCAAAAGTTAATTATTGGGCATTTTCACAATTCACCTTATGCTTTGAGTAGTGGCTGTAGAGAGCTGGCCTGGCTTGTAGTGGGTACCAATGGTACATACACCGTATGCCAGGTCCAGTTATCCCTTATTAGTAGAGTGTAGTAGTGTTCTAGCAGTTTAGGCTGATAGAGGTACAGCAGAGCAGCCAAGGCTGAACTAGGAGACATGCAAAGCTCATGCAATACCACTTATATCATATAGGTACTATATCATAAGAAAGACAATACTCATAGTTGCTAAAAATAAAGGTACTTTATTTTAGTGACAATGTGCCAAACATATCTCAGAGGATATACTCCCTTAGGAGGTAAGTAACATGCACAAAATATACACCACTAACCCAATCAGGTAAGTAAAACAGTCTGAAAGTAGTGCAAACACTGTAGAACACAATAAGATGCAATAGGCCTAGGGGCAACACAAACCATATACTAAGAAAGTGGAACGCGAACCACGAATGGACCCCTAGGCTAGTGTAGTGTGTAGAGAATCACTGGGAGTGTAAGAAAACACTAAGGGTGTAAAGGAGACCCCACCCCAAGACCCTGGAAAGTAGGAGTAAAGTACTACTATTTCCCCAGAAACACACTACATTTGTGATAAAGGATTTTGCAAGAACCACAACAGACTGCAAAGCACTGAAGACGGAGTCCTGGACCTGAAGACTGGCAAAGGAAGGGGACCAAGTCCAACAGTCACTTAAGTGTCCAGGGGGGGCAGGAGCCCACTAAACCCCGGATGAAGGTGCAAAATGGCTGCCTCTGGTTGGAAGAAGCTACAGGTTTTGCAACAACGAAAGGAGGTAGGAAGTTCTTCTTCATGCAGAAGATGTCCCACGGTGTGCTGGAGGATGCAGAGTTGTTTCCCTGGCAAAATACTACAAACAAGCCTTGCTAGTTGCAAGAGTCAGAGTTGGAGAAAAAGGGTGCTGCCTGAGCCCATGAAGGACCAGGATGTTGCCACTTGGGAGAGGAGACAGAGGGGGCCCTCAGCAACGTAGAGAGCCCTCAGGCAGGAAGGAAGCACCCACAGAAGTCCTTGAACATGGGTTCAAGAAGTCTGAACACGGCAGTCATCTCAACCCTGCAAAGAGAGGTCCCACGACACCGGAGATCAACTCAGGGAGCTGAGCATCGCAGGACGGAGTGCTGAGGACCTAGGCTCAGCTGTGCATGCAGCATTTCTTGGAAATGTGCATAGAAGCCCTTGTAGCTGCAGATCACACAGTGCAGTGCACAGGATTACTGTCTGGGGAGGGGAGGCAAGGACTTACCTCCTCCAAATGTGGACAGTTGGATCACTGGACAGTCTGGGTCACTTGGGTCCACCACCTGTGTTCCAGGGGTCACGCTCGTCAGGATGAGAGGGGACCCAGAGTAATGGTGAAGCTGAAGTTTGGTGCCTGCTGGAGCAGGAGGAAGATTCCGTTGACCCACTGGAGATTTCTTTGTGGCTTCCAGTGCAGGGTGAAGGCAGACAGCCCCCAGAGTGTGCACCACCAGGAAACAGTCGAGAAAGCCGGCAGGATTAGGCGCTGCAATGTCATTGGTAGTCTTCTGGCTACTTTGTTGCAGCTTTGCAGACGTCCTGGAGCAGTCAGCAGTCGATCCTTGGCAGAAGCTGAAGAGAGAAGTACAGAGGAGTCCTGCTGGATTCTTGCAAGTTGTAATCTGAGGAAAAGCCCACTGGAGAGACCCTAAATAGCCCTCAGAGGAGGATTGGCTACCTAGTCAGGTATGCACCTATCAGAAGGGGTTTCTGACGTCACCTGCTGGCACTGGCCACTCAGAGGCCTCCAGAGTGCCCCCACACCTCTGAAAACAAGATGGCAGAGGTCTGAGACACACTGGAGGAGCTCTGGGCACCATCTCTGGGGTGGGGATGGACAGGGGAGTGGTCACTCCCCTTCCCTTTGTCCAGTTTCGTGCCAGAGCAGGGACTGGGGTTCCCTAAACCGGTGTAGACTGGCTTATGCAAGGAGGGCACCATCTGTGCCCTTCAAAGCATTTCCAGAGGCTGGGAGAGGCTAACCCTCCCCAGCCTTTAACACCTATTTCCAAAGAGAGAGGGTGTAACACCCTGCTCTCAGAGGAAATGCTTTGTTCTGCCTTACTGGAACTGAGCTGCCCAGACCCCAGGAGGGCAGAACCCTGTCTGTGGGGTGGCAGCAACTGTAGCTGCAGAGAAAACCCCAGAGAGTTGGTTTGGCAGTACTTGGGGTCCATAGTGTAGCCCCAAGGATGCATGGAATTGACTCCCCAATACAAGATTTGGATTGGGCGGACAATTCCATGATCTTAGACATGTTACATGGCCATTTTCGGAGTTACCATTGTGAAGATACATATAGGTATTGACCTATATGTAGTACATGCATGTAATGGTGTCCCCGCACTCACAAAGTCCGGAGAAATGGCCCTGAACTATGTGGGGGCACCTTTGCTAGTGCAAGGGTGCTCTCACACGTAATAATTTTGCACCTAACCTTCAGCAAGTGAAGGTTAGACATGTAGGTGACTTATAAATTACTTAAGTGCAGTGAAAATGGCTGTGATATAACGTGTGCATTATTCCACTCAGGCTGCAGTGGCAGTCCTGTGTAAAGGTTTGTCAGAGCTCCCTATGGGTGGCAAAAGAAATTCTGCAGCCCATATGGATCTCCTGGAACCCCATTACCGTGGGTACCTAGGTACCATGTACTAGGGAATTATAAGGGTGTTCCAGTATGCCAATTGAAATTGGTAAATGTAGTCACTAGTCTATAGTGACAAATTTAAAGGCAGAGAGAGCATGAGCACTGAGGTTCTGATTAGCAGAGCCTCAGTGACACAGGTAGGCACTACACAGGTATATACATTCAGGCCACAAACTATGAGCACTGGGGTCCTGGCTAGCAGGATCCCAGTGAGACAGGCAAAAACATACTGACACACATGTAAAATTGGGGGTAACATGCCAAGAAAGATGGTACTTTCCTACAGTGGCTCATTGTCAGATTCCAAAAACCTCAAAACAGACAGTCAGACTTTGCTTCAACCTTCCAAGTGAAAGCACAACAGATTTTTAATCACTACACTTACTCCCTGTTTCCACCAGGTCAAATCGAAGATCATGTGTAAAATCCATGAAGCATATTGGGGGACGAGCCCTACATACCTACAAAAACTGAGCCCTCACTAAGCCCCAACCAGAGATTGCCACTTAGGGCCTCATTATGACTTTGGCAGTCATTTCGGAAGACCACTGTGGTGACGGCCGCCAAAAGACCGCCATGTTGGTGGTAATCCGACCACAGCATTAAGAGTCACACACTGAAGACTGTCACAAAACAGCCACAAATCCGACACCACCAGGACACAAGGGGGCGGGAAAGAGGCAGTTCCTTCACCAGCACAGCCAGCCCGACAACTTTCCACCTACCAGATTGCGAACCACAAATCACCACAGTGGTTCTTCAGTGGCAGAAAACCATTGGCGGTACGAACTGCTGCACTCCAAAACTCACTTCAGCCAGGACACAACAACAAATTGGATAGTTCGAATACCCCACACCAGACACACATACGCACACCAGACACACCTACTCACTGCACTGTATAACACAACCCCACACAACCCATAAATCCTTTGCTACCAAACTGACATTCACAGGCAGCGAGGACAAAAAAACTTACGATTTAGCACTTGTACACCATAGGCACATTTACACTTCCCACTAAGCACACACCACACAACTGCACGAATAACACAATGCACACATAACAAGTACATGCAAACACCACAACCAACCATCACATACAACAAAACACCCCACTCCGCCATGCACCCTACACTGCACCCTTACACACACAACACCCACCCCCACCCACAACACAACCACCACCATGTCCTGACAAACGCACCCACCCTTCACAGACAATGAGTTGAGAGTCATGGTCGATAAAATTGTCAGGGTAGAGCCACAACTGTTTGGAGCACAGGTGCAGCAAACATCCATTGCCAGGAAAAGTGAGTTATGACAGAGAATTGTCGAAAGGGTGAACTCAGTAGGTAACCATCCACACAAAAGGGAGGATATCAGGAAGAGGTGGAGCAACTTACAGAGGAATGTGTGTTCCATGGCATCATATCATCAGATTGCAGTGCAGAAGACTGGCAGTGGACCCACACCTCCTCCCCCAGAGTTCACATCATGGGAGGAGGAGGAGGTCCTGGATATCCTGCACCCAGAGGGCCTGACTGAAATACCTGGAGGACTGGACTCTAGTAAGTAACTACCACTCTCCTGACACACATTCGGCCTGTCCAGCATGCTTCCACACCACCCAAACACTCCCCAATTCACTCTATCTCCCACTACACCACCCACTAATCACTTAATGCACCTCTCCTGCATGCCACACCACCACCCAGCCGCAATGCCCACACAGTCCCTGGCAAGTGTACGGATAGCAGTGCCAATAACAAGCACTATGCCTCCCAAAATGCACTAGCCCATCTACATCAAAACCTACAATGTGCACTTCACATCCCATTTCTTGCATGTGTGACTATTGTACTAGCTAAACCAACTGGATGCCTCGGCTGAAGACCACTACATGGCAATGACAGCAATGCAATGGTACAACACAACGGCAAACAAGGCCAAACCCAGATACAGCACTGTCACCAAACCTAATGGCCAACTAGCCAGATCAACAACCCTGAAATGGACTGATCATGGGCTTGAAAGTAAGAACCCAAACTCCATGTACAATGTGCACAGACAAGACAAGCAACCTTGCCAACACACATACCCTCCTTCCACTTGGACACCATGCTGCAATGTACAGCCATTCCCACTCACATCTAGAAAGCCTGATTTGTCACGAGCTAACAGGGCACACCTGTCATGTGAATCATCACACAGGACCTGAGCTTACCCAACGAGCAAAAATTACTTGGCCTGATTGACACCAACCTTAATGGAGTGCTGCATCTGTCATTGCCATTGCTAGGAATCAAGTTAAGTCACAGTATGCATCAGACAAAGAGATTACCAACCACACTTCCACCATTTAACTCTCTCTCACTCCATTCACAAGTACCCCTGCCAGTACCACCATTAAGAGGATACCAGAGTCAGCCAGTCCCCCTCAGAATGAAGGCCCCAGTGAGGACAATGCCTCTGGATGTCTGGAAATTGATGACCTACCTGGCCCATCTGTGACACCTGGTCAGTCTACCACTCCTTGCCTCACACTGCCCACATTAGCCCCCGACCCAGTGGCATCAATATCTCAGCCAAACCTTTGTCCTAAGGACAGGTCAATCAGTTGTGTTCCCCACAGTACACGGACCTGAGTCTATCCCTCATACCCAAGAAAGTGAGGGCCCTGGTAACATTGGGAGTGGGCACACCGTGCCAGGGGCACAGGCACATGGGGACAGGGGGTGTCGAAGGGAACCTGTGGGCCAGAGGATGATGCACCCAAGAGAGTCAACTGACCAGCAAACCATCTCCCAATCCAAGGACAGGATGGGCCAGATCCTTACCATGTTGGGGAAAAACCAAAGGCTGCAGAGGGAATACCACCAGGAGGTCATGCAGCAGTAGCAGGCCCACAGTGCCACCATGGCTTCCACTGCAGGGGTGCTCAGGGACCTTAACACCCTGCATGCTTCCTCCACCAGCAGGCCCCTTCCACTAGACACATCACATCTGAGCCTTACATATCTGTTGCAGATAGTGGGATGGAGGCCCTGCCAGGGGAACCACAGGCCTCTGGCACCACTCCCTCTGTAGCTGAAGAACCCCCCGCAAACATGGACGTCCATCCGGACATCTGTCTGGAGCAGATGCCAAGACCAAATCCACTGCCAGGAAGTGAAACTCTCCTGATTTCTCTCCCTTGTGTGCAACTGAGACACCCTGTTGACTGTTCAATTACATTATTCCATTTCCCATGGCCCTTGGACACTGGACCTGTGCTACTTACAGCCGTGCCACCTACTCTCAGGATTGCAATCTTCCATGACCCCACTCATCACCTGTCTGTCACATTATACACCATATATTTATAAATCACATTTCCCAGGTATGCCCAAAAAACTATATTTATCACAGCAACTGCATATGTGTCTTTTTTTAAACATATACCAATGTTATGTCTGCAAATATTTATGTGGTTCTGGCCCTCTACCCAACAGGCAGTATAATAGACAACAGAGGGAGGCATCCTCTGCAGGAGACACAGTACAACAGATATGGTCCAGGACAGATGTAAGGGAGTCACTATTCCAGCCACAGACTAGAGAATAGTCACTTAACCAACCTGCAAAAGAGACCATACCAGAGAGTTCCACTAGGATAGAAGGCATTGTGCCACACAAAGCACATATGCAGTACATAGTTGTCCTGGCCAGTGTAGATTGCCACAGAAGCAGGGCACAACATATATTATTTCTACATCACCCGTCTCAGGAAATTCATTACAAATCACGGTAGTTGGCATCTGTCATGTGCAAAAATCTATTCTGTAAACAGTTACCAAAGGCTAAAGACCACGAATGCCTCAAGCCATAGGTAGCAGAGGCATTGATTGACATTACACAGTCAGTCGGTGGAATGACATGCAAATAGGAAAATGCAGGACACATAGCTCAATACAGGTCTGTCCATAGGAGATGCGAATCTAGCAACCTCCACTGAGTACACATGGTGGAGAAGATACATTTTAACTCAACACCTAATATTCAAACAGTCATCTCCCCCAACACACACATAGGGATAGGAACACATTACAACACCACTGATGATTCAAATGAGGATCTTTGTCACCAATCAGTGTGGATATACAACACTTGCAACTACACAGTCAGCCTACCTGTATGTTACTGGAAGTACTGATTGATGAGCCCAGTCCTAGAGTCAGCTGCACCGTCCTCATCTGCCTCTTCATCACTTTCCATGTCTGCATTACCAGCCACTGGTCCAGCTGCCTCCTCATCATCAGCTAGCAATGCTATCTGACTTCTCAGGGCAAGACTGTGGCGCATGCAGCAGGCAACTATGATCTGGCATACCTTTTGGGGAGTGTAGAGGAGGGCACCTCCAGAGACGTCCAGGCACCTGAATCTGGCTTTCAGAAGGATAAATGTCCTTTCGATTACACACCTCGTCATGTTGTGGGCCTCATTGAAAAGGAGTTCCCCTTCCATGGCATGGTACCTCACTGGTGTCAACAGCCAGGGAAGGTTAGGATAGCCAGAGTCACCAGTGTGCACAAAGGTAGGACCTGTTACAATACAGGTACAATCACAGGGAAGAATGTGATGACGTGCAATAACAGAGACACACATCCAAATGAATACATACCAATAAGCCAAGCCCTCTCTGTGTGTAGTCGTGCCATCATGTGTGGGACATTGCTGTTTCTCATAATGAAGGAGCCATGCACAGATGCAGGAAATTTAGCTGTCACTTGTGAGATGTACTGGTCTGCCAGACACACCACCTGAACATTAATCAAGTGGTAGTTCTTCCTGTTTCTATACACTTGTTCATTGGCACTGGGAGAGGCCTAGGCTATATGGGTGCCATCAGTGGCCCCTATCACATGAGGGATGTGCCCATATCATAAAAGTCTGCCTTCACATAGGCCTAATCCGCATGTTGGGGGAACCTGATGTAGCTGTCCAGGTGTTTAAATAAAGCACACAGCACATCCTTCAACACAAGACTGAACATGGGGTGTAGCACTGACAGGACTTGTACTGTGGGAGGGGTGGCATAGGGATTGCGTATGGCAGGCAATAGATCAGGCTCCAACTGGGTACATAGATCCATGATGGTCTGATGATTCCGACGATAGGTCTGGATGATATACCTGTCCTTCAGGTTTGCAAGGTCAACTAGTGGACGGTGCACTGGTGCATGTGTCAGAATCATCTGTGGCATTCCCCAAGGATCCTCGCTCAGCCCCACGCTCTTCAACGTTTACATGGCCCCCCTCGCCTACATCGCACAAGCTCACCACATCAACATAGTTTCCTACGCAGACGACACTAAGCTCATCCTCTCCCTCACGAAAGGCCCTACAACTGCAAAGAACAACCTCCACAACAGACTTCACGCTATCGCCAGCTGGATGGAATCAAGCCTCCTCAAGCTAAACACAGACAAGACAGAAATCCTCATCTTTGGCACCAACCCCTCAGCTTGGAATGACTCCTGGTGGCCCACCTCCCTAGGAACCGCGCCCTCACCCACCACCCACACACGCAACCTAGGCTTCATCTTGGACTCCACACTCAGCATGACTCAGCAGGTCAATGCCATCTCCTCTTCCTGCTACAACACTCTCTGCATGCTCTGCAAAATCTTCAAGTGGATTCCCATCGAAACCAGGAAAACTGTCACCCACGCCCTGGTCAGCAGCCGATTGGACTACGGAAACGTCCTATATGCAGGAATAACAACCAAACTCCTAACAAAGCTGCAAAGAATTCAGAACGCATCTGCCCGCCTCATTGTGGACATCTCACACCGCAACCACATTTCCCCCCAGCCCAGAGACCTTCACTGGCTACCAGTATCAAAGAGGATCACCTTCAAACTCCTCATCCACGCACACAAGGCCCTCCACGACCCAGGCCCAGCCTACCTCAACGACAGACTCACCTTCCACACCCCCACCCGCAATCTTCGCTCCGCCAGCCTCACCCTCGCCTCCATCCCCGCATCAGCCACACCACTGCCGGAGGAAGATCCTTCTCTCACCTAGCCGCCAAGACCTGGAACTCCCTACCGCTCCACCTTTGCCAGACCCAAGACCTCTTGACAATCAGGAAACGCATCAATACATGGCTCTACGACCAGTAGCTCCCCCCCCCCAGCGCCTTGAGACCCTAACGGGTGATTAGTGCGCTCTATAAATCCTTGATTGATTGATTGAATAAATCTCCTCATGGCAGGGTATCTAGGATAGAGAGGAAAAAATGTACAAAGTGATAAGCACTTCATACATGTAAGCATAACATGCCATCATTGTGCACACCTAACACTGTACACTGCACAGGACAGTTGGAAGTGACCTAAGTCCACCGGTATATGTTGTCATGGCGGTAGGTAGTCGCAGCCGCCGTGCAACTTCCCATTAGTTTACATTGCTGCCTATGGGGGACTGGGGCCAATGGGGATCACTGCTGGCAGTGACGGTGCAGTACGTGGCGGCCGTGACCACCATTTCTTGCAGCCTTGCTCACTTGACTCGTGACACTCTTGCAAGCAAGACCTCCATGACATGAGCTGCTATGTACTGTCTTTGGGAGCCATCATGCCACATCCTGCAGTTGATAGGGCCCCTGCCTTCACCCCAGAAGAGCTGGAGAAGCTTGTGGAAGGGGCCATCCCACTGCATGGAAAGCTGCATGAGGCATCAGAGGAGCAGGTGAGCCCAATTCCATAGTCATGTGTGATAGGGGTGTGTGTGATGCTGAAAGGGGTAAGTGTACTGGGGAGGGAGTACATGCATGCAGGGGGCATGGAGTTAAGATGTGTGAGCCAAAAGGAAGGGTGTGTGTGGGCACTTGGTGAGTCAGATGTGCATTGTCACTGCTGTTGATATGGTGTACATGACTTTCTCCATCTGTCTGTGTCATATATGCAGGTGAACGCCCATCAGAAGAAAGGGATCTGGCATGCCATCACCAAGCAAGAGCAGAGCCTGGGGGTCCACATCCGGTGGAGCACCCATTGCAGAAAGTGGTGGAAGGACCTGAGGTGCTGGGCCCAGAAGACCGCAGAGGCCCAGCTGGGGATGTCCTCCGAGGGAAGGAGGGGTGCCCGTCGGACTGTGACCCCCCCAATGGTCTGCATTTTGGCAATGGCCTACCCTAAGGTGGATAGGTGATTGAGGGCAGCACAGCAGCCACAAGGGGGTGAGTCCTGACTGTATCCTGGGACTTGGCTGGGCTTAAATGGGATCAGGTGCCTCACTGCAGGCAATATGACATTGTAGTAATAGCATTCTGTTTTTCATCTATTGTAAATGGATATTATGCACGCATGCTGAAGATAATTTGTAGATGTTTTGGCATGGTTTACTATCAGTGGATGTACATCTCCCATTTCTAGACCTCTCTGTGTCTGGAATGTTGAAATGGTCTAATGACATAGACACATGTGTGACTCCATCCTGACTATACAATGGATGTGGGTATTAGTATCACCCTGAGTATTGAGTATGACCAGCTCCATCCGTCTGCATTTGTGGCTCTGAGATGTCAGTCCACTCCCTTATGTGTGGAATACCTGTATATGCTACTGTGTGACTCTCGTTTTCTCACAGGAATTAGATACATCTTGTACTGGTAATGGTGTTGACTGAATGTGGGGCTGCCATTACAGTTCCACCACATATTAGGCCTTCATGGGACAGGATTATTGGCTTGATAGCTGTACAATTAAATGCAAAAGAGGGACAGGGAGATTAATGGTCCAGTGTACAGTCTCCCAAATAACCTAATACAAAGAAAGGTACACTGTTCCATACGGCATCCAACCTATTAGGGTTGTCGGAAGGAAAGAGCGAATGAAATCAGAGATACAAAGGAGTATCAGGAGAGCCCTCAAGCACCCACTAGGGTGACCTGTTTCATCATTGGGCTATCTCCACGTCAGACCGGTGCTGCAATGTCTGGCGGACCGCCCCCCAATGGGGGTGGTACTCTACAGAAGGCAATTTGCCAGATGAAGGTCTGGAATAAGAACTGACTAGAAGAGTAAAAAAGGATGTGTGAGTGAAGGAGAGTGAGGATAAAAATAAAAATGGCTCTGAGCCTAAAACATCATTTTAATGTATCAGGGAAAAGGTTCAGGCCAAGATTAAAAACATTCAGAGTGTTGGCGGGGATAATGTCCTGCTATACTCTATAAAGAAGGAAGGCTAGTACACCTAATCCTGTCTATTGTATGGTCAACATGTTTTGCGTCTTTTTTGGGTCAAAAAATGATCCTGTGATGCTTCGCCAGGACCCGGAAACTACTTCTCCTATTCAAAAAATTAAAACATGAAGTGCTGAGGTGTCACTTACAAGTTGAAGACAATTTGTCAAAGTCAGTAGGTCAATCAGTCGCCCTGCATGAAAGTAGAAAACAAGTACAAATTAGTGCCAACGTGCAAATAAGCGCCTGAAAGGGTGTACTCACAATACACAGCAAACAACCCCCAAAAAGTGCCACGTAAAAAAAGGGAACTGATGTTTAACAAGTGTTACATTTCTGATTTTTTCATGAACATGGCGACCATTTTAATCTGTTTGTGGCGCTCCCCTGATGACCTGCTAGGTTTCGACATATTGACATGCATTGTTTCTTCACTATGTTGTTTTTACATGTAGTATCACCTCCTTGGTCGAGGCTAGCGCCTTCCTAGGGAGCTCTATCTTGAATGTGGGATGGTAAGCCTTTTTCCCTTTTTTAATCTTACAAGCCCCCTCAATCCTTGATAATGAAGGCTCTAATCCCACGGGAAGTCTCAAAAAGGATTGGGACAAACTCTCCTCTTTAAAACGTGAACTCATCAAGACCATAATGCACGGTACCATAATGACAGAATACTTCTTCGAGCAAACATTGATCCCAATGGCCTCCTGGTATCCAATATGCCTAGGATTTTCCTACACAATCTGGCGTTCAGGAAAGATTGGGCACAGATCGCATGGAAATGTACCAGAGACTGGCTGGTTTTGATCATTAACTCCTCAAAACGTCTAGCGGAGTCCATTATGGTACAAATTAATTGCATAGAGAGCACCATAAAAACGACTATTACGTTGTCATCATTTAAGAGCCGCCTCCTTGAGATCAATACAGAACTCAATGAGACAAAAGAGTTCTTAACTCAACAGAAGATCTCAAAATTACAAAAAGACATCAGGAGGTTTGATCGAGAAAAGGTATACCCTTATATCAAGGATGATTATGATGCGGATGCTCAATCCCGGTCATCTGATGATTCTTCTGTGTCCAACAACAAAAAAACTCGCAATTACAGCAGCAGCTCTTCATCTGACGGATGGAGCACTGACGACAGCATGCAACCACCCTTCTACAACCAACCCCAATACCCCCCTAACCAACCATTCTTTTGGCAACCACCATACCCCTTCTTTCAACCTCGCCCTATGTTACCTTATGGGCCTTTTTTAGGCCAGGGCAGAGTAAGAGGAAGAAGGAGAGGGAGAGGCAGAAGGGGTTAAAAGGAACAGAGAAGAACCACAAATGGTCACTCTGAGTCAGGGCAAGAACCCCCCGTTGAGGACCTAGTGGTCAATTTATCTGACAGACGACTCACAGTAGATGAATCAGCAGCCCTGAACAAGGGCCTAGGTTTTGTCCCGACTCCCTCTGAAGATCTTTTCCGGTTGAACTGTGAAATTTCCCAGTTCTTTAGGAAAATACGACTACACTTTTTCTTCCTGGAATGCCCTATGACAACCATCCACTTTTGTTCCTCCACCACACTCTATCCCAATTGAAGTACTGGCTTTTGAAAAAGCTGTCATGGCGGATCTTGGGACCATCCCCCCTAAACAATCATTTGTGAATTTATCAACCACGGAGAGAAAGGCCTTAAAAGATCTATCTCTGGATCAATCAATAGTTATAAAACCGGCAGACAAGGGAGGTGCGATCGTTATTATGAACACCTCTGACTATAGGCAGGAATGCCTACGTCTTCTGAGTGATACAACTCATTATGCCCCCCTTGTCCGTGATCCTACCAATGATCTTCAAACCAACATCAGGAGTATGATCGAGGAGGCCCGTAACAATTTGTGGATCTCCCCCAAAGAAGCGGAGTTCCTCGATACGACGCATCCTCGCGTTCCATACTTCTATTGTTTACAGAGGATACATAAAGGTACTTTACCCCCCCGGGACGTCCCATTGTATCAGGCATCGGCTCAGTATTAGAACCCTTCTCTGTTTTCTGTGATTCCTTTCTTCAACCTTTAGTCAAGCACTTTTCTCAAGGATACGACACACATTCTGAATCTTATAGAAAATATCAACTCTCTAACCCAAGTTCAAGCCCTCATCACCTTGGATGTAGAGGCTTTACATACCAATATTCCTCAGGAGGCCACTCTACAAGTGGTGGAGTCAGCTCACCTTGCTACCTCTTGGTCATCTCCGACTCCGGTCCACTTTGTGATGCAATGTGCAACTCTAGCTATGAAAAGGAATTTCTTTCAATTTGAAGATGCCCTGTTCCATCAGATTCAAGGGACATCAATGGGTAGTACATTTGCACCCAGTCTGGCTTGTTTATATATGTTCAATTTTGAGAAATTGTTCATATTACAACCATCCAATCCTTTTCATGAGAACATCACCTTGTGGCGAAGGTATATAGATGATATTCTGACTGTTTGGAAAGGGCCATATGAAACTATAGACAATTGTACCCAATGGGTTAACACTCTGGACCCCTTTTTGAGATTTACTGCTCATTATTCATCTATACAAATTTCCTTTCTGGACCTTGTCATCAAGATAGATAATGGCAAACTTATCACCAGTACCTTTCACAAGGGTACTGATCGTAATAGTTTACTTCTATATGATAGCCATCACCCTAAGGCCCTGCGTGACAACTTACCTTTTGGACAGTTTCTTAGGCTACGTCGTAACTGTAGCTCCATCCAAGCCTTTGACATCCAGTCCTGTGACCTTAAACAGAAACTCCTTGACCGACATTATCCTAAAAATGTCATTAATCCTGCTTACAAAAGAGCTTGGAACAACCACAGAGATGCTCTCCTGACACCTGTACTTAGAGAACCGGGTAAACGTTTGACATGCGTCTCTACCTTTACCCCGTTGTCCAACTCTATTAAGAAACTTATTAATAAACGTTGGAACATCCTACAGAGTGGTGGTGTTCAGATTCCGAGGCCCCTTTTTGCTTTTAAAAGATCTCCTAATATACGAGATTTAGTTGTCCACACTCGCCCCCGGTCACATCCCGATGTGGATAAGCAAACTACTCTATGGAACTTACCTCCGGTTATTGGGCATTATCCGTGTGGTTCCTGCAATGTCTGTCCTCTCACTAAACGTATTGATAGAGTAGACCTTGATCACTTTGGCACCTGGTATCTGAATAAACATACAAACTGTAACACCCCCCAGTGTATTTACCTGATTTCCTGTCCCTGTGATCTGAAATATATTGGGATGACTACTCGTCCTGTTAAACAACGTATCAATGAACACCGGAGCAACATCAGATGCTCACGCATTACAACTAAACTCAGCTCACATTTTTTAGAAGCCAAACATGGTCCTGATGACATGTGGTGGATTGTTCTACAGGTGGCGAGAAACAATGATAAGGATCCCAGTCTCCTATTTAGAACAGAACAATGTTGGGTGTTCAGACTTAAAACCTACAGTGAGGGTCTTAATGATGAGATTCCTTGGAATTCTATAACTATCTAGAACCTGCTAGCACTAAAATACAATCTTTTTGATTTATCATCATATTTCTATTCTTAACTGCCTTGGGTTCCTATGTGATACATACACATTCCTGCGACCCCTGACTAAACACCGCCATATCGTCACTTGTGGGGACTTTTGTCCTCTTCTTTTCTGTATGCTAATATTTACTTGGCATTTTTATTATTACTATTTTTCTGAGTATAGATATACACTATTTACCTGGTTGTGTAATTTTTCACTGAGTGCATACAGTCGTCTTAGGCATCTCTATATGTCCATGACTATCTGACTACATCTACTTAGATGGACTGTTAGATATACACTATTTACCTGGTTGGGCAATTTCACACTGACTCCATACAGTTGTCTTAGGCATTTCTGTATGTTAATGACTATTTAACTACATCTATTATGATGGTTGTTTTTCTAACACACTTGGCTTTGCCTGTATTTCAAAATTTTTTGGACATCTTTGGATTATGTTTATTAACATGTCTGAGAGTTCCAGGGCCTCCGATATTGCATTGTTATGCACCAGGATCCTCCAACTTGCCTTTCAGAGCCCGTTTAAAAATGGCCAATATTGCATTATTATGCACCAAGATCCTCCAACTTGCCTTTCAGAGCCTGTTCAAAGATGGCCGACAGGCCAGGATAGTAGTCCTTTTTTGATTATTATGATCCGGAACAACCAGCTGGTTGTTTCCGGATCAAGATGCATGAGGCGTCTCATTAGCAACATAAAAAGCGCCTGAGGACGCCGCTCGAGCATCTACAGGCGCGCAGTTTCGGGGCAGGTTTACCGCGACCTCGGAGGAAATTACTAGTAAGTTATTTAGAAGACGTGGGGGCTCTGTAACCCGCCCCTACCTCTCCTTGCATTGCTATCTGGTTCCCGTTCTGTGTGGGTGAGAATAAGGGGCTGATTCTGACCTCGGCGGTAAAATGCCCTTACCGCCGGTCATAAGACCGCCATAACACCGCCGCGGCCGCGGTCAACCGCCACGGTCATTCTGACCCACAACGGCCAAACCTCCAAAAATCCGTCCTCCACTGCAGCCCGCCACATCGGCGGGCAGCGATAAACTGGAGATGACCAAACCTCCACCGTCACGCCAACAGAAATACGCCCATGCCATTACGACCCACGAATCCACACGGCGGTCATTCAAACGCGGTATTCCATTGGCGGTACACACCGCCGCGGTCAGAATACACACACATCACCAAAACACAGCCACATTGGACAATTTGAAATACACACACCTGATACACATACACACACCACTGCGACCATAATTACTGAGAGAAGGAGAGAGAGACACAGCAGACAATCCATAGCAAGACACACTGAGGCACACTACACCATCACACACACCACATAGTAGCACAAAGGACCACACACCAACATACTCATCATCACATACACCACCCCACACCTCACCCACACCACCCCATGGCACCCCAAAGGCACCCACGCTTTTCGGACCAAGAACTCCGGGTCATGGTGGAGGAAATCCTAAGAGTGGAACCCCAGCTCTTCGGCTCGCAGGTGCAGCACACCAGTATAGCCAGGAAGGCGGAGCTATGGCAGCGGATCGTGGACAGGGTCAACGCGGTGGGACAGCATCCCAGGAATAGGGAGGACATCCGCAAAAGATGGAACGACCTACGGGGGAAGGTCCGATCGATGGTCTCCAGGCACAACATCGCGGTCCAGAAGACTGGCGGCGGACCCCCACCCACCCCTCCCGAATTTACATCGTGGGAGCAAGAGGTCTTGACCATCCTGCATCCTCAGGGCCTCGCAGGAGTAGCCGGAGGAATGGACTCTGGTAAGTCCCATCTCAACTACTATATCCCCCCCACCCCACCAGCATGCCAACCCACACCCCCACCCTCACCCCCAACCCCCCAGCACATATCCTCCCTGACAATGTCTCACCAGCACAACCCACCCATCCCAACACCAACTCCTGCATGCCAACACAAATCATGGGCACCCATCACCTATGCATGACCACTGCACTAACCCCTCCCCCCACTAAATACCCTCACAACACCTCCCTCAAGGGAATGCCTGCACTGGGGAACAAGGGCACCCATAACACGCACGCTATTGCACACACAGAAACAATAACCAAACTCTCTTACCCCATGCAGGACCCGAACGACAACACACCAGCCAGGAGGGTCCAGAAGTGTCCATCCCACCACCGGAACAGGCCCACACTGAGGATAGCAGC
Organism: Pleurodeles waltl; assembly: GCF_031143425.1. Taxonomy (NCBI): domain Eukaryota; kingdom Metazoa; phylum Chordata; class Amphibia; order Caudata; family Salamandridae; genus Pleurodeles; species Pleurodeles waltl. Next base: position 933,695,813 of record NC_090440.1, on the reverse strand, counting down.
TCTGTCGACAGTGAACCTGATGACCAGCCCGGACCATCGGGGACCTCTGGGCAGTCGGTTCCCCTCAGGCAGCCACAGGCCACACCAGACCCGACCCCCTCTGCCGACACCAGCACAGCTCCCACCCAGCGGGCCCATGCCTCTGTCTCTAGGACAGCTCATTCAGCGGTGTGTCCGCCACTACAGGGCACCCAGGCTAACCCAACACCCCAACAACAACAGGGACCTGGGGGCAGTGGGAGCGGGCACACCGGCCAGGGGACAGAGGCCGGGGGAAACCGGGCAGCTCGGAGGGCTGCTGTGCGACAGGGGGGGGAGGAGAGGCCCAGGGAACCCACTCTCCAAGAGGCCCTCACCACCATCATGGCAGCCTACCACCACTCCCAAGAAACGATGGCGACGGTACTGGCCAGGTTCACTGAGATCCAGGCACAGCAGGAAGAACGCTACATGGGGTTCAGGGAGGAGCTGAGAATCATCGGGACCGCAATAGGGACCATCGTCCTGGCCCTCCACAGGATAGAGGACGCGTTGTGGGACCATGGTGCACCACACAGGGCCCCTGTCACTAGGCCGGACCAGGAACAGCCTACCACCTCCGCCGGCGCTAGTGGACAGGAGGTCCCAACACCTCGACAGCCCCCCAGAACCCCACCTCCTGCTGAAGAACAACCACCCCGTAAGAGGAGCCTGAGACCAAAGAAAAAGACAGAGTAGGATGTCAAGACCCCCGCCAGCAGGACATACCCCCTGAACTCTTCCCACTGTCCCACATTGCCACCCTGTCCAACCATGAACTGCCTATGCTCCATCCTTCCCCAGGCAAAAGAACAATGCACCTGTGAGACTGAGAACTGGACTCTGCCATGGATATTCCTCCACCCCCACCCATCACCCTTATAATCACATGTACCGATATCTAGCACTGTAAATAAATCACATTTTGCACACAAATCTGTTTTGAGTCATGCTGTCTTATTAACAAATGTATTACATATCACTGTTCAATTTCTGTTCTGTCAATTAGTCATGACAACATACCAATGTCAATACGCTGTATTTCATGGGCGAACCAAGCAGAAGTCAGGTACTGAGTCAGACAGCACTGAGAAGGGAAGGGAAAGGCAAAAATTACTGAAAAACATCTGTGGGGAACTACAGAAAGTACAGATGCAGGAGGCTAGAAGCAATTGGGAAATGGCGTGGGTGATTCTTACCTGGGTGTCACTGGAAATACTGTTGTATCACTCTATCCCTATTGTCTGTGTCGTCCTCTGGGTCTTCCTCCTCTTCACTCTCCACAGGCTCCACGGCTTCTACAACACCACCATCTGGACCATCCTCCTGCAGGAAAGGCACCTGGCGTCGCAAAGCCAGGTTGTGAAGCATACAGCAGGCCACGATGATATGGCACACCTTCTTTGGTGAGTACATTAGGGATCCACCAGTCATATGCAGGCACCTAAACCTGGCCTTCAGGAGTCCAAAGGTTCGCTCAATCACCCTCCTAGTACGCCCATGGGCCTCATTGTAGCGTTCCTCTGCCCTTGTCCGGGGATTCCTTACTGGGGTCAGTAGCCACGGCAGGTTGGGGTAACCAGAGTCACCTATTAGCCACACACGTTGTCTCTGTAGCTGCTCCATCACATAGGGGATGCTGCTATTTCGCATCACATACGCGTCATGCACTGACCCTGGGAACTTGGCATTTACATGGGAGATGTACTGGTCAGCCAAACAGACCACCTGGACATTCATCGAATGATAATTTTTTCGGTTTCGGTACACCTGCTCATCGTCTTTTGGGGGTACCAAAGCCACATGGGTCCCATCAATGGCACCAATGATGTTGGGGATATGTCCAAGGGCATAGAAATCACCCTTCACTGTAGGCAAGTCACCCTCCTCGGGGAAAATGATGTAGCTCCGCATGAGTTTCATCAGGGCAGACAACACTCTGCTCAAAATCTTAGAAAACATAGGCTGACACATTCCAGATGACATGGCCACTGTGGTCTGGAATGACCCACTGGCCAAAAAATGGAGGACTGACAAAACCTGCACCAGAGGGGGAATCCCTGTGGGTTGGCGGATGGGGGACATCAGGGCTGGCTCCAGCTGGGCACACAGTTCATGGATAGTGGCACGGTCAAGTCTGTATCGAAGTATTATATGGCGTTCTTCCATTGTCGACAGGTCCACCAGCGGTCGGTACACGCGAGGATTCCTCCTTCTCATCGCAAGTCCCAGCGGACGGTGCCTAGGAAGGACAACATGGAGCACAGAGTCAGCCAAAACACAGGTACGTACAGACAGCTTGCACAGTTAAAGAATGGCAATGGGTTGAAAGGCGTGTATGTGTGGCAATGCAAGGCCTAGGCATGTGTGTCGCAGTCAAAATTAAGCCATGTGGGCCCTTGAAATGGCGGCTGCCTGACCTGTGAAGTGGGACAATGGGATGTGAGGTCAATGCGCTGGCGGGGCACACCGTGGCGGTAGGCGGTCGCAGACCGCGGCGCAAAGCCGCATTGGTTAACATTGAAGCCTATGGGTTTCAGGAGCCAATAACGAAGTGCGCCGGCGGTCGCGGTACGCACCGCCGCGGTACGCACCGCCGCGGACGTGACCGCCATTTTCTATCTGCTTAATCACTCGAGACCTGATCATCCACAGGAGAGGACCTATACTGCAAGTGCTGCTGTGACCTCGGTCTGGAAGATACAATGGCTGCTGCGACTGGGGAAAGGGCCCCTGCCTTCACGTCTGAAGAGTTGGACAAGCTCGTGGATGGGGTCCTCCCCCAGTATGCGCTACTCTACGTTCCTCCAGACCAACAAGTGAGTACACCGGGTGCTAATGGAATGGGCTATGCCTGTGTGGATTGGGGTGGATGTAAGTTGGTGGGGTGGGGGGCGAATGAGGAGTGCAACGCCCGACAGATGCGAGCATGTGCCATATGGCAAAGTGGGTGGGGGGGGCCAATTACATCTAACATGCAGGTCATTGATGAGTTCCTCCTTTCCACCCTGTACATGTCTAATAGGTCAGCGCCCATCAGAAGATCGACATTTGGCGTGCCATCGCCAAGGAAGTCCGGACCTTGGGGGTCCACAACAGACGGGGCACCCACTGCCGCAAGAGGTGGGAGGACATCCGCCGCGGAACAAGGAAGACCGCAGAAACACTGCTGGGGATGGCCTCCCAACCTAGGAGGGGTGCCAGTCGCACCATGACCCCCCTGATGTCCCGGATCCTGGCGGTGGCCTACCCTGAATTGGATGGGCGCTTTAAGACATCACAGCAGACACAAGGGGGTGAGTATCAGCACATTCTCCTATCTTTCTGCGCAGTGGAGGCGTCTGGGTGGGGGAGGAGGGCTGTGGGTGACATTAGGCCAGGGCGCTTTCTGTAGTGTAGTCCTCTCCCTTAGGCATGGCCCTGTGCCCCCGGCCCCCACCTCGGTAGGGTGACAAGTACAGCCATTGAAGGTCCAGCATCTCCCATGTGCGCGTTTGACGTCTCTTGGCCTGTTGTCTTAGTCAGTAGTACTGAGTAGTGTACCACGAATGCGCGGCTTAGTGCATTAGGCACCTGTGTCTGTCCTCTCCGCCAACGGTGCTGACATTGCATGCACTCAACCTGGTCTTCTTTTTTCTCCCCCCACCCTTTCTCTTCATCTTCTTGTGCATGTGTGCATTAGCATCATCAGGCGGAGGAGATATGGCATCGGAGCACGAGGGAGCTGCAGGACACAAGGCCCCGGTGGGCCCAGGAACAGACACCGAGGGCACCAGTGATCCGGAGGGCGAGGGGAGCACCACGACGGGGACCGCTGGTGAGAGCAGCGAAAGCGACACGTCCTCGGATGGGAGCTCCCTAGGGGTGGCGGCAACATCCGTGCCCCCCGCCTCTACAGGTACAGCCGCCACCCAGCGCACCGGCCCCGCCCTCCCAGCAGCCCCTCAGTCTTCGCTCCGTGCCGGTTCGCCCAGGAAGGCGCGCGTCTCCTTCGCCCCAGGCACCTCAGCCCCTGCCCCTGCTGCCCTCAGTGCGGAGCTCATTGACCTGGTAAGGACGCTCATTGTTGGGCAGACGACCCTTTTGAATGCCATCCAGGGTGTGCAAAGGGAGGTGCAACAGAGCAATGCGTACCTGGAGGGCATTCATTCGGGTCAGGCTGCCCATCAACGAGCGTTCACTGCTCTGGCCTCAGCACTGACGGCAGCCATTGTCCCTGTTTCCAGCCTCCCTCTTCTTACTGCCTCCAGCCTTTCTCTGTCTCCTGTTCCTCAGCCTATCCCATCCACACCATCAGACCAGCCTGCACAGCCCTCAACACCCAAGAGCAGCTCATCCAAACACAAGCACCACAGATCCCGCAAACACTCACCCGAGCAACACCCAGATGCAGACATGCCAACAGCCACTGCCACCCCTGTGTCCCCCTCCTCCTCGTCTCCCTCCTCCCCCCCTGTGACGTCTACACTCACACCTGCATGCACCCCAACATCAGCCAGTGCTTCCATCACCACCTCACCCTCCAGTACAGTCCACACTCGTGCAGTCACCACCCCCACTGCCATGTACACGTCCCCTGTGTCCTCTCCCACTGTGTCTGTCACCCCCTCTTCCAAGACACACAAACGCAGGCAGCCACCCACCCAACAGCCATCCACCTCACGACAGCCTACAGCACCAGCACCTTCACCCAATGACAGCACACCTGACTCTCCTACAACCACCTCCTCTACCTCCACTTCCATCTCCTCTTCTCCTACCCTTTACCTTGGCCCTAAAAAACTTTTCCTGGCTAACCTTAACCTCTTTCCCCCCGATGACCTCCCCCATCCATCTTCAAAGAGTCCCAAGAGCACCGCAGCCACCACCAGCCCAGTTTCGGGTGTCACTGTTGTGCCTGGGTTCTGGAGCCCACCCTTTGCCAGCAGTGACACATCGAGCTGCAGCAAGGACACGTCCAGCCCCCCCCCCGGCAAGAGGACCCGCAAAACCAAGGACCGCCGTGCGAGGACCGACAGGGCTGCCCCCAAGGAGCATTGTGCGGCCACTTCACCACCCACACCATCTGGGGGAGGCAAGGGCCCGAGAGCCCCATCAAAGGAGCGGAAGGGCAGCAGGAGCGCGGAGAAGGTGGACCCCACATGCCACATCCCAGCTGGGAAGGAGGACACTAAGGAGGCCAGGAGTCCGTCCCCGAAGGGTCCAGAAACGTCACGGTCCGAGGGCGACTGAGCAGGGAGTCGAGGCCAGGTCTGGCTCCCTTGACCTGCTGGATGAGCACCGCTGAACAGGGCCCGCGGTGCAGAAGAGCACCGCTGAACAGGGCCCCGCCGTGGAGAAGAGCACCGCTGAACAGGGCCCGCGGTGCAGAAGAGCACCGCTGAACAGGGCCCGCCGTGGAGATAGGCACCGCTGAACAGGGCCCGCGGTGCAGAAGAGCACCGCTGAACAGGGCCCCGCTGTGGAGATAGGCACCGCTGAACAGGGCCCCGCCGTGGAGAAGAGCACCGCTGAACAGGGCCCGCCGTGGAGAAGAGCACCACTGAACAGGGCCCCGCCGTGGAGATAGGCACCGCTGAACAGGGCCCGCGGTGGAGAAGAGCACCGCTGAACAGGGCCCGCGGTGCAGAAGAGCACCGCTGAACAGGGCCCCGCCGTGGAGATAGGCACCGCTGAACAGGGCCCCGCCGTGGAGAAGAGCACCGCTGAACAGGGCCCGCGGTGCAGAAGAGCACCGCTGAACAGGGCCCCGCCGTGGAGATAGGCACCGCTGAACAGGGCCCCGCCGTGGAGAAGAGCACCGCTGAACAGGGCCCGCCGTGGAGATAGGCACCGCTGAACAGGGCCCGCGGTGCAGAAGAGCACCGCTGAACAGGGCCCCGCCGTGGAGATAGGCACCGCTGAACAGGGCCCCGCCGTGGAGAAGAGCACCGCTGAACAAGGCCCGCGGTGCAGAAGAGCACCGCTGAACAGGGCCCCGCCGTAGAGAAGAGCACCGCTGAACAGGGCCCCGCCGTGGAGATAGGCACCGCTGAACAGGGCCCGCGGTGCAGAAGAGCACCGCTGAACAGGGCCCCGCCGTGGAGATAGGCACCGCTGAACAGGGCCCCGCCGTGGAGAAGAGCACCGCTGAACAGGGCCCGCCGTGGAGAAGAGCACCGCTGAACAGGGCCCCGCCGTCTCAAGCACCGCTCCGCTGGGCACCGCCGTCTCAAGCACCGCTCCGCTGGGCCCTTCTTCTCAAGCACCGCTCCGCTGGGCCCTTCTTCTCAAGCACCGCTCCGCTGGGCCCTTCCTCTCAAGCACCGCTCCGCTGGGCCCTTCTTCTCAAGCACCGCTCCGCTGGGCCCTTCCTCTTAAGCACCGCTCCGCTGGGCCCTTCTTCTCAAGCACCGCTCCGCTGGGCACCGCCGTCTCAAGCACCGCTCCGCTGGGCCCCGCCGTCTCAAGCACCGCTCCGCTGGGCCCTTCTTCTCAAGCACCGCTCCGCTGGGCCCTTCCTCTCAAGCACCGCTCCGCTGGGCCCTTCTTCTCAAGCACCGCTCCGCTGGGCCCTTCTCCTCAAGCACCGCTCCGCTGGGCCCTTCTTCTCAAGCACCGCTCCGCTGGGCCCTTCTTCTCAAGCACCGCTCCGCTGGGCCCCGCCGTCTCAAGCACCGCTCCGCTGGGCCCTTCTTCTCAAGCACCGCTCCGCTGGGCCCTTCCTCTCAAGCACCGCTCCGCTGGGCCCTTCTTCTCAAGCACCGCTCCGCTGGGCACCGCCGTCTCAAGCACCGCTCCGCTGGGCCCCGCCGTCTCAAGCACCGCTCCGCTGGGCCCTTCTTCTCAAGCACCGCTCCGCTGGGCCCTTCCTCTCAAGCACCGCTCCGCTGGGCCCTTCTTCTCAAGCACCGCTCCGCTGGGCCCTTCTTCTCAAGCACCGCTCCGCTGGGCCCTTCTTCTCAAGCACCGCTCCGCTGGGCCCTTCTTCTCAAGCACCGCTCCGCTGGGCCCCGCCGTCTCAAGCACCGCTCCGCTGGGCCCTTCCTCTCAAGCACCGCTCCGCTGGGCCCTTCTTCTCAAGCACCGCTCCGCTGGGCCCTTCCTCTCAAGCACCGCTCCGCTGGGCCCTTCTTCTCAAGCACCGCTCCGCTGGGCCCCGCCGTCTCAAGCACCGCTCCGCTGGGCCCTTCTTCTCAAGCACCGCTCCGCTGGGCACCGCCGTCGCAAGCACCGTTTATGGTTCACTGTGCCCACCATGCCTCCTCCTTGACCAGTGGAGACTGTCATCCACCTGATGGACTGTGGCTTTGCACTCCCCAGGATGGTCCAGTGGGCAATCCACCCACTGCAGAGACTTGAGAGACTGTGGCTTTGCACTCCCCAGGATGGCCTAGTGGGCAGGCCACCCACTGTAGAGACATTGAGAGACTGTGGCTTTGCACTCCCCAGGATGGCCCAGTGGGCAGCCCACCCACTGTAGAGACATTGAGAGACTGTGGCTTTGCACTCCCCAGGATGGTCTAGTGGGCAATCCACCCACTGCAGAGACTTGAGAGACTGTGGCTTTGCACTCCCCAGGATGGCCCAGTGGGCAGGCCACCCACTGTAGAGACATTGAGAGACTGTGGCTTTGCACTCCCCAGGATGGCCCAGTGGGCAGCCCACCCACTGTAGAGACATTGAGAGACTGTGGCTTTGCACTCCCCAGGATGGTCCAGTGGGCAATCCACCCACTGCAGAGACTTGAGAGACTGTGGCTTTGCACTCCCAGGATGGTCCAGTGGGCATGGTGGCTCCTCGTGGATCTGGCGTCGTGGACTCATGTGGCTGTGGTGCCCCCCCCTTCCCTTCCCCCTGAGGTGCCTGTAGTTTTTACATCTGATGCCCCTGCAGTGTTCTCTCCAAAGGACTCAGGTCTCCTGTGTGGGCTTTGCCCTTGTTTCTCAAGACTTTGGCCCACGGACATGCTGAAATCGTAGGTTGTGCAGGACTTGGTACTTCAGTTATACACGGATGTGTGTGTCATTAGTTTTGTTGTGGATATCTTTCATGGTTGTACGCTAATTTTCTGGAGCTTTTTGGTACATAAATATTTATTCAAAATATGATTATGTCCTAGCATTTTTCAGGGGTGTTTGGGTGGTGTCACTGTGACTTGGTGCGCTGCATTGGTGAGTACATAGTTGGGGGGGGGGGGGTCGCATATGTGTGTGCCCGTAACCTTTCGTCCTCCCCCCTCCCGTGTGTCGTAGGTGCAGTACTCACCGTTGTCGTCTGCGCCGGACTTCGTACTCGTTGTAGATGAGAAGGTAGACGAGAGCAGGTAGGATGTTTAATTCGGGTTCCATGCTGTCCTCCTTCCTCCTGGAGTGCGTAGTGGTGAGCGTTTTCCCGTCCGTAGTCTGTTTCCGCCGTGTTTTTATGGGCGGTGCTCCCGCCCCGGAAAAGGTGGCGGATTGGTGAGTTGGAATAGTGTGGGCGGTACATTGTCTGCCGCCTGTCTGTTGGCGGTGACCGCCGCGCTGTTTGTTTGTACCGCCGTGGCGGTCGGAGTGTTAAGGTGGCTGTCTGTGTTGGCGGTTCCCGCCAGGGTCAGAATCCCATATTTTTTACCGCCAGCCTGTTGGCGGGTTGGCCGCCGCTTTAACACCGACCGCCAGGGTTAGAATCACCCCCTAAATGTCAGGCACCGGCAGAGTCAGCATACATGGGCCATTTATAGCTTTTTACTTTGAGTGCATCCTGTGTGCATGTTTTTATCTTGTTACTATACAAGCAAGTTCTTTGTGTACAGGAATCTTATCACTTACATTGTATGGTTTTTTCTGAACCTGTACAGGAATTAAGTTACTGTTTCAACTATCACCTTTTAAATGACTGATGTTTAACAAGTGTTACATTTCTGATTTTTTCATGAACATGCCGACCATTTTAATCTGTTTGTGGCGCTCCCCTGATGACCTGCTAGGTTTCGACATATTGACATGCATTGTTTCTTCACTGTGTTTTTTTATATGTAGTATCTCCTCCTTGGTCGAGGCTAGCACGTTCCTCGGGAGCTCTATCTCGAATGTGGGATGGTAAGCCTTTTTCCCTTTTTTTACGTGGCACTTTTTGGGGGTTGTTTGCTGTGTATTGTGAGTACACCCTTTCAGGTGCTTATTTGCACGTTGGCACTAATCTGTACTTGTTTTCTACTTTCATGCAGGGCGACTGATTGACCTACTGACTTTGACAAATTGTCTTCAACTTGTAAGTGACACCTCAGCACTTCAAGTTATCATTTTTTGAATAGGAGAAGTAGTTTCCGGGTCCTGACGAAGCGTCACGGGATCATTTTTTGACCCAAAAAAGATGCGAAACATGTTGACCATACAATAGACAGGATTAGGTGTACTACCCTTCCTTCTTTATAGAGTATAGCAGGACATTATCCCCGCCAACACTCTGAATGTTTTTAATCTTGGCCTGAACCTTTTCTCTGATACATTAAAATGATGTTTTAGGCTCAGAGCCATTTTTATTTTTATCCTCACTCTCCTTCACTCACACATCCTTTTTTACTCCTCTAGTCAGTTCTTATTCCAGACCTTCATCTGGCAAATTGCCTTCGGTAGAGTACCACCCCCATTGGGGGGCGGTCCGCCAGACATTGCAGCACCGGTCTGACGTGGAGATAGCCCAATGATGAAACAGGTCCCTCTAGTGGGTGCTTGAGGGCTCTCCTGATACTCCTTTGTATCTCTGATTTCATTCGCTCTTTCCTTCCGACACCCCTAATAGGTTGGATGCCATATGGAAGAGTGTACCTTTCTTTGTATTTGATAGCTGTACAGCCATATATAGGTGATCTGCTGACTGTAGGGTATGCTTAGGTAGTCAAACTGGGATACTGACACATGTTCTATTGATGAGGTCTGGTTGCAGACATTATGCATTCCTAGGTGCAAGACTGATAGGGATGTAACCAAGTATGAGATCTGCCAAGTGCCTTGGCAGATCTCGTATTTGTCACCATAGTATGTATATGGCATGTATGACAATGCTCTAGTAATTGCTATGCTACATTGCTGAGTTACTGCCTACATCAGGTCCTAATGGTTATTTGAGGGCACATCTGATGGACTGGGACTTTTCTGCTTGCATTGGCCCAGCTGAAGTGGCAGATTGGGAGTGGTTGGGCTATTGCATGAAACATGGCATGTTGACGTGATTCAAATGTTGCATTTAGTCTCCTCAGGCTGCCTCATGCAGAAGTGAGATGTGTAATTGGTGTACAGGCAGTGGTGCAGGTCCATGTGTGCCTAATGCATCCAGATATTTAGGCCCATATTTATACTTTTTGAGGCAAAACTGCGCTGACGCAGTTTTGCGTCAAAAATATTACCGCCGGCTAATGCCATTTCTTTGCACCGTACGGGCGTCAAATTTATACTTTGACGCACGGCGGCGCAAACCACAGGTGTGAGTCTTTTTTTTTTTACTCAAACCACTGCGTCACGTCGTAAAGGAAAACTACGTTAACGCGGCAGAAATGACTGTAAGCCGGTTTACGACACTGCAAACCGGATATGCGGCATCTTTTGACGTAATAGCGTCAAACTTCGCTGCAAACACAGCAATTTGTGCAGAGAAAGAGCCAAAATGGATCCCAGATGCTTGCACAGACCCCAGGAAGATGACAACAGACCAGGAACCAGCCAGGAGGACCCACACAAGACCCAGGACAGGGAGAAGAAGAAAAGAAAGTGTTGCTTCAGTAAAGAGGAACAGGAAATTCTAGTGAAAGAGGTGACGGAACACCAGCACCAACTGTTTGTCACCTCAAAGTTGCCAATCAGTAGGAGAGAGGCAATATGACAACAAATTGTTGACAAGATCAACAGTGTGGCAGAAGTATGCAGAACAGTAATCGAGTGCAAGAAACGCTGGCATGATTGCAAGTGCAGGACCAAGGAAAAGATGGCCAGGAACAGGAAGGCAGCACTGCAGACTGAAGGTGGGAGTCCAGCACCATAGGAGGCCCTGGACCACATGGAGGAGACGGTGGCAGCCGTCATCCCTGAGGAGATCGTCACAGGGATTCAAGGACAGGACAGCGCAGACTACCAGGAGACAAGGTACATGCAGGGTAAGTCGCATGGGGAATTAAAATGCACTAATGTTAACTGCAACCGGTGGGGGGGGTGGACATACCTACTACACAATGCATGTCAGCCGTAATATTCAGGGAGTGGAATGGGTAAAGTGGCACGGCACGGCAGCATGGCCCGTACGGAGGAAACCTGGGGCACACCACTACACAACACCAACAACCTTTGCATGGGGGTATGCTGCCATGCCAAGGATGTTGCAAAGGTTAAGCCTGACCAGGAGGGCAGGGTACAACATAAAACTGGCAGCCCCTCACACGTCAGCCCATATACTCCCTACATTAACTAGGGCCCAATTAACAACCTCTGGCCATACCTGCAAGTGGAATGTAACACTGACAACAGTTGCCACTACCACCTCTGCTGTGTGTGCAGGTCAAGTAGCTAATGGCAGTAACATCCCCATGGATCAAACACACCCAAATTAGAGGGTTCAGGATGACAACGTTATCAATCCCCTCAAATCAAGACAAATGTTCCAATCCTGTCAAATGTGATTGCCAAAAGTTGCCACAAACTTCACCCATTGTCATGAACATTAGGAGGTACACAGCACTAATGTCATACCCATGCTGCATATGTCAGGGTCCACCCTGTGCCTGGGTCACTATAGCTCCAATGACACCATGCAACATGCCAAATGTCATACTGCTCAGACAACAGCATTGAGGGTGAGGACACCTGTAACTGTTCTCAGAAATACACCAGCACAGTCAGAGGAGGAAATAGGACACTGCTATGACTATCAGTGCAATCCAATGTACCACAAATTCACCAACATCAGCAGTACACATTCCCATGCTGACATTCATATCGTGCCATAACAATGCTATACATAGTATATGCTACATCTTAACCACATATAGGTGGATGTGAAAGATCAGAGACTGGGGCAGGTCCAGATTGTTACGTGTGGTGCTAGTGCCATCAGAGAACCCACAGCCAGTGAAAGGCCTCACCACGAGAATGGAAGTAGACAGAGGGTTGAGTAGGACAAGAAGGTGGCAATTCACAATTTGGCCAGAACCAACACCTAGAGGATATGATGCTGACAAGTCCACTAACTGACCACAATACATGTGACATGCAGGTGGGGCATAGGCCTGGGAGAATGCCAATCTGAAAGACAGGAACAATGAACAGGAACCAAGATCACAATGTGAAAATAATCGGAAGGCAGGCATGTCACATTACAAAGCCCACAACAGTGACACACTAATTGTACCATATCTCATTGCAGAGGACGATGGATCTCCTGTGGTTATGCCTGTCCAGGACTACCCTGATGACATGGATGACGAGCTGACAAACATCAGCCAGCAGACCCTCCAAGAGGTCCTTGGAACCCTCCAGACCCCACCTTCAGTCACAAGGAGGAGAACAGAACTAGCAGCCATCACAGAGGACCCACCCACAACACCAATTGTACAACCTGCCAGCTCCAACACAACTGAGGACTCTGACGACACTGGCACCAGCTTTGAGAGAACTGTAGTTGGAGTACAGCAGGAGCTGGACAAGGAGGTACGGGTGGGGATGCAAAATATGGCAGCCAGCCTAGAGGGGGTGCGTTCGTGCATGACGTCAACTGAAGAACAGACAGCAGCTATGCAAGGGCGAACAACTATCTTGCAGGAAGTAGAAAAAAGGTTGAAATCAGCACAGCCGTAATACAGTTGACCCAACACCTACAACAGCAATCCTGTCAACGCATCCACGAATGCAACATTGAACCCCTCAGGGCCAACCTGGCTGCCTACCAGCGTGATGTGGCTGCTATTCTTAAGAACCAGCAGATCCTCCTTGCTGCAGTACTGCCCTTAAGACCCCCACAGGTAGCAGCTACCAGGATGTCTGACTCCACGTCTTCAAACACTGAGGTGTGTGTTGCCTCTTTACAACCACCACCACCAAGGGCATAGGAGAATACACACACATCAGAAGATGAAGACGTGGAACAGATCACCTTCACACGTAAGAGTACCCAGTAGCACTAGTCCCTGCCACATGGCCACTTATTGCCAAGGTCCTGTGCTTTGTAAGATGCCAGTCTTGCAACAACTGTACTCAAGCACTGTTCTGCAACCTACTGTTTATCTTGTCACCCTGCCCGGTGATTGTCTCTCACTAACTCATTGGCAAATCCTGTCCCTCTGCACTGTCTGACACTTCACCCCAGCATGTCCAATGATATGTTCTTTTGCACATGTGTCTGATCGCAATGGAAGATGTCACAATAATGGACTCACAATCACGGACAATGTACATATAGCACTACAGCACTTTTAAAATACAATCACTTTATCACTGTGTAATGTGACACATCAACCGTGCGGTAGATCAGTGATGTTTGCCTCCTGTCAATGATTATAGATTGTCAATACAACTGCCCTGAAATAATGTGTGCTGATAACTATACCCAGTGGCCTGGATTGTACCATCATCTGCCCTTCCTGAGGGTTAATTCTGAGGGAAAAAGAAACTATGCAGTATAATGATGTGTTGGACAGAATAACGCTTCCTCAAGGGATGTCTAAGCCAGAATATACTGCCTTCAATTGTTGCTGAAAGTGAAAACATTCGTATTTGACATTTGCCCCAATTTAAACCTAACACACACCAAACTGCATAAAGGGATGTGTATGAGTTTCCATACAAAAAAGTAACCATGCTGCACATTGTAACAATTGATATGTATGAGTTATGTACACTACACTACAAGAGAGCATACTACCACTCACCTTGTAAGGAATTGCTCGGACATCAGGCTGCAGGCAGACTTAACACAGTATCCCCAATACCAATTCTGGTAGCACAGTATGTGACATTGAAAACATCCATCAGAAAATAACCACACTTTGGGATCCATAGTAACCGTGAGTGGTGGGTGCAATGAATGGCTGAATCTTAGCTAAGTAGCTTTGGGGTAGCTGCCAATGTGTCAGCTCAGATGGGATATGGTTGCAGCATGGGACACAAAAGCTTATAACAAAGAGTTATAACAAAGAGTCACTCATGGCAAGGCCCTGATCTTCAAGCATTTGACACATACTGTAAAGGGTTACATACATATTTATTAAAGAGTAAAAACAGAAGTTAAAACTAGGCGAACCACCTTACCTAACCTAAGCTACTCTAACTACACATTACCCACAACTGTCCCTAAATAACCTAAGCTAAACTTACTTATCACATTTAATGAAACAATCTAAACATCAACCCCCCTTATAAGATGGGATACATGGAGGACAACAGATGCTAAACTAAACATATACTATCCTATACTAAACAAATATATATTTTTTTGTAAAACTTTTTTTGTAATTTTCTTTTTTTTGTTATTTTTAAAAAAAAAATTAAACACAAAAACCCCAACATTGCCACTAACCCACCCACCCACACACATGATAAAAAACTGTAGAAATAATCCAAAACCCCCACCCACTACTACTAACTAAACAGCCTATACTAACCTAACACTAAGCCCCCTAAACCCACGTAGTTTAAGAACCAGGAAAGAGGAGGGAGGGGAGGGAATCATGTCCGCGTTCATGCCTACAGGTTGGCCCTCCTCAGGGTCTTTTTAATGGCACGCACCCGCCGGTTGACCTGTGCCACCTCCTGCTGCAGTCTGGTCATCTTTCGTAGGAAACGGTCCAATTTCCTTTGCACCTCTGCAAAAGCTGCAGGGTCCATGGATGCAGCAGGGGTGGTCTGGGTGCCAGCTGAGGAAGTATGGGCCCTTGCGGTGCAATGTCTGTAGGCTGCGGGGCAGGTGGTGCTGTGACTGCTCCTGGAGCTGTTGCAGTTGATGGTCCCGCAAAGGTCCCAGCTACTGTTGGTGCCACCTGGCTGATAGTGGTGGTGCTGGTGGGGGTGGCTGTGTTAGACATGGAGGGTCCCCCTTGTTCAAATGTCCTCCACGCTCTGGAGGCTCTTTCATGGCGATATCTTCTTGCCATGTTGAGGTACCCAGACTCAACATCAAGAATGTGGTGGTATCGCATTGCCCAGCGTTGAAACTCCCGAATCTGGATGTGAGTCATATTTGCAGCTGTTAGGACAAATAGAAAACCAAACATTAGGTACTGCATTGTGTGAAATGGCTCAAGAAGTAAATCAGACATTACATCTAATGTATCTGTAACAGCCCATATCATCCTACAGATCACTGACAGTCCCTGAGGAAGTACATGGCAAGCCAGCCTACAAATGTCCTATCATCAAATAGCACATCAAAACCCTACAAGATGGGTAACAACTGGAATGATTTTGGCATCACAGTTCTGCCAGTTGTCAGGTAAAAATCATGCTGCACATCCTCCACCACTGCCAGGCCAACACATTTCTATGTACTGGCTGGCAATCTAGGGCCACAAGATCTGTGAGTTGTAAATGGACTTGCCAGTATAGAAAACATGTGCTAATCATGAGTGGGTACCCTAGGTTTGGAAAAGTGATTCACTGATTTACATGTCTGTGTACCAAACTTGGATCATCAGTCCTAGGTACACTATTCCCAACCCTACGCCTGTGTCTGAGGGGTGGGGTGTTAACAATCAACTAATAATTTCTAACAACAAGGACACCCAGGAAGCTTTGGAAAGCTGTACATGGGTTTGGCCAGCACACCACAGGTAAGGAGGAACTACAAATAGGGTACACCCAAACCTTGGACAATCCCATTAACACTTATCTTTGGAAATGCATGCCTTTGTCCACATCAGTTACTACCAGTAAGCCATGACTTACAACAAACAGATAGATGCAAGCACACCTCTGGCCATGAGCTGCATGCACACCTAGGCCATTGTACTCAAGTGCCTCATATTCGTAGCACTACATGTGGAGCTACATGCAGCTAGGAAGTTCAACATACAGTCAAACATGTCCATTAGTGAATAGGGAAGCTGAACTCTGTGGCTAACACTTTGGCATCCCTATTCTGGGAGAATCAGGGTATGACTGGCTGACTATTTCACTAATATGGTCCACTGCCAATTTTTCAGATTCAAGTTTTATCCACATGACTCATCCTTATTCACATTGCCGTGCCTACAGGACTGACCTAGAATCCCAAATTATGACAATACGATAAGTATCGGCCAACTCAAACATGGTGATAAAATAATATTCCACTCATGGAACAAAACAAATGATTGACCAGCGCATCACACCTTGCTATGGGTCCAACACACAGGAGTCAATCACACATCATCAGCTAACACAACACAGAACATAAATATCAACACTTACTGGAGATGTCTGGGTCCGTAAATCGAGCCACCTCTCCAATAGTGTAGGGTGCCGGTCCACGTGTAAGGCATGGAAGGGAAAAATGTGCTCAATGTCTGTGCACTGTACAACAATTCAAAATACAAATACTATGTGTAATGTGAACTCAGAAAGTAAAGCCTCTCAGACATGATGATACTGCATCCTACATACCACTGCAAACATGTACAGATCCGGGGACTCCAGTGAGTGCTACACACATATCTGCACACATGCAGTGGCCCTAACTATCATGTCGTGGCAAACATGCTCCTTCATTAGTGACAAAATCATCTAGTGTATTCCTCTCATCGTGTGTATACATGAGAGACATCCAAAGCCACTTTCCGTGAGGACTGCAATACCAGTCACCCAGACATTGTGATTAAGACCAATTTTAGACACACAGGTACAATGTACAGAGGGCCAGGGACAGTTGTTAGCCTTCAATTTGTATCATTTTCTTTAATAGATGTGCAACAGCTATGGAGAGTTGCACCAACCATAGAGATATGAACCCATGTGCATACCTTTTGCCAGCCATCCCTAATTGAAATGTGGCACTACAAACCCCAAATATCAGTCTAAGATGTTAGCTGAGCGCAGCTATAACTTGTTATGTATGTGTCCAAATCCAGTTCGGACAAGTATCCAAAAAAAATGGAGGGACACAATATTTATGAAAAATTTCGGGATTTCCATGATCTGTTTCCTGACACACTCACCGAACACACGTGAAACAAATGTTTGCGCCACATTGCCATCATCAATTGACGTGAAGGCTGCACTAATTGTCTGGCTACTGTTGTGTTTATAAAGTTAGTGTAGCTGTTGCGTCAACAAATGACGGTAATGTGTCGGAAATTTCTACACCTCACAGGCAACTGTGGACCATATCTAAACATATTTTGCACCACATTTGTGTTGCTGATTGACACAATGCGGCGCAAACTTACTACATACAATTGTATTTTGTAAGTTTGTGCCGCTCTTGCTTCAAAACAGCTCGCAATTGCGGTGCTAACAAAGTAGAAATATGGCCCTGTATGTTTAACTAGCATTCCACATGTTCAAAAACATTGCCTGCAGATTATGAAAAAATCAGCTACTGTCACTACAGATCATATAAACGTGCACATTACCCTGATTTGTACTCACCAACAGGGCCACCAATCACAATGCCCAGGTGGTCCAGCAGATCTTGCTCCCTGGATACAAGGTCAGCCCAGCGGTGCTTCAGCTGGTGGTCATTTTGTGGTGTGTTGTATATCCTCTGCAGATGGTGCAACACCTTTGCCCACCGGAGCCTCCATGCCGCTGTGTGATAACCTTGGATCACACGACCACCTGCCTCAATCATCAGGGGTAGGAAATGGCACACCAGCCAAATGAACCCACCCAGCTCCTCCTCTCCCATCCTGCCAAGACGAGGCCTACCCAACATTATGTGAGAAAAATAATGAGGGGATAAATTGGAAAAAAGGAGAATAGAGAGAAAGTAGGACAGGAAAAATGCAAAAATACAACAAACACAGCCCAACTATACCCAAACTACCACTACCCACAATAGACTCCCAACACAACAAAGACAAATGTTGACAACACAAATGACCACAAAAAACACTCAGACAGGATACCACAGACAGTTATAAACCACAAAAAGACAATTTAAAGACCACACTGGAGACAAAATCACAAAATGCACAGAGAGACAATTCTAGACACAACCACACAGTCAGGAAATATCACAGACTGCAAAGTAAAATTGAAAGTACACCCACTGTACCAATTCTGTAAACAGGATATCCTATTACATCACTTCCTTCCTCAAATGCAGTGCATTTTTATTGTTATGCGTCAAAATATTATGACACTTACAGTCTGTGCGTCATTTGTTTTTGACGCACATGAGTAGATTTAACCCCGCATCCATATGGTTAAAATTTTTTTCCAACTTAACCAATTTCCGGGGGTACAGTGTGGGAAATACCGCTCACAGCCAATGGATGTTTCTGGGCATTGTGCGTCATATTTCAAAGCATAAGCGTCATTTTTTGACGCGTATGCGTCAACCTTTCTGCAATAAACTGGGTTTGGGTCATTTTCCCATTTAAATGGCACATGACAGTTGTGACAATACAGAGATAGGCTGATTGCACCCACCTTGGGCATTACGGTGTATGGGCACATGTGACAGATCATATTACTGCGGACCATGATCCGCCACTTGGTGTGCAGGATTTTCACTCTTCACTGATGCAATAGATGGCCAAACGTGTGGCCTACAAGTATGTATTACCCAATTTGGGCACGTTTGGCATCAAGAGAGGATAGCAAGGCGACGCACATAAGTACAATAAGTCAATGCCTATGGGTCAATGTGTGTGATTTGGATACTACTATTGTTGTTGACCCACTGTGTGACCATGTGGAGTAATTGTGTCCAACCCTCAGATGCAAGTCGGTGTGGAAATGAGAGAGGACATGTGTTAGTCATACATGTAGCAACAACTCCTGTGTGCACTTTCTAGTTTTTTTGTAACATAAACACCACAAATGACAAAGCATGCACTGGATAGATAGCAGACGGTTGTTCATGTCAATGGTCCAAAACTTGGCCATCACATGTCCTGGAATGTTGGATACTACTTCCTAGGCACTTGTTTGTTGAGCCACCATGAGTCAGGCACGGGTACATACTATGTAAGTACCGTGTTTGTGACACGGAGAACCAAAGATAAACCACATTTGTATTGTTACACCACAGTTGAGGTCATATAACTGAGCCATGTCTCTCCTGTGGCAGTGGAGGGCCAGCAGACCAAGCAGCACGTGTTCACATATTTCCAGTGGTCAAATGCACAGAGGTGTATGGTTCATGTTTGTGGGCCAATGTTTCGCCTGTATAATTATTGGGATCTATGTTGTCACAGTTACGTGCAGGTCTAGTCATGAGTCTGTGGCGCCATTTCCTGTATCTACGAAGTACCCTTCGCAGATCTATAGAAGTAAAGACAATAAGGATTTGAGAACACACATGGGGATGGTCCAACCCTGTCACTGCAGACCTGTTATGAGACTGTCAACAGGGCAGCCTTGGTGTGCTGACACAGTTAATATCTCAGGATTACTGTACCAGCAGGTGTCATCACAACATTTGTACACAGGTTGGCCTCTAAAATTCCCACTGCATCGGGGAACATCATTGCCTCTGTGCTGATTAATCTCACAGCAATTCACCATGCACGCCCCATCAATATGTTGGGAGCAATGTGAATCAGCGTATGGACTGTCAGGGTCCTAACATGTGTAGACTTTTCATGCACATTATCTGACGTTGTTTGTTGTGCTGGAGGCACCATACCCAATCCCTGCATACAGCCATGGTACACTGTCACAATTTGTCACTCATGCATACATGAGACCCAGACAAGGGATAGTCCATGATTCGGGTATTTGGATACAAGTTCCCACCCATGGTACGATAAACAAACTGATTATGCTATAAATTTTTTTGAGTATGCATTGTAGACCCACCTGACACAATACCCCAGGAGGAATATGAGGTTTGGGAAAGCAACTATGATACAAATGTAGCCACAAGGAACCTTTAGGGTAACGCAAAGACAGGAGCCAGTCAGGCTAACAGGATGCAGGGTCAATCAGGATCCAGACAGTTCCCAAGGTAAATACACAGTGGTCAGACTGAGACTGGTCAAAGGAGGAACAAGACCGTTGAAACGGAAAACTGTGTTTGTCCTGTGTTTTGGAAGGCAGAGACATTAACCCAAGGGCTGTGTTACACAGCTGATTTATACGGCAAGGCATAACAGTGTTATAGATAAAATGGCAGCTTCTATGCTGTTCCAAGCATCAGCAAGGGAAATGCATGTTCAAATGGCTGGTCTCCATGGAGGTGCTCAGAGGTGTGTGCAGCATCAGTCTCTCACAAGTCCTGTATGTGAGATTCAAGTTCAAAGGGCAAACAGTACCTTTCACATGGGAATCACTGTACAAGTGATAACAGGTCTTAGAAACTACAAGCCAGTGCATTATTTAACGTGACGTCCATGCAGACAGAAGTGCAATGACTATGGCATACCATACTAAAGGGTGAAGCACACTGGATTTAGATTGTGAGTCTGGGAGTGTGTAGAGGAGGAATTATCTGGGTACACATATTACCATTCCAGGGACCTCTGAAGATGGGTGGAGTGAGACCGGGAACATGGGTGTGTCAGGACTTAGGACATGGGCTGACATGTGCAGGGGATGTCATGTGAGCAATGCTTGTCATACCTGGGGCACTTGTGCTATGACTTTGCTACTTATATGGAAATCTAGTCACACATTGTTCTTGCAAAGATAGGTGATGTAACAGTTACTGCTGTCAAGGGTCTGGGCATACATTCCTGTTACTAATGCAATAGCACATCCACTGTCTCATATATGATGAATTTGTTTCCAATATTGACTGATGGTGTCTTATTTGTGTGCCATATGCTGAAATGAACCTTGTTGCCAACATGTATGTGTGAAATAGGTGTGGTCCTCTGCTATCGCCCTTCAAATGTGACATGTACAGGATATATGTCATTTACGGTGTGAGTGAATGTGGCTGTACATTCATACGCATCTAACTAATTTAGCAAAGTTCTGTGTCCTAATCGGTATTTCAGCAATGTTCCATGAGGCTACACTCTGAAGCTGATAGTTAGAGATAATGTTATGCAAAAATGATTTTCCAGACCATGATATGGTGATTAGTATAGGTGTTTATTTACATATGGTTAGACAGTGGTGATGGGTGAATAGGGTGAAAAGAAATTTTGTGCAATCTATTGTCTCCGACGCAATCCTGCTGCTGTGTTTGGATGGTCCACCTCATGTTGATGGCCAGCATCCTCCTCTTCCTCCTCTTCAGGCATTTGTGGGTTGGGTTCATATAGGGGAATGTTCCTTCTTACACATATGTTGTGCAGGATGGCACAGGTCAAAATTAGTTTGCATAACATTTCTGGTGAGTATAGGAGGCTGCCTCCGGTGATGTCAAGGCACCTGAATCTTGACTTCAGGATGCCAAAGGTCCTCTCTACTATGGTGTGTGTCCTCCTGTGTGCCTCATTATAGGCACGCTCTGATGCAGTGCTTGGGTTGGCAAATGGTGTCATAATCCATGGCTGTATCCCATACCCCTGATCAGCTGAAAGAGAAAATGAGTGAGAACATGTGGATGTAGCTTGCCCCATGAATATCACCTTGCATGGCAGTAGGTCTCTTGTGCTGTCTGTGACTCATTGGTGTTTGTGTTATTGTGTCGATTGCTAGGCTTCTAGGATGTACCATCAGCATTGGGTTGTTTCCTTATCTGAACGGGTGTTTGGCTGTTGACCGGATGTCAGCAGTATTTTTGGAGAGTTGCAGTACAATGTGTACTCCCTTGCATTGTGACTTGTGATACAGGTGTTCCTGTGTCTTAACTGGGGGTGAGATGATAGTTGCATACACAGAATCAATTTGACAGTGGTGGCAACACGGTTGCATCTATGTACCCTGGACATCCCATACAATTTGACATTTGCAATAGATTAATTTAAGCATCAGTGAGACCCTTTGATTTGGCAAGGTGACATTGGGCAAAACATCTCCGTACGTTGTGAGCACTGACGTGTTAACAATTGACTATACACTAGTTTCACATGTGTGACAAGTTCACTGCAGAACTATTTCTCTGCCCTTGCCAAGTCGACTCACGTTGTTATGTGTTCCTATACTTCTGAACATGTGCAGGTTACGATGGCTAACTTGGTTGTGAGGTTGTCATTCAGAGTTTCAGAAGGTCCGTATGGCAGTACATCTGGTGTGTGTGTGTTAATTTGTCTCAATGAGTATGTGTAGGAATGTGCACTTTCAATATTGTCCCATCAAGATGTGTTCTTTGCTGAGTCCACTTGCTTCTTGGTAGTGGGCAATGTGAGAGCAGGAGTGATGTGAAATATTGGAACGGCCTCAATGATTGCACATGACCTTCATTGTACTCCTCATCATGCTATGTGTGTCATGGTGTTTGACCTGCAGCTAAAAACATTACAGACCCCTTACACAGTACGTATTGATTTGAAGGGTGTTGGATTGAGTGTTATTGATGTGATATTGAAAGTTTCATCTTCCCAGATGTACTGCCAGTTGGGGCCAGGTGTTTGTCATTGTGTTGTTTTTTAATTGTTCCCTTGTGTCTGTGGAGTGGCATCGGTTGTTATTTGGAACGGTCAATTGTCCCTAGGTGTGTCTCCCATTGGGTGAAGATATGAAACATGCCTAGTGGTGTCACAACCGCAGTGTGTTCCTGTCCACATGTCGATGTCGTTGTGTATGTGTTGTGTGTCCTAGAGGGTTGCTGTGCAGTGTGTATATAAGTATGTTTCTGTACTTACCAACAAGTAGTCCATTTCCAGATCGTCCATCCTGGAAGTGTTGATTGATGGTGCAGTGACGGAAGATGAATGAATCATGTACACTCCCAGGATACTTTGCCACGATGTTGGCGATCAATCCCTGGTGATCGACAATGGCCTGCACATTGATGGAGTGTGTGTGCTTCCTGTTGCGGTATAGATGTCCGGTTGCAGCAGGTGGCACAATGCGTACATGTGTGCAGTCAATGGCACCAAGGACGTGTGGGAAGCCATTAATTAGCTAAAACCCCTGTTTTGTCTCCTGCTGCTTCTGCTGTGTGTTGGGGAAGCAGATGTGGCGGGGTGTGAGCGAGATGATGGCATCCAGAACCTTGGGTAGGAAGGCGGAGAATGATGGCTGTGAGATCCCAGCAACCAGGGCGCCAGTGGTTTGAAAGGAGCCACTTGCCAACATGTGTAGTACAGCTAGCAGCTTGGTTTCGGGTGGAATGGTGCGGGGTGTATGCAAGCTGGGTGCCAACTGTGGCTCAATGTTGCACAGCAGCTGCTGAATGGCTTGCCAGTTCAGCCTGTACCTCTGAATGATATCTTGTTGGCGGAGTCCCATAAGGGTTGTCCTGGTGCAGAATATCCTCTCCTGCCTTCTGCGTTGCCTTTGGGGTCCCTGCTGGTGTTGTGGAAGCTGCTGTTGTTGTTCATGTGCTCTGCGTCTGCGTGCATGCTGGATGAAAAGCACCTCCATGTCTTCCTTTTGGAGCTCTGCTGTTGCTTCTGTGTGGTTTCATGAAACACAGGTGTGTTTGCCCCATTTTAACGCCTGCCCTGACCCAGGCGTTATTTTTTTACGCAAATCGGGTTGTTCGTCATTTTCCGCCTCCGCCTCCCGGCCGTGCGTAATTTTTGCGTGGTATCATAAATAAGGCGCACCGGTGTTTAAGTCATTTTTTGGACAGGAACGCCTACCTTGCATGTCATTAACGCAAGGTGGTTTCCCGCATCTAGAAAATGACGCACATGGAGGGATTTTGGCATTCGCGGCTTCGGGCGTCAAAGTTTAAATATAGTGCACGGATTGCGCCAAATATGTGTCAAAATGTTTAACGCACATTCGCCGCAAACAGAGTATAAATATGCCCCTTACTGTCTGAGATGTGTGTTGTCTGGGCTCTGTGACAGGTAATGTCATTTCTGGAATGGTGTGTGACGGTGGAGTTGTCATGTTGCACGGTCAAACTGAAGTAGCTGCATGTGTTGTGGCATTGTAAGTGGACCATGATGTAACATGTGTGTTTATGAAGTACATCGGTTGTGACACTGTAGTCAGTGATTGAGTATGGATGTGTTACATGTGCTAAATGGGCCATTGTAGATGCACTTAGCAGTTTCATATGTTGTGATATATGTGTTTGGTGTCTGCTGATCTGGCTCTGTGAGTGGATTAGACTATTCACATAGCTATACCACATACTCATATTGTACACATTAGATGTAACCTGTTAGTGTGTCTGACTTGTAATGGCTAAATCAGAGTTGATATCTATATCGGCATCACCGAACAGAGTGTATGGTCTGTCATGTAATGTGTCAGGCAGGTGCTGTGTGATCTGTGAGTGGAGTTGACTTCACTGTAATGGATATGTTAAAGAGGACATGGACTGAGCAGGTGTTGTAACTGGAGAGGCCTGAAGTGTTTAGTTCAGTCAGTTGCACATCCAGTGGGTGATCGGGGTATGGAGATGTACTATGTGTATTGAGGCATTCAATTAATACTGCATCCAGGGCATGGTGTGACAGCAAATATGGCTTTGGTTGTCATCATGTGGATGACTCCAGTTGTGCTGTCCTACTTATTGATGTAGGTGTGAGGGTTGGCATACAGGTGTGGGTAGTAGTGACATGTTATGACATGATGTAGTTTATGTGTATTGGCACCTGTGATGGCCTACCCATGATACTTTTTGTCACAGATGTGCATATTTACCAGTGTGTATGATAGCTAAATGTTAACCCATTTTGTCCTATCTCTCTCTCTCCCTCCCTCTCTCTCTATTTGTGTGCATTAGCATCATCAGGTGAAGAAAAAGGGGCACAGGAGAGTGGGGAAGCAGCAGCCCACGGGACTCAGGAAGCTGCAACCAGTGAGGGTGAGGAACCCAGTGGGACGGAGGGCGAGGGGAGTGCCACGGGGGAGATCAGATTTACTACCTCTTCTTCATAATCCTCCTCCAGTGGACACTCCCTGATGAAGGCTGACCCATCTGGGACTACCCCAGCACCATCTTTGTCCACCACACTCCTTACTAGCACTGCCCTCCCTGTTGCTCCACACCCAGTTTCCTCTGCCCGCTCACCCAGGAGGGTGGGCATCTCCTTCGCCAAAGGCACTTCTGCCCCTGCCCCAGGCAGGCCTGCTGCCCTCAGTGAGGAGGCTATTGACCTCCTGAGGTCCATCTCTGTGGGTCAGTCCACCATCGTGAATGCCATCCAG
The DNA here is from genome assembly GCF_031143425.1 of Pleurodeles waltl. Classification (NCBI taxonomy): domain Eukaryota; kingdom Metazoa; phylum Chordata; class Amphibia; order Caudata; family Salamandridae; genus Pleurodeles; species Pleurodeles waltl. The sequence continues at coordinate 933,670,482 of NC_090440.1, read as the reverse complement.
GGACTGGCAGCTCAAGTCCAACAGATCAATGCATTCCTGGAGGGCATTCATGGTGCCCGAGATGGCCTTCAGAGATCTTTTCAGGCTCTGTTCTCTACACTGACAGCAGCCAGTCTCCCTTTGTCTACCGTCTCCCCTCTACCTACATCTTCCCACTCCCAAGCCCCTCTCCCCAAACCCAGCCAAAGAACACATACACACAGACATGCATCCACCTCGACAGACAAGGGTACCACTGACAAACACAAGCACCACAAGACCCACCACTGGTTTGTATACAAACAACACCCACCTTCAGACACATCATCATCCACTACCTACAGTGACTCCCCCAGCACCCCTCATTCACAGACTCTACTGCAGACACACCTGTAGCCACCACACCATCAATCATGGATACAGCCACTACACCTGCCTTACGCACAGTCAGCACAATATCAGACCAGCAGACATCAACCCTAGTCACCACATCCGCACCCACCACAACCACCCCCACATGCAGCACATCTACCATACCTGCAGACACCACCCCAACAGACAGTCAACCATCCAGCATGGCATCTCCCTGCACCTCCTCCCCTCTCCTCCCAAGAAACATAAATGCCCAACAGACACCCAGCACCCACAAGCATTCCACACACACACTTGTACACAAGACATCCACACGGACACATCTTACAACCACTCCCTCTCCCTCCACTCCCAAACCGTTTTGCCATGGCCACCCCTGTGTGTCTAAGAAGCATTTCCTCTTGGAGTTATCCTTGTTCCCTACTCCTCTCCCACCCCGTGATATCCCCAAGCGCTCTTTGTCTCTCCCAAAGTCCAGTCCTTCTACCTCCAAGTCCTCCGATGCCCCCTGCTAGTACCCATACCCCTCCCCTGCCAAGATGTTTACCCCTCCCAAGCCTAGGCCCTGGGACACCCCTCCCAGAGCCAAGCCCAAGGAACCCCCTCCCAAACCCGAGTCCAAAGACCCCCCTCCCAAACCCAAGCCAATCCCCCCTCCTCCACCTCACCACTGAGGTGCCTGCCTGCCCCCTTGATGCCACTACCTAGTGGAGGTCATACTGCAGTCAGAAATCAAGTAGGGGCACACTGAGATACCATTTGTGCCTATGGCACTTTGGACTGGCCAATGGCCTTTGAATTGTAAATATGTTTGTTTCATATTATTTTGCTATTTTTAATACATCTGGCCCAATCTGCTGTTGGATTCGATGGTTACATACTTATCCTGCCTTTTTTTCTACATGGCTGTTTAGTGTTTGTGGGCTTTGGTTTGTGTGTGTGTGACATGTGTGTGTGTGTTGGTTGAGCTAGCTGTTGTCCCTGGGCTGCATGTGTGGGCGTGGCCCTGCAATTTGTCCTGCTGTCATTGCTGTGTAATGTGTGTAGGATATGTTTGTGTGTATTACATGCATGTATGTAGCACAAATGTGTGGTGTTTGTGGTGACATGTGTAATGTTGGTTTTGTGTGCCCTTGTGTGGTTGTACTGTGTGCGGCCATGTGTGTGGTGATGGCTATGTCATATGCGTTGTGTGTGGTATTACTGTGGTGCAACATGTGCTTCGTTGTATGGCAGTGTGATTGTGTTTATTGATTGTCTGGTGTTGTTGTGTGTTGTTGTTAGTAAGTGTTGTCATGTGGAGGTGTGCAATGACAGTGCTTGGCGAAGCCTTTGTGTAGTTGCGGTTGTGATGTTGTTGTGTGAATCGGTGCTGTTCTGGATGGTTGTGTTAGACAGTGCCGGTGCTTTGTGTCTGCGGTTTGATGTATGCATGTCACATGTGTGTGTGTGTGTGTGTGTGTAGTATGGTATGCGTATGTGTAGTGTATAGTATGGGTGTGCGTGTGGGTATGAAGATGCGTGTGTGTGTATGTGCCTATGGGTGTGTGGTTATGTGTGTGTGTGTCACGTCACAATCCATCCCAGATGTGCATGTTGTGTGTGCGTGTTTAGTTTGTGTTTAACCTCCAGTGTGAGGTTACATGTGTCGTCGCCATAGCTGGTTCTGGAGTCATTGTGCGAGCAGTGGGAGGACTTCCAGTTCAGGTTCCATGGCAGCTCCAGTCAGGTATGTGTTCCAGAAGGTGAATGTTTCCTTTTACAGAGTTGGTTACCGCTGGAGTTTTTGTGGTGGTGGGTCTGCAGCGGAAATCTTGGTGGTGTGCAGCCTCGTAATATGTCCGGCGGAAACATGGTCCTTGCCGGCCTGAAGTTGCCTACTGCCATCCATGGCGGCATGTTCGCATTGGAGGTACTGACGGTTGCTTGGCTGTACTCTGTTGGCAAGACCGCCATGGTCAAAATTTGGTAGTCTTCATCGCCGGCCCGTTGGCGGTATGACTGCCGCCACCAACATGGCGGTCCTCGTACCACCAAACTCGTAATGACCCCCTAAATGTTTGTGCATGGTTTCAATTAGAGAGCATTCAAGATGATGAAATAACTGCCCTCTGCCCAAACTAGAGGTCCGGACCAAAGTACATGTGGTTTTGAAAACCATTCTGATCAGTGCAGTCAAAACCTTTTGGACACGGGTAATATCCTGTCGGTATGGACTCTATTATCCAATCCTCATTTTTTGTTTGACTTACATCTACTTCTATTTCTGTAAATTATGCTTTCAGAAAGTTTTTTTTTTTTATTTGCATATTTCACTCCATACTATGTAAATATTTTGCTACTTTTGGAATGCTATAAGTTTCTTTATTTTTTAAATACTTTATTTATTAAACACTGCTATACTTTTTTTTTACCAAGAACTATCATGGGTGCGAAATAACATTTTAATCCACATTTAGGATTTGGTGTAGTAACAGCCCCATCAAAAATCTGCAGGGCTCCTTTCCCAACAAACACATTACTTCCTCAGTCATTCATAGTTAGGAAATGTGCCAAATTTCCAATGGTGGAAAGTCAGCTCGCTCCTCCTTTGCAAACCTTGAAACTGGTGGCCCAGTGTTGCTGTGTCACCCGCAGGGTGCCCAACATTGATTTTTTAGGACTTGGCTAGACAATGCATGCATCTTCAAGACTATTGTAATCTTACAGTGGGCTTAGAGCCCGCCTGTTGCTAACCATTTGTTGGCTTGCATGGCACTTGTCTTTAAAGCCTCGTAATTGGTCACTGCAGGCCTAGCATCATTTCAGTTCCTGTCTGTAGAGCAGGGACCAAGCACTCCTTGATTCAACTTAATCAGTGCCCAACCGCCGCTTCTGATTTGATTGAGTTACTTCTTTTTAACTTCTGGGGCTCTTCAAATAGAATGTGTGTGACTTGCAAAAATGTGTCGAGCAGGACAAACATTTTTTTTTCTATAGTTAACTTTCTTCCTATATTTGCTAAGTCTTCTTAACTTACTTTGTACTCATTTTTTGTTTTTTCTCATGGGCACTGTTTTCAAAAGATGACGATTATCTTGTTCTAAATATTGCAAAGTGACATTGTTTCTTATGTGTACTTTCCAAAATGATGCTTTAACACATCATAGTGCAGTGCACCCCAATCCAACCCAATCAATCCAATCCGCCCCACTCCAAAGCACTATACCTCACGAACACCAATCCACTCCACTCAATCGAATCCATCTCAGTGCAATCCAGTCCACCCCAGAACAATCCAATCCACTCCACTCCAATCTACACTACTCATGCCAATCCACCACACTCCAATCCTCCCAACGCACCCCACTCAAATCTGCCCCATCACCCCCCTCCAGCCCTCCCCATTCCAATTACAAAACAATCGGCCCCACTCCTATCCAAACCAATCTGCACCACTGCAATCTACCCCACATCAATCCAAAACAATCTGACACACTGTCATCTAAAACAATCTGCCCCACTCCAATCTACTCCACTCCGATTTAAAACAATATGTCCCTCTCCAATCTGTGCCGCTCCAATTCAAAACAACCGACCCAATCCAATCCAAAACATTCCATTCTGCCCCACTCCAGTCCAAAACAATCTGCCACATTACATTCCAAAAATATCTGCCCCACTCCAATCCAAAACAATCTTCCCCACTCCAATACAAAACAATCTGCTCCATTCCAATAAAAAACAGTACACCACTCTGATCTTAAACAATCTACCCCACTCCAATCTGCCCCACTCCAATAAAAACAATCTGTACTACTCCAATCCAAAACAATTTGCCCCACTCCAATCTGCCCAACACCAATCCACAACAATGTGCCCCACTCCAATCCAAAACAATCTTCCCCCATCTAATCCAAAACAATTTGGTCCACTCCAATCTAAAACAATCTACCTCACTCCAATCTGACCCACTCCATTCAGATACACTATAATCTGCCTCACTCCAGTCCAAATCAATCTGCCCACACTACAATCCAAATCAATCTGCCCCACTCCAATCAAAACAATCTGCATCACTCCAGTCCAACACAATCTGCCCCACTCCAATCCAAAACAATCTGCACCACTGCAATCAGCCGCACACCAATCCACAACAATTTTCCCCACTCCACATAAACTGCACTCAAATTCAAAATAATCAGCCCCACTCCAATCCAAAGCAATCTGCCCCACTGCAATCTGCCCCACACCAATCCAAAACAATTAGCCTCCCTCCTATCCAAGCCAATCTGTCCCACTCCAATCCAAAACAATCTGCCCCACTCCAATAAAAACAATCTGCACTACTCCAGTCCAAAACAATCTGCCACACTCCAATCTGGAACAATCTGCCCCACCCCAATCCAAAACAATCTGCCCTACTCTAATTTAACACAATCTGACCCACCCCAATCTAAAACAATATACCTCTCTCCAATCTGCCCCACTACAATAAAAACAACTTGCACCGCTCCAATCCAAACCAATCTGCCTCACTCCAGTCCAAAACAATCTGCCACACCCCGGTTGGTCCCACTCCAATCTGCCCCACTCCAATACAAAAATGTCTGCCCTACTCCAATCTGTCCCACTTTAGCCTGCCCCAATCCAATCCAAAACAATATATCTTACTCCAATCTACCCCACTGCAATTCAAACCAATCTGCCCCACTCCAATCAGATCCACTCTAATCCAAAACAATCTGTCCTACTCCAATTAGCCCACTCCAGTCCAAAACAATCTGCCCCTCTCCAATCTGCCCCGCTCCAATAAAAATAACCTGCACTACTCCAATCCAAAACAATTTCCCCATTCCAATCTGCCCAATGCCAATCAAAAACAATGTGTCCCACTCTAATATAAAACAATCTGCTCCACTTGAATCTAAAACAATCTACCCCACTCCAATCTGCCCCACTCCATAATGACCCACTATAATCTGCCCCACTCCAGTCCAAATCAATCTGCCCCACTACAACCCAAATCAATCTGTCCCACTCCAATAAAAACAGTCTGCACCACTCCAGTCCAAAACAATCTACCCCATTCCAATCCACAACAATCTGCACCACTGCAATCTGCCCCACATCAATCCAAAACCATCTACCCCACTGCAATCTAAAACAATCTGCCCACTCCAAATAAACCCCACTCCAATCTAAAACAATCTCTCCCTCTCCAATTGTCCTACTCCATTACAAAACAATCTGCTCCACTCAAATCTAAAACAATTAACCCCATTCCAATCGGCCCCACTGCATTCTGACCTACTATAATCTGCCCCATTCCAGTCCAAATCAATCTGCCCCACTACAATCTAAAACAATCTGCACCACTCCAGTCCAAAACAATCTGCCACACTCCAATCTGAAACTATCTCCCCCACCCCAATCCAAAACAACCTGCCTTACTCTAATTTAACACAATCTGACCCACCCGATATAAAACAATCTACCCCTCTCCAATCTGCCCCACTACAAAGAAAACAAGTTACACCACTCCAATCCAAACCAATCTGCCTCACTCCAATCCAAAACAATCTGCCCCACTCCAGTTGGCCCCACTCCAATCTGCCCCACTTCAGGACAATACAGTCTGCCCTGCTCCAATCTGTCTCACTTAATCCAAAACAATCTGCACCACTCCAGCCTGGCCCACTCCAATCCAAAGCGATATACCCCACTCCAATCGACCCCACTGCAATTCAAAACAATCTGCCTCACTCCAATCATCCCCACTCTAATCCAAAACAATCAGTCCTACTCCAGATAGCCCACTCCAATCCAAAACAATCTGCCCCACTTAAATCTGCTCTTCCCCAGTCCAAAACTATCTGTCCCAATCAATCCAAAACAATCTGCCCCACTCTAATCTAAAACAATCTGTCCCTCTTTAATCTAAAACAGTCTGCCCCAGTCCGATCTAAAACAATCTATCCTGGTGCGATCTAAAACAATCTACCCCACTCCAATCTGCCCCACTCCAATAAAATTCATTTGCTTTCCTACAATCTGCCCAATGCCAATCCAAAACAATGTGCCCCACTCCAATCCAAAAAAATCTGCCCCACTCTAATATAAAACAATCTGCTCCACTTGAATCTAAAACAATCTACCCCACACCAATCTGCCCACTATTATCTGCCCCACTCCAGTCCAAATCAATCTGTCCCACTACAACCCAAAACAATCTGCCCCACTCCCATAAGAACAATCTGTACCACTCCAGTCCAAAACAATCGCCCCAATTCCAATCCAAAACTATCTGCACCACTGCTATCTGCCCCACTCCAATCCAAAACAATCTACCCCACTGCAATCTAAAACAATCTGCCCCACTCAATATAAACCCGACTCCAATCTAAAACAATCTGCCCCGCTCCAATCCAAAGCAATCTGCCCCATTCCAATTCAAAGCAATTTCTTCCACTCCAAACAAAACAATCTGCCCCACTCCAACCCAAAACAATCTCCCACACTCAAATCTGCCCCACTCCAATTTGTTCTCCTCCAAACCAAAGCAATCTGCCAAACCCCAATATGTCCCACTCCAATACAAAACAATCTGCTGCACTCCACTAAAAACAATCTGCACCACTCCAGTCCAAAACAATCTGCCACACCCAGTCTGAAACAATCTGCCCCATGTGAATCCAAAACAGTCTGCCCCACTCTAATTTCAAAGAATCTGCCCCACCCCAATCTAAAACAATCTACCCCACTCCAATCTGCCCCACTACAATGAAAACTATTTGCACTACTCCATTCCAAACCAATCTGCCCAACTCCAATCCAAAACAATGTGTGCCACTCCAGCCGGTCCCTCACAAATCAATATGCCCCACTCCAGTACAAAAAAGTCTGCCCCACTCCAATCTGTCCCATTCACTGCAAAACAATCTGTCCCACTCCAGCCTGCCCCACTCCAATCTAAAACAATCTACCCCACTGTGTTTCAAAACAATCTGCCCCATTGCAATTGAAAACAATCTGTCCCACTCCAATCAGCCCACTCCAATCCAAAACAATATACGCCACTCCAATCTGCCCTTGTCCAGTCCAAAGCAATCTGCCCCAATCCAATCCAAAACAATCTGCCCCACTCTAATCTAAAACAATCTGTTCTAATCTAAAACAATCTCCCCTGTGCCGATGTAGAACAATCTACCCCACTCCAATTCAAAACAATCTGTCCCACTCCAATAAAAATAATCTGCACTACACAATCCAAAACAATTTGCCCCACTTCAATCTCCGCAATGCCAATTGAAAACAATCTGCTCCACTGGAATCTAAAACAAAATACCGCACTTAAATCTGCCCAACTCCATTCTGACCCACTATAATCTGCCTCACTCCAGTTGAAATCACTCTGCCCACACTGCAGTCCAAATCAAACTGCCCCACTCCAATAAAAACAAGCAGCACCACTCCAATCCAAAACAATCTGCCCCACTCCAATCCAAACCAATCTGCACCACTTCATTCTGCCCCACACCAATCCAAAACAAGCTGCTCCACTGCAATTTAAAACAATCTGCCCCACTCCAAATAAACCTCACTCCAATCTAAAACTATCTGTCCCTCTCCAATCTGCCCGCTCCAATCCAAAACAATTTGCCCCACTCCAATCCAAAACCATCTGCCCCACTCCAATTAAAAAAACAGTCTGTACCACTCCAGTCCAAAACAATCTGCAACACTCCAATCCGAAACAATCTGCCCCATGCCAATCCAAAACGTTCTGCCCTACTCTAATTTGAAACAATCTGCCCCACCCCAATGTGCCCCACTGCAATGAAAACAATTTGCACAACTCCAATCCAATCCAATCTGCCCCACTCCAGTGGTCCCACACCAAACTGCCCCACTCCAATACAAAACAGTCTGCCCCACTCCATTACGTCCCACTCAATCCAATCCAAAGCAATCTGCGCTACTCCAGCCTGCCCCACTCCAATCCCAAACAATATACCCTACTCCAATCCAAAGCAATCTACCCCACTCTAATCTAGCCCACACCAATCCAAAACAATCTACCCCACTCCAATCCAAACCAATCTGTTTGACTCCAATCCAAAACAATCTGCCCCACTCCAACCCAAAACAATCTCCCCCACTCCAATCTGCCCCACGCCAGTTTCTTCTACTTCAAACAAAAGCAGTCTACCATACTCCAACCTACCCCACTCCAATCTAAAACAATCTGCCCCACTCCAATAAAACAAGCTGCCCCACTACAGTCCAAAAGAATCTGCCACACTCCAAACCGAAACAATCTGTCCCATGCCAACCTGAAACAATCTGCCCACCTCTAAATTCAAAGCATCTGCCTCACCCCAATCTAAAACAATCTGCCCCACTCCAGTTGGTCCCAGTGCAATCTGCCTCACTCCAATACAAAACTGTCTGCCCCTCTCCAATCCAAAACAATCTGCCCCACTCCAATCAGCCTCCCTATAATCCAAAACAATCAGTCCTACTCCAATTAGCCCACTCCAATCCAAAACAATCTGCCCCACTCCAATGAGCCCTTCTTCAGTCCAAAACAAACTGCCCCAATCCATCTCACCCCAGTCCAATCAACCCCACAACATCCCGGTTCACCCCACTTCAGTCCACCACAATCCACCCCACTCCGATGCAGTGCACCCCAGACCAGTCTAATCCACCACAATCCAGCCCAATCGAGTCTACCCCACTCCAATCCAAACCATCTCACAACACTCCAATACACTCACCCCACCCCACCCCACCCCAATCCACCCCACTCCAATCCACCACAGTCCACCGACTTCAAACCAATCCACCCCTCTCCAATGCAATCCATCTGACTCCAGTCCAATCCACCCCACACCAGTCTAACTCACCCCACTCCAATCCACCCTATTCCAGTGTAATCCACCCTCCTCCAGTCCAGTCCACCCCATTGCAATCCAACCCACCCCACTCAGTCCAATCCACCGCAGCCCATTTCACCCACCCCACTCCCATCTATTCCACTCTAATTCAATTCACCTTAATCCACACCACTCCAGTCAACCTTAAACCACCCCACTCACAATCAATTTCACCCCAGCTGAACTACCTTAATCCAACCCACTACAGTTCAAACCACCCCACACCAATCCAATTCACCTGACTCCAATCCATATCACTGAAATCCACCCCACTCCAAACAGTCCACGCACTCCAATCTAATCCACCCCACAACAATCAAATACACTCCACTGCAACCCACCCCACACTACTCTAGTCCAATCCACCACAATCCAAATCACTCAAGTCCACCACACTCTAGTTCTAACCCACTCCAATCCACACCACCCCAATCCAATATTCCCACTCCATTTTACCCCACTCCAGTCCACCTACTCCAATCCACCCCATCTAACTCACTCGACTCAGTCCAATTCACCCCACTCCAATCCAATCATCCCCATTGCAATCCACTCAAATCCTCCCCACCCCATCCCAAACCAAAATACCCCAATCCAATCTATCCTAATCCACTCCAATCCAGCCAACCCCAATCCAACCCAACCCAATCCATCCCACCCCACCCCACCCCATCTCACTCTCATTTAATCCACCCCACTCCAGTCCAATCCACCCTTCTCCAATCCAATCCACACCATTCTAGTCCAGTCCCCTCAGTCCAGTCCAATCAACCTCACTCCAATCCAATAAATCCAATCGTCTCCACTCCAGTTCAATCTAATCCACCCCACTCCACCTCAGTCCAATTCACCCCACTCCAAACCACTCCATTCCACCCCACCTGACCCCTCCCCAATCCAATCCACCCAACCCGGTCCTGTCACTCCAATTAAATCCACCCACCCAATCTAATCTAATCCACCCCCCTCCAATCCATCTCAATCCAATCCACCTCACCCCATTTCAATCCACCCCACTCCAATCCACCACAGTTCACTCAATCCACCCAACCCCTCTCTACTGCAATCCAGTCCACCCTACTCTACTCCATTCCAATCCAGCCCACTAGCTCAGACCACTCGAACCCAGTCCACTGTATTTCACGCACTCCAGTTCACTCTACACCACTTCACTCTATGACTGCATTCTACAACACTCTCTGCCACTAGACCACTGACCTCTGATCTCTATTCCCCTGTACTTAATTCTACAACACTCTACTCCCCTACACCACTCTACAACACTCTACTCCAACAAATCCACTGTACGACACTACTCCCCCATCCCACTATATGACATTCCACACCACTAACTTTTAGCCATGCTGAACAGTAGCCACACTGGTGTACAACATGGTAAAAACACCTTGCCAAGCCAATAACTCTTGATTAGGTGAGACCTATTGGCTTGACCAATGCTTGTTTTCTTGCCTAGGACTTGTATGGAACTGCAGTGGTCATAGGCTACAAAAGCATTTTTTGCTTTGCTAAACTAACTCCTCCACCCCACCCCCTTTTAAGATTTATTTTTCAGAAAGGCTAAAACAACATGGCAACCCATTCAACATTGAGCTTTGCCAACCATACCAGTTGGATGCTCTTTTGACAATGAGACCCTCACCAGGGAGGCAGGATGGGAGTTCTTCTGCCAGGGTTGGAGGTGAGGGCCTCTGTCAACTTGACTGCCTTGCAGCCTGCCAGCCTCTAAATGAAGCATTTTCAATGTTTACCTGCATTTTCTCAAAATCATGATATATTGCTTGCTGTGAGATGAATCTGCAAAAGAGTATCTCATAGTTAAAGGGAATGCACCCGATATGTGTATTGCATTCGATAAGCATGCAGTGCTTAATAAAAGTTACAGATAAATACATTCACTTTTTAAAAAAAATACAATTAATATTTTAACATATGATGTCTTTGACAATAAACAGTTATTTTCGTCAGCCTTAATATTACTATCTGTTTTGTTCTTACACAGACATTATTTACATTCTTTTCATTCTGAATATGAAAAAAATAATAGGTCAAGCGAAGAAGGTGGAGAATGTGCTTGCACATCCGCAAAAGGTATATCAGCTGTAAGATCAGAGCATAGTCATTTATGTGAACAATATAGTGTTGGGTGCCAGGCTAGCCAAAACACCTGCCACCACAGGTGTCGGAGGGCCACACACTAAGGAGTGGGTGGTTGCCTATATATCATAAGAAGAGTGGCCAGGGCACACCAGTATTGTAGATCCTGATAATGTTCAAGAATTGATTGGAAGTCTGTTCTTGGAAGATGATGTGTAGGAATTTATTATAGATGCAAGTAGGAAGTAGAAGTCTTAATCACAAAGACTGCGTTGTACAAAATGACCATGTATCCAGAACAGCCAGATGATGATCAATGGTCAGAGTTACAATAGGATAATCAAATGTAACAATAAGTCCATACACAAAACGACCACTCTTCTTATAATGAAAAAAATAATGTTTTAGACACATTTTCATAGTTCACTTTATTAATTTGTTTCGACAATCGCTTGTGGTACATTTGCAGAACGTTGAACATTTGAGAAGAGCACATCGGCAGGGACGTCTTTTTGTAGCACAGGTTTTGCAAGCACATGTACATGTAAGTTCTGTGGGGATAGGCTTTACAAATGTTGTAGGTTTTAGCACCCTATCAATATCTTCCCAACCAAATTCACATGGATCTTTCTTTACATATACATGATCCAAAACATTTACACATCTTCAAATCAAGTAGAACCCTCTTTTAATGTGTCCAACCACAGAATATGTCACTTAGGAGGACTGATCTCTTGAACTCATTGTACCGAAGATTGTCAAATGTGTGTGTTGGCACGTTGTACCTGGAAGATTTTCTTGAAACTCCAGGTTCAGACACCGCACATGCGCAGGTGATATACCATCACTAGCCTCACCTAATAAGGTCGACTGGATCTTTGGATTTGGCGAGGACTGTAGTAGTCTGAATCATTCAATCACAAATCAATGACATCAACCATAAACAATATTAAACACCACAAACAATCCAACAATCTAACACCAAATCAATCTCTTAACTGAATAAAATATTAAAGCTTTATAACAATCCCAGAATCAATGTCATGTATATGTTGCGCAAAACTAAGCTATAAAGGTACATGTAATGATTAGGCTGACATTAACGTCTGAAAAGGCTTATCCTACTGAACATCAATAAAGTTAGAAACTCAAAAAAATATATATAAATTAGCCAAAAACACAATATGCACATCATTATTAGATTTCAAAGTAGATGATGGAGACATCAGTAAATCATCAAAAGGCAGTCTTTCACGATCAATTGCAGATTTCAGGGCTGGGTCATTCCTGTCACTGCCATGAATTTAGACTTGCATGTTTGGGAATGGACTAACACATGTGAGCAAAGGCAAAAATAAACAAAAGACAAAAATAATTTAGAAAAATCATCTAACTAGGGCAACTCACTATAACAAAAATATGCTGGTGTAATGATCTAACTGAAATGAAAACAAGAAGCCACATTTAGTTATACCTCTACTCAGCAGACAAGAGTATTTCATCAGACAGAACGGACACTTTCTTCTGGAGTCAGTTGACAGCAGCATCAGGACAGTGCAGAACACGGGCTGCACATAGGACAGATCAGAATTAGTTGGGCTTATTAGTACTGAAACCCTATAACAGATCAGGGCAAACAGACTAAGATGAGAAAACTCATTTGATGATTTGAAGACAACAGAGGGTGACAGCAGACTTAAGAAAGAACTAGACCGACTGCAACAGAGGTCTGGACAGCTTTGAGGCAGAGGAGAACTAATACAAATTAGCTCTCTGTTTCCAAAGTTTCTCACTAATTAGTAGAAGTATACAAGTTCCATTCATGGGTCCTTCAGGTGGTCTCACTTCAGAGGTCAAATTCAGTGTCCAATGGTTGTTGATGGTACCACTAAGTTTGCAACTATTACTACTAAGCAAATGTGCATTTTCATTTCAATGATTTCATACAGTTCCAATAAAATAGTACATTTTCTAATTATTTTGCAACATCAGTTCTTCTCTCGTGATACACTAAATAAACTAATACATTTTATTTTTTTCACTTATTTTTATTGGCTTTCTCAAGTAGCAAAACAAAAAAACGCAGTGTAGCACTAAATCACTTCAGGCAGAAATATCCTTATTGTCCACATTTCGGCCTATTCGTGCTATGATAAAATACAGTAAGTATAAAGGTTGAGATCTTAATTCCCATTATCAGAAACAGCATTTCATAATCAGATAGTGTAACATGTTTCTGTCCCCTGGTTTAGTACTTTTCAACAGCAGCCAATATAAAGTTAACTGTACATCAAAATAATAACTGAACAAATCAAAATTTGGTCCTTCCAAGGGGTTTACATCAGCCACTTTGTGTGTCATCTTTGTAAGCACAATCAGTCAATAAATCAATCAAGGATTTTTTTTAAACCTGTGAGGGTCTCAAGGTGCTGAGGTGGGGGGGTGGGGGGGTGCTACTACTTCTCGAACAGCTAGGTCTTGAGAAGTCTCCTGAAGGTAAGGAGGTCTTTGGTCTGATGCAGGTTGGAGGGAAGAGTGTTCCACGTCTTGGCGACGAGGAGAGAAAATTATCTTCTGCCGGTTGTAGTTCTGTGGATGTGTGGGACGGCTGCGAGGGCAAGGTCAGTGGAGTGGAGTTGCCGGTCGGGGTGTAGAAGGAGAGCCGTCTGTTGAGGTATTTCTGGTCCGGTGTTGTGCAGTGCTTTGTGAGCGTGGGTGAGGAGTTTGAAGTGATTCTCTTGACCGGGAGCCAGTGCAGGTCTCTCAGATGGCCTGTGATGTGGCAGTGGCGGGGATGTCCAGGATGAGGCATGCAGAGGCGTTCTGGATGCGTTGCAGCCTCTTCTGGAGTATGGCCGTGGTTCCTGCGTGAAGGGCATTGCCATAGTCCAGTTATATGCTTACAAGGGCTTGGGTGACTGTTCTTCAGGTTTTGGTGGGGATCCATTTTTAGATCTTTCAAAGCATGCGGAGGGTGTTGAAGCAGGAGGAGGAGTTGGCGTTGACTTGCCAGGTCATGGATATTGAGGAGTCCAAGGTGGATCCTAGGTTGCGTGCGTGGTGGGTGGGAGTCGGAGTGGACCCGAGAGTGGCAGGCCACCGGGAGTCATCCCATGCGGAGCCGTAGATGAGGACTACCGTTTTGTCAGAATTGAGTTTGAGCAAGCTGTTCTTTATCCATTCGGCGATGGCCTTCATTCCTTCGTGGAGGTTGGTCTTGGCGAAGTCCTTGGTGAGGGAGAAGATCAGCTGGGTGTCGTCGGCGTATGAAATTATGTTGAGGTTGTGGGATCGGGCGATGTTAGCAAGCCATGTAGACTTTGAAGAGGGTCAGGCTGAGGGACGAACCCTGGGGTACGCCGCAGATGATTTTGGTGGCTTCAAAGCGGAATGGGGGAGGCGGACTCTCTGGGTTCTGCTGTGGATTCCTGCATTGCTGAGGCATGTGCGTAGGGTGTGGTGGCAGATGGTGTTGAACGTGGCCGAGAGGTCCAGAAGGATGAGGGCCGTGTTTTTGCCATTGTCCAGTATGGTTCTGATGTTGTCAGTGGCGGCGATGAGGGCAATTTCATTACTGTGGTTGCTGCGGAATCCAGATTGGGAAGGGTCCAGTGTGCAGTTCTCCTTGAGGAAACGGGTTAATTGTCTGTTGACAGCCTTCTCGATGACTTTTTCCGGGAAGGGGAGCAGGGAGATAGGCCAGAAGTTCTTGAGGTCCTTTGGGTCCGCCTTGGGTTTTTTAAGGAGGGCGTTGATCTTGCTGTGTTTCCAGCTCTCCGGGAAGGTGGTGGACTTGAGGAGCTGTTGATGATATTCTGTAGTTGTGGTGCGATGACAGAGCTTGCTTTGTTGAGGATGTGGTGAGGGCAGGGGTCAGATGGAGAGCCGGAGTGGATGGTGTTCATGATTTCGATGGTGTTGTTGTCGTTGACGGGGGTCCAGGAGAGCAGGAGGTTGGTCGGTGGTGAGTCTGTGGTGTTGGTGGTTGCCGGGAGGGTCTGAGTGCTGAAGCTGTCCTGGATGCCTGCAATCTTGCGGTAGAAGTAGGAGGCTAGGGAGTTGCAGAGGTCTTGAGATGGCGGGATGTCGGTGGCGCTGGAGCTGGGGTTGGAGAGTTCCTTCACGATGTTGAAGAGTTCCTTGTGGCTGTGTGCATTGTTGCTGATTCGGTCCTTGAAGTCAGTTCTCTTGGGGGTTCGGATGAGTTGGTGGTGTCTGCGGATGGCGTTCTTAAACAATGTGTGGTTGTCAAGTGTCTGATCTTGGCACCACTTCTTTTCGAGTCTTCGGCAGGTTTGCTTAGATTCATGGAGGTCCGTGGGAAACCAGAAGGCCTTTCTGTCAGTGCGTCTGTTGGAGGGATTCTTGATTGGGGCGAGATTGTTGGCACAGGTGTCGATCCATTGCCTGAAGTTGTATGAGAGGGTCATGATACGTTGGTCTTCAGTAACCTTGTTCCAACTGCGGTGGGGAACCCGTTGTGGGTGGTGTTGTGTTGTGGGTTTCTTGAAGGAGAAGTGGATGCAGCGGTGTTCTGTCCAGTGGAGTTCAGTGGTGTGGCTGAAGGAGGCGTGATTGCTGGCAGAAAAATAGGGTCGAGTGTGTGTCCTGCGGAGTGGGTCGGTGTCATGACGAGCTGTTTGAGGCCGAGGTTGGAGAGGTTGTCGAGCAGGGTGGGGGTGTTGTTGTCATTGGTATTCTCGAGGTGGAAGTTTAAGTCCCAAAGGAGTATGTAGTCAATGGATGCGAGAGCATGTGTGCTGATGACGTCAGTGATGGAGTCGCTGAACTGCTCTCAGGGGCCTGTAGATGAGGGTCCCTCGTAGGGTGGTGTTTGGGTCAGTGTGGATCTGGAAGTGCAGGTGTTCAGTGGTGCTGAGGGTGTCTTTGGTGCTGGTCATGATCCTGAGGGTGTTCTTGTGGATGATGACAATGCCTCCTCCTGGTTTGTTGGAGCGGTCCCTGCGGGTGATCTTGTAGGTGATCTTGTAGCCATCCGGGATGGCTATGGCGATGTCAGGCGCTGAGGAGGGGTTCATCCAAGTCTCAGTCAGGAAGGCGACATCTGGGGGGGGTGTTCTATGTGTCACCTATCTACCCATACAGAATGCTGGGAGGGGGGTTCCGTGTATATTGGAAGGCCTCTGTCTTCTCTTACGCCTGGTATTACCTGTCATATGGAGGTCCTCTATAATATCACCAAGTCCTAAGTGAGACTTATGGTTAGTGAGTCACAGTTATAAATGCCTTTCAATTGGCACCCTCATTTTCCCCTGATTCATGTGAGTCTGTACTTGTATCTGCCCTTTCCTCCACCCTAGCCCACGTCGTCATGTCCCGGATCCAGCCTGACACTGTAGGACCCCACCTTGACATCCATTGTTTTGCTATGCAACGTTTGGTCACTACCATGGCCAGATCCACAAACCTGTTACCCACTTTTTTCCGTCCAGGCCTAGGATACAATCCCACCAAACAATTTTCTGGTATACACAAGAGTTTACAATCAAGTACCTTATTTAACATGGCAATAACCATTTCCCAGAATCATTTTATTACCGGGAAACTCCATGTCATATGGCCAAAATCTGCTTCCGGAGATGAACATCCTGGGCATTGGCAAGGGCCACCCCCCATATATGACCTGCAATTTGTGTGGTGGTAAATATGTCATATGCAAACAATGAAATTGGGTATATTTCAATCTTGTGTTTCTGGAGTCTTGGTGTGTATAGATCAGTACCATTCGCCATTACAGGTATAGTATATCCTTCCCCAGTAGTGCCTCCCATCTCATTTGATCCTTGAAAATGGCAACTAATACATTTTCATGGGAATCATAAGTTTCTTTTTTTGTTCGACAGCTAGTAGAACAAATAAAGCAACATTGTTAATCCCAAAACATGTTATTTGCCTTCAATGCAATAGAACATTCAACTTTACATTAGCAACCTAGGAAAATAATTCAGTTCAGAGGAAACAGAATAAACAATAGATTTTCCATTACTGCTGCAAAATGAATCCTTCTGGCCTAGTCAAGCAAAGAAAATCTAAATGCATATTAATACAATTAAAAGATTTACAAGACTTATTACGCACCTTACAATTAATAATATATCTAAAGCAAATTTACTTGCAAACGTTATTTATAACATGTTTGAACAATTTTAAACCTGCATTTATTTTTCTGCACACATGTAACTCGCATTAATAAAATCCATGTAATTCAATATAATTATGATTAATTCATGTTTATTTAATACTCATAGCATACTTTATTTCTACTGTTTATTATTAAAACGATGCTTTCATGTTAATATTAACTATTAATTCACTCAAATATAAATGCACAATGCCTTCATGTTAAATGTGATGTCAAAATACGAATAGCAGTCACAATGTCCACCATATTTCAATTGTGCGCATTTTTACATTTCCATGTTAATTTCTCTGTTAGGTTATTTTCATAATGAAAAAAGCTCCAAGCTTTGCTCCAGTTTTGCTCACAATGTCATCACCTGTACGAATATGTGCCTTGATATGAACACTGGGCATCTCTGGGTCAGGTTTCTTGTACAGAATTTGAAGCGTGATTAAGTGTCTTTTCTCGCCTGTTCATTAACGTATCCATTACTCTGACAATCCTTGACTTATGAACATTGCAACAAATCTAAGTAGCACAATAATAGCATCTGTGTCATTTGACAGTACAATGACTCAATTTGAACCATTTTGAACAGCCCATTCAATGTATGGCACAATACAAAGGTCAGCTTACTCCAATTTGCGGTTAAGTTCTGGAACAATATGGCCTATTCCTTTTGAATATATCTATGCAGGCACCAACTCCTCCATGACAATTATTCTATATGCAGTAATTGGAAATTCAGCGTGCACTGAAATATCAGCAATGTTTTGACTAGTTAAGATCTCCGAGTTCATCTTGTTGAATGTTAATGACCAGAATTTCTCAAGCTGCGCAGGTATAGGTGTCGGATTTTTGATGCAGGTAAAGTACATTTTTCCACTTGTAGACATTTGTCTGATTCTTTCACATTCTTTGATTAATAGCTCAAGATAACTGTCAAAGATAATGAGCAGTTCTTGCACGGTGCACACTGACTTCGATATCTGTAGATCAGTCTGAACAACCTCTCCGACGTTTTGAATGGATGAATTCTTGATCGGTCACAATTGTGACATATAGTCCACAACAACAGCAGTTTTCAATAAGGACAACGTTTCAAATTGAAATTCTTCAGGTGAAAGGTTTTTTTTTCAGTTCTTGTACAAGTTGGTGCTTCACTGGTTTGGTAGCAGCATTTCCATCAAATAATGTGTTTGTTGAAAGAAGATCATGCAATAGAATGTCCTTGATAGATTCACCCATTTCTTTTGCTACATCCATCTCTCTAGGTGCCTGCGAAAGTTTTCTTTTGTAACCTGTTTTGTAGTGGCTGGTTAGACAAAACTCTTACTATGGCAATTAAAGTGTGGAAGTTTAGCTTTAGTGATTGTGTCAAACTATTTTTTCTCTTTCAATGCAAATTTCTCCTGCTTCAGTTCTGCGAAACGTTTTGATCCATGTTCCAGGACAACTAGTAGACATGTCTTTATATCGTTATCCACATATTGTTTGGTTGCAAAGTTGTGTAATTGCACAGGCTCAATTATTTCAAGGGGGTTTCCTTGCTGCTGCATGAAATGAAGAAGGCTGTCAACATGTTTATTAAAACATTCCCCTCTCCCACAAGTTAGTGGTGAGGAACAGTTTCACAATGGTCCATTCATTTTGAATTTGTCATCTCTCTGAAAACTTTGAAAATAAAAAGGACTTCATGCCATTGACTAACATATTCACTTTTACGTGTCTGACCAATAATTCCCTTGGAGCTTTTCTGTGATCTCTGGATCGTCTGTTCCGATTTCATATCTGGAGCCACAGTATTGAACCTTCCCTCTCTGTTTTCACCACAGAATGTCTTTGGATGAATTTTATGTAACAGTATGGTTTTTCCACCTCTAGCTTCTTCACTCTTTCCAAATACCAGGACCCATATCTCAGGTAGCTTATGCAATCAAATTTGCGAAACACAGTAATCAATGACTTTAGAGTATTCACATGCAGCTCCCAATCGCCTTCCCGATCAGCATATACCAAGTTTTTCACTAGAGCTATTGTGTACAAAACATTTCCCCAGTACTTGCAAAGTTCTGATTTTTCTTCACATTTTTTGGCACACTCTACGGACTTGGTTTTTAGGTTTTCAGTTTTTTTTTTTTTGTGTAATGGACATTGCCTGGTTTTACATTGTGTCTTTTGAATTAAGTGCACAATGTCTTGTTCACTTCTGAGATAAGATATGCAAAACCTAATTTGTCATTCTTGTTCCAGAAAGCATTCCAACACAATGTTTCTACAGCCTCAGATACGATGAGCATACCTTGTAACAAACAAACATAATAAGTTCTGCTCAATACTGACTGGACAGTTTTGTTTCCAAAGATTTCAGCCTCAATAAGTGCATCATCTATGCCATATCCACTGAAATAACTAAGTGCACATCAAAATGCATCTTTTGTCATGTTGAAAACACCCATCATTGGGTAAAGATCATCAAATTCTACTGGATTGCTCAAAAAATATCAGCTACAATACGAAAAACACCCTCATTGCAGAAAAGTGCCGGTGTAGGCTGGTCTTCAAGCTGAACACTCATATTTTGGACATTTTTACAGCTGTGTATAGTGTTGTATAGTTTGTGAATGGAGATGGTAGTACTGGTAAAAACCCAACCTTCTTCAGTTGGATGGTATTCTGGAAGAT
This sequence comes from Pleurodeles waltl, assembly GCF_031143425.1. Lineage (NCBI taxonomy): Eukaryota > Metazoa > Chordata > Amphibia > Caudata > Salamandridae > Pleurodeles > Pleurodeles waltl. The sequence continues at coordinate 933,650,268 of NC_090440.1, read as the reverse complement.
CAGAGCATGAATTCCAGCCCACGGAGGAATTGACTTTTCGTCATCCTTCAGTCCGCACCAAATAAGTGATATCATAAATTTAGTTAAATTAGCTATGTGGACCAAAGCATCAGGTAGAAGAGGATCCGTGTCACTTTGAAACTTTCTGGTAGACTGGAACGTGTTGATGTAATTTTGCACATGTTGGCAAGCCAGTTGGGTTATGAGTGTGCAGATTTGTTTGTTTATGCCTACAGCTGATAGCTTGTTTTCCAGCAGCTACTTCATTGGTACAGTCTTGAAAAAGCACCATGGCAGTATCATGTGTGCTGGATGTCCCAGACAAAAGAAGAGCTGTCTTCAAGATCAAAATTATCTAGAGCAGCAATTGTAAATCCTTTCCTGGTAAAGTGACTTGGAAGTGGTGTGCTGTCGGATTCACAAGAATTTACAGCATGAGCTGTAAACAACTTCCTATTCCGTACTATATCATTAGAACTTGTTGATACACCACTCCTATTCATTGAAGTGATCAGCTCTCTATTTTTGCACTTATCATAGATTGTGTGGGCAGTCATTATGTGTAGCAGACTTTACTTGTGGCCGTGATGTAATTCATAAATCCTAATAATTCCACTTCTTTGCTTATTTCTTCAAAGCCATCATCAATGTTCTTGGCTTCTGTTCCGAACTCAAAAACTTTAGTTTGTAACAGTTTTGCTTTGCTAATATTAAACAATGATGTAAAAAATCTTAAGGCATGATGTAAACATTTTTAAGGCAACATCAGGCATTCTTGTTGACTGCCATGATTTGCGGAACTCTGGGGTATCACAAAATTTGTCATTAAGTCCAAAATCTAAATCTTTCAGGACATTTCTTAAAATTGTTCCTGCTGATTTTACTGCAACCTGTGATCTTATTTTGATAGCAAGAACTTCAGGAGTCAAATCAGCTGAGAACACCATAATTGGCTCATTATTTTTGTTAGACTAACAAACACAAATTCTGTCATACATTTTCACCAGAAAAATCTTAAGTTCAGTAACATGGATCAATACAGTTTCATCAATGTTACCATTATTTCTCTGATCTATCTGAGTGTGAACCTGTAGCCTGCACTCAAGAGTGGCTTTAAAACTTCATTTGGCTTTCCATAGGTCACTGCCCTGCTGGTAGCCGGGCTCCATGCCGACCCCCAGGGTAGGTATGTTGGAGTGGAGGGCCACACAGCTGGCAGGTTAACTTAATTTTGTGCTATACCCCTCCACAGCTTCTTCGATCCACATTGTCAGGGCTACGTAATTTGCTACCCACTCTCTCCCACAGGGTACCACAATCATGGGAGGGGAACTTCAATGCAGTCCCGGACCCGTTCTGAAATACCTCAGCTAACCCCAGTCTGGGCAGATGAGTTGGATCGTCGTTGGGCCTGTGTGATGCATGGAGCTCGTGGCACCAGCAGAAGACTGCATTCACCCATCAGTCGGTGGCTCACCACACAGAGGTGTGGATAGACTTGGCTTTGACTTCAGTGCAAATTCTTGCCTGTTGGATCTCAGATTATGCACCAGTCATCATGGACTGGGTTACTCCTGTGCAGACCTGATGGCTGATGTGGCGTTTTAGTGCATGGAACCTGCGGGACCCTGAACGTGGCGACTTTATTGATCAACAAATCGGGCACTACTTTAAGGAGAATAGCGGGTCTGTGACCTCGGTGGGGACCCTATAGGCAGCTAGCAAACCCTCATTGAGAGGTGTTATCAAGGGGTACGTCAGGTGGCAGGAGGCCCAGCAATCCCAGTGGGTAACTGAGTTGGATGGCAAGCTGACGGACCTGGAGAGTTGAATCCGGCAGACCGGCAAGAAAGGGACGGAGGAGCAGCTAGCATGTTTTCACGCAGATATTTGGCAGGTGTCCCTGGAGGAAACCGCGGTCAGATCATTTCCGCTGCTGGCCACTTTTCGGGCCGCAAACTGTTTTTTGGGCCGCGGCACGATCAGAAACTTTCCCTTTGGGCTCTGTTTCACACTGTGCCCGCTTTTTGTCCTCATAGTTTTGCTTCCCTGTTTTTTGTCGTTTTTCTTCTTTTCTTCTTTTTTCTTTCTTTTCTTTTTACTTCTTTGGCCATATCTTCTCCTTCCCAGGAGTCTGTGTTTCCTTCCCTGCATGCTTTGCTCACTATTTTTTATACTTTGGTTATTTTCCCATTCATATTAATGTGGCTTTTCCCAATCTAAGATGGTGTCTTCAATACTTCCTGCATGTCACTTCCTGTTTGTCAGTATATAAGCACAGTTGGTCTTCTGTTCCTTGCTTTGCAAACACTTCTGTCCTGGTTGTGCTCCCATATCCTGTGATTTTGGACTTCTCCAGTTTTTCTCAACCTGCAGTTTCCTTCCAGACTTTTTTGTGCTTCCCTTTTTTCTTTAACATCTTTTTCAGGAGTTCCTTGATCTGAGGTTTTTCCCAAGTTTAGATTTTTTCCTCTGGGACTCCTTCTGGAGGTTACGGACTGCTTGGTGTTATATTATTAGTAGCACCGTGGCTACTAGAAAGGGTCGCCCCTACCTTGGTCAATCTTGAACAAGCAAGAAACCAGGTGGTGCCCAGAGATTGGCAGATTACAGCGGTATGAAGCGCTCAGGTCGTGACAAGACAGTGCTGGCAAGCCTCGACCCAGAGGGTATATGAGTTGGAGGACAGAACTGGAAAGTTGCTTTATTAGGTGGTGAATTGAGATGTCGCGACCCGGGTGCTATGCCTCATCAGGGACCAGAGCAGTGCTCCACAGAGGACCTGACGGAAATTGTTTTTGTACTTTTGCCTCTTACTATGAGGACCTCTATGCATGGGTCCGGCAACCCACGGCGAAACAGGAAAAGCCGATCCTGGGGGACATTCCACTGCCCTCTATTTTGGCATCCTCGGCCGCGGAGCTGGACCTGCCCTTGACGGAGGAGGAAGTTGAGGGTGCCATATCGGCTCTCCAGTCTGGGAAAACTCTGGGCACAATGGTTTTCCCATCTAATACTACAAGAAATTCCACCAGCACTTGGTGCCTCACTTGGTGAATGCATATAAAGAGGCGACCCAATAAGACGCGTTTACCCCCAGCCTTGATTGTGCCATGATTGTGGTTATACCCAATGGCAATTTGCCCTGCAAACAATATTCATCCTCTTGGCCTATTTTTCTAATTAATGCAGACATTAAAATATTCACAAAGGCGTTGGCCACTTGCTTGGCCCGCACACTGCCCTCTCTGGTCCATCCCGACAAGTGCGGCTTCATGCAGGGTAGGAGCATGCATCATTGTCTGCGACGGGTTCAAGTGCGCTCTCCCAGTCGGTAAGATTGGAGGGCGACTTGGCGCTCTTCTTGGTGGACTTCCACAAGGCCTTTGACACTCAGGCATGGAACTTCCTAGAGAAGGTCCTGAAGCGCATGGTCTTTGGGCCGAAGTTCAGAAGGATGGTCCACCTTCTGTAACACCACCCATCAGCACAAGTGCGGGTCAATAGTATTTTATCTGTCCCCTTTCCAATCAGGCAGGGAACATGCCAGGGCTGTCCTCTCCCACCCCTACTATTCACCCTGGTCATTGAGCCACTGGTGTGCCTCCTTCGGGACGATCTGCTCATTGAGGCCTCGAGGTGGGGGATCGACTGCGAGGACCGTATATCCTTATACGCAGATGACATCCTGGTGTTTCTGGGGAGGCCTCGGAGATCCGGTCCTTGATTCCTTGAGTCCCTTACATTGTATGGAGAGGCCTCGGGTTGCGCTTGAGCCCCAGGAAGTCGCTGTTGGTGGAGGTGTGGGGCCAAGCGGGGGGGAAGCAAATGGTGTTCAGCTATCCCGGTAAAGCGCAATGCTTTCAAATACCTGGGAATCTATCTCTCCCTGATCCCAGAGCTGGCCTGGGAATTAAACTTTCAACCCATGGCCCGTGCTTTGGGTGCGGACCTGGCCCGATGGCGTTGTCTGCCCTTGAACCCTCTTGGTCTTAATGCCCTTTTCAAGATGATCTGTCTCCCCTGCTATTTGTACATCCTGACAAGCTTCCCTTATTTGGTGCTCCGGGCCTGGTTCTGATCCCTTACTTCCAAGTTTACCTCCTTTCTATGGGCTGGAAGGCAACCACATGTGGCCTTTGGTTCTGCATGGAAATCCCCCATATGAGGGCGAGATAGGCCAGGTCTTTACATCTATTATTTGGAAGCTCAGTTAGTCCTGATTAATGAGTGGTTTACTGGGTGATGGGATGACCCGGCCTATCGGCTAGAGCTCCGCCACATTGGACTTGATGGCCTGTTGGGACTGCTGTATGGCAGTCAGCTCCCCCTGGGCCACCTCTGGGTACACACAGGGGGACGTGCAGTGTTGGAGGGTGGCCTTGCAGCTCACAGGGTGGGAGCAGAACCTCTCTAAGCTGATGCGCTTATGGCAGGGCACATGGCTGCGGCAGGTTTCCAAGTTGGAGGGTTTTAGGTAGCGGGACAACATTGGGATTACCTACTTTGGGGACTTACACAATGGCAAGGGGCTGCTGTCATTCCAGTAGCTGAAAGATCACTATGCCTTGGCTAACACCAAGTTTTTGTGTTTTCTCCAGATGTGCCATGCCCAGAGAGCTCATTTGCCACCAAACTTATACCTCCCTGATCATAGCCCTCTCAAGGCAAAACTCCTAATGGGACACTTGGGGAGGGTGCCATAACTCAGATCTATCGATCACTGCTGACCATGCGCCAGATGGGATTGCCAACTGGCGGGACAGGAGGACAATTTGGGTGAGAGAATTAGACAAGGATGACTGAAGGGAGGCATACCTTGCCCCCGAGAATTGGCGATATCAGCAAGACTGAGGATGGTGCAGATAAATTATTTCCACATGACATACTTGTCCGCGCTGCGTCTGCGGCACATGCGCTCGGCAACCTCCTCAGGCTGCTTGAGATGTGGCCACCTAGAGAGCACAACTACTGCATGTCACCTGGGACTGTCCGGGGATGCACCCCTTCTGTGTGGGGATGGAACGGGAGATCTCTGGGACCCTGGGGCGTTTGATTGAATTGACTGCGAAGGTGGTGCTGCTGGGCCTTCTGGAGGAGTTGGGAGGGAAACGAATGGAACAGGCATTCATTGGACTGGCATGCCAAGTGGCAAAAAGAGACATTGCGCAACTTTGCAGAAGTCCGGCGGCACCATTGATTTCGAGATGGTGAACTGGGGTAGACTGGTGCTCTAAAATAGAAAAGACAATTTATGAGGCACGTGGCTGTCCTCAGAAACATGAGGCAATTTGGGGGAAATGGAGGGTGCACCGTTGGTTGAATTTCTAAGCAGTATTAGTGTTCATGTGCTGGGAAGAGGAGAAATTTTATCAATTATAAGTAATGTATGGATTTGCTTGCTAGCACCCACTGTCACGTTGTAGTTCTTTTGTTTTCAATTTCAAAATGAAATAAACTTCATTATAAAAAAAAATGATTTGCCATTTCAAAGAGTGCAAACTTAACTGAAGGCTGACAGTTACGTTGCTGCTGGGAGCTCATTGTACAGGGGGGGGGGCATACAAATCCACTGCAAATTCATTCACCTCAGTGTTTAGATCAGCTGTAGATAAAAACATGTTTGCACTTTTAGACTCACATAGTCTGTACTTTGTTCTTTCATCAATCCCTTAGCCCTTTTTCTGGCTAAATCACAGATAATACATTGAAGATCCTCTGCTTTCTGGTTAGTTGTTGGAAGTGAATGAGGGGTAGCCATTGATCTTCTAAGTGGATGGGCATTGGGTTTGCTTTCTCAGAAGATTCGGATTCTTCTTGTGATTCACTGGTTTGTGCTATTTTTTGACCCCGTTTTTTCCAGGCTTTTTTCTGTTGTATATGACTTACACTTGTTACAATTATAAAATATTTGATCCTCTTCAACAGTCATTTTCAATCTTTTGTGAACTTTGTCTTGCAGTATTTCTGCAGCATCTCAAACTCTCTTCTGTCCAGTCGCAGTTGATGTTAGCTTTTCTTGCGGATTAGTTTGGCATATGATACATTTTTCTTTTTTGAAAGAGTCCTCAGATTTTGTAGTTAGCAACACTCTGTCAGGAGGTAAAGCTCCTCTGCTACCACCTGCTTCGCTCATGTTTACGAATTTGAATCAACTGAAAACCTGAAACAAATACAATATTAAAATAAATTACCAGTATGATGGCTAAAACACATCATTATAGAACCGCCGTTTTGGAAAATGGCAGAAATGTTGCTCTTAGGAGTTATTTTCTGTCTCTATAAGACTACTTGGCCCCCAAAACCTATGTTTTGACCCCAAAATGAAGTATTATGGTCTCATAGTTCCTGAAATATTGCATCAGCACTGTAACACATTCCACATATTTAAAGATACTGGGGGTCATTACGACCCTGGCGGAAGGCGGAGAACCGGAGGTAAGACCGCCAACAGGCTGGCGGTCTCCCCTCATGGGATTATGACCATGGTGGTTACCGCCATGGTCACTCGCCGGTTTTCCGTTCTGCCCGCCGGGCTGGAGACCTGGGTCTCCAGCCCGGCGGCCGTCACTATACCGCCAGCGGTATTTTGACCCGGCTTACCGCCGTGGATTTCCTGCGGTTTGAACCGTCATGAAATCCATGGCGGTAAGCACTATCAGTGCCAGGGAATTCCTTCCCTGGCACTGATAGGGGTCTCCCCCACCCTGACTCCCTCCCCTACCCCCCTCACCAGCGCTGCCACCCCCCAAAGGTGGCAGGGTCCCCCTCCCCACCCCAACCCCCAACATCACATCACCCATTCCCAAACGCACGCAGGCACCACCTACACACTCACATGAACACACGCCAACATACATGCCTACATAAACACACACAGGCAGACACGCACACCCACATTCAAACATTCACACACACATCCATACTGACATACCCACAGACATACACGCACTCATTCCCATACACACAACACCCCCGCAAGCATACACGCACTCACACCCCCCTTCACATACACACATGCACACCCCCATGCACGCACACAACACCAACACCCCCCCACCCCCCTCCCCTCACGGACGATCGACTTACCTGGTCCGACGATCCTCCGGGAGGGGACGGGAGCCATGGGGGCAGCTCCGCCGACACCACACTGCCAACAGAACACCGCCATGGCGAATCACAGGACGTGATTCGCTGGGCGGTGTTCTGTTGGCGTGGCGGTGGAGGTGGAGCAACCTCCACTTCCCCGCCTCCCGCCAGTATGGCTGTTGGCGGCTCTCCGTCCGAAAAAGGACGGAGAGCTACCAATGGTCATAATAGGCCGAGCGGAAAACCGTCACCACTGGCGGTCTTCTGCACGGCGGTCCCTCGGCGGTCTTTCAAAAAGACCGCCGAGGTCAAAATGACCCCACTGTCCAGAAAAAATTGGCCCGGATTAGCAATGTCTACCCAAGCTAAATTACTTTTCTAATGATACAAAAACACAAATCAAAAAAGAAAAGTTTCTAGACAACAATTGTTTTACTGACATATGTTGAGGGGTCAGGACTAATAAAACAAATGTCACAATACATCATTTTACTGATTAACTTTATTGTTGTAATACATCTACAGACTACACTTATTATCCAATGCCTCGGCTGTTACTTCCTTTTTTTTAAAAGATTGAGAGCAGTTACTATGCTGGGATACAGTCAAAGTAAGAAAATTCTTACAAAATGATAAAACTGATAGATGGGTTGATGTATTAATTAACAGAAGTTAGAAACCGGTTGTAAAATCAAAACATTTTTATAAAACTGATATTTGTGCATTACATGCACAGAAGTGATGCACATGAAAGAAATCAAGTGAAAAAAAAATAGAGCAATAAGCGTTACCTTCATAGGTAACAACTCGGATATTGAGTAGAAGGAGCTGCTAGCATCAGCAGTCACTGTCACCCATGCCACAATGTCAATCATTAACTAGGACCAACCTGATAATACAGCATTGCTGATGTCAAACTATCAGAGTTCTACCTTTTGACCCATGCAAGGAAAATATTTCAGAAACTGTTTTCAGTAGTGGATTCTGAGTGGAAATAATCTTAGAAGTTAGAAATATATGAATATCAAAATTTGAAGAGCATTTGTCCCTAAAGGTCAAAGTAAAGAATCCTTGCACAATGCCCCCCCAAAAATTGGCGGCAAGTTTGTATCACCTACAGACTCCCCCTATTCGAAAAGTTCTGCTTTCCTGTGTCACTTCCATAGAAAAAAAGATTAATTTCAGATACAATTAAAAAAATCTCTTTTTGTAGGACACTGGTCTATCTCATGCTTTTTTGTGCCTTAAAGTCAACCAGCTTAATTATGTTTCACTCTCTGTAATAATTATATTTATAGCATGTAGCCCCATCAGGTGATGATAGGAAACTACAAAGAATGCAAAGGAAAATTGCAAAGACGCAAAAGTTGCCTCACAGCACGGTCGAGGATTCCACCACTCTTTGCTGGAAGTGTATGCAGCAAGATACAACAGACACTACACATTCATAGTGCGTTAGACTGGGATACTGCAGAATCAATCAGATGCCAGAAAGGCAAACATACCAGCAAAATCTAATAAAGTATGTCAGAATGGCAGATGTATTTGTTCTGTGGAGATATATCACGCTATATTAAGAAATAATTGGTGTGCACAGTGTGGATTTAAAGAACAGAAATAATGCAGAGTATATTTTGTTCAGCTGAAAGCAGCTACAATATTTCAACCTCACCAAGACTACTTGTTTTCTAAAGTGGTACTACTACTTGAGTTACAAAATAGGGCCGAATTTGTCACAAAACAGGTACATTAACATGCACCCAGAAAATCCTAATTTGGGTATTAGATTGGGGAGATTAGAGAATGTGCATAATGGCAAAGTTTAGACATAAAGGCCTCTCTTTAACCTCCGTGTTTTAAAGACCAACGTAAGAGTGACTCCTTCCAGAAGCCACTCTGTCAGTTCATAAATTAATCTATGTGGCCTTCAGGAACTATCGGGTTTGTGAACAACTCTAAATCGTGGAGTGCGTGATTCAGAGCCCAAAGAAGCCAAGCTGATCCAGGAGTGGCTAGGGTCTGTTACCTCAAGAAATGCCAGAAAACACAGGGGGGAATGATGCATTCCAAACAAATGTTTTACAAATAGAGTGATTAAAAAGGCACAGATTTTACAGATGGGTCTTGTGCAAGGGCGGCTCCTCCATGAGGGCAGAGGAGTTTCACCCACCACCCACCACCCACCTGCCAGCAGCTGCAAAACCTTTATACAGAAACGATAATAAACAATGTTTATTTGCGTTTCCTTGTAAAGGGGTGGGGCCACGGGGTGACGAGTGTGAGCACGTGTGTTTGGCCAGCCGTCTTGGGCCGGCCAAACACACATGCGCACAGGGCTCTCTGGAGAGAGCCTGCACAGGCTCCCAGACTGCCTGGGAGCCAGTGCTTAATTTGTGTTTGTTGTTTCCGATGCTGAGCACCAGCACTTATTTTTCAGGGCTGGGGCTTATTCTTCGGCCTCAAGCATTTGCTGCAACCAAAAGACACACATGGGAAAGACGGAGGAAGAGAAAAATGAAAAAGCGTCACAAAGAGAGAAAGTAGAAAGTTGCAAGAGTGAGCTGAAGGGGCAGGGAGTGGCTTTATATGGATTGAAGTGGCCCGAGGGGACTTCAGGATTACGCTGCCTCAGTATTCTGTGTTCGCACATTTAACTGCAGCAGCCGTGTGTTTAAGAGGAGGGCTTTGGGCACTGGTACCTTTTTATTTACAAATTAAGGACTGCTGGGAGTGCCCGGGGTGGGTACTCATAGCCAATCCTGACACTGCCCTGAGCAGCGGCAGGATTGGCAGCAAGGCCAAATTATTAATATTTTCATACCACCCCCCTTGCTCCCCCCCCCTTGCGTGTGCCCCCCCACTGCCCTTCTGCACCCCCTTTAACTTTGCGAGCCGCGACTGGTCTTGTGGGAAACTCATGAACTATTCCAGTTGTTTAAAGTCTTCAAAAGTGCCCACAACCTCAGCTACAGCAAATACACTTATTAGAAAATTGTGCGATCAATAAAAATACAGACTCACAGCAGACAATACTTCTGCCACAGGACATATAGGATCCATCTATTTTTTGCTATATGCCGCTCAACAGTTTCCAACCTACCCCAACGGCCAGAAACTCAGTAGCTTTCTTATTTTAAAGCTGAGAATCTTGTGTGCAACTGGCACCATTCTTAATGTTTTAATGCAACTACTTAAGGTAACACATGTATTTGTAATCAGATCTGAATGTTAAATGTGTGTCATGTGTCTTCATGAAAAATAACTACTGAGCGTGGGATAGCCCATCCAAACCAGATTCTTCTGAAGCCCATGTTCTTTTCCAACAGTGCATGACTTCTGCTCCTTCTCCTTGCACATAGAATATCTTCTAAATACCTCAGGGGAAGGATTTGTAGTGTTTTATAGCAGCTAGGTGTGGGTTGAGCTTCACTAGTTCTTTGTTTATTTCGTTCTCTATGAGCATATGCATTTGTCATGGTCTGCAATATTTTTTTTCTATGACTGCTATTCCCCTAAAAAAGGATACACTTTCTCTCATATCATGCCATTTGAAGTATTAAACATTTTAAAAAGGGGTGTACTCTCTTATGGTCTGCCACTACTCTCCATTACGTCGGTGCCTTTGAAGGTTTTGGATTATGGGACCATTGGGAATCTCCCTTTTGGGTGCCATTGTGCTCACTTGCACCCTGAGGGCCTTCTAAGTAATCTAGAATTAATTTGGTCTGATACACTCACAGTTCTATCATTATTGGCAACCTCCACGTCATGCAATCAGTCCACTAGCCTTAGAATACTTACCCGTATCTACCTCCTTTGAAGAAAAACTGACTATGTCCCAACTTCCCAAGAGGGGAGAAATAGCCTCCATGTACAAAACTTTAGTTATAAGCTCCCCGGGCACATTTCAAAGCTCAGAGAGGCAGGCTAGAGCAGCCACTTGGACGGTGAAGAATGGACATTTGCGCTCATGGCCCCAAGGGAGGAGGCAATCTTAAATTCTTAACTAGATAATGACTAATCCAGTTCAAATACCTCCACTGGATATGTTTAACTCCTGAAAGACTCTGGTATATTAACCGAGGTCCTGGTTCAGAGTGTCTCAGATGCCTCATGACCGTGGGAGACTTTTTTAATACCACCTGTTCCTGCACTGTTCTTAGCCCCTACTGGGAGGTAATAACCTACACATTCCAGCAAGTGCTAAAACGCACACTTTAGTGAACTTTTTATTTATTTAAGTCGGACAAATAAATAGTGTAGTAAATGGTATACACTTGCCAGTTGAATACTATGTTCCTGGAAGAATTACGCTAAAATTAAAATTACAAGAATTATTAAAAATAATGTACACTTCAAAATCGAGCCTACACAATGATTGTTAGTCAACCTGATATGTATATTTAAATTGAGTCACAACACCATAATAGTTTTTCAATATGTGTGTAAATTATAACATGACTGTTGCCATAAAAAAAATTACTACAAATAACAAATGCAATATGTTAATTTAAACAGATTCACACTGGAGCATTTGTGTATTATCCACATGAAGCACACAGTGATATTTAAATAGATATTAACGCTACATTGTTATACGTTAAGGTTACCGGAGGGGATTGCTTTAAGGAATGTAGAGTGCGGTGGAATGTGGAAGCCGGGGGGAGGTCTATGGAATGTGGGAGCGCCAGAGAATCATTGTACGGTTGATCTTAAGAACAAGTAGACGTGTTTACCTTTGGTCAATAAACTTTCAAAGTATACCTGGTTCCTGAGTAGTTTGAAACTCAACATTTGGCGACGAGCGCGGAGAGGACCTTTCTGTGTGCGGTGTCTTGCTGGATGCTGTTTTCACATTCCTGGTTTCCTGTCTATTTTTCGGAAGGACGCTCTTTACGGACGCTGGATTGCCGCTTGGTGAAACACGCTGGTAGACGCGGCAAAGAACTGACAACTTACTGGGCAAGTACATTGAGTATGCCCAGTTGATTTTTGTTTTCTTCTTCAGCCACTGCGTATTTTTACAAGGAGCGGTTGTAGTTGCTTAGCAACAACAACCCCGAAAGAACGTGAGCTCTTTGGTAAACGCTCAGCCCGAGGAAGAGCGTGTTCGCTTCGTAAGACGCTCACAGCAGATACACGCTGCATTCGGTCTCCTTCCTGTTTGGAGGCCTGAATGTTGCTTAGCAACGGAATAAATTATTGGTGTGAGCGCGTTGGGAAGGACGTTCGCTGCTGGAGTATTTTGAAATGCTTGATATATTGAAATTACCTAAGTGAATGGTAAAACGGCAGACGACATTAATGTTTACCATTTGCTAGTACCCTTGAACTCTGGGTGAGCTCTAAAGACTACATTTTGAATCCTGGAAACCGGCTACTTTGAGCTATATTATTTTTTGTACTTTCCTTCTTAAATAAATATGCAATTCGATCCTCCTGCAAAATTTTTACAACTAAAAGGGGACCCACCTATACCGTGGTCTAGGTGGAAGGAGGAGTTTTTAACGTATTTAAAAGCTATTGACGAAGATGGTATGTCACAAGAAAGAAAGAAGAACATTTTGTTACATTGTTTAGGCTCAGAAGGGCAACTTATTTTCAGGACATTACCACAAGTGAACATTCAAGATGAAGAGATTGATGTTTTCAAAGATGCCGTATGTAAGCTGGAGAATAGATTTAAACCAACCACAAGTATAACGTTGACTAGATTTAAATTTTATACTAGAACTCAACAAGATGGTGAAACATTTGATGAATTTTTGACAGGACTGCGCAGTCTATCCGTGCACTGTAATTTTCGGTCCATCACTGACGAGATGATCAGGGATCAGATCATCGTGCATGTGAGAAGCAGAAGAATTCAGGAGCAATTATGGGTGATCCAAAATTACAGGACGTAATCAATACGGCAAAAGCATTGGAACTATCAGAAAAGTGGATGAAGACGGTACAGGACACAGAAAAAAGTAAAATAACGGACTGGGATGTGGTCGGAGCTGTTGGGAACAATAATGTCTCATATAGAGTCACATCGCGGAGCACTACAGGAATTAAGAAAGATGAAAGGAATAAGAAAACTGATCGGGTGTCTTGTTATAGATGTGGTAGTTTAAATCACATTGCAAATTCCTCATTTTGTCCTGCTGTTGGGAAAGAATGCAACAAATGTGGCAAACTAGGGCACTTTGCGAGAGTATGTAGAGAGGCCAAAAGTGGCGAGGGTGAAGGGAAAAAGAAGATCTCATGTGTGCAGGAAGAGAGAAAAAAAGGGATTGTCTTGTCTGTCAAGAATGATCTTATTGACAAAGTCGGGAGGGAGCTGAAACAGCCCAAGTGTACTGTACTTATTGAAGGTCAGGAATTAGAACTTATGGCTGACTCTGGTTCCCCTTGAACAATCATCACATATGATTATTTTGTTGAGAAATTTAAATTTTTTGGAGTGTATCAGATTTGGCTCCATCAGATATTATGGTAGAGGGATTTGATGGTACAGCGATTAATGTTGTGGGGTACATGAAAACTACTGTGAGTTTTAAAGAACGTACTGCTGAAATCAAAATGTATGTAGCCGAAAAAGGGGTCAATGTCTTGGGGTGGAGAGACCAAGCAGAATTGGGGATAATTTTGAATCCTAGAGCTGTTGAACCTGTGATGTTGGTGGGGGATGGTGATAAGACAGATTGGATTTCTTCCAAATTCCCACATGTGTTTTCTGAAACCCTGGGTAAGTTGAAAAATTACAGCCATAAGATTAGACTGAAAGAGAATGCTAGACCGATGGTACAAAAATTAAGGAATGTTCCCATTGGTGTGCATGAGGAGCTGAAGGGTATTTTGGAAGATATGGTTAAGGATGATGTTATTGAAGAGGTGGAATCCTCTGAGTGGGTTTCACCCGTCGTCTTAGCTCGGAAACCGGATAAATCCTTGAGACTCTGTGTGGATTTGAGAGCATTGAATGCTAGTATTATAGTCAACTGCCATCCTTTACCCAACAATAATGAAGTGGTAAGCATGCTCGATGGAGCAAAGATTTTTTCTACCTTAGATTTGAGATCGGCGTACCACCAGATTGAACTCACAGAAGATTCCCGTCACCTCACTGCATTTATTACTCCACAAGGACTATACCAGTTTAAACATATGCCCTTTGGATTAGCGTCAGCGGCTTCTGTTTTTCAGAGGGCTACGTTCATAATGTTTAAAGGTATGGACAAATTTGTTAAATGTTTTCAAGATGACGTGTTGGTCTATTAAAAAAATGAAGAGGAACACAAAGACCATCTACTTAAAGTACGTGATGTGTTCAATAGGAAGGGGCTAACCTTGAAATTCAAGAAGTGTTGTTTCTTTGCTGAATCTGTTGATTACCTGGGACATACTGTTTCTGGTAATAGAGTGGTACCAAAAAGCTCTCTGGTTAAAGCCATTACTGATGCACCAACGCCAGATAATCGTGAAAAACTTTTGTCTTTTGATGGGTTATGTGAATACTATAGCAAATTCATTGAGAATTTTGCAACAAAAATGGAACCTCTAAGGGAGGTAACCCGGAAAAATGTGGAGTTTGTTTCGTCAGAAAGGCAGGAGTGTGCATTTGAATCTATCAAAAAGGAAATTGCATGTGCACCTACCCTTAGGCCTTTCAATATCAGAACTCAATGCGTTGTTACAGTAGATGCCAGTATATATGGTGTGGGGGGTGTATTGTCTCAAAGACGTGGCAGAGATGAGTGTAATGTTGCATTTGCCTCTCGCACTTTGAATGACGCTGAGAGGAGGTATGCGGTCATTGAGAAGGAGTTGGTGGCATGTGTTTGGGCTATTGAGCACTTTCGTAACTATATATGGGGTTCGCGATTTGTGCTACGCACTGATCATAAACCTTTGGTGGGCATTCTGTCTCCAGGTGGTGGATGGAATGCTACAGCCCGTATTGCAAGGTTAGTCTCGAGACTGCAGGAGTACTCCTTCCAAGTGGAATATGTGCCCGGGAAAAGTAATTCTGTGGGCGATTGTCTATCATGACTTCCTCAAGAGATTGCAGGCAACTTAGATGGAGATTCAGCGGGTGATTCGGACATAGTGTCTGTTGTGTCTGAGTTCATTGCGGATGAATTTAATGCGATTAAGGAGAAATAATGGTTTGAAAAGGATCAGGAGGATTTAATGTTGCAGGAGGTCAAGGCTTATGTGAGTTCGGGTTGGCCAAAAAAAGAAAGACTCCTAGAGGAAGTGACTCCTTTCTTTAAAGTGAGAAATGAGTTGGAAATTGAGAATGGCCTGATATTTAAGGAAGGGAAGAGTATTCCCCCTAGATGCGTGCAATCCATAATTTTAAAATTGGCTCATGCGGGACATCCGGGTATGTCATCCATGAAAAGGCTGATCCGCTCCTCTTTTTGGTGGCCAGGCATCGATAAAATGGCAGAGAGGACAGTTAGGGAGTGTGGTGTATGTGTAAATGCTGAGAGAATGTTGAGGACAGTACCAGCACCTTTGCGTCCTGTTCCGTGGCCTGATTCTCCGTGGCAAAAGTTGGGATTGGATATTTCAAGTCCTTTCTTGTTCTTGCCACATGAGGCGAGGTTTGCCATAGTATTAGTGGACTATCATTCCAAGTGGCCAGAAGTCAAATTGGTATCACAGGTCACCACAGCGGTGGTCATTCGGTTTTTACAAGAAGTATTTGCTAAGGAAAGATATCCTGAGATTCTTGTATCGGATAATGGTGTCCAGCTGGTGTCGAAGGGGATGCAGAGCTTCCTTAAACACTGTAACATCAAACATGTAACTACTTCGTTATATGAACCACATGAAAATGGTCAGGTTGAGAGGTTTAATCGTGTTCTAAAGGAGTGCATTAATTGGGCAAGGAGTTTTGGAGGATCTTGGAAGGAGAAAGTGAGAGAAAAGTTATGGTATTACCGTATCACTCCTCATAGCACCACTGGTGTTAGTCCGTTTAGATTATTAAGAGGTAGAGATCCAGTGTCCAAACTTTCTCCCTGGTGGTTTCAGAAGAAATGTGTCAAAGAATCTGATGGGTTGGATCTTGAGGAAATCAAGGATCATGTGAGAGTAAAACAAGACAAGAGTAAGGAGTCGTATGATACCAAGTGGAAAGTGAGAGAGCAAAAATGTTGTGTAGGTGATTGGGTTAGAGTGAAGAAACCCGGTCTGGTAAGGAAGGGTTTACTAAGGTTTGGAAAAGCCATGAAAGTTGTAAGGGTGTTTAATAAGAGAGTGATAACACAAGATGGCAGAGTTTGGAATTTTGACAGACTAGCCAGGTGCTCGCCTGAACATGATGATGTGTTGTGCGGAGATCTTACAGAGTCTGGACAATTGTTGTCTGAGAGGTTGCTGGAACCCGTTCATGAGGGTGTAAATGAGCATGGGGCAAGAAGTACGGTTAGTGAGAGTGAAGATAATGAACCGTTTGGTGGCAGGGACAGTTGTATGCGGTGTAGCATGGGTGAGGGTGTGCAAGAGGATTCCATAGCCACAAGAGTGAAATTTGAAGGCCGCACTAGGCAAAGATCTTCACGATTGGGTGAGTTCGTGTAAAAGGGGAAAAGAATTATACCCCTACATTTACTTAAGATTGTTATATTTTGTACTTAAGATTTACTTAAGATTGTTATATTTTTTACTTGAGATTGTTATATTTTGTTTTTGTTTATTTTATTAAGGGGGGAAATGTGTTATATTCAGTTAAGGTTACCGGAGGGGATTGCTTTAAGGGATGTAGAGTGCAGTGGAATGTGGAAGCCGGGGGGAGGTCTATGGAATGTGGGAGCGCCAGAGATTCCTTGTACGGTTGATCTTAAGAACAAGTAGACGTGTTTACCTTTGGTCAATAAACTTTCAAAGTATACCTGGTTCCTGAGTAGTTTGAAACTCAACAACCACCTGTTCCTGCACTGTTCTTAGCCCTTACTGGGAGGTAATAACCTACACATTCCAGCAAGTGCTAAAACGCACACTTTAGTGAACTTTTTATTTATTTATGTCGGACAAATAAGTAGTGGAGTAAATGGTATACACTTGCCAGTTGAATACTATGTTCCTGGAAGAATTACCCTAAAATTAAAATTACAAGAATTATTAAAAATAATAAACACTTCAAAATCGAGCCTACACAATGATTGTTAGTCAACCTGATATGTATATTTAAATTGAGTCACAACACCACAATAGTTTTTCAATATGTGTGTAAATTATAACATGACTGTTGCCATCATGGATGTTTGCTTGATTTCATTAAAAAAAATTACTACAAATAACAAATGCACATATGTTAATTTAAACAGATTCACAAGGGAGCATTTGTGTATTCTCCACATGAGGCACACAGTGATATTTAAATAGATCTTAACGCTACATTGTTATACGTAGTTTTTTTTTTTATAAAGATATTTTTTATAAAGATATTTTTTATTATTGGTTTCAAACAGGCACTGAACATAAATATACCTATACACCAAACCAAAATAACGGAAATTGGGACGTACAGTTGACAAAGGCACTGTAAGTTAAATTCTTTCTTTGACACTAAATGATAACACGTAAAGTAAAACAATATAAGTGAAAAAGTGTCAAGTGTAAGGTACAGAATGAAAGAAACATAAGATATAATAGTGATTGGGACAACCGAGATATGGCCGAGGGCCTGGTTCTTTCTAGTTTGGGTTTTGTGAATACATAATATGCGCGGGTCATTGTACCGTGTGGTGTCGATTTAGGGTAGTTCCGCCCTGACCTGTGGACTATCTTCAAGTGAGGCAAAGGGGGTCGGAGGGAGCCCCTGTCAGGAGATTGCCCCACCCACATTAGCTTATCTAAGGCGGGCCTCCCTCTGCCGCAGTCTCCGCCTCCCACGTGCCCTCCCACTTCCCCCATATCTTGTTGTACTTGTTTGGGCATCCTCTGGCCTCATATACGGGTTTCTCGCACATTGCACACCAATCAACCCCCTCCTCCATTTGGACAGTGTGGGAGCTACTCCCGCCTTCCATTCCGTCATAATGTATCTCTTTGCCACTAGACACGCCACTCCCACAAAGATACGGTCCGCTCTCCCTAAGTTCATGTCCCCCATAGCCCCAACGAGGAGTGGGAGTGGGGCAGCCTCCATTTCTGTTTGCAGAACCCCGAAGATCTGTCTCATTATCTTCTTCCAGTATGTCGCTATAATGGGACAGTCCCAAAATATGTGGAAGAAGTCGGGGATGGAGCATCGGGGACAGGCGGAGGTGTGCGGTAGGCCCGTCCTGAAGAGTCTCACAGGCGAGAGGTAGGCTGTATGTAGGAAGAATGTCTGGAGTACTCGAAATCGGGACGAGATAGCTAGGGTCCTAGGGGCCATCAATGCCTCTGTCCAGTCCGATTCCTCAATAGGGCCTATCCACTCCTCCCATCTCCGTCAAAGACCCGTTAGTGGGCAGCCAGTATTAGTAAGTAAGGCACGGCAAAGCTGAGAGATCCCTCCCCTACCCAGGTCACCCATCAGGGTCCTCGTCTCCATAGGGCTATGATCTGGGATATTATCCCCTGGTTTAACATGTGCCAAAAGTGTGTGTCTAAGCTGTAGGTATTTATGGAATTGATTGTTATTTAGGGAGTAGGATTCCTGGAGCTCCGCGAAGGATCTCATGTGTGATTCCCCCCAGAAGTCCCTCAGGGTAGATATACCTATAATGTCCCACTTTCTGAATCCCTCTAGCTCTGTAACCTCACTAGGTGGGTCCCCCGCCACAGGGGAGTCTGTTGTGTAAGGCGTCCCCACCAGCCCGTCACTCTTTGGGCCGTGCGCCAGCCCAGCAGTACTATTTTTGTTACATCAGGGGTGTCGCGGGGAACACGTCCCCGTGTAAGGCGTCAAAGACACCAGAGTAACCGAGTGACTGAAGTTCGCATCTGTAGGCAGGGCCGGACCAGCCACCTCCCAGCCAGTCATTGATCACTAGGAGGTGTGTGTCTAGGAAGTAGAAGTATATATTTGACATGCTTAGCCCTCCTTCATAGGTGTCCCTTTGGCAAGTAGCTAGAGGCAGTCTGGGTCGGGAGCCGTGCCACAAAAATCGACGAGCCATTGTGTCTATATCGACAAACCACTTTCTGGGGATTGGGTGTGGAAAGTTCTGCAGGAGGTATAGGAATCTGGGGAGTATCATCATCTTATAAAGCGCTATTCTTCCCAACAGGTTGAGGGGTAGGTTCATCCATCTCTGGAGATCAGCTCTAACTTTTTTGGTGAGCGGCATGATGTTTAGTTCCCATGCCTGCTCAGGCAGTAAGGCTATGTGTATGCCTAAATATTTGAAGTTATTTCTACGGATCGGGATATTACTTTGCCAGTCGATGCACTCTCTAGATGGGTGGAGGGGGATCAGGAGGGATTTGCTAGGGTTCAGGGTCAGACCCGAAGCTTGCGAGAAAAGGTCCAGGAGTTCTAGGACAGGACAGGGGACAACCCTGGCGAGTACTGCGACGAATGGGGAATAAGTCGGAGAACACCCCGTTCACCTGGACTCGGGCCGTCAGGTTGGAGTAGAGTAATTTGACGAGGCCTCGGAACTTTGGTCCAATCCCGTTATGACTGAGGACTTGTTCCAAGTAAGACCAGTCCACTGTATCAAAGGCCTTTTCGAAATCCAGGAGAAGAAGGGCCAGAGGTGACTGAGACAGGATTCGGCGGTATGCGAAGGCTGAGTGCAATCGCCTAATGCAATGTCTCGTGCTACGGGAGGGCATGAACCCGCAATGGTCAGAGTGTATTAACGAAGTGAGAGCGGGCTTCAGTCTATTGGCGAGTATTATTGCCAGCACTTTGATTTCGGTATTAAGAAGGGAAATGGGTCGGTATGCTGAGCAATTATAGGATGGAGGCTGAGTCTTTGGAATTACCACAATAGTGGCTTGGTCAATCCCAGGTGGGAAGTGGCCCACTCTCTCAGCCTCCTCGTACATGTTGAGGAGGTGGGGGCTTAGTATGTTGCTACACCGGCGGTAAAGTTCTGACGGATTTACGTAGTTTTAACATGAGCACATCAGTGGGCATGGTGAAAGATTATCTTCGTGGTATACGCTTGTCTTTTAATTTTATATTGGTATGTTTCTTTTTAGGATTTTTAAAAGTTAAATTTAAACTGCGGAACCGCTTCAGGAGGATATGTACCTAATGAGAACAGCATGGTATTTTGCACTGTGGGCCGACTTTGGGGTGGGTTTTGCATGTGCGTTGATTTTAACTTTATATGGTTTTTATTAACTGCAAATACATTTTACTTATTTGCTTACACTGTGATCTTTAGTGCAGAGTATTATAGGTCCTGATGAAGTATTGAGGAATGGTACTTTCTTTTAATGTGACATACAGAGTCATGGTCTAAGGCATTGATTAATTTGCTGGGAGAGGAACTGGAAGATAGAAGCCATAGTGTTCTTAGTCCAGATGTGAAATGTAAAAGATTGTTCAGCTCAGCCATTATTGAGGTTGCAGGTAGTCATCATGAGAGGCAGAGTGAAGGATGGCGAAACTGAGAATTCTGTGATATAAGAATAGGACAATCAAAAATGGCAAGGAGTCTGTCGACAATGTTTAACATGCACAAGCTCAGAGTTTTCAGAAAGAGTACCCAATTGGAGGATATTCATTTACAAAATCCAAACATGGAGGTTACATTATGGACAGGAGATGATAATGAAGGAAGTGAAATGGAAAATTAATATTACTGCTGGAGTCACTAAGGATGAAGCTGTGTATATTTACGCAAGAAAGTAGTTCCTCCTAATGAACAGAAGTATGAAAAATGGGCGAGGGTTCTTTGAGGATTGGGTGCTTTAAGAGGGAAGAATGAAGCAGACAGTATGAACTCCAAAGATATGCATCAAGATGGTGCTTGGGGTAGCTGAAGGGTACAAGAACCTTCACATCATAGTTCGGCCTGTCAGGCTGTGGAGTAAGAGAAAAGGGGAGATCTGGAAATCTGGTGGAGTCAGAAGACTATCTTTTATTGTATCAGATATACTGGCTGTGTGATGAGTCGTACAGGAGGTAAAACATTTATGAATGGTGTCTACCTTGTGTATTTCTGTTGTTGACCCTACAGAGGGTATTGAAAATGTGCATTAAAGTGGGTCAGCAAAACCATAAGGATAATGTAGTTCACATGCGGATGTAGCCGGGGGTGTAGCTTGGTCAAAAACATTGAGATGTGTAGCTTCAGATTTCCCGACAATAAGGCTGGCATATAATGGTTAAATATATTATACGACAAGCAGCGTACATACGAGGAGCCTAGGGGACAGTGGAAAGGTAGAGGAATGCGGATCAGTAGGAGTCCTACGAGAAGAAAAAAAACAATGTTTTGTAAAATAACCAATATTTTGAGAACTTTCAAAACAGAAAGGGAGAGTGTGTGTGTGTGTTTTTATCTGTGTGTTTTTAAACATCCCTGGTGAAATCCAACTGACATTTCACAGTACCCAACTGACAAACATCTGTACACAACTATTTATCGGAAAATACATTTATTAGGGGGGGGGGGGTGTAACACCCCAAATGCCTCCCACACCGAAGCTACGCCCCTGAATGTAAGTTGACAGCGAAGCTATTAACTGGACATGAGGTGATGGAAAGAACCAAATACTGTGGAATTTTGCATTCTGGAATTCTCACTATCAATTTTTTTTTAAAGGCAGTTTTTCTTATCTGATGCAGTAATTCAGCTATACCAGCTACAGTCTTACGTCGCCATTTGGAATTGCCAGCCTTATACAAGAAGATGCTTTTCATTCTTCATACTCTTTTTTTCATTAATGATGATGCTCGAAAGGACCTTGGTACCATGGAGTCGTTATAGACAATATATGATCAGAATTGTTTAGGGTTCCTCTCTCCTTTGTCATTTCCCACTTTCTGTCTTAGCTGTAACATAGAAAGTATTTATGTACATTGCAAAATACACTTCATTCAGGACGTATCCAGCCATACAGGAATAAACACACACTCAAACCACTCATCAGCTGTATAAGCTCTACTGACTGCACACCTGAAAATGCACTGAAGTATAACCCCTCATCCTCTTTGTTTCGAGTGCAAGCTTTCGGGTCAAGGCAAGGTACAAGACCAACAGTTAAATGTTAACACTGGATCACAATGTATGTATGCCTTTTATCCACCAAGTGCTTCAGATGTGTTTGAGAGAGGAAAGGTACACTACAGTCCCTTGCTTGGGATGTATCCTTTTGTTTAAACTACATCTTCCTTTCAAATTGAATATGTGAAGGAAGCTACAGGCAAACTACACCATTTACTTTTGTAATTCACCAACCCATTGCTTTCACAAAATGCTTAAATTCTGGGGTAACAGTTGAGGTAGGAGAAAGACCTGGGCCGCATTGAAAACATTGATCAGAAGTCCGTTGCTGTGCATCCGAGAAATGTGGCAATATGACCTAGCTTCAAACTAATTCAGCTTAACATTTTACATTGGGGCTATTACGACACGAGCACACTGCACAAGATGGGCTTGATAGCGAATGCTCAGTGCTTGCAGTGTGAAGGGCACTGTTATACATACAGTATGGGAATGTAGGATTGTTTCTCTGAAATGGTGGGTGTCTGCATCCCATTAAAGCCACAATGTGGGATATTTGGCATGCTCAATGACATCGATTTGGCTAAGCCTTTCACAGCAGTGACCGCAATGAGCTTTGGTAGAAACTCACCTCTAGGAGGAATCGATCAAATGATGTTAAAGGCCATTCAGGCACTAATTACAGTTACCTGGATTCAGGTTATGCTGGGTGATAACTCCTCTGTTTTGGAAGAAAAAAAATCCCACTAATTGCGGTCTCAATCAATGATGTGTTTAACTCATATTTTATTCTACATGTCTCTGATATCGCCAAATCATTGGTCAACCCAAGAGTATGACCTCGAAAAATTGGTAGTATTCTATTATAAATATTAGGTATGCAGAAGGTACCATTTTATTTGGGACCACTAGTATGGGTCTGTAACAAACTCTTAAAGGGCTAGAAGGATATTGTACTAATAACCACCCATTGGCGAATCAGGGATAATCCAGGATGCTCTCTTTTTTGGCTAAAAGAAACCAGGGAAAAATAAATGGCTTTTAAATAATGACCAAATATAAGTGGCCGACTCTTAAACAAACACTTGTGGAAATACCTGAGAGGTTGGTTCCAAAATATATGAGGCTTTTTTTAAGCAGCAGGCTGATCTTGAATCTAAGGCTACTAAATTAACGTTTACAATGCTGAAAATAGCTAAAACATGCCTGGCCTGTCAACTAAACACCAGGTTGTTGTCAGTAAAGAAAGCAATTAGACTTTGCGGGCCCACGGCTTTTAGGTACTCCCTTCCTACATTACTAATATTTTGATGAATACTTCTAGGTGCAATTTATTTATGCAACGTTTTGCTTCTCTGTCGGCCAATTCAAAGATTCAGATTTACCTAGTTTAAATTAATGAAGCAATATTTTCAACAGGCATCCCGTATTTTAAACTTTTGGTACCGAAGCAGAGGTCAAAGCAGAGTACTTTATAGTTACATGTGGGGCAGAACTCAAGGAGAGCTCATTGAGAGATTACATAAAAAGCATCTCCGCACATAAGAGCTTTTGTAAATGTATGAGGTCGGGGTCTTCGCTTACTTCCTCTACAATTTAACACTATGTGAAGAAAACAACTGCGCCTTCAAGCTTTCAAGAACATTTGCACTAGTTGAAAGCTCCACGACACTTTATCACATCCTTCTCCTCGGGGCAAACTACAACTTTAATTAATTGTAGCACTTCCACTGAGCCTGCAAAAGGATATTGTTAGACTTAAATTCGGCCTGTTTGGCATTGCCGAGATTCAACAAGACTGGGGAGGCGCTCTAAATACAGATAGAAACCTGCAGGCTATTTTAAAACAGAATCTTCGGTGCATATTATACGGTGTTCTTAGAGTGTTAGATATGAGCGAGCCTTTTTTTTCAGTTCAGTTCTTCTGATGTTCAGGCGTCTGGCTTTGCGCTTTAGTGATTAAAGAAAGTTTTAATCTGACAGACATGCAGCTAGCAAGAGGTGTTATTAAGTTTTTAAACAGGGTTCAACCAAATTAAAAACCGCTTCTAAAACTTCTTTTAACAGCTATAGCCTTTCCTTATAACACGCTTCTTTTGTCGAACATTATTGTCGTGCAAAAGTCCCTGGAAATAATGCTCACAAATGAATTCTACTTTAAATGATACTGTTTTCATATTTCAATGTGTGTAGTATAGTGTATTATATTGTCATAATGTAATTTTTAAACGTGTACCCATTCCGATTTGTAACAGTTTTTATTAACTATGTAATGAAGATGTAATCCCTCAATCTGTCTAGGGGTAGGCTCACCCTTTGGTTCTTGAGACTCATGATTGCAAAGAGGGATTTTGTGAGAGAGTGGGGAAACCCACAGAGCCCAACAAGTGTGAGACATGACAGCATGTCACCGTCAACGCGCCGCACCCATCCAACCCCCCCCCCCCCCCCACACCCTCCTCCCCGTTCCGCAGGTTAGGTGAAAGTATCGGGGCCCTGGAGGCTTTATTACGGATTTGATCATTTTGGGTCTGAGGATCTTCTGTCTCAAGGTCAACAGGTTCAATGAAGCTTTTCCAGAAATGTAAATTGGCTCCAAAAAACACAATCTGGACAACAGACAAATGCTTTATATAGCCCTTTTACTAACTCGTTGTCAAGGCATGGGAAAGCCAAGTTCCAGCCAACATTACTGACAGAAATGACCTGTGATACTCTGACTGTGGATAAACTGTGTGAGAAAGTGAAGCCACCCTGGAAGTTCACCAAAATCCTTCAGGCTAATGCAGGAATGTGCAAGATCCTGGATTCGTCTTGCGATGGAACTCAATGGGAGACATTCCTATAATGTGAGCGCTAAAGAAGCCTCTTCTTGGGAACTTTCTGCAAGATGTAATTTAACACTGAAGGATACACAATTAGATGCTCCTCAAATGGCAAAGTTGGCACTCTCTGGCAGCCTATTGGAACATTTCATATGCTTTTGACTTCCGCAAAAATAGAGTTGTTCGGGTTTTCAGATTCTAAAAGTTAAGCTGAAAGTTGAATGCAACTTAAATGATTTGAGATCCTGAAAAGCTTGTGGTAATCCATAAAAGGCAGTAAGTAGTAGAAAGCGTGAAAATGAGGCACACGTTGAAGTGGGGGACACAGTTACCTGGTTGAAGAATAGCCCTGTCCGTCATACCGCATCCTTTCAGCACTGGGTCGATATTTGACCTAAAATATCAGCATGTAAGTATATTGACAATTACATCTTTAATTCAATAAGGTCAGCATTCACTCAAAATAATGAAAGAAAATATTGGTAAATATTAATTTACTTTTATAGCTCCATGTCGGACCCTACCATACTAATGGCATCGCTCTGATGGTCTGGTGTCCTTTGGGGATCCATTGCGAACCCCAGAACTGACAGAAAGGAATGAGGTTCAGAAGAAGGGTGCCTGTGTCCTAGTAGTAACCCAGCGAGCACTCCCTGGGCCGACTCAGTCACCGAGCTCATGAGAACCATGAGGCCATCCATCAGACAGAATGAAGGGAAGGACGTGGTCATGGCTGCCTCTTTGATCATAGAGTGTAGAGCAGAAGAAAGAGCAGCTCTGTCAGCACATAGTCCAGTCCAAGATGACAAGTGTCGCAGCTAGTGCTATGTCGGGGTCCCCAAGGCAAATGTGGTGGTGGTAGTCGTGGGGAGGGCGGGGTTGGGTTGTTGTTGGACCTGATTCCGGGTTATCACTAAAAGTGACTGTAGGTAAGGAGTTTGGGATGCTGAACGTATAATCTGGCAGCTAGGTGCTTTTGTATGTTTCTTTTGCATTTGTTTGTTCATACCTGGCTGTCCTTTGGCCTGCACCTTTCTTTTGTTGTCATATTTATGTGTGGGATTTGACTTTTTTTGCGTGTCCTTTGGGTGTTTTTTCCTTGTTTTTTTGGTTCTCCATTACCAGTTCCCTAGCTCCAGAAATGACTTCCTTGGATGAAAATCTGACACTTAAGAGACAGACTAGTACGTGGCCCCCTGTGTACCTGATATCAGTGAGTGGTGGGTACTACTTCTATTTGTTGCCTATTCATCTATTCACTTAGAATTCACTGAGAGACAGACTAGAATGTGGCCCCCCGTGTCCCTGATATCAGTAAGTGGTGGGTACTACTTCTATATGTTGCCTATTCATCTGTTCTACGCACAGCTATCTACTTGTGAGTGTGTGTGTGCATGTATACATAGGTATTTAGTTATAGTTAGGACCTAGTTTCTATAGGAAAAGTGCTTTTTGTTTTGCAAATAACTTTAATACTGTTAGACAAATCCTCAGAAAATTTTCAAAACTAGTTTGCCACTCACTTGAACTGCTGTATGGAAAGTTTCAGGGTGACTCGTCAAGTGGGGCAAGAAAAATGGGGGGTCCCAAAATGTGTTCTCTCCATGCAATTTCCCATAGAAACTTTAGACACAACTCCTGCCCGAAGTGCTGGACAAAATTACACCAAATTTGTCAGGAAGCTTGACCCTTTTTTCTATTTTGGTGTAAACCTGTTCAGTAATTTTGGGGTTATTAAGGAAAAAACATTATGTATATCTAGAGGATCTACGTGCCATCAGCACTGCCATGATTGTCTGGCCACAACCTGAGGACGGGGGAATAAAGTAGAAATAGGATATATAGAGTTAGGATAGAGGTATCTTGACCTCATGGGACAGATGGGAGGGTTAGGATAGTGGTTTCCTGACCCCTGGGATTAATGGAGGGGTCTGTGAGGGACCCTTCATGGAAAACAATTAAAGAACAATATTTATTTTGCACACATGAGAATCCGTGGATCCATCATGGTGCTCAGCGAGGCCCTCACATGTGAATTCACAGCAGATCCAGAGATCCAGACCCAAAAAAAAAAAAAAAAACCCACTCACAGACACACACATACACACTCTCACAAATCCACTTACACACCCACACTACCACTCACGCACCCATACAACCACTCACACACACTCAGTGACCCAGAAAGCCATTCACACGCCCACTCACAGACCCACAGAGGCACTCACACACCCATATACATACCCATACAGTCACTCAAACACCCACACAGACACTCACACACCCACCACACACCCACACACCTACACACCCACTAAGAGACCCACAGAGGCACTCACACACCTAAGTAAACACCCATACAGCCTCTCACACATCCATTAATGGACTTACACAGCCACTCACACACCCACACAGTCACTCACACACACACTCACTGCATATCACAGACCCACTCACAGACCAACACTGCGCCTCACACACACGCTCACATACTCACACACCCATGTACACACCCATACAGCCCTCACATACCCACTCCCATACCCACACAGCCACTCACACCCATACAACCACTCACACACCCACTCAAAGACCCGGAAACCGTGGAGTTGGCTGCATACAGAGCTAATTACCCCACATATTACATCAGTCATGACATCTTCTGCGACATCATTGAATATGTCACTCCAACATTTGTGGTGAAATTATTAATGAGAAAACTGTGCATGGCAGGGGTGTGAGTTATAGTTACCTTAGGGAATGAGTTATAGTTTCCTGACATAACTATAACCATAACTGCTGAATTTCTATGGTTTTATGTGTGCAAAGTGGAGGTCACCACAAGGTAGTTATAGTTAGGACCTAGTTTCTAAAGAAAAATAGTTTTTTACCTGTCTACATTTTTGGCCCAGGTTGACAAATATTCACAAACTTTTCCCCAAAATTTGCCACTCATGTCAGCTGCTGTCTGGAAAGTTTTGGGGTGATCCATCAAGCTGGGACCAAGAAAAAAGGGGGGTCCCAAAACGTGTTTTCTCAATGTAAATTCTCATAGGGATTTTTGAACAGGAAAAGAGCCCAGAACACTGGGCAGAATTACACCAAATTTGGCAGAAAGGTAACTCTTGGTCCAGAAAGTGGCCTTTTTTGTAATTTGGTGTAAATTCGTTCAGTCGTTTTTTAGATAATAAAGAAGCTCATATTTGTATAGTGAACCCTCCCGATCTCGTGCTGAGATCTGATTGGCTGCCCAGACAAAAATGTAAACGAAAAAGATAAAGGGCCAGGGTGCAGGCACTCTGACCCCTTAGCAGTGGTTGTGGGGTCCCAGAGGGATCCCCCACCCCCTGTGCTAAAAAGCATTTTTTTTTTTTTAATTTATGGAGGGAGTCACAGACGATCCCCAGATCAGCTGAAAATCAAAAGAAACAAAGCATGGGCTCCAGTGCTTTGTTTCTTTTAAGCCCCGAGTGAGCCAAGTCTCAGGGCCACTGTTTATTTGTAACCGGGGACACCCACCTCCTCCCCTCCCCGTAGCCCCGGGGGCCGCCACGCTCCAAGGGTGATGCAGAAAATATGTGCAGGGGCAGCCACGCTCCAAGGATCACCAACTCCCCTGGACTGCCACCTCCCCAGGGCTTTAGTTAAGGCTGTGCACAGCGGTGGTTGGATTGACGTATACTAATGAAAATTACTATACGTTAAAAAAACATAGAAATTCACTGAAAAAAAACAAAGTTTACAGGGACGTTACAGTTAGGAAATATATTTAAAGGAACACAGAAATTCACTGAAAAAAACAAAGGTTACAGGGATGTTATAGTTAGGCACATTTTTTAAACAGACAAAACCTTAGAAATTCATTTGTTATAGTTAGAATTATCTCAAGTAACTATAACTCATTCCCTAAGGTACCTTTAACTCGTGCCCTCGCCATGCACTGCTAATTACCCCACAAATTACAATACTCGTGACATCTTTGATAACATCATTGATAATATCAATGTAATATTTGCAGTAACATTTTTGATGAAAAACTGTGCGTGGCGGGGGCATGGGTTATAGCTACCTTAGGGCATGAGTTATAGTTACTTGAGACAACTCTAACTCTAAAAGGTGAATTTCTATGGTTCTGTGCGTTTAAAATGTGAGCCTAACTATAACATACCTGTAACCTTTGTTTTTTTAGTGAAAAAAAATAAAAAAGATATATATATATATATAATAATGTATAATCACTGCCTTTGTTCTTAGCAGGCTTCAGCCCCGTAGATGGCATTTGGTCAAGACCTTTTCTACTCCTATTTTCTGTTTCCTCTAAAAACTGACATCGTAGAAAGATCACATTTGCGCGTACCAACCTTTTGACCATGGGAAGACAGTGGACTTTCAACCATATCCAACTATTAGCTGAGTGCATCATTCCGCACCGCACATGTGCATTCATCTTTCACACTCATATTAAGTACATATCGACATTTTTTGTTCATTTTAACATTTTGGGGTCTAAACTATGGGCAGATTGCTTCATCTCCTTAACTTGCTAAGTGGCAGAGGGCATTCAAGCCCAGAACCACAGGTTAGGTTGTTGCGCACATGTTATATTCTGCATACCACCCCTGCATCAATCATTCTTTCTCCTGTAAACTTGCTCATGGCAGAACTGCATGAAGCAAATCTGTCATTGATGCGTGAAATTCAGCGATTTGGAAGGACATATTTCCCAAATGTCTTTAAATGTAGATGGGGTGCTTAAATGCATTATTCTTTTGTTATGAGATTTTGCTCAGATGACAGTAAGCTGCGGTGTTTTAATTATAGACTGGATGAGTTACTTAGTCAATTAACGTTTAAGACTTTCCAACTGTAGCTATGTAGATAAAGTTAATATCAATATCAGGAAGTTTACCTTTACATTTTTTTCCTTCTCTTTTCCATGACCCAAACTGTCTGGATTACCAGCCCCAACAATGAGGCAGGGAATTAGAAAACAGCAGACATTTCAACAATGAGACTTCCCATTGGCTATGGGAATCACAGAAATGTAGTTTACATGCCACATATGTGCCAGAGCTATCAGTATTACAGAAGGGGCCGTAAAAGCGTCTGCATACAGTTATGTAATGACACTGTGCCCTGGGGTGCCGGGACCAGGTGCACAAGCCCATTGCATCCCTTGTGGCACAATGTACAATACAGCCCCTAGATTCAACTCAGTTCAATTTATGCACTATAGAAGAATAATAGGCACACTGAAAAAATACAAAAAAGCAACATCCTGGAAATAACTAGCACTCTTAGGAAATCAAGATTATGGCCCTCATTACAACTTCGGCGGTCTTTTAAAAAGACCGCCGAAGCTGCGTGCGCCAGTATATCGCCAGTGCTGGCGGTATATCTGTCTCCCTATTATGACTTTTCCGCTGGGCCAGTGGAGTGAAACAGCGTTTCTGTCCGTTGGTCCAGCGGAAAAGTTACATCAACATTGCAGCTGGTTCGTAATAGAGCCGGTGGCAATGGTGATGTGCAGCGGGTGCAGCAGCACCCGTCGCACATTTCACTGCCCGAAATTCGGGCAGTGAAATGCGCAATGGGGCTGTGCTTAGGGGCCACTGCACTTCCCATGCCGAGTGCATGGGCAGTGCAGGGGCCCCCAGGGGCACCCTGAGTCCCCCTTTCCGCCAGCCTCTCCATGGCGGTGTTTACCGCCGTGGACAGGCTGGCGGTTGGGGACTCATAATCAAAACTGGAACTAAATCGCTGATATGGATTCCCTTAAGGTTTTCACATTCATTGTCAGAAATCAGTGTTTTGACCAGTAAAGTTAAACCAATGATATTCGGCCCAATAGGGACCCGTTTCAATGTCCATTTTAAATTTCTGGCAGGTCTGAGACCCACAGGGACCCAGCCTACATAAAGCCTTGATAACTGCTCAAACAATTGAGCCTACAAACGTGATATTTGTACTACAACTTTGCTCTTCAGTCTAGAAGTATTTTTATTAAACACCAGTTTAAGACTATATAACTGCAAAAGCCTGTCACCATGTTTTTCACATATTGTATTGAGATGTGTGTCACAATATCGAGTTTTTAAATATCATATCCAGAATACTGAATACCACAAAGGGTTGCACTGGCCTATAGAACATTCTGGTAATGCCAGAAGGGCTAGTCTAACATGTCAGCATATGACCCGTTTTCCTAGATGATTGTGGGACTTTGTAATGGTCTGGTGGGGCAGTTTTTACTGTTGGTTTCTCTGATATTACTATTAACATTGCCACATTTGCAACCACAAATGCATGCAGCCTCCCATACCTGACAAATCACATATACAGCTTGCCTTTACAAGTTTAAAACTGCGTTGATTTTAAAGTGTGGCCACTTTTTCAGTTATTTGCTCGCTAATGGGGGCCACTTTTAATTTGGTGGTCATTTTTATTTTCTGTTCTGGTCTGACCCTGAAACAATATTGTGAAATTCAGCATTAAGTATATATGAGTAAGTATTGATTTACTATACTTAGCACCATATTTACTTACCTTGTATATATATTTGTTCTATGTATATTACCTAGTGTCGGTCACCAAGAGGTAGATACAGTTAGGTCTGTTTTTCCATTGAAAGTGCATATATTGGTTTGCTGATAACTTTGGCCCCGTTTGGTGGGGGTGTGGCTTGGCCATCCTGCAAGATGGCTGTCACGCTGTGAGGCTCTGCAGGGCAGGGGCATAAATCCAGCAATAATCCTCCCAGATCGGCTGCCCGGAATGACATTTTACAATTGCTGAGTGCTGGAAGCCCTGAGGAGTCGCGGTGTGTAGAAATGGAGCCAGCTCGGCAGTGAGAGCTGCGCTGGGCCTGCACGGTCTGTCAGGGAGGTGTCTGGCCTTGTGCACATTTCACGCGGGCCGTGGCGGTGCTCGTCCCACTTGGGGTAGGAGATCGTGTGAGCGGCGTGGTGGTCAGAGCTGTCCCTCTCCCTCTGTGAGCCGAAGCCAGAGGCCTCGCAGCTATTTATTTGGTCGCCGCATCGGGCTTCCGTAGTTGAATTCCCACGGGGCCAGATCGGCAGCAGTGTTCGGGCTGCAGACCCCATGGGTGTATTGGCTGGTGGGGTGGTGGTCTGTGCTTTGGGTCTCGGGCAGCACCCGGCACTGCAGGTGGCTGGTGGTGGCTGCGGTTGTTGGTGTCCTAGAGCTCGGCCGGGTGTACCGCTGACAGCGAGTGGGGTGTAAGTGCCCCCCCAGGGAGACCTTTCTTAGGCCCTAGCAGCTGGATACCTTGAGCTGTACTGGGGGCCCTGGCGATGGTGTCCTGCGGGGCCAGATCAGTGGCAGTGGTCAAGCCGTGTGCCCCGCAGGTGACTAAGTTGATCCACGTGGGGCTGCTGGGCTGGTCCGGTGGCGGTGTGCTCTGCCCACGTGGCGGCTGACGGGGTTCCCAGACTTTTTGCACTGTGTACCCCCGTCTTCCTGGGGTGGATGCGGCTGGGTGGACCGAGGGGGCTGTGGGCTTGGCGCGGACCCTGGTGCCCCTGATCACCTGCAGGCTGTTTTGGGAGGACAGGGTGGGCATCAGAACACTGCCCCCCCCTCCTTTTTTCTGGTCCTGGCTCCCGGCTGGAGGCTGCGGTTGACGGGGTGTGCCGTGGCCTCTTGGGGTTTGAGGACGGGGAAGCATTGTGTGTGGTTACGTGCCCGAGGGTGTGTAGAAGAGCTGGACACCCCCCTCACCCCCCCCCGATTTTCCCTGCTGGTTGCGGCAAGGTGGTGGTTAGGCCGCTGAGTGGCACTTCAGTGGCCTTTTTGGTCAACATGCTTCGCCCGCTCCCCTCCCCTTTTTGTTTTTTTTTGCCCCTGAGACAATGGGGAAGGTGGACCAGAGGCAATCAAAGCTCACATTTGATGGGAAAAAGAAATGCAGTCAGGTCACTCCGTCAGCGGATGATCTGCTACAGGAGAAGGATAATCCGGCGACCTCAGTGAAGGCTAGGTTCTTGGATCTTAAGCACAGTTTGGCCAGTAACGATGCCAAGTTAGACCACTTGTCCGAACAAATGGATTGTTTAAAAGAACCGGTGGATGGCCATGATACACGCCTTGAGCAGGTGAAATCTCGCACTTCTGATCTGGAGGATGGTCGAAGCGGAGACGAGGAGAGGTTACTACAAACGGAACGTGTGTTGGAGGTAATCCGGAACAAGAATGAGGACCTTGAAGCCCGCTCCCGCCGTAATAATATCTGCATTTTGGGTCTTCCGGAGTCGACGGATATGGGGCGCATGGAGGATTATGCGGGGACTATGCTATCAGCGTTCTTCCCTGGGGGGTTATCTCAGGTGTTGGTGGTAGAGAGGGCCCACAAGGCTCTGGGACCGAGACCGCCAACTGGGATGCCGGCGCGCCCAGTCATCGTGCGTTTATTGAACTACAAGGATAGAGACACAATACTAAGATTAGCTGGAGCGTCGGCCCATGATTTACAATAACAACGAACTGAGCATTTTCCCAGACTCCACACCTGGGGGACAGGTGGCCCGTAGGGCGTTCCTACCTGCTAAGCGCACTTTGAGCCAGACAGATGCCAAATACTCCCTTCTCTATCCTGCCAATCCGGGGGATTTGCTTTGCTAAACAGCATGGCATGCTTAGGGCAATATGTTGAGAGTTGGCGAATTTAGAGGCCCAGCTGACTGCGCTGGAGAAACGCCTGTATGCCGGTATGTCGAATGCTGTCCTGGTGGAGTTTCAGGAGAAGCTGTTGGAATATGAGGAGGTGGCTCTCCGTGAGCTCTGCTTCCTGGGTAGAGAGGCTAAAGCGCGACGGTATGGAGAGGGTGAGGGGACTGGTAGAACGCTGGCGGAAATGCTGCATCGACCATGGGCTGGGAATTATATGTGTGAGCTGTTGGATTCAGCAGGCGTCCGTCAGGCAGGTGCAGACGAGGGCGAGCGTGTGCTGACTGAGTTCTATGCTTTCCTCTATTCTGCCTTGAATGAGTCTGACTCAGAGGCCTATACAGATTGTTTTGAGGATATTAGCTTACTGTGGCTGGAGAACAAGCACCGGCAATATTTAGATGCGCAGTTCTCTGTTGAGGACATTGTACAGGTAATCCGTGGTCTGCCCGGGGATAAGGCCCCTGGCCTTGATGGGCTCAGGGCGGCCTTTTATAAGGAATATGCAGATTTGTTGGCCCGCATCTATTAGATGTGTACGCGGAGGCACGCGAATGCGGCATCCTGCCGCCGTCGCTGAGAGAAGCCCTTATAGTCACTATACTGAAGCCGGGCAAGGATCCGTGCTCTTGCGATTCAAAACGACCACTGTCACTTATGAATCTGGATAACAAGATCTTAGCAAAACTTCTGGCGATGTGCCTGCAGCCTCTTCTCCCATCTTTGATGCTCCCGGATCAATCCAGCTTGGTGCCAGGTCCCACGACCTTGTATAATCATTGTACCTTCTTTGCAATAGCTCAGATGGTGTCTCCTGAGGACCAAGTTGCAGCTGTCTTTTTGGACGCCACTAAGGCGTTTGACTCTTTAGAATGGTAATATTTGTTTGGCCTACTGGCGCGGGTGGGCTTGAGCCTCAGATTTATCCAATTAATTTGCCTCTTATACTCTGCTCCAGTGGCGTGACTGAGAGATAATGGGATGACATCAGATTTTTTCCGGGTGTCTAGGGGTAGGCGACTGGGCTGCCCCTTTTCACCCCTGCTTTCTGCAGTGGCGATGGAGCTGCTCACTGCACAGCTGAGACAACACCATAACCATAGAGGTTTGGCATTTAGACAACGCCCAATCTTGGTTTCTATGTATTCTGATGATGTTGCTCTATATGTATGGGACCCGCATGTTCACCTCAATATTATTCTAGACGGGATCCCACGTTTCGGTCGATTCTCTGGGATTACTATCAATTGGTCTCAGCCTGTGGTCTTGCCTCTGTCGGCTGTCGTTGTGCAGTATTGTTCGTGGTACCCTCTGAGCTGGGCCGACGGCCCGGTCTGATATCTGGGTGTGCAGGGAACTAGATGAATTATGGTGAGCCAATTACGGTAGGGCCATCGGATGGCTAGAAGACAAAGTTGGGGCATGGCGCTCCTTACCACTCTCGCTGACTGGCCATATAGCCATTGCAAAGATGGTGGTCCTGCCCAAATTTCCCTATCTGTTTACCAACATCCCTCTTGTGCTCACTTCCAGCTTCCGGAAGAGGCTTCAGTCTTTACTTATCTCCTTGGTTTGGGCTGCTAAGCAGCCCAGGACATCGTGGGAGACACTCGTGCTGCTGTTCGAGCTGGTCGGCTTGGCTGCTCAGGATTTGCAACTTTATTATACTTGCGCACAGGCTCACTATGCTTATTTGTGGATGCACCCTATACAGTACTTACTGCACTTGGCTCCGGAGCAAGACTCGATTTGGCCTGCCCGACTGTCTGGAGTCTTATATGATATGCCTCGCTCGGAGTTGCGGGGCGTGGGTACGGTAGCATGTACGGTGCTGGCCTGGCAGGTGCTCCTGCAGCAGGCTGGTGGCGGGGTGCCGTTTGCGCCCTCGGTGCAGGTGGGGGACGTTGTGCACCCGCGTGTATGAGGAGGCGGCCGATTAGACCGGTACCTATCAGAATTGCAACTGACGACTTTGGGCTCCTGGTACCCAGAGAATTTATTTATCCCCTCTGAGGTAGCACTTTGTGTGTCGTGTGACGCCATGCAGCATCGGCTCATTTACCTTCAGATCAGGGAATCCCTGTGATCCAGGTACTTTTCCTGCGGAGCCTCTGTTGAGTCATGTTTTGGAGTTATTGTATAGGTCCCCATCTTCCCGCAGTCTCATTACCAGCTTGTATGTATGTATGCAGGCACCAGCACCTGCGGTGCCCTCCAGGGCAAGAGGGCAGTGGAAACTGGATGTGGGGGAGACCCTGTCAGATGACATATGGAGAAACTGCTGAGCGCATATGCAGGAGCTCACCCCCAATTATAGATTACACCTGCTGCATTTTAAATTTCTGCACCGCTTGTATCACACGCCACGCAGTCTCCAGAGGATGGGTGTTCAATCTGATGATCGCTGCGATAGGTGTGCGGCATGGGGAGCGGATTTCCTGCACTTGGTATGGGGCTGTGGGGCGCTGGTGTGATTTTGGGAGGACGTGCTGAATGCGCTGGAGTACATGGTCAGGCTCAAATTGCCGAGATCTCCTACGTTTGCACTTTTGGGCAATATTAGGGAGATTCCCTCTAAGAACAGGAGGTTAGTGGGGTTGCTCCTGATGCTGGTGAAGGGCAGAGTGGCAATGTGCTGGGGTAGAAAGCTGGCCCCTCATTGCCAGGATTGGCTGCGCGATGCTGTGCACTGCCAGGAGCAATTAGAGGCTTACTGGGAGCTGATGCCGCCCAACGCTCGCCCAAGGGATGTGTGGTCCCCTCTGCGGACCTTCCTTGAACGCAGGCAGCAAAATTATGTGTAGATAACTAGCGTTAAGCGTTGCTCGCCTCGGTAGCCCCCTCCTCTCCTCCTGTCCACCCTTTCCCCCTTTATTGCCATGAGACTATGCTTGGTTGGTTCAGCTTGGCTGTGACAGATACGAGGACTTCTCCCTATTTTCCTTATTTTCTTTCTCTCTTTTCTGTCTGTCCTTTCTCCTTCCTTTGTCTTCCGATGCGGATGGGGCATGTATACTTGTGCTAGTTTTCTCTTTTTCGCCTACATTCTGTTTGCATTGGCAAGGTATTGTTGGTATTACCTGTTATTGGGCAGGATGTGTCTGCTCATCAGATTCTAATGTTGATATGATCTTACACCTTGGCTTTTATACATTTTGCCGGATGCATGGGTGCTGTCTCTTGTTTTGTGTCATAATATGTTTTTAAATGCAATAAAAACTTTAAAACAAAAACCTTTAGCCCCGTTTGGCGTATCCTCACAAAACTTTCAATAAGAAAAGTTCATCTGCAGCTCCTTCCTGGAAAATTTCTGGTGTTCTGTCAAGCGTGGGCTGAGAAAAAAGGTAGGTCCCAAAACACAAAATCCTCATGTATTTTCCATAGATTTTTTTAAGATGGACAGAATTACACTAAATTTGTCAGGAAGCTAAATTTTGGTAGGCAGATTGGTGTTTGGTCTAAATCTGTTCAGTAGTTGTTCAGAAATTAAGGGACAAAAATAATTTTATATCTGGATTGTTGCATCCGTAAGAGACTTGAGAGACTCTCACAGGAGATGCATGTTTAAAAATAGAGCGTTCTGATTGGCCCAGTAGATTTTTTTCCCTTGGGCCATCTCGCTTTGATTTGCTGCCAGCAATATGAGAAAAATTTTGCTGGCAGCATTAGAGGACTCGGGGAATTAGTCTCCTGTCCTGAAATAAAAAAATAATAATATAAGTGGGTAAGGTAGGGAGACCCAGTCCCTTACACCCCCCTCCCCCACCAAAGACAAACAAGAAACAAAATCAGCAAAAAAAGCAGTGATCTGCAAGACTCTCAGGGGATAAAAAAAATGATGTCTGGGCCATGTTAGTATGTATGTGTCCCAGGGAGTCCAGGCTGTATTCATGAAGGGGAGGACTGCTGTGTGGCCCCCCACCGAGCCTCCAGATGCACCAAGAAGCCCACCCTTGGGGCTAAAATTGGTTTATATGGGGGGGAGGGCCACACAGCCCCTCCACAGGCCTCACGATGTCTCGAGGAGCCCACCCCTGGGGCTGAAGATACCCTACATGGGTAGGGGTGCCATGCGGCTCCACTCCCCGACCCTCAATAGGCCCTAAGGTGCCCACCTCCAGAGCAGAAATTTATCAAAAGGGGAGGGGGGCACGCAAACCCCCCTCCCAAAGCCATTAAAGTCCTCTGGGAGCCCACCCTTGGTAAGGAGCTATGTCTTGGGGAGCCCACCCCCAGGACATAGCGGTTTCCCTGCCTGCACCAGCACAGGTATGGAACCATGTCATTCCTCTCGCACCAACACCAAGTCTGCTCCCAACAAGCGGGAGGTTAAAAAATGCAAATGCCCAATGGAAGTGGATGTGTTTCCCTGCCTGCACTGAGGCAAGCAAGGAAACAGATCAAAATATCGTTCCCTCCTGCAGCGAGCAGCATTAGGAGTTGCTCCCTGGGGTCGGAACAATGCCAGCTCCCGTTGTATGCGGGGAGCTGTCTGGGACAGTGGGGTCCTTGGGCTTCCCTCCATGGCCTTCAACAAGAGTATGGCACCAGGGCACCCACCTTTAATTGTAATGGCCTCAGGTGATGGGATCCCTGGGGCTGAAATTGGCCCAGAGAGGAAGGTCGTATGCCCCCCTCTCCTTTAGTTAAAAGAGTTAACCTGGGGGATGGGGTCTCCAGGGCCTAACAAGGCTCTGGGAAGATGGATCACACGGCCCTCTCCCCTTTATTTAAATAGGTGGCCCCTGGGACTGGGTCCCTGGGCCAACAACGGCTCAGGGAGGGGGGCCGCACAGCCACCCTTCCCTTAAAAAAATACACAACCCTGGGGGATGGAGTCCCAATGGCGTAAGAGGTTTGGGGATGGCGACTGTGTAGCGCCCTCACCTATATATATATATATATATATATATATATATATATATATATATATATATATATATATAACACCCAGGGGGATTGGGTGCCCAGGGCCAAAAGAGGCTCAGAGAGGGGGGCCGTGTGGTCCCCTCTCCTTTATTTAAATAAACAGGGGCTGTGGGGCCTCCTCCGCGTTATTTCTAGAAATGGCCCTGAGATGGTGTCCCCAGGGCCTAGCAAAGCTTGTGGAGGGGGGCTGCTCGGCCCCCTTTCCCTTTAATTAGAAAACAAACAGCACTTGGGGATGAGGTCCCAGGGACTTACAAGGTTCAGGATGTGGGTCTCGCTCCCTCCCTCCCCTTTATTAAAAAAAAGGTCCCTGGGGGATGGGGTCATCAAGGACATGCTCTATGGCCAAACCCCCAATGCACGCAGACAGAGGGTAGGAGGTTCAAGGATGACAGATAGTAAGGTCAACAATTTTTAGATTAAGTAGAATAATTATTATATCTTTATTTAACAGCACTGTCTCAATTTGATGAAAATCAAAAATGGAAAACACTAGCCTGATGAACAGGTTTAGTGAAACTTTATTTTGAAGAAATATGAAAACGAGGAAAGCTAATGATTTTTGCGGTTAAACAAATACTGGATCTGAGATGGAATTTCAGGTATGTACAAAAAATCTGCAATGTTTTACAATTGAAATTCCTAAAATATTAGGAATAAGAAGAAGAAAAAAAAGTAAACATAAGGGAAAGAAAGCAAAAAGAAAATGAAAAAACTGCTGTGATAGTCTTTTTGCAGAGCCAATAGCAATTTGGAAAGCAAGGACCAGAAGAGGACGTCCTTAAGTAAATATTTAAAAGTCTGTAGGAGAGGGGGTAAGGGAAAACGCCAATGGGCATCAAGAAAAAAGGGAGCGTA
The DNA here is from genome assembly GCF_031143425.1 of Pleurodeles waltl. Classification (NCBI taxonomy): domain Eukaryota; kingdom Metazoa; phylum Chordata; class Amphibia; order Caudata; family Salamandridae; genus Pleurodeles; species Pleurodeles waltl. The sequence goes on along the minus strand of NC_090440.1, from coordinate 933,610,766 downwards.
TGGGAGGACAAGCGATCTCAGCAGCCTCTGGAAGAGGGGTGGAGGAGGAGAAATGTCTAATTAAGTTCCAAAGGGAGGAACAGGAGTTTGAAGGAAGGGGTGGTTTGATGGATACTTTAGGTCAGTAACTCATCTAAAGTTCTCAGCAAATTAAACAGCTACTTGATGTCATGTCACCTCCTAAGGTTTTGAGGTATAAACCCTGCAGACAGTGTTGCAAGTTATTTTTATCAAAGCTACACAACATATGCATGTGTTGTCTTGACTCTGATAACCTGTGACTTCTATTTATCCATGCACCCAAAGGCCTTGGTGAGTGGGAGACAGAGCTCTTTTTTTTGTAAGGGCTCACAAGGATTTTGGGCCTTCTATAAGGAGACTTTCCCCAAGGCATCCTCACACAAGAAACCAAAAAAATAACACGAGAAGGAGAAATCTTCATTTTCTTCAAGGAGATGTTTCCACTCACATTATCATTTGGAGACTCAGCAACATCGTTCCCTGGTACTGGTCTTTTCCTTATCTTCAGAATTGATTATAGTTCTTAAAAAAGATTAAACATATTTTTCTGGGCCCATCCACCAACACTTCCTAGGTTGAAGCTGTTTGGCATGCCTGTTGCGTATATTCAGGATTGGTCCTTATCCCTCTTTACCACTCCCTAATTGTAGCCTTGATTCTGAGGGTTTCGTGAATCTAGTAGTTTCTACCACTACACCTCCTGACTCTGTGCTTTCTCAGGTTCCAAACTTCATCCTGCTTCTAAGGAAGCCCATGCCTACCAAGGTGCCAACCCTTTGCCTTATAGCACCAATCATGATGCCAGCACCTGTCCTTGCAGCCTTTTTCATTACTTCCTCTGCTGTTTGTGAAGTTAGCAGACACTATAAGAATGACAAGAGTAAACATCAAGCCTCTTTTGAGGATAAGACCACATTGGAGTTTCTCCCTAGAGCACAGAAATTCACCTAAATGGTCCGACTCTAATGCCTTGGAATGCCTAACAGAGATTAATGGTGCTCAGAGAAAGATTACTGGGAGGATAATAACCTCCTGCCTCTGTATTATATGGACCCTGGCGTTTTCCTTAACTCAACTTCAGAGAGTGACATTCCTTACCCCTATCGGACTCCTTTTGAAGATGGTAGTGGTAGCACTCAAATTGACCTTAGCTACAGGCAAAGTTCAGCATCATCACAGAAACTCTTCAGCTACCCTCTCTGACTCTGGATCCTTTTCTACTGTTCAGTGAAAAATCTGTGCTAAGGCCTGTCTTTGCTGCCTGAGAGTCACCATTTTAGGACAGGCAGTCAACAGACAAATCTTACCTTGGTGCTTAAAGATTCTTTGGCTAGGTTGAATTCCCACACATTCCCCACTTCTACACTAGTCAGTGAATCTGAAAGCAGGGTCTCCATGGGCTGCAAGGCTGTGTTTCACATGAATAAACCATTCTCTGATCTGGTTAGCTATTGTTTAGATGGATCCAAATAAGTCCTTAAATACTAACACAATGGCTAGTTTCATGGCTAGGTCAATTGCTAGCTCCATGGCCATGGCCATCATACTCCACAGGCATGCCTGGATTCAGTTGAAGGTCTTCTCAGCAGATGTCCAGGAATCACCAATAAACATGCCTTTTAAAGGCGGTAGGCTCTGTGGACAGGAGGCCACCTCCTCTTTGGAGCTTTTCAAGGACAGAAATGCCATGTTCTGTTTCCTGGAACTTGCCTCCTAGCTAAGTAATTCCACTGTTAATGGTACTTCTGCTATATTTGCAGCTTTGCAGACACCATTTTGGACCCACAGTCAACAGATAGATCTCACAGGGCCATAGGTCAACACCTTCTGATCCGAAATTCTTGTCTATACATCCATCACTGGAAAGCCTGGTTCTTCAGGACTCCTCAGCTAAGTTGAATTCCCATGCATCATCCACTCCTCCTCCTGGGCTGCAGGTTGTTCCGAATGAATAAGGCATTTTCTGATATGGTTAGCTATGGTTTGGGGTCCTCCAAATGCATCCTGGAATGCCAACAGATTGGCTTGCTCCATGATTGGTCAATTGTTGGATCCATGCCCATGCCCATCCTACTCCATAGGGTAGCCTGCATGTGTTTGACAGGCACCTCCATAGTTGTTCAGGAAGCACTGATAGACATGACCATCAATGGTGATAGATGGTGCGGACAGAAGGCCAACTCCTCCCATGAGCTTTTCAAGAACAGTCATGTCACAGTCAGTTTTCTGCCAATAGCAACAGCAGCAGCTCTAGTCTCCCATCTCCTGCTTAATCTGTAGCATCAAAACTTCTTTAACTCCTCATTTCCCTATCACCAGCTTCCAGTACGGGAGAGCCTCTCGCACTTTATCGCCTTTTTGGAGACGGTTACAATGAATTGCTGGGTGTTCTAGCTTATCTGCATGGGATATGCCCTACCCTTTCTGTCTGTACAAACCCCTAATAGCTATTGTCCAACCCTATTCTTTACTTTCAAGAAGAAAAGTACTTCAATGTAAAATAGGACTAAATACAAGATTCACAATTTAGACAAGATGCAGATTAAGGCCCTCATTATAACATTGGCGGCAAATGCCGCCTACCACCACGGCGATGGCCGCCAACATACCGTCGCCGTGGCTACCGACCATCCACCAAATTATGACCGTAGCCGTCATGGTGGCGGACAGCAGTAAGGTGGCGCTGCTGCTAGCAGCAGCGCCATGCCAGCAGAACGCTGCTGACCGTATCATGATCCATGATACGGCCTGGCGGTGTTTTGCTGGTGGACGCTGCTGCTGGCAGCAGCGCCGCATCCCGTCTCCTGCCGGAGGACCCCCTGCAAGCAGGTAAGTCGGGTTCTCCGACAGGAGAGGGGATGGTGGGTGCTGTGTGCGTGTGTTGGGGTGTGTGTGACTGTGTTTGAATGTGTGCATGCGTCTGTAATGCGTGTGTGCATGAATGGGTGTGAGTGTACGTGCATGTTGTGTCATGTGATTGCGTGTGTGCCTGGATGTATGTTAGTGAGAGTTGCTGAGAGCGTGTATGAATGTATGCATGCATGGGTGAATGTGGGTATGCGTGTGTGTATGGGTGTGTATGTATGTGCATGTATGTGTGTATATGTTGGGGGGTCAGGAGGAGGGTGGGGGAGGACTCTGGGGAGGGGAGGGGGCGGAGGAGACCCCTATGTCTACTGCCATGGTTTTCGTGGCGGTACAGAAACCACTGGAAACCATGGCGGTGGTCGGGGTCAAAATGCCATGAGCGGCCTAGTGACGGCCGCAGGGCTGGAGACTGTTGTCTCCAGCCTGGTAGTCGTTACCGCTGTGGCAGGCTGTGTGTGAACTTGGCGGTTTGGCTTTGGCCAAACCTCCAATGTCATAATAGTGGCAGTATGTACCACCAGCCTGTTGGCGGTACTACTGCCACTATTACACCGACCACTGGGGTTGTAATGACCCCCTAAGTGGCCTGGGCTACTTTCCTCCAGTCCTGCCTTCTGGTCTAGGTAGATCACCCCAGGTTCAAAGTAACAGAGTAACTGGGCTCAGACACAGATACACTCAGTTTTTCACAATTCATTTTGCAGTTTTCACTGGGCGAGGATTGGTTACTCCCTTCAGGGTGCATTTTGGTGGGTTTGGGCAGCTGACCAACTTCCTCTCCACATCCACTCTCTCCCGCTTCTGAGTGAACACCCAAATGAGCAGCTCTGGCAGGGTTTCCTCTGTGGCTGTGTGCCACAAGGAATCAATTACCAGACTAGGGTTGAACCTATATTAGGCGGGGGCAGACTGAGCAGTTACAAAAAAACACGAACAAAAGGCCTCACCCATCCATTTATGCAGAGATTTACAAAAGACAATAAGGCCAAGCGTCAGCCAGTCCTCACAACTTATTTGATTATACATTGTTTCCCATACATTGAAATATGTACATTTTAAATTACAAACATCTCAAACATCAGTAAAAATTCATATTTTACTGTCAGGACACAGGTTTGTTATTGGCCTCTAATACTCACCCAAGTGTACAAGTGAGGAAATCGTGAACACCTCAAAATTTGTGCATTGCATGAAACAATAGCTCAAAGAACAAGTTCCATGTACACACAGTTACTACCATGCACAAATCCTTTTTAGCTATGTTTTCAATTAATACAGGCCAATCTATGATGGACCAATGGGAAGGGAACAAATATTTAGTCCTTTGTCCCATCCAGCAAACTCTTACTAGAGTTTAAACATAGTCTGAAACTGTTGATAAGTTTCAACCTCTATCCTTCTGAGGTCTACTTACAACCAGAGCTGGTGTTCTAATCCCATAAATTAATTAAAAAATGTGTATGGGAGCAAAAGACAACTTACTATCAAAATCAGAGGGCTAAGTCAAAATGTGAGCAGATTTGTCTGTACTGAGAAAAGGAGTAGAAAAACTTGCAAAGTTTGAAAAGGACATGGCATCATGCAAGTGTGCTCCCCAAAAATAGGCTCACCTTACCAGGAAAATAATAATATCTAACTCCTGAAAACGAAAAGGGGAAATAATACTCAGAAGAAGTGCCCAATCACACAGGGGACCATGTGGCAGACAATTCTTTGGCAAAGTTGCTGCATTATGTTTCTGATCACTGCAGACTTCTATCTCGCAGACAAGAACCCCACAGAAGTTTGGATCATGCAAGAAAAGGTGGGCAGGTGATCGGAGAGGCCAATCTCGTCCTGTCCATGCACAAGCCAGTCTTCATGGGCAGTACAGAAAGGTTGATACCTGATAAAAAATAGGCCACACACTGGCCTTTCTAATCATGGGTAGGGCGCTTCAGTTCAGGTAGAGATTTCGTCTGGCATGGTAGCAAAGGTCAAGCTACATTTTCTTCTGGGGTCAATGGTCAAGAACATGCCACTCTTTTCCTGGAACAATGGTGGTACAGGTCCCGACAACTGGGATCCCAGCCCTGACTGTGCTACAGATGATATTCAGGTCATGTCATCACAGTTCCTGCCAGGAACAGTGGGTAGAGAACCTATCACTCTCCTCAGTCTTGCTTTTCCAGCAGACCCCATTATCACTGAGGTTCCTACTGAACAGCTATTCCTCCTGCAGGGTTGGAAGACTCCTTCCCTATCTCAGCAAACAGGCTTACTTCTAGTTGCTTCAGGTCAGGTAAAAAGGTCTTCTAGCACAGGTTAGCTTCAAGTGATGTCCCCTCACTTATGAGAAACTTATCTCTAGGCAGCCACTAGCTCAAGTTGCACAGCAGTCCTTGGAGTATTCAGTTCTTGGTCATGGAGAACCCCAGAACTGAGATCGTGACAACCTAAGAAGAAAAAGACAAAGAAGAGATGCATCCGCAGAAGAGGAGAAGAAGCAGCTGACCTGGTACCACCCTGCTGGCCTGTCTGCACTCCTCAACAGACTCTGCACCAAGACATGCCCCGTCCTGTAGCCGAACCTCCAGAAACCTGGAAGGAGTATCTGCGTTCAAAAAAGACTCAAGTCTCCCATGAACAGCAGACTTGTTCCCCAGCAAACTTCACAAAAATGACTCTGCAGCCTCCGGAACTGCAAAGACCCGACACCTGTAGACACTACTGCACCCACAGTCACCGACCCGAGTGGGAGTGGACCTCCAGTGCCAGCAAGGTGCCCCAGCTGTCTAGAATCCAAGTCCATTGTGGTTTTCCCCCCTCCTGGACTCCCTGAAGTCACCTGCAGCCTCTGCACGCAGGCCCCCTCACCCGCAGCCTCAGAGGTGAGAGAAACCAGACACCTAAAGCAACCACTGCACCTGTTGCCAGCGGCCTGAGTTCAGGTGGACCCCTGGTGTCAACCACATCCCCCAGCTCTCCTGAGCTCGAGTCCACTCTGGTTTCACCCCTCCTGGAATCCTTGACAATGCCTGCAGCCTCAGACCACAGAATCCCCGATTTGTGATTGCTTATTGACATGGAAACCTGAGGCTAAAGGACACCCCTGCACCTTTCGCCCTTAGGCCCTGGTGAAGAGGATCAAAGGTGCACCCACATCTCTGAGTACAGCATGTTTGTGCCCTTCCTGTTGGTTGTCCCCGACTGGTTCCCCAGCCAGAGCCTGCAACCCAATTCCATGGAGACCAATCCTTATTGAAATACATTGGGCACCCGACGCGTACTGCACCTCTGCACCCGTCGCCCCAGTGCTGCTCGGACAGACCTGTTGATGTGATCCTGACCTGTGCCCAGTACTCACCTTAAGTCTATGTGAGCCGTCGTAAAGTGCTTGTTTGTTGAATGTGTTTTCCTTCTATAGGTTAACATTGAAGAACTCTGAAACTGCACTGTTGATTTTGGCAACTGAAAAGAATTTATGCTTGAAAACATACTTACCTTAAAACAAAGTTCTTGGGTTTAAACTATATAGAAAAAGAAGTGTTACTCTTCTGAGTTGGTCTCGGATTTACTCATTGAGTGTGTTTCATTTATTGCCTTTGTGAGTACAACAGATGCTTAGCACTACCCTCTGATAAGCCTAACTTCCCGCCCACACTACCACAAAATAGAGAATTAGTCCTATCTACTTGTACCTCTGCAAACCAATTGGGGATTCGCTGGACTATCTGCACGGTGTACATCTTCTTAGTGCACCATATAGAGAGCTAGCTTCCTACAGTTGGTCCCCACCTAAAAGGTCCTCTTTACTTTACACAACTCTGCAGTCTCACCCCTCACCCCCACTATCTATCAAATGGCAGTGATTTTGAAATTCTAATCAGCAGCCTCTGCCTCAGCAAAAGGCCTAATTGAATTTCCCACATCAGTGTCCTCGTCTCCTTCTTCCAGCTTCAGGAATGTCAAGAATACACTTCCAATGTCTAGGAAAACAATCTCAACTCCACCTTGTGTAAAAGGCCAGGCCACATGTAACTAAGATGGTTCCACAGGCCTCCATTACTCTGCTGCACTTACCATGCATGTTATACACAGGTTACACATACAAACAGGCACAACATATACTTGTTATGTTAGCAATGGGAGTTTCGTAAGTACATAGAAGTAGTACTTTACATGAGCAGCCAGTGGGCCTCAACTTCAATGACAGATAAAATAACTGGCCCGGGACATGGATTCACAAAATATGGTATGCTACGACTACCTCTCTATGTGCTAAATCCAAGAGAGGGACATCAGTCTATTGTCTAGTAATGAGGGTGCACTTAGTGGACTACTCCACGTCTCAAGAAAAGTCAGAGACCTTACTCATGTCAATGGACAGGTCTAGGTTTCTGCATACAAGCTTAGATTAGTGTGATGTCAGGGTCAAAACCAAAACCAGGGCACTAAATACACATGGTCAGGCACTCAGGGCAGAGAAAGACAATTGTACACAATAAAGGGGACATTTTCCCCCAGTCCACCTTTATCTTGGAGGCTGGTGTATTTGCTCTGCTGAATAAGGGGGTCGAGCCATTGAGTTGGTGCCCTTGGAGGAGATTGGCACATGATTTTACTTCCTTTGCTTCTTGCATTCTAAGAAGGACAAGGGTCTCAAACCAATTCTGGACATGAGGCTCTTCAACCGTTTCATCCAGCAGAAGAAGTTCAAAATGCAATTGTTAGATCTAACAGCCTTAAGGTGGTCTTCCCCCAACTTTTTGCCTACTTCCTCCGATTTGTTGACCTTGTTTTGCCTGGCTTTTGGACTCTGTGCACTTTAGTACTGCTAACCAGTGCTAAAGTGCTTGTGCTCTCTCCCCTTAAATTGGTAACACTGCCATATCCCCAATTGGCATATTTCATTTACTTATAAGTCCCCAGTAAAGTGCACTACATGTGCCCATGGCCTATAAAGTAAACACTACTAGTGAGCCTGCAGCACTGGTTGTGCCACCCACTTAAGTAGCCCTTTAACTATGCCTCAGGCCGGCCATTGCAGAGTCTCTATATGCAGTTTTACACTGTCATGTTGCCCTGGCAAAACAACCCTTTTTTCCAGGACTGAACCTTCCCTTTTTAAGCATATAAGTCACCCCTAACCCTAACGTAGGTCCTGGCAGCCCAGAGGGCAGGGTACAATGTATTTAAAAGAAAGGACGTGTATGTTTAGGTTTTACTAGACCAAGGCCTATCTCTCCCATAGGATAACATTGGGATTACCTTATTACAACTTCTAAGTGTAATTCACTATCTGGAAGAGGTAAACTTTTCTAGTTTGGTCTCTCTGGAATTACAATTTAAAGTCATAACTTATGGTAAAGTTGGATTTTAAACTGTAATTTTGAAAATGCCACTTTTAGAAAATTGGCATTTTCTTACTTTAGCCATTTGGGGCCTGCTTCATGTTTCCGATCACTTGTCTGGGGTGGTTGACAGCTGGGATTTGTGTATTTCCCCTAGACAGCCACACAGAGTGGGATATAAGATGTGACTTGTTGGGCCTTGATGGGCCACCCTGGCAGGATGGGAGGGAGGAGCTGGCCACAGCTTCAATTACTCCTGAATAGGCAGTGTCCTGTCCATGCAGAAAGGGCTGCATTCCTCCCTGTAGTGGGTATGAAGCTAGGACAGGAAGAGCGGGACCTTTGTGCACCTCAAAGGCCTGTCTTTGAAGTCTCCCCCACTTCAAAGGACCAACTGGGTATAAGCACTGGACCTCTAACATCAACTCAGTATACTTTTGGACCTGTGACTATTCTGCAAGGAAGAAGAACTGCTGTGCTGCTGAAGGGGGAAATAGCATTTACAACGTGGCTGAAACCACTCAATACCATTTCCACACATCCATTACAATGAATGCATCCTTACCAGGCATGTTTTTGCTGTGCAAATTTTTAGCACAAATATACTTTTACCACGCATGACTTTAAAACAAAAGTGTTAGTATTTCGCTGATAAGGGTATGTTGTAAGGAGAAGGGTGTTTTTAGGACTTAGAATGGGTAAGGATTTCTGGGTGGCAAGATTTTTTTGTTAGGGTTTAGGGTGGGTATGGGTTTGTGGGTGTCAAGGGTATTTTTAGGGTTTAGGGTGGGTACAGGTTTTTGGGCAGCAAGGGTATTTTTCAGTTTAAGTTGGGTAGGGGATTTTTGGTGTGAAGGGTATTTATAGGGTTTAGGGTGGGTAAGGGTTTATGGGTAGCAAGGGCATTATTAGGGTTTAGGTTGGTTAGAGGTTTTGGGTGGCATGGGTGTTTTTAGGGTTTAGGGTGAGTAGGGGTTTTTCAGTAGTAAGAGTGTTTTTAGGATATAGGGTGGTAGGGGTATTTGGGTGGCAAGGGTATTTTTAGGGTTTAGGGTGGGTAAAACATTTTGGGTAGGAAAGGCATTTTTAGGGTTTGGGGTCAATAAGGTTATATACACACACACAGATATATATGTATATATATATATATATATATATATATATATATATATATATATATATACACACACACACATATACTGAAAAAAACAAAGGCTAGGGGAATTTATAGTTAGGAAATAGAATTAAAAATTCCATAGACATTCACTTAAAAAAACAAGGTTACAGGGATGTTATGGTTAAGTTCTGAATTTACTCGTACGAAACCATAAAAATTGAGCAGTTATAGTTAGAGTTATCTCAAGTAACTATAACCCATGTCCTAAGGTAACTATAACTTGGGTCCCACCATGCACAGTTATCTGATCAATAATATTACTGCAGATGTTATAGTGACATTATCAATGATGTTATCAAATATGTAATGAGTGTCATAATTTGTGGGGTATTTAGCAGTGCATGGCGAGGGCGTGAGTTATATTTACCTTAGGACATGAGTTATAGTTACAATAGAAATGAAAAGACCCGGGGAGGGGGCGGTCCCCAGGCCAGTAATAAGCCCTTGAGGGGGGCCCTTGCATATTGTTTTATATGCCCCTGAGATCTGGGCCACCCGGGGGCTTTAAAAACACAATGCACCAATGCCGCAAATTCACAGCAACATTTTTTTTTAAAAGTGCTTTTTTGCCCTGATGGGGTCCCTTTGAGACCCCAGCACCAGAGCAAAGGGGTCAGGGTGTCCCTACCCTGGCCCCTTTTCCTTTTTGTGCATTTTTCGGTGGGACTAGACTGAAGCCGAGTCCCAAGATGGCTACCAACACTTTCTGGTTTGAAGTGTTGCAGTCAATCAGAGATCTGCAGCTCCATGCTCGTTATTATTCACAGAGTGGTAACAGCCAGAGACATAACATTTATTTTCCTTTTAATATCTCCAAAGCTACGGGACAGATTTACACCAAATAAGCAAAAGCATAATTTCCATACCTAAAGGTAGCTTTCTGCCAAATTTGGTGTAATTCCGTCCAGCGGTTCGGGCTGTTGTCATGTTTAAAGGTCCTATGGGAATTAACATGGGAAATGCAACTTTTTTTACTCTCCCCCCATTTTCTTGGCCCTCGCTTGATGGATCACTCCAGAACTTTTCATGTGAAAGAAAAATCACCAAGGCACTTTTTTGGAAAATTTCGTGATGATTCGTCAAACGATGCCAAAGATATAGGCAAGTCAAAAAAAGATTTTTCTATGGAAACATGGTCCTAACTATAACTATCTAGTGGCGACCACCACTAAATTATATATATATATATATATATATATATATATATATATATATATATATATATATATATATGTATATATATGTACCAAACATTTTCTCCGCATATATATATATATATATACACAAATATACATATATAGGTATGCATCTTCATATATACATATATATATGTATATGAGAGTTTTTACTTACCTCCAAAATACTTATATTTTCAGTGTAAAGGCATACGTGGTAAAGATCAATGCTTGGCTAAGACCACGTTGTAAAGGCATGAGTGATTCGAAATACAACTGCCTGAAGACTGCCACTCTGCTGGAGTGCTACTTTGCTGGACTCCTGCTTTGCTGTGCTGTCCTGCTACCTGCTGTTCCCCTCCCTGGGTGAGAAGGACTGGACCTGCATCACTTGAACCCAGAGTGCCTCCAAGGGCTAGTCGACTGGCCTCCTGATCTGAAGTCTCAGGGACATAACAGACTTCCAACCACCCTGCTTCTGCACCTGGATTCTCCATCCGTGAGTCTGGCCTGCCCAGTGGTGATACCCCATTGCTGGATCTTTGGACGAGGACCTAAGGCGCTTGCTCCAGTGGAACCGATGGATCCTTTGCTGCCTGGGCAGAATTTATACATCTCTTCCATTGTGTGGGCAGAACCAACTCATTGCAGCTGTTGAGTTATACACAATCCGTGCATCGACTTAAAAATCGACACTGCTGTGCTTTCATCAGCACAAGATCCCAGCATCCCCGTTGATGACAACCTCAACGCTGATGCCCACACTCTACATTTGTGCGCTTTTGACTTATGCATCACCTTGATGTTGACACAGCTGGAACCCGAACTCCACCACATCTCAACACCAATGGATTGCCATTGCTGCATGGAGAGCATCAACGCATCTCCTTGTCTGTGGGGGGAAAATCAATGCATATCCTCAATGGCATGGTTTAGGACCAATGCGATGCTCCGTAGCCTGGATTTAAGGTACTTTTGTTCAGCATGCCGAACTGTACCCCTGTAGCCAGCACGCACTCCATCCCAGTCAGTCTGAACTTTTGACTTTGTCACAGTCCAGCGCAACCAGAGATCCCTGCTTTACTCTTCATGCTTCTAAGCACTATAGTACATTTTAATCATTGAAAATTCATAACTTAAGTTCTACTTGTTGGATTTTTGTCATTTTGGTCCTGCTTTATTTATTAAAGCATTTTCTATTTTCCAAACTAGTGGGGATTCATTTTGCGTAGTGTTTTCACTGTTTTGCTGTTTGAAGTGTTGCACAAATACTTTACACACTGCTCTAAGCCTAACTACTCTGTGCCAAGCTACCAAAGGGTGAACAGAGGTTAATTTAGCGTTTGCCTGCCCCTTACCCTGACTAGGATTGTGGTTGCTGTTTGATTAAAGTTTACACCGCAGTCAGCCAACAACCCAATTTCTAACAGCAATCCTTTAGCTAGGTGCTCCCAAACTCTCAATGTGGGGACTGAATAGAGTCCCTGGATTCCTGGATCACAAAGGCTGAATTTAATTGGTACATTGCTGGATATGACCTGCATGAAAGATGTGCCTTCTCGGATGAGTGTAAATGTTCTGGTTGTGTTTTAGATGTCTCTGAATTCAGTTCTGACACCAATTCTGCAAGTTCTCCACCTGTTGGAATTGACGGCTTCTTGCATCCTGTTGGTGCCACACTACAGATGGCATAGAAGGGCCTTTTAGTGGTGCCAGAGATGACATTGGCTACTGTGCCAAGGGAGTCTGTCAACTCAGGTAGAGATTTTCTGATCTATTCTTTTGGACCTCAATTGGTCGATGTGTCTCTCCAGACTAATGGTGGGTCATTCTTTCACCCCCCTCAGCCAAAGGCCACCCTAGATACAGATGCCTCCTTGTTGAGTTGGGTGAATATCTGCAAAGAAGATCGCACAAGGCCTTTGGTCCACATCAGAGAAACCCTGCACATTTGTATAGTGGAGTTGTAGTCAAACAGTCTTGCCCTAAAGGCTTTCCTGGTCTCCATTTGGGAAACTATGTACAAATTCTTCCAGACAAAACAACCACTGTCCATTTTATCAACAGACAGGGCAGCGTGGATTATATGACCCTATGCTGGGAAGTCATACACCTATGGAGGAGGGCTCTAAAATGGGGCATTTTCCCAGTTGCAGCACATCTAGCAGGTCATCTTAAATACGACAGTGGACGCTCTGCAACACCTTTTACTATAAGCAAAAAAGAACAGATGATGGACAGAATGCTGAACAATGCAAACATTCACCCCAGTCACAAAGATCTGGGTTTAATCCATAATTTTTTTGCCCCCTTCGCTACCCCAACCCAGTTTGGATCCAGCCATATGCAAATCAGTCTTGATTCTTTACCCCATGGGAAAAGTCCAAACTGGCAAGCTTCCTTTTACCTTTCACCAGAAGAGCATGAATAAGATCTTCATCCTCAAGTGATAAACATAATCTTCTCCCTATTGTAACATCCCTATATGGCTCGCTTTGCCCTTGTTCTGTACTGTGGACTTTCTTCCAAACAGTTCCTTTAAATAATAACAGGTGGCAGGGTTCGCTCTTTATGTTACTTTTGATCCCTCTACTATTGAACTACCTACTGAATTTGCAATAAGATTGAGCACACGTTTCTAATCTCCTCACATGGAGCAAGGAAAATTTGGAATGCTGATCTGCTCCTACAGCAGTCCATGTCCTCAGTCCATGTGCATGAAGGTTGAGCTTTTTGCTACCAACGGATCCACTGGATGGCATCCTAGCTGTCAGAAAGCCTTGTACTAAGTCAGCCTATCCAGGCCAGTGGTTTATATTTGTTGTTTGGTGCTAGACTGAGGGAGTAAATCCCATTCTTCTGAAATTTTACATTTTTCACTTTCCCTTGCTCAATAGGACCTAGCTGTTGCCACAGTAGAAGGTCATTTGGCCTCCATCTACAATCACGTCTTCCCAATCAATTCTCCCTTTTCAGATTGCCATTAATGGTGTGTTTTTTCCTAAAGGCTTGTTATTTACTTCCAAAGTGTTGATTATCGCATATTGGAATCTGAATCTCGAGTTAACGTTTCTTATAATTCTGCAGTCCAAACCTTTTCACAGTTGATTCAGTTATTTACTCTGAACATTTCCCCATGGTGGCAATTACTTTTGCCCCGGGTTGGCAACTTACATTCCCAATCACTTTACTATTTTCTGTGCAGAAAAGTTGGTTCTTCACACCTATCCATCCTTGTAGCCTAATGTTGTGTCTGCCTTCCACATGGGCCAGTATTTCACCCTTCTATCTTTCTTTCCTTGTTCTCATCCTACCAAAAAGGAGGAAGAACGGAGTTACAGAAACTGGCCCCCAGTTTTACTGTCTCTTACTAAATGGACTGCACCAGAGAGGGCAGGGTGGAGGGTCAGCTCTTAGTACTTTTTGCTAGAGGTAAGAAAGGCAAGGCAGTCACCAAAGGTATAGTTTTGTGTAGGCCTTGGTCAAGAAAGCTCCTCCAGCTGGCATTCATACACATTTCACAGGGTTCTGGTAGCTTTTACTGCTCTTATTAGGGGCATCCCTGTAGCTGGTATGCGGCGAACGGCCACTTGTAGCTCAGGCATGAAGTAATGGACACTTTGCCATGGAAGTGTTCTGTGATGGTTAATCAGCACATTCAATCCAATCTCTTGGGTCGATTTGGTACTCATTAATAAGATCAGGAATATCATCTATCAGACAAAAAAGTTACTTACTTATGGTAACAATGTATCTGGTGCACACTTTCCTTCCTGCAGATTCCTCACCACACTCCCTCCTCCCTCTTATGTGTTAGTATGTCCTATAATAAGATCCCACAGTATATGCACCTAGGGTGGATGGAGCCTGGCTGGTGTTGCAAGTCGCCACCATGCTGGAAAACTATTGTGGGAGAAAAATGTGTCCTGGTACAGTTTGTATATGCAGTGTTATGCTGCCATGTCGCCCTGGCAAAATGACCCTTTTTTCCAGGCAGGCCTGAACCTTCCCTTTTTACACATATAAGTCACCCTTAAAGTAGGCCCTGGCAGCCCAGAGGGCAGGGTAAAATGTATTTAAAAGAAAAGACATGTACATTTAGGTTTTACTCAGTAATATGCTGAAAGACATATTATTAACCAGAAATATTGTTACCAAAGATAAGGTACTTGTTCTTCAGGAAGAACCGCCTCCCCCTAAAATGCATGTACCTGTCAAAAGTCAGAGGAGAAAAAACATTGGGAAAGGGAGACGCGAGAGCCTCGCCAGATAATCGTCATATCCTCAGTGCCAAAGGATTTGTGACCCTGCCATCCGGAAATAAATTATCACCGCACTAATGCCACAAAAAGTCCACTACACAGCCCCACAAGCCCATGGCTTGCTTTCATCAGGAAAGGGTCTCAGTGGACTGAGATTGTCTTTATCAATGCCACAAGGGGACTCTGATTGCTCAACGATTACTTTAATATTGCTTGGCGATATATCTTGGAGCGAAAACAAAGCCATAATTTTGTTCCGAAAATATATGTGAAGACAACAGTTGATGAGAAAGCTCAACTCCTGAGCAATGTGTATCTCACACACAAATGTCAACTGAGGAATAAACTTTACCAGCAGCCGACCATGGCGCGTTTTTCCTACACCGCTGGTTCGAGCCGAATATTCCAACTCTGCACAACAAAAGGGTAGAAAACTTTCACAGAACAGTTTGTGGAACTTAGGATTCCAGGAAGCCAAGCCAGGGAGGAATTGCCTTGATGGAAGGGGAAGTCCTCCAGGAATTTTGGCTACTGTAGGGAAACATTGATATATTTGTGCATGCCATCAAGTTTGCATGCTGTGGTCTTAGAGAGGTTTCAAGGAGATCTGTTATAGAATGATGAAGGTGAAAAATTCTCTTTTCCCTCCCATCAGTCTGCGCTGGAACTGGCAATCATGTAGTAAAGCTGCAACTTGGGCATTTAATATGTGAAAACTACTCCAGCACATAAAAAATAACCAAGGCGTCACCCGTTCCACAATGGCCTGACGCCCGAACCTAGGAGATGTGTCTGTGGATAAATATAGCAAACAGATTTTGTTTCAACATATCAATTATGTCACTCACAATAGAAGCAATGAAGATGTAATTAAACACGTTGTAGAGCCAGGGCACAACAGTAACAAGTGAAGTGACACACCTGGAAAGTTCTAATGTTCCATACCAGAGGCATTACGCATCTCAAAAACAGGATAAGCCACATCGGAGTAAGTAAAATATGCAAGGTGCACCTGAAGTGGTGTTTAAATCATTAATGTAAAGGGTGAACCCCTTTATAGGAGTATATCTCGTTTTAGGAAACCCACCCTTCAGAGAAGCGCCGCAGATCAAAATATGAGCACAGAACAAATTATGTGAAACTTCTAACTATGTCATTGTAGATGCAAGCCTGTGCTATTCGTGTCGCGTTCTGTCAGGTAGGTTACGTAACAAATAGGCATCCATCAATATAAACTTTGCGGTGGTTTGCATAGTGCGTAATTTGTCAAATAAACAACCAAATAAATAGATGAAACATAAGTGCAGGTGTCAAACGTTTTTCATGGGAGCCTGTCGCTGGCCCTGCTGAATGGCGGGGTTGCCATATATATAAGATTGTATAATCTTAATGCCAACCCATGCCTATCTCTTCCACCAGCCTACGCTTCCTGTATCTTTACCTCATGCTCCCAAGACATTTTTCATCCCTGTTTTATAAAACTCCTGGTCACTGTTTTCCTCTCTTTTTCCTTTTTTCCCCATTTTCTTCCTTTTTCTTTCGTGTTTTGTGACAAAGTCTGATGAAAAATCAGTGCCGGTCCCCAAAAATGAATGCCAGTGACCACCAACTGCAAGCACCGGCACAAATTAAGCATTGCATGAGTGGCCATCAGTATCATGTTGGACTAACATCAGTTGGCTAGTAACATATCCATGCCAAGTTTTCAGGATGCATGCATGGCAAGTTACATATATTGAATCTGTAAGTATGAGTCACCTACACAGTAAGTGGTGTGAATGCAAATATTGTATGGATGGATTCGTCAGTGCACATCCCTGACACAAGTTATTTTCCCCAACCCAGGGCTTCTTCAAAACTAGACAGTGACACGTGATGTAGTGCTTCGTGCAATAGTTTACCACATATTAGCCAGAGCAGCATCATAACTATTTCATTAAACGTACAACCTTGCAAAGCAACTCCCATATTGTATTTAACAGACAGACAATAGCAATGGATGAGCCAGCCCATGTAAAGGCTAGATCCAGAAGTCCAGACATAAATAAATTAACCAGGCGACTAATTAGCATTCTATGTTTGATGACAAATGACATCAACAGCAGTGACATCACAGGAAGGGACATCTGCCTGCAGAAAAGTAAATATAAATGCAAATATAATAAGAGATCATCAAAGTACAACTGAAATAGGTGCACCCACCATTAAACCAACTGGAGAGGACACTTAACATCCTATAATGTGATGAATGAATAGCATTACCTCCCAACTCTTCAAAGTATTTTAATAAACTGTGACTTAAAATGTTCAGAATCACATCATCACCCCAGGATATTATTGTGTCAGACCCCTGCCTCATGACAGACTGTTACTAACCCTTGTCAGACTCAGATAGATTTCACAATTGGTTAGGAGGTGAATGGCACAGCAGAACAGAGGTATCTCCTCAGAGGGTGGGCCTCTACGGTGTGTTTCACGAGCTCCTGCCAGTGAGCAAGTCTTTCATAATACGAAACACATGCATTACAGCGGAGGACACCATCTTCTTGCTCTTTGGAAACGGAAATACTGCTCATGCATACGTTAATAGTATTTCAGCCTGACACAGACTCCTAGTCTTTGAAATGATCAGCTCCTTCAAGCACCACTAGTCAAAATGCTAACTGTGCATGTACAATCTCCTAACCACTATAACCTCCTCCTCTGTTACAAGCTTCAAACTGTGTTCACAGGCTTTCCATTGTCTCTCCTCTGGGATCTGCAATCCTGCCTCTTGGCTTTTTGTCTTCAGGAGTCTTATTATTATTTTTGCGCTAGTCTACCCGCTGGAAGTCCTTGTATTCCCCGTTTCTTTTCAGTCCTCATAAAATATGCACCTTGGCCTCCAGACTAATTCTGGGGTTTGCCTAGCCATCCATCTTACCACCTTCAGGCAGCCCAACAGCTCCCGATTCTCATGCATCAATTTCCATTGTTCATCCCATTTTCCAGCTACTCTAACCTTATTACTCATTGCCTCTAACCAGTCAATGCTAATTTTTAGTTTTTGTGTAATAGCTCCACCACCACACTTGACTGTCTCTAGGCAACAATGAGTGTGTGGGATAAGGATTCATGAATTTCATTCCACAACCATGTCTAACTGGAATGAGATGGGGACATTAGTAAGTAACTCCAATGAGTGACTGTGTGGGATAAGGATTAATGAACTTCATTCCACAACCATGTCTAACTGGAATGAGAATGAGATGGGGAGATGGGGACATGTGTAAGTAACTCCAATGAGTGACTGTGTGGGATAAGGATTAATGAACTTCATTCTACAACCATGTCTAACTGGAGGGAGATGGGGAAGTAACTCCAATGAGTGACTGCGTGGGATAAGGATTCATGAACTTCATTCCACAACCATGTCTAACTGGAATGACATGGGGACATGAGTAAGTAACTCCAATGAGTGACTGTGTGGGATAAGGATTAATGAATTCATTCCACAACCAAGTCTAACTGGAATGAGATGGGGAGATGAGTAAGTAACTCCAATGAGTGACTGTGTGGGATAAGGATTCATAAACTTCATTCCACAACCATATCTAACTGGAATGAGATGGGGACATGGGTACATGAGCAAGTAACTCCAATGAGTGACTGTGTGGGATAAGAATTCATGAACTTCATTCCACACCCAAGTCTACCTGGAATGCGACGGGGAGATGGGGACATGAGTAAGTAACTCCAATGAGTGACTATGTAGGATAACAATTCATGAACGTCATTCCACAACCATGTCTAACTGGAATGAGATGGGGAGATGGGGACATGGGGAGATGGGGACATGAGTAAGTAAATCCAGTGAGTGACTGTGTGGGATAAGGATTCATGAACTTCATTCCACAACCATGTCTAACAGGGGGGAGATGGGGAAGTAACTCCAATGAGTGACTGTGTGGGTTAAGGATTCATGACCTTCATTCCACAACCAAGTCTAACTGGAATGAGATGGGGAGATGGGGAGATGGGAGGATGAGTAAGTAACTCCAATGAGTGACTATGTCGGATAAGGATTTATGAACTTCATTCCACAACCATGTCTAACTGGAATGAGGTGGGGAGATGGGGCCATGAGTAAGTAACGCCAATGAGTGACTATGTGTGATAAGGATTCATGAACTTCATTCCACAACCATGTCTAACTGGAATGAGATGGGGAGATGGGGACATGAGTAAGTAACTCCAATGAGTGACGGTGTGGGATAAGTATTCATGAACTTCATTCCACAACCATGTCTAACTGGGGGGGGATGGGGAGATGGGGAGATGGGTATGTAACTCCAATGAGTGACTGTGTGGGATAAGGATTCATGAACTTCATCCCACAACCATGTCTGCCATCATCCAGAAGTTTAGTGATCCTACCCATTAAATTCCAGGAGGTGCACTCCACTCAGTCTAGGAGTGAAGGTTGTTGCATGCAGCCCTCATGACCTGACAGTTTGCTCTTGTAGCTAGCATGCCATGGACCGTACTCAAGTAAATTTCAAGATAGAGACTTTGGAAGAAATAATATTGAGGCACATTATTTACAAAACGATGCATTTGAAATGGAAGCCAAAGGACGTGCATTGCCAAGTCTCATTCTCCCATTTCTCATAGCCATACGTTTGCAAGCCACCACTGGAAAAATTCAAGGGTGTTTGGAAACCTGTATCATATCCATTTTATCTTTAAATAAGTGGCATTCTTTTCGGAACAAGCCAAGATCAGCTATGTATTGGGAAACCTCACATGAGATGCAGCTTTATGGAACTCTCTCAGTAAGCTAACTCGTAGCACCGATAATTGTCACAGTTTGTACTTTAAAAAAAAAAGATGTATGAATCATTTGATAGTAAACGACTTGATCTATGACAAAAGGGTATAGGCAAATTGCTTACATTGCAAACTTCCAACATCTTGCTACAGATTCTGAAAGGCGTGATCAGGCTTTGGCTGCCCATTTTCTCTGATATATGATATTAAGGACAAATTACTCCCTGCTACATCTCTGCGTATTTGTGCTCCGTTGAGAGATCTAGCTTTACAGGTTGGTCAGTGAATACAAGAGAGAAAGCATAAAAGAAGAGCAGATCAATGAGTTTCTTGGATGCAATATGGCGAGACTCCTATACAAACAGGAAAGGAAACGAACATTTGAAGGTGGTCTTGGTTTATATTGCGCAAAAAAATTGTCACTGTTTACGTTCTTGTCATTCTTGACCCAAGTCAGGAAAAGAGCACCACAAGGTTTCAGCCCCAGAAAGGGAAATAATATGTGGATCCCCGGATGTATCAGGCCAAACACCACATATTCTTCACGTTTTTTTTTGCCTTTCCAGCAGACATTTTCTACCTGCTAAAAGCAGACAGAAAGTAGCTGTGGAAACAGATTCGATTTTACCGGGAGCATTCCCAACAGGAATTGAAATGTTTTAAAAAGGTCTCGGACATGAAATAAGACGACCTCAAATCCCTCTTTATGCAACCACAAGAAAACTCCACAAACCTTTCTACAAGCTGCCTGTGTGGCCCCATAATTGATAAACTAGCCACGCTGCCTTTGATGCTAACCAACCTCTGTGCATCTCTAAAGATGGGAGCCTCCAGCCAGCATCCACACGTGCATCCCTCCCCTGGCCCTACCATACTACTCCAGGGAAAGACTCACTCGGACTCACTCGAGACCACAGCCATCGGCCTGGGATCAAAAAGCAATGACAGAGCAAAAGGCCCCTTCCAGGAGGCTCCAGTGATCGCAAACTCTTGCAATCCGACTCCAACAGTAACCTCACTGTCACCTTCAATGGACATACTCTTATCTGGAAGCCCTGGGGACAGCAACGCCACAGTAAAACTCAATGCCAAGCAGAGACGCACTCAACGGAGGAAAGGCCGCAAGAAGCATATCGCAGGGATCGGAGCAATCCCAGATGCAGCACCTAAACTAACAATACCTGACATCTGGGCCTCCAAAGAAGTTACGTCCCCCGGGTCACCTGCCCTAACAATAATCTCGGTGGTCCCATCCTTGAACTTGGCCACAAAGCAGAAGAACGCTGCCAAAAGCAACCACCCCTGGTCTGTAGAAGGGACGGGCAACATCGGGGAACTCCGCACTGCACCTTCTGGAAGTCACGGTCAATCCACACAAGTAACTTCCCCCATCCCCTCCCTGGCCCAGCCAACGGCTCCTCCTCCTCAGGCCTGATAGAATCTATTACACCTCCTAGCCTCACATATCACGTACAAGCGGAAAACTTTACAATCAGCAGGACTAACAGTTGTTGGAACCAGGGAGAAGACCCCGCCCCAGGGTCCCTTCGGCATCCTCTGCAGAAATTCAAGACTTCACCAGATTCGGCAACCACCAACTCATTAATTTTTCACCCTCGTTATAAATCCAAAGGATCTGGTGACATTCTGAACAGGGGGAACATTCTTCGGCTACTCTCACATATCCCCTCCACAAGCAGCCTCAATTAAACTGATCTAGCAGGTGAATTTCTCCATCCAACTAACACCACCGCTCCCAAACCCACTAAAGCCACATGGAAGGCAAGCCTGATTGCCCAAACAATCCTAGGAGAAAGTACAACCTTCAAACGCTGGGGTATCAGTATTATCACTTACTGTGAGGTTGGCTACTCAATTCCCCTGCTATCACCTGATCCCGCTTTAGAACCAGGCCCCCAGTGCCGGGAAACATGCTTCGTACTCAGGAGAGCTCGGGGCGGCTCTCCGGTAAACTCAAGCTCCTCCAGGACTGCTAGAGGGGAATCTCGGCCCCAAAAATCCATCACCTCAGTCAACCTCTTCTCAAACAATGAAGACTTAAGGTGGTTTTCAAAAACAATCAACAACTGCAATAGGCAAGGGTGACAAACCTTAGATAAAAAGATGGGCTTTACATCTATAAAAGAGACCCTCCATATGTGCTCATGGAACGTCAACGGCCTCCTCTCCAAAGTACAGGACTCTGATTTTATCCAATACATCAGCACCTTTGACATCATATTAATGCAGGAAACCTGGCTGGAGGAACCATTTCACTTGCAGGGCTATATGTGTTTCATTACCCCAGCAATCAGGATAGCGAAGTATGAGCATCCGCAAGGTGGCCTTGCCACCTATGTCTCCTTAGCACTATCGGCTAGAGTCACCCCTTTGCATTTCACCTGCTACTCCATCAATACGGTGTCAATTGCCACTACAACAAGTGCCTCTGCAGCAGAGATATTTCTTGTAAACACCTACCTTCACCCTAAAACTAAACTCAGTGAAGCCAATAATTTAGTGGCTCTCCTCAAGAACTTCATAAGCAGCGGCATCAAAGCTGACGCAGCCGACATCATCGTCTCAAGTGACTTCAATCTGCATCTACTAGGATCCTCAACAGATGAAGTTACAACTGCTCTTTCAAGTGCCTGGGACCTGTCTGCACAAGGGGCTAACAAACATGGCCATCAAACAAAGATCAGCAGGATGCTGCTCAATGGCTTAGAACTGTTACAGTTAAGAGCACTGAATGGCAGATTTACTGAAGACTTGCCTCCGGCAGCATTATATTTTTCAACAATAGCATCCACCACAATTGACTACACATTCGTTTCTCTTCCACTATTCAAGCAAGTAGCCTCTTTTCAGCTAGGCAACAGGTGCGAGAGTGATCACTGCCCACAGGAAGTATCCATTAAACTGGGGATAACCAAAATGGAGAAAACGAACATTGCACAAATCACCACTTTTACCACAAATTGCAAGCGTGTCAAATGTGGGCAATCAAACATTGACCAATTCTTCAAAACAGCAACGGATCTCGCACTCGAACTAGAAACAACTAATGATAGCGAAGTGCAGAAATGGGAACAACTCACAACCAGGCTTAGAGGAATGTTTGCGGTACCAATTACCAATAGGTGACCACCACCTCCTGCAGCAGCAACTCACCTAGCGCAAGCCCACAGCACAGCACTGCGAGATACAAAGAGAAAAATCAACTCCAGCATAAGGCGACTCTATCCAGAACTTCTGACAAACCTAAGGCACCACAAACAGGAACTGAAAAAGCTAAAATGGGCAATCACTAGGAGCTGCAATGAAAATTTGTGGGCCAGGCTAAATTTGTATGCAAGGAGTAACAACAGCGTACACTTCTGGCGCACAATATGCAACCTTACACGCCCATACTATGGTGCCATTACATCGCATATACCAGAAGCTGTCTGGGCCAAATATCTCGGACTGCATTTCAACGGACCAATATCGGTTAGCATGGTCACACAAAGCGTGATCACACCAGGAAGTCTTCCTCTACACAGGCCTGCACCAAAGACTACGCATTCATTAATCATCGATTCTGTTACTATACATAACCAGCTTGCCAAGGGCCGGAAAGATGGCACCCCGGGACCAAATGGCCTTCCGCCAGCAGTCTTCAAGCACAATAGACCCTTCTGCGAAAAGATTCTTGAACCCCTCTACCTGGAAATAGGTCTGACAGGAACGATCCCGCAGTCCTGGAAGGGGTCCATAATCTCCCCATCTATAAAACAGGGACAGGTCACTTCCCGATAACTATCGTCTGATTGCCTTCATTGACAACGACGCAAAGTACTTTGCAGGCCTGTTACTGGATCATCTGCTGGCATGGGCTACCGAAAAGGAAATAATCTCTACGATTCAAACAGGATTCTCCAAATATACCGGCACCATCACGAACATCACAGCCAATGCCCTCTTAAGTGACAAAGTAAAAACACTGAAACGTCAGCTCCACCTATGCTTTGTTGACTTCAAGGCAGCATTCGACCATGTGGACAGGAACCGGTTGTGGAAGAAGCTTGCAACCTGGGGGCTTCTCCATCCACTTCTACACCTAATAATAGCTCTCCACACAGACACATCGGTCCAGATAAAATTAGGCACAGGCACTTATCTCTCAAGGCGGATCCCTACTACCAAAGGCCTGAAACAGTTCAATCTATATCTAGCACACTTAGTGGGTGCACTCACCCTTACAAACTCGCACCCTCCAAAAATTGGGGACCTCGAGCTACCATGCCTCCTGTACGCCGACGATCTTGTACTACCCAGCCACACGGAGGTAGGCCTTCAGAGACTATTCAACGCCACTCAGCTCTACACAGCTACGAATGCCTTGACAGCAAACTTTGGCAAAACACACACACTGTCAATTAGGTCAAAGCCATCTGCGAGAGTCTGGTTTTGGGGTGCGACACGACTGGTCCACAAAGATATGTACAAATATCTTGGAGTCACTGTTGACAAACGGGGAACTTCGTGCATCAAAGGAAAAGCCTAATGGAAAAAAGTCTAGCCATAGCAGTCTCACTTAAAAGACTAAAAACCCTTCTGAATGGGCCCTCATACACCCCTCTCTTAAAAGTGCTAAAGGCCAAGCTCCTCCCCACTATAACATACGGGAGTGAAGCACAAAGAGGCAGGGACTCCGATATCTTAAATCGTGCAGTGAGCAAAGCTTACCGGATGACCTTTAACATCCCCAGATTCACCTCCCCTGCCCAACTGAGAATGGAGTTTGGTCTTCTGAACCAATCCCTGGCTCGACCTGTTGCCTACATAAACTTTTGGAGCAAAGCCCGCGGTGCCTCCCCGGGCACTCTCAACTATCATTTGTGTCATGAGCTTGAACTGAAGAACACCTCCCCATTCAGAATTAATTTAGATGACTCTCTTAAGAAGACCGGACTAACGGACTTGTGGAGGACCTCAATCCCACACAATGCCTTTAAGAAAACAGCTAGGAAATCACTTAGGCTCCAGTCACTACTGGAGGACAAAGCAGCCTTCTCACGGAGGTCTCACGCCTGGATGACCCTGCACACCTACACGTCTTTGACACCACAGCCATACCTAGGCCAGGGCTTCTCAAAACGAACAAAGGACGACTTCTTAAAGTACCGACTTGGTCTCCTACCACTTGCCTTATATGCGGCTCCCTGGTTGAGGGACGTAACCAACTCTATCTGCCGCCTGTGCAGTGAGGACACAGAAGATCTCCTCCACGTCCTTTGTTCATGCAATCATCTCGCACTAGAACGAAAAGCCCTACTGAAGAGCAAATTTAATGAAAAAGGCATATGGACACGGAGACAAGCAGTAATGGCGTGCTTTGCACCTGGTGACCTACAGTTGAATTGTGCCTTGGTAAAGTTTCTACTGCAGGTGTCACAAAAGCAGGAGTTAAACGAGCAGCACTGCCCCCCTGTCAATCTAAAAGAGGCGGACAGGCTTAATGCCTGACAATGGACTACAATGGCATTAAGCGCACACTGGAGCAATGCAACATTTTTAAATAGCAACACTTAACCATCATTTAAAGCGAGCTCCTATGGAGCCGAACAGAAATGACTGAACAATGATTTCTCTTTTTTACCTTTTTATATAGTGCTTATCTATTTGTATTTTTTGTGTTATGGTTTTAAGTAACTAAACAATAAAATCTCTCTCTATCTCTCCAGTCTCGGACATCCGCCAATGTATGACATTAAGGACAATACTTATATTGCTGTTGGGCACATCTCTAATATTAGCTGAGTGGCACCAACGTTCTTAAAAGACCTCATCACAAATCTATGTAGACTATCAGATTGGGGCCTCAAGCAGTAGTTAAACAGGAGGGATGAGTTTGCCGAATTCAAAATGACACCAAGTTTTACAGATCTAGTCAAGGTCTTGAATTGAGGAAAAGACAATGTTGGCTCATTGTTTGAAAGATCCTACTTGGTTCAATGTCAGACCTTAAATTTATTTTAATTTTAAAAAGGCATGTCAGCAGAAGTGATGATCAGTGGTGTAAAAAATGCCTGGTATATCTTACACAATCATGGCACTGACTTTGCCTCCACTCGTCTCCATCTTATATTCATCGAGCACACAGTTGTGTGTTATAATGATGTTGCTACCACCCACCCCCATTCAAACCACAGAGATTTCACACTCAGCAGAGCTAGGCAACACTGATAATAGAGGTCCCACTCTCAGATAGAAGTAAGATAAGTAGCAGTCAGGAAACTAATGCATAGTCATGATTAAAACCCCCACCTTAAGACATAGCCAACACAGCAGAAAGAATAAGGTGTCCCAAAGGTGTTTGGGAAATGATACCAAATCATCATCATTAAGTCTAACGAAACCATTGTGTAAAAAACAGCTATTTGACCCTTAAATGTTAGCTTGTAATTTTTTTTTTTTTTAAACAAAATTCTTCCACAAGCTCAATTTTTTTATTTGTTTGTGCTTCACATGTCTTACGTTTTTGGAATATTGCACTGACACCCTAAACATTGGTTTTAATAATGAACAGTGGGTTAAGAACTCATTGGTGTGATATCTGTGTGCCCCATAGGTCAAAGGTGCAAATCCTGCCATTGTTAATTAAGTCTTTCTACCATTCAAGTTCACTGAAACAAGGACCAGTTCAAACTGGGTATATATTATAATAAAAATGTTTCATATGAAATGTTTAACAAGGAAGTGCTTTAAAATTGGCACTTTTTAGTGTCATAAAAGAATGTGTCATTCCCTGGTCTGTGACGCCTGATTTCTGCCAGTATTTAAAGTTCATCGACTTGAATTTCGAACAGTTCTGGATGGTAATAGTCCTGTGTGGTTCATGGATCATGACAGCTCGATGCTGTCAGTTCTGCGGGGCATGCTCTGTTTTCTGCTGGGTTCTGAGCTGTGCAGTGTTTCTGAAGGTTAATACCCAAAGAAGAGTAGGTGACGCAGTAAAAGTGGAGCTCCACGCACAAGGAAGCGCTCTAATTGAATGATTGAGTGCTGTTCCCCCCCTGGCAGATTTAGACCCTCATTACGACATTAGCAGTATTTCAGCAAAACTGCCTTGCTGGCAGCCACCGAGATATCACCAGTGATGGTGGTCTCCTGACTGCCGTATTACGTGGCACATACCAAAGACCGCCCACATACGGCCACATTACCTACACCACCAGGCCAACCAAGGGCGGCAGAGAGGTGGACCCACCACCAGCACCACCAAGCCGACAACATTCCGCCCACCATATTACGTTCCGCAAATCAGCACAGCGGTCTCTGCACAGCGATGAACCATTGGTGGTTCGCACTGCCGTGAAACTACTTATTGAGACTGTTGCTGCCTATGGGGGACTGGGGTCCATGACGAATGATGTCGGATGCGACGGTCTTGTGTGCGGCGGCTGTCACGGCCTTCATCTGCCCCTTACCTCACATGTCTCCTCACAACCTCCACGACGTGGGCTGCTGTGGACTTCCTGACAGGTATTTGGGACAACTGTAATGGGGTTAGTGTTAGCGAGATGTGTATGTTTGAGGTGTGTGCGCGTGTGTGTGTGTGCAGGCATGTGTGTGCATTGGTATGGGTGTGTGTAGGTGTGAGGGTGCGGCTCTGTGTGACAGGAATGCATTTTTAATGTCCTGGAGTGCGTCACCACCAGTGTTTTAGTAGCGGGGTGACCACTGCGCAAAGTCTGGCGATGTGTAGCATAGTAATTCGGTCAGCGGTGTCATGCTTCCCACCGGCCTAGAGAAGGCAACCGCCTGCACGGCAGTCTGCCTGCACTGGTGGGATTGGCAGTGTGGCTGTTTTTCGTAAGCCACACCACCATGCTCGTGATACAGTGGTCTTCACCGCCGGAACCGCGGCGGTCCTCGAACCACCAAACTCCCAATGACAACCTTAGTGCTTAAAATTATTTATTAGAATTTTTTTACAGTGTTTAAAACTTCAGGTTTTCAAACTGTTTTTCTTAATAGCTTTCGTTGCTGTGTGAAGAGTTAGGATGACTAATTGCACGTTATGATGTGGAAAATCTTGCAATAGAATGAATTTCTTTAGTAGTTAACATTAAAAAGACTCAGCTCCCGGTCCTCAGTCTCTCAAGAATGGTTGTTCCTTCAAAGGCAGGGCCCGGATGGGACCTACTTTGTATTTTACTAAAATTACATGTTTATTAGGGAGAGCAGAATTTTATGTAAAGAAAAACTACAAATCCCAGTAGGCCAAAGGAACAAGAGGCCAATGTGTCCACAATAGAGCCCACTTATAGAACCAATCCGTGTTGAGGAACCCTATAACAAACCGAACTTGACTGCAAGCAGCCCTCTTTTCTTGCTGCTCGCAGTCAAGATAGGTATATACTTTTCAATTGCTTATTTACATTTCGTTATATATGGCTGATTGTTCTCTTAATTATAATATTTTGTTCACGCTGTTATAATTGCACGTTATCATTCATTGCTGAGTTTTATTTGCTTCGCACAGTGTTCAACGGCTCTTCTGTTATTCAAGCTCCTCTCCTCCCTCCTGATACCTTTGGTGGAGATCGCCATTCTGTGGCGCACTGTCTTTTACCATGTCGGAGTTCTCCTCAAGCAGCATGAACAGAGGTCCTTTCACGGCCTCCTTTTTCAACACTCACTGCTCAGGGCTGGATTTTTAGTCTCTTCACAACGCGCTCGCCTGCCTCTGTGTGAACGCCTCGCCTCCCTGTGTGAGTGCGCGGCCTCCCTCCTCAAACATGCCCCATCCATTAACAGACTATACAAAGTCTCCTACCTCTCTCTGGCAAACTCCTCCCAAAGTAATTCCCACAATACTAACCTTCTGTTGCTAGCTCCTTCTGAAACAGACAGTTTCTACAGTTTTTTTCCTAACATGGAGTTTTCCAATGTTTTATTGGATGACTATAATGATAGTGAAGAGGATTTTAAAAATAACCTTAATCAGTTTATCCATTCCTCAGTAGCCAAAGCTGTTTCAGCTCCTATGACTAAAGTCTCCAAACAATTTGAAAATACAGTTTTGTCTCTAATGTCATAATCTAACATGACTCTATGTGAGGGGGAAGACAGCAAGCGCAAAGCCACAGTGGCCACAGTGGCTTGTCACTCTCAACAAACAAAAACTGTGCTTACAGGTGAGTCTACCTCATGGATAGAGAATTAACCTCCTCACAGGACTCCTAGTATGGAGGGGAATATTTCAGGCATAAAAAGTAAAAACAAATCAAAGCACTTAGATGACAGGGCTCATAAGATTGTGATTTCTTCTATGTATGACACAGATGATGATTTAGGGGATCCTGATTCTGATAATGCTGGAGATGGCTTAGATAACACTGAATTTTGGTGTTGTCCAACTCTCTACTTCTAATGTTCCCTATTATTCCAAAGGAATACTAGACAAGGAGGGCAACCCTATGTTTGATCCCACATTAATTCACCACCCCAACTCTACTGAGTGTCTCTGTTCAGAGCATGTGGAGGAATAAAGTACGGGCAAGTTATGCTTACCCTTAGATAAGCAAACAAGGGCAGAATTAAAATCTGAGTGTCTGAGACCCTCCCTGCCTCTCCATATCACTGCTATTGACCACTCAATGCTAACATTTCTACGAAATTTGGTAAGGATCCTCGCAAAGGAGTTGACAGAGCATGGTCCATGTACCAGGACAAAATGCTGGACATAGTAGGTCCATTATCCCATACATTTGACATTGCTGAGACAGCCAGACTGGATAACACCACTATTGATCCAGAAGATTTGTCTTTGTGGGTACAAAGAGCTTTCTGTCTGTTGGGGAATGCCAATTCGGCAGTGACACACAAAAGACGTAAAGGTTTGTTGCTGAAATTAGACTCAAAATTGGCAAATCCTGCAACGATGGATCCTGGTGCTGTTTGGGGATCCCTTTATCAAGGAGTTTTTGCCAGGGCCGAAAGAGGAAGGAGTCCTTTTAACGGACAAACCCCTAGACCTCAACACTACAAAGGCTCCTTCAACTCTTCCTGACCCAAGAATTCCGTCGACAATTTTATTCCCAAGCATCAAGAGGCTTTAGTGGTCGGGGTCAACGAAACCTCAAAACATCCCATCCTGAAGTAAGTGTTCTTTCTGGCCATCTTTCTGTAGGGGGTCGTCTAAAATGTTTCCTACACAAATGGAGATCTATCACTTAAGATCCTTGGGTCATAAACACGGTTCAGGGCTATTCCATAGAGCTTTAAAAAAAGTCTTTTCAAAACTGTCTTCCACCTCCCCTAAAATTCTCCACAGAGGTGACATCTCTAGTTTCACAGGAAATTCAGTTTCTCTTACACAAACACGCAATTCAACATACTTCCCTACATCCTTCAGGTTTCTTAAGTTCAATTTTCTGAGTTCAAAAGAAAAACTAAAAAATGAGACCAGACATAAACTTTTTTTTTTTTTTTGTTAAATTTTTTTATTGATTTTATATTTCAAAAAATAATACAAATTGTTCAATTTGCAACCACAGGATAAACCAATACAATAACTAATATCTAGATCATTTAACAATCACACCCCCCCCAATATGCACTTCACGGAACACTTCTAGTTTTACAGTATCATTCCTGGCTGCACCCTCCATGGGTTTATCCTTCATTGCTTATTTTATATAGGCATTCGCTCGTGACCAGTGTGGGCCTTTTTTGCATGCATGGGTTCCCTGGCTGCCTGAAGAGGGCACCATCCGGATTAGTATATGCAGATAGCTACCCTGGTTTTCTGCTCCTCACGTGTCGCTGGGACTGTGGTGTCGAAAATTTGATGGACAATTATTACTAGAGAGATGGGAGGAAATGATGTGTGTGCGTTATGATGCCTGGGTGCCCTATGAATTTGTTTCCGTAATGGGGGATGCAGGGGAATTTATGTCGTGATTATCGCGATTGTATGTGCCCCGATTCAAGGAGGCTTCTCATCATTTTTGGCCTCCAATTTTGTTACCAAATCGTCCCAAGTGGAGCATCCTGTGTGTTGTCGCCCTTCGCGCACCATTCTTTTTAGTACCTGGTATTCAGTGCGAGCCCAGCGTATTATTAGAGAGTACCAGGATTTCAGATCAGGAGCCTTAGGGGCTTTCCAATGCATTGCTATTAATCTTTTGTACATTAAAAAGGCCAAGTCTATAAATTTGTGCAGGTGTCTTTGTTTTTTTGGTCTCTTCCTCAGTCCCAGCAGGCAGGACCCAGGGTCTGCTAACAGTGCAAGTCCCGTTAGCCCAGATACCTCCCCTACCACCTCCGCCCAGGCCATTTGTATATTAGGGCAATCCCATACCATGTGGTAGAAGGGTGCTGACAGTATTTTACATCTGGGGCATGTTGGTACTGAATCAGGGAACATGTGCTTTATTCTGGCTGGGGAAAGATATGTTTGATGCGTGTAATTGAATTGGGTATATCTAAATCTGGGATTCCTTGACACGCCTCTGATGTGAGACAAGGCCTTGGGCCAGTCTTCCAGTGGGATCGGGGTGGGGAGTACTGCATTCCATCTACTCCATGCTTTCCCTGCCTGTGCATCAGGAGTCTTGTTGAGGATTCTATATAGATTGGATATTATTTTTGTTTGATCACTGTGTTGTAGAAGCTGGTGGAGCACTGGGGAGGTCTCTGGTTCTGAAGTGCCTATTCCCCATATTTTTCTAATTTCATGACATACGGCATGGTATGTCAGGAACTGACCCGAATTTATCTCTGTGAGAGCCTGGAGAGCCTCAAACGTCATTAATTTGCCGTCTTCAAAGCAATCCCCTACTGTCTGTATTCCTGCTTCATTCCACAGCTTTACAGCTTGCATTCCAGCTGCAGTCCCCGCCAATAGATAATTTAGCGGTATGTGTGGGGAGTAAGGAAGCTTATCCGCTCCTTTTTGCACATATTTAACCCAACACGCATGCGTGGTTGCAAGCAAAGGGTTAACCAGTACCGCTTTGGGGGGCTTTGACGTCAGCCAATTTAAAAGGGGGGTCCCGTTCCGCCGAGGCTCTAGGCTCATGGGTTCCGCTTGCTCTGGTCTGTGGATCCAATATTGGACCCACTGAAGTTGTGCGGCAGCATAGTATCTTTCAAAATTCGGAGATCCCAGGCCACCGTTATCCAACGGGCATTGCAATGTGGATAGCGCCACTCGCACTCTACCACCTCCCCAAATGAGCTGCAGTAATGCTGTGTTTAAATTGCCGAAGAAACTTTTGGGAATGGTTATCGGCAGGGCTGCAAAATAATATAGGAGCCTAGGTAGAATCAACATGATAGCAATCGCCACCTTACCGGGTGGCGAGAGCGGAAGCTTGTTCCAAAATTGTAGGGAGCCTTTTATGGAAGTTAGCGCCTTCCCCAGGTTCCCGTCTCTTAAGTCTTCTGTGGCATGATATATGTTTATCCCAAGATATTTAAATGTTGACGGGCACCACTTTAGGTGCCCTACCTCTGGGGGGTCTTGGTTGTTGGGGGCCCTTTTAGCCAGGGGGAACACACAGGACTTCTCCCAGTTTACCACAAGGCCAGACAGGCCTCCAAATTCAGCCAATAAAGACATCACAGGTGGGATAGCTGCACAGCCGTTCCTGATATATATCAAAGCATCATCTGCATATAATGAAATCGTGTGATGTAACCCATTCCTAATAATTCCCCATTCGTGCTCCATGAGGCGTACTTTTGCCGCTAACGGTTCCATTGCTATGGCAAACAGTAGCGGGGATAAGGGACATCCCTGCCGTCCCCCCCTGGAAATCAGGAAACTATCAGAAATCACCCCGCCTGTCTTCACCCTCGCGCTTGGATTAGAATACAATGTCCGGACCCATCGAATGTAATTGGGGCCTATTCCCATACGGGCCATCGTAGCCATCAGGAAGTCCCATTCCAGCGTATCAAAGGCCTTTTCTATGTCTAGTGAGACCAGTCATAAACTTGAAATACTTCAACCAATTTGTAGTATATCATCACTCCCAAATGGAGACTATTTTGCATCTCAGGGGTGCTTTGTTACAGAACGATTGAATGATTTGCTTGGATTTACAAGACGCATATCTCACTATTCCTATTCATCAGGATCGCAGGAAATTTCACCAATTCCAATGGCAGGGAAAAATCGATCAATGTTCTTGTCCTCCTTTTGGTCTTTCATCCACTCCTTGGTGTTTACCAATCAAATGAAACCAGTGGTGGCTCATCTCAGAGCTCAGGGTACCAGCTTAATTATCTATCTGGATAACATTTTGTTAGCTGGTCAGAACTCTTCACAACCAGATACACTTCACCTGCTTTCTTTTATCAGATCTGAACTTCCTTATAAACAATGAAAACATTGATTATTTCTCCTTCTCAACACATGGAGTTTCTGGGTTTCCTCATAACCTCCACAGCAGCAACTCTCCACTTACCCAAGTCAAAAGTAAAAGCTATAAAGTCAGAGATAACCCACTTTTTATGCCTTCCTACCATCTCCCTCAGGACTCTTGCACGGATTTTTGGTCTGCTTTCTTCTTGATTCAAGCCATATTTCCAGGTCCACTCCATTATAGGGCTCTTCAGAGATTAAACATTTGTCATCTACACAGGGGTCTTGCTTATTCAGATTTCATCCCCCTAAATCACGAATCCCTTACCGTACTCCAATGGTGGCTAGATCATCTAGACACATGGAACAGCAGGACCATCTTTGCCTTAGCCCCATATCTTGTATTAGAATCAGATGCAAGCCTGACAGATTAGGGCGCAAGGTGTGGTCAAATATCAACTGGAGGTTAATGGTCTCTACTTGAGTCCACATTGCACATCACCTGTTTAGAGATGCATGCAGGCTCCTTTGCGACAAAGAGTTTTGCAAAGAACGAAGTTCAATGTTCCTTTCTTCTTCAAATGCCAATCTGTCAGCAGTAAAATACATCAATCATCTCAGCGGTACCACGTCAAAGCCTTTGGCAGAACTAGCAAAAAGCTTCTGGGAGATTTGTCTCTGTCAAAAAATCTCAGTTGAGGCAGAATACATACCAGGCGAACTCAATTCAACAGCATATTGGTATTCTCGCTACCTACACGACTCTAGCAATTGGGGGCTTCATCCATCAATTTTCAATATTCTTTTTCGCAAATGGGGACCTCTACATGCAGATCTTTTTGCATCTCTCAGCTTCCCCAGTTCTTTAGTTGGAGACCAGATCCTCTAACTCTAGCGACAGACGCTTTTCTGCAAGACTGGTCTCTTACAACCAACTACGCTACGCTTTTCCACCTTTCCTGATGATCAACAGAGTTCTCTCCCAAGTGGGATGGCAGAAGGCCATTCTAGTTCTGGCTGTACCATTGTGGCAGTGTCAGGTATGGTATACTCCCCTTCATGAGCTTACCATAGACTTTCCATTCCTTCTTCCTTCCTTTCTCGAACTCACTCCAGGAGGTGTCCCTCACAGTCTAATTCTGAACAATACACTACACCTATCAGCTTAGAAAGTAGCAGGAATTCCCAATCTTGTCAAGGAATTTCGACTGAAGCTTCAGAGTATATCAATAAATCATGTGCTCCAGGTACTTCCAAAGCATACAAATCAGCCTGGTCGATGGGCTAATGGTGTATGTGAAAATCTTGTAATCCCCTTTCAGCAGATATCCCTCTGATTGCTAATTTCTTAGCTGCTCAAGCTAGTTCAAGTAAATCATATTGAACAATAAACCTTTACCATTCAGCAATTTCGATCAACCATTTTAGCATTAAAGGAAAACCTGTTGGTGAACATCAACTCATCTGTTGCCTGTTAAGCGGAGTATGGTTTACTAATCCTCTACTACATTCCAAAATATAGTGGGATGTCAATGTAGTTTTACAACTGTTTCTGTTTTAGCCAGACAATGCCTCCCTATCACTTAAAATGCTTTCAGCTAACTTAACAATGTTATTGTGCTTGATATCCATCTAACGATTGTCATATGTAAAGACTCTAGTCATATCTGCATGTCACTTTACTCCTACCGGTATCCTTTTCAACATCAGGAGACATACCAAAACTAACATATCTCTTCTTTTCTACCCTTATTTTTCTAATCAACCAAAATTATGTGTAGGAAATTGTCTTAAAATTTACAAATAAAAAACAATCCATCTCAGAACATCCTCTGATACACAATTACTTATTTCCTTCATAAAAACTCATAGACCAGTTTCCTCCCCCACTTTGGCTTGATGGGTTAAATGGGTTATGTCCCTGGCAGGTATTAATACTTCAAAATTTGAGGCCCATTACTCCCAAGGCATCATGGCTTCCAAAGCCTTTTGGGAGCATCTTGTCTAGAGGACATTCTGAGATCACCGATTGGTCTAATAATGTCATTTTTCACACTTTTTATTGCAAGCCTGTCCAGTGGTAATTGATATGCTTTAAAAAAGCATAATAGGAGCCTCCGGTCTTCACATAAAATGTAGATTTTCCTCGTAATTTATGAAGGAAAGTCTTAATGAGGGAAGAAATATCCTGCCACAACATTGTATTAATGATGGTTTTTCCCCGCCCTAACAGTTTCATCTACTCTAACACCGTCAACTAACTAAAATGCATCAAGATTTCCAGGATTCTCCGAACACAGACCTCCACTGGGTGCCTTCTTCCTGCTGATTTCCATCAGTTCTGGCTCCTGGATCACCTTCTGGATTTCTTCAAATGGACTTAGTTCAAGATGTTTTTGCCCTTGTTTTAACTATTTCTATTATTTGTTGCATTTTTTCAATGTTTAATATTTATTTATGATTTTTCTTGCACATGAAAAGAGGGCTGCTTGCAGTCAAGTTAGGTATATTATAGGGTTCCTCAACATTAATTGGTTCTATAAGTGGGCTCTATTGTGTTCCGGTTCTTTGAATTGGAAGACCTTGCCGCTGAAATGGTTGATGTTCAGATAGTGGGAAAATTCCTCACTAACCACGGGCTTCTACTCTTGGAGTGGGGTCTGCGTAGAGCTAGGCCCAGAGTGCTGTTGTGGTGTTTATGCCCTCAAAGCTCAGAGCCTCCCAGTTCTGAGGAGCTTAGGACAGTTACTGATGGTTGTTTTGCAACCAACTGGTCAACAGCAACACACATAGGGGTGGAGTGGGACACTCTGAAAGCGGTGATACAGGGGAAGTGTCTGTCAATGGCACTAGGTGTCGCTTGGAGGCACAGCTGAATGAGGAGGAGCGGCAGTTGGCAGACCTCCAGTGAGATGCTTATGTCCTGGGGGAGTTACAAGAGGCCACATTGACAGCCCAAAGGACGGTGGGTGAGATTTGGGATAGGCTGGACCACCTAGTCTGGCATGATTAGCACCATTTGCTACATAAGGAGGGTTATAAATCGGGATGCCTTCTGGCATGGTTGCTTAAAGGCAAATGCCTGTCCCTCATGATTCTCTTGCTGAGATTCCTAGACAGCACCATTGCTGGGTTGCAGACTAGTGTCAACCTCCTCCTGTGGGATCACCTGGGACTGCTTAAAGAGAGGTAGGGGGCAGCTGAACTGAGAAGGCTTGCTGTTTTTTAGATGGACTGACACTTCCTTGACTTACAGCGGAGCAGGTGCAGGGACCGGAGGGGGAGATTCTGGTGGAGGAATTACAGGAGGTTGTCCAGGTGATGTCACGCTGCAAGGAACTGGGCCCAGATGGGCTCCAAGTTGAATACAATCAAGTATTTTCTGGTCTCCTCATCCCCAGACTACAAGAGACTCCTCAGGAGGTGCAGAGTTAAGGAATGCTACCACAATCCATGTGAGAAGCTCAGATAGTTATGTTCCCCAAGCCAGGTAGGGCGCCCTTGAGACCCCGGCTCTTATACACCCTTGTCTACGTTAGTGGTCGACACACAAAAAACTCACAAAAACTCTTGTGACCAGATTGCGTGGAGTGGTCACAAACTTAGTACATGGTGATCAGTGTGGTTTCATGCCAGGTTGAGGGACCAAGATGAATCTGCAGAGATTGTCACATATGTTACACTCAGTAGCAGATGGAGACTTGGAGGCAGCGTTGGTCACGTTAGACATCGAGAAAGCATTCAACATGCTCAATTGGGAATATCTCTGGGAGGTTGCTCTGAAGAATGGGACCAGGACCAGTTTTTCTGTCTTGGGTGCGGCTGACTATGCTGGGTCAGTTGGCGAGTTCGCACCGGACATGTGGTATCAAAGTCTGTTCATATTGAGAGGGGCATGGGATGGGGATGCCCTCTGTCACTGCTCCTATTAGCTTTGGCAATAGAGTCACTGGCAATCCAGCTCTGCCGTGAAATGACCAAGGGGGTGATTCTAACTTCGGCGGGCGGCGGAGGCCGTCCGCCAAAGTTCCCCCACCAAAATACCGCTCCGCGGTCGAAAGACCAATGAGGGTATTTTGGGATTTGCCCTGGGCTGGCGGGCGGCCGCCAAAAGGCCGCCCGCCAGCCCAGGGCAAATCAACCTTCCCACGAGGACGCCGGCTCAGAATTGAGCCGGCGTAGTGGGAAGGTGCGACGAGTGCAGTGGCACCCGTCGCGTATTTCAGTGTCTGCATAGCAGACACTGAAATACTTTGTGGGGCCCTCTTACGGGGGCCCCTGCAGTGCCCATGCCATGGGCATGGGCACTGCAGGGGCCCCCAGGGGCCCCGCGGCTCCCCCTACCGCCATCCTGTTCCTGGCGGGATACCCGCCAGGAACAGGATGGCGGTAGGGGGTGTCAGCGCTCCGCCGCCATGGAGGATTCTGCAGGGCACCGGGAAACCGGCGGGAGACCGCCGGTTTCCCGCATCTGACCGCGGCCGAACCGCCGCGGTCAGAATGACCCCCCAAGTGCATTATTAAGGTGGGAGGTGGCACCCATGTTGTCTCGCTTTATGCAGATGATGCATTAATTTATGTCACACACCCGGAGAGATTGGTCGGGGTGTTGCTGCAGATTATGAACAAACCGTGTGGAATCTGGTTTGTGGGTCAACAAGCAGAAAACAGTACTGTTTACCCTAGCTGCGCTGGCACGAGCACCCCGAACTGCTCTACCTGTGACTGAGCTTAGATGGGAAAGAGACCACTTCTGGTATCTGGGGATTCAGGGGGAAAACGCTCTGGAGCCCTGCTACCGCCTCAGTGTTGATAGGGTTCTTGATGGCCTAGAGGCATCAATACAATTCTGGGTTCACCTGCCTCTGTCGGTGATGGGCAGAGTTGCCCTGTATAAAATGGTTGTGTTGCCTCGATGTCTGTTTGCCCTTCAGAATGCCATATATGGTTATCTGAAATCCACGTTTGCTCATTTGAATAGTCTTCTAGTGTACCTTGTAAAGGCTGGTATAAGGAGTAGAGTTAAACTGGATATCCTTAAATTGGACACTGAGCTTGGGGGCCTCTGGCTGCCGGACCTACAATTATATTGCTTTGTGGGTCTCATGCTGTACACAGCAGAGTGGTGCATGTTTGGTCTGAATAAGGAGAAGATCGTTCTATGGGAATGGGGTGCTAATGCAGATCTTCCACACTGCCTCATGCAGGGGGCAGGTACACCAGGAGATTACCTCTTTATCCACCGACAGATAGTGGTGGCCTGGGAGCACATGGGTACACTGGCACTAAAGCCTTTTTAGGCTGTAAAGTTTGTGAGGGATACGTTCGAGAGGGGCTACACTACAGTCTGTATATAAATGGCACTTTCCTCACAGTGGCGGGGGCATGATATCTGTTTCATTTACAACATGGACATTTTTTGTAATATCCAAATTTGTCTTGGACAGTCCGTGAGATATTAACAGATTTTCTTGATGAGCCTATGGAGTTCCAGACATTACAAATATTATTGGATCCTGGTTCCACTCGAGCGTTAATATCTTGTATTTATAAGGCTTTTAACGGGGATCAGCAGAGTGATATGGATGGGCTCCAAGACAGCTGGGCTGATGACCTGCCTGAACCACTTTCCGAGGGTGGCTGGAGGAGAGCATTTGCTTAAGTGAAGGAGGTGGATAGTAATGTGCGGGTCAAGATTACCCAGTTTTATTACTTACACCTTACTTATCTGACCCCACAGCACCTACATAGGACCAACAGATCCCAGTCTGATGTTTGCCCTAGGTGTGTGTCAGTTCTGGCACCCTTGCTCCATATGACATGGAAATGTGGTAAGCTACTAGGATTCTGGGGAGGGGTCCTATATGTTATACGGGACATCCTGCGTGGGCCAGTGGAAGCCAAAGCCAGCCACTGCCTGCTTGGGATGCTCCCGACCCCTAAGCGGGGGCCAAGATGGGACATAGGTGTGCCCACCTATGTCTGGTGCTCACTATGCGATGCATATCTGTCTGCAGGCTGCCGCCCAATGCACCAACTTTTCAGAAATGGTTGGTAGACGTATTCACATCGGATGTGCCAGAGGAGAGACAGATGTGTGTGGTGCGCACTAACGACAATGCTGAACAAGATTTAAAACTCTGGGGGCCATCCTAGACAATTTGCCAGGGGTAGATATGTCAGTGGATGGTTCCCCAGCTGCCTCCCAGAATCTAGAGCTGGAGGCATCCCATGTGGAAGCTTAGGGAGCAGGATTACATGCTGAGTTTAAGAGCAGGGGCAGGTCCTATGTGTGTATCTGACTAATGCTGCCACCCTGACTAATCTGACCCCCACCACACACGAAGAAACCGAAAAAAACATGAACTCCATCCACTCCGGTTCCCCCTCTGACCCCTGCCCACACTGCATCTACAACAAAGCTAGCCCAACCATCGCCCCCATACTCTGCAACACAATCAACTCCTCTTTCGACTCCGCCACCTACCCAGACCCCTGGAAGCACTAGGAAATCACTGCTCTCCTAAAAAAAAACAAGCGGACCCGGAGGTCCTCTCAAACTACCGCCCCATCTCCCTCCTCCCTTTCCCCGCCAAGGTTGCAGAGAAATTAGTCAACACCTGCCTATCCCACTTCCTCGAAGCAAACAACACTCTTGACCCCTCACAATCCAGGTTCTGCAAAAACCACAGCACGGAAACAGCCCTCATCGCATGCACTGACGACATCAGGACCAAAGTTGACAAAGGCGAGACCATTGCACTCATCCTCCTAGAACTCTCCGCAGCCTTTGACACCGTCTGCCACCACACACTCCGCACACGCCTCCACAACATAGGAATTCGCTACAAAGCCTTAGACTGGCTCACCTCCTTCCTCACCGACCGGACCCAGAGAGTCCGCCTTCCACCCTTCCACTCCAACACTACCAAGATCACCTGCGGAATCCTCCAAGGGTCCTCCCTCAGACCCACACTCTTCAACATCTACGTGATCCCCCTAGCCAACATCCTCCGAGCACACGGAATCACTATCCTCTCCTATGCAGATGACACCCAACTCATCCTCTCCCTCACCCGGAACCCCACCACCGACAAAACCAACCTACACGCCGCTCTCCTCGACAACGCCAACTGGATGTCCACTAACCACCTCAAGCTCAACTCAAACAAAACTGAGATCATCATCTTCGGCCCCAACAAAACCACATGGGACGACTCCTGGTAGCCCACTGCCCTAGGCCCCACACCCACCCTCGCAAACCACGCACGCAACCTCGGCATCATCCTTGACCCCTCCCTCTCCATGACATAGCAAATCAATGCTCTAACCTCCTCCTGCTTCCACACACTCCGCACTCTAAAATAATCCTTCAAATGGATTCCCCAGAAACCAGAAAGACAGTCACCCACGCACTCATCAGCAGCAGACTGGACTACGGTAACGCCCTCTACGCCGGCACCACACTCAAACTCAAACGCAAACTCCAGAGAATCTAGAACACAGCCGCACGCCTCGTCCTGGGCCTCCCCCGCCACGAACGAATCTCAACACACCTCAAATCCCTTCACTGGCTCCCCATAAACAAGAGAATCACATTCAACATCCTCATCCACGCACACAAATCCCTCCAAAACACCAGCCCAACCTCCCTCAACGAAAGAGTTAACTTCCACACTCCCACACGCAACCTCCGATCAGCCGACCTCGCCCTAGCCACAGTCCCCCGCATCCAACGCACCACCACAGGAGGCAGATCTTTCTCCTACCTCGCCCCCAAAACCTGGAACTCCCTCCCCACGACCTTCGCAAAACCAAAGACCTCCTGGTTTTCAGAAAGAACCTCAAGACATGGTTGTTCGATCAGTGACCCCCCCTTGGCCCCCCCCTGTTTCCCCCCCTCCCAGCGCCTTGAGACCCTCACGGGTGAGTAGCGCCCTCTACACATTTTTTGATTGATTGATTGATTGATATTGATGGGTGTTATGGTGATCACTCCTTCTCCACCTGCCCCCTTTCTCTGCCATCTTCTTGGCCTTTGTCTTTCTTCTCCTCCCACTTAGGGTGGTAAGAGTGAGGGGACTTTCTTATTGAAGAAGTACTGATATAGTGGTCTGCTGCACTTTCTTACATTGATTTTCCTACTGTAATTTGTTCACTGTTCAATATTAAAGTACATGTTTTTCTTGCTATTGGACAATCTTCACATCAATTGATTTGCTTTTGATGTGAGAAGATGGATATTGCTCAGGAGTAGTAGTACTGTAGTAGTTCTATATGCTCTACAAAATACAGTTTGTGAATTTTTGATCTCTAAAACTACCTAAAGAAGCCTTTGTTAGCAACCTTTTAATAATAGATCGAGAAAAAACAGCAATGTTTTAAATGCATACAGCGTGCTTGCAGGTCCTGGATGCCAGTTTATAGCTCATTGTACTATATATTAGGAGGACTGCAATTTATTAACTGCATGTCTTTGAAGGATCAAGCAGTGCCCTACTTAGCTATCTACACAATTTAATAATCTCTCATCTGCATGTTACACAATATGCTTTGCAGGAGACGAATTAACTCTCTGGTCGAAACTGTGACTTAACAAAACACAGATCTATCCAGCAAGTGCTGCACCCATCAGAGTTATCTTACCATTGCTATTATTATTCCCTGAGATCTACTGGGCACACAAAACTCTCTGCAGCACATGTTCTAACCCCAGAAGATATTTTAAAATGCAGTCTTTGCAACCAAATGCCAGAAAATATTTACTATCATATGTCCCTTTTGTGCCAACTTCTTTGTGACAGCGGTTTTTATGGTAAATGTTTACGTTGTATGCTTTTCGAGACGCCACTACTTGTGGCTCCACCCACATTTTGTTGCCCACCTTGAATTCCAACTCACGGGCTCTCAGAGAAAAGTTTTTCCATTTCAAGCGCTGGGCGGGAGACCCTTCATTTTTGCAGAAAATGACTCCGTCGCATTGTGATGGAGTACCCTCTGTGCCAAACTCTTAATCAGCCCCTATGTATTTCGGTGTGTAAATAAAACGAGAATAAGGGCCATGTCTTTGGGGTGGTACAGAACATAACAAACAAAAATGTTATTAATGTACAGGGATCTTGTGACAGAAATGTGCACTGGTGCAAAAAAAAGACAAATCGATTTTGTACCATTTTGCTGCTTTACTAAAATGTAATGGAGCAACAAAATATGTCCTAATTCAACATTAGAGAAACGTTTTTGCCCCAGAAATGGACTGAAGAACAATTGCAATATACACAGGCCACGCGTTTTCTTAGACATCGTTTTTAACAGAGCAAATCAATTTGGCCCTAGTTTTCTTCTCTAATGGAAATAAACGTTGTGATGTTGCATCAAGCTTAGTCTCGTAATTCGTGGTTGGGAAGTGTTGAAATCG
The DNA here is from genome assembly GCF_031143425.1 of Pleurodeles waltl. Classification (NCBI taxonomy): domain Eukaryota; kingdom Metazoa; phylum Chordata; class Amphibia; order Caudata; family Salamandridae; genus Pleurodeles; species Pleurodeles waltl. The sequence continues at coordinate 933,568,337 of NC_090440.1, read as the reverse complement.
TGTTTCCTCTATTATTTATTATATGAACCCTACAAAAATGGCACGAAGGCTTCTGAAACCACGTGTTACCCTCTTTGCCCGAATAACCAAGAATCAAAAAGAGGACCAAATTGATTTATTCTTTTTTGTACAAGTGTTCTGTCTGTAATGTGGCCCTGGGTGCAAGACTGTGGGCACGCGGCAGTTGGAAGTTGTTGAAGGTTCATGGGAGAAAGGCAGAACACAATGGATGTACGCATAGGACCATTAAGTGGCATTGGAAGCCCCTTCGGGCGTCATAGATTGCAATGCCCATAAAAGACCCATCATGGAAAGAACATGCATTGGACAGCACGTGGTAGAGCTGCCTGCTCCCCTCTATACCCACATCGGCCATTTGTAAAGTGGAAGCTATCTCTCTTGGACAGATTCCGCAAGGCAAACGAGTGCAGCCAAACATACGCTGTCTGTATCCTTAGTCTTTTACAGCCACCGAGCAGTCACAGACCTTTTTCTAGTGAAGTTGTAAAGTAGTCTTTGTTGACTGACGCAACACAGGGCACTACCAATGCAATCAAAGAGAAACAGCTGCAGGAGCCATCTTACCTGGAACTTTCTGCTGGGAATCAGAACAGTCGGTAGATAACTTTCTGGGAAGGATGCTCAGCAGGGGTGAACACAATTGTATTTTGTAAGTTTGCGCCGTTTTTGCGTCAAAAAAGACGCAAATGCGGTGCTAAAAAAGTATAAATCTGGGCCCATATTTCTTAGTCTAAAAGTCGGCCCACGTTGAAACCTTTCCTTGTAAATCAAAAGGAATGACGAGAAATTCCCTTTAGCAGCTCTCGGAAGGAATTTCATAATATACCTTAGTGCACTGACATTTGGGTTTTTACTTCCTGAAGCTAGCTACTTCGGACAGTGAAAACTCTACAAAGGGAAGCCCCCTTTCCATGGATGTCATTTAGGGGTCGCCAGGTGTCCCAGCTGCGACTCCATGGCTTGTTCTTTGCGAACTCTGGCACTGCCTTTGCAATCCCTGGTCTCAGAGGAGGCAAATGCAGTGCCAGGAACACAAGGGTAGCTTGGTTGGGGATCCACTTCCTTGTTTACAGTCAGTTCTTTTTTTTTTACACTTATAGAAAGTAATATTATGTTATTCACTATTAATGTAATAAAAATGGAGTACATCTCCTTGGGAGCTGAGGTTAGTAAAAACACTTTTAAATGTATGTTGTGTTCAAGCTTGCAGGTAAGAGTGTGCTTATGCAAGAGAGAGTGTGTGTATGAGCGATTGTGTGTGTGTGTAAGCATGTGTGTGTGAGTGAAAGTCAAGATGAAATGGAGTGTGATATTGCTTTCGCTACTCCTGGCATTTTGGTGAATTGACGTCCATCCCCTTCTCCTGAAGAAATGAAAGTGAATCGACTTCACTTCAACATTCTATGAACCCTCCTGTTGATTTCTGCATGGTAAATTATAGCCAGCAGCACCTTATCCCTTAGACAAATACACAAAGTCAAACAAGGTCAACCACCCCCACCGCACGTGCAATATTCACCATAAATGATGATCCACAGAAAGACAAGCAAACAAGAGCAAGATTTCCCATTCATGTTTCAGCAACTATATAACACTCTAAAAGGGTGAGAAGGGAGGTGCGCACTGTTGGAGGAACTGTGCTCTCTCATCGGCCCATAACCCTTTCACTGATATGCCCCTTCCCCCGCGCTAAGCCTTTTTTCAGCTATTTGGGATAGTTTGCTCTTAGGCCTCCATAACTTTTTGTCCACAGAAGCTATCCATGCCAAACTTGTATCCTTTTTTTTCTAACAATCTGGGGATCCTAAAGGTACCCAGGGTTTAAGGATTCCCCTGGAGGGGACCAAGAAACTAGTCAAAATACAGCCACTTTTTTTTATGCAAAAAAAGTGTTCCAGAGGTAGCGTCTGTTTATTTTCCCAATGGCATCAATGAATGGTTTGCAGTGCTAAAATCACCATCTTCCCAGCTTTCGGGAACAGGCAGTCTGGAGTCAGAAAACCACATTTTTCAACACAGTTTTGGCATTTTACTAGGACATAGTCTAATTTTTCTTTTTTTGTGCCTTCAAGCTTGTTCCAGTTAGTGGTAGAAATTGGTGCAAAACTGATGACGCAGAAAAAGAAGGTCCGACATATATTCATGTATACCGTGTAATCGAATACACATAATGAAGTGTGATTTTAGTAAAAGAAATAATGTACGAGGGAAATTGTGCCCTCGGGGTAGTTCGCCATCATTATAAACGAGCTTTATTAATCACGAAGTATTAAAATTGTACTAATCCGTCATAATCGCAAATGTATGCCATGATTTCTTGTTTGAATACTGTTTTGCTTAGCTTAAATTTAGTACAGGCTTTGGCCTAGTTGCTTGGTTTCAAATTCTAACTGCGTGATTCTTTTTTCCTTGAATTAATGAAATATATTCTTGCTTGAAGTTGTATTTTTCCAGTAGAAACTGGCTGGTACACTTATCCCCAAGGTTTCGTGCTAGGCTGGTTACATCCCCTTTGATACAAGGTCAGCCTCTGCAGGTGCGGACAATGGAGGTACAGATAGTAAAACAATTGGCAAACCATGATACAATTTGTGTTCCAAGGCTCCAAGGACAGTGTATGCATAAATGGGCGCTAGTAAAAGACAATTTTTGATTGGACAATTTGAAGCCAACCTATGAACCCTCCAATGGAAGACCCTACAGAATTTGGAATGTTTCTTACTTAAACCCACCGGACAAAGAGAAGTCAGCCATTTTCCTCGATGCCAGTTTGAAGCCTGATGCCAGACTCCATTTTGGATGACACCCTGATGCCCTTTTCTCTATCTGAGAGAAAGAGACTTTAAGAATTCACACCCTAGAGACTTTAACTTTAATTTGCCCCCGTCTTGCTCATGCAGTAACTTTGCCCTATTCTCCTTGCCGTTGCAAGGAAGCTTGCCCTTAACTTTGCCCCTTTTGAAACTTGCCCCATGCTGATCAACCGGTACCTGAAGGACGAAGCCTTTTCTTGAATGCTGATTGTATTTGGTAAATATGAAAGGATAAATGTATTATGCATTGTGTTTTTCCTTTTAGGTACCAACTGCTACTTTGATAGGATCCTAGCTAGAAGTTTTCCAAATTTGTGTTGACTAAATTCGTTTTGCATGAAGTCCCACATGCCAATGCTAATTAGAGGTTAGTCGAGGTTTTCATTCAATGTATCATGAAGAATTGAAATCTTGTTATGCTGACCGAATGTATGCAATTAGTCAAATACAGTTAGTCACATTGGTGATTTGCATTGCTATAACAGAGTGTATCATCATTCAGATTTTACGTAGATTGCGTTTCTTCCGCCGTTATGGACAGCTAGTAATGTTCATATACATATATCAATTGGTCTTGAGACATATATATATCGTGCTAGCTTTGTTAATATAGGGAAATAAATTCACTAACTTTTAATAAACTGGTGTGGTTATTCATGACTGAAAGGTCATGGTGCGCCGAAATACCAACTGTTATTGATTTCTGATGTGTTATATTGATCTATTAATTGAGTATTGATTACCGATTACAACAGTTATTGATTATTGATCTGAGTGACTCGACTATTGAGGATGAGGAGAGCCCGACTCGGTTAAAAGATTCACCGACCTCCAACGTGTCCAGGTACAGGTAATTTATAAGGGCTGGACGCGTTATCAGTAGATGGTAGCAGAGATTGATGGTTTAGCCCTTTGGGACCCCATCCGAACAATAGACAGAGTCAGGTTAGAATTTTCTTTGATAAAACAAGTTGGAGAGATGATGATGCCCTAAGTCCCCAATGACTTTCCCGGGATCTCGGAGCTTGCGAATGAGGAACATGGAGGTATGAGAATGGTCTCAGCATTTCTAGTGACGGTATGAGTGAAGTTAGGGTTTCGCGCTTGCACAGCTTATCGCCGCAGATTAATTGAGAAGTTTGTGAGGATTTAAGGAGTTAAAAGATATTAGAGGAGTGTTCCTCCAAAGGTGTGAGAGTAGGGAAGTCGTCGAACTTCACGTGTGTGTGGCGCTTTGAGCAGAAAATTGTCCACGTGGTTGTTGATGTTGAGACGGGCCCTGCGAGGTCAAGAGACTCCCGGAGTATGTTGAAAAGTGTATGTGACACTTATTTGATGTTGTGATCTGGTCAGGTTTAATAGGTTGATCGGGCGTGGTCAACAATTTATGAATGTTGCAGAGTGAAAGAAAACTTCGACTTTGAGATTTGACGAATTCTAAAGTGCACTAGAATAGTTCATTGATGAGTTGAGAGTAAAGTTTGAGGGTCAAATTTTGCTTGTGAAAGTGGGAAACCGAGAAAGATGGAATAACTGCCGAGGCTAGTGAAAAATCCCTAAGGTTTCCGAAGCGATTGTATTACCTTTCCTGTAGTAAACCGACAGATCTGTTTTATTCTTTTGGTTAAGTGCTCGCGTTATATTGCAGAAATTAGTTTATGAGTGAAGCCGAATGAAAAGAGGACAAGCCGCAGGACTTTGTCAGCCGCAGTGTGTGAGTGTGACGTCACTAGGAGCCGCGCTGGGATAGGTCGGTTGGTGAGTAGGGTCGCGCACGGATTGGACGCAGTCCGTGAAGCGCAATTGGAAGGGGAAAGGCAAGCGAAGAGTATTCCGGGAATTAAAGTCACTTATTGATTACATATTTTAGAAAAACAAAAGACGGAAATATTAAATTTTTCAAAGCATTTAAGAGTGCCATGAGGGGAGACGTTTATATTAAAGCAAATGTGGGAGAAGAAACACCGCCTGAGGGTACACCAGCTTACATCGTCATTGAAGAAAAGGGTGTAGCGCCATGTCTATGGTTAAAACAATGGTGTAAATTAACAGAGAAACATGGAAGTGTAGCGTTCCCTATCCATGGGTCGTTTAACCTAAGGGTTTTAGAAAATCTGAGATTTGCGCTATACGACATGAAAGTACCTCCAAGGCCAGCACAGTTTGAGGCATTAGCAATTTGGGAGCTAATAGCTAGAAACCAACAACAAAAGAAATTTGAGACAAGAATAAGAAAAGTAGAAAAGACACTAGCGGATGCTAGATGGGACAGCACACAAAAGGTTTGGAGATCAGACGTATTGCAGGGAATTAAATTGTTTCCAGCGATTGCCGAGGAAGCGGAGACGGAAGGAAGGAAAGCCACCTGTAAGACAAACAGGAGTCAGTCCAGAGAGGGAGGGGGAAATAGAAATTCGAAAAGGGGAGACGAGTCAGATGATGAGGAGTTCATTATACAATTGCTGAATGATCGCCCACCACCATACGTGGAAAGCGAAAAAGGCTCAAGTATTAGTACTGCCCCTCCAGAACCAATACAGGGTAATGTAACACCAAATTTGAGATTATCTCAAAGGCCGAGCAGCTCTGACATGCCTTTCTCACCACGAATACCACGGATTCAGAGAATGTACCCAGACGTGCCAATATTGAAACCTGCTGATAACTATCAGCCACAGGTTCAAAGGCACTGTTGCGATGAGCATAATGTGGGAATGACTTCCGATTCAATGGCGCAGGGAGGACAAAACTATCAGAGACCGACATTGATTCAAGCTGAATCAACACAGTTCTCGATGCCCCAAAAGCAAACGCAAGAAGCGCGAGTAGTAGAAAGCCAGTTAGGTATGCCAGCAATGATGAACCACAATGTGGGGATTAACATGCCACAGAATTCAGGGAACAGACAGAATCCAGATGCAATATCTCTACCTATCACTGTAGGTCCACCAGTACCACTGTACATACAGGCAAATTCAAGCACCAACGACCGAGGGTTAATGATAGAGAATGGGACAGGGAGAAGATGCATAGAAACCACTCCAGAGACAACTCCGATAGCGGCACTGCCAAATGGATCTGGGTACTTGTCGGAATTTAGTCCAATTCCAATTTGTGCTCCGTCAACCGTGGTAAGGTCACATCCACCACTATTAGTACCGTTAACCTCACAGACTGAAACATTACAGAAACCGTCGATGGCAGTTGATGTAACTGCTACATTGATGGGACTGAACGCGCAACAGTTGACACAATGGTTCAACAGCCTGAACTCCCCACAGAGTACATCAAGAGGGAAGGGAGAAGAATACCTGAATAAAATAAGGTTGGGTATGGTACCCAGATGAACTGGTAGAGGGAACAATGGGTTTGAACAGATTAGAATCATACACAGAAGAAGAACTAAGATACATGTGCCCTAGGATTACAAGAGAAGTGAGCAACATACATAAGAAATTACAAGAAATTGCAGACAGAAACGAGATCGATATAGGTAAGACCAAACATCTAAGCAGAAGTTACAGGTTAGACTTTGAGACAAAAGATTTTGAACACATGAGATCCGCAGGGATGAAAACACACCTTAAAGAGATACTGCAGAGTGCACAGGTTTGGAGATGTTTAGACAAGTGGGAAAGCAGGTGGGTCAAGAAAAAGGATAAAAAGAAGGAAAATACTTCAGAACGAAGTGAGAAAAAACAACAGAATGACAATCTGATAACCATGTTACCAATGAGAGAGATAGCAGGGGGAAAACTTGTGCATGTACCATGGCACAGGTGCAATATTCAATCCTTTACGGATGACTTTCCCAAATTAAGAGAGAAGCCGATTGAGTGGTATCAACAAACGGATAGATTTGTGAAACTCGCGAAGTGTCTCTGGGAAGACCTGAATACCTTATTTGAAATTGTGGTTCCGGCAGATTTGTGGGAAGATTGTAAAAGGGCTGTAGGTTGGCCGACGAGTGAACCAGAGAGAGATAGGGACACAGGTGCGCCATCACCTATGGTAATGAGTTTGTACCACAAGGTGATCGAGCACTTGAAAACCAAGGTTGCGTCGAAAAATGTGGATTGGCAAAGGATTGACAGGACCGCTCAAGAGATTCAAAAATCTATACATGCGTATTATGAGAGGTTGTTGAAAGCGTTTAAAAATTACAGTGGCACGGAAACGATTGAGCCAAAGGACATGCTCCATTTTGTGTTCAGGTTTGTGGAAGGGCTGAGACCCGAAATTAGCCAGATGATTAAATCGCATTTGATTTGTTGGCAGTCAAAGTCGATTGATGAAGTGTTGAATTATGCAAAATACTGCAGTGATGAGATTGAGACAAAGCAGAAAATATTGAAGGAAAAGGTGATGGTGATGCAGCTCAGAGCAGCTCAGACAGGTTTACAAGGTTTACAAGGGTTTCAACAACAGATGCCGCAGCAGTAGCAACAGGGAAATGTTATGTTTCAGCCGCAGATGAGAGGCAGAGGTCGAGGAGGTTTTGTGAATAATGGTCCTGATTTGAATACCGTTATGATTCCAAATGGTATACAGGCAATGAAGAAGGTGATGCCATGTCACACGTGCGGAATCGTCGGGCATTGGAAACGGGAGTGCCCAATGATGGTGCAGGAAGGTGTAGGTCAGCAAAACAATTATGTCAATGCATTTCAGACTATGAGAGGACCGAAACTGAGAGGTCCGAACCCAAATTTTCAAAACAATATAAACCAGATGCAGGGTCTACAACCCATGCAACCGCAACAGGTGCAAATGCCTCGTGTGCAAATGACACAATTGCAGCCAATGCAACAGCAGTTTCCTATGGTACCTAATCAGCAAATGCAAATACCCTTAGCACCAATGAATCAGCAGCAAGCAATGCTTCCTCAACAGGTCACGGGTCAGGGAATGAGTCAAAATGACACAGTACACCAATTCCCACTACACAGCGAGAATGGAATTCACGATGTATGGGAGAGTGGAAGTTCAGATGAGGAGGGAAATTGTGTGCTTGCAGCATCTTTGGAAGTTGATCAAAAGGGTCCGTATGTAGAGGGAAGAGTTATGGGTCATCGCGTTTCATTCTTGGTTGACACAGGAGCTACACGTTCCACTGTCAGGAGCATTGAGGTACCAAATCTGCCACTTTCAGGGAGAACAGTTCAAGTAGTGGGAGTAGCAAACAGGTACCTGACGAACCCAATCACAGACCCAGTACAAGTCAGAATTGGTAACTATCAAGGGTCACATAATTTTGTGGTATGTGACTCAAGCCCGATATCACTGTTAGGGAGAGACCTATTGTGCAAATTGGGATGTTCGATTATGTGTTCGAACGATGGAATTAGAATTCAGACGAGCAGTGATGGGGAAGAAGAGGACAGTGTAGAAGGGGATGAGATGGAGACTGTCGATGAAGATTATCCTCTGATTACCCTTTTTCCGATGATCACTGAAGCAGATATTCCAGCTGAGTTACAGGAAACAGTCGGAAAAGAAGTGTGGGATATGACAGGAAAAGAGGTGGGATTGGTGAAAGGAGTGGAACCAGTGAAAGTGACTGTAAAACCCAATGTAACCTTTCCCCAGACCCCACAGTACCATATGGCACAAGACACCCTCATGAAAGTCGCCCAACTCATTGATGAGTTTGTAAAGCAGGGAGTACTGAAAGAAGTGTTAAGCAGTCCATGTAATTCACCAATTATGGGACTAATAAAGCCAAGTGGAAAGGTACGAATTGTGCAGGACTTGAGGAAAATAAATGACATAATAATTAAATGCTGCCCTGTAGTACCAAATCCAGCTGTGATAATGTTTCAAGTCCCTTGCGATGCCGAGTGGTTCTCAGTCATCGACTTGTCACAAGCATTCTTTTCGGTGCCTCTTCATGAGGACAGCCAATTTCTCTTTTGTTTCAAATTCTTAGACAGAGTTTACAGTTGGTGTCGAATTCCTCAAGGGTTTTCGGAGTCACCGTCAATTTTCAATCAGATTCTAAAGAAAGACTTGGAAGCGTTAGAATTGCCATTCGAGTCAACCCTAGTACAGTACATTGATGACTTACTGATTGCATCCAAGACAGAAAGTGACTGCACAGCCGACACCATTGCCCTATTGAACCATTTGGGAAGGAATGGACACAAGGTGTCTCCTTCAAAATTACAGTTCTGTCAGAAGAAAGTGAAATATTTGGGTCACCAAATAGAGAAAGGGTCACGGAGAATAATGAAGGAAAGAATAACAAGTGTACTTCAAATGAGTCCACCAAAGACGAGGAGGGAGGTGAGGAAGTTTTTGGGAATGGTGAGTTACTGTCGCCAATGGATTCCCAACTTCTCCACCCTCGCAAAACCTTTACTGAAACTGACCCAGAAGGATGCATTGGATGAAATTGAGCTGAAAGGAGATGAGATGGATGCTTTTATTGAATTGAAAGAATGCATGTGCAGGGCTCCAGCTTTAGGTATGCCTGACTACACAAACCCTTTCACATTGTTTTGTCATGAACGTGATGCATGTTCCTTGTCTGTCTTGACCCAAGCCCATGGTGGCATAAACAGACCAGTAGCGTATGTTTCAGCTACTTTGGATCTGGTCGCAGCAGCACTGCCAGGGTGCCTGCGCGCCGTAGCCGCAGTTGGTATCAGCCTCACACAGAGTGAAGGAATAGTGATGGGACACCCTTTAACAGTCATGGTCCCTCACTCAGTCGAGATACTTTTGACACGTTCCCGAACACAGCACATGACTGGTGCTAGACTCACAAGGTACGAAACAATAATTCTGGGATCACCTAATGTGCAGCTGAGAAGGTGCACTACGTTGAATCCAGCAACCTTGTTTCCCAGTGAAAATGCTGAAATTGAGAACGCTGAAGACATCGAGCACGACTGTCTTCAGGTGACTGAATTTTGCACCAAACCAAGACCTGATATCAAAGATACCCGATTGGAAGAAAATTATCAAATTATTTTTGTTGATGGTTCATGTTTAAGAGATGCACTGGGTGTATTGAAAGCAGGGTACGCTGTATGCACAGTAACAGGTGTTTTGGAAGCATCTTGGCTTCAAGGAGTTTACTCTGCACAGGTAGTAGAATTGGTAGCCCTTACTAGAGCTTGCCAACTCTCTGCATTGATGAAAGTTACCATTTACACTGACAGCCAGTACGGGTTTGGAATAGTGCATGATTTCGGACAATTGTGGTCACAGAGAGGCTTCATGACCTCTTCAGGATCGCCAGTGAAAAATGGCGAAAGAAAAAGGAATTGTTACATGCCATCCAACTACCAGGAGAAGTAGCAGTGGTAAAATGCAGTGCACACTCGAAGGGACAAGATTATGTTTCTCTGGGAAATGGATATGCGGATCAAGTCGCAAGGTTTTGCGCATTGAACGGTATATTGCTTAGGGATGAATGGAATTTGATAAGTGAACCAGAACTCGAACCAAGCGAAATATTTGCTCTAAAGGTGATAGATACGATGGACGAATTGAAATCCTTACAGAATGATGTCAGTGAGGATGAGAAACTCTCGTGGACCAAATCACAATGTGTAAAGAGACTAGATGAATTATGGGTTTCAAGTGAAGGGAAATTCGTTCTTCCAAATAGCCTTTTGACACAGATAGCCAGGTTTTGCCATGGACAAGCTCATCTTGGGAGGGATGCCATGATTAGGTTGTTCAAAACTGATTGGTTTAACCCCAAATTCCGTCAAGTTGCTGAAGCAGTTTGCCACCGTTGCGTCATTTGCCAACAGATGAACGCAGGGAAGGGAACCGTAGTAAATTTGAGCCACATTGGAAGAGCAGGGGGTCCATTCAGCAGGATGCAAATGGACTTCATTGAGATGCCTGTGCATGGAGGCTTGAAGTATGTGTTGGTGGTTGTGTGCATTTTTAGTCACTGGATTGAAGCATACCCTACACGCAGAAATGACAGTCTCACAGTTGCAAAACTACTCTTGAGAGAGTTAATACCACGTTTCGGATTCCCGATCTCTTTAGAATCAGATAGGGGAAGTCACTTCAATAATGAAGTAATAAAACTGCTTTGTGCAGCACTGAACATTGAGCAAAAGCTGCATTGTAGCTACCACCCTGAAGCATCAGGTCTAGTGGAGCAGATGAATGGCACATTGAAATCGAGAATGGCGAAAATATGTGCATCAACAAACTTGAAATGGCCTGACGCATTGCCTTTGGTACTAATGTCAATGAGAAACACCCCTGACAGAAAGACTGGACTGTCCCCACACGAGATTCTCATGGGCAGAGCTATGAGACTTCCAGCAGTTCCTGCAAATGCGCTTTTGAATATTACAGATGATATGGTGTTAGACTACTGCAAAGGTATAGCTGATGTGGTTCGATCTTTCTCTCACCAGGTGGAGGCAACCACCTTGCCACTGATCCAAGGTCCAGGACACGCCCTGAAAGCAGGTGACTGGGTCGTGATAAAGAAGCATGTGAGGAAGTCGTGTTTGGAACCCCGTTGGAAAGGACCTTTCCAAGTGATTTTGACGACTACCACCGCTGTGAAGTGTGCGGGAGTTCCCAACTGGATTCACGCCAGTCACACAAAGAGGGTTTTGTGTCCCACAGATGAGGAAGTTGAAGCGCTGAAGTTACCAGTATCTGATAACAAAGTACTAACCGCTGAGGCAGAGCGAAACAGAACTAGAAGCGAACAAGCAGAAATAGAGGAGGGAGAAATATTTTCTGAGGACGAAGCCACTGATTTACTTGGGGAAGACCAAGGAGGAGCCTCAGACAGCGACGAAGCAGCTGAAGGTAACAAAGAGCCTGAAGCAGCTGAAAGTGACAAAGAGCCTGAAGAAAGTAACGGTGACAAAGGGCTCGAAACAGGTGAAGAAGCAGGAGAGCCTGATCAGAGGAGGGCTTTCCCAGAAGCAGACGATACAGAAAAAGAAAAGGAAAACCTGATTGACTCCCCAGAAGGAGGGGACAAGGCAGAACAGAACGAAACTGCTCAAACTTCTTCAGAAGAGATCGCAGGTCCATCAAGTGGACACAGTGCAAAAAGAAGACCAAGCATATCGCCAGTAAAACTAAGAACTAGAGAAACGTTGAACGACAGTGAAGGGCCAAGAGTGAAAGAGAAAAGAAAGGAAGTGTCTGTTGTAGTACTAACACCAAGTGAAGAAAAGGACTTGGCCAAAGAGGAAAATATCAGTGAGAAAGAATCAAAGAGAGATGCAAAGTTGAAAAGAAAAAGGATACCAAGCAGGAGGTATTCCGGTCCGGAGTGGGCGTACGTAGCCAATAACGATTGGTCAGATGAATTTGTATCCCTCAGTCTTGAGAACGAAGAGGCAGAACTTCATTTTGGAAATAAAAACTTTATGGACTCTGTTGATTGAAACCATTGATAACTTGATTGACTTTTCAACCGGCTAAGAAATTGCTAACTTGATTGACTTTGAAACCGATTTTGAGACAACGCTGCTAACCGATAAGAGACTAAGCTGCTAAAGAAAACTGTGTGAACATTGAACTCGTTCAGCTTTGTAAATACCTGCAAACACGCTTTGATAAAGTGTCTTCAGCTTTCTGATTCTATACAGATCATGACTAGCTTCACTACAAAGGGGCGTAAAATGAAGTATTGTAAATACATGTGTATAGGCTTAATAACCGCATGCGTACTAATAATCGTAGCAATAGTTCTTGGAATGCATGGTAAAAGTGAGAGTGAGACGAATGATGCTTCTACTTCTAAACCTATTATCGTTACTGAACTAACAGCTCTGAAGAGACTCGAGCAAGACGAGAGACACTTGCATGATAAGAAGGAACTTTCATCTAACGTTTTCTATCGCTTACTGAGTTTGTATGTTGAGACCATGGATGCGAAAGATTGTTATGTGTGTACACAAATACCTACCTCAGTAGTGGAGGGGGTAACGTATCACAGCATGCCTCTTACGTATGGAATTACATGTAGTATAGTAGCTTCCAGATTTTATGCTCAAAAAGACATTCACTATTTCTATACTAATTATGATGTTACTTTTGCATATGTCCCCATAATAGGGCACCTAAGTAAGATAGCTCGAGATTATTATGCCAAATTAATGAGGGAATTCTTCGAACCGATGTCACCTTTTCACACAGCTCACGCACATAGAGAGAACCTTACATGCTTGCTTTCACCAGTAGAAATAGAATTTTTAGACCGCACTGATGATAGGAAGAATGAAATGAAGGAGAAATTAGAGAGGGAATTACACGAAAGGACGTCTGTAGATAATTATGCTTTTGCTGCAATAAAGACACAAGGGAAAATAGCTTTAGATACATTGCATGTAGGAAGATTTTGTATACATAGATTTCCATCATATTATGACACAGTTTTTGTGGGAACGAGTGAATGTAAACATACATATGCATTTCAGTCTAAGTGGACGTTCATGCTGAATGGACAAGACCCAGTTATTCCTGGAGTCTATTATATTTGTGGACTCAACGCCTATTATCGTCTTCCTAAAGGATGGTATGGGAGGTGTTATTTGGGAATAGTGTTCCCAAAGGTTTACCAACTAGACGACTTAAAGAAATTTCCAAGGCTGTCTGAATCACATCGTGTTCAGAAAAGGGAGACAGCTTCTGGTGTGGTAGGAGATATATTTGGAGCATTGATTCCTTCAGTAGGAGTCATATTGAATTCGATCAAAATACGAAAGTTGTCTACTATTGTGGATAACATGCTGACAAAGTTTTCAGGAGCTATAATCCTGATGGATGCTGAACTCGCTGCAGAAAGAGCTATGACTCTTCAAAATCGGCTTGCCTTAGACATTCTTTTAGCAAAGGATGGCGGCGTTTGCAAAATGCTTGGCACGCGTCACTGTTGTACATATATACCAGACAACAGTGGAAAAATTAGAACGATGCTTACAAATTTAACTAAAGAAAGTGTAGATTTAAAGGAATTGAAAGAACCCGGAGTTTGGGAGGAAGTTGGAAAGGGATTTGCTTCCGTGGGAAATTGGCTCAGCAACGTTTGGAACGGATTGTTACTAAAAATAGTAAAGGGAATATTGATAATATTAATTTGTTTATTAGGCTCTTGGGGAATATGGAAAGCTTTCAAAATGTTAAAAGCAAGGAACAAAAGAAAAAGAGAAGAGAAAATAGAGAACAAAATGGTGGAAATATATAGGGAGAAGTCAAAAGGGACTAAAAGAAAAAGGGAATTGACTGAAGTGCCAAATTACTATACAGAATTTTAATGGAATAAAATTTGTGGATAGATTTGATGTGATGACATAATTAGTCATCAGAGGAGGGATTGATGACGCAGAAAAAGAAGGTCCGACATATATTCATGTATACCGTGTAATCGAATACACATAATGAAGTGTGATTTTAGTAAAAGAAATAATGTACGAGGGAAATTGTGCCCTCGGGGTAGTTCGCCATCATTATAAACGAGCTTTATTAATCACGAAGTATTAAAATTGTACTAATCCGTCATAATCGCAAATGTATGCCATGATTTCTTGTTTGAATACTGTTTTGCTTAGCTTAAATTTAGTACAGGCTTTGGCCTAGTTGCTTGGTTTCAAATTCTAACTGCGTGATTCTTTTTTCCTTGAATTAATGAAATATATTCTAGCTTGAAGTTGTATTTTTCCAGTAGAAACTGGCTGGTACACTTATCTCCAAGGTTTCGTGCTAGGCTGGTTACATCCCCTTTGATACAAGGTCAGCCTCTGCAGGTGCGGACAATGGAGGTACAGATAGTAAAATAATTGGCAAACCATGATACAATTTGTGTTCCAAGGCTCCAAGGACAGTGTATGCATAAATGGGCGCTAGTAAAAGACAATTTTTGATTGGACAATTTGAAGCCAACCTATGAACCCTTCAATGGAAGACCCTACAGAATTTGGAATGTTTCTTACTTAAACCCACCGGACAAAGAGAAGTCAGCCATTTTCCTCGATGCCAGTTTGAAACCTGATGCCAGACTCCATTTTGGATGACACCCTGATGCCCTTTTCTCTATCTGAGAGAAAGAGACTTTAAGAATTCTCACCCTAGAGACTCTAACTTTGATTTGCCCCGTCTTGCCTATGCAGTAACTTTGCCCCATTCTCCTTGCCGTTGCAAGGAAGCTTGCCCTTAACTTTGCCCCTTTTGAAACTTGCCCCATGCTGATCAACCGGTACCTGAAGGACGAAGCCTTTTCTTGAATGCTGATTGTATTTGGTAAATATGAAAGGATAAATGTATTATGCATTGTGTTTTTCCTTTTAGGTACCAACTGCTGCTTTGATAGGATCCTAGCTAGAAGTTTTCCAAATTTGTGTTGACTAAATTCGTTTTGCATGAAGTCCCACATGCCAATGCTAATTAGAGGTTAGTCGAGGTTTTCATTCAATGTATCATGAAGAATTGAAATCTTGTTATGCTGACCGAATGTATGCAATTAGTCAAATACAGTTAGTCACATTGGTGATTTGCATTGCTATAACAGAGTGTATCATCATTCAGATTTTACATAGATTGCGTTTCTTCCGTCGTTATGGACAGCTAGTAATGTTCATATACATATATCAATTGGTCTTGAGACATATATATATCGTGCTAGCTTTGTTAATATAGGGAAATAAATTCACTAACTTTTAATAAACTGGTGTGGTTATTCATGACTGAAAGGTCATGGTGCGCCGAAATACCAACTGTTATTGATTTCTGATGTGTTATATTGATCTATTAATTGAGTATTGATTACCGATTACAACAGTTATTGATTATTGATCTGAGTGACTCGACTATTGAGGATGAGGAGAGCCCGACTCGGTTAAAAGATTCACCGACCTCCAACGTGTCCAGGTACATATAATTTATAAGGGCTGGACGCGTTATCAAAACCAATGGTGGATCCCAGACAGCTATACATTTCTGAAAAGTAGACAAAATTCTGAATTTAGCTAGGGGTCATTTGTGTAGATCCTACAAGGTTTTCCTGTAGAAAGTAACAGTTGAAATTAAAATATATTGAAATTAAGTTGAACAAAACAGCAACTTGTGTCTACGTTTTCATCTGTAACTTCTTCTAAATATGGCATATTTTCAAAATCACTATACCGTTACGTCCATTGGACCATTCTAGTTGAGGGGATATATAGATCTTGTGGGTTCACCAAGAGCCAGAGGTACCCGGAGCCAATAACTGAGCTGCACCTTGCAATGGTTTTTCATTGTGTACCGGGTATACAGCAATTCATTTAGTAAAATGTAAAGAGTGAAAAATAGGTATCAAGGAAACCTATGTCTTTCCGAATTAGGAAGCAGTGGTTAATTGCACATCTCTGAACTTTTGGGGACCCATACTAGCATGTGAATTAGAGGGAATGTCTCCACATGACTTATTTTTTACACACTGTCTTACATTTGGAAGGTGCAAATGCAGAGAAAGACAATTTACAATAATGATTTTTCTACTATTCTCTGTTCCTCTAAGTCTCACGATAAAAATGGTACTTTAATTGTGTGGGTAGGTCTACTGCCCGCGACAGAAAACGGCGCAAAACATGGACACATCACATTTTTCCAGCCACAACTTACCCTGTATTTGCAATGTGCCTAGGTATGGAGTTTGGGCCCTAGTTTAGCCGGCACCTAGGGAAACCAATCGAACCTGTAGATTTTTGAAAACTAGACACCCAGGGGAATCCAGGATGGGGTGACTTATGTGGCTTTCACCAGATTCTGTTACCCAGAATCCCTTGCAAACCTCAAAATTTGTCTAAAAAACAAATTTTCCTCACATTTCTGTGATGGAAAGTTCTGGGAACTGAGGAGAGCCACAAACTTCCTTTCACCCAGCATTTCCCCAAGTTCCCCGATAAAAATGGTACCTCACTTGTGTGGGTAGGCCTAGTGCCTGCAACGGCCCAAAACATAATGTGGAGGCATCAAAATGATCAGAAAACAACCTGGTTTTGCAAGGCGCTAACCTACGTTTCTGGTCCCGGGCTTGGCGGGCATCTAGGGAAACCTACAAAACCTAGACATTTGCAAAAACTAGACACCTGGGGGAGTCTAGGGAGGTGTGGCTTGCATAGATCCTCTAAGGTGTTATTGCCCAGATTCCTCTGCAACACCCAAATTTAGCTAAAAAATCATATTTTCCTCAAATTTCTGTGTGGGATCACCACGTCGGCAGAAATTTCCTACTACCCAGCGTTCCCCTTGAGCTCCCAATAAAAATGATACTTCACTTGTGTGGGTGGGCCAAGTGTCTGCGACGGGGAAGTGCCAAAAATGTGTAGAGATTGAGGGGGCACCAAACCGTAGTCATAAGCACATTTTGTTTTTAATCGTACCGTCGCAGCGATCCTACAACTTTCCCACACAGAAATGTGAGGAAAATGTAACTTTTTAGCTAAGTTTGAGGTTTGTAGGGGATTCTGGGTAAAACAAATGCTGGGGGATCCATGCAAGCCACACTGCCAGCCGAGGACCAGTCCACGCACACCGCCATGCAAATGCAAGTCCACACACACTGCCAGCAAGTTTCCAGGACACATAGAGCCAGTCAAATGCCAGTACACGCAAACCACCAGTTGAACTCCAGTTCACACACACACACACACAGAAACTTTCCCTGCTATCTATTGGTTTTCTCCCCTCCAGGGGGCAAATGAGCCTGAAAATATATCTGATCTGCCCCAAAGGGGGCAGAAATGGCCAAAATGGGCTCCCAAAAAAAAGGGAGCTACCCTTGCCGATGAGGCTGCTCCCAACATGTCCATAAACATATCCCTGGTGCCTAATGGGCTTTCTGCCCCCTCCCCTGGGGGGACAGGTCAGGTGTAATAACCAACATTTTACCCACAGGGGGCAGAAAGACTGCACCTATTTTCTGGAGGCATGGGGGCATCAGCACAAAGAAAAAAATAGTCTCTGGTGCCTAGTGGGCTTCTGCCCATCTAGGTGGCAGATCAGGGGCTATTGCCCCTGTCTGCCCTCCAGGGAGGGCAGAAATTCTGTGCTATGTTTGGGAGGAGTGTGGGTGCATTTCTAAGCCAATTCTGGGCATCCCCCACCCCTTCTCTGGCTGAAAAAGTCTCCATGGTGCCTAGTGGACTTTCTGCCCCCCGGGGAGACAGATTGGGGGCTATTGTTCCCATCTGCCTCCCATGGAGGGCAGAAAGACTGTGCCCATTTTTTTGGCGGTGGGGGCTTTGATAGGCCCATAGTGGGCAGCCCCCACCACTATTCGAAAACACAAATCATATTCCCTGGTCTCTAGTGTGCTTTCTGCCCCTCCAGGGAGCGCAGAAAGACTGTGCCCATTTTTTGGGGGTGGGGGCATTGACATGCTCATAGTGGGCAGCCTCCACCCCTATTCTAAAAACAATATATAATCCCTGGTGCATTGTGTGCTTTCTGCCCTCCCGGGACGAGCAGATCAGGGGCAATTGTCCCCATCTGCATCCAGGGGAGAGGTGCAGAAAGACTGAATATTCTCCACTTTTAAATGATACCTCTTCCGTCTGCCTAGTTGTTCGGGGGACTGAGCTAGCCCCCTGAGCAACCATGGCAGTGAAAGTGAAATGAGCCAATCGTCTCGTTTCATTTCCGTTTTTACTGAAATGACGTCAGCATGCTCGTCGTTTCAATGAAAATTAAAACCACCTCGGAGCTGTGAAAGCTCTCTCCCAGCTCCCCAGGCTGTTTTTACAAAAAGCAAATCCCTCTGCTTAAGTCAGCAGAGGGATTTGCTGGTCGTGTGATGAGGATCGAATGGTCCCATCCTCCACACATAAGTACCGGAACCATTCCGTCATGTGCACCAAAGGGGATAACCATTGTTCATTGTTATGATTCCACTAAACCAGGGGTGTCAATGTTGGTATACAAGGATCAATTCAGCTAATCTATATGGGCATCATATCCTTAGCCGGTGGTCAGCCTGAAAATCTAGCAGGGATCTAAAACACTTGAGCCTATGTCTTTTGAAATACATGCTGCTGAGTTTCTTAAGGCATTGCGTTGTTCATCAAAGAAAGTCCATTTTAAATGCAGATAGTCTGGTTTGTAGTACGAAAGTCCTAGGTTTAATCCTGTGATCGATTTCATGGCGTTCTAAGCGGGTGTTGGGTGTGTAATCACAAGACAGTATAGAGCAACACAAGAAGACACACAGAACCTACCACTAACAGTAACATGGAAACGGATTGTGTGTTAGAATTATCAAGTAAAGAGTGAGAGAATGCACTACAAGTGTCTAGTAATGCCAGATTCAGACTTGCACAATTCAGCATAATACACATAACATATATGGCACAAGCAGTGGTACACAAACTAAACCTCATTTGAGATACAAGCTGCTCCAAGTGCAAGGAAATAGGAACAATATTTGTTTGCCAGCCTTTCAGAATTATTGAGAAATTGTAAAAATTGCTTTTGGAAATTTGCCATTTCTGCAAGGACACCCACATTTGTCTGCCTTGCTACTGAAAAGTACTTTTGTAGGCTAAGGAACTCTGTGCACCTTAGCCCTGCTAATCAGTAATGGAGTGCTTGTACTCCTACTTTCAACTTGGTAACATTGGTATAATCCTGATTACCATACTTAACTTACCTATAAGTCCCTAATATGTGGTACAAAGGTGTTCCCAGGGCCTGTAAGTTAAATGTCACAAATGGACTGAAACACCCATTGTGCCATCCATTATAGTGGCAATGCACACATGACTGGAGGCCTGCCACCAATAACCTGGCTGTGCAGGTTTTAACTGCACATTCAACCTGTCTAAATGCCTCCCTTTGACAGGTCTAGATTTCCTTTTAAATATCTATGTCACCCCTAAGTAGGCCGTATTGCCCATAAAGGGACGATACATGGCATTTCAAAATGTAAAACATTTAAAGGTTTGATATTAAACATGTCCTTTCACCTAAAATGCTCTCAAAGCTATTTTCACTGTAGCAAGTTTGGCTGTTCCATATATAAACACTGGGCTGCAGAATTAAACACTAATCCCATGTCCCAGGAATGGAACTACCTAGAAAAGTAATTAAACAATTATTTTTAATAGTTGTTAGAGATCCGATTCAATGGTGAAGTCAGAATTATTCTAAAATGTCACCTTTACCCTGCGGAAAGCTTCTGAGGCCTTCCAGTGCATTCCAAGTGTCACCTGGTAGCTATTGGCTCCCCTGTGGTGAGGTGTGAACTGCTCCAAAGACCAAACAAGAGGCTGACCTGAATGAGCAGAGATGACAGCTCTGATTTTACCAGACTTCTGTCTCTGGATTTGTTGGGGGTACCAGGACTCCCATCTTGAAAATCCCCAAAGTGGGTGAGATTAGCCCCGGGAATCTTTTCCCCAATTGTTAGGGTGTCTCTAAGTGTTATTCCCACCCACTAGCACATGCCAGAAATAATGTGTCACCTCCAGGCACCCACTTGAGATCACTGTTGGACCTGTGGAAGTATTGAAAAGGACTGGTCCTTTGGTCTGTAACCTGAGAAGAGCCATGAAGGCTATAGCTCCTCTCCCTCTTGTACCCAGGAGAAAGAAGTGGACTTCCATAGCGGCTGACATCCTGTTAAAGCTAGTGTTAGAACAAGCTACAAGAAGCCATTTCCTGCAACTGATCACTGGCAATTGGACCTGGACAAGCCCTGAAGTCGCCTCTGCCTGACAACCTTTGAGCGTCTTAGTGTCTCATCTAAGGTGCAGGGTTTTTTAGAAGTGTACTCGTGTGGTGGATTGGGTCTTAAAGGACTAAAGGCAGAAGGTAAAATCTTTAGAGTAGGTTGGTGTATCTGATGCATGCGCCATCGTGGTTAGTGCCACATTGCACATAGGTCCTGTCCTACCACGACCATTGACTATCTTTGTCACTTTGTACCTCGTGGCTCTATTTTCACTCAAACTGTAAAAACCGATATCGCCAGTACCTCCGATTGGATTTTGTCATTTTGTTTATTAATTTTTACTCTATTTTTCTATTTCGTTGTGGGATTTTTTATTGTTTTTAATTTTGACTAAATATTTTAACATTGCCTCTGCCTGCTTTGTGCTGCGGCTACCAGCTACTTTGCAGCTCGATAACAAGCCATCATTCAAGCAAGTGCAAGGGAAGTCAAGAGAGTAGCGACAGGTTGGAACTATAAGGGGGCAGTGCTCTGAGAAGACAGAAGAAGGGAGGAGGTGAAAACTGAACCCACAAAGCAGGATAGTATCCTGAAACATATAGTTACCACCAAAAAGATAAAGGCGGTCATTAAAACATTGGCGGTAAAAGCCGCATACCGCCGTGCAGAAGACCGCCAACACACCGCGGCGGCTGCGGAAAACCGCCACAGCCATTATGACCCACAGCACGGAATCTGCCAAAATTCAGACACCCACACAAGTCTGCCACACCAAAGGTCAGTGATAAACTGGCGAAAACTAAAAACCTCCACCGTCACGCCAACAGAAATATGCCCACACTATCACGACACACGAATCCGTGCTGCGGTCTTTCAATCACGGTATTCCATTGGCGGTACACACCGCTGCGCTCAAAATACACACACATTTACAAAACACAGCCAAATTGGACAATTCGAAATACACACACCTGATACACATACACACACCACTCCCACACACCCAATACAATATATAACACACACCCACATCACCCACAAACCGTTATGACCAAAAATCACGAACGAAGGCCAGAGAGAGACACCACCATCAACAATACTAGCATCCACAGGCACACAACACCATCACCCACATAACTTCCACGCACCTCACACTACACATCACTACATATCAGCACACTTATCACCCCACACACCACCCTACACATCCCCTAAACCACCCCATGGCACGGCTAAGACACCCCAGGTTCTCGGAGGAGGAGCTCAGGGTCATGGTGGAGGAAATCGTCCGGGAGAGCCACAGCTATTCGGATCACAGGTGCATCACACCTCAATTGCAAGGAAGATGGAGCTATGGCGAAGAATAGTGGACAGGGTAAACGCAGTGGGACAGCACCCAAGAAATCGGGAGGACATCAGGAAGAGGTGGAACGACCTACGGGGAAGGTGCGTTCAATGGTCTCAAGACACCACTTGGCGGTTCAGCGGACTGGCAGCGGACCCCCACCTCCTCCCCCACAACTAACAACATGGGAGATTAGGTCTTGGCGATTCTGCATCCTGAGGGCCTCGCAGGAGTAGCTGGAGGAATGGACTCTGGTAAGTCAAATCTTAACTATTACATCCCCCACCCTACCTGCATGCCAGCACATACCCCCACCCTCACCCCATCACTCCAACTCCTCACAAATGTCCCAACGTCACAAACCACACATCCGAGCCCCAAGCCCTGCATGCAACAACAAAGCATGGACACCCATCACTAAAGCATGCCCACTGCACATACCCATACACCCCCCTAAACCATCATCACACAAGGCCTCACACAGGAATTCAAGCACTGGGGTACATGGTCACCCACCCATTGCACACCATGCCACATACAGATGTAATAAACATCCTTTTACATCCTTTTATACCCCTGCAGGGCCCCTACCCAACGTCATCGGACAGGAGAGTCCACACATGTCCACACCACGAACCGAAGAGGCCCACAGTGATGACAGCACCTCTGTCCAAGTGGATCTAGATGACCAGCCCGGTCCATCGGGGACCTCTGGACAGTCGGTTCCCCTCAACCAGTCACAGGCCACCACAGACCTTCCCCCTCTCGAAACACCAGCACAGCACCCACACAGCGGGCCCATACCTCCGTCCCCAGAACACGTCAATCAGCAGTGTGTCCACCACTACAGGGAACCCAGGCTAACCCACCGCCCCAACAACAATAGGGACCTGGGGGCAGTGGTAGTGGGCACACAGTTCAGGGGACAGAGGCCCAGGAACACAGGGGACTGGGAGGGCTGCTGTGCGGACAGGCCCTGGGAACCCACTCTCCACGAGGCCCTCTCCTCCACCATGGGAGCCTACCACCACTCCAGAAGACGATGGCAACAGTACTGGCCAAGTTTCAAGACACCCAGCGCCTGCAGGAGGAACAGTATATGGGCTTCAGGGAGGAACTCAGAACCATCAATTCCACCCTGGGCACCATCGTAGGAGTGCTGAAGGAAGTACTCAATACCAGGAGGGACACTGTGGCACTACAAGGGGCCCCTGACACTAGCCTGGACGATGAACTGCCCACCACCTCCGCCGGCTCTACTGGACAAGAGGCACCGCCACAGAACCACCACACCAGCACCCCACCCCCTGCAGAGGGAGAACCACCTCGCAAACGGTCCCTGAGATCCAGGAACAAGGCAGAGAACGATGCCTAGACCCCCGCCAAGAAATGAGACCACCCTGATTGTCATCCTACTGTCCCACTTTGTCACCCTGTCCATCCTTAAACTGCCCCAGCTCCACTTCCTATGCCCATTTGGGCAATGCACCTGTGAGACTAATAGACTGGACTCTGCCATGGACATTCCTCTGCCATCACCCCTCACCATTTTGCTACCCCCTCCAATTTTGAGCACTAAAATAAACACCCTTAAAGCACAAAACAATCTGGAGTCAGTCTGTGATTTCGGAATACTGTATTAGCAATTACTGTGGCAAAAAGCTCTTTCATTTGTAATGTCAACATACCTATGTCACACAGCTCTAGTCCATGAGGAATCAAAGCAGATGTCACACTGTGGGACCCAGATCTGTGAAATTGTAAGGGAAAGGGACAACTCAGTGACCATACACTGGGTGAAAACGACAGACAGTAGAGAGGTAGTAGTGTTTAAGTACATGTAGTAGGCAGGTTTGTATTCTTACCTGTGTTTCACTGGAAATATTGCTGGATCACTGAGTCCCTGTTGTCCATGTCTTCTTCCTCTGCTTCCTCATCTTCACTGTCCACAGGCTCCACAGCTGCAACAACACCGCCATCTGGACCATCCTCCTGCAGAAAAGGCACCTCTCGTCGCAAAGCCAAGTTGTGAAGCATACAGCAGGCCACGATGATCTGGCACACTTTCTTTGGTGAATAGAATAGGGATCCACCTGTCATATGGAGGCACCTGAACCTGGCCTTCAGGAGGCCGAAGGTCTGCTCGATCACCCTCCTAGTTCGCCCATGGGCCTCATTGTAGCGTTCCTCTTCCCTTGTCCTGGGATTCCTCACTGGGGTCAGTAGCCATGACAGGTTGGGGTAACCAGAGTCACCTGCAAATGGCGAGGGACAACTGTTGGAGGGATATCCCCAGACCCAGACAACCATTCCCACTGACTTCCAGGTGCTCACCTAATAGCCACACACGGTGCTTCTGTTGTTGACCCATCACATAAGGGATGCTGCTAATCCGCAGGATGTAGGCGTCATGCACTGAGCCAGGGAACTTGGCATTCACATGGGAGATGTACTGGTCGGCCAAACATACCATCTGTACATTCATCGAATGATAACTCTTCCGGTTTCTGTACACCTGTTCACTCCTGTGGGGGGGCACCAAAGCCACACGTGTCCCATCAATGGCACCTATGATGTTGGGGATATGTCCCAGGTCCTGTAGGCAAATCCTCCACCTGTGGGAAACGATGTAGCTTCGCATGTGTTTCAGCAGGGCAGCCAACACTCTGGACAACAAGTTGGAAAACATGGGCTGGGACATCCCTGATGCTATGGCCACTGTTGTTTGAAATGACCCACTTGCAAGGAAATGGAGTACTGACAGCACCTGCACTTGAGGGGGATTCCTGTGGGATGGCGGATAGTTGACATCAGGTCTGGCTCAAACTGGGTACACAGTTCCTGGATTGTGGCACGGTCAAGCCTGTATGTGATGATCACATGTCTTTCCTCCATTGTCGATAGGTCCACCAACGGTCGGTACACCGGAGGATGCCGCCATCTCCTCACATGTCCCAGCGGAACGGTGCCTATGAAGGACAATAGCGAGCACAGAGTCAAACAACTCAGAGGTGCGTACCCACAGCTTACACAGAACAGCAATCATAATCTAAAAAGTGGCCTGAATGTGTGTTGAGTCTAGGCCTAGGTATGTGTGACGCAGTTGAAAATTAAGCCATGTGGGCCCCTGAAATGGTGGCTGCCTGACCTGTAAAGTGGGACAATGGGATGTTAGCTAACTGCGCTGGCGTTATACGCCGTCGCAGTAGGCGGTCGAAGACCGCGGCGCAATGCTGCATTGGTTAACATTGGACCCTATGGGTCCCATGAGCCAATGATGATGTACACCGGCGGTGACGGTACGCACCGCCGCGGACGTGACAGCCATTTTCTATCTGTTCAATCACTCGATACCTGATCTTCAACAGGAGAGGACCTACACTGCAAGTGCTGCTGTGACCTCGGTCTGGAAGAGACAATGGCTCGAGTGTCTGGGGAAAGGGCCCCTGCCTTCACATTGGAGGAGTTGGATAAACTCGTGGATGGGGTCCTCCCCCAGTACACGCTACTCTACGGTCCTCTAGACAAACAGGTAAGTACACTGGGAGCATGCTGTATGGGCTATGCCTGTGCGGAGAGGGGTGGATGTAAGAAGGAAGGGGGAAGAGTGCGGTGTGCATGAAACGATGGTGAGTGCGTGTGCCACATGGCAAGGGTAGGGATGGGGGCCAATCACTTTGACGGTGCAGTTGGTAATAAGTTTCTCTTCCCCCTGTACAACTCATGTAGGTCAGCGCCCACCAGAAAAAATATATTTGGCGTGCCATCACCAAGGACGTCCCTACCCTGGGGGTCTAACACAGACGAAGCACCCACTGCCGTAAAAGATGGGAAGACATTCGCCGCTGGAGCAAGAAGACGGCGGAGGCTCAGCTGGGGATGGCCTCCCAATGTGGGAGGGGTGCCCGTCGCACCATGACTCCCCAGATGTTCAGGATCGTGGCGGTGGCATACCCGGTGCTGGATGGGCGCTTGAGGGCATCACTGCAGCCACAAGGGGGTGAGTACACTCTCATTCTGCTGATTTAGCACGCAGTGGAGGGGTCTGGGTGGGGGAGGTGGGCTATGGGTTTCCCTAAGCCAGGGCGAGTTCCGTAGGCAAGGTCCCTCCGTAAGGCAGGCCATGTGGCACCCCACCGCACCTCTGTAGAGTGCCAACTACACCTAGTCATGCCCCTGTGTCACCCATGTGTGCAGATGTCATCCATAGCCTAGTAGGCCATTTCCCAGGAATTGAACATAGGAGCCCAAGAGCGCGGTGTAATGCAGGGGTCTTCTGTGATTGTCGTGTCCACCAACGGTAGCAACAATGCATGCACTCAACATGTCTTTCTTCTGTCGTCCCCCCCCTTTTTGCCGTCTCCCTGTTCTTGTGTGCATTAGCATCATCAGGCGGAGGAGCAGTGGCACCGGAGCATGAGGGGGCTGCATCCCACATGGCCATGGAGGGCCACACTACGGAATCAGACTTCACCAGTGGGATGGAGGGTGAGGGGAGCTCCACGGCCGGGACAGGAGCTGAGACCAGTGACACGGACTCGTCCTCTGATGGGAGCTCCCTTGTGGTGGCGGCAACATCTGTGCCACCCCCATCTACAGGTACAGCCGCCACCCCCCCTTCCAGCACTGCCCTCCCAGCAGCCCCTCAGCCTTTGCCCCGTGCCCGCTCACCCGGGAGGGTGGGCATCACCTTCGCCCCGGGCACCTCAGGCCCTGCCCCAGTCACCCCTGCTGCCCTCAGTGAGGAGGCCATTGACCTCCTCAGGTCCCTCACTGTTGGGCAGTCTACCATTTTGAATGCCATCCAGGGTGTAGAAAGGCAGTTGCAACAAACCAATGCATTCCTGGAGGGCATTCATTCTGGTCAGGCGGCCCTTCAGAGAGCTTTTCAGACTCTGGCCTCAGCACTGATGGCAGCCATTGTCCCTGTCTCTAGCTTCCCCCCTCCAACTTCCTCTACCCAGACCCAATCCCCTGTACCCCAGCCTATCCCAAGCACACCTCTAGACCAGCATGCACACACGTCAACACACAAGGGAAGCTCAGGCAAACATAAGCACCACACATCCCACAGGCACTCACGCAAGCATCATACCCATGCAGACACACCAACATCCACTGCCTCCACTGTGTCCCCCTCCTCCTTGTCTCCCTCCTCCCTCCCAGTCTCATCTACACTCACACCTGCATGCATTACCTCTACAGCCACTGCTGCCATCACTAGCACACCCACCACCACACCCCGCTCACGTGCAGTCACCACCCCCACTAACATTCACACGTCCCCTGTGTCCTCTCCCAGTGTGTCTGTGACATCCCCTCCCAAGATACACAAACGCAGGCACACACCCACCCAACAGCCATCCACCTCACGACAGCCTCCAGCGCATGCACCTTCACCCAAAGTCAGCAAACGAAAGGGGCAAGGGGCACAAGAAACTCAGCAAGTCTGGGAAGAGCAGCACGGTGGAGAAGACCGCCATCATCCCCGCTGCCCAGGAGGCCACCGCCACCAGCCCGGCTGCCCAGGAGGCCACTGCCATTACCAGCCCAGCTGCCCAGGAGGCCACCGCCAGCAAAAGCCCAGCTGCCCAGGAGGCCACCGCCAGCAGCAGCCCTGCTGCCCAGGAGGCCACCGCCAGCACCAGCCCTGCTGCCCAGGAGGCCACCGCCAGCACCAGCCCTGCTGCTGCCCAGGAGGCCACAGCCGTCATCCCCGCTGGAGACAGAGAGGACCGCCAGCACAAGCCCCGCTGGGCTAGAGAGGACCGCCAGCACAAGCCCCGCTGGGACGGAGAGGACCGCCAGCACAAGCCCCGCTGGGACAGAGAGGACCGCCAGCACAAGCCCGGCTGGGCTAGAGAGGACCGCCAGCACAAGCCCCGCTGGGCCATGAAGGACCGTCAGCAGCTGAGTCACTGCAAAGGAGCCCGCCGCTCCAAGCACCGCAGAACAGGGCACCACCGTCTCAAGCACCGCTGAACAGGGCACCACCGTCTCAAGCACCGCTGAACAGGGCACCGCCATCTCAAGCACCGCTGAACAGGGCACCGCCGTCTCAGGCACCGCTGAACAGGGCACCGCTGGCCCATGAGCGCCAAGGGCACTGACGCTACTGAGTCCGTCACGGGCAGAATGAAGCACTCTGGGCACCAAGCCCCCTCCAGAACCAGTGGAGAGATCCATCCACTAATTAGCAGGATGAAGCACTCTGGGCACCATGCCCCCTCCAGAACCATTGGAGGGATCCATCCACTAACTTCTGTCCTTAGCAGGATGAAGCACTCTGGGCACAAAGCCCCCTCCAGAACCAGTGGAGAGATCCATCCACTACCTCTGTCCTTAGCAGGATGAAGCACTCTGGGCACAAGGCCCCCTCGAGAACCAGCAGAGACTGTTATCCACTTGAGAGACTGTGGCTTTGCACTCCCCAGGATGGAACAGTGGGCAACCCATCCACTGTAGAGACTTGAGAGGCTGTGGCTTTGCACTCTCCAGGATAAAGCAGTGGGCAACCCACCCACTGTAGAGAATTGAGAGACTGTGGCTTTGCATTCCCCAGGATATGGCAGTGGGCAACCAACCCACTGTAGAGACTTGAGAGACTGTGGCTTTGCACTCCCCAGGATATGGCAGTGGGCAACCCACCCACTGTAGAGACTTGAGAGACTGTGGCTTTGCACTCCCCAGGATATGGCAGTGGGCAACCCACCCACTGTAGAGACTTGAGAGACTGTGGCTTTGCACTCCCCAGGATATGGCAGTGGGCCACCCACCCACTGGAAAGACTTGGGAGACTGTGGCTTTGCACTCCCCAGGATATGGCAGTGGGCAACCCACCCACTGGAGAGACTTGAGAGTCTGTGGCTTTGCACTCCCCAGGATATGTCAGTGGGCAACCCACCCACTTGAAAGACTTGAGAGACTGTGGCTTTGCACTCCCCAGGATATGGCAGTGGGCAGACCACCCACTTGTGAGACTTGAGAGACTGTGGCTTTGCACTCCCCAGGATGTAACAGTGGGCATGTGGCCCTCTCGTGGATTTGGCGTCGTGCACTCAAGCGGCTGAGGTGCCCCCCCTTCCCCTCCCCCTGAGGTGCCTGTTCTCTTGCTCTCTGATGCCCCTGCAGTGTTCTCTCCGTCATGGTCGGGGATCTTGTGTGGGCCTCGCCCATACCGTGTGGGCCCAGTGTTCCACGGACTTAATTGGAGCAGTACCTGGACTACTATGCGTGGTGTATATTTTGTTAATGGTGTATATATAGATTTTTGCCTACTTGATTTTAATATATTACAATGGTTAGACTCATTTTCTATTGTCTTTGCATTCTTCCGGGGGTGTTGGGGGGTATAACTGTGATGTATCAATAAGTATTAGTGTGTGTGTTGTCGAGGGTGAGGGTGGGGGTGTTCCGTGTTGCGTGTCCCTGTTTTTTGCCTCCCCTGTGTCATAGGTGCAGTACTCACTGTGGTCTTCACCGCCGGCGTTCGTGCTCCTGGTAGAGGAGCAGGAAGACTATTACAGGGAGAATTTGGAGATCCGGGTCCATGGTGTCCTAGTTCCTTGTTGGGGGGTAGAGGTGTGTGTTTTCCCTTCGGAATCCTGTTTCCGCCGTGATTTTATCTGTGGTGAATCCGCCCCGTAAAAGGTGGTGGATTGGTAGGTTGTGATACTGTGGGCGGTACATTGTCCTCCGCCTGTCTCTTGGCGGTGACCGCTGCGTTGTTTGTTTGTACCACCATGGTGGTAGGAGTGTTAAACTGGCTGTCTTTGTTGGCGGTTTCCGCCACGGTCGTAATTGCAACATTTTTACCGCCGGCGTGTTGGCGGTCTTATCGCCGCTTTAACACCGACCGCCAGGGTTGTAATGACCACCAAAGTCTAAAAGTCAAGCAGAAAAAGGGAAAACAATTGAGTTGCAACAGGCTTGAGCTTGTGTAACATAAGAGGAGAGACGCAGAAAGACGGTATGAAAGACAGTAACTAGTATGATCTAAACAGATTAATAGGTGTAAGTCATTTAAAATAGGAAGAAATCAAAGAAATAAACGACAGTTGCTATGTTTGAAGCAAAAACAGGAAATGTGTTGAACTATGTAATTTTCTATTACTACTTGCTTATTTACTTCCTTGTGTTCTTTTTGTTTGGACCCTCTATTGTGCACCACAACATAGTAAGCCACCACTTCTTGACCACCTAGAGAAGGGAAGTAAAGAATTCAGGAGATATTTTGTTTTGAACTCTTTCGACCATACTGCAGGTAAAAAGTCCTGATCATAGACAAATATACTTTGGAAACAATTAATGTAAAGACTGATAAGTTGTGGAGGGAAAAGAAAGAGTTAAAAGAATAAAAGTATAATAAAAGAAATATTAAATAAACTCTTTTCTTACTTCTGCCTGCTTCTGTATGTTTCATCAATTCACTCGCCAGCATCCCCAACGTGAAAGACTGGATTAAAGATGTGAAAGAATGAGCATTAGCAGAAGTAATAAAGATGAAGCTGACTAGAAGAAAGCTACCATGAAGATTTAGAAATATGGCGCACATTCTCCATAGACTTATTATATCCATCTGACCCGAGACCAACCTGAAAGTCACAAAGGTACAACAAGAACTTACAAATATGTAACAGTAGACTATGATTATGAGAAAATATGTATTGTGGGAAAAATGATAATGTCATATAAAAATGTCATGGTGTTCTATGTAGTGTTAACAAAGATAAGAATGGTGCCTTCTTATAATTTGTATGTTTTTTCAGCAAATGTAAAAGAAAAGAAAATATATATTTTAAAGAAAACATTCGAGAGGCATTTTATTTTGCCAATTTTCATTTACTATATATGTTTTCAAATGTTGAATGTATGCCAGATGATTGCTTTGTGGATAAGCATATGCTCAACAAAAGCAGGACTGAACTGATAACGGTGACAAGCTAATAATCAAATGTATAAGCCTTATTGATTCATGTGGAAAGGTTATGTCAGACGGCATAGACCTAATTGGTTTAATATGAAAAGTTACAACAAAGTAGGTAGGACTGACAAATTTATTCTAAAAAGGAGTTTTTTTTAAAGCCAGTAGATTGTGAGAGTGGATTATTACACTGTGATGAAGCCTTTAGAAATTTATTTTTGTTACAATAAATCTCACAGATAACAGTATACAAGGGTTTTAGTGTTGGTTATCACATGTGACAAACTCTTTGGAGTTGAAGATTTGCAATGTGATAATTGCTGTTAGGTCCTTTGAAAGGGGTTATATATTGTTTGCCAACTGTAATTTCATACATATTTGTAACCTTATGACTATGGCCCTATTATGAGTCTGGCGGTCTACTGACTGCCAGACTCGCGGTGGCGGTCCGACCGCCAATGGGCCGGCGGTGAAGTCCACCATATTATGAGTGTGGCGGTTTGGCCTGTGCCGAACAGTCACTTTCCCTTTGCCACCGCCAGGGCAGTAGGACCACTAGGCTGGAGATAAGCATCTCAGACCCGGCGGTCCACCAAAGACCGCTGGCAGTATTACAAGTCCCTTTTCTGGCAGGGATTTTGTGGCGGTAGCACCGCCACAAAATCCCTGGCGGAAAGGCTACTGGAGACAGGAATTTGCATTCCTGTCGCCAGTAGACAACTCCCCCACACCCCCATCAACCCAAGAGCCACCCTACCCCCCTTTCCTTACAACATTCTCACCCCCAAACATCCCAGTAACCCCCATCCCCTGCTCCCAGTAGTAACCCCCCACATACGTGTACTCACCCCACCCCAATCCCTGTTCTAACCCCCACTCCCCCATACTCGCACGCACCCACACGCACCCACAGACATGCACAGCCTGACACTCACTCACTCACAACACCCTTACACTCATGCGGACACACTCACAACACCCTTACACTCATGCGCACACACACGCATGCACGCACAAACACTCCCCCTCCCTCCCCTCATTCCTGACACGCATACACACACTCACACACATCCATTCACACACCCCACACAGCCCTCCCCTTGTGGAGGACACTCACCTCGTCTGATGAGGTGCTCCTCCCTGAGGGAACGGGACCCGGCGCCCCTACCGCCGGCAGCGCCCCACCATCAGAACACCGCCAGGCCGTATTACAGGTCCTAATCAGGCTGGCAGAGTCCTTTTTGCAGGGCGGGCCAGTGGTGAAGCACCCATGACCACCAGCACAACTGCTGGTGTCTTTCCGCCTAAAGAATGGCAGAAAGCTGCCAGCAGTCATAGTATGGCAGTCTGCTGTCTAGTGGCGGCTTTGGCTTTGGCAGTATTGGAAAAAGTCTGCCAAAGTCATAATGAGGGCCTATATGTCTAGTGGTGGCCAGATTACCTCAATACAGTAGGCCTGAGTTTCTATGGTGACAAGCCAATGATAAAGAGGGTATGTTAAATTGGTTCATTGGGAAAAGTTATGTCCAGTGCAATAGGTCTGATTTCCTTATTATGAAAAGTTACAACAAATGCAGTAGCCTGACTTATTTACTGAGGAAAGTATATGTTAAAGGCAATAACACTTTAAGTGTGGCCTGCTATTACACCATGCTAAAGGCTATAGGCAGGAATTGGAGTCTCACAAATTACTTTATTAGGCAAGGCTTTGGGTGTTTTTACTCCCTCTAACAAAGTCTTGGAGCAGAAGATTTGCACTGTGATAATCTTTCTGTTATGGCTCTTAACAGGGGTTACATATTGCTTTGAAAACTGTAATGTTGCTTATTTATAAAAGTATGACTGATGTTTGCCTTGTGAGAGAGCATGTTACAGGTTCCCAAACAGTGCTGGGCTGCTCACTTACCACATATTTCATCTGCATTGCACTCCTCCCAAGAGGCTGATGCTGCTAAATGAGGTGGCCATCTTAGAATGTTACTGTCTGTCCTGCATCACGGTTTTACTAATCCAAGATGACCAACACCTTGGTTCTAGATGTGGCAGCTATGATGAAGCATTAAAGTTACTGTATGCTTTGTACAGTAGCATTGCAAGACAGCCACAGATTGTCTGGTTTAATTTGATTTTGTGTTGCAGGCAAACATAAAAGGCGGACTGGCCACACTGCTGACCACTTGCTACCCAGTGCTGCTTTCTTTTATACCTGGCACTCAGAGGAGAGGGAAAGGAGATACATGTAGTTGGTAATAATTTGAATAAATATTTTTTAGTCACAGCATGAAGTGCACTCATCTTTCCTGTTTAATCAACAGGCTAAGAAACAGGTAGAGAATGTCTTCAGGCATAATTCAAGGCAGCAGTAATTCACTAATTAAATGTAAATGAGAAGACCAAAGGACAAAGAAAGCACAAACACAACTTCAAGGGAGTACAGTTGTAGGAGGCAGGCACAGTTTATGGTGTACACCTATACTGAGTCTTATCAACCATTAGTGATAGTGTTTAGGTTTCCAGATAGCAAAAGCTCTCTAGGGGTAGCTGTGGTGAGCAGCTAAAACTTATCAAGGAGGAGTGTAAAGCACTTGCAATACCACAATAGTCAGTCAGTAACTGTTACACAAGAAAGAACCACAACAGGTGTTACAAAAATAAAGGATTATTTATTACAACACTAAGACTATATTAACATTGGTATGTCTCCACTAGGGGATATCAACACACAAAATATACACTTAGCAACAAGCAGGAAAAGAATAGTTTGGGGGCCCAAACCATATACTAAGAAAGTGGTATAAGAATGAGGGTGTTAGGATCCCACAGGCTGGGGGAGTAGGAAACCACCAGAAGTAAGTATTAGAAAGCAACAGGCCCCCAGGTGCAGGGTTGTAATTGAGCTGGGTGTCCCATAGGCTAACACAGGACTGTCGTGGCTAGGTTTTATGGATTCAGGACCCTTCCCAGTGGACCCCGAGGAAACCAGTTGGCACAAAGAAGGTTGGAAATTGCCCCTACTCATGAATGCCCTGAAGACTGTAGTACCTACACCAGGGAGCCAAGGTGCATAGGGGTGAAGTGGTGTCGGAAACCCTCATTGAAGTCAGTGAAAGCCTCCTTGGTCCAGCTGCTATTGTGATTGTGGACCAGGCCAGTAGAACCAAAAGGTGTATTATGGACATGAAGAACCTGAAAAAGAAGGGGACAGTGTCCAGACCACTCTGGATGTCCAGGTGGAGCAGGTAGGGAGTGCCTATCCTCTTGGAGGTGAAATTCTTGAAGGATGGTGAAGGAAAAAGTCCAGCTGCGAAGTCCAGGAGGATGCAGGAGATCCTTGGAGTCACCTGCAAGCTGTCCCACGTCGGTCGCCAGTTTGCAGGAGGGTTAGTGGCCAGCAGGACCATCAACAAGCCTTGGCAAGCGCGAATAATTGTTGCAAGGAAGATTGTAGGTTTTTGAGGACCAGCAAGGTCTTAGTGTCTCGACCCTTGGAAGAGAGTCAGGGCAGGCCTTCAGCAGGAAGGAAAGCCAGCCGGAGTCAGAGGAGGCCCCACGAGTGACCCACTGGCAGCAGGTACAGGGAGACACAGAGAGGCCTCAGCAGCACAGCAAAACAGAAGTCCCATGTCGCAGGAACGGCAGAGTGGAAGCTAAATCTGGAGTTGCAGTGTGATGGAGGCTGGGGCTTCTAGGAGTTTGACGATCTCTTGGAGGAAGAGCCAAGCCTGGGCAAGAGCAACAGTTGCGGTGCACAGTGGTTCCATTCCAGTGGCTGCAGTAAGGGTCCACTGTCTCCCAAGTTGGTGATAAAATACGTTGTACCCGGAGAGGACCACAGAACTACCTCCCGTGAGCAGAGACTTTGCATTGTCCATGGGACAGCAGGATCCACCAGCCAGTTGTCGTCGTCTTGAGGTGCCTCCGGATGCGGGAAAGTGACTCCTTCATTCCAAGGGAGATTCCTTCTTGCTTCTTGGATGCAGGCAGAGTCCTTGTGACCCTGGAGGATGCACATCCATGAATGTTGCAGAAATCCTGCAGGGGCTGGAGGAACAACTGGATACAGACTTATTTGAGTTCAAAAAGCAGACCAGCAATGGTTCCGCAGGCCTGGAACAGAAGATGTTTTGCAGAGAGCTCTGTGAAGAGTCTTGCTCTACGAATCTGAAGACCCACCCTCTGGAGAGCCCTTAAGTAACCCTAAAAGTGGGTTGGTCACTCTCTGTAATGACCCTCCTATTAGGGGTGGTCAGGGACATCAGCTATCTAGCCTAACCAGACAGATGCCCCCATGGGCTTCTGCCCATCTTGTTTCCAAGACAGCAGAATCAACTGTCCACCTGGCACAGCTCTGTGCACCTCCGTAGGGGAGGAGCTGGACAGGGGGGGTGATCACGCCCCTATCCTTTGTGTGGTTTTCCTCCAGAGCAGGAACCGGGGGTTCTTGGACTGGTGCAAACCAGTTTATGCATGAAGTTCACCAAATGTGCCCATCAAAGCAGTCTGGTGGTGCTGGGAGGCAACCCCAACCCAACCCAGAGAGCCGGCTTTAAGGCAGAGTGAGCGGTGCAGCCGCACCGGGTGCTGGCCTGGACTGGGGGGCTCTGACCTCAGGGAGGCACTGTATTTAACAATAACTTATGAAACTTGCGATTTAAAAGCACCTACTGAAAAGTTTCTTGTGCACCCAGCCTTCAGGAAACACTTCAAATTTCAAGATGCCTCTTGTGATTAATGTTCTTGCTAGGGAGAGAGATGGGAATTTTGTCTAGATGCAGTTTTGACTCGCCATACTCTAGCATGGAGGGTTAATATGCTTGCTGCAAAGAATAGAACTATATTTTATGTGGATAGCTGAGTGGATTAGTAAAGCCAGCCTTTACAAGAGCTTTAAAACAAATGAATGTATGTGAAAGGGGGGCTATGGAGAGATGAGGGGCACATTTGTCGGGTGGTAGTGAGTGAATCCGAGGAGGTGGTCATGGGATGGGGGTTCCAAAAAAGACTGTCACACAGGGTGCCACCAGTGCTTAAGCTGGCCATGCCAGCCCAGAGACACCTAGTTTTAAAGGAGAAGAGGTCACACCTCCTTCCTACGGGAAACCCTTTGTTCTGCCTTCCTCTGCTTGAGTTAAGCTCAGCATCAGGAGGGCAGAATTGTGTCTGGGGTCTGCAGCAGTTTGGACTACCAGGCAGACCCTTCAAGGCTTTATAGGCATACTGAGGCATCCTTTAAGGAACCCCCAGAGTACATGATATCATGCAATTAACAGTGGAATCAGTGTAGTTGCATGATTCCAACATGTTTGATACCAAACATGCCTCGGTTTGGAGAAGCCATTATGTAGTTGGACCACTCGTGTTGACCAGTGTCCACTACATATCTTAAGATGGCTTCCCTGCACTTACAAAGCAAGCCCATGAATTTAAGTTTGGGGTTCGTTGGGGTACATCTGCTCATGCAGGGGTACCCTCACACTTAGGAACATGTATCCCTTCCCTTGGGCTGAAGGGCCTACCAGAGGGGTGACTTACAGTGTCCAAGTACAGTAACCACGACATAAAGCAAGCCTAATATCTTAAGTGAAAGGTGCAGACACAGTTTGCATGGGCTCCCATGGGTGGCATAATACATGCTGCACCCCATGGGAGACCCCTGGTGTACCAATGGTCTGGGTACCTAGGTACCATATACTAGGGACTTACATGGGTGCACGAGTATGCCAATGTGGGGAGCAAAACATTACCAACAACCAAATTTAGAGGAGAGAGCACAGACACTGGGGTCCAGGTTAGAAGAATCCCAGTGTACTACACTCTAAGCACACTGACACCAGGCAAAAAGTGAGGTGTGGGGGGGTTCTACCACCAGAACCCAGCTTCCTACACCAATGAGTGAAGCAAACGGAGAAACAAGAAAGGTGCATATTGGACTTGGCTGTCTGTGCATAGTCACACCAAAACTTTTCTGAACTCCGTTTTGATGCTATTAGGACTACAGCCACTTTACCACTGTTAACCAATGCTAAAGTGCTTGTGCGCTTTCCTTTAAATGTGGTACAATTGACTTACACTCAAGTGTCACTTTTAACTTACTTGTAAGTCTCTAGTAAAGCGGTAGTATGTGTACCCAGGGCCTGTAAATTAAATGCTACTGGTGGGCCTGTAGCACTGATTGGTCCACCCACTTAAGTAGACTTTGTAAACATGTCCCAGGTCTGTCATTGCAGTCTGGGTGTTCAATTCTAAACTGCCAGTTTGACCTGGCAGAATAATACTTTTGCCAGGCCTAAACCTTCCTTTTTAATACATATAGGTCACCCCTGGGGTAGGACCTAAACAGCCCACAGGGCATGGTGTGTTGTATTTAGAAAGTTGAACATGTACCTTTAAGTTTTATATGTCCTGGAATTGAAAAACTTTCATTGTTCACTATTTCAAGGCCTACCTCTCCCATAGG
The DNA here is from genome assembly GCF_031143425.1 of Pleurodeles waltl. NCBI lineage: Eukaryota > Metazoa > Chordata > Amphibia > Caudata > Salamandridae > Pleurodeles > Pleurodeles waltl. Next base: position 933,531,125 of record NC_090440.1, on the reverse strand, counting down.
ATAACATAAGTTATCTTATTACATTTAATAAGTGATAACTTTTGTTTGGGAGCAGGTAGGAATATCATGTTTGGGTTGAGAAATTGTGATTTAAACCCCTCTTCAATGGTCTTCAATGGTAAAGTTGGAGTTTAAATCCCACTTCTAAAAATGCCACTTTGAGAAAGTTGACATTTTCTTGTACTAACCATTTGGTGCCTGCAGCCTGTTCCTGAGTCACATGACGAGGTGTAGTTGGCAATTGGCCTGTGTATATTCAACCCAGACAATATTAAAATAGAGGGTCTGGGTGTTGGTAGGATGGGCAATTCTCGCTTGATGGGAGGGGGCAAAGCTGTCACCTGCCACACATGCACTTCAAGGGTGCTGGCCCAGTTCACACATTAAGAACTTCATACTAGCTTATTGTGACTGCACAATGACAGACTAGGACAGGAAGGCAGGAAATAAAATACACCTGTGTGAGGGGAACCTCCAGAAGCTTCTAGCACTTCGAAGGGACACCAGGTATAAAGATCGGACCTTCAGACCCACTCTTGAGCACACTCTTGGGACTTTGGAGATTACAAAGGAAGGACTGTCCTGACAGAGAATTGTCCTGCTGCCTAAGGCTTGACTTGCTGTCTGAGAGAGGCAGTTCGAATTGGACTGTTCCTATTGGAGCAGAAAGAGGGCTGATTTACATACGGCTGGGTCTTGTATGAGGTGGCATTGTGGGCAAACAAATAATGGACTAGAATGCACCTTGAGTAAGTACCAGTGGTTGAGATTAATTGAAGTATCCTACCCATCACTTTATTGTTTACTTCACTGCGATACCCCAAGTGCCACAGGTATTCAAAAACTTGGGTCCCAAGATCACTTTGCTACTGGAGCCAAGTTGCACCTGGCTGAAGAGCCTCAACTAGGCCAGTATCTTGGGTTGCTTGTTTTCTGATTCAGAGAGAACCCGGCTTGGCAGTTTGGGCTGGACTGTTCCTATTTCTGTAGAATCAAGGCTGATTTGCTTGTGGCTGGGTCTAATCCGAGGTGTCATTGTGGGCAAAAAACGATGGACTGAGATACTATTTCAAATAATCACCAGTGGCTGAGACTAATTAAATCATCCTACCCTTCACTTTTTTGATGACTCCAAGATCAACCTACCAGGCTCCTCGACTCAGCTGAACCCCTACTTACACACAAGCCCACAAAGCCATACCAGATGGATGTGCCTTCTCCTACCTCACTCCTAAATCCTGGAATAACCTGCCTCTACACATCAGAGCCTCCTCCTCATTTCTTGAATTCCACAAGAATCTGAAGACGTGGCTCTTCACCTAGCCCCCACTGTGGTTCAGTCTACATAGCTCCTGTTTCAACACCAGGATACTTTTCAATGTGTGTTGTGTGCTATACAAATACATGTAACTTAGCGTAACATAACAGACAGCACATAGGTGAAATCATTGTAGTAAAGCAAAAGAAATATTGCTACCTGGGAGAGTTGATTGCTGTCCGTGGTTCATCGAAGGAACACTGAGCTCATTTAAAGACCAAATCTGTGTCAGTTCCTTATTGTATTGTATTGTAATAGTATTTATATAGCGCTTACTACCCCTGACGAGGCGTCAAAGTGCTTTTCGGCGAGTAGCACCCTACTCTGGAACCCAACAAGAATTAGTGATGGATTAGTATCAGGAAATATGAGTACAGTTTTAGTATTATTATGAGTTATTTGAGCCGCGGATATGAGAGTTTGTTAGTTAGATTGACTGGAGTAATGGAGGGGTGGAGGAGGAAAGAAATTCAGAAGTGTTAATTGGGAGTATATCCCTCATTTACTCAACCCAAAGGCTTGGGATGAGTAAAGGGGGATGGAGGAGGGAAGAGTCTGTGGAAGGGTTAGAGAGATCATAGTAGCAGGGTGAGATAAATGAGGGAGAATTTAGTAGGGTTGTGTGGGAGGTCATGGTAGTAGAGTGAGGTTTGGTGAGTTAGATGTGGAAGCGGAGGGAAGAGCTTAGGCAGAGTTATTTAGGAGATGAAAGTAGTAGGAATGAATTGGGATGAGTCAGAGTGGGAATGGAGGATAGTTTGATAGAGACATGACATATGAAGATGGGTAGATAAGTGTGATAAGATGAGAGCAGGGATTCATAGATATCTAGTATAACAACCCACCCAGGAGCCATGCAATGACCCACGATATATATATATATATACACACACACATACAAACACACATGAATGCACACACATATGCACACATATATGTACATACAATACATAATTAGAACCATGGGTAAATATACTTAGTCAAACAGGTTTAAAGAGTGTGTGTGTATTTTATTGCTATGACATAGTAATGATACATATTTTCTAAAGAACTATACATAACTAGAAATAGACACATGGGGGGTCATTACAACCCTGGCGGCACAAGACCGCAGGGCTGAAATGGCGGAAGCCCCGCCAACAGGCTGGCGGTGCTTCCCTGGTTATTACGACCGCGGCGGAAGCACCGTGGTCGCACCGCCGGGGCCGGCGGTTTCCCGCCACAATGGCCCCAGCGGTAGTAATCCGCCAGGGCAGCGCTGCTAGCAGCGCTGCCCAGGGGATTACGAGTCCCCCTACCGCCTGCCTTTTCCTGGCAGTTTGAACCGCCAGGAAAAGGCTGGCGGTACGGGGAGTCGCGGGACCCCTTGGGGCCCCTGCACTGCCCATGCCACTGGCATGGGCGATGCAGGGGCCCCCTGACAGGGCCCTGTGCAGCTTTTCACTGTCTGCATAGTCACACTGCTGCATAGTCTGCATGTCGCACGGCCGCAACACCGCCGGCTCCATTCGGAGCTGGCTCCTGTGTTGCGGCCGAGATCCCCGCTGGGCCGGCGGGCGGAAACTAGGTTTCCGCCCGTCGGCCCAGCTGGGATCTCCAAATGCCCGCGGCGGGGTGCGGCCGCATTGGCGGCCCGAAGCCGCCCGCCAAGGTCGTAATGAGGGCCATAATCATAAAAAATATTTATCAACATAGGCATAGTTGTTTGAATATGGTGGCTATGAAGGAAAGAGCCAACGCTTGAGTAGTTTTCTGAAGACACAAAAGTTATCTGTGGCTCTTATAGTTGGGGGTAATGAATTCCATAGTTTGGCTGCTTGAACGGAGAAGGATGTACCACCTATAGTCTTTTTCTTGTATGGTGGTGTTCTAAGGCGGGGTGCCAGTCTTGAGCGGAGGTCTCTTTGTTGGATGTATTTGGTTATTTTGTTTCTGATAAAAAGTGGTCCTGTTCCATGTATAGCTTTGTGGGTGATACAAAGCAGCTTGAAAGTGCATCTTCTGGCAACGGGTAGCCAGTGTAATGCTCTCAAGGCAGGGGAGATGTGGGCTTGCAGCTTTACATGTAATAGTAGCCTGGCTGCGGAATTCTGGATATGTTGTAGTTTTTTCATAATAGATAGAGATGATCCATGGTAGAGGCCATTGGCATAATCCAGTTTGGATAGTACAAGCGAGATAGTAGCTTGCACCTTGTGTGGAAATCCGAGATGGGGGAAGATGCGTCGTAAAGTCTTCAAGGTGATGAAGCTTGTTCGTGCTAATTTGTCCACTTGGGCATTCATAGATAACTTGGAATCCATGGTGATTCCAAGGTTTTTAACTTCCTCGGATAATTGAGGAGGTGGTCCGAGATCGTCAGGCCAGGCGCACAGAGGGTCATAACTTTTCCAGTCACCACAAATGAGTATTTCTATTTTGGAGGTATTTAGTTTGAGATGGCTCCAGGTCTTCCACTGATCAACGGCTCTGAGGCAACTGAAGATTTGTGAGTGTTCAATGTTTTGGGGGCATTCTAATTTAAGCAGTATTTGTGTGTCATCTGCATAGTTGTAGCATGTGAGATGGAAATCATTGATCAGTTCTGGTAAAGATATCATGTCGATGTTGAAAAGCAAAGGTGAGATGATTGATCCTTGGGGGACCCCTGCTTTTGTGAGGCAGGGTTCGGACGAGAAGGAGGGCGAGTGGATGATATTAGATCTTTTTTTAAGATAGGAAGTAATCCAGTTGAGAGCAATCCCTTGTATGCCGGCTTCGTGGAGTCTTTGAATTAGGGTGTCATGGTCAACCATATCAAAGGCAGCCGAGAAGTCCAAGAGAAGCAGTGCAGCAACTCCATTGCGGTCGACTGTGTTTTTAAGATCATCCCAGATTGCTATGAGTGCCGATTCAGTGCTTCTTCATGGGCGGAATCCAGTTTGGAAGTCTGAGAGTATAGAATTGTCTTCAATGAATTGTGACATCTGGGCAAATGCTGCTCTTTCTATCAATTTGCCCAGGAAAGGTCCATTTGTGATTGGTCTATAGTTGTTGGGGTCTTGTGGGTCTAGATTTGTTTTCTTTAATAACGGTCGTATGTATGCCTTTTTCAGGTCTACAGGAAAGGTTCCTGTAGTTAAAGAGTTGTTGATGATTCTTCTTACAGATGTGGCAGCAGAAGTAGATAGGAGAATGTTCTTGAAGATTTGTGGTGGGCAAGGGTCAGAAGGGCAACCGGAAGGTCTGCTTGCTTTGACCAAATCCATAAATTCACCTTGGGATATTTGTTGGAAGGACTGTAGAAGTTGGGTTGGTTTATTCTTAGAGGGTATTTTAGGAAAGGGGTTGTTGCTGATGGTTTTCTTCTGTATTAAATAGGAGTCCAATGTGTCTGCCTTGGTTGTGTAGTGAGTTGCCAAATTGTTTGTGAAATCTTGAGTATGGGATGACTTTCTTCCATGCATGTAGGTTTTCGAAATTCATTGAGATTTTTATAAAATTCCTTGGTTGTAGATTGAGCATTTGAATTCTGTCTGAGTAGTACCTTTTTTAGCTTTTTTGATTGATGATTTGTATATTCTGTTAAGTTTGTGTAGCTACAGTTTGTCTTGACTGTTGTTTGTTTTGAGCCAGGTCAGCTGCAACTTTCTGATTTGTTGCTTTATCTTTTTAAGTTCTGTGTTTCTCCAAGGTGTTGGTTTTCTCTTGTCATGTTTAGTTTTTCTGAGTGGTCTTAGGATATCAAAAGCTTCCTGTAGCCACTCATAATGTTTTGGCACAGAATCAATTGTATCCAGATCTGTGTTGGCTGTTAGTTGTGTTTCTAAGTCATCCGAATTAAGTTTGCTCCATGGTCGATAGGTGCATGTATGTAAGTAGTTGTGGGGTGTGTTGATTTGTGGAGTTGTATGTCGGAAAGTTATCAAATGGTGGTCTGACCAAGTGATTGTTGTGATGCTATGAATAGTAACTAGTTCAGGCTTAGCAAAAATGACATCTAGGATTTGTCCAGCGATGTGTGTGGGATTGTGTACAATCTGATGTAGGTTCAATGCACCTAGGCCAGCGGTGATAGCTTTTGGATGGGGCATATTGGGTTTGTCAAACCAAATGTTTTGAACCCCAAGAATGCATAGGTTGGAGTATAGTGTAATAAGGTTTGAGACTGTGTCTAGAAAAGCATCTGGGAATGTGGAGTTGTTAAGTGGAGGTCTGTAAAGGAGGAGAAAGTTACAGGAGGAATTTGGAGTAGGGTGGCATCAGGTAAGGAGGGCTTCACAACCTTGTATGGAGATGTTGTCTGTTGTAATGAGGTTCATTGCTTGTTTGAATATAATAGCAAGTCCACCTCCTCTCTTGCCTATACGGTTTTGTGTGATGGTTTGATAGCCTGGAGGAACGGCTTCGTGCAACACTGGGGCCATGTCATCTCCCAACCAGGATTCAGTTATGAATAGTAAGTCAGGATGTGTGTCTGTGAGCAGGTCGTGGATGTGGTGCTTGTTTTTTTAGAGTGATCGAGCATTTATGAGCTGGCAGTTTAGAAAAGGTGTGTTAGTGGTAGTGTTGTTTTGTTTAGGAGAAGGGTAAGTAGTATAATATGAGCTTGAAGCAGGAGTGTTGCTAGTTGTGATAACTGTTTGAGGCTCACAATAGTCTTGCTTTTCAATATAGTGTTCCTCTTGCTATCTGCTGTCTTCATTTAATAATTTGGAAGATCCCTCTATCAATCCAGTACTCATGATCATCCAAGTAAAACTACTCCCATTTATTGACGGCAGTTGTCTGCTTTCTAAGGGAAGTTAGACCTTTGGGTAGGGAGAACACATTGTAATCTATTGAAGCACATCTTTCATTTGCCTAGTTCTACTAGACAAACACATAAGTTTAGAATTCAATTTACAGCAACCATCATTTAAACGTCTTTCATTATTTAGCTCGCTGCTATACGATGCGGTACACTTAGGCAGACTCTGGTACGCCACTTGGTGTAGCTATTTTATTAATACAATAATCACTTTACACTCACAATTCCTTTGGAATTTCTCTACAGCCCTGGGGAATTTTAAAATGGTGGCCAAGAAACAAGTAATACCCACGTCCTTCTTAGAGGACACATAGGCACTGAGTCTAAATAAACACTCAGATTATATTTGAAGTCACCTCGAAAATTCTCTCTCAGATTACCTTTGAGGTCCACTGTCGAAAGTAATTAGACGTCATTTTATTCACATTCGCTGGTATGCATCTCATTAATAGAATTTCGACTCGCATGGCCAGCATACAGACACTGCTCTACTTGTTGCAGTAATGAGGATACAAACAAGAAACTTTGATCCACATTTTGAACGAATGCCCATTTTTTTTTTTTTTTACCAGAAAGGGGAAGATGGTCCAGGCCACTATTTATTAAGAATTGGTACTGTCAAGAAAAGGAGGGTTTGAGATTCGCAGTGAATGTAGAGCTCCAAATGGTAGCAAAATTATTTAAATTAATGAATGCAGTCCTAAACTATTTGGGTAGCGTAGAGGGCGGGAATACCCAGCATACTGCTTCAATATGACTATTATTTTGGTGCAGCGCGTTGATTTAAAATAAACTAGGAACTAAAAACGCGGTTTTTTATCGTTTTTAATGAATTAACTTTTTGGAAAAAATATTGTATGACTTTAAATTAGTTGACAACAAATTGAATAAACAATACACAATACACAATATTGAGATTGTCACAAAGCGAGTCTAGTCCACTGGTGCATACTACCAGGCATTAACTACATCGAAAACAAAAATGTAACAAAAGAAAAAAATAAATACATATTTATCACAGCGTGAATCCATTTCGCTGTTCTTTAACATAAAACTCTGTACTTCTGAACGAGGAAGCCAAAATAGAATTCCTCCATGCTGAGATAGGACAAGATGATGGAGGCTGGGAAATGTGAAAATAGCATTATAAAAACTGAAAAAGCAAAAAACTACTAGAAATAAAATAAGAATTGACAAAGCAAATAGGTCTTACCTTTAATACCTATTAGCTTTGTCAATATTTTTTAGCCATATTATATAGCATCCCCGGTGTTGTGCATCATGGCTAAATAGGTTAAAAAAAAAATCTATAATGCGGCCAACCCTGTCCTTTTGCAGGCACGCACAGCATGTCTGCGCGTGACTAAAAAATAATTAGGGGGGATTATTTTGCTTTTCATTTGCAGATCTGAGTTGGATCAGTGAGGAAAAAGGAAAAAAAAAGCACAAAGGCAACAGTGAGCAACTCTTAGTGAAAGAGAAAAGATGAACGCATGCAAGAGAGACAGCTGGAAAACACCTACACTGTTCTGGAAAAAAAAAGTGGTGCTTGAAAAACAAGTATTTGGATTGCTGAAGCAAACCAATCAAAAGAGATGGTTAAAAGGATATGCTATGTTGGAGGCACAAACACAAGACTGACAAGCTGGGACACGAATAAGAAGCATGCAAAACAGAGTAGCAGGAACGCCAACCAATTGTGAGCAGTGGGTGGGCTCCATGCCTCTGGATGTTCTTGGTAAGCCCACAATATGTCTTTCACAACCAGACAACTGTGCTGTCTGGCACGCTTGACCTAAAAAGTTTGGTTAAAAAGCATCGAAACAAAAGAGTAAGTAAGAAGGATAGGATGCTAACCATCACAAGGTGAAAAGAGAATACTGGAAGTAAGTACCTCCCACGTTAAGCAGGAATGGGACATGTTTTACCACGTGGATGCAATAAAAACAAGCATTTGCAATGCAACTGGTCTCGCATTTGCTCATGTTAGAGCTGATAGCGTTGTAAACTCCTAACCCGACTATTCACCTATCGGCAAAAGTGTATTTATGTACCTAACCGAATAAGTGCAATTAATTGTGTAAAGCGCTCGACTTCTGCCAAGCAAAATCGCGCTAGTAAAATAGAGAAAAAGTAGTCCACGAGCCGGACAGAAAACAGCGAGCCTCGCATGTTTTCTGTACTTGGTCGATGCGCTCGTGGAGGGCTAGCCACCGGAAAAGGCATGACATGTGCATGCCTTCAACTAATGAAAGCAAGCGGATTTTAATAGGCAAGCCCACGAACCAATAAAAAACACTGATGTGATGTCGACAGAGCTCCGAGCCCTTTTCTAATAACTAAAGCGTCTCGCTGCGATACGCATGGGCGAGCGCATGCAACGCAGGCTCGACTCTAAAAAGGCCATCTTTCACCGATTTCATTTTTTTCCCTGTGCTGGTTGATGTAATGCAAAAACAGCACTGTTTCCAAATTCTTGGCCTCGTTCCCTTGTTGGTTCTTTTTTTATCTTTCCTCACGGCCACTACTTAAGTCTCTTAGCATTTTCACAACTCACTTCTTGTCATTCCCTGTTGTGTGCCTTGTCTCATTGCTAGTGCTTCTGGTCTTATGCAACTTATTAGTCACTCCTGCATCTTCCAATCTGTGCATGTTGCTTGCATTCCTTGACAAGTGTACATGCCACATACCTCGCGGTTCCTGGTAGCACGCAGTATTCATGCTCCTCGTACTCCTCAGCAGACGTACCTCCCAATCTGTGGCTGGTGCTCCGCATTCCTTGGCATACGTTCCTCCCACGTCCTATGTTGTTCCTTGTCACATACAGTACGGGGTGGGATGAGACTTAAAAAAAAACTTTACTATCCCTGATGAGCCACTGGAGAGCTTTGTGGACATGGAGCATGTAACTCCATGGGATACTCATAACACTACAGACTTCCTCATGCATAAGGAGGAATAGCTTGCTATGTTGTTTGTCATGCAATTGTCATGCGATTTGTAAACAACTTTTCATTTGTGCAAATGGTTCAATATTTACGTTACCACAGTGTCACGCGATTTATTTTGTACGAGGATGTTAGACACTGTCATGCAAACTTCATGCACACTGTCATGGTGCATGTCTCGGCATATGCACCTCCTTTGGCACTTTATTACCTATCAGTAAGTACCGCCATCCGTTCATCGTAGTCTCTTATTGTACCTGATCTCATTCCTATATGCATAGGCACTCACTCGTCATTTTCACGCCAAACCTGTGCAAAAAGCTTGACTGGTGGCGGAGTTTCACCCAGTAAGCGCTGAGTCAAAAGGTACAGAGGAACCAAGAGAAATCTGTTTTACAACATGGGTGATTTCACAGTGATTAAATCATATGAAAGTGATGGCTGAAATCTCACTCCTGCTTTCTACTGGGTCTGCAACCAACCAACCTTGCTGACTCCCACTTGAGTGGACCACTCCTCGCTCAACCCAACAGATTCTGAATGGACTTTGTTGTGACTTGGTCCTGCTTTCTGCTCCATTGCCCCATTCATCCAGGGTGTATAGTCTATGCACACAACGATGAAGTGGGAGGCTGACTTAGAAAACAATTCTGCCCTTCTTTTCCTCTATGCTGTCCCACTCCATTGCTCCCTGCCAGATTGGCCTTTTGATACACAGTGTGTTTTATACTCCTGCCCTTCTCTCTCTCACAAGTCCCACAAGGGGTCCCTCAGGAATCTGTTCTCCAATGTTCCAACAATATCTTGAACCTCTTGGATATACACAGTAAAGGCTTTTGGCCCACCACATCACCAATATGCAGCCAATATTCAACTTCACCCAAGGGACCTACTTCTGACTATTCCACTAAAGACATTACTATTCTAGTCATGCTTGAGAACATTCAATCATCACATCGAATTAAGATATTAAGATCCAAAATCCAACAAAGCTGAGTTTCCACATATTTGATCCCATTCCTTTCCACCCCATTACAAAATGGTTGGGCTCCTTGAATATATTAGAAGGTAAACCAGCCATTACCTCCCGTACCTCCCTCGCCTTCCTTAACCAATGAGGCTCCCTTGCCTCACCCAGACCCCTCCCCTCTCTTCTTAAAAGAGCCCCCCACCCACTCCTGTTTTCTTTTGTCTCCTTACCTGTGAGACTTACCTCTTTTCTCCTCCTTGGCGTAGCTGAGGGGGGCATTGTTTTTCTTCCTCGGCGCTGGTCGCGGGGACTCCGGTTCCATCTTCCCTTCGCTTGGCATCCGGTGTGTTGGAGGCGTGCGAAGCTGCATCTCACTGGTTTCCTGCTGAGTCGTCTGACACGGTCAGACGGCTCTGCTGTGACTGGGGCTGAGCTTCCGAGTTGGAAGTGTCGCGGAGCCCTTTGGTCGCCCGGCAGCATCTTTCCTGCGTTTTCTGGGGTAAGGCGGGAGTTTGGACCCGCGTTTTTTAAATATTTTCATTGTTTCTCCTGATTGGGGGGCCTTTTGGATATCATGCTCTGATTGGTGATTGGTATAGCCATTTTGGCCTTTTTAAACCCAGGTTTGTGGTTTTTGGTCATTTGGTTGGTTTCATCATGTCGAAGAAGGGTGCTAAACGCAGGAGAGTGATTTCTTCCTCTTCCTCTTCCAAGGATGAGGGGGTTCCGGTGCCATTGCAGTCTGACAGGGTGGGCAGGACTGAAGTGGCTGGTTCTGCTCCTCTTATGTCTCGTGAGGAAGTTCAGAACATGATTGAAGTGGCAGTTTCCAGAGCTCTCCAGGTGGGAGCTGTTCATGCAGGTCGTCCCTCGGTTGCCCGCACCTCCGTGGACGCTGCTGGTTCTTCTTCTTCTGACGGAGATGGTCCTTCTACGTCTTCTGGAGGCAAATATGTGTCTCATGAGGATATGTGGAATATTCTGGCTCATGTCCGGGACAATTTGGGTTTTCCTGATTTTCAACCAGGGGAGGATTCTTCCCTGTTTCCTCAATATGTGACTCCTTCTCGGTTTGCTATGCCTTTCCTGGGGCCTGTTAACCCCTTCTGTGCCGGGGACATAATGGTGACATCCACCAGCACAGTGCTCATGTGCCGAGGACGTAACCATTACGTCCTTGGCACTGAGCTCAGCGGGGGCGCTAGCGCTCCCTCTGTGGGCTTTCCTCCCACCGCCCCAAGAAAGGGGTGGAAGGGGAAGCCCTTCCCCTTCCACCCCCGACTCCTCTGACCCCCTCAGTGACGTCTGATGGCGTCAGCGCACATTTGCACGCTGACCTCATCAGAGGCCACTGCCCTGAGCTTCCAGCGCGATCGGAAGAGAAATGCAGAGCATTTCTCTTCCGATCATTTGATGGGGCCCTGAGAGGCTTCAAAGGGATGGAAAGGAATTTCCTTCCCTTTGAAGTCTCTCAGAGCATTTCAAAAGCCGGATCATAAAGCGATCCGGCTTTTGAAATGCCCTTATAAAAATGAAACTGGCACAAGGGGAGCGACCCCTTGGGCAAGGGTCGCTCCCCAGGGGGCAATATTTTGCAAGGCCTTTTCTGTCCCCCCCCCCCGGGGGCAGATCGGCCTATTGTTGTTAGGCCAATCTGCCCCAATGGGGGGTCACAATCCACTAGGAGCCAGGGATCATTTTTTTGTTTTGTTTTTTTTTCCATTTTTTTTTGTTTTGTTGGAGTTGGGGAGCGACCCCTTAGGCAAGGGTCGCTCCCTAGGGGGCAAATTATATGTAGGCCATTCCTCCCCCCCTTGGGGGCAGATCAGCCTATTTTTATGAGGCCAGTCTGCCCCCAAGGGGGACAGAAACCACTAGACACCAGGGAATTTTTTTTACGGCAAATTCACTGGAAGGGGAGCGACCCCTTAGGCAAGGGTCACTCCCAAGGGGGCAAATTAATTTTAGGCCATTTCTGCCCCCAATGGGGGCAGATCGGCCTATTGTTATTAGGCCGATCTGCTCCCAGGGGGAGGCAGAAACCTCTTGGCACCAAGGATAAAAAAAATGTGTTTGATTTTTTAGAGGTGGGAGGCAACCAATTGGGCAAGGGTTGCTCCCCTGGGGGGCAAATTGTATTTAGACCATTTCTGCCCCCCTCCCCAAATAAATGGGGCCAAAGTTGTTCAGCCCACCAGTGGGCAGATGGGGCAATTACCCCTGATCCACACCCCAGGGGGGGGACAAAAAGTCTACTAGATGCCAGGGAATTTAAAAAAAACAGAAAATATTGGGGTGGTGACTACCAACCAGTATGGGCCTGGTTATGCCCCCACCCCAACTGAAGGGGGTAACAGTCTTTCAGCTCTCCCCTACACTCTAAAACATCTTATCCCACAGCAAGCAAGAAGACATTTGATTATTTTGGGTTTTGGTTTTACATTTGGGCCATGAGAGCTTGGCTTACTCTCAAAATCGTCCCACTTGGAACGGGGAGGGCTGCACTTTATGGACTTTGGGACGCTGCCATGTGGAAAAATCCACAAGACCTAGAATAAACATCTGGGTGATTCCATGGTGGTGTGTTTCACATTCACCCGCACCATTTTTGTACCCACAATGCCCTGCAAACCTCCAACTTTGCTGGAAATCACACATTTTTCCCACGTTTTTGAGATGGAACCTTCCGGAATCTGCAGGAATCCACAAAATCACTACCACCCAGCATTGTCTCATCTATACCGATAAAAATTCTGCTGCACTTGTCAGCCTAAAAATTAGTTTTTTGCAAACTGCCCTTTTGGACCCCATTTGGTTCCCTCTCAATATCGACATGTTTTTGGCTCTTCCCTTTCACAAGCACTTGGCCCACCTACACAAATGAGGTTTAATTTTTACCGAGAGACTGAGGGGAACATTGGGTGGTGTGAAATTTGTCCTAGGTCAGTGAACCCACACAGAAATGTGGGAAAAATGTGATTTTTAGCTAAATTTTAGATTTGCTGAGGATTCTGGGTAACAAAGCATTGGGGGATCCATGCAAGTCATACCTCACTGGACTCCCTCGGGTGTCTAGTTTTCAGAAATGTCTGGGTTTGGTACGTTTCCCTAAAAGGCTGCTGAGCCCAGGACCAAAATGCAGGTGCCCCCGCAAAAAAAAGTAGTTGTGTATTTGATCATTTTGATGTGTTCAGATAGTGTTTTGGGGCATTTCCTTTCGGGGGCAGTAGGCCTACCCACAAAAGTGAGGTACCATTTTTATCGGGAGACTTGGGGGAACTCTGGGTGGCTCCTCTCTGATTTCAGAACTTTCTCTCACCAAAATGAAAGGAAAAAGTATTTTGGGGGCCAAATTTTGAGGTTTGCAAACGATTCTGGGTAACAGAACTGGTCAGAGCCCCACAAATCACCCTATCTTGGATTCCCCTAGGTGTCTAGTTTTCAAAACCGGCTGAGCTAGAGGCCAAAATCTACAGCTAGCCACTTTGCAAAAAACAGCTCTGTTTTCTTTGTGAAACTGTGATGTGTCCACGTTGTGTTTTGGGGCAGTTCCTGTCGTGGGTGCTAGGCCTACCCACGCAAGTGAGGTACCATTATTATCGGGAGACTTGGGGGTACACAGAGTAGCAAAACAAGTGTTATTGCCCCTTGTCTTTCTCAACATTTTTTCCTTCCGAATGTAAGACAGTGTGTAAAAAAGACATCTATTTGAGAAATGCCCTGTAATTCACATGCTAGTATGGGCAGCCCTGAATTCAGAGATGTGCAAATAACCACTGCTTCTCAACACCTTTTCTTGTGGCCATTTTGTAAATATAAAGGTTTTCTTGATACCTATTTTTCACTTTTTATATTTCAGCAAATTAATTGCTGTATACCCGGTATAGAATGAAAACCCATTGCAAGGTGCAGCTCATTTATTGGCTCTGGGTACCTAGGGTTCTTAACCGCTTAGGTGCGGGCGTCGGCCACTGGCCGACGCCCACACACCCTCCCTGGTGCGGGTCACGACCAGTGGCCGACACCAGGAAGGGCATTAATAAATCCTCGGGTGCATCGCACCCGAGGATTTATTTTTTATTTTTTTCCCCCCCCCGGGAGACACGGAAGCTACCGTGTCTCCCCCCGCCCCCCACCCGCCCCTTTGTGACGTCAGCACGCCGCGAGGCGCGCTGACGTTGCAAAGGTGTTTTCCCCATGAAAGCAGGAAGCAGCCTTGCGGCCGCTTCCTGCTTTCATGGGGAAAACGGCCTTTTTCACGTTCGGGAAGGCCTCGTAAGAAAGGGGAGAGTCTCCCCTTTCTTACGAGGCCTTCCTGAAAGTGTTTCCTGGCCCCCGATCGCAGCACAGCTGCGATCGGGGGCCAGGAAACACTTTCAGGAAGGCCTCGTAAGAAAGGGGAGACACTCCCCTTTCTTACGAGGCCTTCCTGAAAGTGTTTCCTGGCCCCCGGTCGCAGCTGTGCTGCGATCGGGGGCTAGGAAACACTTTCAGGTTTCCTGGCTCCCCCGATCGCAGCACAGCTGCGATCGGGGGGGTCAGGAAACATTTTGAAAAGGCCTCGTAAGAAAGGGGAGACTCTCCCCTTTCTTACGAGGCCTTCTGAAACTGTTTCTGGCCCCCGATCGCAGCTGTGCTGCAATCGGGGGCCAGAAACAGTTTCAGAAGGCCTCGTAAGAAAGGGGAGAGTCTCCCCTTTCTTATGAGGCCTTCTGAAACGGTTTCCTGGCCCCCGATCGCAGCACAGCTGCGATCGGGGGCCAGGAAACCCCACTAGACACCAGGGATTTCACTTTTGGGGGGCAGCCCCCCCCCCCCGGAAAACGGGCCGCCCCCCCCCCCCGGATAATTTTCCGAAAAAAATAAAAAGGTAGGTGCCCCCTGGGGAGGGGGGGGGCGCGATCGCGCCCCCCCCCCCCAGGGGATTTAAAAAAAAATAATAATAATAAATCAAATAAAAAAAAAAATGAAATGACAGGGGGTCGCCCGTGGCAATTTTTTTTTTAGATGTTGTAGGGTTTCCCTGGGGGCCATTTTGGCCCCCAAGGAAACCATACAACAACTAAAAAAAAATATATGTATATATCTATATATATATATCTATGTAGATAGATATATCTAGGTACATGGATATATCTATAGATATATCTATGTAGATATATATTTATATATATATATATATTGGTAGATCTGTATCAAAGAGATTTATAAAGCGCGCTACTCACCTGTGAGGGTCTCAAGGCGCTGGGGGGGGACGGGGGGGAGGGAAAGGGGCTAGGAGGTTCACTGTTCAAAAAGCCAGGTTTTGAGGCCCTTCCTGAAAAGAAGTAGGTTTTGGGTCTTGCGAATGTGGGTTGTGAGTGCGTTCCATGTTTTGGGTGCAATGTAGGAGAAGGATCTGCCCCCGGTGGTGGTGTGTTTGATGCGGGGGTCAGAGGCGAGAGAGAGGTCAGCTGAACGGACGTTTCGTGTGGGGGTGTGGAAGGTGACTCTCGTTGAGGTAGGCAGGGCCTGTGTTGTGGAGTGATTTGTGTGTGAGGATGAGGATCTTGAAGGTGATCCTTTTGTCAATGGGGAGCCAGTGGAGGGATTTGAGGTGTGGAGAGATGTGTTCGTGTCGGTGGAGGTCGAGGATGAGTCGTGCTGCTGAGTTCTGGATGCGTGTAGTTTGCACTTGAGTTTTAGAGTGGTGCCGGCGTAGAGGGCGTTTCTGTAATCAAGCCTGCTGCTGATGAGTGCGTGAGTGACAGTTTTTCTGGTCTCTGTGGGGATCCATTTGAATGTTTTTCAGTATACGGAGTTTGTTGAAGCATGAGGAGGTAAGAGCGTTGATTTGTTGGGTCATAGAGAGGGAGGAGTCTAGGATGATGCTGAGGTTGCGTGCGTAGTTGGCGGGGGTGGGTGCAGGGCCTTGCGTGGTGGGCCACCATGGGGGGTCCCAGGTTTTTTTGGTGAGGGCCAAAGAGGATTATTTCGGTTTTGCTTGAGTTGAGTTTCAGGTGGTTGGCTGTCATATATACATCACTTTTGTCAATATGTGTGTGGTTTCCCTGGGGGGAAAAGGGTCCGACTTGTCTAGTGGCAGTTTTAGTGCCATAAAGAAGCGCAGAAGGTTTATATGCCTACTGCAAAGAGCACATCTGTATTTTATGTAAATAGCTGAGTACATTAGTAAAGTCTATGGAGAGATGAAGGGCACTTTTGCTGGGTGGTAATGAGGGAATCCGAGGAGGAGGGAGTGGGAGCAC
The DNA here is from genome assembly GCF_031143425.1 of Pleurodeles waltl. Lineage (NCBI taxonomy): Eukaryota > Metazoa > Chordata > Amphibia > Caudata > Salamandridae > Pleurodeles > Pleurodeles waltl. The sequence continues at coordinate 933,514,852 of NC_090440.1, read as the reverse complement.
CAATAATGATTGTTGGACTGGGCGCAGGAGGTGCTAAAGACTGTGACGAATGGTATGTGACAAGGTGTTTTTTGAGTGTCTTGAAAGTACGTGCTGATTGAGGGAAGAAGCGCAGGTAAGGTGGCCTCTACTGTTGCACGTATCTCACACACACCATCGATTTTGTGACTGTCTACGTAGGCTAGTGTTTTAGAGCAACAGTTTAGCCAATAGCAGAGATGGCATCTTGATGGATGACTGCTGCCTGCACTCGGGTTATAGAGGACCGCTCTGACATAGGATCAGAGACTGAGACATCAGATACTGAGACAGCATCTGAGGGATAGGACAATGGCGCAGACTCTGGGAGTGATTTTTCAGTCAGAGGAGTCCCATTCGAAAACTCCTCTTCCAGTACATTATGAGGGAGGTGATGAGGACAGTCCTGCTGTCCCTTCGCAAGCTGTTCGTGCAACTGGGTAATAGTGGGTTAGGCCAACCCAGAGAGCAGGTGAATGCGGCGGCAAGCAGAGAGAGAGTGCTCTCTTGGGAGCTCACCAATTTAGTTCAGCCCCAAATTCCACCACCCAAATCATATTGTGGAGACATCAAAATTGTCTATGGCAAAACAAACTGGTTTTGTAAGGCAGGCACCTGTGTTTTTGGTCCTGGATTTGGCGGCCATATAGAGAAACACACTAAACCCAAACATTTCTGGAAACTAGACATTCGGGGGAGTCCACAGAGGTGTGACTTGTGTGGATTCCCCAAAGTTTTCTTACCCAGAATACCCTGCAAAGCTGAAATGTTGAGAAAAAACTCTATTTTTCTCGCATTTCTGTCACACAAACTACAGGAATATGCTGGGATCCACAACATTCCTACCACCCAGTGACTCCTCACCTGTCCTGATAAAAACACTACCCCACTTGAGTGCCTACACCTAGTGCCTGTGTCAGGAATGGATCACCCCAGGGTCAACAGCTGCCTCACGTAAGGACCAACATTGACCGTTGTGTGATCTATTCCTGTCGCAGGCACCAGGCCTAACCACACAAGTGAGGTATCATATTTATCGGGAGACTTGGGGGAACGCTGGGTGGAAGGAAATTTGTGGCTCCCCTCAGATTCCAGAACTTTCTGTCACCGAAATGTGTGGAAAACGTGGTATTTTAGCCACATTTTGAGGTTTGCAAAGGATTCTGGGTAACAGAACCTGGTCCGAGCCCCACAAGTCACCTCATCTTGGATTCCCCTGGGTTTCTAGTTTACAAAAATGTGCTGGTTTGCTAGGTTTCCCCAGGTGCCGGCTGAGCTAGAGGCCAAAATCCACAGGTAGGCACTGTTTTCTATGAAAAAATGTGATGTGTCCACGTTCTGTTTTGGGGCATTTCCTGTCGCGGGCGCTAGGCCTACCCACACAAGTGAGGTATCATTTTTATCGGGAGACTTAGGGGAACGCCGGGTGGAAGGAAATTTGTGGCTCCTCTCAGATTCCAGAACTTTCTGTCACCGAAATGTGAGGAAAACTTGTTTTTTTAGCCACTTTTTAAGGTTTGCAAAGGATTGTGGGTAACAGAACCTGGTCCGAGCCCCGCGAGTCACCCCTCCTTGTATTGCCCTAGGTCTCTAGTTTTCAGAAATGCACAGGTTTGGTAGGTTTCCCTAGGTGCCGGCTGAGCTAGAGGCCAAAATCTACAGGTAGGCACTTCTCAAAAAACACCTCTGTTTTCTTCCAAAAATTTTGATGTGTCCACGTTGCGCTTTGGGGCGTTTCCTGTCGCGGGCGCTAGGCCTACCCACACAAGTGAGGTATAATTTTTATCAGGAGACTTGGGGGAACGCCGGGTGGAAGGAAATTTGTGGCTCCTCTCAGATTCCAGAACTTTCTGTCACCGAAATCTGAGGAAAACTTGTTTTTTTAGCCACTTTTTGAGGTTTGCAAAGGATTCTGGGTAACAGAACCTGGTCCGAGCCCCGCGAGTCACCCCTCCTTGGATTGCCCTAGGTCTCTAGTTTTCAGAAATGCACAGGTTTGGTAGGTTTCCCTAGGTGCCGGCTGAGCTACAGGCCAAAATCTACAGGTAGGCACTTCTCAAAAAACACCTCTGTTTTCTTCCAAAAATTTTGATGTGTCCACGTTGCGCTTTGGGGCGTTTCCTGTCGCGGGCGCTAGGCCTACCCACACAAGTGAGGTATCATTTTTATCGGGAGACTTGGGGGAACGCCGGGTGGAAGGAAATTTGTGGCTCCTCTCAGATTCCAGAACTTTCTGTCACCGAAATGTGAGGAAAACTTGTTTTTTTAGCCACTTTTTGAGGTTTGCAAAGGATTCTGGGTAACAGAACCTGGTCCGAGCCCCGCGAGTCACCCCTCCTTGGATTGCCCTAGGTCTCTAGTTTTCAGAAATGCACAGGTTTGGTAGGTTTCCCTAGGTGCCGGCTGAGCTACAGGCCAAAATCTACAGGTAGGCACTTCTAAAAAAACACCTCTGTTTTCTTCCAAAAATTTTGATGTGTCCACGTTGCGCTTTGGGGCGTTTCCTGTCGCGGGCGCTAGGCCTACCCACACAAGTGAGGTATCATTTTTATCAGGAGACTTGGGGGAACGCCGGGTGGAAGGAAATTTGTGGCTCCTCTCAGATTCCAGAACTTTCTGTCACCGAAATCTGAGGAAAACTTGTTTTTTTAGCCACTTTTTGAGGTTTGCAAAGGATTCTGGGTAACAGAACCTGGTCCGAGCCCCGCGAGTCACCCCTCCTTGGATTGCCCTAGGTCTCTAGTTTTCAGAAATGCACAGGTTTGGTAGGTTTCCCTAGGTGCCGGCTGAGCTAGAGGCCAAAATCTACAGGTAGGCACTTCTCAAAAAACACCTCTGTTTTCTTCCAAAAATTTTGATGTGTCCACGTTGCGCTTTGGGGCGTTTCCTGTCGCGGGCGCTAGGCCTACCCACACAAGTGAGGTATCATTTTTATCGGGAGACTTGGGGGAACGCCGGGTGGAAGGAAATTTGTGGCTCCTCTCAGATTCCAGAACTTTCTGTCACCGAAATGTGAGGAAAACTTGTTTTTTTAGCCACTTTTTGAGGTTTGCAAAGGATTCTGGGTAACAGAACCTGGTCCGAGCCCCGCGAGTCACCCCTCCTTGGATTGCCCTAGGTCTCTAGTTTTCAGAAATGCACAGGTTTGGTAGGTTTCCCTAGGTGCCGGCTGAGCTAGAGGCCAAAATCTACAGGTAGGCACTTCTCAAAAAACACCTCTGTTTTCTTCCAAAAATTTTGATGTGTCCACGTTGCGCTTTGGGGCGTTTCCTGTCGCGGGCGCTAGGCCTACCCACACAAGTGAGGTATCATTTTTATCGGGAGACTTGGGGGAACACCGGGTGGAAGGAAATTTGTGGCTCCTCTCAGATTCCAGAACTTTCTGTCACCGAAATGTGAGGAAAACTTGTTTTTTTTAGCCACTTTTTGAGGTTTGCAAAGGATTCTGGGTAACAGAACCTGGTCCGAGCCCCGCAAGTCACCCCTCCTTGGATTCCCCTAGGTCTCTAGTTTTCAGAAATGCACAGGTTTGGTAGGTTTCCCTATGTGCCGGCTGAGCTAGAGGCCAAAATCTACAGGTAGGCACTTTGGAAAAAACAGCTGTGTTTTCTATAAAAAAAATAGGATGTGTCCATGTTGTGTTTTGGGGCATTTCCTGTCGCGGGCACTAGGCCTACCCACACAAGTGAGGTATCATTTTTATCGGGAGACTTGGGGGAACACAGAATAGCAAAACAAGTGTTATTGCCCCTTATCTTTCTCTACATTTTTTCCTTCCAAATATAAGAGAGTGTGTAAAAAAGACGTCTATTTGAGAAATGCCCTGCAATTCACATGCTAGTATGGGCACCTCGGAATTCAGCGATGTGCAAATAACCACTGCTCCTCAAAACCTTATCTTGATCCCATTTTGGAAATGCAAAGGTTTTCTTGATACCTCTTTTTCACTCTTCATATTTCAGCAAATGAATTGCTGTATACCCAGTATAGAATGAAAACCAACTGCAGGGTGCAGCTTATTTATTGGCTCTGGGTACCTAGGGTTCTTGATGAACCTACAAGCCCTTTATATCCCCGCAACCAGAAGAGTCCAGCAGACAAAACAGTATATTGCTTTCAGAAATCTGACATCGCAGGAAAAAGTTACAGAGTAAAACATAAAGAAAAATGGCTGTTGTTTTCAGCTCAATTTCAATATTTTTTTATTTCAGCTGTTATTTTCTGTAGGAAAACCTTGTAGGATCTACACAAATGACCCCTTGCTGAATTCAGAATTTTGTCTAGTTTTCAGAAATGTTTAGCATTCCGGGATCCAGCATTGGTTTCACACCCATTCCTGTCACTAACTGGAAGGAGGCTGAAAGCACCAAATATAGTAGAAATGGGGTATGTCCCAGTAAAATGCCAAATTTGTGTTGAAAAATTCGGTTTTCTGATTCAAGTCTGCCCGTTCCTGAAAGGTGGGAAGATAGTGATTTCAGCACCAGAAACCCTTGGTTGATGGCATTTTCAGGGGAAAAACCACAAGCCTTCTTCGGCAGCCCTTTTTTCCCATTTTTTTGGAAAAAACAAAATTTTCACTGTATTTTGGCTATTTTCTTGGTCTCCTCCAGGGTAAACCACAAACTCTGGGTACCATTAGAATCCCTAGGATGTTGGAAAAAAAGGACGCAAATTTGGCGTGGTTAGCTTATGTGGACAAAAAGTTATGAAGCCCTAAGCGCGAACTACCCCAAATAGCCAAAAAAGGGCTCAGCACTGGGGGGGAAAAGGCCCAGCAGCTAAGGGGTTAATGAACCTACAATCCCTATATATGCCCGCAACCAGAACAGTCCAGCTGACGTAACGGTATATTGCTTTCAAACATCTGACATCGCAGGAAAAAGTTACAGAGTAAAACGTGGAGCAAAATGGCAGTTTTTTTCACCTCAATTTCAATATTCCTTTATTTCAGCTGTTATTTTCTGTAGGAAACACTTGTAGGATCTACACAAATAACCCCTTGCTGAATTCAGAATCTTGTCTACTTTTAATAAATGTTTAGCTTTCTGGGATCCAGCATTGGTTTCTCACCCATTTCGGTCACTAACTGGAAGGAGGCTGAAAGCACAAAAAATTGTAAAAATTGGGTATGTCCCAGTAAAATGTAAACATTGTGTTGAAAAATTGGGTTTTCTAATTCATGTCTGCCTGTTCCTGAAAGCTAGAAAGATGGTGATTTTAGCACCGCAAACCCTTTATTGATGCCATGTTTAGGGAAAAAAACACGAGCCTTCTTCTGCAGCCCTTTTTTCCCATTTTTAAAAAAAAAAAAAAACGTTTGCTGTATTTTGGCTAGTTTCTTAGTTCTAGTTATTTGTGGGTTCCCTCCTTCAGGGGAACCCACATAGTCTGGGTACCTCTAGAATCCCTAGGATGTTGGAAAAAAAATTGGCGTGGGTAGATTATGTGAACAAAAAGTTATGAGGGCCTAAGCGCGAACTGCCCCAAATAGCCAAAAAAAAGGCTCGGCACAGGAGGGGAAAAGGCCTGGCAGCGAAGGGGTTAAGGACATGGTTTTCAGGAAATGGAAGGAGGTGGACAAAGCCCAGGTTCCCAGTTTTCTGCAGAAGTTATATTTGCTGGAAGGGGAGGATGTTCTGCCTTCTTCTCTGCGTTTGGATTCCATGCTGACTACCTTGATTAGTAAAACGGCTGTCAATCCTGAAGACTGTGCTCTTTCTGATGCCACCGATCGGAAGGTGGACTCTGGTTTCTGCTGGGAATTTGACTCTTTGGGCTGGTATTTTTTTTAATTATTCTGCACAGTCCTTGGTTCAGGACTTTGACAAACTTGCGGTGGCTGTGCAGGAGGGGTTGGAATGTTCTGAATTACTGTCCATGATGGAACAGCAGGCCCAGTTATTAGCTGATTTTTCCTCGGATATTATCCGGTCTTTGGCTCTGGTTTCTGGGGCTGCGATTGGGGCACGCAGATCTCTTTGGTTGCGTCAGTGGAAGGCTGATCCTAGGGAGAAAGCGGCTCTTCTTCGGCTACCCTTTGAGGGTCAGGCTCTATTTGGGGATCAATTACATGCAATGATCGCTAAGGCCTTTAAGGACCGCAAGCATGCTTTGCCTTATAAAGGTGGTTCCGCGTCTGGCAAAGGGTGGAAGTCGCACTCCAAGTCCTCTCCAAAGTTTGTTCCTCGGTCCTCGTCTTCCAGGAAGCGTTGGTTTCAGCCTAGGTTTTCTCCTAAGAGGTCTGTTCCTTCGGCGAAAGGGGCAGCTAAGAAGGGTTCCTGCATTCAAGGTGTGGGGGAATGGCCAGTGGGAGGAAGGCTGAGACATTTTCTGTCTGTCTGGAAAGAGGATGTCACAGATCAGTGGGTCCTGAACATTGTCAAAAATGGATACACCATAGAATTCGATCTTGTTTCTCCAGACACTGGGATTCGTCCAACTCCTTTACCTGTTGAGAGAGGCAGGCGGGAGGTGTTGGTGGAGGGAGTCCGGCCCTTGCTGTCAAAAGGGGCCATTTGCAGGGTGCCCTTGGAGGAATGGGGAAAGGGAGCTCATTCTGTTCTATTTCTTGTTCCAAAACTGACAGGGGCTTTCTGTTTTGAATCTGAAATTAGTGAACTCTTGGATCAAGACTGTGCACTTCCAAATGTTGTCCATTCAGGATATTCTTCCTCTCATTTTGCCAGGGGATTTTTTGGGATCTTTGGATCTTCAGGATGCTTACCTCCACGTGCCTTTCGCAGTGTCGTCTGAAAGGTTTCTGCGCTTTGCAATAAGTACCAACCATTTTCAGTTTTCTGTTCTTCCCTTTGGCCTAAAGTCAGCTCCCATGGTCTTCACGAAAGTACTGGATCCTCTTGTGGTGCTACTGCATGGGGAAGGGGTGTTTGTACATCCTTATCTGGACGATCTGTTGATTCAGGTTCCAGATGAAGCTCTCATGAGGTTTCATGTGAGAAAGGTCTTGGGGGTCCTCCAGGGTAACGGTTTCTTGATCAATTGGGGGAAATCAGATTTGGTGCCTTCCCAGGACCTGGTATTTATCGGGGCTCGATTACTGACTCTAGGGGGGTTGGTGACGGTGCCAGACATGAGATGGGTGGGTCTTCAGGATCAGGTGACAGCTGTGCTATCTCAAGTCGTTCCCAGAGCTCTCCAGTGGTTGCGACCGCAAGGTCACTTGGCTTCAGTGATCTTCCTGGTTCCTTGGGCAAGGTTTCATCTTCATTGTCTGGTGAATTGGTTCCTATCCCAATGGTCTCTAGATCCTTGCTCTCTACGAACTCGCATTCCTGTGTCGGCTTGCATTCGCAGGGAGTTGGGTTGGTGGATGGTGCCAGCACCTCTTCAGATTGGGGTGCCTTTGTCTCCGCTGCTGCCTGTAGTATTAACGACGTATGCCAGTCTCTCAGGATGGGGGCTTGGCTGGGGTCGGGACAGGTTCAGGGGTTTTGGTCCCTGAGAGAATCGGAGAGGTCCTCGAATTGGCGGGAGTTGACTGCGATCCTGCTGGCTCTGGTGCATTTTCAGACGCTCTTCCAAGGGAGGGCGGTGTTGGTGCAGACGGACAACTTGGTGGCCAAGTCCTACATCAACAGACAGGGGGGACCAGATCCTGTTCTCCAAATCTAGTTGCTCGGGTGATTTGTTTGTGTACCCAGCATTCGGTTCTGTCTCTTCGGGCCTCATACATTCAGGGGTCGGACAATGTTCTGCCAGATCGGTTGAGCAGGGTCATGCCTTCCTCCCGGGTGTTCTCCCTTCGGGTGTCTCCCTTCCGTTGTCTGGTTCAGAGATGGGGTCGTCCGGTTATGGACTTGTTTGCCTCTCTGGACAATGGGAAGGTGGAGATGTTCTGCTCCCAGTATCGATGCCCTCAGGCATGGGCTGTGGACGGTCTGACGTGTCAGTGGCCACAGGGTCTTCTTTATGAGTTCCCTCCTTTCCAGTTGATCCGATCCTTTCTTGTCAGGGTGCGGCAAGTAGGGGCTCAGGTGATTTTGATCGCTCCCCGGTGGCCTCGTGCGAATTGGCTTCCTCTGCTTCAGCGGTTGGCTTTCGGGTCGGAGTGGGTGCTTCCTCTCCATCCCTCTCCGCTGGTGTTTCCTTGTCTCTCCAGGGGATCATTGCTGAGACTGCACTTGATGGCTTGGATGTTGAACGGCGGGGTTTGATGGGGCTAGGGGTTCCTGGTCCTTTGGCTGTGACTTTGCAGCCTGCTAGGCGTCAGTCCACGTTGCGTTCCTATGGGCGTCAGTGGAAGGTTTTTTCCTCCTGGTGTTTGCGACAGCATATTGACCCTACGGTTGCTTCTCTGTTTGTGATCATGCAGTTTTTGCAGGATGGGGCACGTTTGGGGTTGTCTGTGGTAACGCTGCGTGTTCAATGGGTGGCAATCCAAGCTTTTTGTAGTTCTTGGCGTAATCTGGCGGATGAGGGTCATTTTAATGCCCACATTTTTTCAAGGTCTGGTGAATTTCTTTTCCAGACCGGTGCGTTCTTTCCCTGGTTGTAATCTTCCGTTGGTGTTGGAAGTGTTGATGGACCCTCCTTTCGAGCCTTTGGTGACTATTACTTCGGCCAGGCGTTTGGGGGAATTGGGTGCTTTGTCATGCTCTTTTCTTTTTTGCAAGGTCTTACCAGATCGGGTTGTGCTGGTTCCTGTTCCCTCTTTTCTGCCTAAAGTTAATTCAGCTTTTCATGGTCGTCAAGAGGTGATTCTTCCTGCTTTTTGTCCTGACCCTTCCTCTGTGGAGGAGGTCCGATTACATGCTTTGGATGTGCCTTGCTGTGTTATTTACAGGCGGTTACTGAATTCCGTAAGGGGGATTCTTTGTTTGTGATATTTTGGTCCGGCTAGGAAAGGGGAAAAGCCTTCTGCTGCTTCCCTGAGTCACTGGATCCGGTCAATGGTTTTGTTGGCCTATGATTTGAGAGGGGTGGTGCCTCCTGCTGGGATTCAAGGGCGTTCTACGTGGGGTATGGCTACTACTGTGGCTGAGTTGCAGGGCACTTCAGTGGTGTAGATTTGTAGAGCCGCTACTTGAGCGCCTCCGTCCACTTTTGTGAAACACTACTGTATTGCTGAATTGGGGTGTTTGGGGGTGGTTTTGTGGCACAGGGTTTTGTCCTCTATGAAGCAATAGGGGTTTTCTCTCTGTATGACCTGGTTGTGATTAAATATGTTTTTTTCTGCATTGAAACTCAGTTGTCTGACTCCTGTTTTTCTTGCTATGTCTCATCGGTTAAGGAAGGCGAGGGAGGGACAGGAGGTAATGCGTCCATTACTTACCGTTAATGGCATTACTCCCAGTCCTACTCCCTCGCCTTCCTTCAAGTTCCCTCCCTCCCGGTACAGGACAGTTGAGTTTTTTGTTGGCTTGTTTCTGCACAGGACTGGGTGGGGGGCGGGGCTCTTTTAAGAAGAGAGGGGAGGGGTCTGGGTGAGGCAAGGGAGCCTCATTGGTTAAGGAAGGTGAGGGAGGAGTACTAGGAGTAATGCCATTAACGGTAAGTAATGGATGCATTACATGAATTGACAAATCTTTTGGCGAAAAACACCAACCACCCGCTCAGGTTTATCTGTGGTAAAAAAAAAAACATTTTTTCTGGAACTAGACCTCAAGGTAATAGGGCCATTGGAATTATGAGGCACGGGAGGGCTAAATTATGTGGCGGTGTTGACTCTATTATTCATAAAGAAAAGACAATTCCTGCAATGTAATGTGGCACATTTTAGAATAGTATTACTCCATTATTTTGCAGTTTTTGCGCTTGTTAATGCCTGGGCATAGGTTGCCCCTTATTAGTACAAGTCTAACATCCAAATGAGCAATAAGCAACAGAAAGGGGAACAGTCATCCTTTGCAGAGGACCTTCCACTGCACAACAGCACGTGTTGCTCTGACGCTTGAACTGCTTCGAACTAGAAACAAAATCTTTTTTTGTTAAAATCTGCAGATTATGCGGAAGATGATGCATTATCCGGTAGATGCTGCAGACCCATAGTTATGTGAAAAACGCAGCGGTCACAAAATTGCAGAATTTCCAGTGGCCCTGGTAAATATATCAATCCCTTATTCTCTTCGGCTGGATTATGAAAATGTCATTGTTTTAGAAATTTCCGAGATCCACCTTGCACCACTGAACTCCATCATGCTACCTCTTGTGTTGTCCTGCAAGAAATCAATATGACCCCGTAACCCCTGACTTGATCCCTCTGCAGTGGCTATCAAAAGAAAACGCATTAACAATCTAGCTGGCTGAGAAACCGAGGCGGTGAGGAGAATTGTGTCTTCTAAGACGTTCTGGTCCCTTGAGACCTCTGTCTTCAACATACAGTGAACACTGTCATACTCTGGCTGCGTACCTAGAGCGTGAAACTCAATACCTCCACCCTCTTCCTTCTGCTCCCCCTTTCTTTTTTTCAAAATGAGATAAAACTTCTGGTTTCTAATCAGTACTCTCCCTCTCCTTCACCTCTCACTTTGTTTCCTAAAATATTCCTTTGGGTAGGTCCTTCAGAAGTGTTTTAGCTCTACTTCCCACCCCAGAGGAAGGATGTGTAAGCTCTTGAGACTTGATTGAGTGGTGTTTGGTTTGCTCCTCTGAATGTCCATGGTTCTGAAATCCATGATTTCATGGATGGTCTAGTTAGGGGTTTCTAAGCAAAAAATAAGCATAGCTATTTTCTCAACTACTCAATATTCGACAGATTGCATACTTTTAGATCTCTCATATGGTTTATATGGCTTTTAACCAGTTACCGCTGGCTCTGAGCGCTTGGAAACTATGCACATATGTTTAGGAGGACAGTTTTGTACTTTCTGTCCATCTTTGCACCGGTGTAGTTATGCTTGTTGAACCTTTGCTTCCCTCATTCCCTACTATTGTTATGTTTGTATGTTCCTTTTGCTGTCTCGGTTTTTTAATAAAGTGCTTGGATGCTCTCAGGCTTTTCTTGTGCTATCTGAGTGCTAAATAAATCGAATACATGAATGTGCTTCTTGAGTTCCTTTATGATTGGAGTTAAAAAACAGAGTTCCAGGCACATACTTGGATCCAAAAATGTAAACCCTTAGTGAAAAGTTCTGGCACTAAGTCATTGCATGTACAAATGCTCTCCACCAGAGTTTTTTGTCACCTATTAAGGTGATACATTTAGTTCAGTTCACATTTTAGCTACTGGCCCTGTGTTCATGATCATCATCGTTGGTCTGGCTGTCTTCACCAAGAAGTTCCCTGTCCTGCTTGGATGGGCAAAGTTAGCATGCAACACTCTCTCAGGCTCCACATCAACACGAGGCAGTTCATATCACGCCAAGAGGGTCAGGCCTGGGCTTCTTGCTTGAACTTAGGGAAACTCTTTGTTCATTGACAAAGCCTTTCCATGGTCTTTCATTCCTCATCTGCCTTGCAAAGGAAGAGAGCTGTCCTCTTTTTAGGTTGACTCTACCAGGCAACCCAACTGTCCAGTTGAAAAAGACCGATTGTGGGTGTACCAAGAGCCTTCAGGGGCCTACACCCCACCCATTGCTTACCATTCTCTGGCTTCTTAATAAATGGCTTTCCTTGTCCTAGCTTGTCCGTCTTTGGTTTGTCACTCCCTTGCAGCATTACCTCTTTACCTTCTTTCTGTTTAGCTGGCTTCATTCCTCCTGCTGCTCACTTTTAGGGAACTACATGTTTCATTTTAGCTGAGCACTGTATGAGAGTGTATGTGTTTTTCAGCTCTCTCCTTCTTCTGCAGCCCCAAATAACTTTCCCTATGCTACTGTCTATCTCATATTTTGAAGGCTATTTCTCATGTGCTTATTCTCTTCACCAACCTTCCCTGTGCTATGTGTTGCTTTACATTTTGTGTGCTTCTCCCACCACCCTCCATATTGCTTCTCTGGTTCCCCGACCCACTTCACTTTGTTTCCTAAACATCTGCTCTATGTTGTTTCATAACCCTGTCCACTCCCCATTGTTTCCCACACTCAATACTCACCATTGCATCCCCTGTCACCTTCCTCTCCATTTTTTATTTTTTTTAACAGATATATATTTTGGAAAGCGAGCCAGCCAATTGCTGGCAGCCCCCCTGCCTTAAAAAGCACATTTGCGCTCATTTAATTTTCTTTTAATTTACAAACCATCTAGGACTGGTAAATATATAAATGGTGTGTGTGTCACTTCATAGGCATGCATGCATGGTGACTGATCCTTACACCTACAAAATGATGTGGCCGACCGCCCCTTTGTCTCTTTTATAATTATTCTTTTTACTTTTGTCTATGTATCAACAGCATCCTGCTGATGCTGTACAGTATTGTCAAAAGACATTGTTGTGTTGGCACGGATTCAGGCAGCAGCACCACAGGATTGTGGGGAACTGAGTCCAATCCCACACTGTGTGACAACTGTCAACCTAACCTTTCCAGCCTGCTAGCAGTACTTCACCAGAACCCAAGAGCAGAGTTGATTTGTGGCAGCCGTGCGCATGACATTCTGGCTTCTCATGGAAATTGTAGTGGAACAGATCTCTAGTTACCTTCGTCTCACACATGTTGAGACAAACAGAAGCAGGAATTGGTTCAATGAATTTTATTGAATCAACTGCATCTTAGATAAAAAGGCATGTACTGCAATAATGAGGACAATGAAACATGATAATTACAAAGCGGTGACGAAAAAAGTGAAACATAAGAAATGTCCCACCATAATCTCACAATGCTAGGTTTTGGAGTTCCTACCTACACCACTAAGGTTCTATACTAGAGCAAATCAGTGTTAGCCCCTAATCCGCCCTTTGGGACCCCTGAGAAGACACCATACCTATACATGAATGCGGTAGTAGTGAAGAGGGCTGTTGGTCTACCGAGAGTCTTCTCCCATGTAGGTGGAAAAGATGTGTAGTCTCAGCAGACAGCTACAATGAGGCAACAGCATACAGTGGCAACTTCTGGCTGGAATTTCCCTCTGATGTTTTATGGGCAGAGAGGTGTTTTTATAATAAAACATCTGAGGATACTGTCCTAAAGTAAGAATATGTATGTTTCCATGAAACAACAGGGAATTTGGTGCCCTACTTTGTACTGACAACATCATCGTGTACACCCTTGAGCAAGCACAGATTGAAGATGTTGTGCTGAGAAACAAAAACAATTTCTAGGCTAAAACCATAATGCATAAAAGAATAAAAACATCACCAAACGAGGCTTCTGCTATAATAATAGAATGAATTGTTTCCTAGACTAAAGGACACAAGCTGCAGGTCTATGGCTAAAATTACACCTATTGACTTTTGCAGGGTTTGTTTACTTATGTCCCTAATCAAGACCATTCCGTTCAGCTCTTCAATACTATTGGTGGCATAAACTTGTTCATTGTATCCAACAGGGCACCAGTATCAGACAAGGATCGTCATTCCTAGGTAGGATTTGCACATACAGATCAGGCAACCATCAAAGTGCTAGTGGGAAAATGCTTTTCAGAGATGTATACACCAACAATTGAACACCATTCTAGATAGGTATGCAGCATCCCATTATAGCAGTACAAATTTCTTTACTGTAAATAAAATTGCTTTTTGTTTGTATCATATATTTTGTTTTGGTTCCAGTTTATATGCAGCTCTCTCAATATACCAATGATGATCAAGGCCCTAGGTGTTTTCTGTCATTCGATAACCAGCATTTCAGCTGAAGGTGATGCTCGAAAATAAGATCCATCATTACTACATATCATAGCCTCCCTTCATCATCAGGTTCCCTCCTCTTTGGAATGCTCACTCAACATATTTAATGAATGCCAGTTACTCTCTGTGGGACACGGAAATGATGTGTATTGTGAAGGATGATGAAGCAATTCACCAAATGTGGATAGGACTTTATAGTCATTATAACCAGTATGAACAGCAACATTAGCCCCTCGATGGCATCAAAATTAGAATATCTAATGATTTCTGTTTTATGTGCTAGCCTTTTTGAGATCCAAACTATTCTTGTACTTAGGTAATTAAATTCTGAAACGTCAACAATGCTCTGTCTTTCCCTGTTGTAGGAAGCTATCAATGGCATAAAGTGCAGAGCCCTTTGAGCTCAACTTTGTGAAAAAGTACATCTGGGGTCCATTTCAGGGAGATAAGTAATAGCTACATGATCAATAAATGTATTCTTTGGAGTGAGCAGATGTAATAAGCAAAGAAACAAACAGATTTGCATTCAAAGGACTGACTGGAGAAAACCTCTGCTCTGGAGAGAACCACTGACTACAGAAGGAAATAGCAGGATGGTTGTAACCCTGTATTGGTTTCAAATGTTGTTTTTATTGTATTTTAGGTTGAAGAAACAATCTGCAAAGAGCACAAAGGCTTCAGGTCCAATTCATAATAAAGCAGGCCAGGTGTGCAGGGTCGGACTGGGACCACAAATAGGCCCAGGCTCCCAAACAAAAAAGTGGCCCACGTTTGCGAACTGCAATCTTTTGTGAAGCATCAATATTTAACTTTGAGGGAGATCATTTTAGAAGAACCTTATGGTAGAGAAATCTGGTATTGCTTGTATGGCCAGTAACATTGGTCAGGACTAAAAATTCCATTATTCTACTGAAACTCTTCTCCCAATGCTCATCTTGAGGTCCAGAAATCTCCATTATCCCATGATCCCCTTCATATCTCTTCATTCCCTCCTGTCTTTTAGATCATAATCCATTTATAACCTGATGAAGGCAACAAACGATGAGCAAAATGTCATGTACAAAGTTGATATTTGTGAGTGAGAAGGAGCGCCTGGAACAGTATTTTACTTTTTAGATTTTTTTCATATATATGCCGTGTATAAAATGGTATTTGATAGAAAAAAATGCTGAAAATGTAAACAGCCAGAGAATGTTTAAAATTTGTATGGGTTGTATTTGTAGATAGATCAATAAAGGTGAGATGATAGCAGTGATTCTCTTCTTTGTAATAGTGGAGGGGATGATAGATATTTATATAGATGAAATTGTGGGGATGAAATCATCCGTGGAGAAGTAATGATGAAAGCAGTATCATTATTGAAATTAAATTTGAAGAAGAGTGACTAGATACTCTCTGGATGCAAAGGCTCACCAAATTTTAATTAAAAAGTCACACACCCGTAACCTTGGACAAAAAGATAGAAGAGATAAACTCTGCTCCTGGCCTCTGGAATGCAACAGATAGATGCTCATTGTGAGTGCTTTGTGGAAGAGACAGCTTGGACAAAAGGCTGGAAGTGAAAGGCCTTCAACATTGGCTCTGTAATGGATGAGGCAATTCACCAGCACAAACAAAATGTATTGATTTTTTATATCTATCTGTGTGTGAATATATATATATCTGTACACACACACATTAATGTTATATGTGCTGGACTCAGATTTTCTTTAAGGAGCTCTTAGTCAAAGTTTTTGAAAGCAGGGCTGTTCACTACGAAGGCAACCAAGACTTGGTGTCACTTTATCCCACTTTCGTCCACCATCCTACTCTTCCTGTCTCTTTATTTCACTCTTGCAAGTTCATTTCCCTCTCTCCTTTCTCCTTTGTCCGTGCTTTCCTATGACTCTGTTCCCCCTTCCTTTTTGCCTTTCTGTCTTTTGCTCTGGTCAGACTCTCATGATAAAAACTAAGCCTCAGTATGAGAGCTTGTGCCAGCCACTACCAATGATCTGCACAAATTAATCACTTTGTGTCGATGTTGTGATAAAAGGCTGGGGATGTGGTCGATGAGGCAGAATGAAGTGACCTACAGACTTTCGTGCAAGAAAGTCAAAAGGAGGAGCACTGCTGAAAGAGGCAGAAAAAGAAAGGGAAGGTGCGAACAATTTGAGTTGTTATGTATTGCATTCCACTGAATTTTCGGTACTTTTGTAACACTGAACTTAACAGTTGTTGTTTTTTCACCATGATCCATTTTTCTCAGAAAGAGGAATAGTTGGGTTGGTACCGTCCAGCATGAAGCCTGTAGGTTATACCCATGGCCACTGGAATTATGCGATTGTGTAGCCAGTGCATTTTTCACATATAGATTTGGAGTATTTACCACATAATCCATTACCTGCTGCATAATCCGCAGATTTTAACTACAAACATCTTGTTTGTAGTTCAAATGGTTCAAATGTTATCTGAAACTCAGCGACACATGTTGGTGTACAGTAGAAGGCCCTTTTCAATGCTTGACTGCTTACCTTTCTGTAGGTTATTTCTATATTTGGGTGTTAAACTTGTACTAATGAGGTGCTACCAATGCCCAGACACTGTTAACAATTGTAAAAATGACAAAATAATTAATACTGTAATAAAAAGTGCCCCCCTATACCACATAATTTGCCTTTTCTTGCGGCATAATTTACTCAGCCCTACTATATAATTTGGCCCTCTCGAGCCTCATAATTCCAGTGGTCCTGGTTATATCAATATACCCCACCAGCCAGCACATTAATCACTGTGATGGTAAACTACAGATGTTCACACTTTCAGTTTCACTGGGTTTGTTTGAAAGGGCAGTATGTTGTTTTTTTTCAAGGAAGGAGTACATGATCAAACATTTGATCTCTCTGAAAAATAGTAACACTTTCTATGGGGCTCTCCTTTGAGTAAGGTCATTTAAAAGCTGCACTGCCGTGGCACTTAGGGCCAGGAAACTCGCTGCCAGGGGCATCTGCTAACAAAGTCTCTCAATTAAGTGTTAAAGCTGCAAGAAACAGGTATGGCAGGGAGTTGTTTTCTGGTTAAATCCTAGGTATGAAATGGGAAGTTGGTAGAACAGCCAGGATGCCTTGCCTGGCCACCATGAACGGGAGTGTGGCCATCCACTGTGGGGAAAAAAGCAGAATCCTGTTTTTTGCCCCCACCACTTCTCTTTCCAAGGGGAGTAAAAACTCTGCCTCTCAGAGGCAGCATCTCCCGTGGCGAGGCCTCACTGTCACGCCCTAAGGCCAGGGCGGGAGCACGCGCCACATGCTGTGCCTGCAGGGGCCTGTCCATTGCCTTTCTATATCTGGCAATGGGCCGCGATAATCCGTGCTGGGCTGGGAAGGGGCTGCGGCAGCCTCTCGGGTTCAGAACAGCAAAGCAGGCCTGGACATTGATGGGGAAAAAACGGCCCACATCAAGCCTCGGCCACTTGAACTCTGGCAAGTCCCGAATGCCCACCTTCACAATCCGACCCTGCAGGGATGCACTATGGATTGCCCCCTAGCGTTTCTCCTCTGCTCTTGAAGATGCGCGTGTCCAGGAGATTCGGAGTAGCACATCTGCGTGCATGACCAGCGGCAAGGGGAAGCGCGCCCCCTGCATTCTGACACATGCCTCAAGCCACTAACTGGTGTTTTTCATAAACAGTAAGCTGTGTATTTCTCCTGCATTACGCTCATTTAAATCGATTGAGCTGATGAACTGTACCATGTCAGAAATGTATATTAAAAAATGTATCGTATTGTAAAACGAATTCGTTGAAGTATTGAGCGTGTAATTCCTGTTAACATTAATGTTTTAAATTTGCTGTTATAATATTTACTTACGTATGTACTGGGTATATATGACCATGGTCAGTCCAATAAAAAATAGTTGAAAAAAAGCGAGTTATCGCTGCTACCTTATGGCACCCCCAATAGACGGCCCCTCCAATGACAAAATGCGGAAAGCTCTTGCACTGCGCCCGATCACGTGGATTTTGGAGTTGCCAGCTTTCCACGTTTTACAATTGTACATCAAACTAAAAACAAGCCTTTATAATGCAATGGATCTCGCATTTGCTCGAGTTAGAGCTGTTAACCTTGTAAATTCCTAACTGGACTTTTCTTGCCACTTAAGTTGAAAATGAAAAGTAAAACATTTGACATAACCGAGCCGATTCAAAGAGCCACGGCCGCTATGAGTGTGAGCGCGAAGGAGAGACACAAAAGGACAAATAAGTTTGCTCACATTCAAATGTATCGGCAAACATGTAATTATCCATGTAACAGGGTCGATGTCCTCGGCAGTAACGAAAACCGCCCCAAGGAGGAACAAACGTAAAGCATTTACCAATGATAAGAAAGGATTTTTGAAAGGCAAGCCCAGGAACAAATGTTAGTGATGGGCGTGCGGTTGGCGTGGTTAAAATCCCACAGATAGATTAATACAGGTCAGAGCTCTTGCATGCTCAACCTAAGGACAAAAGCTCATTTTCATTTTAAGTGCCAACTAATGGCAGACCTAACTGGACTGGCCATCTTGCCACTCTGACATTTACCCAATAGTATGGAGGCTAGGGCACTTTCATGACCCAGCCATTCCCCCAATGCCCTCTGCTTCCTCCATCGCTGGTTTGAACAGTTTTCCTAGGACTGACTGATTTGCAGTGCAGTCCTGATATCTGGGCATCTAGCCCACTTGAGTAAAAAAGAGTCACATTAGTAGAGCCGCCCTTTAACGAGGCTGCTGGATGCTGACAGAATGGGGTTTAAGGGTGGAAGCCTTTGACCTCTACTTTTCCAATTAAGTTCCTAATCGGAATTGTCTGCACATTGCGAGAAAACATGCCAGTCGCTGTGGCAAGTTGTTCATAACACCCCTCCAGAAGGTCAGAAATTTCACCTCATTATTTTGTGAAACTTCCTGCTGATTAATGCGTAGAAAACTGCAACCATCTGTACATTATCCCTTAGTTAACTAGCCAAAGTCAAGCCAATACAACTGCGCCGCCACATGTGAAATATTTACTGCATGTTGCGATCTATAAGAACGTGGCCAAGCGGTCCGGGGTCATATATGGCACCACGCACCATTCCTGGCTTTCTAGACAGCAACACTTTTCGACGTTGCGATTTTTAAGCCCGTTTTCATAACGATTGCAGAAAAACTGCAAGCCCAGGAATGCAAGTGATGAATGGTACAAAGCCAGGAGTGGCTCTAGATACTACAGGGGGTATGAGGGGACTTGTAGCTATTCACATGGAAAGAAACTCCCAATTTCTGCAGTACAGCACGCTATAATTTCAGGTAGGAGCATTTCGTTTGGCCGAAACAGCTGAACCGAATTACACCCAAACTGTCAGAAAGCTAGATTTCTACCCAGAAAGTGTGCTTTTTGTGATTTGGTGTAAATCTGTTCAGTAGTTATGGAGAAATTAAGCTCAAAATGTCTAGATTTATTGATAGTTGGGGCTGAATTTCCAAAATTCAAGCAATCTGATTGGTTGAGGGGGCTTTTTTGAACAGAGATGTTGCAGCAGCATTACAGAACTGGGGGACCTAGTCACCTGTCCTGAATATGTTTTAAAAACACTGTATGAGACGGCAGGGTAGGGGTACCCTGAATCCCTTGGGATTCTAGAGGAAACCCCTTGGCCCAAAAGAAAAACAACAAATCTTTGGGGGAGTCGCTGAAATCCTGGGGACTCCTGAGTGACCGGGAAAATGAAGCCCCCATGGGTGTCCATGGGTTTTGGCTGCTCAACAGCACACCGGGCATGGACAAAGGATGTGCACTGCCAGAGTTTGGTTACCTACAGATGAGTGGATGCAGGGCTGTGCCATACATGAACTATGGGGTTGGCTGACCATAGGAGATGGTGGGCGTGGGTGGGTATTGTAATAAGATCTTACTTTGTGTTTAAAAAACCCAAAAAATCCACTAGGGAAAAAAAGGTTAAAGTGACGTTATAGTGAGGGATGGTAATAATATTTTACTTTACTTTTTTTTTAAATCTGAAATTTACTACAAAAACCAAGTATTAAAGTGATGTTACCCTTAGGTGAAAATGGAAGTTAAAACATAACATTTTAAATTAAGATAAAACACAGAAAAATACCAGTTATAGTTTACTGTGCTAATTAGAACTTGTGTCCCCCCCCCCCCCCCCAATTCATATGGCCTTACAGATTGCATCACTCATACATTCAATGACATCACTAATAACATTTCAAATAACATAATTGAGTACAGCACTTGGCATGGTTAGTGCACAACTTCTAGTTAGCTCAGTAAACTGTCAAGTGATACATATCAGTGTTTTTTATAGTTAAAAATATGACCTTTTAATGTACATTTTCACCTACCTATAACATCACTTTAACCTATATTTATATATATTCATTGAAAGAAAAAAAGGTTACAGGGAAATTATAGTTAGGAAATAGTTTTAAAACAACCATAGAAATTCACTTTAAAAAACAAAGGTTACAGGGACGTTATAGTTAGGCTCACATTTTAAATGTGCCCTACACTGCCATTACACTCCTACAAGTGTGACAATTCAGACTATCCCAGGCCCTCAAAGTTATAGGAAAGTCTTAGGCAGCAGGTATTAGTTATTTTTTTAATTTATACTAAATTAATAAGCAACTGTTGTGGTGCTCATCTCTAAATTACACAGACAGCTCCACCATGTGGCAGACTGACGTAAGTGATAGTGTTGATAATTAAGTGCAGGTGCTGAGCACCAGAAGCCACCAGCTCAAATTAAGCACTGGGGGCACCTCAAGATACTTCTTCACACAGGGAGGAAGACAATGCAGCCATATCAACACCACCTATACCATCCAGATGCGAAACATCACTGTCTTCTATCTTCCATCAAGACAGAGAGGACCACAGAGGACAGGTATGGAGACAGCACAACCTGCTAGAAGAGGCTGACACATGCTTGGAAGGTTATTTCACCACCAACGCAGTGCTTCAGGAGTGCAAGATTCAGGCTTTGTTAGGTCTAAAGATGATGGTGAAACAATGCCTGTTTTTGGAGGCTTGGATGTCTCAATGTTGGCAGAGCAGCACCTACAAAATAAGAACATAAAATTGCTTAATACACAGTTTAGTGTTCGTGAATGAAAACATTCGCAACATCGAAGATGACTTAAATAAGCTAAATAACACAGTTGAGGAGAGGCAAACAGTGATTGCTGATAATCTCAAGCAACTAACAGCGGGTGTAACAAACTTATGTGCATTTTTACAACAAGAAAATATGTATCATAGGTTCTGCCATCATTAGCTTGTGTACCGATTAGATGAGTTTATAAGGTCTGTGCACTGGCTTACACATATTACTGTCACTTTATCAAAGGTGCACAATCAACATGTAAGTAGAAATGGGTCACTCACTGGGATGTTGCATGTAGCTTTTTCAAGTCATAAGTTCTATAGAAAATATACACAGCTCACATTTCTCATTGGCTGTTGAATTAGGTAGGGGTGAAATTGTAGAGTCTTCAAGCCTCGGTAGCATCTCTGGACCAGAAGCCATGAGTTTGCAACACACTCGTTAACAAACTACAGGGAATGATGTACCACAAACTCATAATGATGAGACCACAGAAAGGGCAAGTGTAGTGAGTGAGAGAAAGAAACATTACTACACTTTTTCTCCTATTACTTATTTCCTTTCCATTTGTCACAAACTGCATTGTTTCAAATGAGAAGGTAATTTTATGAAACATTTGAATTTTGTTTGATGATAAAAATCCTTGACAATATAAGTAAACTTGAAGGAAAGGTAAAAAAAAGTTAGGGTAACAGCAACATTGTTGTGTAGACTTTTAATAATTTTAACATGATACAGATGATAAAAATAATGCCTAGTGATATTTGCATGTTGCACGCTTCTTTCTTCTCCCCTTGAGCCATCCTGAGGGTGATGTTGTGGTATTAGCATATCATCTTTATCCAACTTGGTCTCTGAGAAGATGACAGATATTCCTCTTTGTGTTGCTATGTTGTGCAGTATTGCACGTTGCTACTATCTTGCAGATTGTCTCAGGTATATACTGGAGTTCATCACAGCTTATATGAAGACAGGGGAAATTACTTTTCAGCAGCCCAAATCTTATACATTTATAGGATGCATTGTAGCGCTGTTCACTTGGTGTTGCATTGTTAAGATACAGTGCTAAAATCCAGGAGCACAAGGCACTAACACTGTCTCCCACAAAGTTAAAGTGAAAAATTGACCTAGGAAAAAAATGGATCACCATGTCCACCATATACCCATGTAACTATGTTAAGAATTACCAAGTAAATATCCATCCCCAAATTCTCTGCCCACGCCACATTTTCTTTTATTATTTATTTTTGTTTTTGGTCCAGTGGGAGCTTGTAGGATCACACAGCGGCTGCTTTGGCTCTCAAGGGTGTCCTGCAGACTGCGACAAACCTGATTTTGTTTTAAAATGTGGCTCTGGCGGGGGTCCCCCTAGGACACTCACACAAGGGCTAGGGAATCAAAATATCCCTACCCTCGCCTCTTATGTGCTTTTTTTGTTTTACAGAACTCAGGTACTAACTCCCTGAGTTCTGTAATGATAGCTGCAAAGATTTTCTTCATGTTACAGCATCCAACCACATCACTCAGTCTCACAGAACTCCTGCAGGCCCAGCCAATCAGAATTCATTTTGTCATTTTTTCTAAACAGGAGTCCAGAAGCAACAATATTAGTGAATTTGCACTATGTATTTGCTATATTAATTGTAGGCCTTAGGTTAGGGAGGTTTGGGCCTAGTTTTGCACAGCCTCATGTTAAGTTGTACTGCTCAAATAGAATTAGTGGAAAATGTATGTCTAGAGAAATTAATTCATGTATTGTTTTTCACTGAGTTGACCAAACGTTAGCAGATGTCTTTAACTTTCTCATGAAAACTGCTTGCTAGAAAGTCCTGCACTACTAGATGATACAATGTATAGTTTAATGCACGAGACAGCGATGTTCCCAGAAGCTAACAATGGATTTACTGACTGGAGTACGGATGGATACAAAAAATATTTATGACGAGCCTGACGGTTGGAACAGGAGAAGAGAAGCCAATCATCAACATCTGAAAGACAGTTTAGTTAGATATTAGATTCAATTGTTTATTTCTATTGGACTAATTGTAAACATACGATTCTTTGACCAATGGCAACGTGGGAAGTTCTTTAGACGATTTTAACTTAGCCTGACTGCACAGATAGAAGTGTGCTCATTCCTATTTCGATTTCCTCCTGAGAGGATTCTACCTTTACCTTAATTGCTTAAATTTCTGATGGTGAATGCTGATCCCTTTTATATTGCTTTTCCTAATGGTTCAGACAGCTTAGAGTCTCCATTTCTGAACCATCACCTTTCATGGCCCATTGCTGATGCCGACCGAACTGATGTCCATCTGACGAATCGCAGCTTGCTGATCCTATGAGGAGAGGTTTAACAGAATGCTATTGTACTTTTTGTAATCTTGTCTTTTGTTTCTAGGTAGCAACTGCTATTTTGATAGAGCCATAGTTAGATGTTTTCCAAATTTATGTTGACCAAATTGTTTCGCATGAAGCCCAAACATGCTATTCTAATCAGAAGGTTAGTAAGGGAAATCCTGATATGTTAACAGGTTGCTAAAAATAAATAATTGATGTTACTCAGTTGCTGAACCTAGATGTATGCCATTTCTATTGCACAGTTACTCTTATTGCTCATTTGTACTATGACTCTAGAATGTTTAGTGATCAATGCACTAATTAAATTGAGATTTTTTAGAAGGTTTGGTCAACCAGTGTTTTTCTTATATGTGTATCAGATGGTTTTGAGACTAATATACGTGATATTAGCATTGTTAATATAGGAAAATAAACATTCTAATTTTTATACAAAGGTGTGGTTATTCGTGACCTAATGGGTCAAGGTGCGTAAATATTTCTGATTCCAAAGGTTATTGATGTTGTTCATTGATATTATTGCTGATTTTGTGTTGTATTAGGGATTTATGGTGTGAATTACTCTAAGCGCAGTCAAAAGGTCCATCGAATCTCTAACGCGTCCCCTTATAAATTAAAGATAAGAAACCAAATATGATCTGACGCGCCAACAGTGACTTCGACCAACTGTGCTGCGGGTGGTGGGTCTGGTTTCCTGTCAGTCATTGTAGTCAGAATCCCTTCCAGGGTAGCGTCTTTTTTTAGGCTTATGGGCCACCATGGCGGATGTCATACTCTGAGGCCTGGCACCTGAGGAGGCAGCTGGGGTCGTTGTTTATAACGTTCATGGGGGGGGGAATAAAAGAGGAGAGGGAGAATTGAGTAGGGCACAAAGAAATGCTGTGATAGGCTATGTAATATCCCTCTGTCAGTCCCCCTCCGATGGCATCCCCACTCACTTGGACGCAGCAGTCTAACCTGAGCTGGATGCTGCTCCAATCCTCCTAACTCCGTTGCCAGGCCTCCAGCTGTGGCTAAGATGCACTTCGCTAGGTCAGGCACGTTTGTCTGGCCAGATCTCAGCAGGGGGCCAGTCCGGGTCTCTGCAGTGGGTGGCAATTACCAGCATATTTGTTTCACCAGATCCGGGCAGGGTGAGACCACTGGTATTTTCAAGTGTCTATTGGAGTGGCTTCTGCAGATGTGAGGGTCCCAAACCTTGGGTGAAGGGCAGCCATACTGTCAAGTCCACAAGGAGGCCAGAAGGGGCCCCACTATACCAAAGCCGCCTCTTCTGTCCCCTACTAGCTAAGAAGAGAGACCGGGCCTGTAGCATTAGGCCACTGCACCCCCAGGCATTTCCACCTCAAAGGCGGCCCCAGGGTCACAGCCATACCGGAGAGGTGTGAAGCATGGCGACCGCCATCTTTGCAACACATCCACGAGACGAGTAGTCTTGGTCACCGCTGCTGGGTATCTGCGACCTCGCCGAAAATCGCTGGCTTTGAGGGGAATCTTGTGAGGTTCCCCCACCTGCCTGCAAAATTTAAAGCAGTTTGGACAGCTAGATTGGTAGGCTGGTGGGCAGGCACCACGGAGCACAGCAGAGTAGCTTTGATGCAGTCGCCCTCTTGGAGCCCCCCCTAACCCCCCAAATACCTTTTAAACAAATCCTTAAATCTGTCCAAAGAATCAGCTAGCAACTCACCCTTATTTTCTTTGCATATCTAGTTCTTAGTCTAATCAGGTTTGACTAGGGACGTCTCTGCAATCACATTCAACGTGCACACTTTACAGCATTCATTTCCCCATCATTCCCAGAGTCCACTATCGGCCACTGCGCTTTCTCCACCAGTTTTTCTCTCACCTCACTCAGTACAACCAATCACAGTAACTTTTTCACATCTGACCAATTGGGTCTATATACTTAAAACACTATGTAGTTCTTCTTGGAACTGAGTGGGATTTTCCTGAATATTGGGGAACGAATTATTGATGTTTACTAAATCCGAGTTGGTCCAAGGAACTTGGACCACAACTTTACCTCTGACCGCAGGATATTTCTCTCAAAGGCAGAAGAGTGAAAGATAATGGGCTCTCATCTTCAGCGTAACTTGGATGGGTAGAAGGGTGCTCCTTCTAGACAGCCCTTCTGGAGTCTACCTCAAACTCTAAGGTGATATTGGGGCTTCGTTTTCATCGGTTTATACGCCCCAGGGTGAAAAGTGTGCCTACTCCAGACCGATCCATATTAGTTGATTACTGTAACCTGGGCGTCGGGGTGTGAAGTTTAGTCCAGTGCTTTCCTGCTGTCTTTCCGTTGAAGTATTTCCCGACACTAGATGCACCAGGAGTTAAAAATCAAATATAGGTCGCGAAGCCTAAAGCCCAAATATTGCTTAATGAAAAATAGCAGGCTGCACAGTAAAAGAATCAAATACAATCTAGGGCTCTCGGTAGAAAAGCTAAGTTGGAGCACTAAAGGTAAAAAATATAGAATCTTAGACCAGTGTGTATACACTTTTCTCAAAACAAGTCAGTTAAACTTCACCCGGAAACAGAAACGTGTTACTTTCAGCAAGAAACTGATCTAGTGAGCAGGTGGCGGAATCTTCTTGCGAGGAAGCAAAGAACGTCCTTGAGGAGAAGACATGATTCATTAAAAAAAATGGTAAGCTCAATATTATCCTAAAATATCACTTCCACACTTGCCAGGTTTGAAAGCGAGGCTACACTGCTTGGAAATGTGCAAATGTACAACTTATAGTTACATAGGTCCAGGCTTACTCGAACCATGAAAATTAGTAAATATATTCAAAGCTACTGGAAGCTTCAAAACCATTCTAAAAACGGCATCCATATCTGATCCTAAAACACTGATATATTCTTCATCATATTCGTAAACATTAATACTGTAAACCATGGGAGCCTATGTGCATGATACACACAGGATTTAGGCCCTGATTCTAAGCTGCCCGCCAAGCGGGAACCGCCAGAAGACCGTACCGCGGTCAAAAGACTGCAGCGGTCATTCTGGGTTTCCCACTGGGCTGGCGGGCGACCGCCGAAAGTCCGCCCGCCAGCCCAGCGGGAAACACCCTTCCCACGAGGAAGCCGGCTCAGAATGGAGCCGGCGGAGTGGGAAGGTGCGACGGGTGCAGTTGCACCCGTCGCAAATTTCAGTGTCTGCAAAGCAGACACTGAAATTCTTTGTGGGGCCCTCTTACGGGGGCCCCTGCAGTGCCCATGCCATTGGCATGGGCACTGCAGGGGCCCCCAGGGGCCCCACGACACCCCATACCGCCATCCTGTTCCTGGCGGGAGAACCGCCAGGAACAGGATGGCGGTATGGGGTGTCAGAATCCCCATGGCGGATTCCCATGGGCAGCGGAAAGTCGGCGGTACACCGCCGGCTTCCCGCCTCTGGCCGCGGCTGTACCGCCGCGGTCAGAATGCCCGGCGGAGCACCGCCAGCCTGTTGGTGGTGCTACCGCCAACCTCCGCCATAGCGGTATTTACCGCCAGGGTCAGAATGACCCCCTTAGTCTTTTACAACATCACTTTCTCTAACAACTTGAAGGGGTCGGCATGACACTGCTAACTATAGAAAACATTTTCTCTAAAAGGTTTTCCATAAGCTTAGGTCCAGCAAATCAGGTCACGAGCATCGATGACTATGAATTTCCCTGCCATAAAAAAGTTCTGAAATAAATTAGTCATAAATAAACACGGACAAGTAATCGACATACCCCATAATACACGCACACCAAAGAGAACATTTTAAATCTTTTCTTTATCTAAACATGTCGAAAATAGGGAACATAAAAGAACTAAAGGGCATACTGTAAAAAGGTATAAAATATTTAAACAGTACATTGTGGAACATTTGTTTAGGTATTAAAACACATTTTTATTTTCCTTCTGTCAGCACTGGCATTGTTTAGCTGCATCAAGTATTGCAAGGTATAGAAAAACAATCTGCAAATAGCCACTGAAATGAAAAAAAAAATTAAAAAAGGGAAACACGTGTTGAAATACGGAATGTTGTTTCTCATAAAGAATGGAAACAAATCCAACAACCAAACAAGCATTGGTAAAGCCAATAGGTCTCACCTGTGTAAGAGCTATTGGCTTGGCAATGTGTTTTTACCATGTTGTACACCTCTGTGGCTGCTGTTTAGCACGGCTGAAAGTTAGTGGCATAGATTGTTAGAGTGGAGTGGGGGAGTAGTGTTGTAGAGAGGAGTTGTTGGAGTACAGTGTCATGGAGTGGAATAGGGGGAGTAGAGTGTAGCAGAGTTGAGTACAGAAGAGTAGAGTTCAGTGGTTCGGAGGTAGAGAGTGTCAGAGTGCAGTGTCATACAGTGGAGTGAAGCGAGGTGGAATAGGGTGGAGTAGGTTGGAGTAGATTGAGGTAGTCTGGTGGATTGGACTGGAGTAGAGTGGATGGATTGGATTGGGGTAGAGTGGGGTGGATTGGGTGAAGTAGGGTGGATTGAAGTGGGGTGGATTGAAATGGAGTAAACTGGATTGTATTGGGAAATATAGGAGTGGAGTGGTGTAGATTAGGTTGGATTTGGGTGGGTAAATTTAATTGGACTGATAGGACTGGGGTGAGGTTGATTGGATTGGGGTGGAGTGGAATGGATTTGGGTATGGTGGATTGGAGTGGGGTAAATTGAAGTGAGGTGGAGTAGGGTGGATTAGATTGGACTGGTGGGTGGATTAGACTGAACTGGAGTGGAGTGGAGTGAATTGGATCAGAGTGGGGTGGGTGGAGTGGGGTGGATTGGATTGGAATGGGGAGATCGGATTGGATTCATTGGATTGGAGTGGGATGGATTGGGCTAGATTGGGTTGGATTGGACTAAAGTGGGATGGATTGGTCTTGAGCAGTTGGATTGGATTGATTGGATTGGAGTGGGTATGATTGGAGTGGGACGAGCTGGATGTATTGGAGTGGTGTGGATTGTATTGGAGTGGGGTGGACCGGATTGGGGTAGGGTGTATTGGATAGCGGTAGTGTAGATTGGATTGGATTGGGCTGGAGTGGATTGGAATACATTGGATTGGAATGGTGTGGACTGGATGGGGTGGATTGGATTGGAGTAGGTGGATTGAAATGGGTTGGGGTGGGTTGGACTGGGTTGGATTGGGGTAGGGTGGACTGGAGTGAGGTGCATTGGAGTGGGGTGAATTGGGTTGCAGTGGGGTGGATTTGATTGGATTGCAGTGGGTAGATTGGATTGAGTGAGGTAGATTGGATTGAGTGAGGTGGATTGGATTGAGTGGGGTGGATTGGATTGGGGTGGGTCAGACTGGATAGGGGTCGAGTGGAATAGACTGGATTTGAGTGAACGAGATCTGAGTGGGGTGCACTGAGTGGAGTGGGTGGATTGGAGTGGAGTAACTTGGATTGGTGTGGTGTAGGTTGGATTGGAGTGGAGTGGATTGAATTGTGTTGGGGTGTAGTTGACTTTTAGGAGTGAGGTGGCTTGAACTGGCATGAATTGGACTGGTGTGAGTGGGCTGGTTGGACTGAAATGGGGTGGATTAGGATTGTTTGGAGTGGGTGGATTGAATTAGAGCGGACTGGATTGGACTGGAGTTCGGGGGTTAAATTAGATTGGAGTGGGATGCATTAGAGTGGGGTGGTTGGATTGCAGTGAGGTGGACTGGGTTGCAGTGGATTGGATTGGAATGGGGTGGAATGGATTGGAGTGGGTGGGTTGGGTTGGACTGGATTGAAGAGGTTTAGATTGGTGTGGGATAGATTGGATGGGATTGGGGTGGATTGAGTGGAGTTGGTGTGGCGGGTTCTGGTGGATTGGATTGGAGTGGGGTGGGGGATTGGTGAAAATGGACTGGATTGGAGCGGGGTAGATTGGATTGAGCTGTATTGGATTGGTGTTGGGTGGACTAGTGTGGGGTGGATAGTGGTGGACTGGATTGTGGTGGACTGGATTGGGGTGAGGTAGATTGGAGTGGGGTGGATTGGAGTGGGGTAGATTGGAGTGGGGTAGGTTGGAGTGGGGCAGATTGTTTTGGATTAGAGCGGGCAGAATAGTTTGGATTGGAGTGGGGCAGATTGTTTTTGATTAGTGTGGGGCAGATTGTTTTGGATTGGAGTAGGGCAGATTATTTCAGATTGGAGTGGAGCAGATGAGAGTGGGACAGATTGTTTTGGATTGGAGTCGGGCAGATTGTTTGGGATTCGAGTGGGGCAGATTGTTCTGGCTTGGAGAGGGGCAGATTGTTTTTATTGAAGTGGGGCAGATTGTTTTGGATTGGAGTGGGGCAAATTGGAGTGGAGCAGATGGGGCAGAATGGAATGGGATGGGTTGGGAGGATTGGAGTGTGGTGGATTGGCGTGGACTGGGGTGAGTACTTTGGTTTGGAGCTGGGTGGACTGGAGTTGCGTGGATTGGATTGGTCTAGGATCAACTGGATTGAGTGGGGGGATTGGATTGAGTGGAGTGGGTGGATTGGAGTGGCTGAGGAAGGGTGGACTGGAGTGGGGCAGATCGGATTGTAGTGGGATGGACTGGAATGGGGTGGGTGGATTTGATTGGAGTGGGATGGGCTGCACTGGATTTGACTGGAATGGGGTTAAATGGATTTGAGTGGCTGGATTGGGTTGGACTGGACTGGAGTGGGTTTGATCGGTGTTGGGTGGCTTGGACTGGAGAGGGGTGGACTGGACAGGAGTGGGGTGGATTGTGGTGGATTGGAGTGGGGTGACTGGGGTAGAGACGTGGGTAGAGTGGGGTGGATTGGACTGCTGTGATGTGGATTGGACTGGACTGGGGTAGATTGGATTGGACTGTATTGGATTGGCATGTGGTTGATTGGAGTGGGGTGGATTGTGGTGGACTGGAGTTGGGTGAAATTGGATAGAGTGGGGTGGACTGGATTGGGGTGAGTTGGTTTGGAATGGGACAGATTGTTTTGGATTGTAGTGGGGCAGATTTTTTGGGGATTGGAGAGGGGAAGATTGGGATAGGGCAGATTATTTTGGATTGGAGTGGGGCAGATCATTTTGGATTGGAGCGGGTCAGATTGAAGTGAAGCAGATTATTTTGGATTGGTGTAGGGCAGACTGGAGTGGGGCAGATTGTTTTGGATTAGTGTGGGGCAGCTTGTTTTGGATTGGAGCGGGCAGATTGTTTTGCATTAGAGTGGGGCAGATTGGACTGGTGCAAATGGGACAGATTGGAGTTGGATGGGCTGGGAGGATTGGAGTGTGGTGGATTAAAGTGGATTGGGGTGAGTGGTTTGGTTTGGAGTGGGGTGGACTGGAGTGGATTGGATTGGTCTAGGGTCAATTGGATTGAGTGGGGTGGATTGGAATGAGTGGTGTCAATTGGATTGAGTGGGGTGGATTGGTGTGGGTGAAATTGGGTCGAGTAGCATGGAAAGGTGGGGGCAGACTGGATTGGAGTGGGGTGGATTGGGGTGTACTGCACAATTATACGTCAATGGGCAATTTGGGGTATTACACATAAGAAAGAAGCAACATCGCTTTGCATATTTAAAATAACATTTAGAACAATATTTAGATCTTTTGGGAACAGCCCCCACGAGCAAAAATAAAACAAGCCATAAATCCAAAGTGAGAAAAGAAGATTTAGCAAGATAACAGAAAACAGTTAACTATAGAGAATAAAACTTTACAATTTTGTTTGTCCTGCTGGGCATATTTTGCCACTCACACGCTTTCTGTTTGCAGGGCCCTAGAAGTTGAAAAGAAGTACCTCAATCACATTGGGAGCGCTTGACGAGCACTGATTAAATTGAATCAATCAGTTCTTGGTGCCTGCTCCACAGACAGGAACAGAAATGATGCTAGGCCTGCAGTGCCTAATTATGAGGCTTAAAAGAAGAGTGGCATGCAAGCCAACAAGCAATGGCCGGGCTCCAAGCCCTTTTTAGTTAACAAGAGTCTTGCAGGCTCGACCATAAAAAGGCCCACTATTTACTAAATTGGAAAGTATTTGATATACTTCCTACAAAGAAAAATCACCTATTAACAAGGAAAAAAGGATTTGTGTCATAAAATGGGTGCTTTCTTAGCAAGGAAAACAAGTGCATTGCCTTAAAAAGTCAGATTTTTATGAAAAATAGATTACATTTTGCTTTAAAGGAAAAGGCTTTTAACCAAAAAGAAAGAGGCTTTTACTATGGAAAAAAACACCCGTCAATAATGAGATCACTTCCTTTATTTCTCATCGGCGACATCAAGATTTTTTTTAATGTTTATCTAATTATCTATTCATGCGTTTGTTTTTGTTTTTTTGCGGCGGATCAAAGCATTTCAGAAACCGGAGCATTGTATAGCGGTTAGGTCTACAATAACAGATTTCAGAAAGTTACTTTGGACTATAAACTCCGTGGATGGGAGCAGCAATTATACACAATGCGGGTACTATTCTGCGATGGCCTTGGGTGTTCTGAATATCATACCATCTTCCCTTCCATATCTTCTTCCACAAGGTGAGCAAGAAAAAAATATGGAGTAGCTCCACATAGGAGCAGACCACACAGTGTACATGTAGATTTATTTAATACCTAGAAGGTGCATTTTCTTTATGTATACGCGAGAAACAAATATTTTCTAGGACACAATGTTTTTTTTTTTTTGGTTATTGCATACTCTGTGGCAATATTGGCAAAGAAACAGGAAAACTGACTTCAACAATTGATGGGAATAAATGCCAGGAATGTACAGCGTGATCTGTTGTTTAAGGACAGAAAAAGCCTACTGGTTTGTTTTTTACCCACAGGCAGCATTTCCGTTTGTAAACTGTATGTATCGTGTTTTTGAGCAGCATAACAGGAAACTTTTTTATCTAATTTTTCAGTGTTTTAGTCCAAATGCTCCAAAGGTACAGCATATTACGGTTTTGTTTAATTACTTATGGATGCCCGTCACTTATGTTGCTGTACAGCCCCTTCTCAAGTGTCTGATGCTTTTTAGAGTGTGTCATTTTGTGTTATGATATTACTATTTGTATGGTGCACCTATCGCACGGAAGGGTATCCTGGCGAATGTGATCACCTTTCTAGGACCAAGAGAAAAAGCCAAATATTCAATTTCTCCCTAAATTCAATGACGGGGATGGGCACTGCGTCCACAGTAGCATGGCGTCATCTAGTAACTCTGGCACAGGAGTATGCACGGATTATGCCCAAGATCACACAATATGGGAATGCAAAGACAGAACTTTCACGTTTTCCAGGCTCATTCGCGAGTACACAAGCCAGTCCTTTCTGTTTTGCTTTGTATTCTAACACGCATAGTCCTAGATGTATATAATGTTATAACAGAACAAACAGTCCCTGAATGGAAAGCAAAAACTTGGACTGAATTAGGTACTCGCGAGTTAGTGTAACATGAGAACTCTGCAGGGAGTAGGTCTTTGAACTGTAGCATGCATACTCAGTTTTGAGTAACCCATTACACACTAGACTTAAGAAGAAGCAAGAAATATAGTTTTCTGAATCACAGAAAATGTGAAATTACAAACTGATTACACAGATTATTTAGATTGGAAGGTCTAAAACAGCTGCCAAATAACCCTGTGTCTTTTGTGATATCTACAGTCAGTCCAGGCTTTTTCACCAACTACGCTTGGCAAGATAGAATTTTGAGCCGATAACTACAGTGTTAGAAACGAAACTACAAGTCCCAAAATGATAATTATTGCTGGCTAAAAAAGAGTTGATAAATGGATAACCCTGAGGGCTCTGCAGTTATATTCCTGTTTCTCATAATACCCTCTCGAGTCCATGTTCCTGTGTTGCCAACTGGCCCTCTGCCATTGATAGCGAACTAGCTTCCAGTCCTTAACTTTACTTTACACATTCTATGTAAAACCCTACAAGTCCCAGCATGCTTCGCGTTGGTGAAAAATATAACAGACATGGCTAGAGGTGACCGGTGACATGGTGCAGTCGGCAGCTCGGTACACCCTCCCCGTCTTGCATCACACACATCCATAAGCAGACAGGGCTGGGGTCCTGTTGCCACCAGAAGAAAGTTGAAGGTGCCGGAAAGTTTGAGAAGTAATTAAAAAGCACCGGCCTCTCCCCCCCCCACCCCCCCCCCCCCACCACCCCCACCACCCCCACCACCACCACCGCTGTCAGTCCCTCCCGCCTCTGCTGGGCACGGGGAGGCAGGCCAGCCCAGCTCTGCCCAGAAGGGGAGGTCCCGCCGCAGCTGCAGGAACTGCTGCCAGCCCGGTTCACCTGGCCGCGAGGGAGTGGCCGAGCCTGAAAAACAGGCTCACGCAACAGCAGCAGCCTGGTCATGGAGAACAGGCGAGCCTTGTGAGGGGAATAGAGCGGGGAGAGCAGGAACATCCCGAAGTGCTGCCTCTCGGCCGGAGAGCCTTTTCAGAGGTGGCCTGAGAGGGAGAATGGAGAAGCTCATAGCGAGGAATGAAGGGACGAAGTAATGCCGCGCCGAGGAACGCTTCCACGTGCAGCACTGACGCAGAAAAGTTAAACGCAGAGTAATCACGGGCCAGGTGAAGGCCAGGTAAGAAAACAAGCCGCGCGACACCGCGGGGTCGAAGAAATGCCACATTCGCCGACCCGGCTGCAAATTCTAGCTGACCGCTCACCAATGGGTTCTACTAGGTCCAGTTCCGGGATTGCGGGGGACTGACAGCGCGCTTAACTTTCCCAGACCCAAATGTTTAATATTCCATCCAGCCTAGGTGTTTTTCTCTGTTTTGTGGTACTTACAGAACTAATATTTTTGTAGAATAAAGTTGACTACATGTCACACAGACTGTAAACAAAAACCCCTCAGATGGCTAAGCGAGGCGCTTGATAGCTCTAGTCTGGCGCACTATTGCATGGTAGAGAGTCTCCTTTGATTCCAGTTGTATCCTTGAACTGGTTATTCACGTGAAGTGCTACCTGTTGGATTCCTTGGCATTTTTAATTTGCAGAATTTCCCTTGTAACATTTAATTGAACCCTCCTACAAAAAGAAGTTGTCATATTTCACGCAAGCATCTCTCATCTAGTCCACTTCTTTCTCTGTTCATTCTGGCACTTGCAGTCCAGCCCTTCATGCATTTCCAATGACGGTACAGAGACCTAGTAACATCAGGACTTATCAAAATCACCCACACTGACCTTGGACAACATTAGGCTGAAAGACTCAGTAATCGTGTTGCGAGCATTTTTTGTTCTCAGAGTATTACGTACATTTTTGGAAATTACCCGTCCGGTAAGTGCGTTGGCAATATTGGTAATGAATTGCGCAAAGTGCCCTCTGGTTATTACCACAAAAATCTACCGAAGGTTTTAAAATATTTCTCTGAAGGCTACCAGACCTATCATTTCAGCGTTACTTTACCGATGCCGTTCATTGACGTCACGAGCTGGGTCGGGTGGGGAGGGTGGCAGGTTGAGTGGGATAGACCAATATCCAAAAATATATTCAGCAACTGAATTGTAGCAAGTGATACTTTAGGATGAGAGCTAGTAAAAAAAAAGCACACTGCCAGCGACTCGGTGTCATCTGTCTTTTATGAAGCTTTTAGTTATGTCTTTTCATTTAATGCAGTTTACACGGTGGATATTTTAAAGCTTGTTCTAATGTAGTGACTATAAGTCCCAGGATGCAATGTGCCATGTTTAACTAAAAAGTTACGGCTGGCTAAAGCTGCCGTCCACGCAGTATGCAAAATAACTTGTAATGTTTAA
Organism: Pleurodeles waltl; assembly: GCF_031143425.1. NCBI lineage: Eukaryota > Metazoa > Chordata > Amphibia > Caudata > Salamandridae > Pleurodeles > Pleurodeles waltl. The sequence continues at coordinate 933,479,960 of NC_090440.1, read as the reverse complement.
TGTAACACGTTGGTAAACCCCAAATGGATGTTCGTGTATTTGTTATGATAGCGTGTTTGTACAGCGCACAGCCTGCCGTTGGTGTGGGCTCGCTGCGCTGTTGGTCGTGCTGAGGTTTACCATCGCAGACCAGGGTAGTCCTGTGGTGGTGTGTCGTCTATCGCTAGGTTGGTTGGCGGCCTCTGTCCGTGAACTGTGGGTGTACTGATGTATGAACGATGCATCTGCAGCGCTGTAGGGAACTGGTGATGAGGTTAGTGGCATCTTTTAGCTGTGCTGGACGCATGTGTGTTTGATGTTCTCTCTAATGTGTTCTTGGTGTTTGTGATGTGGAGGTTTCCGTAGGTCGCATACCTTCTGTCACGTGCAAAAAAATACTTTAACACAAATGCCCAAATTTGTTATAGGTGTTTAACAGTGAGGCTTGGTTATTGCATCTGAGTTTCAAGTTGTGATCGAGTCTTATGGAGATGAAATAATTTGCCCAGGATCACACAATTTGATTATATTTTGGCTTGATGGAGTACTAGTTCCAAAATGATGATCCTAGTTTTTTGTCACAAGTGGCACATGTATGGTACTGCTTCCTGACAATGAAAAATCACAGCTTCTCAACTTTTTTTTTTTTTAAAGAGGAATTTGTAACTTTCCTCCAAATATTCCAGGGCTGGTTTTGCAATGGTAAAGTTGCACTGTCCCTACATATTCCAGTAGTAAAGTTGGAACAGTAAATTTGCCTTCCCAGTGTCTACTAAACCCTATGATGGCCTGAGGTTTGGATGTCCACCGCTAATAGCTTTAACCAGGGTTCGACTGGGAACCCAAAGCAGCCCTGGCAAATTTTGTCAGACCAGACCACATACGGTGCATAGTGAGCGAGCCTGGGGTTTGGGGGGGGGGGGGTGTTCCCCCCCCCACAAAAAGTTATGATAAATGGCAAAAGGGTGCATTCTACTACACATTTTCATTATATATTCAATTGTATTAGTTTTTAATGCATAGTAAATAAATGATCAACGTATAGTGAAATGGGTTACCACAATCTTCACTGGGGCTCTTCAATGATTCCCTCACCATCACCCTCTAACAGTGCCTCTTATCTCTCCTTAGCCCACCTCTCACATGTTTTTCATTTGTTTTATAGCGCGTCTCTTACCAGGGTAGAGTGTTAGAGCACTTACCACACACACATGCAGAGACAGTGAATCATACATGTGCAAATCAGTGTATAGAAAATATTATATAAGACAAAGGGGACGACAAGGTGTAGGATTCACATATCATCCATGCTGGTAGGCATTTTTTAAAGAGTGCTTGGTCTGGGGATGCCTAAACTCTGGATTCAGAACGTAATCCAGAGGTTACGGTTGACTTTAGTAATAATTTTATTTCAACCCTAACAAACCCTTTTTGGCAAAATTAGGCTAAACCAAGACTGGGACAAAAACGTAACTTTTCAACCTGCACCATGCAGTTTGCATGCAGCTCTTTGATGGCAGTTCACAGCTCACTGTGCTAGATTATGATTGTAACTTATAAACGTCACGGTAACAAAAGGATCTGTTTGACAAAAGCAGTATCCCACTGAGCATTGCACATAAAATATTGTTCTGTGATCTCCATAGTGCACGTTCATTGTATCATGCATATTAACCCTCTGCACTACCTTGGATGAGTCAAAACTGCCACTAGACAAAACTCCGATCTCCCTCCAGCAGGTACACTATATCACCAGTTATCTCAGCCCTTTTATTGTTGTCTGAAAACGGATGGATATACAAGGAAGTCAGCAGTGCTTTTAAAACTGCCGCACTGCTACAAAACCGCCCACCAGTAACAAAAGTGGTCCACCACCCTTCCAGCCTCCCAGAAAAACGTCTGATGTCCCCTACGGCCAATCTGGTCTTGGCATTCACCGAAGACTACATCATAAGTGACTAGAAATAGGGTGGCAGTGGACCTGTAATAAAACTGGTTTCTGTGATGTTCCATCGTCCACAAAACATAATATACATGTGCTCTGGACACAGAATTTGAGATCTGTGTTCACGCTGACCCTTCCATGGATTCTTCTTGACCTCACAGATGTTTCTAATACATCTTTAATATAGCACAAAACTGCCACATTGCTGACATTTCCAGGCTGTGAATAACAGGTGTTACTATTACCCATTGCTCGCGGTTAATTTACCCATCGCTGACGAATGGGAGACTGTATTTGCCTTGGGGGGTGTTCGAACTCTTGACATCCAGTATTTCACACTTGTCGGCAACTAGCGGTCAGTTCACTGAGCCTCCCTTCTAGATGCCCTGTGCACTGACATCTGACCTGGATGTTTTCCCATCCCTTCCAGCTATCTCTTCTAGAACCTTCCATGATGTCAGACCAAGGAACATTAAACAAGTCCAGTAGTGCGTATCCTTCAGATGCGGGGCTCTGCCTGTTTAATCGTTTTAAAGGCGTTTTAAATATGTACAAACCTCTCTCTCTCCTCCCTTGGCCTTGACGGTACCCGCCTGTGATTATACGTGGGACTGCCTTTTAAGTAATCTCTTGACGTCATGATAGGCGGTAGCGCTGGGGCCTAAAGCCGGTCGCACCTCCCCTTGAGGATCTCCCATATGTCTGTATTACACACGCCCACCTGACAGAAAATGACCGAATACCGTGTGCGGTGCTGCGAAAACTTTGGTGCATATCATACAGTGCAATGACAAGCACGAACACTCGTTGTGGAACGGCGGGGGAAGTGCATTTGTTTCAGTTAGTGTGTATATAAAAGAACCTCAAAGTGCATTAGCATTTCTTACCCAGTCCCTTTCTGTAAATGCATCAAAAACGGCATGCGTTCGATTATACAAGGAAACTCTTTAAACATCAACTACCAAAAAAAGCATTTCTTGAAAGACAAAACGAGACAAACATTGTGAATTGCTGAGAGGTCTAAGTAGACATGGACAACACGTTGACAGCCTTTTTTTTTTTTTTTTTTTTTTTTTTTTTTTAATTTAGTCAAAAAATTCCAGTATTTGTTATTTAAAAAACAACTGTTCCTGATTGGCTGAGTTCGATCTGGCTGAAAGGAGAGGAAGGGGGGTCTCCTCTACTGTGAAGTGAGAGAATACTAAGGCAGCTGAAGAAGAAACAAGCCTTGTCCCCGGGTGCCTGCCACCTGAAAGAAATGTAAATGTGTGCAATTGGTTAATCAGCAAATCCAAAGTCTGCTTGGGAGTTAGTAGAGGCTTTAATTAACAAAATGTGGAATTTGTCATTTGGATTCAAACATAAAAAAAGTTTAACACTAGATACAATAGGTGTCTTACTAAAAACGTAACTTTTGAAATCTCTGTAAACTGTGTGTCATCCTATTAGCACTGTGTACAACCTTATATTGCGGCTGATATATATCCCACATGCTCAGATGCAGAGGTATTTCTACAGGACCAGTTTTACATACTGTACTAGGGGTTTCCTACCTTTTCTGTAGTATGAGCTACTTTTCTTCAATGAAAATCGTCCCTAGCTACTAGTATTATTAGCGTTTTAATACTAATCACATCAGAAAAGTTAACCTTTCTGGCCACAATGTGCAAGATTACCAGCAACGTGAGTGCATCAGTTATGGTTCCCAGCAGTAATGTAAAAAATGCTTTGTCACTGTGGAATGCCTCTACATGGGTGATACATAACAACCATAGCTTCAATGCCCCTGGCACCAAGTTATTATTAGTAATGCGTCTCCCAAAACATCAGCTCATGAGTTCTGAAAATACATGTTTTTGTCTCAAATACACACGTAACAATTTTGGAATTCAACCAAAGAAAAGTTTCTAATTTAGTTGGCTGAGCTGAACACAGGAGAGCTACTTATGAGTAACTGGAGAGCTACCACTGCCTCACAAGCTACTCGTCGGAGAAGCCATTAGCATCTGGGGAATGCCTTTGAATACATAAGAAAGCCTTTTATTTTCTACACTTTTTTTCACAGGAGATAATATTCTCTTTGGAGAAACCCCTTCCAGGACATCCCCCAACAATGTTGGAGGCGGGCGATTCCTCTTCTTGTCCTTGAAAGGGATTTACTCCTGCCCATGACAATAGTAAATCTCTGAACTTGTCCAAAGAGGGAGCGTGACAGAAACAAGTTTGGGTATGTGTATGTACATTTTTTCAGGTAAATCTCAGTCCTTGAATGTCCACTCCACCCCAGTGGGAGTAGATTTTCTCTTAAAAAAAGCTTTGTGCATGTAAATCCTTTTTTTGAGTGTGAGAACAAAAATAGGTTATTGAGGTACATAAGCTAAATTTGCAAGTGCAAATACATTTGAGAATTGGACCTAAGAGTTCCAGAACATTGCAGAGGTGTATGCCATCTTATGTGAATAGTTTTCTGCCTTTTGCATTCCTTTTCATGTCTCCTGCTGAATTCCGAATTTTATAAATTAAATGGGTAGATAGCAAAGACAGACCTAATGTTGGAGCAGGATGCCTACATCAGCCTTTATTGTCCTGCTGCCACTTCTTGGACTTAAATGGCACTCTCAGTATGCCTTTGTTCTAATACTCATTATAATTTTGTAATTCACACCTGCGTTGTCGCTAGTTGAGGCAGAAGGAAGCCCTCTGGAAACAAGCATTGGGAAACCCAATAGGCCTGGTCTTAAATAGGATCAGATTTTTTTTTTTTTTGCAAACATAAGAAATATATAAAAAATGTCAAAATGAAAAGTACCCAGGCACTCTAGCCATGGCACTGAAGTGCACTCTTTTTTTTTTTTTTTTTCTGGTGCCTGTGCATGTGATCAGAGAATATGTCATAACTCACAAAGCAAACAGCAAATGGATGAAGTGGGCTTACCCATTGCCCCATGTTGTAAGCTGTGATGAAGAAATGCAAAATGTGAATGGCACTCAAACAAATCAATGGATGAAGAGTGCTGAGTGAAAGCTAATGTATGGAGGTATTTTTTATTATATTTTGTCTTATTTGCATTTTTTTTTTTTTTTTTTTTTTTTTTTAGAAAGCATAAGACTGTCTCTAGGCCAGACATAAACAAGTAGCTGTTTGCTCTTGACAGAAAGTTTGGGTTAACCGCAAATATATTGTTCTCAGTTTTCAGCAGTGGTAAATATGTTACCCCCCCCCCCCTCAAAAAACAGAAATCTAAGAAGATTGTGCCTTTTTTGCCAAAAGTCAAATCTTGGAGGCAAAAAGGAAGGTGACTTCATCCAACTCTGCTCCTGCGGAAGAGAGCAACTTGCACAGAACCAGTCTCTTCCTTGGGACCTTCAGTGCTCTAAATAACCAATAAAGAGAGTTGATGTGCAAGATAGGGGGACTGTCTGCGGCTCGGTTAGACTTTGTAAGTCCTTGTAAGACTTAGTCAAAGGCAATTGAATATAAAACTGCATGAGACCGGATTCTAGGTTAAATGTCATGATTTTATTCAAAATGATGATTAGTAAGTTGGTTAATCATCATCTTCATATTCAGTGAGTGGGCTAACATGAGGTCAGTATCAGAAGAAAGCCAAAATCAGGATGCAGAGTAAAGGCAATAGGTTGACTGGCATAGAGACTGCTGTCTAAGAAGTAAGCCAAAAGACTAAGGGCCTTATTACGAGGCTGGTGGTCCAAAGACCGCTAGCCTTGCGGTGACGGTCGGACCACCGCAACATGGCAGTCTGACCCACCACATTACAACCCTGGTGGGTGGACCTGCCAAGGGACCTCCATCCCTGCCAGGAACATGGTTCCCGATGGGCTGACAGAGGTCTAAGTAGTACTCGGTCAGGGCGGTGCTGAACTCAGAGGGGACCCGGCCATGGAAAGAGTGGTGGAAAGCTAGTGCCCAGGTTACAAGGGTGCCCCTGCACTTACCATGACATGGGAAGTGCAAGGGGCCTCGCTGCCCAGCACCTTCGAAATGCACACTGTCTGCGCTGCAGACAGTGGACATTCCAATGGTGCTGGTTTACTACGGTATTGACCTCTGCTCCATTAAAGGAGCCGAGGCCAATATCATAGCAATGTTCCCGCCGGATAGCCTGGAAGAAATGCATATTAAAATGTTCCCGCTGGTCAGCCTGGTGTGAACATAGTAATATACTTGTGGGGGGGGTGCCATCAGTATGCCGATGGTGTTCTCGTCCCAAGTTTGGCAGCCAGCTTGTCCGACTGCCAAACTCGTAACAAGGCTCCAAGTTTAAAGCAAGTATAGAATCTGCCTTCTAAGGAAATCCCTAAAGAAGTGGCAGATCTCTAAAATGCATCAGTTTGTATAAGGTTTAAGGGTACAGAAGCCACACAAATGTCATTGTTCTACTATGACGGTGATGAAATAGCAGTGGTGCAAACTTGTACACCAATCAATATTCTATTAAATAAGATAATTCCTGAGACACCTACTTCCTACTACATCTCATTGTTTAGACTATGGATAACTAATTAAGGAAATGATTTAACAGTTCTATGTTACACAGCAATACAGTGGGGTTTCCAGCTAATTAATGACATACGCAAAACTATCAGCAGAAAACCTTGAAAAGTTCAAGAATAAAAGAACATCCTGGCCATTGCTTCCTCGACAGAGCACAAATATTATTGCAGATATCACTATTGAGCCTTCTTTTTCAATAATTTTATTGGAATGGAAAAACAGAAAGAGAGCGACTTTTTCACGTAAAATAAACATGCACTATTTTTCTGCAGATACAAATAGCTTTCAATGCTGGACTGCTGAAGCCTAGTCGGTCTAAATCAACCATGACTGGTCTACAGGACTATGGCCCTCATTATGACATTGGCAGTCTTTTCCCAAGACCACCGATGCCACAGGCGCCAGAAGATCACCAGTGCGGGCGGTCTTCCGCCTGCCATAATATGGACACTGCCGGACTTCCGCCACAATTAGGGTGGAAATCCAGCAGTAGCCATGCTGGTGGGTGAGGCACCTGGGCGGTGCTACCACGTGTACGGCACCGCCAGAAGGACACTACCAGCCGTATTATGGCCATTAATATGGCCTGGCAGTGTCCTGCTGGTGGGGCGCTGCCGGCGGTAGCAGCGTCCGTTCCCTGCCAGACGACCTCCTCGCTGGACAAGGTAAGTTGGGTGTCCAACAGGGGAGGTGGGTATTGTGTATGGTGTCTGCCTGTGTGTTTGAATGCGTCTGCGAGTGTTGTGGTATATGCATGCTTTTATGCATGTGAGTGAATGTGTGTGTGAATGTTGCAGTAATTGCGTGTCTGCATGTCAGTGCGTATGGGTGAATGCATGTAAGTATGGATGCGTGCCTGAATGCGTGTATGTGTGAGTGAATGGGTGTATGGAAGTGGAGTTGATTGGGTGTATGCGTGGTGTGGGTGTATGTGTGTGCATGTATGCAGGGAGGGGGTGGAGGGTGTAGTGATGGGGCGGGGTGCTAATTGTGTATTGGGGTTGGAGGTCAAGTGCTTGCTTGGGGGGGGGGGGCAGAGCCGTCTACCGGTGACAGGGAAGGAATTTTTCTGTGATAGGGACTCTGTCTTCTGTGGACTGCTGGGTCGGAGATTAACATCTCTGACCCAGTGGTTCATACAGCCATGGCGGTATGAGTGTAGATGTGGTGGGTTGGCAGAGGCCAACCTACCACACTCCTAATGTGGCAGTATTCACCATCAGCTTGTTGGTGGTGACACCACCACATTAGCCGTAGCTGTCAAAAGACCGCCAGGTTCATTATGAGGGCCTATATGTAGTTATGTTTTTGGAGCAATACAGTCACCATGGTAAGTATACAGATCTTCATAACCTTAAAAGCACACAACACATGTATGCACATTTTGGATGTTACACTTACAAAAGTGTTTCATGTCTCTAACAATTTAGCCAATAGCATGTAGGAGTTTATTTAGAACTTACTTGCAGTATTAAATGTGAAACTATGCACCTTGGATTTTAAACCACAAATAGTCCAAGCAAAATCAGGACTGGCAGAAAGTGTCTTAAGCAGCAAGGCCAAGTGAAAGCCATGATAAAACCGTGGCTGAGGCCTTTGCGTGTCAGTTTCGATTGTTCCTTGCCCTCACCTGTAGGGAAGAGATTGGATTGTTTTAAAGTGCTGAAAAATCTGCTTAGAATTAATATTCAGGGAGCGAACATTCACCCTTTTCTGCAGATCATTTTTTTGTTTGTTTTTATGAATAGGAGTTGCTTATTCCTGGAAATCAGGATTCATGCAAAGATGAATTAATGTCGCTTACTCCTGGAAATCGGGTCTGATCCAAGCAACTAATATTTTGGTTACTTGAGCGCTCCCTGCACTCAAGAAATATTAGTCCTCATCAGGCCCCTTTTGAGAAATTTCTCTCCACTAGGCTGCATTCTTAAGTGCTGTCTTACCTCACCTTATGAACGCAATTTCCCTGATGGGAATATGGGAGTAAGTCACATCCAGGTGCACAACGCCCATAAAGTTGAAAGGGCTTCAGCCGCTCCCGTGTGTGTCACTGCCAGGGCTGCTGCCGCTTTCAGGACACATACAGGTCTCCTGATGCTGGAGTTGGGGCCGCACTGAAAGCGCAAAGTACTTCACAGGTCATCAAGAGGATGAAGGCGAGCCTAAATAAATGACGGCAAGTGCGATCTGGAGTACAGTGGGGCCAAGGCCAGAGAGGTGGCTGAAAGAACACATTCTGGAACTGGGGGATTCCGCCTAATGACCAGATGTGTCAATTTCAAACTTGGGAACCTAATCTGAGCCTTGTACTTCTTTAACTGTTTTGCTCTGATGCCTTTGGGCCACGTTTGCACTATATCTAAACTGCAAACAAATTATTTTGTTTGGCTTTTAATGGGGAGATAAACAAGTAAAATCTAACTAATTTAAAGTAATGAGTAGGAAATAATTTTTTTATATTATGACATCTGAGTTGGTTATTGTTATCAATGAAGATATCTCTGTGTGTAATTGGACAGCCGCGGAAGGGAGTCCCGGCTGCTGCACTGGGAAATACTGAGGTGCATTTATGATGCTATGATACCCCAGATCGACAGAAAGCACTGTGCATATGCAAGTCGTTATTTTACATTTTTTATTATGCACTGTATTATAAGATAGGCTGCCAAAAAATGTGAAAGAGATTTAGGAGCAGATTTTAAGTTTTCATGGAACATGGCTACGGAAAGGAAGAGATCAAGAAAGCAGCATATCTATTAAGATATGGCTCCCCAAACATATGTTTGCATCATAGTGCAAATGTGGGTGCATGCTATCTGGCCTAGGTTACCCTTCTAGTATAAAATAATATGCTGAGGCATACTTTAAAACTGTTCTCTCATTTTATGTGTGCTAACAGTGCAGCACACATGCCATGTGGGAAAATGTTGAAGCCATTAAAATATTTTGCCTTTTCAGCAGCTGCCTCAAGATAGTTTTATTTTTTTAGCAAATGTCCCTGACTACCATTGTTAGTTGATAGGGCACTACATCAAAAGCCATGGGTGCTTGCACAGGAATGCCCATGTACCACCAGTGTGACAACACCTTGACACAAAGCAGCACAAGCACTACACTGCATAACTTCAGAGCTACTCCCTGCGGAAATAAAGTTTCTCACTGGAAAGTAAATCCCATTTCTAAACTTTGTGCAAATTTGCGTGGCACAAAGTTTTAGTTAAATCATCCCCATTTAGTGTTTGTGATAAAGCAAGTTTGTTAAAAAAAAAAAAAATGTATTTTTAGTAATCTACAATCAGACTGTAACCAGTTCAAAGCGTTTTTAGGTCGAGCGCGCAAGTGCTTTGACCTGTTGTAATTATTGTGGGCTTTTAACCACGCCATCACACTCACTTGTTCGTGGGCTTGCCTTTCAAAAATCCTTTGGTATCACTGGTAAAGCTTTCAATTTGTCCCTGATTGGGGCAGCTTTGTTACCTCCTTGCAGGCTGCCCCTGTTACATGGATAATGGCACGGCTGCCAATGCGTTTGACTGCAAGCAAACTTTTTTTTCCTTTTGTGTCTCTCCCCGCTCATGCTCATGGTGGCCATGGCGCTTTGAATCGCCTCGCTTATGTCAACTGTTTTTCTTTTCATTTTCCATTCAAGTGGGAAAAAATGTCCAGTTAGTAATTTACAATGCTAATTCCTCTAACTCGATCAAACTCGAGATCCATTGCATTGCAAATTCTTGTTTTAAGTTTCCATTAGAAGGACACACTAGAGAACTCAGCTGATAACACCCTTGCATTACCTCCCATTACAGATTCACCTTTATCACCCTGAGGCCTCAAATTACTGCATTAATTTATATTTGCTGGTTAACCAATTAGAAGGTGCCCTCCACAAAGCCTATTATGAAACCGGCTCCATGCTGCCTGCACATTTTCTTCCAAGTCTAATCCATCATTTCATTTAGGCTCTTCCATTCTATCTGTTCCCCAACTGAGAAGCAGTTACTGAGGACAATTCTATGTTAAGGAAGGCTACTAAAAACCCATCTAATTTATTGATTAGTTTCATAGCTTTTATGATTTTGGTAGTTCAGCACCAATAGGCCTTAGGAAGTTTGGTGAACTTTATAAGCAGCAATTCTACTGAATATCTATCCTGCACGTATAGATTTTCAGTATATTTAGACTGCAGAGGTCTTCAAACTGGGGCGCAGGCCCCCCTAGGAGGCCCTGAAGTGATCCCAGGGGGGGCACCAGGCTTTGGCCAAGTGAAGCATTATGTTGATAATAGGACTTTGTTTTAAGCTGAAAAACATGAGCAGCAGTAAATCGCTTTGTAATGGGCCATCACTAACATGTTTTGTCATTTACATCCAAGCTGGGAGTATGTGTCAAAAGGGAAGGGACTCCAAATACTCTTCAAACTCCCAACCCCCTTAATAAAATAAATTACAATTTAAAAAGTAAAAACCCTTACCTCCTCCATCGCTCCGCGACGCTCCTCTCCCTTGTCGTCACCGCAGGCACAGGCTCCCAGCCTTCCCTGCGCCAGTCACCATATGGTGTGCTCCTCTTTGGTGACATCGGATGGAAACTGTCTCCATGCAGGATGCGGTCTCTTGATGTTGCCTTGCGAAACAGAGTGCTCTCAATTTTATTATTCTCTTTGTATACTTGTACATCCAAAAATTGGATACATTTTGTGCTCACATTGTAAGAAACTACATATTCCATGGGACGTTGTGAAAGATCCCGCCAGTCCGGGCGCTCGGAAAGGCGGCCTTGACTAGTGGTTAATGCTTTCATCTGAAGCTCCCTCTTACTACACAACTGACGTTTCTAAGGGAAGTGGCGGGAACGGAGGTAGCGAGGGTGGACGCCGCTAGCAACGTTATGTGCTAACGCTAACCTAAAAGCTCATCAATAACGCCACGTTCTTCATCTTTTGAAGGCGCCTCGCCGGTGCCTTAGGCCGAAAGCCGTCTTCGGTCAATACTTAGAACTGCCGACTATCCCTGGGGACAGTACTTCTATGATAATGTATTTACTGACCATTTATTGATGGACACTGTGCAAGACGCAGCCATTCTGGTATTAGTCGCTTCCACATTGTCAGAGTTGGATTGTTTTATTCCGTTACCGCAATACTGATCTCACAGCCCTGCGTGCAGTTTTGTTGGAAAACATTTCGGAAGTTTACGGTCCAGTGAGAGGCCTTCCTGCTCACAGCGCCTTCACAGACCGTTGACTTTCAGGAGGTGCAGACAATTGTTGCTGGTACTGTGGGGGCGTGCGGGTCACAGTACAGAAATCAAAGGCCGGGGGGCACCGAAGCACAGACTGCTATGCGGAGTTTGTGTCACTGTACTGGGGCTACATTTACTGGCTGCTCAGGTTCGTGGAACTTCAAGGATCGCGCTCCCCTGAAAATAAATACTTATGTAAAAAGGAGTTCACGTATCGAACTCGCACCATTAAAAGAATTCAAGCAGAAGGCGCTGATAAGTCGTGGCTGCCCCAGTTCTACGGAGCTGGGTCTGCTGACCTTGGAAGGATGAGGCGCCGAGTGGGCCCATCAAGATGTAAACATTGGGCATTCTGGTGGCACTGGTCAGCTACCTTACTGGCGAGGGGATTCTCAGCGGAGATGAATTTACATCGAAATGCAACTCGTAAACACAGAGGATGGTTAGTGACTCCTCTTCGGACTACGTTAAACAGCACTGAGTGAGACGAGCACTCGGGGCTCATTCACAAACATTTTTCGGTGAGTAGAGGTGATCAGGGACTTAAACTTCGGGAGGGGCTCACAGGTCAACGAATGGAGGTCTGGCTAATACTTCAACCAATTGGTGGAGTCATCCTTAAAGCCAATGCAGGAAAATTCAAAGCATTTGAAACAAACTGGTTTAACCAACAGGAAACCTGTTTTAGTGGATTTAACAATTTCGGTAGGCTATTGAGAGGACCTTAAGAAGAGGGAATGAGTGATTGGACAACAACAAAAAGTAAGTTTCTACAAATTGGAGTACAAAGTATTTAATAAGCTGTTTTCCTAAAGTTATTTCAATACAATGCTCTGATTGTCCAAAAATCTTTTTAAGTTAATCTTCAGAAAGATACCCCTACACGTCTGTTGACGAGGGGTACCTTTTCATTCTGCTTGTTGGAACACAGTGTTTTTTTGAGGCCACACGCGTACATGCCTCGGTATATTGATCTAAGTGAGTTAAAGATGATTTCCTGATTTCTGGATGTGTGACTGGCAAGTGTCTGGTTTGATCCCTAATGATCTTGCTTTCCCACTGAGACTGAGTGCCAATCATTTGGGAATATTACCACCAGTTAGGAATCTGGCAGGAATCTGCGGAATTCTGAATCAAAATAATATACATGTTGATACCACCCAACATTGAGCAGTTCTTAAGTGAGATGACTGAGCCACTTCAATATAGGAAGCCACCAGATCTGAAAAACTGATAAAAAGGTAGTTGCCTTGACATACGTTTGCAACAAATGGTGTTTTAGCATGCAAAGGATACACATGTTCCTTCAAGATCCAAGACAAACATAATATGTTGCTGATCGGCAATATCCTGCAAAGAGGTCACTTCAACAGAAACAGAAATGGTGCATATGTGATAGTAACAACCATGCTTTCTATTCTGGTATCGCGCCCACAGCATACAGTGTCAGATCCACTAAGCTATCAATGTTTTAATATCCTACCTGGACAACATGCATTATAAAATGCAAAATATCTTACACATTTCTCCAAAATTCCTTTGAGAAGAATAACTATGTTTCGATTTTCCTTGTTCCTTAATGTCTATACTAATTATACCAATTAGGTTGCCTGGGTAGAGAAAGTGGCAACCCTGACCTGGGGCATCAGAGAGGCACCACACTGGCAATATGGTGACCAGGTTGTCACAGTAACAAATAGTACAAAAGGTAGTGTATTCATTGTGAAATGCCTTTACATGGTCTACTTTGTATACACAGAATCAGAATGATGCTGCTTTTGACAGACCCAGGCTTAGTTGGACTGCAGTATATTTCACAAGCAGTTTGCTGCCAAACTACACTATTTTGAAAAGGCAGGACACAGCCATGCAATGCCTAGGTATATGCAGGTGGACTGCTTTAGAATAGATGCCATTGTAGGTGGAAAACCACACAAGGCATACCTTGAAGCAAATTCTACATTTGTCTCACAATCCGTGGCGGCTCCTCCGCTAGGGCGGAGGAGCGTTGCCCCACTGCCAGCAGCAACCGCTGCAATTCCTTTCCCAAGAAAAGGATAATAAACCAGGTTTATTATCCTTTCCTTGCGAAAGGGGCAGGGTATTGAGGTCACGAGCAGTGAGGGGAGGGCACAGTGCGCTCCCCTCAGAGTCCATGTGTGTTTGGCCAGTCGTCTTGGGCCGACCAAACACACATGCGCAGTGGGCTGGCGAGAGCCTGCACAGGCTACCAGTCTGCCTGGGGGCGCCCTGGCTTGGCACTCCCAGCCAATCCTGACCCTGCTCTGAGCAGCGTCAGGACTGGCGCAGGGAAGGCTGGGAGCCTGTGCCTGCGGTGATGACAAGGGAGAGGAGCGTCGCGGAGCGATGGAGGAGGTAAGTGTTTTTACTTTTTAAATTAATTTTATTAACCGCCCCACCCCCTCCTGCGCACTGCCCACCCACGACTGCTCACAATGCACCCTGAGAGGCATTTGCTTTAGGTGGCAAAGATATGCCTCTTGCTAGACATGCGTTATATGTTCATGCTTCACACTGCTGAGCTTTCTCTCAGTCTACCATTAAGGTAAGATATCTATCTGTTCCCCAACTGAGAAGCAGTTACTGAGGACAATTCTATGTTAAGGAAGGCTACTAAAAACCCATCTAATTTATTGATTAGTTTCATAGCTTTTATGATTTGGTAGTTCAGCACCAATAGGCCTTAGGAAGTTTGGTGAACTTTATAAGCAGCATTCTACTGAATATCTATCCTGCACGTATAGATTTTCAGTATATTTAGACTGCAGAGGTCTTCAAACAGGGGGGCTTGCTTTTATGGAATATATATATATATATATATATATATACTAAACAAATAATAAACCATTAAAAAAAACGTACCTTTTAAAATTTGTTGTTCAGGCAATCGTTATTCAGGGAAAATCTTTGTTTAGACAGTAGTTGTTCAGTACTTCGTTGTAGAGACTTTTTAGTTGTTTAGCAGTAGTGGTTTAGGCAAGTAGTTGTTTAGGACTTAGTTGTTCAGGATGTTTCCCAGTTTTATTGGGAAGTACATCTGTTTTGTTTGGATATATGGTTTCAAAGGTCACTACATGTGCACTATACATGTTAGAGATGAGAGACTATAAATAACAAACATAGAAGAAAGATATATGCACTGTGAACAAGACCGAGAGGTTGAAACACGTCGGTGGTGATGGTTGGTGATGCACATATTTGATTAAATAGCAAAGAAAACTTTCCTGGAGTGCAGCGTCATAACTGGTTACAGTTTTGTTTTACAATAAATTGGGAGGAAGGGTCCATTCCCCACGTTGGCACCAGCATAATATGCGCGCCACAATGAGGACCACTTGTTGTTAAAATATATACACACCCACATTTACAAGACTACATATATAAAATTAACTATGGCTTGACCTTCCACCCTGCACCACTAACCCGCCCCCACCCACCTCTCTCTGCTCCCCACTCCTTCTGTGTGCTGGGAGAAGACAGGGGACTGAGTTGCCTGACTGTAACAGATGAATTACTTTAATTATTGCATACTTTGTAGCCCTTTGTTAAAGGAGAGCATACCCTGAATTTATACTTCCCTAGACAATCTGACTTTTGTCCCAAAGGCCGGGACATTTATGTAATGATCTGACTGACCTTTGTCATAAAAACAGGAACAGTTGTTTAAAATTAATAGAAGCGTTGGGACACCGAGACAGTCCTCTAAAAACCAGGACTGTCCGGGGAAATCCGGGACGTCTGGTCACCCTACTCAGATTACCCTCGAATAGTAGGAGCAATATGCTCAGAAAGATAGGAGCAGCAAAGTGCAACAGGAGTGGGGAAGGGTCACTGGACGCCAGAAATGTGCTTTATATTTTAAATCTCAGACTAAGGTGGAAGTAGCAGTACTGTTGTAGCATAGGAACTTGCATGGCCACCAATGGTGGGGAAAAAGAAAATGACAAGTCCCAGAATTCAAGTTGCCATTGGCTAAAATGTTGACAGTCTCATAAATGAGGTGGGAGGGAAACACCCTCACGCCGACTCCTAAACAACGAAGTCCTGGTTAACGAAAGCAGAACAACGCTTTCCTTAAACACGACTTAGTTGTTTTGTGCCTGAACCACGCATGTGCTGAACAACGCCATGCGTGGTTAAGGCACAAACAAGGGAGTCGGCTGAGGAGGACCACGAGGCGACGACTCAGGTAAGCGGGCGGGGGGGTCAGGGTTTTAGTTTTTGGGGCAGGGGTGGGGGGTCGGGGTATTTTCTGGTTTGGGGGGGGTTGGGGTTTTAGGTTTAGGACCTGGGGGTGGCGGTATTTTCTGGTTTAGGGGGTGGGGGGGTTGGGGTTTAGGGGGTGGGGTGTCGGGGTATTTTCTGGTTTAGGGCCAGGGGGCGGGGTGGTTGTTTGGGGTTTTAGGTTTAGGGGTGGGGTGTCGGGGTATTTTCTGGTTTAGGGGTGGGGGCCGGGATTTTAGGTTTAGGGGTGGGGGGTCAGGGTATTTTCTGGTTTAGGGGCAGGGGTGGGGGGGTCGGGGTTTTAGGTTTAGGGGCGGGGGTGGGGGGTCGGAATATTTTCTGGTTTAGGGCCGGGGGTGGGGGGTTGGGGTTTTAGGGGTGGGTTGGGGGGTCGGGTAATTTTAGGGGCAGGTTGGGGGGATTTAGGTTTAGGGGCAGGGTGGGGGGGCTCTGAGTAGTTTTAGGGGTGGGGGTTGGGGTACTTTAGGTTTCAGGGAAGGGTGGGGGTTAGGGTTGTTTTGGGGGTCAGTTTTAGGGGTGGGAGTGGGGGGTTGGGGTTTTAGGTTTTAGGGGTGGGTTGGGGGTCGGGTAATTTTAGGGGGTGGGGTAGGGGTTGGGGGGGTTTAGGGCAGGGTGGGGGGCTCGGAGTAGTTTTAGTGGTGGGGGTACTTTAGGTTTCAGGGATGGGGTGGGGGTTGGGGTTGTTTTGGGGGTAGGGTGGGGGTCAGTTTTACGGGTGGGGCGGAGGGCAGGGGTAGTTTTAGGGGCAAGGGTGGGGGGTTTGTGTGGTTTTAGGGTGGTTGAGGGGGTCGCAGTAATTTTTAGGGGTGGGGGGCCAGGGGGGACGCATGCAAGAACAATGGATGCCTATCACCAATGCCTTTACCAGGAATGCCTTTACCACGAAAAATCGTGGTAAAGGCATTAGTGGTAACAACGAGGTCGTTGTTCCGGCATTCGTTGTTCCGGCATTCGTTGTTCTGGCAGGCGTGGTTCCGACATACAACCGAGGTGGGATCCTTTGATCAGCTACACAGTGGACTCGAGCTGGGACCACACACTTTATAAATCTGTGCAAACAAGATGTAATTGTGATGGACAAACGTGACGCACCAACCTTCTGTCACCATTGACCGTTTGCTAGATTTTACTTTCTTTCAAAATATTTTTTTACTGTTGTAATCAGGACTTCCTCTGTCTCAAAAATTTCCTGGGCATTTTTATACTCTTGTGGTCTGTTGCAAAAGAACGCGTTTTACAGAACCTATGCAGTTTATCCTAAAACATATTTTACATTTTTTCGGAAATGTCATAGGCTTGGTTCTAACTCTATATTATTAGAATTTATATCTCGAAATGTCCTGCTCAGCCAAGATTGATGGCAACATTTTTATCCCTTGAGCAAAAAATTTTTTTTGATGCCCCTCCTTCTCTCCCCCCCTCTTCCCTTCTCCCCCCCCCCCCCTCTTCCCTTCTCCCCCCGCCGCAGTGGGGGCCTTTCTCAACACTTCTAAGGACGGTTTGATGCCCCTCCTATGTGACGTCATAGGTAGGTGCTTAGAATGTATGCCTCTCTAGCCATGCCTCACCCCGTGCCCATCCATCCCAGTCGGTGACCACTCTGAATGTAGGCACTACAAGGAGGCCTTTGCTGCCTGCTGCAGTTCTCAGTCAGGTGCTTATGGCTGGAGTCATTTTCTCAAATGTTCTAAATCCAATGCACTCATAGATTGTTAGCCAGTGTGGTTTGTACAACACTGGTGAAATGTGGTAGGACTTTGTGCTTTTAGGCCTCATTATGGTATTGGATTGTCTATAATCGACCAACTACATATTCTGGTGTCCCAAGATATTGTGCTTCGCAGTGAGGCAATGTGTGCATCAAAGACTGTTCATTTCTTTCAAAGATTAATGGCAGCAACGTACAGAGGAAGTTAACAAATTAGCTACAATATTTGGTTAGTACTTACTGTGTGAAAGATGGATTCAGTTTGAACATCAGCTCCCAGCGTTTTACTCTAACCTAAGATGGGTCCTGCATATTTTGATTTTAGGTAACCAGATCTTTCAACTCGCTCGGTGCCACCATCTTCTACCTTCAACACCTTAGGTTCAACAACAATAACTAGATGTACATATAACCTTTACCTTAATAACCATATTAGTGACACAATGCTAGGCTAGGCTGGATTTTGCAGCAACTGACATTGTTCATTCTCAAACAGGGATTAAAAAAAATTAGTTTGTTTCAATTTATTCTCCATATGCACAGTGTCCTCATGCAAAAGGCTTGGTGACACTGGCGCTCTTCATCACGACCTGCATCAAGGCACTCTTCCTCTCAGTGCTGCAGAAATGAGTTGACATATTGATGGAGGAACAGAAATCCTGTCCACATCTTGCATCAGGGGTCGTCCTTTATTTGATGCTTCACCCCGCAGATGAAATGACACCTTCTTCACTCCTTTGATCAACGCTTGTACTTTGGGCATCTGAAGTCTAATTTGTTCTTGGATCACAGTTAACTTGCAATATATGCTTACGTTTTTAGGTCTGGTGTTAAGCAAGACCTTCTTTTTATTTTACTAAAATTAGTTATACACACTGGTATAAACAGCCTTTCAGCTACTTGTCCTCACCCATTGGTGTGTTCTTATGTCATTCACATTTTGCTTCCACCCACTACAGCATGGGCAGTGCGTCCGCCTAATTCAGCCAGTGGTTAACTTCACTTTGAGTGACTGCATGTTAGCGCTTTCACAAGGGGCACATCTTCAGTGCCATTGTTTTAGTTTTTACTTTATTTTAAGTTTAGTGTTGCCTATGCTTGTAGGGTGAGATGTCCTAGAAGGATCACTTTCTACAAGATGAGAGCACAGGGCACTTTCCAGCTTTATGAGTTAAGCTCTCCTGCCAATGCTGTTGTAAATTTCTTTTGAAGTTCTTTGTTTTTGTGACTGCTGCTTTTTCACACCATACAAGCAACTCACATGAGCTCTGAATATAAGCTTAAGATGGTGAATATCTCTGTCTTTGCAATCCTGCATGTATCTTTCTTTTTCTCTTTCCCTTTCTTTCTTTTTTCCATTTTCTTTCCTTTTTTCCTTATTTCCTTTATCTTTTGTTCCTGCTTTCTTCTTTCTTTCCTTTTTGCGTTCCTCTTTTTCTTTCCTTTCTGCTTTCTTCTCCTTTTTCTTTTTTTCCTTTTATCCCCTTTTTTTTCCTTTTTTGCGAGAGGCTGACAGGTCAATGCCAGACTGAGTGGCTCTTTTACGTCTCCGTTAGTCAAGACATAGGAGTATTCAACCATTCACCCAATAGTCAGTGGTTCTGTGATTCACATTTTACTTCCACACACTCCAGCATGCATCCAGGGGCAGTGTCTTAGTCCACTCCAGCCACTGGCCGTCTTCACCATGCGTTATGGTTTGCTGCCCTTTCACAAGGAGCACATCAACACACACTGTAGCTCCCTTCAGTACCAGGGAGTACTACATGCAATGTGTGCATTTTTTTAGACCAAAAAAACATTCTTGCCTTTAGCCAATATTTTTGTTTAGGTTTGCTGAGGAACTGGCATCTTCCAAAACAAGAAAGTTTTGCAAAAAACATGAAACAACAAGAATTGCCAAGAGGCTGGTGGCCAACACCTGCTCTATTGACTTTGGCAATGCTTGTGTTTTTTTTTTTTATTTTATTTTTTTTTATATTTGGTAAGACATCTAATAAACATGCAGGTCTACAGAACATATTCCAAATAGCCTCAAAGAGGGCCATTTCACCTATATTTTGGCGTGAGTAGGTGTGACTTACTCTTCTGGTACCGGTGGCTTCCTCTTGGGACTAAGAGTAGCTCAATGCTGTATCTGTGAATCAACCACTCATGTTTTTTCTTCACGCTTCAAATTACTGGTTATTTTTTTCCAACTCGAGTGTTGGAGACTTCAAACACAGCAATTCAACCAAGAATCGACAGACTGTTCTGCCACGAGGCCCTGTTAACATGTGCCTGTGTTATTTTATAGCCTTTAAAACCACCGAGGAACTGTGCTAGGAAATGGCCCTGCCTCCTGGGACCAGGCTGGGAATCTGGGCTTTTCCTGTTTCTGGCCCAACAATGCCTCATTCACTGCTTTGGACAATAGTGATCTGAATATCAGGTTGTGTGCCCTGGGACTGCACAAGAAACCGCAAGGCATCGCATCCCAGAACATATTTTAAAGTGAGGTGTGCACCGAACGAGTTTCAGGATGAGGCCTCTAATGCCATTTTGATAGAGGACGGGGCGTTCTCCGGGAGATCAGGTGACTGAAATTACGTGGTCTCGTGGGATCAGGCTGGAATGCAAACCGTGTTGTAACACCTTCAGTGAACAATGTCTCCATTCACCTCCTTGGACAGTAAAGAGATGTATCTGGGTTATGTATTGCCCATGGAAGGGAGGGAGACAGACCTATTTACAGCTGAATAAAGGTGTGCTCCTAAGAGGAAGGGGTATTGGTGCTGCTGAACAAAAGATTAGTATAATGCTACATTTTGTAGTAAAGGTACAATTAGCATCCTTCGGTTTCATCCCTGAGTGTTTACTTGTTATGAGCCACAAGGTTGTACACAGGTTATAAAATAGTAATACAGTCGTTGTTGTAATTAGGGGGCTGCCGAATTGTAGCTTCACAGCAAAGTATACAGATTTTGTATTTTTGTAAAGTTTGTGTACTTAGCTCAAATTTGCTTATTTGGGAACATTTTCCTGCATTTTTTTCCCTAGAAGACTGTCCATGCAAAAGCAATTTTGCGGGAACATTTTCTGGTTAGAGCAGGTTTCTAGACTTTCTGCCCCCTTCCCCCAAAGTATCCAATGGTATGTATAATCCAGTCACATAAAGAAGTTTGGACCCATCCATATAGTCAGTTCCATAATAATTTAGGAGTGTTTTAAATAAATCCCGAAGCTAGTGTAGGTTGTGTGCTTGCACATTTCTTTACGACGGAATGTTCTAGAACATATACATACAGAATAAATGGCTGTGGTAATTCAGTCAAAGGCTGCAACAGATAACTAACGAACACTAGGGCCAGACCCAGAAAGAAAAGTGACAAATGAGTGTGAGGAACACGGTATAAAATTGAAGATGTAATGATTGTTAGGAAGAGCTGCCCTTCAAATAAATATGGCCTTATTATGTTTATTTATGGGAATGGGAAATATCAAAAAGGCTTTTTGAACTCCTTTGAAAATCACCCAAAGCTCTCGACTATCGTATCTTTTTTTTTTTTGGCCAACAACCTCTCTGAAATAATACAGTTCTAAACATAAAGGAAGTGATTTTGCATAGCTTTTGACTCTGAAAGAATCACAGAATTCCTATTTTATCCAATCATAAATAGCCTACTGGCTGCTGCTACTGTCCTCGCCCCTGAAACAAAGGGTAGTGCTAGCCGTGACAAAAGGCGAGAACGGATTCCAAGTTCCAAGGATTTTTGGCAGTCCTGGCGAAATAGCAGCTTGCCCTTGGAGGTCTCAATCCCTTCCAATAAATAAAGTCATTGTAAAAGTATCAATATCTACCCTGATTTGTAGGTCAGAAATTAAATTACTGTGTGCTGCTTTCCTCTCGAGGGACAAGGCAAACTCGACCTGCACTGCATGAGCTATCTGCGTAGTATCTACATGTCTGAAACCTACCTATGCAAAGCTCTTATCAGCAAATTTACCTTTTGTGGCGCTTCTCCGTGCGGAATGACTTTGTGGAGGAAAAAATACCGGTTTCGTGATGTGTGTCTCTGTAGGGCCATGTTTTTTTTAGTTAAGCATGGAAACACGTAAAATAGTCAGTTGCACAATTCAGGACTTGATCTCAAAACGACAACCTTCACAAACTATGCGATGTTGTGAAGTGCTCCTTAGAACTTTGCATCGATTGTAAAGATAACTTTTTCACTCAAGGTGATAACTGGTATGAATCTGTAACTCTGTTTTATGTACAAATGTGAACTGTTGTCTTTGATAAGGTAACGCTAGTGATGCGAACAATATACATCTGCATTACAAAAATTTACTTTTCAATCCCTTGCTCCCTGCATTCGGTGCTTCCATTAGCTTCCCCTCCTCCAGACCCGTTCTGTTTTTATTTCTTCTCTGGTTTATTTGCTTGAGCTTGGACAGAACAGCAAGAGCTCTCTCAGTTGTTCAATTTCAAGCGACTACAACCCCAAAAACCCGACTTCTATTGCTAAAAATAGAGAGTAATTTAATGAGCAAAACGAACCCATAACATCAAAAAACCAATAAGGACCTGGAGCACGAATTTTTAAAGTTTAAAATAAAAGTAGCACCAAAAAGTGTTAAGCGCCAACAGTGGTCACCGGGTTGCTCTTGACCAGGACATAGGCACGGCTTAAGTTGCGCGGGTCAGATACAGAAACTAAGTTTGTCCCTTTGGGAATTTGTTGTGATGTAGACTCTGAAATGGCAGCCAGACTTCCTTAGTTGGGGGAAGTAGAAGGCTGTGGCCACAAAGGGCTCCACAAGGCCAGAGAGGCAGCGGACAAGGCCCTGGTGAAACAGGTGACTTTTGATGGGAAAACTCAGAGCGGGAGAAATTAAGATTTCACACCCAAGATAGGCCCCTCATTGGCCTGATACTTTTGCTGCCTCCGCCCAGTCTTCGCTACACAGATTTCTGCAGCAAGGCAAGTCCATATCCCAACAGGGCTCCATGAGGTCAGATGCCTTCTTAGCGACCTACCGAAGCTGAATTCACGTTATTCAACAAGGCATTTTAAGATGCATTCTGTTCACTATACTTTGGTGGACAACGGAATATTAACCACTGGCCCAAATAGGTAAAGGATAACACCTTTCTCACCTCTTTTTATGCTGTAGCACTTCTTAATCTTCTGTCCCTTTTCAAAACCTTCACTTTTGCACTAGTTGAGGTCCTATAAGCCGCACTGGGCACCATGCCAGATTTAAGAAAGTAAAAGTGATCCGAATTAGATTGCAACAAGATGAACATACTGTTCTTGTCAATTGCACTTCCTGGCTATGTTGTTTCAGGTGGCCAAGTACAGCCCCCTCCCACCCTCACACTTGATCAAGTGTCAATTAACCTGTGCAAAGTTTTTGATTATGTAACTACCACTTAAAACATGTATTTCTGTATGTAAGTCCACATTTCTGATGTGTGTGTGTGTGTGTGTGTGTGTGTGTGTATATATAACCAAGGCTACTACACCACAAGGACAACCAAATATGCCCACGGGACAGGGGTAAATATCTTCAAACAATAACAAATTGTCACCTGGGACTCGTTTCAACAGAGACATTTTGCCCAAAAGTCTAGAAGCTCTGATTACTCAAAATGGTTAATTGTTAGTGGATTAAGTGATAATCTTACTTAAACATAGGCACTATGGCCAAACTTTCATTAATGCATTAGTCAAAACTGGATTCTTATTTCGAAATATCTGTCTTTATATCCATTCAGTTCATAACACAATCAAATATATTAGTGTGCATGAGGGACTCCTGAAGTGCAGACGACGCAGTGCTCACATAAACAAATATACATAACATAAAAACAATACAATACACTGTTTAAATCCCAATTGCGTTAAAATAGGGATAGCCTGATGCTCAGTGCTTCTCCCTATGAATATACATATTCCTTATGCCATGTTGGAAGACCTGGTCGATGTTTCGACCTCTAATCATTTACGAGGTCTCCTCAGGACACTGTCGCCACCCCTAACACATACCTACTGGGCAAAAAGGTCCCTTATTTGTATCACTTCCACAATGCTAACTTTTCTAATTAATACATGCCAACATCATCTATGAGACTTTCAAAAAGCATTACTCTTGCAAATATTGTCTCAGTGGTTGTCACTCTATAGCAAGTCCACGTTATGGGGCCTCACTCCAAAGACTCCCACATCCACCTCGCAGCTTGTCGTCTCCACGTTTGTCGAACGTAGCCGAGACTTAGCATCCAGGGCAGCTGAGTCTTCTGCTGGTTCCAGGCCTGAAAATGTACCTGGTATAGTGATACTCACCAGTGAGTGATGGGAGAAATGGGCATAGAATCCATCCTTGCTTTGTATTAAGATACAGAACGTACAAGAGTAAGTGAGGAAGAAGAGTTCTATTCTGTAGGGCGTTGTCAAACATGTCTATATCCTGAAGAAACACGATATTAATTGCTGAAAGTGGAATCCTGTCACCCAGTGCAACCCCAGATTACATATAGGATGCAAGATTACTTAATTTACAAGACAGTATGTCATATCATTAAAACACAATAAATACCTAAAGATACTGACTACAGCGCTAACTAGTTTAAGTAAAAAACAAATTGACTGTATTTGAATGCTTATGACTTATTCACAGAGCACAGTTTTCTAAGCCCTCATAATTGTGCCAAGCAAGCATTAGTCATGTGAAACTGACTTCCATACAATCGCAAGAGGAGATCGGGTGGGGGGAATGCTTCAAACGCATCTAACCACAGTGAGTATGGGCATGAAAAGGGAATGCAGAAGACTACTGTATTCCATAGTCTGTATTTCTAAGTGAAAGATCAGATCCACTAGTTCTGGATAACGAAACCCTCACCCATTTAATGTGGCATGCTTCATCATAGGCTTTCTCACTCCACCCTGGTAAGATGGCACTTCCAGGGTGGACTCAACCTCGGGAGTATGAGGGAGTTCTATATACATTATAATTCCTGGATGATTGCAGGGATACGGACAAAATACCTTAGGGTAACCCTATAGGATATCCCTTTATTATAAAGTACCCCAGGTGTGGTTGGAAGAACTGCAGCGATGTTTCTGGGTACTATGACCCTCACACCTATTAATCTGTTCAAGGGAGTATGACTTTCATATCTATTTCCCTGCCAACATGTTTCCGCCCATAAACAAGCCTAATTAGCGGTCAGAACAGCCAGAACTATTGGACCGGGTCTTTGACCTAGGGACACTTAATATGGAATACAATATTTTTAGCCATTCCCTTTTTAATGCCCCACACTCATTGTTGTTAGATGAAACTGCCACCCCTTTCTAAAAAAACATTTCCCCATAACAGTCACGCAGTGCCACAGTTTAGTTCCACCACACTTCCCCCCCCCCCATCGAAGTACAAATGCGGCTTATCCTTAGTGACTCATACTCGCTCCAAAACATCTTCTTATGTCCATCTTTGCACTACCCGTGCAAGCGAAATAATCTTTACAACAAAGTCTTTACCATGCAATGTCTATACCACACAGCCTCTCCATGCAGGTAAGCACCACACAGGTAATTATGTATGCCTTTACCACGCAGGTAAGGATTTTTGTATAAATATTATTAAAAGGATTTAGGTGCGTGTAGTGGTAAAGGGAGGTAAGAGTATTTTTAGGGTGGGTGGCGGTAAAGGAAGGTAATGGTAATTTTAGGGATGGGCAGTGGTAAAATCAGGTAAGGGTAAGTTTAGGGATGGGTAGTGGTAAAGTGAGGTTAGGGGTAAATAAAATAAAAACAAGGGTGATTTAGGGGATCCCCTTCCAAAAAAAAAGTATTTCATTGAAATTAAAATATATATGGTTTCACTTTACTGTATCATACTTACCATGCATGGTAAAGGCAGCTGCTTGATAAACGTATACATTCTCCGAGCAACCTTTCAGCAACAGACAACCTTGATCTAGGCAATTATCTAATCATTGTCAGAAACAACGATTTCCATACGGTGTTAATCTGTCCGCACACAACGCACTTTCCATCAGTACCATTGGACAATGCCAACTCGGTACTGCCCTTCAGCTGTCCAATTACGCACTCCATACAACTGTTGACCATAACGACTTGTGATCTATGATTTTCAGCAGCTCTCTTGAGCAATACTGCATCCTATTAACTATTACTGACTATATTGATAAACCTTCCCATCAGAAAACGTTACCAAGAAACTGGGTACCTGTTCTTTCCTGCCACATCTCTGACCAATCTAGTTCCACCCAATGCGATCAATAATCAAACACTTGATGAAATATCACTTATTTCTCCGCAGTGCCCTCAAACACTTCTCCAGCTCCTCCTGTGCATTCTACAGCTGGCATCACCTTCAGTGTCTCAAAAAGAAACCTTAGAAATTAAGCAAATCTATTTTGGTTTGCAACCATGGATTTGGATCCTATTCTCAGCACTGATGTTGTAATGTGGGACGCAGAAGGAGTCGGAAGTCTTGAAGTTACCAGGCATGTCCATCCAAAATGTTTTGTGACCATAGTCCCCAACCTTCTACTCTTGCTGTCCCCGCCGGTGGGAATAGTCAGCAGTTTGCTTCATTCATTCAAGAAATGGAGCACTTCCTATTTTCAGCAAGGGAAGAGGAGCAGAACACCCTCATACTTCGGGGAAGGGAATGTAAAGGAAGCGGTTTCCCTTGAATTTAGGAAAGGGGAACAATCTGCTGTTGCACAATGGCCCTTACTTTCCATGATGCAGAAATACGCTTTGTAGAAATGCCAGTGCCAAAAAAGAAAATGGGTAAAGTTATGTGGCTTTCCCAGGAATACGCCGGTTAATTTGTGACTAGCACAGTTCCTGGAAAGGTTTGTGAATTTGAAAACGTTGGGAGTCTGTACTCCTGCTGAAATGGAAGTCTGGCTCCGAGTGTTTCAATCATTTGTTGTTATTGGTTATGTGAAAATTCTCCATTTCTTTCATACATTGGTTTCACCAGCACGAGCGTAGGCATCCGGTGAGGTTGGCCACCAGTATAAATTTGTACAGACCCAACTACAATGCATGAAAGGCGGTGAACAGAGTTCAGGTGGCCAAAGAATGCAACATGCTACCCCTCAAAAGTAAAGTACAAGATCTCTAATTATGGAAATGGCTGAAGACTCGCTAGTGAAACTACTTGATTCAGGAGCCACTAGAATATTTCATTGCCTTAGCACTTATATTTTCTATAGCACTAACCAAACATTTGTGTAGGTGTGCCCGGGAAGTTACAAATAACAGCTCACTCATTCACCTAACCAAATAGACCTGGTGATTCGTTTTGCTGTGGTCTCAGCAGCCTAGAGATTTGTCACAATGTGTAATACCAAACTCAACCCAGAGAATTGTCAATCCAGACTCTTAGACTGGGGAATTTTCTGAAACTGTCCAATTTCCTAGGCCATAAAAAAAGAGCGGTTCATTTTGCCTTTCACAGATGAAAGATCAACTTTCATTTTTTAAAATGATTTGAATTTGAATTTTCAATACAATGCAGAGTGTCGCCACTCTCTTTAAAAGCATTTTGTAATGATAATGTAACATTATTTTTTTATTGACTTCAATGATAATTCTACATGATAGTTGTATAGGTCACTGTTCCTTCCTCCGTATCAATCTGATTGGCAATAACCGTTCTATACACTGGGCTATATTAGAATTTCTGAATGTAGGTAGAGCTTGAATGAGTGATCTGTTCCACACTAATCCTCTACTGCCTGTAATTGGCCTTGCAGAGCTCATGGTTTCCTGGCTTCTTTCAGGTAGGGCAGGAGGCGACTTGTTAGCTACTTCGTCTAAGATGCGTTATAAACCACACATCCATACATATCATTGATGTAAATACTAAACAGTGTTGATGAGGTGCATTCACGTCTCTGTAAGGTATTGAGAAGAGCTTCTAGTTTTATTGTGACACAGACATTGCTCCCTAATCTAGAGCCTATATTATTTCAAAAAGGTTGAGAGGCATTTTAAGAATTGCTAACTGATGTATGTAAAATATTTGTTGTATTCACATCAATCAATTACAAAATCCACTATTATGAAAAAGAAATGGAAGTAATTTTAACACTTGTAATCAATGAACTTGACGTTGTGCAAAACAACCCGTGTAGTCAAATCATATGTCTTGAGATAGTTCAGTTGCTCTAGATGTTAAGTGAATGTGTGAGGTGAGACTGAAGTGCCCAACCTCAGACAAGAATGATCAAGGAATTTCACCAGTTTGTTGATGGAGGACGACATTTTTTGCGAAAATAAGCACAGCTCTTTGCTGCGTTAACTGCTCGTACCTTATTTTGAATGATGGTTTGATGTAAGTATTTCCATCTCAAGTCCAGTAAATATGGGGTGGGGTGCTCTCAAGTTTCAAATCTGTAGCTGCAGAGTGGTGAACCGGTGTGAGGTCGCAACTTGGTCTTCTCAGCCCTTCTCAGCAATTTGGATGTACAAAAGTCGTAATCATAGATATTTAATTTTAACGACTGCTCCCAAGTCAGATTCAAGATGAGCTTGTTTGACGTGAAACGTGTCGAGAACCAGGAGGATATGGTGAGCAAATCATTGCGGAATTTCAAAATAGTAACAAAGGGACTATTCTTATTGTTAAGCTTATTACCAAAATTCGGCTATTGCTCCAAGTGTCTGGGCTCTAAAACTGGAATATTATCAACCAAGGATATCCCGCAAGCAGCTAATGCACCATGCTGCGAAACATAGAGAGTATAGGAATTTCCTGGAGGCTAAATGAGGGCGGCGGGTGGCAGCGCATACCACTTCTTCACCACTTGAACTGAAGATGAGAGCCCCCTTGATCGTTTCTTCAATGTCGAGCAATCATGAGCCTGATGTCAGTGGCAGAACGCAGCAATCTATTTGACTTGGGATGTAGAAACACTTCTTGTGCATAAGGTGAGTAGTCCACCCTGATTAAATGCCTGATGTCTAAGACAAAGGCTGGACCGTGTTGAGCTTTTATTTAAAGGAAGGCATTGAAATCCAACCCTTATCCCTCATGGCTAGCCCTGTCTTTGAGCTTGCATGTCCAGCCTCGAGCGCTTCCATTCCTTGCCATCCTTAATGTGTCACTAGCATCAAGCATCACTCCTCTGGATTTTATTTACATTAATTCAAATAATGAGTAACTGTGATCTTGTTTCAGTCCTCTTCCCTTTTCTATAAATTTTTGCTCCTTGAGTAGATGATCTTATGAGAGGAAAAAGAGTGGAAACATGACTTCCCCCTCTGTTTTTCTTTAATTCAAAAAGGATTTATGAGTTGATTTGTGTGGCCTTATTCACACTGATGATACAACCCCATTGGTGTTTGACATACTTTTCCTTTATTTGAAGGCCAAACCATTTCCGTTTCTGAGTTTTTAAGCTATTTGCAACTATCTCATTCCCTTCAAGACCTCCACTAGGATTCAGAATATCCAAAATGTGGACAAGAACCAATTTATCATATTTTTAGGGGTAGCACTCCAGTCCTGCTGACTTTAGCTTCCTTTTATTCATAATCTCCCCACTGTTACTAAAGTGATATTGTTCTTTCCACTGCCTTCCTTCGAGTCGTTGAGTTCACCAATTCAAGAAGAGTTCAATTTTCTCTAGAATCATGGCCAATTTGTTGAAAAGAAGGAACCAGGGTACTTGGTGGTTTTCTGTTGTCCTCTAAGTGACCCTTGATTGTGAATCTGCTTCCCTTTTCTGTTTTGAATGTCTTTGGTTTCACCTGCCGTGATGATGTACCACCTTTTGATGGAGATCTTTATGGATCGAAGAGGAACACTTCAACTACCCAAATGTCATGCAGTGCGGTTTCGGTGTTAAAAGAACAGAAACATTTGAGATTTAGCATTAGCTCACTCTCTGCACATAACACATTTTTAATCAGATCAACAACTGCACACTTTCAAACTATATTTGCTGGCTTTAAAATTACATCCTTGAAATATTTGTAGTAAATACATTTCTTGCAATCACATTATAGTAAATGAAGTATATGACAAATTACTTAATAAGATACAACCACTCCCAATGGAGAGTCCTATAACTATAAAAAGTACCTGAAAATCATACATTTTATTGATCTCTGTCCAAAAACATTTTTATTAGATTTTGACAATTGAGAAGTGAAATGTAAGAGCAAGGAATAGGGGAGGTCAAGCAGGAGATGATTGTCAAAAGCACATAATCATCATAATCATAGTAAAATAGTGTAAAGGTGCCTGGCAGCCTTGTGCACAAATAGAGACAAAATGACAAATAGCAATTTAGATCAATAATTATCCAAAACTAATGTTAACCTAGCCAACATTTCCTAAACCTTTCTAGGTGCAGTCGGGGACAAGCAATATTTACAATGTATGAGTGAAATGATAATTTACATTAGATAGAACATAATTTTGTATATTAGATCTATAAATTTGTTCTGTAGACAATAACATTTTTATTTTATTGATGATGTATTGCTGTTTATAAGCAGGCTAAGTTCGTAAAACTGGACGTTATAAAGCGAGAATGAAATTATGTATTGTTACAAAAGGAAACCTACTTGGATTCTCTGTGTGTTTAAAATCCTAGATCAGTGATTCCCAACCTGTGGTCCAGGGACCCCTGCGGGTCCGCAAAGCCTTATCAGGGGGTCCATGACTGCTTAGAAAATGTAATAATATTAATAGTGTAGGTCCCCAGCTTCATTTGGGGGGAGGGGGTCCCCGGATTCCAATAATGATTCAGTGGTGGTCCCTGGGTTCCAGTACTGATAAACTGGGGGTCCACAGAAGTCAAAAGGTTGGGAACCACTGTCCTAGATAACGTAACACCATTAACAATTCTAATTTGTGAATCTTAATAGAAAAAGCCTACAGAACAGATGACTGCTCATAAGGTGTGCCATTATTCATTGAGAGTACCCTATAATAAAATGAAACCAATCTGGTGCCAGTCATTTAATCAAGGCAGAACTGTATGCTATGTGTCTCTCTTCAATGATCATTATAGTGACCTTCTTTAGTTATTTACTGAGAGTACACAATGCAAGGTTTGCCATCCATTTTAGTGGGTGGTGAGAATTTGTTATGATTTAAACGAGTTTCAGTTGAGTTTACAAGTTGTTGAGCGTCCCGGTATGATATAATTCCATTCTGTTCCCATTGCATCACTTTTGTTTAGTGCAGTATTGGCTGTAATTTAAGTTGACTCTACACAATATAATGCAATGTATTGCCTCCCAGATGTGTAATCAATAGACTGCATACAGCTTCGTTTTAATCCTTAGCTTCCATTGTGTCAGCATTTGGAGACAGTAGACCATGTGTCATACCTACATGACTCTTATTGTGTCATGTCTGTGACTACAACTCTTCTGCAGTGATTCATTGGCTCATGATATCACCATTCAGTGACTTCAGGCACACCTGTGTGTGTGTGTGTGTATGTGTGGCATTTACAGATTCCTATTATATATGTATTTGGCAACTGTGGATCACATTGCATGGTTCATTGAATCCCATTGTGTTCCTACTCTATAAGTAGACAGTAGATTATGATTCATTGACTTCCGTTGTGATTAATTGAGTGGACAGTAAGGTGCGATAACACAGAACTCTCATTGTACTAACTGTGATTTCATTGTGTCATCCTTAAAGTATATTTTGTATCACAGCTGGGTATGTCAGCTTCAACATTTCACCCTAGTAAAGACCATCATGTGGTAACCGATTTCATTTTGTGCCCATGTTTTTCTACAGATATGTGAGTTCATGCCACATCTGTTCATGCAGATGCTGTAGGTAAATCTTACATGAAGCCAGATACCTATTCCTAATTCTGCAGAATGTTCCATTTAAAAGCTTGTTTTCAAAGCATGATGGCTCCCAGGACCAACCACAACAAATACCCATCTCCTTGCTCAATGCTTTTAGTGCAGATTTTTGTGAGGGTACTTGGTTATTGTAGTTTTGAGTGGCCAAGCACGTTTACAGCCACGCTGTTTCAAGCTTCATTCTTGTTTTTGGTTTGAAGAATATGTTACTCCTTGTTTTATTATCTAAATTTCCAAATCCTAGCATATTGGTAAATTTTTTTGTCAAGGAAAGAAGTATAAATTGGACTAGGTCAAGAAGAGGAATAACTTTATTCATGTAGTCAGCCTCCAGATTAAAGCCTGAGACTAGCATGCAACTAATTTACAGCCAATCCATAGAAGTAAAGTCAGACTCGCACACATCTCCTGATTCACTCTTTGAGATAGCAAGTGCTTGCTAGGTCCATGGCAGCTAAAATGGTTTCCTCTAGGCTCTGTTCGCCTATAGGGTACTGAAGTGTCTTTCTTACCTAAATTCAGCATACTATGGGTGGTGCGCATATGCTTTACAGCACAGTGATAAAGACCGGTCCATTGCTGAGTTAGAAAACCTGTAGGTGATGAATATCAGGATGTCATTGATCGTTTTAACTAGAGCACATTGAACTCGGGTGCATTCAGCTGACTTTTGACAAATGATAAACATTGTTTATGGTATGATAGAAATTCTGTGACATAAACTTGCATGTACACATTGATGCCAAAGGACCGAGAAAGACACTGATGACCAAGCCCAATCGACAAGCTGGCCAGCAAAGGAAGACATCATGATCTGAGCATTCCAATGAAAGAGCTATTAAGGCCACCTGCAGGTCATCCTTCACTTAGGGTCAGGCCCAAGATCACATCAAAATGATTTTACCACAGTTTTAAAGCCATATGTGTCCCATTTGTACCCCTTTCGTTTCTCAGTTCTTCACTCCAACTACTGAATTAAGAGGGGTATTGCAGCTCTGGTGAGCATGCCTGTCAACTCACATGGGACCACCACGTGACTCACAGTTTCATGCCTCATCACACAATAAAGAGGCATAACCACATAGCGATCTGGAACCCCTTGCAAAGTAGGGGCATGAAGCACTGTTCCGAACTATCTACACATCTGGGCCCCAATGAATACCTCCCCAGGAAATTGGGGGTGGCGCTTTAGTACTGTGGGAGAGGCTTACTGTAGCTGTTAAGGCAGAGCGGGGGTCCAAAGCCCCAGTCACCATGGCCCCGCCTTCACCAAGGACAAGCCGCCTTCAACAAGGTCAAGCCACCTTCTCCCTGAAGAATAGGGTTAGGTTAGCAGGTCTGGCACAGTGATATGCAAAGTCGGAGAGGTGGAGGGGCCCTGAAGAAAGCTCACCCCCCCCTCCTCCTCCCCACCCACCACAGTGCCTAAAACCGTAAAGGGAGCAACTTTCAGTGTGATATTTACAAAGGGAGGTAAACTGAAGGAGAGAAGCCTAAGTCTTAAGGAAGAATTGCCCTCTGTCCTTCTAGTATATGCAAAGGAGAGAATGCCCACGGTGACCCTTGGCTAGTGCTTTAAATGGGAATATAGAAGTCGAGGTACTCACTAGTCAGGCTACCCGTTTGCTCCCGCGAAGTGGCGGTACTCGTCCATTTAAATGTATTGTAGCACTGTTGAGAAGAGCAGGTACTCCGTACCAGACAGTACCTGCCCATTTAAAGCACTGGAGGCTTACACTAAGGCATAACTTCCGTGCAGCAGCCACAGGAGCACAAGTGCAGGGCCTCGGATCTGGGGTGTGCGTGCGCACACCAGGAACACCAAGGGAGGGGGCAGGCCCTTCTGCATCATTTGTAAAAATTGAGATCACGACCCTTTAGACGGTGAACTGTCCAGCTATACCTTAATGGCCTACCGCATACAGAATGTTTTCTTGGACTCTAATGGTGATCATCTTTTTGCAGTTAATAATAAACAGATTCATTGCAGTTCTCAGAGTATAGAGTCGGGTTAAATGGTATTGAGCGTACACTCTGAGCCTTTGAAACGCCACCAGAGTCACCGGACACCAGGGCTAAATTGTGTTTGGAACACATCAATGATTACTGTAATAAATAGCGCTGAGCGCGTGACATGAAACTGGCTTCAATTGTGTAAGAGGAGATGAGAGAACAAAGACGGAGGACAGACGAGAGCTTTGAAATCTCTTCACAAAGCTTCCAGGAGCCGCTGGCGGGATAGCAGAAGTTATATAAGACACTGACCGCATTCAAGCAGAAACTCCAAGCGGGAGGAACAATGGCTGAAATCAGAGTACTGAAGTTGATTAAATGAGGACAAAGAGACTTGGCAAGCGACATGTTGGGTGGAGCTCAGGGCTGCTATTCATTTGACGGTACCAGTGTCTTTGGGTCACTGGAGTTCCCAGGGGCCTTGGCCTGTTGGTACAGTTTTGAGCCCAGATAAACGCATCTTGCAGTCTGCCCTGAGTCGCAGGCAACTGAAATGCGTTACGAAGGATGTGTCGGGGAGCAAAACAGTGTTTTGTTTGTTTTTCACGTGTATGAGAAGCAGTCCGTGCCCCGTGGGCACTGCACAGACGGACGTAGATCAGAATTAAAAAAGTTTGTGAGATGCTATGTTACCCATTGCGGCGGACACCACTTGGATATAGTGCTTGCTCCTTTACTGTGCAACAAACAGACGACTGACCCACACACCCAGAACCGAACCCGTGTCATCGTATAAAACAAATACACAATAGTCCCGCGGGTCAAACTTTACCCAAAGATCTGCCATCCCACTGGTACGTGGCCCGCAATGAGTGTGTTATTATATCAATGAATGCAACATTTGGCCCAAAGTACAATGCCAGTTTGATATAAACCATTTTCACAGCGTCGTGACATCAAAGTTGCAAAACCAGTGCTTGCGATGTAAGGCGAAGAAAGTGCTCTGTGCAAAAGAATATATTTGCCTATATTCACCCAAGAAACATGAGGTATCCACAGCTAGTCCCAACTTCAACATATTCGTATTTTAAGTACTGCAGATGGGATAGCACCAGGGTATGTCAAAGTTTCGACCCAAAAAGAACAAATCCACAAGTCTCATCAGGACAGCACCAACTGACTTATATCCGTAAACTGAAGCAGCCATCGGATAGCCCCTAATGCAAGACTATGGATTCAGTCACAGTATGGGTCTTCTTAAAAAGAAGGCTCCATTCAAACAATACGGGCCTCACGGCACAAGCAAAATCTGGGTTTGGTAGGCACATCATGTGTAAACACAGTGGAGATCATTGTGTATTTGTGTTTTTTGTGGACCTTTGTTGTAGCATTTAATTGTATCTGTAGCACTGTGTGTGAGACCCCAATGAGCTTTTTGGGAGGGTGAGTAAATAGCTACTTAGTGTGATATATATAGTTGATAGACTGTTAGTTTGTAATGAAGCCAATTGGTATGTGAAGGCAAAAGGGATTTTGCTAAGATCAGGGCCTTTTTGTAATAAATGTCACTGGAACAGGACAGGGCTTGGGCTCCTTAGACACCTGAAGGACTACTAACTCTGTGCTTGGCAACTACCATGCTGCAGAATGTGGGTATATGTCCTGCAAGAGTGGTTTTTTTTTTTTTTTTTTTTTTTCCCCAATCATCTCACATAGTAATAGTTTTTTTTGATGAACTACTTGGTACCACCATTTTACAGAGCGGTTACATTATCCAATTTCATGATTTTTTTTTTAATGGAAGAATGAAGAGCTTGGTTGGCCTTGCATAGATTCAGATTTTTGACTTGCTGAACAGTGAGGGTTGCAGTCTCCAAGTTCCTGATTTGGTTGGACTAGAAATGGGGAATTAAGATTAAAGCTGACAGTGGGCCTGCTACAGCCACACATTAGTAGTGCACTTATGGTGGTGGGTGAAGGACCCTGGAAGAATGCAGATATTTAAATGAAGAATTAATAAAGCTTCAGCAGATGTCTGGGTGATTAAAAAAAAAAAAAACAACAGTCTTGATGGCCAGTCACTGTTGCATTTGCCTATTGCCCTCTGGGGCGTGTGAGTGCACCCATAACTGTCCTAGAGGCTGACAGCCTCAATTATTCATTTAAAGTAGAGTGAAAGCTTAAGGTTTTAGGGCTTTCCTAAGCGGCCTCTAAACAGCCTCATCCTGTAATGTTCCCCCAATTGCTCAAAATGCAGATAGAACAGCATGAAAGGTAACATTTACTCTTGCAGAGCACTGAGGCATTGTAGAGCAGCGGGATGATGTCGCTACTCAATATCTACAGTGATGGACCTGGTTAGGATGAAAATGGCCTTTCCCCGATATGCCTATGTGGCATTTTCAATTAGCGAGTAAATTGTGGTTGTCTTGTTGAAGACTGAAGACTTGTAGTGCAAGCATTGCATTCCTGCTTTTGTGTGGGAAGCTGGCCTAGTCAAATTGAGTCGGAATGATGAATGGGTGATCCAGTGAGTGAATGAGTATGTATAGGTGCCATTATATTGCTTTTATTAAGTGCACAGATCAAGAACTTATCTCTGGATGTTGGTAGTTTTTTATTTTATTTTTAATTATCTATGTTTTCGATTGACATTTGTATTCCAGGTAGCGCTGTGATTTTGTCAATGTACGGTTGTAATTGAGTGACTGAGCTGTCGGATCGTGTTGGAAGTTTGACATCGTTCAGGAAGTTGGCAAACATCCTGTTTTTCCTAGTTTGTGTAATTTGTCAAGCTTTTTTTTAAATATCATTTCTTTTGATAGAATATGGAGTGGAAAAACATTTTTGTGATAGAATTTTCCCATTGTTAGAGCTGATACGTTTACCCATGTATTTGGTTTGCTTTTTTGTTTTTAAGCTTCAGAAGTATTGAGTTAACAATGATTCCACATTAAAAAACTTCCCAAAGATGTTGAGCGAAAGTCTTCAGAACGTGAGATTTTGACTTGCATATGCTTCGGGTTTTGTTATTTATGTGTCAGGCTAGATATGGGCCTGTATTTTTGTAGCTGTAAGAGATAAGCTGTCTTATTCACTGGCAAAAAAGGAGAAAATGCTAAATCTAATATTTAGATGTGCCCACATTACAAGAGGCATTGGTGATCTTAAGCGAGCTGAATCGTTCACAGGGAAGCAGTCGTCGTCAGCTGTAAGTCTGTAGGGGTTCAGTGTCCAGAAAATGAGGCACATGGATATCACAATGTGTCTGATAAATGGTGCTTCCGGCTTTATGGTATTTTCTGTTTTTTAAATGTCCATCTACATCTATCCATATTTATTTTCTCAAATCTGTATTTATCCATAGTTAATTTGTCCACTGTGGAAAAATTGAAGTTGCGACTAGTTAATTTCCACATGTTTGTTAACTGATAAAGATACACTCCTACTTGGATGCTTGTAGTATTTTAGCAGCTGTATACAACTCGCTTGAAGTCTTTAGTATTGTAGTAAAAGGTCTGCTTTTAGTGCAGGTAATCTGATTCCGATGTTAGCTCCACATCCTGTCAGTGTGCACAGCTTTGGACCCAGCTCTCCAGTCTGGTGTAAGTCAAACGCATTCAAGAGAAGACCTACTTTCTGTTATTGTCTGTTTTTAAAAATAAACGTAGGTGAATATTTCCTCCTGTATGCATGCATAAAATAGAAAGGTCAAAAACCTAATTTTAAATGTGTTAGAAATGCCTGGTTAAAGAGCGCATTAAGTTTGCATTGGTGCAAAAAGAGGCAGTCCATTTGCACTATGTTTACTGTTTGTGTGGTGTGGAATAGAGCAAAGTGTATTTACACCAGGATGAAACTGGTGAACTGACTTTGCGCTGTTCTTGTGATTTACATAATTAAAAGTGGGTTAAATACCCCACCTCACCTTTCTCATGAAAATTAAAGATCTATGTAGCAAAATTATTTTGTCCTGTTTCTTCATTACAGAAGAAACTGAAACATTAAGGGTCTGATTTAGATGTTTACGGAGGGAAGTATTTCCCCACAAACTTGACGCATATCCCGTCCGCAGTATTCTGATCCCATTATATCCTATGGGGATCGTAATACAGTGAACAGAATATCTGTCACCTTTGTGACATAGTATTTCCCCCTTGCCTACAGCTAAATCAGGCCCTAAATTGCGCATTTCTTTTTTTTTTTAACAGCTATTCACCGATTAGGATTTCTGTGTTAATCTTTCTTTTTTTTTTTTACTCACCTAAATGTTTGTAAGCAGTATATGGTTTCCCAATCAGTGTTGCCCTGTTGCATACATCTTTATGTAATATAGGTTAGAGCTAATTTTGTTTCCTTCCTTCCATATTGCATAAGTAGGAAGCATTTTGGAAAGAGGTCTGCCCTCGTTTTTCCCTGTGTGAAGTCTGTGTTATGGCCCCTGGTGAACTCAAAGAAGCATTTGAAAGGTTTTGCATACCTCTCAGGGCTCTTGTAGATTACCCCATTCTGCTGCAAGAAATTGCAATGTTCTTCTGCTATAAACATGAAGGTGACCCACAAAGTAATAATGCAGCGAAACTCCTGGTTGCAACACAGTCCTGGGCAAGCCAGAAGAAGATACTGTAAAATATATCGAAGGTCACTTCAGTTTTGTTAATCAACTTCAATTTTTTGGGATTATTCCAGAAAGAGACCAATGCGTGCAAATATATTTAAAAAATATATATATATATATATATATAACAGGTCCTTCAAGTGGGATCCCCCTGTTTAAATATCAAGAACGCTTTATCTGTTGAGCCCATTTCTGGTGGTATTCCTCCCATTGTTTTCCTAAAGCATTTATGAGTAAGATTTGACATGATTCTGGTACTCTCAAGCTAGGTCTCTGGCTAGTTTCTTATAACTGTGGCTCACCACCTTATCCCACGTAAGTGCTGAACGGTAAAGTGCAACCGCGTTTTATGCATTCGATTTAATTCTACCATCCTCAAAGTAGTTTACTGATTGGGTTCGTATCTCCCCAAACCACCAATTTATTCCACATAACTGCTTAAACAGGAAGTGCAAGTGTAGTATACAGTTTATCTATTTTATGCTTTGTTTCTTTCAATTTGTATACCAATTAACACTGTAAAAAACATCTGATCTTGACGGGACAGAAGAGGCCGAATATGTTCGTCCAATCTGCCATAAATGCATTTTCTTTCTTTGTTTGCTTATCGTACTCCACTGTACCAGACATTCTTCCGGTCCTCTCTTTCCTCGGTTCCTCTCCTTCCTCTGTTCCTCTCCTTCCTCTGTTCTTCTCCTTCCTCTGTTCTTCTCCTTCCTCGTCAATTTTCGATATCCTACTTTGGCTAATCTGTTGTTTGTCACTTTGTGTAATAGCAATACCGTCATCTCCCTGTAACTCAGATGTCAGAATCCTTACATATAGGATCCTGTATCATTGGCTGAAGAATAGAACGTCATGAAGATTTTCCACTTGACCTCTGTTACAGCCAGTTGTGGTTGATTCTTTAGAGTTCCATTAACTTCCCTGGTCTGGTTCTGTGGACCTGTGAATTTTGCAATCAGAATAGTCAGCTGTCTTCCAGTTTCTTACACTGCGTTGTGTGAAGGATTGAAATATCCCTCCATGGAATATATTTTAGTTTATTTTTATTCTTCCAGGTTCTATCTTACAGCTATGCTCTGTATGTTTTCCTTCAGAGAGTTATTTGTTTGAGCCGTTCTTTAGCGGTTAGCTGGACCTGCAGATAAATCCTTAGGAATGGAATCAGTTTTCTTTGCCAGTATGGTGTGTCGCTCAAAATAAGTTTGGGCTAGCATTCATCCACAAGTTTTCTTACTATTTTCTCTTGGTTTGTGGAGAATCTCAAAAACGAGAATTCTTGTCACCTGGCATTGGGTTGTGACATATTTGTACACTCCAAGTTCCTCCTTTAAGTGGTATCTCAGCTTTAATGCATAACAGGTCCCCAAGTACTGAAAAGGCAAGTTATGAGAATTGTTTTAGGCTCCCTCACATCTATTTCTTGGTGTAAAGGCAAATATGCACTATTTTAAAAACTAGAATAATATGGGATTAAATGTGTGGGTGATTTGAGAAAACTCCATACTATGTGTATTGCCATAATGCAAAGGCTCCGTCTGTCAGTGGCTTGGAAAAAGGTCCAAAAGGAGAAGCTTGTAAAATTCCAATTTTTGCAGTGCAGGGCACAATTTTTATACTTTAACATGTTGCATATCCTATGCTCTTTAACTAGTTTTACCAGGTGGCAAAATGTTTCTCCCAAAAACTTTTTCAGGAGAATTTTCCAGCTAAAAATCTACTTTGTGGGTCGATTCTCCAGCTACAAGCTGGTTTCTTTGGGTTTTACTCTGTACAAACCCATGTTTTGCAGATTGCATACGTTGACATGCCTTTTTAACGCATAGCTGAAAGCAAAGTAAATAAACTTGTATTTTCAGGAATTTTTAAAGCACAACATACACCCAACCAGGGTTTCTCAGTGCAAAAAAGACCATTCTATGATACACAGGTAAAGAGAGGAGTACAGAAGACAAATTACTGTCTCAAACGAGATTATTTAGAAAAGAGCCAAGTTTCAAAGTTCTTCAATATTTCAGGAGATTGGGTTCAGAATCTAATGACAAAGACAGAAAGTTCCAATGTCTGACAGCTGCCACAGAGAAAGCTCTGCTGTTTGCAGTTTTGCTGTGATACTTTGTCATTTTCTTAGCAGTCTGTGGTTTCCATACCTTAGTGAGCAGGAGGGGTTGGAATCTGAAAGAGAATGGTAAGACATGCAGGTATAGATTGCTTTGAGAATCAGACATTGATTTAAACAGGATTCTCTCCTTCACAGGCAGCCAATGTCTTGACTGCAAGACGGCAGTAACGTGATCTTGTGCTTTGAGGCCAAGTATAATCCGAAAGTCATATTTCTGGATTAATTGCAATCTCTGAATCAGTCATGTAGGAAGTTCCAGGTGCATGGAATTACAATATTCCAGACTAGGGGATGTAAAGGCAATCAATATTTTCAATTTCTGCAAAGCATTAAGCAGATATAGGATGTGCTTTAAAAATGACGCTGAAAAAAACAGGACTGCTATACTATGGAAATTGTGTCTGATGGGTATACCATGCTTTCGTAACACAGGTTTCTGACGTAGTGAGCGGGGCTAGGCTTGGGTTCTAATACATCAGGCCTTAACTTCAAGTCCTCTTCCAAAAGGAGGAAGGATAACACTGTTTCCAGTCCTGGGTATTTGTGTGCTAGGCTCATGCATTCTGGGGTCTGTTGTCTTGTTTTGCTTCCAGTGATCTAATTAGACATACACTGCTCAAATGAATGATTTGTAGTTATAAAGATCCGGCCTAGACTGTCCTTAACGGTCTGGAGTGAGGTCCGCTTTCTATTCTTTTATTTCTTTTCTTTTATTTCTTTTTTCCGGTTGCCAACAGCTTGGTTAATTTTACTGTAGTGATTTACTCTTCTAGCCCCAAAAAGTAACGCAGGCTTTTCTTTGAATACTTAAATATGACAATCAGATAACTTGTGTATTTGTAATTACCCTTTTTGTTCAAAAATAATTTCAGTGCCTTCCTCCTTCAAGAACTCCTTCATCGGGCCAATGTTTTAAACATTAACTGATGATGCATGAACAACCTCTGAAGGAATATTGTTCACTGTATCATGATCATTCAATAAAGGAAGGTGGGGTAAAGACGTCCCCAAATTGCAATAAGCTCCTGAAGAATAGTTTGGTTTGTGGCATGTGTTTTTTTTTTTTTTTTTTTTTTTTTTAGGTCTCACCGACAGACCGCTTTAATTGCCTGTTGTTGAAGATGCATTAAAAAATGAATGCATTAAAATATACATACCCTTCTATGAAGCAATTCTTCGGTACTGTATTCTGATTGGATTTCTTGAGTCTTTCCACTGTTTGCATTTAGGGAACTACGTTTTGTCTTTGAATTGCAAGTGAATACATGTGTTTTCTTGCACGCTCCCTGTCTTTTAACTCATTATTTGGAGGCTCGCGCAGCTGCAATTTGCTTCTGCACAGCTCCTGTTTTTAAGGTGTTCTCTCTCACACATGTTAAATAATATTTTTATTCACCGCTCCACAACTGGCATTTAATACCTTGAAACGGTAAATGAAAAGAAAATGGCAGCTGAGTCCGTCTCTATTTGCGCATATATGTAGTGGCGTGCATAAGTCCTCACGTAGGGCCATCACAACAGTATGAGCAAACATGCACTTATCTGGTAACATGTTCACATGTACAAGTCATGGTGCTTTGATTTGTTTATTATTATTTTTTGCTGATGCTGTACAGCACTGGCAGCAACAGGGTGAAACATATGAGCTTTTCCAGTACTGACCTGGAGCTGTTTCCCTTCTCCACAATAAGAGTACCAGTTATAAAGTATTCCAATGTCATTGCAGTGCACATACTTTTTGGAGATAAAGTACATGTGCTTGAAAACTCTTTGTGTATAAAGTATACAGTAATATTGCTATTGGGATTTAACCATGTGTGGGTATAAATTATACATTAATATTGATATTGGGATTTAACCATGTGTGGGTATAAATTATACAGTAATATTGCTATTGGGATTTAACCATGTGTGGGTCTAAATTATACAATAATATTGCTATTGGGATTTAACCATTTGTGGGTATAAATTATACAATAATATTGCTATTGGGATTTAATATAATGTCCCTTGATTGCACATTCTTTTCCATTCATGGTACTGTAGCAGTGTCTTCCTCTTTCAGTGCAACCTAAGCACACTGTCTACAATAGTTTCAAACAAAAAGTAATTAGAGTGTCCGTTGTCTACTTTGATATAAAGTGGTTCAAATGTTACCCTGTATATCTTCTTCTGTTATAATCTTATTCAGATGTCATTTTTGTCACTTTTAATTTTCCAAAGAAAGATTTTCTCCTAATATTTTTTAACTCTATGAAAACATTACTTTCAAAGACGTAATCAGAATTGGTTTGCTTCTGTCTTTAAAAGTTCTGACTCAGCACATCTACATACATACTATCTATTAATCATCTATCAATCTATACATCAAATAGATTAGTTATTAGTGGTATTTTCTTTTTCACGTTCCTTTTATGTAGGGACAGTTTAAAAAAAAAAAAATAGTTTAGTAGACTCAGGAATTCTATTTTATAACTGCTAACCTAAAAGATTTTGTGGAGTGCAAATTATTGTTGTGAATGTGGTATTTCTATAACGCCAACCTTGTCAAAAAGGCACCAGAGCACTGTACATAGTCAAAGACCAGCATAAGTCAACAAGTGATTGGAGAAGTAGCTGGTTTGTGAAATATTAATGCACTGTGATGTGAGAGGGGGATCTTCAACTCTTTCCTAAATTGGAGCAGTATTTGGGGAGTCCTGACGGTTATTGGGATGTTCTGGAGTCCAATAGATTTTGGGATGTTTCATAGTTGTTACTTACTATTTGCCACGTACGTCATATCTGTCGCTTTGCCCCTCTTCTAAGAGGGCAGTTCTGGCACTCCATGGAACACAGCTGGAGAAAATTTGACAATATCCTGTTTCTCTACTAACTTCCAGAGGGAATGGCCACGCCAACAACCCCTCTACCACAAGCTTACCCCGATAGAGCACACCTGTGAGGACTACTTTTTTCCAAAACTTAGATGAAGCACTAGAGGTGGGCAAGACACTGAAATCTCGAGTCAATGCCTGGGTCAATTGAGGGGCTCTTGGAGCCTCGAGCCTAAAATGAGCCAAGCTTTCACGGGTGAGGCGATGCAGCCTAGTGGCTACAGAGCTGCCAGCCATGTAACCAGGGAAACCAAGTTCACTCCTGGCCTCCGTTCAGCATCTTGTGAATCCCACTAAATCTCACTGTGCTCAAAAATATGCTGTGAATCACTGTTACGCCTTGGGGCCAGATTTGCGCTGTGAAAAACTGCCAAAAAATAAAACCTTGTTTCTCACAATCATCCACGTTCTAATCTTATCCTCGAAGAATTGAGGACAAAGAATTAACGTTTAAGGTCAGAGATACAAGTCTAGGAGCTGAATGGCACATGTGAAACTGGAAATTCTGAGAAGTCCGACTTCACAGCACAATTTGTGATCCTAGGCAAAACTTTCCCACAGCGCCTCCTTTTTGTTAAATAACACACGTGAGAGGACCTTCAAATATGTGATTTCAGAATGTGCACTGGACAAAAACCTCTGGTGTTTGATTTGATAGCCTATAATGTTGCTCCATCTATAATAAATTAAGTCCACTTGTAGGGTACACATGACAACTGAATTGCCTCTTAGTTCACTAAAGATATTGACAGCAGGGGGGGACAGGAATGTTTCTCATTTGGTGTTTAAAAACTCTCATTTTGAATTAATATTTCTCAATACAGAGATATAATCTGGTGTGCCAAAGAGAAGTGCTTATGCTTGTTAAAGAAATAAATTTGTATGAATTTTGAACACACATTACTGTAACTTACCATGACGTTGTTTACATGATTTAACTCGCAGAGCCAGAGCTGACCCTTGGCTCGTGTCTGGCTTGGCTTGCTCTGCTAATTTGTTGGCTCGCCTTCCTTTATAATGAAACCTCCTCGTTTCACTTTTCTTCTGCTAAAGGTGGAGGATTCTCATTCAATAACTCGGGACTATGAAGTCCTTCGTGTACATCTGCCAAGCGACCGATGGACCTGTCCTGATTTATTTATTTATTCATTTATTTATTTTAGTCAACACTGCATTCTGG
Source organism: Pleurodeles waltl (assembly GCF_031143425.1). Lineage (NCBI taxonomy): Eukaryota > Metazoa > Chordata > Amphibia > Caudata > Salamandridae > Pleurodeles > Pleurodeles waltl. The sequence goes on along the minus strand of NC_090440.1, from coordinate 933,435,674 downwards.
GACTTGTAGTTTAAATTGTAGCATGTCTCTTGACACATGTAATCATTAAAAAAAAAAAAACAGTTGTCTATGAACAAAGGACTGGCTGAAGGAGTCACTGGTGACTCCAGGCCACTTAAAGGTATGGTCCTCCTTCGTGTACTGGAAGGAGCACCACTCTTTCCACTATGCTTAGCGTCTGCTGGGGGTGAGTTTGAATCCAGCCAGGCTTTCTTATGCTTCCTTTGTTGTTTGAGTTTTGTGGCACTACTGTGGCAGTAGAAACAACAGTTGCATTGGTATCTACCACACCACGGAATGTCTGTTGTGTAACAGAGCGCCATCTGTAATGATTTAGGGCAGGAACAAAGTGTGTCACCGATATATGATCACCTTAGCAATGGCCTTGCAGTTATAGCTCCGACAGATAAGATATGATGCAGAACTCTGCCTCGAGGAATGGCAGCTTTTCCACTGACCTTGTGGCGTGACTGTGCTGCATTTGTGTGACTCTGGCCGCTCCTTATGCATGTGGATCAGATGTTCACACTTGTGCGCTCGTTCTAGCCCTCTGCTTCTCTCTACCGCTTGTATCTCTCCTCTCTCTCGCTGTGTCATCCTGCGGCCTCTCCCTTCGCTCTCATCTCTTTGGCATTCTCTTTCCCGAAGAAAGGCTTGAAAACCGCCATATCTGAGTCTTTTAAAATGAATGCACGTTCTTCATTTGGGACAGGTCACTCACTAAAACACAGTAACATTGCTTCATAGGGTAGCTTTCTGATTAGGAAAACTATAGCAAAAAAAATGCTTTAATATTTTAATGATAAGCAAAATGGTTGTAGATGCCTTTTGTGCGTAGGTTTGTACACCTTTTAACTCCTGCTTGCATTCTTGTAAACTGAACATTTTCAACGTGTTTTCTACTGCCAAGAAATGATTACAGTTGGAAAAAAAGATTTCACGTGCGAATCAAAGTGTGTGATGGACAAGTACATGTCTTCCATTCTCCATGCTTGAAGCTTTTATATGCTTCAAAGTGGTGCTGATGTAAGGAACCATGTGGAGAGCTGTATGCAGCGGGCCCTTAACGGCTGTTCAAGCCTCACTAGTGCTTGAGGGTGGCTTGTAATTTGTAATGCGGGTCAGACTCCCTACTTGGTTATTCCCTCGTCTCCCTGGGTAGGACTCCTACAAAGCTGCTGTCTTGTGCGGAAGGTGATGATATTTTTCAGTCGGTAATTTTCTTTTGCTCTAGGAATTGGGCTGAGCCCACTGTATTATTGCACATCGCTCTGAAAAATATTTCCCTTTAACGTGATTTCTCTTACACCAAAAATGTAAAGGGTTAGGAAAATTGCAGAGAAGTGATGGGATCTATGATTCTTTTCCAAAGAATTTACTAACTATTGATGTTTTTCATTTACCTCCTTAGGTAGATACCCATTATACTGCTTTCCTTCATCCTTCAGCTGCTTGCCATTAGAGACCTTTCATGGACAATACCGATAATTACAATAATTACAATGGGTTTTGGGTCAGCGCATTGCTTGTCTGTCAATATCATTTGCTGGGGTCTTATTTGATGTTTTTTATCCTCTTCTTGTGATTCTCTCTCTCTACTGGAACATGGCTTCTTTATCATCATTTTGTTTAGATTACTTGTATCCCTTCAGGCTTTACTCTATGATCTACTTTTATTCTTTTGTGTTCAGCACTCCACAAGAGTGCATGTGTTTCCATGTTCTCCACTCCACGTGCAGCTTCCCCTTACATCCCTGCCCCCGTGCTCTCTGTGGTGCATCTCTCCCTCCCTCCTGGCCAACTGACTCATCAGTTGTTTCCCCTCCCCGCCCAAGTTTGAGATTCTTTCACCCACCCCACCAGCTGCTACGTTACTCCCCAGCCTTCCCTGGCCCAGAAACTGCAATTTGTTGCTGGGCTGCTTCTTTATCCTAGGTTGTCTTTCACACATAATTTTCAAGATTGATGCCACCATCTTGAAGCAGTATTTTAAAAGTTAGAATAATGGTGGTTATGTACGATGCATGTGTTGCTGAATGCCTGAATGTACGTCAATATGGTGCAGTGGCTTTTTTTATGGGTACTGATAGAAGTAAACCCCAATTCTATATGTAGCTTGAAAGACTGTGACGCAGCATTCCGTTGCCTCCATGAAGGGCCCAACAATGTATTTGGACCACAGGATGTTGAGTTTTGGTTTTACTGTTAGTGCCATGAAACCTTAACAAGGGACCATGGGCTCTAAAATGTTCACTGTAATTGTGATGTAACAAATAGAAATGCATCTCTCTGTCTCTTAGTAAATGAGCATAGAATTTCTCGAAACATTGCTTTCCAGTGTGGCCCATTTCATGTCTTCAAGAGCAAGTTTTACCACAACTTGTGGCAACATGACATTTATTTTAACGTGCAAAGGGCTTCTTTTTTTTTTTTTTTTTACACTTTTTCCTTAAGTGCTGGTGTCATGTCCATGCTGGCCTCTGCGCACTTTGGTCATCGCCATAACTTGAATTGATCTCTAAAGAGCAACCAATGAAGTTCTCAGAAGACTCCAGTCACATGATTCTGCTGTCTGACACGTTCAAATCCTGCAACCACTTTGGTCTTGGAACATTGCGTAAAAGACAGTCAAGCAGCATTATATTTATTTAGCCTGTACAAAGCCACAACTTTAACCCCCATCATTAGATGGTCTTTGGATAATAAGTCACAGATGTGCGTGCTGGTTCCCAGATAAAAGGAATAAACTGGGGAATTGAGGAGAGATGGATGCAAAAATCACATCCACGTGCTTGGCCTTAGTTGTAATTTGGGCAGGAGAGATTGTTTTTTAAAATTAGCAAAACTGTGCTCAGAACCGGAAAAGAGGCACTCCATCTTTGTCAAATTCACTTAACGGAAATTTCTCCTCACACAGTTTTGCACTTTGAATGTCTGTTGCAAGAGCCAATGCCATGTCTGCATCTGGTGACCCTCCCCCAAGGTGAAGGTAATCATGCCAGGTGACCCACAAGCTGGCTGTGTGCCCTAGGTGTACAGCAAATGATTGATTTACCTTCCACGCAATCCTTCTTGACCAGCCTCCGTGATTGGTGGCCCTCTCCCATTGCATAGTGATGCTCCCACAATTTGTCAATTGTCGTCTTGTTTGTGTGCTTTGTCACTCGATAGTGGGTACCAGGAGGCCTTCGCAGGGGTGTTGCTTGGTCAGTAAGACTGAGGATTTGGAGGGGCTTGATGCTTCAGATTTTCGAACAATCACGCCGGCATGTCATGTTGAAGTACATTATATGAGAAGCAGTGTATGAGGGTGGCTTAGGAGATCGTGTAAATGGAAAGGAGTGCAGATTATTGGGGGTAGTTCAAACAATATTTTGTAAAATATCCGTTTTAAGATCTTAAAAACGGAGGCAGTGAATATAGGTTTATTTTTTGTTCTTGTCTAAGTATGAATGTAAAAGTTCCAGGTGATATCTGAGAGTCTCCTCCCCATACTCGACTGAATGCATTTGTACCCAACTTTATATTAAATAATACATTTACTAGGGGATGTAACACCCCAAACTCCCTACCCCTCTCAAGCAATGCCCCTGGGCCTTAGTTGGTTTCAGCAGGTGTGGGTGATAATTAACATATTTAAGTGTACATAAGGGTCAACTGGCCTATTTATGTAAAAGGTCATTCTAGGGGTCCAGTTTTCTTTTTCAATCTCTGGTGGTTTGTTTACAGGCAGAATTTGCATTATTACTTATGCTAGAGAGATGGCTCTTAAGGGTCTAAAGCAGTGGTCGTCAAACTCTTTGAAGCTGCGCCCCCTCACACCTGTAGGAAAATAAATTCATTGCCCTCCCTGCATTTTTCACAATTAATCTAATAATATGGCAGTGTTTAAATATTTCGAAATGTATTTAAACATTGCAGTTAAGTTATGTTACTGTGTGAAAATGCAATCAAATACATTATACCAAACATACTGTTCTGGTCAGGCAGGCCTTACTAACGTGTGAGAGTGCCCACGGTGTGATTATTAGGTGTGCGGGTTTTCAAGAGTATTTGGAGTCTCTTCCCTTTTGACACACGCCCACAGCTTAGATATAAATGCCAAAACATATTAGTAATGGCCCATTACAAAGCGATTTACTGCTGCTCATCTTTTTTCAGCTTAAACAAAGCCCTGTTGTCAGCATGATGCTTATTTTGGCCAGAGCTTGGCGGCCCCCATGTCCTGGGATAATTTGAGGGCCCCAATTTGAAGCCCCCTGTTCTAAAGGAAGAGTGTGCAACATAGGTCCTGAAGAGCAAGATTCTTTCCAGATTTTCAGAAGATCCACATAGGCAAGAAATAGATGTGATGATACAGTCAACAGTTATTTTGAAAATCTGACATGGATCTGTTCCTCCAGCGCCCATGTCTTGAAACTAATGTTGGCCCAGTATGAAAACAAATTGCTTCTGTATAGCGAACCGTTCCAACAGGACGTTGGTCGCAACTAAACTGGATTACACAAAGTAGTTTCGCTGTACAATTTGTAGTAGTGAAAGTGATCTATATGACCTGATTTGCTGCCATATTGCTTTGCAATAACAATGCTCCTCTGTAGTGCGAATCCCATCACTTTAGGCAAAGAAGCAACTTCTAGTCCCACATAATGGGCCCAATTTAGAGTTTGAGGAGTGGGTTACTCCATCACAATGTGATGGATATCCTGCGTGCCGTATTACAGCTTCCATAGGCTATAATGGAATTGTAATACGGCGGACAGGATATCTGTCAATTTTGTGACTTAGTAACCTCCTCCACCAAACTCTAAATCAGGTCCAAAGTGTCTGCTGCCGCCCAGCATTGGCGCACAAATAAAATGATGGTGTTATTTTATGCGGTGCAGTCATCCATTTGTAGGTTCTGCAATCTCATGTTGTATTGTGGTGTGAATGTACATTACTTACCATCTCCTGTGCTCATTGCTAACTCGTTTAAGTTTAAAATGTTTGAGTCCAAGAAGCGAAGTTATGTGCATTCTATTTTCAAAAATTGTCCTCAAAGTAAAATAATACTTACAAAATGTTCCAACTAAAGTTCCGATTTTTGAGGTTATGGTACAAATAGCAGGTTCTTTAGCAGTCGTGGCTGACGACTGGGAAAAGTGGCAGGGTGGGGGGAAATAAAACAAAAAAAGAAATACATTTTTAAAAAATTACCGCAACCTCACCGCCGCTCTCCAGGCACCCAGCCTGCCCTGCGGCCAACCATGATGCTGCTCAAAGCAGCATTATGATTGGCTGGAGCGCCCTGGCTGGGCGCTCCAACGTAGACTGGGAGCCTAGGCTTGCTCTCTCCAGCTGCGTGTTTGACAGGCCCAAAACAGCCGGCCAAGCATACATGCACACTGAGGGGAGTGCACAGTGCACTGCCCTCAGTGCTCGTCACCCACATGGCCTGCCCCTTATAAAATTAAAACGATAATAAACATGGTTTATTATCGTGTTATTTTTAAAGGTTTGCAGCTCCTGCTGGTGGTCGGGGGGAGGGGGGAAGAGTTACGCTCCTCCGCCATAGCGGAGGAGCCACCCCTGTAGTATGAATGACATGTTTGTATTACGTTCGTTTTCATCTGTACTGAAATCAGTCACAGCTGGTGTTTGAAAATGAATGTTTACACAAATACATAAGTCACGAGCCTGGGAGCAGCACTTTCTCAACCTCCCCTAGAAGTATATAGCCAATATATTCGATTATTGGTTTTAAAAATAGAAGAACTTGGCTGCACCAGACTTTTTTGTGGACGTTTAACATCAGGGTCGAGGGGAAAAAAGCAACAGTAAAAAATATTCGTTTGCTTTGAGTCCAGCGCTGGCCGAGTCCCAAAGACAGAAAGCAACTATGTAAAGGCCTCAAGTGAGCGTTTCAGATGAAAAGCTGTGCTTACAGCCAGGCAGTTGAGGAGTGTGGTGCTGTGGAGAACCCAGGACGAGTGGGCGGCTGCCCTCTGGCCGTGCTGACATCCCCGTGGGAAAATGGAGGGTGGAGGGCTCCGGCGCTCTGGAAAGGAGGGGAGCAGAGGCAAAGAACCATCCTGGCCTTATGAAGGCACGCTATACCAAGACAGGACTGCAAAGAACACCGAAGAAGCTGGGGAGGAATAATGAAGGAATAAAAACGGGTTTTGAGCACCGTGGCCGTTCGGAAGGCCACGTATTTGGGCTGCAAGTCCCGAAGTCCACGTGGGAGAAGAATCTGGGTCTCTAATACAGCGCAGGTGTTCAGACGCAGATATTTTTTAAATTAATGTTATCATAGCAGGAGCTAGTTACACACGAGGTGATGGTGTAGGTAGAACAGCATGGGGTTCTGATTGAAGCTGGATTACCGAACTGGGGACAGACGAGAGGAAATGGGACGTAATTAGAAAAGAACCAGGCCAAAGTTGTATGGCACGTTATTTTGAATGAAACCCCAAAGCACGTAGTTTGTGTAGACTCAATGTTTTTGCAAATGTTCTGCAGAACATTCGGTTTCTTTGAGTTGTGCTGGTATGCAGTGCTTTTGTTATTACACTGGCAACAATCACTCTAACGGGAGATATGAGCCATTACAAACTTTCTCAGGTCATGCTCAAAAGATATGGGACACAATTCTCTCTCGCGCCCATTTAAAAGCATTCTTGGGAGATCACCTGTTACTGAAACACCAAGGTAAGGCCACTTCGAAAGGCAAGTCGCAAATAGGTCTGGGCATTTTTTTTTTCTTCACTTAAAATTTTACAAAATTAACCAATCGTAGCATTCAGAAGACTGGTTCTAGCACCAAATTTCTAGTGGGAGACATAGTATTGTCAAATCGGTCCCCTGCTGAAATTTTGCGTAACTTTTGAATATGAGGTAGGTCCGTGTGCCATCGTGCGAGATTATTATAGTCTTGGTAATCTTCTTTCTAAGAGTAACGATGTCCTCGTTATTCCTAGTCTCATGATACATTACGTACTGTAATTTGAAAGTACTGTTGCTATTTTGTGTCTGGAAAGCAACGCTTTGAAAGCGCTTGTATCTCAGTATATTACGGAGCTAGATGCTCAGATGCGGGCCCTGCGCCTTGTTCGCCAATTGAAACCTAATAAAAAATATCTGCATGTACAGCTGAGGCATCTTCAGATAAAATGTGCCTTCAATGGCATTAGTGTTATTCGGATGTACCAAACCACGAAAAGCCATTTAAACAACCTGTTTATTTTCAGGTTTGAGGTTTAGACTTTAACCCAACTGAATTCTATTGCAAGAGAAGACACTATGCTGTCCCTTTTTAGATTTCTATAATAAATTAGTATTTTTCCCATGTATGCGAATGGAGAAGGAAATGTGCCCAAATGCACCAAACCAGAAAACAATTATTGTTTTAAAATGGTGGCCACTTTCTACATCCCCAATTCTTTGATTAAACCAGTACTGGCAAAGCCAATAGGTCTGGCATTTTTCAATGAACGTTCATTGCTTGGTAATTTTGTAAATATGATGTGGTGAATGGTTGATGTAGGGATTGCATGTACTACTGAGACACACTCGCCTACCAACGAAGCAGTACTTTCAGATCAAAAAAGCCAGACCTATTGGTTTTGGCAATACTTGTTTTCAGTCTGTGTGAATATAGTTTGTTTCTATGCATTCCCATTGTTTGCACCTTTTATTCTCAAAGCCAGTCTTGCTGACAAGAACACTGACACAGTGGTATACACCATAGGGATGGTTCAGTGAGTTGAAAGCTCACTGCTGACACATGTGGCCATGTGAAGCTTGCATGTTTGAATCTCAGTAAGGCAGACGTAGCCTTTAATACTTAAGAGGCTGGTAAATTGAATATTATACATTTGGCAATATTACTCATATTAAAGTAATTTGAGTTACCATGGTAGGCGTGGATATATTCAAGTGGACATTATACACAGGAAAAATTATAAAGGACAATTGAGAATTCTTCGAAAATACCACCACAATAAAAAATGTAAAAGATTTTTGTTTGTTCGCCGAACTGTAACATCCACGTTTTGAATTTTTTTTGAGCAACAGGTGCAGCAATCAGTATATCATAACAATGCTGCTTGATGTGCACGCTCTTAAATATCTAGTATGTCCGAGGACGTAAGCATATGATTGATATCCATCTGTCAGTTGGGGCAGACCTGAGGATGACTATCAGGCAGTCCTCCTTACTTGTGCCACTCTATATGTTCCAACCATGAACACTGAGTGCGCTGGGACTTGTAGTGTTTAATTTGCCCTGTTATACATAAGAGGCAGGGGGAGCGTTATTGGCTCAGAAAATTAAAGTCCTGTTTCAAAGTGACGTTTATGTCATTCAGAGTGAATTTAAAGCCCTTGTAGCTGCCAAGTGGCTCCTCCTTTAACGGGCCCGGGCTTTATAATCAACAGCAGCACCTTGCATGATGGAATGCGTAGCACAATGCACGTCCCGGACTGTCTGACTGTGTTACATAAAGCACTGAAGGATCATACCGGCCCTGCGTCTCGGATCCAAGCGAAACGAGCTACTCCAGTCCAGGTTTTTGTTTTGCATTTCTGAGGCTTGTAGTCTGGGACTGGAGAAGCTGGTTACACACGGACACATGTAACTTGGAAGCTGTCACGCAAATGTTGGATGGCACTAAACAGACATTGACAAACTATGGCTGGGATTCCTTACCAATAACAGCGATAGGAGAAATAACAGGGAATTAGGAATTTGAAATACACGAGCATTGGAAATGAGAATTGGCAAAGCCAATAAGTCTCACCTAGGAAGAGCTACTGGCTTTGTCAATGTTTTTTTAAGTTATGTTGTACGGCAGAGCAGCTGCTGTGCAGCAAGCATAAAAGAAAAAGTGTTTGAAGTGCCCAGCGCTGACCGCTGCTCTGCTGCGGTACATCATGTTTAAAAAAAACATTGACCAAGCCAAAGGCTCTCCCTAGACGAGACCTATTGGCTTTAATGCTTGCTAAATAATGCGATTGTTATAGGGTGCGTGGCATTAGTCACTTACTCACTATGCTCGACCTTTGAGGTTCTTTGGGTCCTTAAAAGCCCTCTTCTTTTGGCACAGCCAATTTTCAGATCCCAGCAGCTGCCGTCACACACACAGCATCATGGGAAGTGTGTCTTGAAGACAACAACAACGCAACAAGTGATTAAAGTGAATGTCGCTCTCGGTGAGTGCACTCGCAACAGTGATGAGAAGCGCAGCAGCTGACTGCGCATCACGTGCCCTTCAGCCTCTTTAAAAAAACAAAAAACACTGTCCTGAGCTTCTCTACTTAATCACAGGCCACAATGCAGCCCACGAGCCAAACGGTCCATCAACTGTTGTAAAGAGCTCTCCCGCCAGTCCCACAAGAGTTCAACACCCAATATTAGGTCACCATATTTACACGTATCTGATTAACTGCTTTCCTTGCCATAATTACAGGACAAAAGATGCCGCAATGTCCTAATAATGTAACAAAGGACCTCCCGTACAGGCTGCAGATGTAATTCTATAATAAAGTACTTCACTGGAGAACGGTGGGCAACCTACCTGGGTATATATTGATTTTCTGGCCCATACACAACATTAAGAAGTGGAGGGTCGTGGGGGCAACCTGGATGGGTGTGGGCAAAACAACACAGATGGCAGGGAGGGCGGGGAAAAAACACGTGGGCAGTGGAAAGGGAGAGTGGGGAAAGCAACATTGACGGCAGGCAGGGAGTGTGGGGGCAAAGCAAAACAACATGGGCAAGGTGGGATAGGAAAACAACAACTGAAACAAAAAATAGTGCAGGGTGGAAAGGGGGAAAGAGGAGAGTAGGCAAGGGAAAGAGAGCCTGCAAACACAAGTACTTTTATGAAATACTGCAACTAAAAACAAGGATTTGCAATACAATGGGTCTCGCATATTTCGAACAAGTTAAATGCATGTTTTGACAACAGCGCCCACGAGCAAAAGCAAAAAAACACGAGTGAAAACTGACGACTTAGCCAAATAAAGTTAGACTTTAAAAATAAAACATTGCAATTTTGTTCCTGCTGGGTGCGGTTTTGCTAGTCACAAGCCGCCTGTTTGCTGGGGCACTCAAAGTTAAAACATAATAGTACCTCGATCACGTTGGGAGCAGCGAGCGGGCACTAATTAAGTTGAAATCAATTAGTGCTTGATCCCTGCTACACACGAGGAACGGAAATGATGCCAGACATGCCTTAACGAATTACGAGGCTATAAAGAAGAGTGCCCCGCAAACCAACAAATGGTGAGTGACAGGTGGGTTCCAAGCCCTGTACTGATCACAACAGCACCTCGCATACGAGACGCATGCGCAAGCGCATGCACTCGCAGGCTCGACCTTTAAAAGGAGCTCCGTAAGTGCAAGCAGTGGAAGGACACTGGGCAAAAAAGCAGTACTTAAGCCCTGCGCCTGGGAGGGACAAAAACACAACGAAGTGAAGCCAGCATCCACTGACCAATAAGAAGCAAGGAAATGAGAGTGAAAATGAACCAGTGGTAAGCATTGGGTGGGCTCTGAGCCCTTTGTAATCAAACCTGTTTCGCAAGCAACAGTGCTACATGTCCGAGGCAAGTCCTAAAAACACCACTTTAATATTTCCAAAAGTCAGAGAGGCCATAATATTCCCAACCACTTTTTGTTGTGGTCCTGCAGTTGCAAGTGAAATGTCGCCCTTATTTTACTGCAGATGGTTTTCCCCAGAAAAGCAAAATGTTGTGACCTGTAGAAAATCTTGTGTGCTGAAAAAGAAAGCTAACTCTTTGCTCACCACCAAAACATGTCCTTTGTTTTCAAATGAAGCCTAAACCTGCCCTTTAAACATTCACTGACCTCCTTGAGTAGAAGGCAGTTAGACAAGAGGGGGAGAAAATGAATTTACTGGGCAACAGGCGTAGGACCTAAAAAAAAACAAACAACAAGCATTTGCAATGCAGTGTGCCTCGTGTTTGTTTCAGTTAGAAATCTACAATGCTAATAGCTCTAACTGGACTTTCCTTGCCACATAAATTGAAAATGAAAAGTAAAACAGTTGACATAAGCGAGCCGATGGGCCGCCATGAGCGCAAAGGAGAGACACAAGGAAAAAAAAGAAGGTTGCTTGCAGCGTAACGTATCGGCAAACATGCAATTATCCATGTAACGGGGTTGGTCCCCAAGGCGGTAACAGAGCTGCCTCAAGGAGGGACAAACAAAAAGCATTTACCAATGATAACTAAGTATTTTTGAAAGACAAGCCCATGAACGAGTGATAGTGATGGGCATGCCGTGGGTGGTTAAATGCCCACAGATAGATTACAACAGGCCAGAGTACTTGCATGCTAGACCTAAAAAAGGTGAAACAAAGAGGCACAGACTTTGCAGTGAAAGGTCAGAAATGCAGTTGCAAAATAATTGACAAGCGTTGCTTTCTGAAACAGGACCCAATTTTCACTTTTCAGAGAGCGAAAACATGCAGGATTAAAACAAAATTGATATATAAAAAAGCCTGTGGCCCCCTACCCTCATGCTCTGGACACATTCTAACTAGGCTGGTTACTGCTGGCTGAGGGATGGTGATCAGATGTGAGAAGTGGTGAGGAGGGGTGTCACCTGACCACGCAAGCAGTCCTATCACCAGACGAGAATCTATAACGAGAACAGGCAGTCAATAGCTGCAATAGGCAGGAATGGGCTCATGGTAGTCCTAGGAAGGAGGTACATAGTGCAGTATGGCAGAGGAGTAAGAGCTGAAGCAAGGGCTGCACGCTACAGGGACAAACCTGATGAAGGGCTGTACTGGCCTTTTATTAGGCATTTCTTCATCAGCTGGGGCCCTTGAGGCTGGTTCCAAAAGCCTGGGGCCACACCTGGTGCCTCTGTCACTTCCCCCAGAAAGAAAGTGAGTGGGAAGTAGGGAAGGCAGAGAGAAAGCGATCAGAGGAGGAGAAAAAGAGAGGAGAAAAGGAGTGCAAGAGGATGGTTGGAAAGAGAAAGCACCAGGAGGTTGGAGTAGGTCTGATTTGAGCATTATTGCCAGGTCTGTTTTTGCTTCCCCCACCCACCAAAAAGAATTGGAAATATTATTGCAGAAGCTCGACATATTGAGATGTGTAATACATAATAAATTAAACATCAGGCGGTGCTGCCTAACACAGCACACAATTTAAACAATTGCAACAGGGTAAAAAGAAACATGAAGAAAGTAAAATTACACTGCAAGGAAGACCTAAGAAAGCAAGCCGCCTCTTCTTCAGGTACTGGGGGGACCGTGCTCATGCTCTGGCCATCATTCTAAGATGCCTGCTCACTTCAGGCTGAAGGAAATGGATCTGGGCAGGATGGGCAATCAGTGGACCACTTGACTGCAAGCAGGCTAATTCTCAGGCAGGGTCCCACAGAACTACTCCAAGTTGTTTGAGTGTGTGCCAAGGTCTTGAGAACTGGATAGATGGCGAGAGAGGGGAGGAGGCAGGGAGGAAGGGATAAGACTTAGTGAGAACAACACAGTGGATAAGGATAGGGTGGACCCGGTGAGGGCTCAAAAGGAATTAATGATTTTTAAGCTTGCATTGCCTCCCAAGACCTGAAGCCACTACTTTTATGGCAGATAGGTATACATGTCAACAACCGATTCAAGTGGGTGTCTTCTGATTTTTAATGCCAAAAATGGCATCATTTTAGTTTTTTTTCTGAACTAAAATTCCCGCCTCTTCAGTTGAGGCTGGGAAATGTGGTGTGTTCTTTTTGTTTATTTTACAAAATATACTTCCTTCCTCCATCCAGCTGTTGACATATTTGCTTGTGCGCAATTAAAATGCCATCTTTCACGAAGAGGAAAGCCTGTGCCTGAAGTGGACTGATTGATTGTCTCATGCCGCTTGCTGTGATGTATGGGGCAAGGTGTGAATGTGAATGACAATTTTATAGTCTACTGGTATTAAGACTGCTGACCAAAAGCTCTTTATATGTATTTGTTTTATTAATACATTTGATTTTCAGTAGTAGTGTGCAGTATCATGAATAAAACGGGGGCGGCTCCTCCGTTAGGGCGGAGGAGCGCCGTCCCCCACCAGCAGGTCCATGGGGGTGACGAGCAGTGAGGGGGAAGCGTACAGCACTCCCCTTCCCTGCGCATATATGTTTGGCCAGCCGTTTTAGGCCAGCCAAACACACATGCGCAGTGTGCTCTCTCCAGCCCGGCACTGTGGTGCCAGGTTGGAAAGAGCATGCACAGGCTCCCAGTCTGCCTGGTAGTGCCCAGGCTCGACGCTCCCAATTAACCTGGTGCTTCTCTGAGCAGAGTCCGGATTGGCCGTAGGGCAGGATGGGAACCTGTTCCTGCAGCAACAATGGAAAGGGGAGTGGCGTGGCACAGGTCGGCAGATCAGGTACGTTTTTAACATTTTTATTTTTATTTATTTAATGGACCCACCTCCTCCACTTGCGCCGAACCCGCCCCTTGTAGTGAATATAATATTGCATGAACATTTTTTTACATAGCACATTTTGTCTTTTTCACTTCTCAAATAATCTGGTTAAAAATACAAATAGTGGGTGGAGCTTGGCGCCGAAGGACATGGTGTCTCCTCTTTGAGGCCCCGAGGAGGGGATTGAGGCCCAAGCTTTTTTTATGGCTTCCACCACACACTGCCCTGTACTGCAACAACAGGAAATGCAATCGGAAGACTTCTTTAATTAGCAACTAACCTTTATAAGTCTGAGGAAACATTTTTTATTACTGTTTATCTCATGTTCGTCACACGGGAGGCATGGGGAATCGTAGGAAGAGGATGGGAGTGGCCTCTCATGAGTACATGATCTCTGACCAGGAAACGCCCTCAAACTCCATTGCACCACGAAATAACCTAAATATAGCATTTTCCAATGTACCTCACCACTAAATGACTTAAAATAAGTTTTCCAGGAGACTTATCTCAATTTTCAGTATTTTCTTTGTTGCACACTCGTTTTCTTAAACTCATCAACAGTGATTCGAATATTGACCAGGAGTGTGTCTTCTCCCTTCCTTCTTTCAAATGGTTCTATATTCTTGAGGTATGGCTATACTTATGTTTGAACTCTGCTTTGAGATTTGAGGGGCTGCTGAATTATTCTGAGCATCCATTGTCTCCCTGATAGAATGCACCATTATAAACTCAATTAAAATCCACTAGAGAAATATCGATGGATGCAACAGGGAGAAGACTTTTATTATCCGATTGAAGGGAATGTGATAAATTAATCTGAATAGGGCAAAATGAATACTTTGAGTGGGCCCGTTCCTTTGTAGTGAGAGATTTATGGATCCTTTGCGATAATTGCTTTGTTGATAAACATCATAACACTGGATTAAATTTTGCATTTCTATTTTTGATCTGGGTTCAACAAAAGGTAATGAACCCTATTTATCTCTTGTTTACTTCTTTCCTCATGTTGCAGTCTAAACATATTAGACTGACTTATAATGAAGATTTGAAGATAGTACCACCCCTCAAAGACAACTCTGCCATTATGGCAACCCCTCACGACATTTCTTCTGCAGCAATTGATACCTTACTTACAGACTATTAGATATTAAAAACTCAATTACCTCAGTTAATAAAGCAATTACTGCCAATACACTGGAGGTACAGTGTTTTAGGGGAGAAATTAAGCAGTTTCAGTCAAGCCTGCAAACACTGGATAACCGCCTCATCAAGGTTGAATCAAGACTTGGTCGTCTCCCTGATCATAGCCATGCCATTTGGTATCTCCAACAAAAATACTACTGATTTAGAAGACCATAGTAGAAGTACATCAACAAGCTCATCAGATCATATTGGAGATGAGGAAACATGGTCCACATGCGCAGGACAAAGCCCAAATCACAATTGCAACGAATTTCTCAGCTCCTACCAATATTAAAAGGAAGCAATTTCTGGCTCTTCATACTAGCTTGACAAAGAGGGAGATTAAATACTGACTCCTAGAACCAGCCACCATGATGAAAAAGACTGAGATAGAACATAAAACAACATCTCCTGCATTAACGCAACATACAATCAGTCAAGCAAATGTAGAACCAATCAAACGAGACAGATGGGAAAATGTGACTCGAAATTAGTCACAAGGTTGTAAATGTAGGGCTGGAAAACAACCAGTACTGTGTCAAATCAAGATCACCGTTAAAACCACTTGAACATGGACACTCCAAATATCAATTTTATTGCATTTCCCTGCAGATCTGTAACATATATGTTTTTTTACCTTTTTATTTTTTATAATTCTAATTACTGTGAGCTTTCTTATACTCATCTTCTATCTTTTCAAAACCTCTATCTCCTCATAACACTGATCCTTTCTTGAATATCATTTTGGTTAAATTCAGGCAATAAAATGCAATTATATTTTATATATTGCTCTTCCCTTCTTTCTCCTCCCTTTATTTTCTTTTTGCTTGTTTATTGTGAAACAACGTTTTTGTGTATTGCTTATAAGTTGTTCCAGACAAATATTATGGTTTTAACTTTTTGATATAATTATTTTAAGGGGTGGTATTGTGTGATTATCATATTACTGTTGGCCTTCCCGACCTCTACTCCATGCTGCCTTACATGCTTCCTCCCACTTCAAAGTTAAACAGTTTAAGGTTTTCAAAGCTACTCTTCGTTGTCTGAACATTTATTGTTGGACACATACCTGATCATTTCTTATAACGTTGTAGCTTTTACTCTTTTTAGAACAATTCTCAGTAACGTACCTGATAGTTTTCTATTACGTAATCTAGACTTATTGTCTTATACTAGTAATAATGGAACCTCCAACTATACCATTTCTCTCTTTTATATTATTGTAGGAGGCTGGCCCTCTATGCAGTGTGCAAAACCAGGCACCAAATGCAGGGGGTCCAGGCAACCACCAGTTGGTTTCCAGAGGTAAAGATTAGACCACCTAGTGCTCCAATTTTTATGGTAGCTGGTCGAGCAGTTAGGCTATTCCAGGAGATGTGATAATTATTTGCTGTACACACAAGTCCAATCATGCACCACACACACTCAATGAATAACTCAACCAGATTTTATAAAAATACTTCAGACTTTTATATACATTTTAAGACCAAGATCTTTAGAATACGTTAAGGACGTTTTGAGTTATGACTTTTCAAACTTTTGGTAAAGTTAGTCTTTCTGTGCGTAATTCTGCACCTTTGGAATCAATACACTGTCACCTTTAATAATGCATTAAAAATCGTATAGGTGAGTTACCAGTCTCTTCTTTTGCAGGATGGTCGCAGCAGTCGGTGGGCACCTTGGTCCAGTGAGAGAGCATCGGGCGGCTCCCTGTTCCGGCAGGAGCAACATTGGAAAGTCTGTTGGCAAAGGCACAGGACCACTTGGAGGGGTCACTTGGAAAAGGAGCTGGTTTGCAGCTTTAAAGATGGCGTCTGGGGGGGTCCCCTTTGGCTGTTGAGGTCACAAGGGGTTGGGGGCCTGGGGCATACAGCAGATCCTGCGATGCAAGTCTCAGGGTGGCCAGGTGCAGGGCATTTTGGAGGTCTTGGATCCTGTGTGCAAAGGGACCCTTTGGAGCTAGAGGTAAATCTTCTTCTTTGGGTCTTGCAGGACTTCACGGGCACTCTGGCATGAGGTGAGGGTGTCACTGAAGTCCCTCAATTGGGGCTTCCTCCTCGTCCAGTTGCAGCTCTGAGTGACCTGTTTTTGGAGTTGTCCAATGTGCACTGACCAGTACTCAGGGTATTGGCACAACTCGACCACAGGAGGGTGCTGTGTCACCAAAGTTGGCACACTTGCAGGTCTCATCAGGGCTGTCATTCAGTCTGGCTGTGACTTCTGGCTGTGGAGATATCTTCCGGTCAGTGAAGTGTCCCTCACCGGTTTGCATGTTCCTTTGGTTTCTTGAGTGGTGCCTCCACTCTGGAGGGAGATCTCGGGCTATTTGCAAAGCATGGAGCCCCTTGGGGTCTTTTGAGGTCAGTCCATTGGTCAGCTCCTCCGCAGAGTGGCAATTGTCGGGGCTCTGGTGCAGCAAGCAGGGGTCTTGCTGCCTCTTCTGGGGCAGAAGGTCCTCTGTTCTTATCCTGGCGGGTTCTTTGGCGCTCTCTTCTTTTTTTCCAGATGAATCTAAATTCTTGGTCTAAGGGAGCCCACTAAATACTGAAGTTAGTGGGTGTTGTAGGGGGAACAGGGTGGTGTCCAATGGGACACTTACCCTTGGGTGGCTACACCCACTACAGTGACCACTTCCTGTGGGAAGGGTCACTTCCCTAAACCTCATTGGATATTTCCCTGCTATCCACAATGGAGGAAAATTAAATGGGGGGGGGGTGCACTTTGCCTGAAAGCCCCTAGGGGTGGTGGATGCTCAGTGAGACCCCTCCTCCTACCCTTTGTGTGGTTTCCCACCTTTGCTTCCACCAAAAGAGGTGGTTGGCAAAGGGGGAAGCCATCTGCTGCTAGCCTGGGGGCTCACGTTTCAAGGGTGGTAGCTCTTTGATGCTCACTGCCAGGAGAGTACACATTTCTGTTGGAGGGGGTGTAGCTCCTTCACCCTGGAAGGGCATTGTTTTACACACCAGAGAGCCATGGCTCTCTCCCAGCCTTGTATATTGGCTGTCTGGAAGTGGTAGGCTGGTTGGAACCAGTCAGCAACTATGCCAGTTAGGTTAGCTTTTGCAGGAGGCACCTCTAAGAATGACCCTTGGGTACTTTTGGGGTTAAATCCGAAACTGGTATCAGTTTGAATTTAATATTCTGAGTTGTTTGATACCAAACAACCCAGGGTACAGAGTGGCCATCACATAACTGGGAAACTTTTGCTTGACCAGTGTCCAGTGCATGTACTTAAAATGGCTTCTCTGTTCACTCTCTATGTCCCAGGTTTGGCAGTACCCTCTAAATGCACTGCAGATAGTGTGTATTCAGAGGGTGCTGGACAGGAGGGCCTCTGCATTTCCCACATGGTCATGGGCAGTGCAGGGGCCCTTCTGTGGCTCCAGCACCGGCTTTCCGCCAACCTTTTAATGGCGGGGTCCTTGCCATGAAAAGCCTGGCAGAAAGAGGACTCATGATCAGCATGGTGGTACTGAACTCCGCGTCGCCATGGTTGACCAAGACTCCGACCGCCTTCCTCCTCCCTTTGGGAACCATGTTCCTGGTGGTGATGGCAGTCCCCTGGTGGTCCAACTGGCAGTGTTGCAATCTAGCAGCCAGACCACCAGGTGTGCGGCGTCGGACCGCCACCGTGAGTCTGGCAATCTCTCCTCCTATAAGACCCCTCAAGAAAAGTCAAATGTGTACCTACGTGGAACAGCATCTAAAAAATAACAAAAATTCAGCTCATAACGCACACACACACTATGGGGTGCTGCAATAGCAGTATTCAGAGGCCTAATCATGAAAGATACTGCATTTAAAAATAAACAAGGAAATATTACTAGAATTAACCTGGAAAAAGAAATTGCTAATCTCACAACCACTTGTTCTCAAACACAATCACCAGACACATAACATAAATCACCATCAGTGAAATTTACTCCTAACAATCTATATACTTCTCAAGCTGAAAAGTGTCTATTTCATATTAGTCAAAGACACTATGAAAGAGGGGAAAAAGCTGGAAGACTTTTAACTTGCCAACTATGACATCATTATAAACTCTAAAGGTGAAATAATCTCACACCCATCAGAAATTCTAACTAAATTTCAAAACTTATGAATCATTAAACACTTCCAAAAACTGTTTGGATCAATCAGAAGAGGAATTCTTCTCCACAACCAACATCCCTAAATTAACCCAAGAACAGAAGGAAGAGCTTGAAGGTGAAATCACAACTGAGGAAATATTAAAGGCCATTGACTCCCTGGCTAGTATTAAAGCTCCTGAAGAGCATGGGTTTCCCATTGTATTTTATAAGATTCCTGTAGGAAAGTCACCTCTTTCTAGCTTGGTTACCCCCACTTTTTGCCTGTTTGTCCATGTGTTTGACTGTGTCCACTGGGATCCTGCTAACCAAGACCCCAGGGATTATGCTCTCTCCTCTAAATTTGGTTGCTACTAACCTTTTCTTCCCACAATTGGCATACTGGCCCCATGTAACTCCCTAGTATATGGTACCTAGGTACCCAGGGCATTAGGGTTCCAGGGGATCCCTATGGGCTGCAGGAGTTATTCTGCCACCCATAGGAAGCGCATGCAAAGGGTTCTGCAGGCCTACCATTGCAGCCTACGTGAAACGGATGCATGCACCTGTTTTTACTAAAGGTCACTACACCAGGTCACTATAAGTCACCCCTACGGTAGGCACTCTCAGCCTAGAGGGTAGGGTGCAGGTACCAGTGTGTGAGGGCACCCCTGCACTAGTAGAGGTGCTCCCACAAACTCCAGATCCATTTTCCTGGACTTTGTGAGTGCGGGGACGCCATTTTACTTTGTACTGGACATAGGTCACTACCTATGTCCAGCTACATAATGGTAACTCCGAACCTGGGCATGTTTGGCATCAAACATATTGGAATCATACCCCAATACTGTTGCAAGTATTGGAAGTATGATTCCATGCACCCTGGGGGCTCCTTAGAGGACCCCCAGCATTGCTACCACCAGTCTTACAGGGTTTTCTGGGCAGCCCAGCTGCTGCCACCCATCAGATAGGTTTCTGCCCTCCTGCTGGTTGATCTGATCAAGCCCAGGAAGGAAGACAATGGATTTCCTTTGGTAGAGGGAATTAACACCCTCTTCCTTTGGAAATAGGTGTGACTAGCTTGGGAGGGGTAACCTCCCCAAGTCACTGGTTTGCTTTGGTTTGCATAAACCAGTACACACCAGTTCAGGGACCCCCCCAGTCCCTTCTATGGTGTGGGACTGGACAATGGAAAGGGTAGTGCCAATCCCCTGTCCATCACCACCCCAGGGGTGGTGCCCAGAGCTCCTCAAGAGTGTCCCTGGGTTCTTCCATCTTGTTTCTAAGGTTGGCAGGGAACTCTGGGAGCATCCGAGTGGCCAGGCTAGGCAGGTGACGTCAGAGCCCACTCCTAAAAGGTGCTTACCTGGTTAGGTGACCATTTCCCTCTTCCAGGGCTATTTAGGGTCTCTCTCTTGGGTGGGTCCTCAGATTCTGCTTGCAAAATTCCAGCAGGACTCCTCTGCAATCTCCACTTTGACATCTGGCCTCCGGAACTGCGACTGGAACCTCCAGGACCCAACAAGCTGCTTCCAAAAAGAAAGGACTCTTCAGCAACATTGTTTCCAGGGCTTCTGTCAGCTTTGCAACAATTTCCTTGCCATGCATCCTCGGAAGACTGCAACTCTTCCGCCTGCACAAGAAGAAGTAGTAATCCGCTTAGGAGTGAAGGAGTCACTCCCTTGCAACCACAGGCACCTACAACCAGCGACAACTGGCTGCGTGGATGAGTTGCATGGATCCTGCATCACAGGTGGTAGTCCGGAGTAGTCCTCTTGGTCCTCCCTGCCAGTTGTCCAACTTTGGTGGAGGTAAGCCTTTGCCTTCCCATTCAAGACAGTACCCCTGTTCACCACGTCTCTTGCAGCTGACAAGGCTTCTTTGCATCTCCTCCAAGGGATCTTCAGGTGACGTGTAGCTCCAGCCCCCAGCACTCCATCCTGCAAAGCACAGCCTCCTGTGGCGTGGGATTCTCTTTTGTAGTGCTGCGTGGGCTCCTTCAGTGACTCCTGTGTCCCCGCCTCTGGGACTTGTGTGGGTGCTGCCTCTGCTCCTGTGGACACTCTGTGGTGCTGAGGGTCCCCCGTGACTCCTCCTCCTGGGTTGAGTCCTCCTGGGCCTTGCTGGTCCCCGGTAGCACCTCTTTTCCACTAACCGCAAGTTTGCCTTTGCCAAGGCCTTTTTGTGGTAATCCTGCACTGACATCCATCTGCAATCTTCCTTCCGGTGTGGGACCTCTTTTGCATCTATCTGGAACTCTTCTCCGGCTCCTGGGCTGCAGTGCTGACCTGTTCTTCAGTACCATCGACCAACTCCTGCATCCACAGCTGGGTGGGTAGTACCTCCTACTCCTCCTGGACCCCACTGTGACTCTTGGACTTGGTCCCCTCTCTCCACAGGTTTTCTTTCTTCAGGAATCCACTGCTGGTTTTCTTGCAGTCTATTCTGGGTGTCTTCTTTTTCTTCTTTTCCTCATTTTGGGTGGTTTGAGGAAAATCCAGTGTTTTACTCATGCATTCCTGGTTGCTGGGGGGGGTACTTTGTTACTTACCTCTGTGTTTTTCTAGTACTCCCAGCTCCCCTCTTCACATCTTACTTACCTAGGTGGGGGTACCTTGTTTGCATTCAATTTTTTAGTATATGGTTTGTGCTCCCCCTTGGGCCACTACTGGTTATTACTATTTGCACTGTTTTCTAACCTTTTCTATGCCTGTTTCTGAGTGCTAGTGTATAAATTTAGTGTATTACTTACCTCCTAAGGGTGGGTCACCTGTCTAGTATGTTGTGGTTATTTGTTCCAAAAATAAAGTACCTTTATTTTTGTACAATTGAGTGTTTTCTTTCATGTGTGTAAGTGCTGTGTGGCTAGTGGTATTGCATGAGCTTTGCATGTCTCCTAGGTAAGCCTTGGCTGCTCATTCACAGCTACCTCTAGAGAGCCTGGCTTCTAGACACACTGCCTACACTTCCCTACAAGGGTATACTTGGACCTGGTATAAGGTGTAAGTAACCTAGGTATCCACCACACAAGAGGCCAGCTTCCTACAATTACCAAAAATATTACTGTCCCGATCTTAAAATCTGTTTTAATGAATCACTATAAATGGGTCATTTACTATCTGAATTCCTAAAGGCCTGTAATACGGTCATACCAAAACCAGGTAAGGACTTACTGAAATATTATAGCTATAGACCAATTTCCTTAATAAACACAGATGTTAACATCCTAGCTAAAGTCCTAGCAAATCAACTTAGCTTGGTTATTACCGTATTTATATATATATCCTTCTTGGGTGGGATTTGACCTTGGTCATTCCTTTACCACCAACCACCTTCATACTATCTTTCATCTATTATGGCAATCTAGGAATGACCAAGAGGAGAAAGTCCTTCTTTCATTAGGCACAGAGAAGGCTTTTGATAGAGTGGAATAGGGTTACTTATCTCGGTCCGTGGAGAGAACGAGTTTTGGTAAAGATTTCATTACTCTCACTGGGGATATATTTCCATTCACCTACGGTGGCTGTTACCTGTAGTGGATTCACATCTCCATACTTTAACATTCATCGTGGTACTAGACAAGTCTGTCTGTTTTCACCATTACTGTTTCTCCTAGCTTTAGAACCGTTGGCTATTGCTATAAGGTCTAATACTGATATTAAGGTAATTGACACAACCGCTGGTGAAATCAACGCATTTTACTATGCAGATGATATTCTTTTGACTCTCTCCCATCCTAAATCATCTGCAACCTCTGTTCTCTCCTTGTTTAATATAATTTCACATTTATCTGGTTATATAATTAACTAGACTAAATGTGAGGCCCTACCAACGACTCCAACTACAACTATTACTTCCATGGTCTCCCTTTTAAGTGGATACATTAGAGATCAAAATATTTAGGAATACCTCTCCATAGTGCCCTGAAAGATATGATTACAGACAATTTGAATCCAATAGTTGAACAGGCCAAGAGAGATTTTCAACATTGGTCGCTTCTGAATTTACCATTATGGGGCAGAGAACAGATTATATAAATAATCATGATTCCCAAATGTAACCATATCTTTAGAATGATTCCACTCTCCATTCTAAAATCATTCTTTAAATCCGTGACATCCACTATATCCCGGTTTATCTGAGGTAGTGCTAAACCCAGCTGAGTGGTTCAAAACTACATTCATCTTCAGCTAAAGGTGGATTACGGGTTCCTCATTTAGAGAAATATTGGATTACACAATGATTGGCACATCTATCTATGTTACCTACCCATGGAAATACTCCACTTTGGATTAAACTCGAACAATCCCTACTTCATTCTACCATGGATTTAGCTATATGTTATGTTAAAAAAAGCCCACACTTTACAAATTCTACTAACCCTATTATTCAGTCTTCACAGTTAGTTTGGCAGAAAGCACACACGATTATGGAATCTCTTAATCCTCTACATCCTCAAGCACCACTCTGGAATAATGCCGATATTACTTGTCAAGGAGCTGAACTCCACTGGTCTACTTGGATTCATCCTAAAATTAATCAAATTACAAATGTGTTTATGCATCAACACTCTATTAAAAAAAAAAAAAAAAAAAAATCTAAAAGCCTAGAACAAAAATGTAATCTTCCGTCATCACAAATTATTAGATATCCTCAACTTTCATCTGCCCTTGCTTTAAGCATGACAAAAGTCCAGGACATTACTTTCCAATCTCTGATTGCTCATTATATGCACACATGGAAAAACGACAAGGGTATTGTTTCTGGTCTTTATGTGATTTTGATAGACTTTTTGTTTTCCTCCAAGACCTCACACAATTTACGATCATGGTGGTCATCACGTTTAGATATAGAATCTACAGATACAAATTGGAATAATTTACTGGAAAACTGTAATAGAGAACTCAGAGTTTCTTGTATAAAATATAATTACTTCAAGATTCTTCATCATTGGCACTGTTCCCCGGCTGAATTACACTCCGCTAAACTCAGTCCTGATTCCCTTTGCTGGAGATGTAAAACACCAGACAGTGACATTGTTCACTTATTATAGGACTGCCCAAATAGCCGTACATTTTGGCATCAGATTGAAGCTTATTTAAGAGACCTCTCTTCCATTAATATCTCCATTACAACGTGGCTGTCACTTTTACATGACACAGTCTATCATCCATGTCTACTCACATGTTTAAATGGCTCTCTACAGCCCTTAGCATAACAAAGGCTAACATATTACATTTTCAGGAAACAAATCTATTCCGACGATTCACTCTTGGCTTGAGGATATGTTGGAAGTGGCTAAATTTGGAAAAAATGATTTTTAAACTAAATGATAACTTGCATCATTTTGACTGCATTTAGGCTCCATTTTTAGGTTCTTGATTGATTACTTTTTGATTATGCTTTTTATTATTGGAGAGTGTATACTTATCTTCAGTTTCATGCTTATTGTTAAACAATTCACCGTTTCTCTTTTTTCTATTATTACTCTATTGCATATTTTTGCACATTTTGAAGACAATTGATGTTTATGTATAAATGAAACTATGGTACTGCGATAGATTCCTCCTTCATTATGCTTTTCTTTACGGCTTGATTACTACTTTGTGTACAAAGGTTTTTGTAATATCATTATATTGCATTGATATAGTGTATCATGTATTTGTCTATCTGTGAATTTGAAAAAATTAAAGTGAAAAAAAAAAATACAAATAATTGGATATTTTCAAATCTAGATTGTTTATATAGATTTGTATTGTATCCTGTGTAAATCAAAGCTTCTACTGTTGGGTGGGTCTACCAGTTTTTCAAGCATCTCTATGCACCTTTCAGAAGGGACCATACCCATGGAGGCTAACATTGCTTACATATTATAATTTTTCTTTGTTGTAAATATCCCTAATAAACGTTGCTTAATGGATTTTTGCCGGCAGTGCCCCAATTGTTTTCTGTCCACTGTCCGCTACTTTTTACCAGAATTTGACCATCGAAGGGAACTCCAAACCATATGAAGTACGTTTGCTCCCGATGTTCTGCACCTATTACATGCTGACGTCCTATCCATTTTAATGGTAAAATATAGTATGAGCAGATAATGAAATTAGATTCATTTGAAATGCTCATTTGATGATAATCATTTGAATTGTTCACAGGCTTTCCTCTAGTTTGAATCAGTCAGTGGTTCTGGGTATTCTCATGCCCATTTCCCTCATACCAGTTCTGTGTCCCTACCCCTCTCTTGTAACAATACAGGATATAGATTAATTACAAGGGAGTAGCCAGAAAATGTAAATACCCCCACTTTGAACCAAAACTCTTATGACACCAAGCAAGTCATTGTCTCTCTCCCCAGAAGAGGTTGCTTGTCTCTTCCATTCAAGCATCTATCCATTCATCTTTTCATCCTTCTATTCACCCCTAATAATCACAATTTTACTGTTACATTTGGTTATCCATTCAGTCTTTCATCCAATATTTAGTCTGCAACCATTTCGTCCATCCATCCATATCCAAATCTATGCATATATCTTCAAGTCTATCCATCCTTTAACTGGCTTATCCATCCTGTCACTTATCCATTCCCCCTTTCATCCATCCAGCCATCCTTTCACTCATCCATCTACCCTTTTACTCATCAATCCATCCTTCCACTCCATACATCCATCCTCCCTTTCACTCAGCCATCCATTTTTCAGTCATCCATCCACCCTTTGACCCACTCATCCATCATTCCATCCACGTACCTTTTACTCATCTCACTCCTTTCTCTCACTCAGCCATCCACCTTTTCACTCCTTTGTCCATCCTTTCACCCTTTCACTCATCCGTCCATCCTTTCATCAAGCCAGCTGCCCTCCGTTGCACTCATCATCCATTCTTTCACTCATCAATCCTTACACTCATCATACATCCACTCATCCATCAATCCACTTTCACTCAGTCTATTCATCCATCCACTTAGTCCTTTCATTTATCTATTCACTCGTTTATCCTTTCACTTGCTCATCAATCCATCCTTTCTCATCTATTCATCCATTGACCGTTTCACTCATCCATCCATCTGTTTTCCCATTCACTCATCCATCCTTACATCCATCTTTTCACTCATTCATCCATGCATCTCTCCACCTTTTCACTTGCGCATCCATCCTTTCACTCATCCACAATCCTTTCACTGCTTATTCATCCATTCATCCAATCACACATCCATCCCTCTACCCTTTCATCCTGCCATCCATCTATCCTCCCTTTCACTCATTCATCCGGTCTTTCACCTATCTGTCCTTACAGCCATCCTTTCACTCATCCATTTGTCCATCCTTTCACGCATCCATCCATCCACCCTCTCAACCTGGCCATCCATCCTGTCATTCCATCTACCCATTCATTCATCCATCTACCCATTCACTGATCAGCCATCTATTCAGTCAGTCATTTATCCTTTCTCTCATCAGCCATCTATCCACCCTTTCACACATCTGTCCATCCATTCATCCATCCTTCCTCTTTCACTCACCCATCCTCACATCCATCTTTTCACTCATTAACCCCTGCATCTATCTTTCCACCCCTTCACTCTTCAGTCCATCCACCATTTCACTCACACATCCATCCATCCTTTCACTCACTCACTTTGCAACCCTTTCACGTTAATTATAAGCATTTGTCTTCCGAGTTGCAGACAGAAAAGGCCCATCAAAACCTTCACCCCCACTACAGCTGCAAAAGCGGGGGGTTGACGACGTCCCTGATTAGTAACAAGTTTTTTACCACCTTCCATTTTAAGTATACTTGTCGATATTTCTGTCTGAAAGTTTCTTGCACTTGGTTGAATGTGAGATCCTTTTGTTTATGAAAAGGTCTCCCACAATTCTGCCATCTATCCATTGACTTAATCTTGTAGATGTCTCTGAATGGCTTAATCGACCAGAGTGCAGTATTGAGATCAAATGGGGGTATTTTAGGATGGTTTTGATCACCCTCCCCCAAACATTACCCACCTGGCTAAGTTGATTTGAGATGTTTTGTTGTATGTTGCGTCCCATCATGAAGGCCTCCGGTCGAGCATCAGGTGGGTGTGTCCCAGCTAATAAATTATATTCCTAGTTACTGGATCTATCGAACCAGTCCACTATGTGTTGTAATTGTGCTGCCGCATAACATGAGAATAGGTCGGGGAGAACAACCCTCCCTTTTACCCAGTGGAGTTTTAGTGTTTTAAATTAACTTCATTCCGTTTCCCTGCTCAAACCAATGAACCCATCAGTCAAGGTTGCGAAACAGGTTAGTTGGACACAACGAATTTTGCAGTACATAGAGGCATGCGGAAGAAATACCAATTTCACCAGTGGAATTCTTCCTATAATCAAAATTATCATTGTTTTCCAAAGGCCTACAGAGTGTGTCAGAGTCGTCAGTACTTTCCCCCATATTTATGGTTTTATTCATCAGTCATTTGTAACTTGTGTTCCCAGATATTGAAAGTGACCAATCGCTCCAGTATGGGAGAGCTCCAGCGTCTATGAATCTCAAACCTCTGAGTAGAAAGAGCTTTGACTTGCCCTAATTACTTTTTAATCCTGAAACCCTCCAAACTTTGTTTATTTCGAATAAGGAGGATTTGCACCAACCTATTTTTAACTCTTTAAATAGACTAAAGTGTAATCGGCATAAAGCTACACAATATGTTTGGTTACTCCAAATTGTTCATTCCAGTCTGTGATGGCTGGACACAGTTAACATGTTGAGGGGTCTGTTGAGATAGCAAAAAGCCCGAGACAACAGACAACCTAGTTGTATCCAATCATCCAATACCCACCTCTCTATTATGCACCTTCATCTTGGGGTCTCACCCACTTCAGAAAGTTAGGCCCATTTCCTATATTTTCCAGTAAGTGCAAGATGCACTGCCGTGAAACAGTAGCAATGGCTTTTTAATGTGATTATTCTATTAACAAAGGCCTTACTGCAATCACTGGGTGTGACTAAGGGTAACAATGTCCGGGAGGAAGGAGCATCAGGATCTGAGCCGAAACAGAAGTACGGGGGGGGCGAGGGGGGAAGGTTTGGGGGACAAAATGTTTGTTGGTTGTTTGTTGATAAAATGACAATAAAAAATATATTTAAAAAAAGGCCTTACTGAAGACTGTCACTTCAGTGTTTACACATCAACAGTTGGCGATATGATGTGCCATTTAATTCCTAAATGCAGCATTTAGGAATTAAGGTTATTAGTGCTTCCTTATGGGTGGACTGCAATTGCCCGACATCACGTGCTTCTTCAAAAACCTAAAATAAGTTGTAACTCTTATATGCATGTTAATATATACTTAAATAAAACTTTAGTCTGGTGAGCCAACTAAAACTGTCTCAATGGCCAGACTACAAGCATTGGCAAATGCAATAGGTTTCACCTATGTGATTAATAATAATAATTTTTTGTAACTTTTAGCTTGGTGAGCAGTTGTGTAATTATAATTTAAAGAAACTCCATAAAAGCGTTATGACTTGTTTTTTTAGAAAGGCTATATATTGTGCAGTAACTGGTGATATTATAAACCGCTCCTGTAACTGCTGGTGATGTTGGCGCTATATAAAACTGACCCTAAAATAAAATTGAGAAAAGCAGGTTTAATTGCGGAGATGGTTACATAATTGTATGAAGTAAATGGTGGTAATATAAAGCAGCCCTGTATCCTCGGGTGATGTTTGGGCTATATAAAACTGACCCCAAAATAAAAAAGTGAAAAGCAGATTTGAATGTGGAGGCAATTTGTGGGTGTAGGGGGATCTATGCAATGGTGTTAGTGAATTTGTCTACTTTATTTTGAACAAGGACAATTCTAAGTAGATTTTAAAAGATGGTGTGTAATGAATATTGTTGGCTGGAAGGTACTTTTTAATAGCTGATTATGGCATCCTGAAAGTGTGCTGGATGTGTGATGTGAAGACTGTCTATTGTACACTGGTTGGAGGGTGCGTCGTGGATTTAGGTGATGATTCTAGCACAGCCATAGTCGATTGTAAGGCAAATCATAGGTGTCTGGATCACTGGGCAGGGATATGGTTGTGTATGAGTGAGTGTGAATGATATCTTTTGTATTTCACAATGTCACAAACTGACCTTCTTATGGTATATTGTGTTCTACATATACACGTTATAAGTGCATGAGCGAGAGAGTGCCTAGGTAGATTCTCTCTCATCTCATCCCTCACTGGTGGTATCTGCACTTGTGCCAGCTAACTTTCTCTGATAAGCAATCCCATAAAGCATGTCATTGTGGAGAATTGTACTTCTTGTAACTACAGGGCTACCAGAACAACATTATGTCGTGTGAAATCTTTTGAGGGCAAAGAAAATCACTCCAGCTTTGTTGCTGACATAATGCACAGAGAAAAGCTGTCGAGGAGTTGTAAGTAACTTAACCACTATCGCACGCCTCCAGTTTGAAACGTTTTCCTTGAACACCCCTTAGCTCAAAAACAAAAAATTGTCTCTAAATGTTGGCAAACAGTAAAAAATGGAAGCATTAGATTGACTTGTTGCAAGTAAATATCTGCCGCAGAGATACGTTTAAAAGACCAAGAGATCTTAATTAGTGTATTAGTAATAAGCTAAATCTAATCACATTATTAGAGCTGGGAGACTTACGAGGCTTAAACCATTTTAGATCAAACCGCTTCCACACATTTTATTAGGAAAGATACATTTTGGAGTAATTGTGGTACATGCAGATTATTTTTCATTTCGGTAATTGCATCTAAAGAGGAGCACAGCTGAGGGATAATCAGTTAACTGAGCTGTCATTTGTGAATTCCTTTTGTCTTCTCAGCATCACATGTGCAAGTAGGAAATCAGGCCAGGCACATTTATTAGAGCTCTGCTTAATCTGTGCATTATCTGGGCTCCCATGGATTATTGCATTCTTGACAATAGCATTTGAGATCGCTCTCAAAGATATTCCTGAAGGCTATTCCACGGTAACCCAGAATCTTAAGGCAGTAAGAAGGTTGAAAAATAACCCATTATCTCTGCTCCACCCAGGCTCACTGTAAAGCAGCTCGTCTTTTAGGCTTCCAGAAACTTCACTCGCGCCATCGCTTAGCAACAGTGGTGTGTGGATTCTCATAACAATTTTTTTTTTAATGAGATGGTGGGCACTGCTTTGGAATGCATAATGTGAATGCGTTGTAATTGTGCATTCCAAAGGAGTGCAAGCCATCCTGTGATTGGGCAAATCACTTACACCTAATCTCTCCATGAATGTGTCTGTCTGTGGTGGAAGTGATGCTTGTAAAATGGCAGAAAAGCAGACGGGGTGGTATGGACACATGAAATGCTTAATTGATGCAGATGCTTCCTTTAAGGGAGGTATGATAATTCCCAACTCAGCCTCCCGCCCACCTCTACTTTTTGGGAAAGGATGGGACTGGATGCAGCAGAAATTGTGCTCAAGTAAAATTCCAGGAGTGTTCAGTATCACTCTTCTTTTGTGTGAATATGGGGTTGAGGAATTTGAAAGCGGTGAAACGCTCGTAACACTAGCGCAGGTTACAAAGATTCCCCGTCCCTGAGCGGGAGTGCGGCACATACGTGGCAAATTAGCAGAACAATGCCGGCCCCCACCACCCCTCGTTCCTCAGGCTGAGCATTGGTGGGGTCTGCAGAAGTGCCATTGTCTCACAGAAGCCTGCCGAGCTGTCCAGCCATGCCGGCAGCGGAAAGACAGAAAACATGCACTCAATATGGAGCATGGGCTGGAAATGAAAACAAGTACACTTTAAATGTTTGCAGACACAGGGAGATTATGTAAACCAGCACTCAGGCAAAACATAAATTTAAAAAAGTTCCAAAAAGCGGATGAAAATAGTAGTTGGACCATGTGATACTGATAAAGAGAAACACATGAGGAACAACAGGAAATAGTAGTCTACAGCCAATAGAAAAGTAACTGGCAAGCACATGAGCCAATGAAAAGTAAGGAGAGGATGTAAGCCCTTTTTAAGATTTATATTCATTACAATAGATTTCACAAGCACAGCACAAGCACTGTGCAGGGGAATCCTAAAAAGAGTGAATTTGAGAAAACACAAGTGGTGGAAGAGAGTTCCAAATGTACCAGCCTACAAGTTATTTTCTGGAATCCTATGGCACCTATTATTCAGCCAATAAATATGATCTCTAGCTAGATTTCTAACGTGAACTTGTAGAGGAACTGGTGCTTTCAGCTACCCTGGCATCTGTCTACATGTCCGCTCTGGAAGGTAAAGTTCAAAATACTTCCTATCCGATCAAAGTTCTGAGGTGGGCTTAGATGTAACCCACTGCAACTTGAAGCTTGCTCTCGTATTGGGAACCAGGTTGTAATTTACGGCTGTGGTGCACTCAAAGGACTTAAGCTGGGAATCCTAAAATATCTCACCTGTCTCCGCACACCAACGCAGCTTGGGAGGCAACGTTCTGCAAATACTAATTTTATATTTTCTGTCGAGATGAGTGTGAATCAATGTTTGTGATAGAGAGGCCTGCAGACCAACCTCCCAGAAACATGTTCTTTTTCAGTTTATCTACATTTCTCTCCCTCTGTCTAGCCATCAGATTCTGTACACATGAGATTCATAATTTACATACTCTCAAATATTGACTTTCATATTCATGCTTGTGATTGCTGATAGAGTTGTGAGAGCGCCTGTTTGACTTGTTGGAACACAAATCAGCGAGGAACAGGCTGTTTGGACATGTACCTTGTACAGGACGACATGAACCTAGATTGATTTACACAGAGCACTAGCATTCTTCTAAGTGAGAGGCAGAGACAGGAAGTGATAGATATGAGCGGTCTGACTGAAGGTACACCCCTACATTGTGTCCTTCGTTGTTCCAAAAACTGTTGGGTACCTAACACCCATATAAATTCTCACTCGCAGATCTGGCATTAGAGTCAAAGAAATGCTTTTAACTCCCTTATTTCCCTTTAAAGATATAAAAATGTTGCTTCCATGCTGGAATCACATGAACAAAGTTTTCTACAAAGAGGAGCTCCTATACGTCGATTTCATTGGTCGACTCAAATTCCTTGTATTCTCAACACTTTTTATTTATACAGAAGCAATGTCCAAATAGACTTGTATTATTTGCAAATCCTCCATTTGTCTTATAGCCCTACATACACAGCATTTCACTAATGGGAACTACATGTCCTGAAGTCCAGCTTGAGGAGTCCATGTAGAATATCTGCTGTTCTATTCCTGATTCTGATCAACTCCTTATATCGGTGAATTATCATTTTGAAGCCCCCGGATTGTCCCCACAGATGCTCAGTCAAAGGGTCTTTGTAATGGAAAAAATGTAATGTACTGTGGTGACAATGATTACTATGGGACTCCATGTCCACTTCTAAAGGAGAGTCAAGGCACAGTTTTTGGAACCAGAAGAGTCCTGAAATAGTTCACTGAGAATGGCAGGGCCAAGACCTATTTTTGTTTTACCTTGCTGATGGCAAAACGTATGTAACTTAGGAATTTGCACCTAATTCTGGTTCTTCACCGTAAACCAGGGAATCTCACACTTTAAAATTGTCGTGCAACTTTTTTGGGAGATCTAAGAAAATGAGGCTGGGAATAGAAATGGCGTAGTTATGTCATGGAAACTGAGAATATCTTCTCCAAGGCAGCCAGCTTGCTCTTTCAGAAGCCCATCAGTATTATTCACAACACTGCTATTTCAGGAAAAAAAAAAATTGTATGTGTGTTTGTTTTTGGTTTTATTCAAGGTTTCCTTGCACGATAAGTGTACTGTGATTATAAGTGTGAATGCAGAAGATTTTCTTATAGTATGTGATTAACCTACTTGCAGGGCCCTGGAATTTTGCGAGTCTGCAGCTGCCGCATTTTTCGAATAACTATGGCTCTAGCGCGTTTATCCACCATCTGCTTCATAATTGGTAGATTTTTACAAAAAATGTTTATCTCAAAAGCATCCGACGTTGCTAAACAAAAGCGATGCACCATTCTAGAAAGTTTGTAAAGGTTTCAGCTGCTGATTGCTTTCTCAGGTGTTAAACTGGTATGTAGAAAGGTACACCCTTTTTTCAGACAGTATTAAATATATGTTAAAAGGACAAAATAACAAAGTAATGCTGCCACAGAATATGCAGCAAGTTTACCACAAACTTTAGTCCTCCATTGCCGCGTTGGTCTACTTGATAAAAACTAAATAAAAGAACTTGGTCATATGGCTATCTACATAGTTTCCCGCACTCTGCTTTTATGGAATAGAAAACAGCAGTTAGACAAAAAAAATCAAAAACGACAAGGAAAATGTATATTTGTAGTACTAGTAGGTTAAGTAATATCTACTTGAAGCGAGGATGTATTCGTGGATGATGTTTTTAAGCAGTGGCATAAAGTACGTGAATAAGTAAAAACCAAAGTGGATGCGAGGCCGCTCTTGCGCATCAGCAGGCCAGCTTTTATCCGACCGCTGTGGATGTAGTTACATGGGAGCAGCGGGCCTTGGCAGCAGGCGCGAGGCAATGATATTGTACAGGCAGTGAGATTTAACAACATTTCATTGTCCTACATGTATTGGCCCCAGTACTCGAAATGGAAAAAATGTGCTCCTGGAAACCAAAAATTGTGTGTCCTGGCGGCATCAGGTGGGCTGGAGACATAATTCAGTCAGCCCATGGTCTGCCACAATATAAGCATTATTTTTAATATGGTCTGGCGTGACGGTGAAGGTGTTACCAGACAATTATGTGAGGATCGCTAGAGAGGGTCTTTGGCATCTCCCATATGTTGGGAGCTAGGAGTACATGTTTGGATTAGGAAAAGGTTGTGTGCTTCCAAAAAAGTAATTGCCTTCCCACAGCTGTGGTCATTTTTCTTATTCATCCAGCTTCCTGGGCTTGAACTTTCAGAGGCACACACAATTGACATTGTAATGCTTTCAAAGTATCTTAGATAGCTAGGTAATTTATGATGTTTTTCTCTGGTAGTAGCACAGTCATTAACCTAAGGGGCTGTTTAGGTCTGCCTTGAAAGTGCAACTGTCACATTCTTTAAACTTAACCAATATTAGTCTGCATATCTTTGCTTTCACACAAGTACATATCCATTCCTATGCTATCTACTTATATTGCTTCACATTGCCATACAAAATTCCTTTAAAGCCAAACCTATTAGAATTGCCAATGCTTATTACATTTGCTTTCCGCAAAAAAACATTAAGGAATAGAAATGCCATTGAAAAAACTTTCAGGTTTACGTTATTGGTCACAGAGACTAACTTTACAAATGACCCAGTTTAAGGTCACTTTACTCAGCAAACATCTTTAAATCCAGTAAAAACATGCTCTGTTCCTTTTTTTTAA
Organism: Pleurodeles waltl; assembly: GCF_031143425.1. NCBI lineage: Eukaryota > Metazoa > Chordata > Amphibia > Caudata > Salamandridae > Pleurodeles > Pleurodeles waltl. The sequence continues at coordinate 933,401,617 of NC_090440.1, read as the reverse complement.
TAGAAAGGTATAAGAAATGTCAGTAGAGGGGTCCCTAACGTGAGTTTAGTGTGTCTAGTTTAGTTCAAATTAAATCACAAAAATCTGAATATAAGGCAAGTGAGGAAAGCAATCATAATTGCGCCAGTAGCAGATGACCTTCTGTATTCTTTATTCTCATGTCAAATCACATTGCACATATGTACAATTTGAGGTGCCTGAAGGTGCTTAGATTTGCCGCTATTGCTTGATTTCCGGGTATGTCCTGAAGCCAGGTTCGGACACTGGTTGTTTGTGCGCCTCCAAGTAGCTGACCATTGGAAAGTTACCAATTAAGGTAGATGTGAATAGAAACTTCTGAAAGTAGGGGAGTTTCTAATGCATATTAATCACCCCTTTTGTTTCCCATGCCACACGTGAGAGCGAGAAGGGGCAGGTGAAAGGCAACAGTGTATTGGATTAGGGCGACATGTGTCTGTGCCTCCAACACTGATGTCCTGATTACCTAGTGGTAATCTTGGTTACTCAGAATCCCTGTTTTTCCCGTCAGTACTAAATGCCCGCCTGCCTTCCTGCCTGGTTGGTTTTGACCACAGAGCTGCTTTGGATTTCAAGAACTATGCTAGGAGGAGTTCCTCTTTATGACTCCCAGGCATAGGGTGGGGCCTAAGTTCGGGCGGTGGAGTCGCACCAACTCCTCTTTATTTTATGACTAATGTAGGTGAAACCTCAGTATCTGAAGTCTGAGATGAGTAAGGTGAATGACAAGTTGATGATCCCAGGTGATATCCAAGGACAGGCACTGCTATGACAACTGCAAGTTCCAAAGCCCGGAGTGATATGGGTTAAATGTTTGGACAGTTTGGTCGATGCTGTTCCTGGAAATGGGGTTCTGAGGCAAGACTGACTGCTGAAACCAGTATCCCTGCATGTTCTTACGCAAAGCCTGCACTAATTGGAACTTTTACTGCACATCCATTTTTTTTTATCCTCAGAGTAGATCAAAGAGAAGACGTTATTATTTGTGGTTCTGAACAAGGCTCAATGTGGTGCATTTTTGCACTATCCCCCTCCACGGAATGTAGAAATCAAAACTTGATTAACTGGTATACTCGGCAGGAGCACAGAAAGGTGAAAAAGCCAGTGAATGGTGACTGCAAAGAACTCAAATGCTCGCTTTTTAATTCCTCTAGCCAGGTCCGGGATGTGCATAGCGTTGCTGGAGCAGTGATGGAGGATTACCCTATATTGTTGTGTTATATTGGGAATAATTTATGAATTGACTGGTCACTATTTTTTTTTTATAGCCCCTTATTGGCATTTTCATATTTCAAACATATACGTGGTAAATAACAATAGTACGCGTATCGAAGGGATGAGCACAATAGAGCAACTACTCCAGAGATTGAGGTACTCATTGATTCAGAATAGACATGGTTTCATACTTGAGTGGAGGTAGCCCTAATGTAATGTCACTAACTGGAGAGATAAACAAAGACAACAATCGCAAGTATAAAATTGGCTGGCAAGATGGGAGATATCTTGCCATTTAGGTGGCGAGAGCAAGGAGATCAACATAAGTAGTAATGTATATAGGAGCAACTATCTCAAGGGGTCCTTAAAAGCCTTAAAGGGCCCGAATATAAATGTGTATGGGGATGCGTACTCAGTAGCACCTGTTGTAATGCCACAATTTCGGATGGGGGGGGAGGGAAGGGTAGCTGAGGGAGAAGGGGCAACTGAGCAGCAGTTGTGGGAGAGGGGAAGCGGAAGAAGCATCAAAGGGGGAGGTATGCAGCCCCTCATGCAGCTTTTGTACATAAATGTCCAGACTGTGATTGCTCCCATTCCGCCTCGCCCAACCGTAGCGGCCCATAAGGCATCTGCTTCTGCTATCGGCCATTTATGTGTGTCATGAAGCCTTAGTGTAAACTCAGGTGGCTGAACTGCCTTCCAAGACATGGATGTCAGTCTCTTAAATAATGTTAATGCTAGGTTTGCCAATTTTAAGTAGTGTTTGCTGTATTTCAAGATGCCCAATGGGCAAAATAATGGATCAAGGAGTAGTTGTACATCAATCTCTGCAGAAGTATGTTCCTGTATTTGTGCCCAGGTATTCGCTAGTGGGGGGGCATGTCCATACCATATGAAAAAATGTGGCATCCCTTTGTCCGCAGCTGGGACAATAGTGGAGGTCTCTGGGAACATCACGTGGAGCCAGTGTAGGGGTAAGGTAGGTTTGGTGGAGAAAATTAAATTGCGTGAACTTGAGTCACGCATTTTGGGGCACTTGCTTATGCGGCGGAGCGTTATTGCCAACTGCTCATCATCAGTAAATACAATATGCAGATTCACCTCCCACCTAGTTCTGCCTTTAAGTGTTTGGTTCATAGTCGGTGCTAGGAGAGCTGCATATAACAATGAAATTGCTTTACGACTTGCTCTGTGGGTAAGAAAGCAGAATAATCCTTGATGTAGGGGAGGTTCGGCATCTCTCGATGCCCATGTACCCTCAATGCTCAACGTCCATGCACGGTAGGTGAGGAAGGAGCCTGCACCCAGCCCATAGGTGTCTTGAAGTTGTGTAAAGGACTACATGGTCCCCTTCTTGAAGAGGTTGCCCAGCTGAAACAGTTCCTTCTCTCACCATGGGTTTGGGTCATGATTGGCCAACAGTACTCTTGAGACAGGCAGGTCCCAGAGACAGAGTTGTGGTGAATAGGGGGGGTGTCAAACGTCAAAGCTGTATGAATCGAGGCCATACTAATTTTGAAATGCGTAAGAGTTTGTGCAGTTGTTTGGCTGGATGACTCGTCAACATCAGCCAGTGCAGCAGGTTCCCATCTCTCAGTTCACTGAGTACTAGCTTAAATTCTCCCATTCTGTCCTGTGCCAGCCATCGCATAGGCCATTGTAGCTGTGCTGTAGCAAAGTATAACTCATAATTTGATATTCATAGGCCTCCGTGTGTCATAGGCAGATTCAATGTCTGAAGCAACACACATATATGGGAAGATCCCCAAATCAACTCCAACTCCAGACTGCATAGCTCTTTGAAGAAGGCCTTAGGGGTGTAGTACTGGGAGTGTTGAAAAGAAATATAAAGGCCACAGAAGGATGAGCATTTTAGCTATGCTGCTCGGCCCACAGGTGACAAGGGTAGTCATCCCCAAAAAGTCAATGACTGCCACACCAACTTCAAGGCCCTGTCATGGTTCCCCTCTAAAAGATCTTTATCTTCATAGTACACATTGACTCCTAAATAACGGAAAGTCTCTAAATGCCAGGGAAGATGAGCGTGCTCAAGCTCTGTTCATTCGAAAGGTTTTAACCATCTGACAGGGAATATACATGATCTATCCCAATTAACCCAGAGTCCTGTCAAGTCTCCAAAGGTATCGAGCAGGTTATAAAGGGCAGGAAGAGAATGGGAGTGATCAGGCAGATATATGAGCACATCATCTGCGTACAATGAGATGATGTGCCAAAACGTGTGTTACTGTATACCTCAGGATGGGCCCTTAGTCCACGAAGTAGCAGTCGGGGGTTCCATCACCAGTGCAAATATTATAGGTGAGAGGAAACAACCATGTCTAGTACCCCCTTTTAATTGCAAAAGAATGCAAAATGTAACTTTCTGTGCATACTCTAGTTCGCAGAGCTGCATACAGCAAAGCAATCCATTTGAGGAACTCGGGGCCCATGCCAGAAGCCTTCAACACGTGGGTCACATGGGTCCCAATCTAATATATCAAAGGCCTTTTGGAAATCTAGAGAGAGCGCCACTGGAGAGTGCTCTATACCTTGATAGCATCTACGATATGGCAGAGCCGATGTATATTGTATGCAGTCGATCGACCTGGAATAAACCCACATTGGTCGGAATGGATTAGAAAATAGAAGACAGGGAGCAGTCTGTTGGCCAACACCTTGCTCAGGATCCAGTAGTCAACATTGAGCATTGAGAGTGAGAGATAGGAGCTCACCAGAAGCAGGTCTTTGCCTTGTTTGGGCAAAACTTCAATAAGTGCCTCCCGGAGTGAATTAGGTTGACACCCACGTTGATGCGCTTCATGGTACATTGCTAGCAGCTTAGAGGCTAGCATAGTACAATAAGTTACATGCAATTCGATGGGAAATTCGTCCATACCTGGAGTTTTCCCTTGTGCCATTTGATGGATGGCCAATTGGATCTCTCCCAATTGTATGGGTTTTTCCAGTTCCAGCAGCTGGAGGGGAGATAATTGTGGGAGGGTAATACCCTATAGGTAGGTCGAGGGAATGCCTGTAGGGCTCCTTGGGTGGGGTGTTCAACGTCTCATAAGTGTCAAAGACTCTATATATGTCCACTTGTGTGTTCACTACATGACCCGTAAAATCCTGAAATGCACCTATTACCCATCATGGAATTTTCAAGCGCAGCAGCCATGCTAACAGTCGCCCAGGCCTGTTACCCTCTATGTGTTGACGCTTCACAGCTGCTTTCTAATCAATGTCGCTCAAGTGCTGAGTGAGTATTCGCGTTCCAGTGTCACTAGTCGTGGTGCGCAGTTAGTGTAGTAAGTGCCTCAAGTTCTGCAGCAAGGATCTGCGTTTCGAGATACACAACAGAGCGTAAGAGTGGATTTCCCACCCCTTGAATTACTAATGCAGTGTCTCCTCATGACTACTTTCATGGCATCCCATTCATGGCCCTTGGTGATGGCCGTGCCGTCATTATGTTCAAAGTATTGGGAAAGATGTGCACCAATGGCTTCAATATAGGAGCCATCTTTTAGGTCTTCAGTACGTTATCTCCACGTCGGGATGGGAGACATGGACCTCCCCAATGGAAAGTAACCTTAAGCGAATTATGACACGAGATTGTGCAGCATAAATATTCTGAGGCTTGCATTAAGGAACAAGACTGAGAAAAGCACAATACGTAATCCAAACTAGTAAGGATGTGAGGGACAGGTGCATAATAGTAGTACTCTGTGTCAGTCGGTTGTCCTAGCCACCACACATCATGTAGATGGAGTGTCACAGTCCAGTGGTGAAAGCACTTGGTTACCTGTATTCCCTGGGTGCCTATGAGCGGAGGTGCGAGCCTATCCAACAATAAATCATGGACACAATTAAAATCCCCACACCACAACCCAGGGGCTTGTAAATTATGGATCAGGGATGGGGACAAAGTGTGTAAGAAGTCTTGATGAGTGCTAAGTGCATAGGTTGAGAAGAAGAAGAGAGGTCTGGTGTCTAAAAGACCTTCAACCAGAGAATATTTACCCTCACTGTCAATCATTATTCTATAATGTATAAAGGGCACACCCGTAGCCCCCCAAATCAGAACACCATGGGCATAAGCAGAATACACGGGCCATAAATTTGCCCTTGCCAGCGTTTCTGTACTTTCTCAAGTTCCGTCTTAGTGAAGTGCGTTTCCTGAAGGCATTCTATGTGGACGTTTCACTGTCTAGGGTAAGCATATATCCTATGTCTCCTAGCAGGTGTGGTCATCCCCCTAACATTACAAGTTAGCACATTAAACGGCACGGACATTGATAATATAAGGAGTCCTGAGGAAAACCCACCGCAGCGGGATGCATAGCTTGTTGTACCTCAATTTCCTCTCAAGCTCCCACAGTCCCACCGTCTTGTCACATGTAAAGAAATCCACAACAACTGTTACAACACAACCCCAAACCACAGGCTTAGACATTAACGGGCATCATGCCAGTAAGGCCCAACAACAAAACATGTTTAAAGAATACATTGTTAGAAAAAAAAGGTCCATGCGTAAATGTAATAAGGGAGAGGGGAAGGGCCAAGTATAATTTGCAAAAAGTCAAACAACAATTACAAAGGGTCCTTCGAGCCCAACAGGCAGAGCCTAAAGAGCAAGCCCCAATACTCTCAGGTATATCGGACTCTGGTTCGGTAACCTATGGGACATGGAAAAACATATCAAATACAAAAAGGAAAATTCGGAAGGGCCTGGACGTTCAAGGGTCCTGCAGTTCTCTACTGGGCGAGCCCAGTTAAGTGATCAGAGAGTCTAATCCTGATGCAGCAGAGCCAGCAGCTCCAGTGTCTGAGTCAGTATTAGTGTCCGTTGCCAGTGTTTGATAGCGATTAGTGTTGCGAGTAGAGATTTCAGCAACTGCCCTCGTCCGGGCCACCTGCTCTTCCGTAGCACAGGATCGGGTTTTTCGTGGGTGCCAGCAAAGCCTCAGACACCCATCCGACCAATTTCCTAGGTCAGTTTGTGAGGCATCAGGGAGAGGCTGCACACCTTTGGAACTCAACCCCTCCCATGCCTCCTCCAGGGTAGAGAAAAAAAGTGTAGTGTCCGAGTCAACCACTCACAGCTTGGCAGGGAAGAGTAAGGCATATGAAAGGCCTAAGATGCAGAGGTGCACTTTAACTGCTGTGAAGGTGTTACTCCTCTTCTGAACTGCTGCTGTGTAATCGGGTTAGGTCGTGATCACAGCACCATTTTAAGTTCAGGGGCCCTTTGCTCTGAACAACTGCAGCAACAGGTTGCTGTCTCAGTAGTTGAGGAGCTGTGTTATAATAGGGTCTGGCGGGAGCTCAGGAGAGGAGGTGTCCTGGTATGTGAATTCCCGACAGTGAAAAAGGTCTGGACTTAAGGTATCAGCACTGTTGACATCAGTCACCTCTCAAGCAATAGTTCCATGGGAGGCCCTTCCGTCCCCCCTGGAAAGTGAATATTATTTTGCCTAGAGCGTCCCTCTGTATCCTCTGCCCTCGAAGTCAGCTCACGAATGTCCTTCTGAAGTATCTTCCCTTGATCCTGCATAGTCTCCACAGTAGCCCCAACTGACGTCAGCTTAGATTCAATGATTTCAACACGTTTTGTGTGTTTGGCATGATCTGCCCATAGGAGACCCATTTCAATCCAAATGGCATCCAACTGCGCTTCCATTGCAGTGTGGGAGTCTTGAATGGCCTGAAGAACCTTGCCAAACATTGCAGTATGTTTTCCCAAAGTTTTCTCCAGTTGCCACAATGGATTTGCAGCCGGTGGGGTAGCGGAAAGCATAGCCATTAGGGATTTCTGGGGCGGAGGCTTACTAGCTTTAGGGCGTACCAACTCATCAGGGGGGTGTATTGGAACACTCAGTCTGGGAGAAACTTTCAGTAGTGTGGGCATAGGTAGCATCAACGTGGAGAGAAGTGAGGTGTGGCCGGCTTCGTGTTATGGAGAGAAAGCTTTGGGCAGAGCACATTAGGGGACTTGAGCAAGGGCGAACCAAGGATCACAAGCCAATACTCTGACTAGTTGACGCTTAGGGAGGTTCAGTTCACAGAGATGAGGAAGGTGGTATTGGCAGGGAACAAGGGCTCATCAGACTCCCTCGCAGAGCGCACAGTAAACAGAAGCAGTCAAGTCATGCGCAGGGGGTTAGGGTGGAGGTCCCAGAAGCCATTAAAGGGGGGAGGGGTTCTGTGTAGATGGGGATGAAAGGGGTGAGCACAGTCTCCAGCAGGAAGGACCACTGCACCTCCACAGGGTCACCCCCTCAGACCCAGCAGGGAGTGAGCACCATCAAGCCCAAGAGATTCGGTGAGCAGCCAGTTCAATGCACTCAATGATTGTGCAGGAGGAACCTTAAGGCAGTGCACTCCGAAAGAAAACCATGCCACACTGAGTGAGAGCAAGTGAAGAAATCAGTATATGTTGAGGGCCCCAGAGGAACAAACGGAGACCAGCGCTCTGCAAGCAGCAAGTAGTGTGGGGGTATAGGTTATATATATTCACCACTCAGGGAAAGCTGTGGTGGGCAGTTCAGGCACTGGAGGTGAGCACTGCTGAACACAGAAGGAGCCAAGCTGGGACACAGACTCACAAGAGTTTATTTTTTGCTAAGAGAATGCCTGTGTCAATAATGTGCAACCTTCTGAGTTCACGAAGCGCGCCTACTTTTGCCACGGCTTAACTGCTGTTGCTGCGCCACAATGGGCAATCGACGGCCAGAACACACTCCACGCTGCTGTCGTCAACTGCCCCAAGTGCTGTGGTACCTCAGAAGACAAGGCCGCTGTCAGGTTGTTTTCCCAGTGCTGCACTCACCACTCACCGGTGCCTTCAGGCTGCAGTGCTGAAGCCGACCCATCTACGCAGTCCCCCAAAGCCTCTTGAATCACGGGTGACTCCGCATCTGCCAGGCCTCTGTCGAGCACAAAACAGGTGGGCCGCTCCTTCTCCATGACTCCGCAGCTAGCTACGATCAGGTGGTGGCACTAGGGCATCCAGGGCACGCTCCTCTCATTTTCAATGCCCCCAGACCCTTATCGCCACCAAAAGGCAGGTGGGAGGAGTTTATGCTGCAAATCGGGGCAACGGATTGTGATAGATAATTAGTGTTGGGCGTTTATCTGAGCGCTCAACACAAAGTTTCTTAGTGCAGCACCTTTTTGCCCCCTCCCGAGTGATTGGTCCCCATAAGGTTTCTTTATGCTGACCTACAAATGGGGTAACACGATTAGAGTCTACCAGAGGAAATTACACGGACTGATATGCCTGCTGAAATAGTCAGACCTTTAACGATGGTCTAAACTTCAGGTAATCAGGAGACTGCTGAATAGTGAGAGGGAAATAGTTCCAAATCATATACTCTTACACGTAAAATATACTGTCTGTAGTGATAGTTTTATTGGACCAACAAGATGGGCACCTAAGCATTTGTGGCTACAAAGCTGGCTTGGGTGGATGATTCATATTGTCAGGTGAAACATGAAATAATATTCATTTTTGGAGTTATTTGTTTACAGCCTCACAGGTTGCGTATAAAAATACTTCAGAGAGGGAAACAACTCTCCTAAGGGTCCTGAGGACTGTACAGTGTGATTTTACCTTATTGTACAAATGTAATCTCTTGAATCTTGGCTTTAGGTAAATACAATTTGTTTAAACAAATACTCAAAAGAAAATGTCAAGGTCTAAATCATCTATGGAGTTGCACAGAGTGTATAAGGCACCGAAAAGTTTTATTCTCCCACTGGGAGGAAGCACATTTGTGCTCCTACTCAGTGGGAGAACATTACTCTTTCCAGTTCGGCATTCTTGGGCAGGAAATAGATGGTTTCCCGGGGTTAGGCTCCCCAGGATACCATACTTGAGCCAGGGGGATTCCGTACCTGGGACCATAAAATGGCTCTGGGCGGTGGAGCTGCAAGGCCCTTAGGAGATGGGATCCCTCGGACTCTTAGGTTCAGGGTGGGGGGCTCACAGCCCTCTTCCCTTTATGTAAGATATCGGCCCAAGGGGTGGGGTTCTTGGGGACTCTTGGATACTTCAGGAAAGGAGGACCTGTTCTACCCCCATTAAATAACAAATGCACCATCCCCCCGGGCCATAGCCTACTGCGAGCCTAAGGGGTCATGATATCTCTACCCTACCCCCTTTGTCTTTTTTTCACTTTTATTTTTTATTAGGACGCAGGGCTGAGTTAATGAGTCCTAAGATGGCTGCTGCCACTTTCTTCTTGTTGTGGTGGGAGTCAAAATAGATCTCAGCAGGAGATCTGCCAACTCTGTGGCATGATATATACAAAGTTCTTGAGCATTGCTCAGAAACTACTGCCAGATTTACACCAAATCACAAACCACACTCTTTCCAGACCCAGAACCACACTTCTACCAAATTTGGTGTACATCTGTTCAGTAGTTTGGGCAGTCTCTGTGTCTAAAGTCCCTATGATCAACCGCTTGAGGGATCACCTCAAAACGTTCCAAGAAAGAAGTGAAAAAACATTTTTGTATGGTTTTGAGATGATTCGTCAAACGGCGCCAAAGATATAAGAAAAAGAAAACATGCATTTCCTATATTAACCCAATCCTAGCTACCCACTAGCGACTGCCACTGGGATATGGAGATATATGTCCGCCTTTCCATAGAAAGAGTGTTTTTTGGTTTGCCAATAATTTTGGTCCCATTTTCTGAATCTTCATGAAACGTTACCAAACAATTGTTCCTCCACCTCCGCTCCTTCCTGGAAAGTTTCAGGGTGATCCAATGAGCAAGGGGCTGGGAAATATTGAGTCCTAAAATGCAAAATCTCCATGCTTTTTCCATAGATATCTTTAGGCAGGGCTACAGCAAAAACTGCTGAATGAAATTACACCAAATTAAGTAGGAAGCTAGATATTAGTTACACAAAAGACCCCACCCCAGTTTGGACCCAGACATATGCAAATCAGACTTGGCCCTGTTCCTCTGGGGTGACGTGGCAAGCAAAAGAACAATGGATTTGAAACGTTTCAATACCCAGTCCATCATTTTATTTTGTGAGATTGCCATGTGCACCCTAAGTGCCTAGGGTATGCCCAGACATTGGTACCTCCCTTGCTGCGCCACTGTATTTTTTGGCAGTATGGCTTGAAAGAGTATCCAACACTCTCGCAGGAGCACTGGGTCTGATAGACCCAGGGAGCTTAATTTCACTTAGGCCATTTCGCTTCTGTGGGAGTGAGAAGTCTGTGAAAGCAAGGAAGCACTCTGATTGGCTGCAAGTAACTTAAGACAAATGTTTCTGCCAGCCATTACAGGACTCGGAGACATTAGGAGTTTGGCGGACCCACCACAGGACCGCCAAACTCACAGGGAGGACTCCACCACCTTCGTTGTGCCGCCCCCCAACCTTCAGCGTATTGGTGTTCCCGCCAGGTTGACCGCCGGGATCAGTGCTAGGATATTGGCCTCGGCTTCTTTAAGGGAGCCAAGACCAATATCCTAGCACTCCAGCATCCTCAGAAAGCGCACTGTCTGCAGTGCAGACAGTGCACATTCCGATGGTGCTGAGCAGGGGGCCACTGCACTGCCTGTGCCATGGGCATCAGCAGTGCAGGGGCCCCTCTGTGGCCCCGGGCGCTGGCTTTCTGACAGCCTTTTCATGGCGAGGTCCCTGCCTGCGCCGCCATGGCTCGTTAGAAGCCCGACTGCCGTTACCACGTGGGGGTCTATGATCCTGGCGGGGTCAGCGGTCTTTAGGCGTGTCTGCCCGTCAAAGTTGTAATTAGGCAGTCAGACCACCTGGAGTATGGCCGTCCGACCATCACACATGAGGTCCTTAGTCCTCTGTCCTGAAGTTGTGTTAAAAAAAAAAAAAAAAAAAAGATCTATGGGGCAGGGTATAGATACCTTGACCTCATGGGCCCCATGGGAAGACCCAGAGGGAACCACCAACCCACACCTTTCAAGGGTAAAAAAAAAAATTTGCAGGATTTTAAAAAATTGCAGACCCGCTGTTTTTTCATTTTTTATTATTTTTATAAGAACTGGGGTGCCGGTCCCTGGGGACGTGCACCCGACCCTCCCCAAGCCATTATAGGCCCCAGGAAACCACCCCGGGGCCACTGTTGTAATTTTCCCCATGCCTCTGGAGGCCACTTTCGGGGTGAACATTGATTTTTATGGTGAGAGGGGCATATGGCCCCGTCCCTATTCTAAAATCCTACTCTTAAAAAAGCCACATAAAAGATTAAATTCAAGAGCGATAGAGGTAAAGGTCAAATTAAGAGTCTTAAACATCATATATATTTTCTTTTTGTATCTGAATGTATGAAGCAAGAGGTGGGGGTAAGTGCAGGTTTAAACACAGACCAGCTACTGTACAGGCAGTGGTGGTTTCAGAAGGTCCTTCATGACCTGTCCAAGGCGCCTCAACCTCACTGGAAAGAGAAGCATTATTGAGGAGTCAAACGAGTTTATAGTTGGTTCTTAACATCTCTCAATAAATTGCAGAAAAAGACTAATAGATACCAATTGGCATTCCCATTAAAAGACAACTTACTAATCGATTTATGTATTTGAGATCCTCACCAATCAAATGTGATTGATAGCTGGAAATGAACCACCGTAAATGGAAAGACTGTTTATCGTCTGGTAAGTTAAAGTCATTTTGGTCACAGGGAGCCGTTTTGAAGGATGCCTGAATTGTACGACCACAACTGTCACTCAAACTAGTCAGGCCTGAGGCAGTGCAGGTCTCTTACAGTTTGAAGCACGCTGCTGGGATTGTGCCAGGTGCAAAATGTGTTTGCTTATAAAGCCCTGCATTTCAGAAGTCAAATATTCATACTGTGTTGTACTGTGTGTCTTTTTATACGTCTCGTGCCTCATTTAAACGTCTTGTGCCTCTTCTATATCGCAGTGTGGCTAGTATCATGTAAAGTGTCAAGAATAAGTAAAAACTTTTACCTGCTGGCTGCCATTTTTACTTATTTATTTGACATTTTAACTTGATCGCATTTGAACACATTGACTGGTAACTTGAGACTCCAATAAAAAAAATGATTGCTAAAATAGCTACCAAAAATGACTGTCTCTCCACAAAAATGTCAGTGTTCTCATAAGCTCCCTATCGGGTAGCTGCCCTCAAATATGCCAAGACTAGATTTCCAATAGTATTGTGTGTGTATTTGCATAATTAAACCACTATCGCATCTAGAAACAGCAAAGAAATGAATTACAATAAATAGATGCACTTAAAAGCCTTAAAAAAAAGACATCAATTGTAACCGAAATTAAAACTTTGTTAATCTTCGATACCCCAGTTCCTACGCTTGTTTATGTGCAACAATAAGATCATATATTTAGTCGATGGAACCCTAAACTTAAAAATGACTGTCTACTGTTGTGCACTTCAGTGGTATCCCGTTATCAGTGTCCGCCGTTTCCATCCACCCCCATCAGTTCAAACAACATTTTAAGGGTTTTCCTTCACAGCGCTTGCGCTATTCTTGCGGAGTTGTATGTTATAAAAATAATTATTTAAAAGGACTTAGAACCCGCCCCTAGTTTGCCCCTTAATTACCTGAACTTCCTGTTTGTTCATTCAAACGTTGCTCCAACATCGCTTGAATGTACTTGCTTTTTACTGGTTAGCAGGTCACTTCCTGCTGTTCTGCTTTTGCCTTCGTGTGGAACGTGCCCGAAGTACACCTTCTGATGTTTGGCGATTGGTTACTTGTTAGTATTTGTATGCAAAAAGATGAACTGAATGGAAGTCAATTTGTGTTGAAATGTGTATAAACATGTCAGCCATCTTTCAACGGAATATCGAGTGCAGACGTAAAGGAAGCAGCAAGTGGACTCATTATGTTGTGTTTTTCATTACTTAATTACATTTCTGATGAATAACAGTTGAAAATGTTTATTTTTCGTTTCTTAAATTACCACATACTCATTTTTATAGAAAAGTCACTTGTATAATTGGGCAATGTTTTATTTCAAATTGTTATCCTCTCATTGATTATTAACAGGCAGTCACCAGTGCAGTTATCTTGCAGGCACTATGGCAGAGGTCTTCAAACTGGGGGGTGCTCCCCCCCCCCCCCCCCCTCCCCCAGGGGGCCTCAAGTGATCCCAGGGCCAAACTCTGGCCAAAAGAAATATTATACAAATAACATGCCTTTGTTTTAAGCAGAAGCATGTTATTGCAGTTTTAAAAAAGGTAACCGTACTTAACTGCAATGTTTAAATAGATTTAGAACTATTTAAATATTTTCATCTTTGTAAAATAATTGTGAAAAATTCTGAAGGGGGGGGCAATGATTTTTATTTTTCAACTTGGGGGGCTCGGCATTAAAATGTTTGAAGACCACTGCACTAGGGTCATGAGTTGAACTGTGGAGCAGGTGCTGTGACACCAGGGCCAAAAGTAAACACCATATATTGCTATATTTTACAACTAAACCAGAAGTCACAAGTGTGGTTATCTTGGAGGCACTAGAGTCATGATTTGAATGGTGCAGCAGGTGCAGTGGCACCGTAGCAAAACGTTGCCATGACTCCTAAGCACCAAATATTGCAATATTTTATTACTTATCAGTCACTCACAAGTGCAGTCATCTTGTAGGCACTATGATCATGCTTTAAATGGTGCAGCAGTGGCACTGGCCCCAAAAGTTGTCAGAACTCCTCTAAACACCGAATATTGCAATACTTTACTGCTAAACCAGCTATCACAAGTGCAGTTATCTTTCAGGCAACAGTGTAATGATTTGAATGGTGTAGCAGGTGCAGTGGCACCAGAGCCAAAAGTTGTCATAACTCCTCCTCTGAGCACCAAAAAATGCAGTATTTTACTACTAAATAGGCAGTCGCAAGAACAGTTGCCTTGCTGGCACTAGGGTCATGGTTTTAATGGTGCAACAGGAACAGTAGCACCTGTGCCACAAGGTGTCAGAACCCCTGTAAACCTAGATTATTGCTAAATGTGACTACTAAACAGGCATTCACAAGTGCAGTTTCATTGCAGGCAATAAGGTCATGATTTTAATGGTGCAGCAGGTGCAGTGGCACTGTGCCCAAAAGCTCTAGGAACCCCACTAAGCACAAGGTATTACTAAATGTTACTTCTAAGCAGGCAGTCACAAATGCAGTTATCTTGCAGACATTAAGGTCATGATTTGCATTGGTGCAGCAAGTGCAGTGACACCAGGGCCAAAAGTTATCAGCTCTGCTACACACCAAATATTGCTATATTGTACTACTAAACAGGCAGTCACAATTGTGCTTACCTTACAGTTTTAAAAGGGGCATAATTTGAATGGTGCAGCAGGTGCAGTGGCACTTTACGAACTACACATTACTATACTCTAATACACTGTCGTATTGTATAAGGTACAGATCACAAGTTTGGAACCCTGGAATATTAATTCGACATGTAGTACAACCTAAACAACTATTGACAGTTTATCAAATTTAAAACAAACATTATTACATTTTTTTTTTAATATTTATAATCCAGTTAGTGAGAGAGAATGCAAAAGAAAAAACAAAGGTGAAACTTATTGGCTTTGCCAATGGTTGTTGTTTCTACAATGACACATACCCCACTGCTGCATTTTTTAAGGTACACATTCAGCAGATCTAAACAATCACAGGTCTTTCTAATATCGTATTGTCCAGAGGCATAAAAAATAATTCTGCTGCCTTTTCCACAGTGTTCCCCATATGACAAAGAAGCATATCCTTTCTGGCCTCTTTAGTGTGCAACAACATCAGTGTGCTAGGGAATCATCTTTAAAGCCACATGAGCAGCATTAAAAGTGATTGTTGCCACTTGTACCAGGGGATCTTAATATACTTCTAACTACAAATAATAATGTAAAGTTCAGATACTTAAAACTAAAATGTTGGTGAGATTTTAGTTCCTGGTTTACATGGCTTGAAAATTACTGAGACTGTTTAATTATTGTACTAGTGTTCCAGTAAAATGAAAGAATTGTTCTTGTCTTTGGAATGTACACCCGGTTTGACAGCGGCTTTGAAAACATTTTCATCCCTGTCAACATTCTGTGATCAAAATGGTAGAGTTTGTAGGTGTCCAAACAGATAATTAGCATACTAATGACCTCACCGGAAATTTCATGACATAAAATTGGACCTACATTAGAGAGGATGATTATGTGGCTTGCGATCCAGTTGACAAGACTACACAAAAATTACATGCTAACGATGAGTGTGCTTTGATTGTGGTCAGTCTTAATCTTCCTAAGGCCTCATTCCCTAGTGACTTCAGCACCAACTGCAAGACTGTGAAATCTGCCTTTGCATTCTTAAAATGTCCAGAAGAAAAATCTTCAATAGGTTGGTTTTAAAAGCAGAAACAATGGAAAACGTTCAGATGTTCAACGTAAAATATTAGCTATAATGTGGCATACAAGAAAAATACTTTAAATAAGTCTTTATGTGCAGCCCAGCGGAGTTCACAGCACTTCCCCAGAAGACAATGTTATCTGACCAAATCACAGGTCAATAACGGACATTGGTGATATGTAGGAATTTGCTGCAAAGTACTAGGGGTTGGAATAGTTGGAAAAAGGTATCCTATTTCCTAAATTGGCAGGGTTGACAAGTATTTACTTATTTCGAGTGAAGGCTGTTCTTAGTTTGGTCTAAGTTTTATGGTTTTAAGCAGCTAACTATATATTAAACTCCCTTCTATTCATTCCACCCAACCCCTTACTTTTGCTGACAAATAACACCCCAGATTGTTAAACCGGTCCTAGGAACTTTATATATATATATATATATATATATATATATATATATATATATATATATAAATCAAACAGGTTAGCTCCCGTAGTTAAACAACCTTTACCAAGCAGGAACGTTGCCGCACAGTCTTTACCATGCAGGTAAGTGCAACACAGGTAAGTATTTGTAGTTTTACCACAAGTACTTTTTTTTTTTATTACATACTTTTTTTAAAAGTGGTTTAGATGTGGATGGTGGTAAAGGGAGGAAAGCGGGGTTTTCAGGGTTTAGCGGTGGGTAGAAGTAAAGGTGATTTTTTGTGTTTAGGGATGGGTAGAAGTAAAGATGAGCTCTTTGGGGGTGGGTAGGGGTAAGGAGGTTTTAGGGTTTAGGATGGGTAGATGTAAACTGAGGCGAGGGCAATTTTTAGGGTTTAGGGCTAGGTAGAGGTAAAGAGAAATAAGGGTGATTTGGGGGTTTAGGGGTGGGTAGGGTTAAAAGGAGATAAGTGATTTTACGGTTTGGGGTAGGTAGAGGTATGGGTGATTTTAGGGATTAGTGTTGGGTAGAGGTAAGGGTCATTTGTTGGTTCAGAAGCAAAGAAGAGGTAAATAGAAGGTTTAGGTAAAAAAAAAAAAGGGGGGGTGGGGAGGATGTTTACCCTGAAAAAATATTTTACACATTAGTATATAGTTGAAGATTAGAAACTATGGGTCCCTTCTAAGCTTGCCTAGCAGATTTTTCTATATCCTTGGCACGTAACCAGAGAATGAACACATAGGGTATTTCTGCTCTTAATTTAAAGAGGTTTTAGGTACAATCGTTCTTGTTGGAAAGGGCTTTCTATTGAGTAAAGATGACTGGGGTGGAAGTCTCACAGCTTTGTAGACCACTCGAAATGTTTTGAAGGTAGACTTTATAGAGTTAGATATTTGAGATATTTTATCACTTGCATTTTGTGTATCTATTTCTTGCGGCCAGCTCTGGAATGAGCTGCCACATGAAGAATTGCTTTGAAACGGGCTAGTTGGAAGGCTATTAGCCTTTTAAGGAAGGAGTTACTGTAGTCAAGACCGGAGACAATGAGTCTCTCTACAGCAAGTTTTGATATCGTTCTTCAGGGTGAAAGGATAGATCTGTGTTTAATGCATGTGTTTTGGTGCTAGTTATGTATTGAAAAAAACTTGACATTACTGTCGCTTAATAAGACTGCATAGTAACTTATGTTATATAACATCTTGCGTTGAGTGGATGTAATGATGAAGAACCACAAAAAACAGCTGAATATTTCTGTTATGGGTGCTGTGTACCATTGCGTCTCCTGCACACTGCACCTGACTCCAGTGTGTGAATAGCATTGACTTCAGCCATGTTCATGATCCATTAGGGACATGGCCTTCAGCCATGCCCTTTGTCACTGGCGACAGAACGTGTTGTGAACCATATGCACTCGTGCTCAGCAGGCATGTGCACTAGCCATAGATGGCCGTTGGCTGAACCTCTGGCAGTAGTTCCTTGTCTGGAAGAGGGCATGTTTGAAGCCTTGCCATCTGCCTAGCATTCCCCTCCTCCCAGCACAGCGTTGTAAATGTCAGCTCCCTATACTTCTGTGAACCTAATCCCTTATGGTAGGGGTTTGAATACTGGTCCATGCGGACTAGCTAATGCTGCATGTTCAGGAATGTTAGATTAGAGACTTGTTGCATAGTCAGCCTGGTGCAATGTTGGACACTCCTGACTTTGAGAAGCAAAAGAGAAGGTAGTATCAAACACTAACTCTCCCTTCCCCATGCTACTGAAATTAGCACACATCCCTGCCATCACAGTAAAGCCTGGAAAGGTTCCCCTGTGGCCTGGCCTACAGAATATTCTGCAATCTATCAAGTGATGTAAAACTGCCATCACTGATAAAAATCCTTTAGGAGTAATAAACTGTGGATTTTGAAGGCAACAATATTCCCCCATTCTTCCCCTTTTTTTTTTTTTATCAAGGCTACTCTCATCCATTCCAAAGACTGAATTTGTAGGTGACCTTTTTACAGTTCGGCATGAATTGGATGCAATATAAATGGCGAATTATGGCCATCATTTTCATGGCTAAATAATCTGTTGCACATTCTATTGCAAAATAATGTTCGTTAGATGTAGTTTATATGACAATACCCCCGTGACACAACCTTGGAATAAGATTAAAGGACCATGTTTCTGCCGTTTTATAGACCCCAAAGAAGTAGCTATAAGGACAATGCGCATGGATATCTGGGACGAACAGCCAGCATCGGAATACAATAAATTATTCTGCAAAATCTGATATATGTATGGAAGACAAGCTAATATATACTAGGTTGTCCACAAAGGTTACAATTCACGCTGTTGACTAGGTCCCCTAGTCCTGCTTTGTGATATTTGCTGACATTGTATGGCTTCTGAAGAACGTAGAAGGCCTGCTGAACAACATTTAATGCCAATCGTGTCTAAATGTGTACACGTTTCTCTGTCAGTCATTGACATACTGCTTAATGAAGATGTCGTCATGCACACAGCTCTTGGGCATTCTGCGAAGGCCTGCTCGAGTGTTGATATTACTTGGAAAATAAACAGAGAAAAAAAGTTAGCCTTAGAGGAACTAAGAAGCACCCCCTCCACCCTGCATTGCGTCATCGTTAAAACCAGTGCCTTTCAAGAGCGAGCGAGAGAGGCATTCAGCAGCCTGCCATTTAAAAACTGTTCTGTTTTGACCTCAAGGATTTTTTGATACCGGAGAAATCATTGATTGATTGTACATTTGGGGATGGGGCAAAAGAAAAACAATTTGGAAGTTTACAGCCAGTGCATGTTGAGTTTTTCTTGTTAAAAACACGTGTAACCATTAATTCCCCCTCACGGAATCTGGTTGTAGATTGTTGATTGAAGTTCTGTAGCTGGGGTAAGTTTTGGGAGCAATAGTTGTCAATATCTTGGGGTTTTGCCCCAGTAGCCTTGTGATTCGTGCATAACAGTTTCAACTTAAATTTTCACTCTGTGGTCTACAACGTTCTTGGAAAGAGCAGAGTACCTTACGCTGTAATGGTTAGAGTGTAGCATTAACAGGGTTCAGTATAACTATCCCATGCTGCCTTTGAAGGGGGAGAGGCAGGATGTCCGCAGTATGGCTTGCGGGCAGCTGATATCTTTATTTACTACATTTGTCTGAGGTGCGTGGGGGCAAAGGAGAGGTCAACATGACCCCTGGGGTCTTTACTTCCTGAGAGTTTTGAAGGTGCTCTAACGATCATTCCTACTTTTAGGATTTCAGTGTTACTTGCATTTAAACAGTTTTCTTTCATCTATGAGTGTATGTGATTGAGCCATTTGGGAATATTTGCATAACTACGTCCCCAGTCACTCTCCAATTTGACGAGGATCTTGGTATCATCTGCACACATTTCAAAGGGGAGCCTGTAGCTATCCATCTCCAACATCAATGGAAGAATATAGATGTTGATCAGTGGTGGGAAAACTGACCACCCTTGTGGCATATCGCATGTCACTTAACAGGCACAGATTGGATGTACAGTTTCATTGACATGCTGTCTGCAGAGGAAGGAGCGCATCCTTTTTCAAGGCAGTGTTGCTAACTCCTGCCAATTCCCAGTCTTTTGTAAAGAATCCTGTGGTTCACCATATCATGAGGCTAAAAGATGTAGAAGAATAAAGCCAGTCTGTTTGTCTTGCCGTCATTTGCTTAACCACTCAGTACTAACAAGTCTTATTTGGCTAAACTAGTCGCAGGCATGCTTCCCCCGACATGCTTTTTTCCAGCAATGGCTCATGTGTAGGAGACAAAATCCAGACCGACTCAATTTCCACTGGTTATCCTACACTGGTTTCCACTGGTAACGTACACTTCAAGGATTTCTTTACATTACAAGGGTAAGCCATGTCCATAAAACAGGCACCATGCTCAGTTTAACAAAGCTTTAGCCAGTTCCCCATGCCATCAGAATAATAAATGCATGGGCGTTCTCGTGGAAGTTCTGTTTATTACAAGCAATATTAAGCAACCACTAAAGCTACTGTCAACGACATGAGGTAGGGGGCAAACCTAGGACAGTGATAAGCAAAACACGTACTAAGTGTATAGAATAATCCTGCTCTGTATTTATAGTATTACCACTTGGTCCCTGTTCTGCTACACAGTCCTTGTATAAGGAGGATTTACCCAGATGTGGAATGCATTTGGCTAGAGATCCTCGTAGTCCTCGGCAATAATCCACATCTCACTCCCAGTGTATGACCATCATGTGTTTTATACCACAACTGCGCTTGGGCATAACTTCATACTATTAACTTTTTCTGTATACAACATTATGCTGTGCAACTGCTTTTCATAAGCATTATCTATGACAGGTTTTCTTATTACCCAATTTAATGGTACTTAATTTATAGGGATCGGAAGGATGAAGGGCTAACTTGGCCCTACTCCGATTAAAACGTACGACCTGCAGACGAAATCCAATGTCAAAAGTGATTATAAACCTACTGAGTCATCTTGCCAGCTTTGTAACTATCTGATGAAGCATCAAATCGGGGGGTAAAGAACTCCATGATTGTTGGGCCTTATTCAGAGATCATGAAAACATCCACTCACACCAGGGCTGTCTTACTAATAAGTGAAAAATGTGCTCAGAGTGAAAACGAACAACTGCAGGGACACAAAGGTACAACAGCAGGCATTTCACCATCGAAACTCAGATAGAGACATTGTCTAAACTAGGCCCAGGGACCAACAGAAGAGACATCTACATGAAAGGCATGGCCGAGGAGCAAACCAGTTACAGAGTTGTAGATCTGTCAGCCTTAGGGTTGTCTTCACCCAAATGTTTTGCCTTACTCCTCCCTTTTTTGCAGAATTTGACTTTGCTGGCTTTAGGACTCTGTGCACCTTACCACTGCTTACCCTTGTTATAGTGATTGTGCTATCTCCCTTAAACATGGTGAAATTTGCTTTCACCTAACTGCTACATTTAATGTACTTGCATGTCCCTTGTAAAGTGGTACAACACATACCCAGGGTCTGTAAGTTAAATGCTATTAGTGGGCCTGCAGCACTAATTGTACCTCCCACTTAAGTAGCCCTTTTAAACATGTCTCAGGCCTGCCATTGCAGCCTCTGTATGCAGTCTTAAACTGCCATTTCAACCTGGCACATAAAACCTTTTGCCAGGCCTAAACCTCCCTTTTTAATAATTATAAGTAACCCCTAGGGTAGTCTCTACACAGCCCATGGGGCAAGGTGCAGTGTATATAAACAATTGGACATGTATGTTTGTTTTAAATGTCCTGGTTAAAAAAATAAATAAAAATAAAATAAAATCGTGTTTCACTACTGTGAGGCCTATCTCTCCAATAGGTTAACATTTGGTTACCTTATTACATTTAAGAAGTGATAACTTTCAATAGAGGCGCAGGTAGGAACTTCAAGCTTGGTGTCTAAAGAATTGTAATTTAAAACTCTCTTTAATGATAAAGTTAGAATTTAAGTCGCACTTCTGAAAATGCCAGTTTTAGAAAGTTCTATTAGAGTGGGCAGTGATCCTGTTATGAAAATAGGGGACGGGATCTTTAAAATATCTAACAACAAAAAGTACTCCCTGTACCATGAATTGGCTATATTATTTATGGAGACCACATAACTGTATCATGCCTCTTATCGTTATTATTTTATAGGGATATGCCTTGTTATCACTTTGTTAAAGGACTGCATCTTCCTTCAGTTATTCTGTTGGTACTCCCTTTAATGACCCAAACTTGAATCAAAGAATACTCTGCATAAACATTTTCTGTAGTGGACTAGTTATAAAAGAGCCCTCCGCCATCATTATTGTTAGAGACTTTCAGCACAGTAATACTATACAGTAAACAGTACTATAATGTACACATGATATCAAAATTTACCTTATATATGCTGTAGACGCAGAAGCAGCCGTCCTGGAGATGAAAGTTTGCATCCGATTCATTAGGGGAGAAAGCGCAGGGAGCTTCTCCATACGATAATGAAAGCACCAGCACAACAAATAACCACAGTTGCCACTTTATGCTACCAAAATATTTAAAATTGCATATCTCCGTTTCTACTTTTTGGATGTTTGCCATTCTGGTGTCAAATAATTTATTAACATTTACTCTATTTTTCTAAATTGGTGTAGGATTTCTCTGGTGTTGTGTTTTCCCTTTATTGCTGTTTGAAGTGCTGCATAAATACTTTCCACATTGCCTCTAAGTTAATCCTGATTGCTTTAGTGCCAAGCTACTCAGGCTTGAGCACAGTTTAACCTGGGGTGTGCTTTTGTTTCACTCTGACATGAATTTTAGTTGCTTCAATCAATCAATCAAATACATTTCTTTCGCGCACTACTCACCCGGTAGGGTCTCAAGGCGCAGGGGGGGGGGAGAGAGAAGGTTACTGCTCGAAAAGCCAGGTTTTTAGGTGCTTTCTGAAGGTTAGGAGGTCCTAGGTCTTGCGTAGGTTGGTGGGGAGGGAGTTCCTTGTCTTGGCGGTGTGGTGGGAGAAGGATCTGCCGCCTGAGGTGGTGCGTTGGATGCGGGGGACTGTAGCGAGGGCGAGGTCGGCGGAGCAGAGCTGTCGATTTGGTATGTGGAAGTTGACTCGTTCGTTGAGGTAGGCTGGTGAGCGTGGGCAAAGATTTTGAAAATCATCCTTTTGTTGATGGGCAGCCAGTGTAGGGATCTGAGGTGGGTGGATATGTGTTCGTGGCGAATACATATACCCAGTAACACAATTCCATGCACAAAAGCCTTAGTGTCTGAGATCACATCAAATCACATCAACAGAGTCCTCCCATGTGAACCAAGAAACCATGAGACACTGGCACAGCATAATAAAAATGCAGTACAAACTACAAAAATCTTTCAGCAGGCAGCCTTTCAATTCTCCTGACTTCAGAGATGGCGTCACCAAAGCCGCTCTCCCCACATGCAGCAGTGAACCTGAACCCCACTTCAAGCCTCTGTCCTTCACATTGACAATCTCAAGAATAGCGTATACCACAGTTAAGGTGATAAGCCATGCAGAGCAGCTTTAAGTGCAGATCTGGCTTAGGGAAGTAGGCAATCTGGATTCCCCAGGAACTGTGATAAATGTATGCCTTTTGTCAAGGGAAGGGGGTAAAATAATGTTTTAGATTTAAAGTGTTAATTATGTTTCATGTACTCACTACAGGACCTTCCTTTCCTTCAATAAAGACTGTGATGGAAAATACCAAAAACATACCCAATTACTACTATTATAAAAAATAAAAATAAAAAAAAGCCTGTGTGAATCTGCAATTAATATGATTCTGATTCAGGGATATCTAGTAAATAGACAAGATTTTGACCATATTTGATATCTACATCCTCAACTACACTATTAAAATCTCCCAATATAAAAACTTGACTCGCCACGAGTAACCAGGAGACTGTGAACCAAAACATTTTGGCAAATATTGACAGAAGAGGAGCCTGCTAGATGATTAAATGGCAAACCATGCTTCCATTCAAGGGGAAGGTTAAGAACAGATGACAGAATTTATGAAAAGTGGAGTCTGGTATAGATTTTCCATCCCTTCAGATGAATTTTGACATCTGCAATCATAGACATTGCGTATTATAAGCATTCACCCCTATCAAGGCTGCAGCTTTCTCACTGGTTGATGCTATTAAATTACAGTTTTTTTTCTTTGAAGTGCCCGATTAACGTTTTGCTGCATTATGATCTTGATGAATAAATATGATAGTCTTCCAAAGACCCAAGAAGTTTTATAGGTAGATCTTCTTTTACATTGTTTAGCCAGACATTCCAATAGCAGGGCTAGGGCCTTGTTGCTTGCATCATCTTATGTAGCAGTGTTCAACATAAGCAGGACTGAATCTGTGCCAACTCCCCAGGATTTCCACTTTGAATGTAAATATGTTATGTGGCTGTTCTGAAAATCTGGCACGAATTTGAACCTTCTGGACCTAGGATAGAAACAGCAGCTCTAATTTATAAACTTTCTTCTCACAGTTCCCTCAGCTTTCTCTTTAGTAAAAAACGCGTCAACTGTAGACCATTCCCAACAAAGGCTGAAAGAACCCAGATCTGATCAAACTATAGACTTGTATAAGAATCTGAATAATCTCCTTGATACACAGTATGATCCTGGTAATTCTTAGTCTCTTGCATTATGTCTGAGTTTACAGAATGCTTTGAGCTCCATGTTGTTAAATGGCAAGCGTGTAACTTGCTACTGACCAGTTCAGAACACACTACATCTCTCTCACTTGTAAGGTTTCATTTTCAGTTGAATGAACAAACAGGAGAGATTAAATGATCACCATTTATTTCCAGGATAACTATTTAAGCCCTGATCTGTAGCCAAACTGGCACTCAGTTAAGTTTTCAACATACTCTCCTTGTGATGATCTTGGCCTGAACGAAACACCAAGACTCTTACTCCAACTCCCTCAGTACACCTCATCCCGTCTCTCCTCCAGGAACTTCACTGGCCCCCATCTACAAACATAGACATTTCAAACTCCTCACTCACACCCTAACAACATGGACCCACTTACCTCCAGAGCAACATACACCTTCACAACTCATTGAGTTACGTATGTTCAGCCTCACCTTCATTTGCTTCCCTTCCCCACAAATGCAGAAGAGGTCACTCACTCTCTTACATAGGGCTCAAAATATGTAATGACCTCTCACAACACATCAGAGCCACCTCCTCGCTACTTGAGTTTTGCCAAAATAATGCGGCAGGGCGACATGCCTACACCCATGCTCAAGTGCATAATACCCACACAGTTGATGCGTGTACTATACGAGTCAACATAATGTACATCAGGCCAACAGTAAGGAATCTTCATGTGTATATCTATGAGCGCTCAAACCCATCCAAAATTTTAAAGTGCTTTCCTGTGAGCTAAACTTTATTGCCATCTGATTAACTAAACTTGGTTCATAACAAAATACGCAGACTTTGCACGAGAATTTGAAGTGTAAAATTCGAAGGGTAAAAAGAAAACAGATAGCACATAGAAGTGTAACATGATTAATGCAAAAATATCCAGCAAGCACTCAAAATAAGCAAGATAACTGCCAAGTCAATGGACCAGAGTTTGGCTCCTGATCAGTAGTAGCATGTAATGATAAAATCCATATGTTTTGGTGCTACATTTATACACTTTTTCTCAGTGAAAGGGAATGAAAGCAGAAACATGTGATAAACAGAAACCTACAGCTAGGCACTAAAAAGTAGGTGCCAGGGTCTTCCCATGGTTTGAATCTGAGAAGAGCTTGAGAGGAAGATGCATGTTTCACGAGCAAAAGGCTGACCGTACCTCTTTCTGAAATCCTCGCTTCAGTATGCCAACGTCAGAATGGGGGTACACTTACTATAAAGGTTTAGCATTGTACAACACAGAATAACAAAATAACAACTTTTTTAAAATGCATGTGTGTGCAATAATGCTAAGGCTTCAGTGGGCTTCAAGCTGTTACAAAATGAAATCTCAATTGAATAATAAAACATATCGGCACGTTAAGACACACCAATGGATTTGCATTTGCCTAGTAAATAAGAAATCCTTAATGCCTGCTATGTATATGAATTCATGTTGTCATAACTTTTCTTTTCCGATGAAACGTGATTGTGTATCTCTTACCATTCATGAGGCCTTGTGTATTCAATAGGTAAGGGCCATGATATGCCTCCGGCTCGGGACATCTCAATAAGGAGGTATAGGAAGATCACCACCTCTGTATTGCAAGAGATCCAGAAATACTTCTAGCATGTGCTTAAAAAGCAGCAGATCACAGTTTGTGTCCTTCCAGCTCACCACTGTAGGAGCCAGCTTCCAATTATAATCAACAGTATGTTTAGGAACCAATGCAAATGAAAAGAGATAAAGGATCCTTTTATCCTTGCATACACTGTCTAATAGATATGAACAACCACCTGTTTTTAAATGGTTGCGTCCACACAATGTTACCCTACAAACCCCTGCATTCTGTCAACTGTACGGCACAAGCAAGGTCGGACCGGCAAAGAGGGCAATCAGGCAGTGCCCGATTACCCTGTTTTTAAAAAAAGCAGTTTGTAGGCCCGTTTTATGGCCAGGTGGCCCTGTCTTTGTTTTAATCAACAATAAACATTACCAGCAGCAAGCACAAATATATGCAGTCTCCCATACCCTGCAAAATACCCATACAGTGTCCCTTTACAAGTTCAAATCTGGCCTGATTTGTTAATGTGGACCACTTTTTTAGTTATTTGGTTCAATAACATGGGACAAGTTTTTATTTCACGCCCCGGACCTTATCTTTATCATCGTCTAACACTGGGCACAAGTATGACCCTTGATGTCAAGGCATCTGTATGATAGAGTATAGTGTGTGAGGAAGATCTTACACGTAAAAAGAATAGCTTTTACTGCTACTTTTGTTGTGTCATGCAGTTGCTGCCATTTGCATTGTGTGAATTCTTACAAGAAGGCCATAAAAAATGAACAAAGTTTCTAAATGTGTAGCAAAAAGAACTCGCCCGCCCTGTCTGCCAAGCTTTCGAGTTGCTGGTGGTAAGAGTGAAGACACCTTATATGGTGGACTTGCACATAAACTGTTTCTACAAATGGAATAAATAAAGTACCAACAAGCATTTGCAACAGTGGGTCTCACATTTGCTTGATTTAGAGCTGTTGGAGTTGTAAATTCCTAACTGGACTTTTTTTGCCACATAAATTGAAAATGAAGTGTAAAACAGTTCACATTAGTGAGCTGATTCAAAGCTCCATGGCCGCCATGATCATGAGCGTGAAGGAGAGACGTAAAAGGAAAAAGAAGTTAGCTCACAGTCAAGAGTATCAGCAGTTGTACAATTATCCATGTAAGAGGGTCAGTCTGCAAGGTGGTAACAAAACAACCCTAAGGCGGAACAAACGTAAAGCATTTACCAATGATAGCAAGTGATTTTTGAAAGGCAAACGCATGAACAAGTGAAAGTGCTGGGCGTGAGGTGGGCGTGTTTAAAAGCCCACATTTCTTACAACCGGTCAAAGCACTTGTGTGCTCGACCTAAAAAACGGCGGTCTGTAGATGTGTTCTTTATGGCACTTTCAAGCACACAAGAGCTATCGGATTGGAAAATAGGAGAGGGGCAGGGAATTGGACAAGAGAAAGTCTGCTTCTAGAAATACATAGACTTTGGTACTGTTCCTTCTACACAGCCATGGTTGACAAGTAAATCACAGAAATGCTGATTGTGAAAAGCCTGTATTAATTCTGGGCTGTGCTGGACCTCATTTTAACGTAGCAGATTGTGGTGTTGCTATACAGAGTAAGATGTGTCTTGGGAAAAGGAGAGCAGATCCAAAAATAAGTTTGCCATTTTAATGCAAAACCTCCTCCATTGCACCCTGAGGCACAAGGCTCAGTGTTCAATCAAATCATAACGATAGGAGGTGCACATTTTACTCCACACCCCCACATCCTCTTTGGAAGCATTTTTAGAATCGAGCGCAAAGCGCTCCGTCCCTAGTGTAATCTCTCTGTGGGCTTGTGACCACATCCATGTCAAGCCCATCAGTCTGGTTGGTTCGTGGGCTTGCCTTTTTAAAATTAGCTTGATTTTAATTAGTGAAAGGCATGCCTACCTCATGCCTTTTCCAGTGTTTAGCCTGCCTCGAGCACACCAGTAAACTACTGAAAACATACAAGGCTCAGTGTTTTCAGTATGGTTTCTGCACTATTTTTCTCTTTAGTTTGTAGGTAGCGCAATCTCGCTGGGCAGCAGTAGAGCGCTTTGCATGACATCGACCCTGTTACATGGATAATTGCACTTTTGCTGGTTACATCGATAATTGCACTTTATGCGAGCGAAGTTCTGTTTTCTTTTGTGTGTTTGCTTTGCCTCATGGCGGCCGTCAGCTCGCTTATGTGAAACTGTTTTACTTTACAGTTTGTGGCAAGAAAAGTCCGGTTAGGAGTTTACAAAGCTAATAACTTTAACTCGAGTAAACACGATGCCCATTGCATTGAAAATGCTTGTTAATGTTAGCAGTTACTAAAAGGAAACTGTGGGAAAATGTTCAACTGCAGAAGCTAACTGTGTAATTATGCATTAGGACTCCATTTTTCCAGTATATTTCTAAATCAGAAGGCAGAGCACATAAAAAATGTTACTGTTATGAGGGTTTAACTCTTGATTCAGGGCTGTGTTGTAATTGAGAATTTTAGTAGGGTTGCCTACCTAATCATCCATTCTGAAACTTCTTTATGATTTGGTCTTTTCTGCCTGGCCTGGTTATGGTCCTCCTACCTAGTCCAACAGAGTCATCATTGCATCCAACTTCTGAGATGTTATTGTAAACTGATCATAGTTTTGTGACTTAACTTCTTCCCTTTTCTATCCCTGAGCAACTAATTTGATCTTCCCTAAGCGACCCATAAGAGACCTTGCAGAAAATTTCCAAATGCTAATCTGACTCCCAAGAAAAAAATCCAATTAGACCCCCCAGTCCTGCTAAAGGCATACCAAGAAGGTGAGAGAAGGAAGAAGATGCCCCAAGTGGAGGAGGAGCTTCATGTTCTGCTAATGTCGGTACATTTTCTTCTTTTCTACCCCCTATTGCTCATCTGCACTCAGACCAACTCCTACCAGTAATTTTACATTCCTAGTCCAAACCCTCATTGAATGTGGATTTCAGAGGCTGAAGGAGTTTGCAAGTGGAAAAACTCATTTTGAAGATCTTTGTCCATCATCAATATTTTTTAAAGCAGCAATGCTATTGCTTTATTTAGTCAATTAATTACAATCACTTTTCTTTGCACTAGAGGAAAATAGTATACAGCTGTAGCTGTCTAATATGATTTGTCATATTGTGTTTGAGTAGCAATTTCTGCCTGTACAAGGGTGGTGCCACATAGGTTAAAAAAAGTAGTTTGAAGTTTTTATTTTGAAAAACAGTTTGGTTTAAAAAAAATAAAGGTCGATATGATTCATACAACCTCCTTGTCAATAGAGCCCAAATTGGCTCGGATTGAAACGACATTTTTTTAATCTGCTTTGCTCAAGGTAATGTTAAATTTATGGCCAGATTGAGGCTGTGAAAGGACATTTTCAAACCTTTGATGATTGGATTTTAAAAATGTTGATACTGGATTACAAAAATAAGGAACATAATGTGCTGTTTAAAAAATAAATTTAAATTCGAGGATGTGGACCTACATCCCACAGGATAGCCACAGATCCATGGTGCTCTCACATTTGGTCCCATGCTTTCACTCACCATAGCTGAGGCAATGCGTGACAGGAATTTCCTGGGATGATTGTCTACAGAGACAGGGTCAATGGCGGCTCCTCCGTTTGGGCGGAGGAGCGTCGCCCCCCCCCCTGCCAGCAGCAGCACCTGCAAAACCTTTTAAAGAAAACAATAATAAACTATGTTTATTGTTTTCTTTGAAAGGGTGAGGCCACGGGGTGACGTGCACTGAGAGGGAGTGCTCCGCACTTCCCCTTCACAGCGTATGTGTGTTTAGCCGGCCGTCTGGCCGTCTTCCCGTCTACCTGGGAGGGCCCTGGCTGGGCGCTCGGCTCAGGGCAGGCTGGCAGCCTGTGCCTGCAGCGAGGAGCGTCGAGGGACAGAGGAGCGGCGGAGGAGGTAAGCTTAAAAAAAATAAAAATTAAAAAATATCAATGTTTATTCCCTCCCTCCCCCCCCCCCCCCCCCCCCCATGCCTCCCTGTCCCCACCCCTTCCGCAGCCTGCTACTGGGTAGGGCCCTACCATGTACAGTGTGATTTTGGAGCAATGGGGAAGAACTCCTCATTCATTAATCTGCAGCAAAGGCAACTGAGGCCCGAAATGATGCATCCAGAGCTCTCTGGTGGAGTTGGCACCCCTTAAGGCAGTAAAAGTGGAGCGAGGAGCAGATACTGTTCCTTTAACAATGCATCTGTACCAGAGCTATTCGTTGATGCTGTGAGAACAGAGGAGAGCCAGTGAATTATCTTTTCCCTGAAGGAATGGTGAAGCTTTTGTCGGTGATTCCAGAACCTCAGTAGAGGCCACTGAGTCAAATATAAAGAAGTAGTCTGGTAGAGTGGGAGCTGGGAAGCAGGCATTGTCTGCAACTGAGTCAGAATGCGTACTGGAGCAGCAACAAAACCTTGACTGAGGCTTGTGATTTTTAGGAATTGTGTAGTGCCGAACACTGAGGTTATCAGTAAGTTTGTAGACTTGATTATTAAGGAAAATAACTACTTGTACATACTGACTATCCCTATCCCTCTAGAGCTCTTGTACTAAGTTGAGGAGATATTGATGCCCATGTGTGATCAGCCAGCAGAGGGGGCTTGCCAGTCTCTCAGAAGGGTTTACTCTTCCTACGAGAGTCCAAATCTGAGTAAAGGAGGTAGAGATACAATAATGGCCCAAATGGGGTCCCATGACCTGTGGGATGAGATTAGGAAGAAATAGGCATTCAGATTGAGAGGTACCATTTGCTGTTGTTTCCTGACCTGTGTCCTAAGACCCGGAAGGGAATTAGGGTGCTGATGAGGATGAAAACGGAGCGGACTGACATTCAGGGGATCGTGAACACTGGATCACCTGTTGAAATTGAAGGATGACAATTTAAGGGTAAAAAATCATGTTTACACCAACTGACTCAGTTAAACATGTTCTCCTAAAGTTGATTAAATTGAGGCGTTCACATGTTGCTTCTTTGAAGTGATGGTGTTGTCGGGGTGGGGGTGCTGCCGGTACATGATTGTGGCGGTGGTCTGGCTGACGTGTATTTGACCATGGAGTTTTGCCTGCCAGGCTAAACAAGTGAGTGTATTTGGGGTGTTGGCTCCCTGTAGAGTTGTGATATTGTGTGTTCAGTGTCTGTCTTGCTGCTTGTTCTCTGATATGAAGCTACCTCTCAATCTGGGATTCATTAACTTGTTCAGTGCGTTGGACGGCCAGGAGTTGTCAGTCGCTACAGTGCTCATGTGTGTTGGGCAGCTCCCAGCCGTGCGACATACACAGCACTGGAAATTCCTTAGCAAAAAAATAGCCTGGGGAAAGCTTCCCCATCTTCTGATTCTGTTTCTTTCTTTTCAGTGAAATGATGCGTGCTGATGTAATTTCCCTGAAACAAAAGTCAAACGAGTCGATCAGCTCATTTCACTTTCTCTACATCTGTGCTCATGGGGCTATCTCAGCCCCTGACCAGCAAATGAGATGAGAGAGGTATTGTTGGATAGGGGAGAATCTCCCCCTTCCAATGCTACCTTTCCCAAGTGGATCCCTGCCTGGGGATCACCACAGGAGGGCTATTCCCAAGCAGGGATCCACTCAACTAGACACCAGGGAGGGGAAGTGCCCCTTGGGCAAGGGCTTTTGCTCCCCCTGTTTTTGTGTTGACAAATTTCAGTCTTTCTGACCCACCAGGGTGTCAGATTGGGACAACAGCCCCCAATCTGTGCCCCCCTCCCCCAACGAGGGTGGGTACAGAAAGCCCACTAGGACACCAGGGAACATTTTATTTAATTAGTGTAGGGGAAGGGCTATGCTGGCCCTGTAAATACCCCCACCCCAAAACAAAATGGGCACAGTATTTCTATTCCCCTGGAGAGTTGATGGGGGCAGTAGCCCCTGATCTGCCCCCGGAGGGTGAGGGCAGAAATCCCGATTTGAACACCAGGGATTATTATTTTTTATTATTAGTGTAGGGGTGGGGCTTCCCAGGATGGGTATCGCAATGCCCCCACTGTAAAAAAGAAAAGAAAAATGGCCACAGATGGGGGTAATAGCCCCTGATCGGCTCCCCTGGTGGGGGCAGAAAGCATACTAGGCACCAGGGACTATTAGGGTGGAGGCTGCCCACAATGGGCATGATAAAGCCCCCCCACCCCAAAATGGGGACAGTCTCCTCCCCCTCCCCCCAGCTAACTAAAGCATTTCATCCTAATGGCCAGGAAAAAGAGATTAGACTCTCTTGGTGGGTGTTGATTTCATATATGGCCCAGCAGAGCTTGGCTAATTTCCAATATCTTCCCACTTTCAATGGTGAGGGGGTGTAAGGAAAATGGGTGATTTCAGAAAAAGTTTGAGGTTGGTAGGGTATTGTGGGTAAGAAAACCTAATGGGATCCACAAGTCACACCATCCTGAATTCCCCTAGGTGTCTTGTTTTCAAACATATTCATGTTGACTAGGATTCCCAAGGTATCGGCTGAGCTACGGTTCAAAATCTAAGTGCTCCCCACATCTGAAAAAGAGGGCCTGTTATCAGTGCAAAAATGCGCTGGATACGTATTGTGTTTTGGGAAGTATCCTGTTGTCGGCACTTGTTATACCCACACAAGTGAGGTACCATTTTTATTGGGAGACTTGCTGAAATGCCGGGTGAGAGGAAGTTTGTGGCTCTGCTCGGTTTCCAGAACTTTCCATCAAACAAATGTGAGGAAAATGTTTTTTTTTTTCTCAAAGTTTGAGGTTTGCAAGGGATTCTGAGTAACATAACTTGGTGAGAGCCACCAAAGTCACCCCATCCTGGATTCTCCTAGGTGTCTAGTTTTTAAAAATGTACAGGTTTGCTAAGTTTCCCTAGGTACCACTGAGCTAGAGCCTAAAATCCACACTGCCTCTCATCACAAAACATGGGGAACAACCTCTATACTTATACTCATTTTGTCTTTGATCTCAGGGGGCATTTCAAAGGACCTTTGGAAGTACACAGCACCCCATTTCATGCCCAGCCCCGTCTCCAAACATCAGTAGGGGTAAACAAACCCTTTGTGTGAGGGCAGGACACACCCTATGCAAATGTGAGTGAACCCTCCTCCCTCTCTCCCAGCCAGGAAGACCGTTCAGTATGCAGATGTAATCCTGTTACACCTCCACCCTCCTTGTTTAATGGCTGTCCAGAAAGTATACACAAAGCCCAGCTGTCACTTTACCCCAGACGTGGATTGGAATAAGGCTGCAAAGCAAGAGAGTCATAAGCACAAAGAAATGCCCACCTTCTAAAGTTGCACTTCAACGTTAATAAAAAAAATCCACACACACCAATAAGCAGCATTTCAAACATGCCCACGCTCCTCCTCATAGATCAGAAAATACTTCTTAGCCATATGAAAGGGCATTCCTGATGCAACCATATGAGAGAGGCAGAACTCACAGCAGTGAGAAACCAAATAGGCTATCAGGACATGCCACACAGTAAGGCACATGGCCTACCTCTTACCTATTTAGCACTCTGCCCATAGGGCTAGCTAGGGCCTACCTTAGGGGTGACCTATATGTAGTAAAAGGGGAGTTCCAGGCCTGGCAAATAAATTTAGATGTTAAACCACTGTAGCAGTAAACTGCATACATAGGCTCTGAGGTGGCAGGCCTGAGACAGGTTTAAAAGGTTACTTCTGTGGGTGGCGCATGCTGCACTGCAGGTCTGCTAGTACCATTTAAGTTACAGGCCCTGAGTTCAAGGGATATCACTGTACAAGGGACTTACAGGTAAATTAAAAGTGCCAATCAGGTGTAAGCCGATCATATCAAGTTTACAGGGGAGAGCACATGCACTTTAGCACTGATCAACAGTGATAAAGTGCCCAGAGTCATAGAGCCAACAAAAAGGGCAAGGTCCAACACAGAACCTACAAATCCTAAATATCACTGCAACCAGAAGGGTCAAGTGTGCGTAACTGTATATCTTTTGAGAATCTGACATATTTAAATGTTGAAAACGTAGACACATGGCTGTTTTTGTTTATCTCAATTTCAATATTTGTTTATTTCAACTGTTATTTTCTATAGGAAAACCTTCAAAGGATCTACACAAATTATCCCTTGCTGAATTCAAAATGTTGTCTACTTTTTCAGAAATGTATAGCTTTCTAGGATCTACCATTGGTTTCACACCCATTTCTACCACTAACTGGAAGGAGGTAGAAAGCACAAAAAATGGAAAGAATGGGCTATGTCCCAGTCTAATGCCAAAACTGTGTTGAAAAATGTGGTTTTCTGATTCAAGTCTGCCTGTTCCTGAAAGCTGGGGAATTTAGCACTGCAAACCCTTTGTGGATGCTATTTGCAGGGGAAAAAAGACAGACGCCTTCTTCTGCAGCATTTTTCCCCATTTTTCCACAAAACCCACAATATAGCTATATTATGACTAATTGTTTGGTCCCCTCAAGAAAAAATGCACAAACCCTGGGTACCTTTAGAATCCTCAGGATGTTGGAAAAGAAGGATGCAAATTTGGCATAGATAGCTCATGTAAACAAAAAGTTATAAGGGCCTAAGCACGAACTACCCCAAATTGCCAAAAAAGGGCTCAGCAGTGGAGGAGGGGGGAGGGGGTAAGAGTGCAGCAAAACGGTTAAAGTTCTCTATCGGCTGTAACAAAATGTTTCCTAAATAGTTTTGGTTCCATTACTGAGTTCGCTGGGAATTCGGTTGTTATGGTGGATTGTGAATTTGTAGAGTGGATTGTTGTACCTCTTCCTTACTGTGATTTTGCTCAATAAAACGTGTTCTTAAAAAAACTTTTGATTTTAAATTTGTTACATTTTCAAGCTATTTTATTCGAATTAGTGTGTCCTTAGATGCTGTCGAATTCAAAGAAAGTGTTTGCATTGTCTGCTTCAAACTATGTGTATTTTGAAGTAAAAGTTCCAAGTCCTCAGTGTAAAATTGTGAGGAACAGGTATTGTATGGATGTCCCTCGCCCCACCACGCCCCCTCCAAAGGTGCCTCTTCACAGTTCCATTATACAGTCATGCAAAAACATTTCTTAGAAGCTAAAATTGCTTCAACACTGCTCGTTGCATAGAA
This sequence comes from Pleurodeles waltl, assembly GCF_031143425.1. NCBI lineage: Eukaryota > Metazoa > Chordata > Amphibia > Caudata > Salamandridae > Pleurodeles > Pleurodeles waltl. Next base: position 933,366,791 of record NC_090440.1, on the reverse strand, counting down.
CAACAAAAATATATGGTCGGTGGAATTGTCAGCGTGCCGGAGGTGCTCAGTAAACGTAGGAGGCCCCATGCGTGTGAAGTAGTTTCAATTTGCGGGATTCGAAGTGAAGTTTGTTTAATGAGACTTGAATTTGTCTACACGTGTGCCACTTTCGCCCATCCATCTGAGACGGGACTTGAATGCGCCATTTCACCGAACGCCAAACAACTGCCCCACTGTCCGCTTCAAATATTTAGTCTGGTGGTGAGCCAGGGTCTGCTGCTGGTGATGTTTGCAGTCAACGAGTGAGCAGCTGGGAGCAGTTTCGCTCTCCCGTCTCTCCCTGTGTCTCGCTCTATCTTGCCCTCTCCCTGCTTCTTTCCTTCTGGTCTTTCTCACACGCCTGCTCTCTCTTCTGTCTACTGACCTTGGCATTATCTGGCTTCTTTTTTAAGCATCACTGGATGGTGGCCATGTGGGGGGGCTGCTAAACCCCAACGTCAACGCCAGTACATGTACTCCTACATTTGGAGTAGAATTCGGTCATTTGCGGGGAGCCTGGGGTTTGGCTGACCAAGAACTCCCAACTTATCACTCACGGTTACTCAAACTTTCCTATCGTAGATGTTTTAATGCACAAAAACATATACTTTGACCCTATAGTTAACACTAGTTATAAGTATTGCATATATACTGTTGCAACAGTCCATTCACGCGCAGCATATTCTCAAAATTACTAATCTCATCTCGTACTACGTTCCCCACCACTTACCACATTTTAGCCAAACCTTCTCAACTTCTCGGCAGGGGTGGGGCCTCGTCGGTGTTTGCGGAGCAACCTTGTGTGATCTGCATGTACTTCACCACTAACTCTCTCCAGCATCATGAACATTGACCTGTCATGAGACCCGGGCCTGCCCTGGCCTGTACAGTGATGGGACCTCTGGATTGTTGACCATCTGCTTTTGTAAAGTTGTTGCTACAGGTTTGATGGACCTTCATTTGAAGTATACAGCAGAGGACTTCTCTTTATACAAATAAAGATGGGCGAAAAAGCAGATTCACCCATTTACCAGATTTTCTCATGCAATCTTACCTTTGTTAGGGCTTCTTCTTGCTACCTTTGTCAGTTCTCTCTTGCCTTCCCCGACTGTTTCTCACTCCTGCCTCATCCTTCAACCCTCTCTGCCCTATGAATCCTCAAAGCTATGTCTTGTATATTTCTTGTTAACAAACTTCTCACCTCTTCCCATCCTCTTTTTCTCCACTCTTCTTTCTTTGCTGCTCACAGCCTGCTCTTTGGATGTTGTTCTGTGGCTTGTATCCTGCCTCCATCTCCTCAGCTACTGGTGTTCAATCATTAACAGTGTTTTATGGTCATTTGTTCACTATAGTTTCATGATGGGTCTTTGTGAGATGTTGCTGTGCAACCCTATGTTGTTCTGATGCCTAGTGAGCTGACAACGCACCAGCTGATATGCCTTGTATAACAATGCAAAATAATTGAATTGGTACATTGCCCTAATTGATGTATGAAAATCCCCCGACCACAAAGTGCCACATGCATTTGAAGATGGTTTGTGAAGTCTTGTAAAATTGAACCATTACATTGTATTTTTTGCTGTACCTTCATAGAAAGAAGACAAGGCAATACATAAGCTGGTGTGTTGGCAGCGTTTACAGTCCAAACTTGGCTTCTTTGATGTTTACCCTGTTAATGAAAAACTTTATTAGGTGCAGCAACTGGAACTCAGTACAAATCCAGAAGACAAAACAATTTTGCTTATTTTACAGCAGGGGTGTGCAATGTTGGTTCAGGAGGGCAGGAGCCTTAGCATACTTCCTTGCTAAACCTTATTCTGTCAATGACTCCCAATTAGATTTACTGCAAGTCAATTTATTTTCAGTGAATACCCCAGAAATGTGATGGACCTGGAGCACCAATGTCAGACGCTCCCGATATAGATAGTCATGTAATGGAGACCTGGGTTCATAAATTATAGTTACTGCACCAATGCATGAATGATCAGACCTAATATGAGAATGAAGGGGAACAAACTAGTGTTACGCAGATGCTTATGCATGAAATATGTTCACCCTTAGAACGGAACTCATTAGACCAGCGCCCACTTTTAACCTTTTGCTGCTCCTTTCTCTGGGACTGTGGTGACCTCTTTCTGTGGTGCAGGCACTATCCCTCCTGAAGGGAACACTAACGCTTTCAAAAGGAATGAGCTAAATGTGAATGATCCCCTGTTCTTAAGTGAAATCGGGTTTGGTTCATTGCGATCTTTCAGCAGTGCTACCTTTGACAACTCGTGTCCGCTCCAGAATTTGTCCACTTCCTCAGCCACGTACATAGGCCAATCCTTGACACTAGCCTACTATTCACTCGGCCAGCTCTGAACGTCTTGTAAAAGCTGTAAGCCTCACGCTTCTTGGAAGTTACATCAAATCCTGCTTGTTTTCTGCAATAAGGTATTACAGCTCTGTGAACTCGGGTCTTTCTGTCGAGAAGGTGTTTTGTGTAACCTATATTTCACCTGTTCCAGTCTTGGCATAGGTAACCCATCTTTTCATGCTTCTGATCTTGATAGAATAAGCAGGAGATGGGTTGAAACCGCACCTGCTATCCATGATAAACAGTCATCCAATTTCTAACATCCAATGTAATTAATGAGTAACACATTTTGCCGAGCGCTAAACTTCATCCCATCCGTACTCTCATCCGTTCCTTCTGCAGTCCTCTCTTGCTTTGTAGCAAAGCTTGTGCTCCATAAAATACATACATGCCTTTATACTTGGAAGTCTCTTGTCCTGCATATGTGTTCTATATCTAGTGCCTTTTGCAAGTACCTGAGATAGCACAGTTATTTCTATGGAATTTCCCTCCCCTGTCACTTCGAATGGACAATTCTGAAAACTCTTATCGAGGTAAATTGAAGAATCTACTCTTCCCAGCATAAATTCTCACTGTGATGCCTTCGTCCTCTTTCAGCGCTGGAAGGCCTTCGGCCATGCGCTTTATAAATCTATTAAACTAAACTAAAAGCTATAAACATTTGTTCTAAAGAATTTAAATCCTATGTTGCTTTTAGTGCTTGTAAACCTTGTACATTTCTGAAGTGAATGAATGAATGAATGAAAGCATTTACACTGTGCAGCTCAGCAAACTGATGTGCTATAAGTTGCTTCCTGAATAAAGTAGTTGTATTTCCACTTGGTAGCTAAGCCAATTCTGTTGGAGGGTCAGTACTACAGTTTTGCTGTAGTTATCAGGCTCCCAAGGGTGTAGTACCACCCAAAAAGAGGTGATCCCAACTGTAGGTGAAGAGGCAGGCCTTGGCACGATTATCTGTTCAACCACTGGCGTCCCATACTTCCTCTCTTGGCTGTTAATTTTGACAAAATGAGAGGTGGAGCTTCCAAATAACCCTGCTCCTGTTTGCTACAATTAGCTTCGGAAATGCTCAGTTAGGACGCCCTGTCTGTCTGGCTGTGAAGGAATGATCGAGGTAGTATACTATGCTGCTAATCTCTTATACTGCTGGGCTTCTGCATCCTTTTCAATCTATGTACTAAGGATCTGAACAGCATCCCTGTGTCCATCAGGGCTGCCCCTGTGCCCCCACAATTTAGGAAACGGTTGAAGGCTCACCTCTTTCAAGAACACAACACCACAACTCAGTAACCTTACACTTTTTCTCCCAGAACTGAGCTTTCTCTCCTATCACTCGTTGACAGTGTGCTTGCTTTTGACTCTGTACAACACTCTGCCGCTTTTTGGCTAGGTTTGTGCTATACAAATGCCATATACATACATCCTACAGTCCTAACGAACATTGCTACCAGCAAGCCAGTACAATTGCCTCTCCTAATACATAACATATTAATTGACATCATGGCTATATAACAAGTCCATTGAGTTTTTATAAGATGTGTTTTATTCTGATAGAAGGGCGGTCTGTGTCCGTGTGGATGATTATAAGGAGTGCATTCCCCAGCCGAGGTACTTGGGCTGTGAAATGGTTATATGTCGGAATATTGACAAAGAAATACTATGCTAAAAAATAACACAACAAAAAAATCACCTGCCAGGATATTATGGAGGTAAGTATTTATAGTCAATTTAGATTTACTATTTGTAACTCCACATCCTCCTACCTTGAAAATATATAATCAGGTTACTATGTGGAGTTCATTATTATAGGAAGTTAGTATTTACCTATATGTTCTTGCCTTCACATTGTTGTAGTCGACATTTTAACTTTGATAGACTGACTGATTTTGGTAAAATACTCTGCAAAGTATGAACCTTTCTGCGGCCTGAAGCGAGAGCTTTTTCATTCATTTTTTATTTGTTTAGCGCAGCCTACAAAATAACCATCTACTGATGTAAAGGGACGGTTTGCAAATTGAGTTTGGGACCCACTGGAATTGAGTTTTTTAGAGCATTTCTGAAGCAAAGGGGGGTTGGTGCGATGTGAAGCAGAACCTGGTTCCAGAAGGTGGAGTCTGAATGAGAGACCATCTGAAGCAGTGTTCTTCAAAATTTGTGGCTGAAGATTTCAGGCTACTTGGAGTTGGATGATTCTCCTGTGACACTTTTCACCTTTTCCTAATTGTGTTAAGTGCATTTGTTCCTATCCCACTTGTATGTGCTTTAAGCCCTGTTATCTTTTAGGTGCTACAAGTTAAGTGCCCACCTTTTGTGCTGTAAATTACATTATTCTCTTAAATTCCACTAATAGTGGGATATTCTTGGTGTCTGTCTGTTATGTGACTCTTTTAATCACCAAAAGACAGGACCTTCATTAAGTGTTTTTCTATCATAGTTTACTAGCCATGCACCTCCCCACTTGCCTTTGAAATATCAAGCCTGTCTTAGTTTAGTAGTGGAGCTTAAGTGCCTTTCTGATTACTGGTAGTAGCCTACAATCTTCTTCCTTTATATAGTGCCACATATCCTAAGCCTCTCGAGTGCTTCAAGTCCCTTACCCTGCCTGAGTACTGCCATGTGCATGCCTTCTGTGAGATTTGTCGAGTTCATTCCTTTCTTGAGCACTGCCAGCCACAGGCCCTTTTGGTACTGGACAGCAAATGCCTTTCTTCCGTACTGCTAAGTCACTTAACTTTCTAAAGTCCTTTAGAACATTAGAATGTTGGGAGCTTCATTGAAGAAAATGGATTGCTTTGGGCTTCTAGTGGCTGGTAAAAGACCGGAGCTCCCACATTCCAATGTTTGTCTCACAGCAATGGATGTGAACAAAGACCTCACAGACCCAAGGGTATTTCAATCCCCTCAGGCTCTGTGAGGCCTTTGTTTTATTTATTAGAACATTCTGTCCTCTAGGGGCGGAATATTCTTGTAGCCTGCCGTAGCTGGGCTATACCAGCCATTAAAGGCCTTTAATGCAGGAGTAGGCTTTTAATGGGCTGTATAGTCTGCTTCGGTGGGCTATAAAGCTACAGTACATTTGTCAACAACAACTCCAATTTGTCGGTTTACTACAGGAAGGGTATCACATGCGCTTCAGAACTTTACAGAGATTTCACTTGAAGCCTCGGCCGCTACTCTCTCCTCAGTTCCCGCATAGGCAAGCAGAATTCGACCCGCAAATCCTACTCTCGACTTGTCAATGGTTTGTTCTAGTGCACTATAGAACTTGCCAAATCTCCATCGAAGGTTTCACACACACACAATTTGACTCAAACTCGACTTGTCAACCATGCCCGATTGACCTATTAAAACGCACAAAATATAACATAAACCCAAGTGTTTCCTACACATCACCAACCAACCACGTGGATAATTTTTTAGCACAAAGCGCCACACTCATATGAAGTTCGCCGACTTCCCTACTCTCATACTGCGGAGTACGCCCACTCCTACTAAAACATCATTACCTGACCTAAAACCATACAAACTTCACAAGTCACCTGCAATGAGCATAAGCTGAGCAAGCGCAAATTCTATACCACACATGCTAAAACGCCGAGAACATTCCCAACTCAGTTAGGCAGGCTTCCGAGGTCCCAGGAAAGTCATGGGGAATTTAGAAACGCATCATACCTCCAATTTGCATTATCTCAGAAAAACAATCTAAACAATAATTCTCCGTCCTAGGGCCCCAAAGGGTCTAAACCGTCGCTCTGCTACCAGAACTGTTAACGCTTCCCTTTATGATACATTTTTACACATTGGGACTCGTTTTAGGCCAATGAATCTTTTGACCCTGTTGAGAGACACCTTAGGACGACATAGCTAATCAACATGTCAATCAATATGTCAATAATATCAATATTTATTACAACAATGCATTTCACCTTAGTCAAAGACATTAATCAAACTCAAGACACCACCATGACCTTGCAGTCATGAATAACCACACCAGTTTAGTATGAATTTAGTGATATTTATTCCCTATTGGTTACAATACTACTAGCAAGTTTATTAGTCTAAAAACCAAGAAACACAATAGCATAGTCACAATATGGCAACTCTGATAAGATTTCATCAAAGCAAGAATCACAAACATTAGAATATAGCACTCGTGAACATAAACTATCATTAGCAGAGTATATCAGCGCATTGTTCAACAAAGCATAGATTCAGTCATTTGTCTATTTGCGTCAGTTCAGTGAACCCTTCACCTATCCTCAAATTAGCATTGGCATGTTGGGCTTCATGCAAAACAATTTCGTAACACCAATTTGGAAAACATCTAACTATGGCTCCTGTCAAAAGAAAAGCAGTTGGTACCTAGAAAGGAAAAGCAAACAGTCAATCACTATTTCATTTTCATATAGTTGCCCTCCAAGATTGGTCAGCACTCAGGTTCTGTCTTCGTCTTCAGGACATCAGTTGATTCACCATCAGAAGAGATTCAGCTCCAGCAAAAAAGGAAAAAGGCACTTCCCTCATAAGGAGCTAAAGTGTAAATGGGAAATCTAAGGACAGAATGGTTTTAAGAACCAAACAGCAAAATCTCTAGGCAGAGTGACAAAGTGTCTGGGTCATGGCAAATAGCATCAGCATCTCCCTCTCTCCTAGTCTCCTGCTCTCTAATTTTCCTCCTAGTCTAATCTACTTCCTGGTGACAAGGGTTTTTATCCCCTTTTCATGGTACATTCCCCTAAAATCTAATTGGACGAGGGGTTGCACCCCACTATCTTTAACCAATTAAAAACACATTCGCTCATCAAATTTGTTACCCCATAACAGTTCTCACGTATTTTAGTGGTTCTTATGATTGACGTCTTTAGCGGGTGGAATGTCCGGTATGATTTCATCGTCTTGTGGTCCTATGCATATCTTCGGTCAGTGGCTCCATTGTCCGTACCGGTTTAGGCGACCTTGTACTTTGCATTAATCTACACTGTTGCATTCAGCTAAAAATGTTACTATAGGCAGGGTGAATTTCATGAGAACGGATCTACTACAGTTACATTCAGCTTCTAGCTTTTGGAAAAACAAGAGTTCATGTCCTTTAGCAAGTCAGCACACTGCACGTTAGAAAAATACATTTAATAAGAGAGTCAGGTAGCTAAGACTCGACTCATGCGAACTAAGGCATACTGCTTTATTAACAAGAATCTAATACATTCAGCCTTTCAATATTAACGTAAAAACACAATTTAATAAAACATTTCACCATTATTAGTCAGTTTTATTAGTCCCCGTATACATTGACGGCCACTCCCTGTGGGTACATTTCAAATGCACTTTTTAGCAAAACCTGTTAATACAGTTTCTATGCGGCATTTTTATACATTAGTTCATAAACATTTCATGTTAATATAGATTATATAAGCTACGCTCTCTCAGTGTGAACCTGGTTTTCTCAGGTCTTTTATTCTGTTTGTTTTTAATGTTCCCCTAAGGGGAGCGCCAGAGAAATGAGACCACACCTTGCTTACAAATTCCTTTCTTCTGACCTTGTTTGTTGTTTTGCCACAGACAGCAAGTATTATGATGTATTTTTTGGGGCGTTGGAAACCTGGAGCAATTTTGTTTTAATGCCACTGTAAATTGATATGTAGGCTTTAAATCCTTGACTTTGAGGCGTTATCTTCAAAGAAATAAAGTGACATTCTTTCCAAAGTCACTTTAAACATAAAATAAAAGACAAAGCATTACAGATATTATACCATGCTTTCCCCTTCATCAAAATGATCCACTTATCCACGATAATCAATTGCCAGAATCCCCTGAGTCACAAAGACTGTCTTAATTTGTTTTATGCTTCTGAAGCTAGCGTTGTCCATTCAAGAATGAGGATAAATCATTTTAGCTAAACAGGATTTACTAATGACACACCACCTTTTAAAACGCATTGTCAACTTAAAGGGTATAAGAGGGTACGATATGATTTTGGACACAGACAACCAGCTCAATGGAGTTAACTTGAATTCTTAGTTGTCTTGTTTTAATACTTATTATTGGGCTTATTTGATCACTTAAGTTAGAATTTTGATGCCATTCTGACATTTTGCTATATTCGAAATTCAGTTTTATATTTTCTTGTAAATCAGTAATAAATGTACTAATGGAAAAAAAAGCTTGTGTAAGGCCAAATGTATATATCTTGCAAGAGTAAATCTGACTGTCCTGTTGCTCTGTCCATTTGTACATCCAATGAATCCAGCTCCTAATTGGACCTCCCATTTCAAGCTCTTAAATCTTTTCAATTTGGAACAGTTTAGAGTATCTACATCAGATAAATTCAAACACATACTGAATCCTCTAATTCCGAAGAAAGTTTGAAACTGAACAATTGAAAACATCCTGCCTGTTTACTGGTGAGCACCATTAGAATAGGCATTCTTCAAAAATGTACAAATGTCTTTCCATAACAGCATTGTCTCAGTACACAACATTTAGATTAAAAGGAAAGATATTATATTTTTGCACTTTTAGACAACACCATATTGTTTTACCCCTTGCAGTCATACACAATCATATTTTAATAAGATGTTTTTAGTTATTGGTTTGTAGATATTTTTTACGTAGTTTGAAACTAGTTCCAATGTACTGTGGAGTGCAAGGAGATTTGTATTGCAAAATCAACATCTCAGATAAGTGGTGCTGTGTGCAAAACTGTACTGTAGATGAGAGGTTAAAATCAAACGACAGGAACTAGAATGTGCCGGGGTGAAAGATGGGAACATTTAATTGGGACAGCACTATACATCAAACAATTTTTTTTAATTTTTTACTTAATACATATTTACATTTTGAAGCGAAGGAAGATCAGGTGATTTTCAAGAACTACACAATCTTCTTTTATTCCACTAGAAGACAAAATTAAAACCCAGGTCTCAAAGAATCTGATCTGAGGCATTCCCGAATGGGAAGTCCACCATTCTAAAAAGATATAAAAATTCACAAATAAAAACCCAAACGTTCTGTGTTCCATGTTATGTTACTGTGAAAGATATGGTAAATAATCTCATCTTTTGCATTGATCCGACCCTCCCAGCCTTTGTTGGACACCTCTTGCCCATAGGGTCAGACTCGTAAGAAACCAAAATGTGTCTATTCTAACAAGCTTCCCAATACTGAGTATGTTTCACAGATTTAGCTAGTGTTCTGTTCATATGCATAATTTATCAGATCTAGCTGCTGTTTTTAATGTGTAAACTGCAGATAACATATCATTTTTAATAGTCTTCCAGACCGTGAAGTTCAGAGATCTTAAAATTTACACATACCAATGAGGTCACAGTATGTTTACTTAAATATGATGCTTTTTGACTGGATTGCTTTTGAACTAGGAGAAGCTACTCAATCATTGAGAAATTAGTCTGCACTTGTTACCACTTGGGAAGTTTCCCTCCTTATAACATCTGTAGGGATAAAAAGCTAATCTTGAATTGTGTGTCTTGTTTCATCGTGCCCTGTCTTGAGAAGCCAATGTGTAGGCCCAACACTTTTATTTTCTTTGGCAAATAACGTCTACTAAGTGTGACTTGAAGTAACCTAAGACGTTGGCATATTAACTAGAATATGAAACACCTGAGTATGATGATCAGGAAGCCATGGTCTCCTGAAATGCAGGAACAGCATCTAAAGTGGAGTTTTAATTGAACTTGAGCAAACACAGTCACCCGCTCACTGCAAAGAAATATTTACTTTTCAAGTTCTTTTCCATTTAAACCATCAATTTTTTCTTGTAAGTTTAATTTGTGTCTGCCTTAGCTTGAAACGTTTACTTAGCAGTGTGTAGTGTTATTTTGGTGGGTGTACAGTGACAGATGCATATTCCTCCTAATTACCCTTAATATACAATATTGTTCTATACTTTGATTTTTTTTTTTACTTATGTAAATATATTTGATTACCTATATACTTATTTTTATTTAACTTACTATGTTTTACTACACAGTCATTGTTATTCTAATATAATGCTTTGCATGTGCATTATGGTGTAAAACAGTTAACCCACTATACCATGTGAACTTGTAGTCCATGGATCCTTGGGTAGCTCTGACACCCACTAAGGATGTTTGTGAATGCCATATATATCATATTAACTGTAAATATTAGACAATATTAACAGATTACTGAAGTGTGTATATACATAAAAAGCAAAACTGAAAATAAAAAAAAAAATAAAAAAAATGTGAAGGCATTTGAAATTGGATACCAAAAAGTAAGTTGATATCCTTATCTTGATCCGTGAAACCAGCACAAATACAGCAAACAGAATCTACAAGGTGCAATTGCTTTCCTCAATGAAAGCATTGGTATGGACTGTCAAAAAGATGGTATAAATTAGGAAAAAGCGATAGTTATATGCTAGAGTCCAGCGTATCACTTTATATCTTAAAAATAAAAGTACATTTTGAAAAGTTCCAACCTTCCAATTCAAATTAATATTGAGATTTTTGCATATTTTTATGTGGTGAACTAAGTATAAAAATTCAGAATTTGTTAAATGGTTTCACGTATATTTGTTTCTGTATTTTTGTGTATTGTTTGAGGTTCACATCACAGAAATAGTTTAGACAGGGGTCCTCTGCTTCCTGTAGTGATTCAATGGGCCCCACAGAAGCCAAAAGGTTAAGAACCACTGCACTAGACTGAGTGCTGTTTATTTTTTGTGTCCTGCAATACAGTTTCATTAGACTTGGACTCCTGTGCTTTGTGCCCTTACTCACATAATCATTGCTCACAACATTCAAGAAAGTACCACCTACAATCCTCTCTATTGTGTTTTGAGCCAGTACAGTGGAGCAGATGCAATTCAGAGGAGTAAAACAGCCACAGTTTTGCAGTGTTTGTATATGAGAAAACTTTCTCTGCTCTGCACATCTAATCATTCTACTACAACTGGGCATGAAAAATAGTGAGAAATATCCTTTCGTCAATTTTACAGGCATTGTTCCTATACACTAGAATTGTTCTGTGTCACGCTTGCTGATGACTAGAAAATGAAAGAGAGCACGACATAGCTTCAGCCCGCCCGGAAGGATCCCTCTACCTTGGGACACCCATCCAACGTGGGTGTTCTCTGGCAGGCAAATTCATGCGGTCGGGAGGCCGGGAGACTTCCTCATCCATCCTGGCAAGGTAATATGTGTGGCTTGTAATATTAACACGTGTAATTGAGGATGCAAGCTATTGTGACATTTTGAGGGGTGTTTGATCTAAATATTGAGTTTGTGATATTATTTTACCAGAATATTGTTGCAAGAATATTGCAATATCAAAAGTATTGTCCACAGGAATATCACAGCAGGTGAAACTTTACATTAATTACATTACGGGACGCGCGTTTTTGGAGGCGGAGGCGGTCCACAGGGCAGGAGCCCTTTAAACTTGATCTCGCGCTCCCGCTGTCGCGGGACGCGCGTTTTTGGAGGCGGAGGCGGTCCACAGGGCAGGAGCCCTTTAAACTTGATCTCGCGCTCCCGCTGTCGCAGAAAGCGCGTTTTTGGAGGCGGTCCACAGGGCAGGAGCCCTTTAAACTTGATCTCGTGCTCCCGCTGTCGCGGGATGCGCGTTTTTGGAGGCGGAGGCGGTCCACAGGGCAGGAGCCCTTTAAACTTGATCTTGCGCTCCCGCTGTCGCGGGATGCGCTCGGGCGGTGCCCGGGCGAAGCCCGGGCCAAGGGCGGGCCCGTCCTTCGCCCGTCAGCGCACGGAAGAGGCTGGGCTGGGCCACCCCCCTGAAAACTCCCTTGGGATTTCAGGATCAGGCTCATTGGACTCCTAAGAGGTACTGCACTTTCTCTCCTGTGACTGTTCTTCCATACCCCCCTTATTTGGGTTTCACGGTTTAGGAGGTCCCAAGTAACTGGCATCTAAGTAAGATCCGCTAATAGAGCAGTTCCACCTATTTATTTACTATGTTCACACTGCCATTGCTTTCCTGTATATAACTTATATTGGCTTAGATTGGTGTTCTGCCCCACTATTATTTGCAAGACGATGGGTAAAAGAAAGACCACCACACCTGGGGCCGACGGAGCACACGCCGTGCCCGTCCAATCATCAATAACTAGGTACTTATCTTCAGTTATCGGGGCCATTGAAACTGAAATTGTCCAAGTGGAAGAAAGAATTGGGGTGGCAAATAATTTGACTCAAAGAACCTCTTTAGAACCCACGACTTATATACAGTCTGCTGTCTCTTCTATTGCTCCCCGTGAGTTCAATTCGCCTTTGCCTGAAGATGACGTTAATGCCTTGCATTCTTTACAGCCCTTTAACGCAGCTAACATCGAACATTTAGCTGACACTCCCCCTCCCCCCCAAAAAAAGGAAAGCTGGAGGACTCCGTAAGTGTAATAAGTTACTCAAATATCCAACGGAGGCTAAGGAATGTACTTCTACACCATTGGATACCCCGGCCGACCCTTTTCCAAAGGAAACTCCATTATTGGGTGAACTAGGCTCAGACTGCAGGATTCTAAGAGACAATCATCTGACCAACTTAGACTCGATCCTCAAACCTTTTTTTTCGGCTTTAGAGGAGAAGCTAACATTACTTATTGATTCCAAATTTGAGCAGCTACAAGAAACTATTCTTAAATATCTGCCTCAGCAGTCCACTCTAAAATCTAGTACAAATTCCCCTCCCTCTACTCCGAAACTGGTGTCTGATCCCAATGCCTCTCAGCAGGCTAACTGTTTAATGAATTGCAACCAACTCCCGTTCCATCGCATACTTACCCGCGACTCCCATGATGACTTATTAACTGATTCTCTGTCTACTTCGGCTGGTGGTGTGATTGCCTTACTGAGGCCTGAAACTGCTTCTAAACCTAGATCTTCCACTAGTACGAAGGAGGTTCTACACCTTCCTCCGGATAGCTTGCCATATGTTTTAGTCTTAGCAAATGTTCCTCCTCTTGATTGTACCCAGAAGGAAGATACTCATGCGCTAATAAGGAAATGTGCACATTGGATGAGCCAAAAACTTAGACATCAAGATGATCTAAATAATACAATAATTATGGCTAGAAGGGTGAAGTGGTTAGGCTTGTCTAAAAAAGTATATGAAGGCGACTGCATAGTGATTAATTTTGCAAATTCTCATTGTGTTAATTATTTGTTGCCGTCTCTACCATCAAGTCCAAAAGGGGAAGGTGGGATCAAAGTCGATCCATTAAGCTTTTTCTACAGGCCGCCCACCTCATTACTTCCTCCTACGAGGGCTTCCCATGGAAAAAATATTTTAACAAAGGTACCTTTACAGAACCCCACCCTTGACCCAAGGGGTACCCAAAATCACTCTTCCCTTGACGCAATTGATTGACAATTGGAGGGCTTGGGGCTCCTAAATTATAGTTTACAGGAACTAGAGCTGATGGGACTGCATACACTTTTGGAATCACCCATATAGGGTCTGATGAGCTAGTTAGCTTTCCACATCTTACAGCAGACACGGTCATAACTGAGGAGTCTGGGAAAATGCCCCAGCAAAGCAATGCATTGTTATCTTTAATTAGTTGGAATATTGCTGGGCTTCGCTCTAAAGTTGAAAATTTGGAATGGTTGGAGTTTATATCCACATTTGATATCATTTGTCTTCAAGAAACTTGGCTTACGGCACCCTTCCGTTTCATTGATTTGGTCTTCTGCTTTTTTTTGGGTAGTTTTATTATCAATATCTGAACGGAAAGACATTCTACTCTTTAAACTTTTACAATAACATTCCAAGTGTTGCCCTGCCAGGAAGTCTCGAAGAGCTTACAGACCAACTAGACTCAGCCAGGAAACTCCAGGACAGGGAATTTGATACGATCTGGGTTGGAGATTTTAATGCTCAGTTATGCAAGTATGAATTACCTCACTTATGTGGTGCCGCTACAGAAGGCAGAGAGTCACTCACTCATTTCATTCACTCTAATTTAGGAAATGCCTTGAATACCCTCATTTATAAATTTGATCTTGCTTTTGCAAGGGATATGGCAAACAGCCAGATAGGAGAAACACCCACCTGTACAGGGAGTACTAATGGCAGTATAATTGATTTTATTCTTATCAATTCCTCACTTTCACGTTCAATAGTGGATTTTAAAATTAAATCTCACTGTGCCAGTGACCATAACCCTTTGAGTATAAAATTATCCTTTAAAACTAGAGTAATCATACCTAGGACTGCATATAAAGGGAAAGAGGTGGTTAAAAGAAATTCTGGCCCTCGCATGAGGTGGGAGAGAGTAAACCCTAACACTTTTCACGCGAACCTTATAACTCAAAATAAGGCTGACATCAACACTTGCTTGTCCCTGCAATCCACTCCATTCCACCTTATAACTGCCTTTGAATCTTTAAGCTGTGCTATTTCTGAGGCACTGACGTGTGCCCAATATCCCAAAGGTGCAAAACCTCAACGGTGGTTCAATTCTGCCTGTACGACTGCCCATAGAGATCTAAAGTCAGCGATCAAAACTATTCCATGTAATTGGGATTTAATTAAACAGGCCAGGGGCCGATACAAATCAGTCCTTGAAGAGAGAAAGAATGAAATACGCACTAGCGCTTGGGAAGACCTTATGGCAGCGACGGAACTACGGGATCCCTCTCAATTTTGGAAGGTGGTTAATCACCCATATTTCTCAGGAAAGGAAAATAGGGATGACGACTGTTTGATACCAGAGGGGGTTTGGGTAGACCATTTTTCATCTGTATTTCAATCTGCAAATAATCCTAATGATGGAGGGGAGGTATGTGGCCTCCAATGTTCGGCTACTCCAATTCCAGCTAAGAGCGGTATTTTACTTGAGGCACATGAGATCAGTGCAGCAATAACTAAAATGAAACTAAGGAAAGCTCCTGGCCCCAATGGGATACCGGTGGACCTATTTAAATCTCTACCTGATCTGTGGGTTCCATTAATCACAAATGTTCTGAACAGTGCTATTCAAAGTGCTATCCCCTCCTCATGGTTAATGGCAATATTCGTTCCGATCTTCAAAAAGGGTAATAGGCTTGACCCTTTCTGCTATAGACCCATCTCTTTAATAGACTCCACAGCAAAGATACTGGGGAGTGTCATTCTGACCTGGCTCAAGGATTGGGTTGTAAGGACAAACATTTTATCGCCAAATCAATATGGGTTTAGGCCTGGATTAGGCACAGTGGATCAGGCCCTAAATTTACATCTTATCCTCAGTAAATATGTTATTGCCAAAAGGGAACCTATCCACTTAGCATTTATAGATCTGTCCAGTGCATTTGATATGGTGAACAGAGCAAAACTGTGGGACATAATGGAAACAATGGGGATTGAACAAGATTTGTTGGATTTGATCAAACGCTTATGCTCTGACCTCTCTATTTTAATTCAGTTTGGACAACACGGCGAAAGGTCCCATCCCCTTGTTTCCAATCGAGGTGTTAGACAGGGCTGCACACTGGCACCTTTTTTGTTTTTACTGTACATAAACGGCTTGTATAATTGTTTGGTTCAAAATGGTAAGGATTTCCCAAGGATGAGTTTTAGACAATTGCCAATTTTATTATATGCCGATGATGCTGTTTTAATTGCCCGCACGGCCAATGGCCTACAGACTCCTGGATCTTTTTTTAACACACACACAAGAGCTTGATTTGAAAGTCAATTTAAAAAAATCACACGTTATGACCTGCGGTCCTAAAAACACTCGTACCAAATGTTTTAGAATGGGGGGGGAACACTTTGACAAAGGTAAAAGACTTTTGCTATCTAGGCCTGTATCTAAGTTCCACTCTGTCTTGGAAATTCCATTTGAATTTTAAGTTTCAACAACTGGCAAGAAATGTTGAGGCAATCTTTCGTTTTGCCCGCAGATTAGGGCATAGACCGGCCCATCAGATCCTCACGCTCTACAACTCTAAATGTGTTTCGGCAGCGATTTATGGGGGTGGCCTTTGGGGATATACCAGTCCAAGCATTCTACAGCTTGCAGAGAATAAATTCCTTCATCGGTTACTTATGGTACCTAAGAACATAGCGAACATTTTGTGCCAAGAGGAACTGGGAATCCGCTACATTACAGATTTGATAGATATTGCCCCACTTTTTCTATGGATAAAAGTATGGTCAAATCCGGCGGCTACTTTAACACACGATTGCGTAAAAGTTTGTATTTCACTAACAAACTGTAACAAAATTCCATGGCTAAATTTTGTTCATAATGGCTTCCGAAACTTGGACTTGGAGTATATGTATTTTAAACCAGAGCTCCTGCCAGCTAAGGCGAAAGAAATTGTCAAACTTCGACATAAAGAGCATGTTATGAATCGTAGATACCAAGTGGCAGAGAAATTTAGTTATTTTCATTCATACATACAAATTCCATCATCAGACTTGCTAGAACCTTATTTTGTTTGGTTCCCGACCCCTTCTTTATACTCCTTACTCGTACTTTTTAGATTTTATCTGATCCATTTTAGAGTGGCGTTCCCGATAAAATGTGTGTGGGGAAAAAACACTACCGCCATGCCCTTGTGATAACTTTTCAAAACAAAGTACTTGCCACTTTATTTTATTTTGTAAACTTTACTCAGTTCCCAGGAAATCCTTTCTATTACCCATTTTGCGTAACTTGCACACTTCTTCCTACAAAGAAGGATTGACTGGCATCCAAAGCCTCTCATCCAAACAAATGTGCATTTCTATTCTTAGTTTTATTAAATCCGCTATCACTATTAGAAAACGATATGAACTGGTAATGTGACTATTTATTAAGAGAAACTAGGCATTGTCTTATTACTATATTGTCGTATCATTATATACGCTTTTATAAGTATTTATTATTTTATACTGTTTTAGTAAGCTTGGGCGGTAAGCTTAGACTTAATAGATTTGCTTTTTATGAATGCTATAAGTACTGTATTTTATGATGACTTTTATGTATGCATGTATACTTTTATGGTAAAACGCTGAATAAAGTTATTTTGACTGACTGACTGACTAGAAAATGTATTTATGGTTCCTGAACCACTATTCATTTTTTTACGCCGTGCACAGCTGTTCTTGAATCTACTGATAGAAGTAATAACCAACTTCTTTCTAATTTGACCACTTTGTCACAATACCATTTACAGTTTCTGTATTTCGGCCCTAAAGAAGGCTGATTGACCTCTTAAGCACATGAGGCTGTATGTCATTAAATTGTAATTAAAATATCGGTTTCATCTAGTAATGTGCATAGATAGTTTTAACACTAACATTTATTTTGTCTAATGTACTGAATGGAACATGTTAAAGTAAAACAGACCTTGATGTAAAATGATGCAGACAATAGTGGTTTTAAACCACAAGCCCAGCATGGACCTCTCTCCACCGCCAACTGTCACAGCTTATTCACCATCCCCTACACTGAAATCTCTACCTTGGAAATTGCCCCTGGACCCATTTTTGGAAAGCCACCCATACCGCTTTTGCCTATTCTCATCCCTTCAACCTTGGAGTCTCTTATCAGTCAATTTCCCGGCTATTGCTCTTGCTCAACCACCCTGTCACTCCATTTTACTCTTCCTCGTTTTAGAGTACTTGGTTTCATTTTCTTTTGCCACAGTTAGCTCGTCATACCAGTTGTATGTCTCCAAGAATCTTCTGGTTGGGATTTCCCAATTACTTCTCACATGTGCTTTGAAAGAAAAACTATTAACGTTTTTTTGTTTTTTTTTAAAAATAATTTTCCTTTATTTTTTAACGCTCTGCTAACCTGCAAAAGCTGCTGATTTAGACAGATTTTAGTTTTCAAGGTTCAATTTGCAAGTACTTTACTGCTCTTAAATTTTTAATTGAAGCATTTCACTTCTATGTATTTTTTATTTTTTATTCTGATATTTTAGGCATTAGATTTTTTTGCTGATTTTTTAACTGCACTTATAATTGCTTGTGCTTTAAATATGACTGGAAAGTACAAAGAACGTTGACTTTACAGTGCTGACCCGTTTAGAATTCCTGAATATAGATGTATTGTAAAAGATGCGAAAGAATGGACAGATGAATAGAAGGTGGAGTTAAATATAGGAAATATACATTCTAAACATGTCTCAATAACTAAAACCCCCTTTTTCTTCATGAGGGCCATCTTATTAAGCGGACTCTAAATACATGCATCATAGATGCTGAATAAACCGAGCAAAACATTGATTAAAGAACCAGTGTTTAACAAAAGGTGCAGTACAACACAAATTAGTTCACGTCTGTTAGTCACCTGCCCATTTGTCGCCATCTGAATGTTTTGTTTTTTAACCTTAATTTGTCTATAAGGGCAACATCTACGGGAGATGTCAAATTTTAATTTGGATGCCTCATTGTATGGGTCTTTGATTTTAATCCTGTCTTCCAGAGGCATTATTCAACGCTTCCTAGTCACTGTGTAGTGTAAAGAGAGGACTTTACATTGATTTTGATTTGGGCAACTATTGTTGGACCAGTACTAGACTGGTAATTCGGACTCTAGGCTAGTAGGCAGCAAGTAAGGGCTGATTAGTTCATTCTGTCGAGTTACCTTCCCAAATCCTCAAATACCATAACTTCCTATAAAGTTATCTACTAAGAATTAGAACATTGGAATGCTGGGGGCTCCATTGAAAACAATGGAGTGCTGCGGGCTTTTACAGGCCGGTAAAAGCCAGCAGCGCCATTCCAATGTTCGCTTTGTTCACAGCAACAGCTGTGAACAAAGCCTCACGGAGCCCGAGGGGATTTTAATCCCCTCGGGCTCCGTGAATTTTTTTTTTTTTTAATGGAACATTCTGCCCTGTGTGGCAGAATGTTCTAATAGCCTTAGAACCCGCCGTAGCGGGCTCTACCGGCTATTAAAGTCCCTCTCCCTTGTTAAATGCCCTCGCCTTCGGCTCGGGCATTTAACGCGGGGAGCGGGCCTTTAATAGCCGGTAGAGCCCGCTACGGCAGGTTCTAAGGCTATAATAGAAATACTAATTGTATTCTTGCTCAGGATTGTACAAGTCACTAATTCCCCTAAACTCTGGTTGCTCTTAAATTATTTGTGATGCAACATAATGCCAGGAGAAGAGCACACTCCATTTCTTTATGGAGAGGAACTGCATGAGCTCATTATTTGTGAGTTTTGGGGTAATCCTGTTGTG
Source organism: Pleurodeles waltl (assembly GCF_031143425.1). Taxonomy (NCBI): domain Eukaryota; kingdom Metazoa; phylum Chordata; class Amphibia; order Caudata; family Salamandridae; genus Pleurodeles; species Pleurodeles waltl. The sequence continues at coordinate 933,347,249 of NC_090440.1, read as the reverse complement.
AGTGAATTTCCCTGATAGTTGGTCATCTAAAAAAAGGAAGAGGAAGGTGTCTACACCTCAATATAGTTCAACTAGCAATAGACTGTGCTGTAAATGGATTTCAAGACATAAGTGTATTTATTTAATAAATTAGAACATTTAACACAGGGGGTAACAATTATTAATATCTGTACCCATCTTTATGGCCCATAACACCATAAATTGCTCTCATGAAAACAAAATAAACTCTGAACCTGACTTAAGTCTGGGACAGACAACATAACAAAGGGTAGACAAGACTCACCTCACTAAGGCATGGTCTAGGAAAAGTAAAAGGGGGATGTCCCTTTTGTGAGATCAGATGCACCATCTTGCTTGTCCTTGGGGGCAGCCCATTGTAGTTCCAGTTGCTTATATAGGAACCTGATGTTCTACGCATCCAGCTCTTTGGAATGGCTGGTCTTAGAATTGTTTAATAGTGGCTTCACAACTGTTGGATTAAAAGCAGAAAATCAGGATAATCACTAACCAGTCTCATTTATATTAATTGAGTTTAAATGTATCCCATGTGCATATTCTGCCAATCTGGCACAGATCCAGACCTCTTGGGCAAGGTAGGATACCTCCGATTATCCAAACGTAGGAAACGTTGAATAAAGAATATGGTTTTCTAGGACCATGACGAACAATCAGTACCATTTCTGTCTCCCAGAGGTTCATTTCCACAAAAGTCCTCCACAGAGTGCTAGATTACCTCCCCAACCATCTTTGTTTACGTATTTTTAACACTCCATACACTGATGGGGGGAAAAGGCAATTTTGGGGGCATTTTGTAGGTTTGGACACTCCCAGCAGTATTAACGTACTTTGTGAAAGTACCTGCCCTTCATACTTTCTTCCCACCAATCCACATAGGGCCACCGGTGACCTTCCTTGATCATCTGTGTCCGCACGTAGCAGCCACGGTTTACTGCTCATGGGCTTTGGTCAGATTCTCTGGGTTTTATTGGACCTGAACTAGATAGGAATAGCTGGTTGCATCCCAGATGTTGTTTGCATAGCATCTGCAAGGCAACTGGCTTGTTTCTTGCACTGTGCCGGATGTGCCAGTCTGCCACTGCACAAAGAGGCCATTCACTAAGATTCAGAGAAATCCAGCTCCATTAATATTAATGTGAAAGTAGAGAGAGAGGCCAGCAAGGAACGGCAGACCTCCATGCCTCAGTTTGCACGACACCATTATTGCAATCCTTGCCCATAAGGTGATAGAGGTTACAATAACAAAACAATTATGATACATTCTGAAATGGACCTAAGGGGGCGCATGCAGGGGACCATGCACAGCTGTGTGTTCCCTCTGATTACCACAGCTGTCATTCACACAGGACTTTGCAAATGGGTAACGCCTTCTCTCGGCATGTTCAGTACCAAACCACTGAGGCAGTTCTTTGTAAATCGCAAATCCGCTTTGTGGTGCATGTTGCATGGATTCAGAATGTTGAATTTGAGAGTCAGAGAGTTATAAGGATATTTGCGACTCGCCATCTTACATTAGGTCTAATCTTTGTCTGCAGGAGAAAAATAAAAAAAACGTGTTACCTGTAGATAGTACTCATAACACGCACACCCTGAAAAAAAGTTACGTTCTAATTTCAGCAGCAGTGAGTTTGACGTGGATATATTAATCTATAAACACCCTTCCAAAATAGACTTTAGCTTAACAATTTACATGACGGCGGCATGGATTACTTGAACTTGCAATGATTTAATTAAATGTGATATATTTGTGCCTCAGGCTCAAGGCATATTATTGCATTTTAGGGTTGGGAAAAAAAGAACAATGCATTGAACTATTGCCGACGGTTCTTACAACACTGCAGGTTTTGATCTAAAATGTTGCCACAAGCCAACTAATTGCAGTCCGGCCATCGCAAGGCATCCGGCCATTCCAGTGAAATATTACTTCAGTTATGCGATCTGCCAGCTTGTGCATGAATTGCTCTCAGATGCACCAATTGTAAGCAATAGACTGCCCCACAGCCCCTACTCAGTATTGGTTTTGTCCCCAAAAGGTCTTCGACAGTTGACAACAAAGAACAGGAGACAGATAGAAGTTGTCTATAGGCGAAAAAACATTTCTGGACACCAAAAAGCAAACATAAATGGGTATAATTAGTCTTTGCAGGATTGTAATCCTTTTAATATTTTGTGTGCATGTTTTATTTCTTTAAAGAGCCGAAGTGAACAAGGGCCAAGCACACGTGATGTTTCATGAAGTGACTTTTTATCAGATGTTTACATTTGACAAAACATTTGAATCTGTTCCCATGGATATATAGTGCTAAACTCAAAATTTCGTTGAAAAAGAATTCAAATATTGATATAGTTTTCGCCTGTTTTATCCCAATATCTTTCTGCATTCACGAGGTAAAATGAGAAAGCCCTAATAAAAGAACCGTTTAATGTAATTTCTAAAGGAACGTGGTCCATTTTCTTGGTTGTTTTACATTAGAAATTTGTCCAAACCTCAAAGCACAAAAAGTGGTATTACGCCAGAAAGCTATCATGTAAACATTCAGATTTCATTGACCGTATCTAACGTGTTTTTACTAACGTTTTAGAGATTACATTTCTCGTATTCCCCTGCATTTCGCCGACTCCAGAAGCTCATAGCTACTGTGAGAGCCACTGGACATATGTGACCGTGGCGGACAAAGTTATGCCACAAGGTTAGACCACATTATATGCCAAGGAATTTCACATTAAGCATCAATAATGCAGCACCTGTTTCCATTAAAAAAGCTCTGCACTAAATGCCCATTACATACCTGTCACAGTAGGAACTTAGGATTGAAGGCGTTGAACTATCTGTGTTGAACTAAAACTGTTTTAATTATACAATTGCACACACTTTGGATAGAAAGAAGCGTTCTATCCAGTCTGTTTGAGTAACATTGAAGTATTTAAGATTTGTGTTTCCTGTTGCAGACAAAGCCCTTCCCCAAGTTCGAAAGGGGATATTTACACTGTCCTTGTGACTTTGCCCCCTCTTAAAGCAGGCAATAGCTGTAGGCCAGTTAACTTAATTGAAGTGGCTGGTGAAGTATTGCTCCCTGGGTGATATCCTTTTTAATAAAACTTGGTACGTCTAAGGTAAAAACAAAATTGTTATTGGTAAAAATTTATAAATTATGCAGAAGCGGTGTGGCCCTTGTTTCAAATTCAAAAGTAAAACACCAGCGCCTCAAATTCTCCTAGTTCCATTTACCCTGGTTGTAGCGCACCCCCCTACACTAGCTGACAGTACACAAGCTCACCCTTAGCACCTGGCCTCTATTGCAAGCCTCTGAGGAGTCGTAAGTGATTTGTCAGTTGTATGTGGTTCCACCATCCCGCTGGCCTTTGTGAATTTGGTCCGTATTATAACTCACCAACACCTTTTATCGACCTGTGAATGTCATGCATTACATCATGTGGTTTTCCAAACCCCCCAACCTATCATATTATGACTATGCCTTCGGGATGTTCCACATCTCGGAAGGATAAAAGTCTGAGTCCGAGCAGGAATGACTGTCATTTGACAGACTACCAACCTTCAAGGTCTGTCGGGTAGACATCATTGATCATTATCAGAAATCATACCTATACTTATTTTATTGATGTGTTTCAGGGCTGAACTGGTAATATGATACACAGTAGAGATCCTGGATAGGCTGAGGACCAGAGGGCTGCTTTTCGGGGTGAATGGTCAGAGAAATTATCAGCTTTTTAGGGAACAGACATCATTTTCTTGTAGACACCAGTATAATGTGCCCCTTCATATATTCCTGAAACAATCATGCTTGTTCATTACACTCACTCGGTGCACTAGGGGGTTGGTGGGAACACATTTTACAGGGCTGCTTTTGCTCCCAGTCCAAACTGATCTCAGTATCATGAAATCTGGGTCCTACCAACCTGCTTTAAACTACTTGTCTTTTAGAGGCCTCCCCGCACAATTGTCCCATAGATCAGTATGGGTTATTGCTCATGGCCTTATTTGCTTGTCAGGTAGGACAGCTTCTGTCACTGTTGCAGATACCTTTTTGTGAGCTGCAGGTCAAAGCCAGAATACATCAAAAGGACATTCACTTAGCTAAATTGACTCTTTCAACGAGTGTGTGTTGAGATCTCAGAGCAGTGGTTCATATATCATTAAGATACCTCATTGGGTTAATCTTCATGCAGAAGGGATCATTGAGTAACTTGTATTGATTCTGTATCCGGAGCTCCGAAAGCTAATGGAGCTGCTGCCAAGATCTGTGGGCAACTTGTATTTCACAAGTCTAAATCATGGTCCAGCTGACTCAAACTTAATTACTGATGCAATTGACTTTATCCTACCTGTTAAATAGTGTAGTAATGACACCCATTAGCAGCACACCAGTAGGGATGTTAGCTTTTGATGAACAATATGTAAATGGTACTTAGCAACATGAGGTCCCTGTGTCGTCACTACCACCTACCATCATGCATGCTTTACAGAGCTTGTCTGGCCTGACTTAACTAACTTTTCATCAGTTTTGCTAATGTTTTATCGGGTTTTGGCCATTGGGGACCTAACCCATTGCTTGATTAATTAAAGCATATAAGCTGCCTTCTCACGTTAAGTATTTCCAGATGAGTGAGGCTCCAATATGATGATCTTGCATTCCTATTGGAGTTTTGTATATTGCTAATGAATTCCCTCGCAGAATTTTATGAGTCGTAGGCAGCCACCCCTGAGCAGTAGTCAGTACTTAAGTTTGAATTAATCTAGGAACGCAAATTGCATGTGCAGATTGTTCTTCTTGTTACGCGGGTTGACAACGAGGCCCTGAACAGGGCATTGACTTCGATGGGAGTGACATAATTAGTTTTCTGACTGTGTTGATCATTTTGGATAAGGAGCCCAATCTTTCTCGGATGAGGGTGTCCATAACGCAAAGACAATGACTCAAAGATTTTCCTAAACATTGTCGTCTTGAGTCCTGTTTGAAAGGTATATTTTTGTAGGGATTTTAGAGAGATGTTGAGTGTGTTACATAGAAGGGAGTCCTAGAAAGTCATTTCCTCCCTTGTTCCAACTAAATTTGGGCTGGGACATGGACCAAGAACAGATAATCCTTAGATGTGTGGAAGTGGTGTAGTATGTCGTCAAAGTCTTATACATTGCTTGCAGCTTCTGCAAACTAGAAGTGTTCCCACAAAAGTTTTAAGAAAAAAGGAAAAACGCTAATCTCCACAAACCCAGCATTTCCTAAAAATAGGAGTTTGGCCAAATCATTTACCCGGCTTCTTGCTATCTCTACTTTGGCTTTGCATTTACTGAAACCACAAGCAGCCCTCATAAGAGAGGCTTTATGTTCTACTTTGTTAAAGGTAACCCCATAATCGCCATGAGAACACCCACCAGTCAACCTGCAATAGCAAAGTTCCTTCTACAATACACCACTAACATTAAACTCTTTAAGGTACCAAACCACTTAATATCAAATATAGAAAAATGTAATGCTAAGCCTTGCAGGAAATTATTCAACAACTAATGTACTGCCATTCACCACCCTGCTAGCTAACAACAACAGCTTCACAAAGACACTGAGACCACAAATACAGTTATTTGGGTGCACGGTGGATCAACAAGGAAAAACTAGTTGCAACAGGTTAACATGCTCAGATGTAGGAGAATTCTATTTCACCCCACTCACAGAAGAACTTATGTCTAACTGGTCATTTCTACTTCTCACTTCAACCCCCTCTACATAGGCATGTAGTCCAACATTTTTTCATGCCACAGTTCATCCCAAATTTGTTAGCTAATTGTAAGGCATTGAACCTTATAATTGTCTAAAGTAAACTATTCCTTTCACTATCCACAGAACGCTAAGCATGAAATACTTCCAGCCTCACATACCTGCAAAGGAATTTGTCGGTCTTATTGAATATAACCCCATGCAGAACTCTGCTGCTTTTTTGGCTAGATTCACACTATACAATTACCACAGAGATGCATACAACGTAGTATATTGAAATGTAGACCTAAAACGTAGTAACAAAATGTTGTCTTTTTCATGTATTTCAATAAGAAAATACCAGCTGAAGTGGTAAAAAGTTGGAGTGTATTTCAGGTACCCCTTAACCACAACTGAACCCTTGCTCTAACCCCCTTACTCTAATTGTAACCTGATACATTTCCTGATATCCTTAATCCAACCCAAACCCATCTCCAAACCTAAATTCCCCCATCTATTCTCTTACCTTAACCCCAGTATTTAGAATTTCAGGTGAACCACGAGGATTCCAATTAGAGAGTAGAATTTAGTTAAGGGAGTGATTCCCTTCAATGCCAGAAAAGAAAACCAAAAATGCAAGGTGTGACGGAAATAAAGATGTTTTTTGTATACCTCAGTGTGATGCTCTAAGTGGTACGGATATGCAGAGACGTGGGTGCCATGCACACTGTGCCACTGGAACTAAGCTACACCTGATTGATGAGCACTAATAAGGACAAAACCAGTTTTGGGTTGGTTGTGTTTGGGATCAGGGAGAAACTGAACTGTCAGTTTCGGGCAGGACTGTTCCCATTGGAGCAGGGTCATGACTGATTGGCTGGGTCCAAAGTGAGGTGGCATGATGTGAAAATAACAGTGGACTGGGATGCAACCTGAGTACTTACCAGTGGCTGAGATTAATTCAAGTATTCCATCTATTTTTTGTATACTTCAATGAAATAACAGTGTTCATATGTGTATAACTAGAAAGAACAAGGCAGTTAAAATACCCATGATTTAGTGCATCCACCCATATGGACAACAGTCGTGAATGGAAAACATATCTCACTCATACTCTTTAACACACTTGTGAATAAAGATCACAATCTATACTGTTATATCTTAATAGGTCAGTCACAAAGCAAGAAAACCGATCATTATGTTACGTGGTTTAGTGATAGTGATACCTCAATAGGGTTCACAAGAGAAGAGTGAAAAGTACTTGTCATGTCATGCCACTACTGTTTGATCCCAGCAGATTTTTCTGGCCTCTATAGTTCAATTACTGATTCAAGTTGTTTTTTTGGGGGGTAAGAAAAAGAATGTTATGTCTAGGAAGTGGCGTGGACAATGGTTTGTTATCCGTGCGGTGCAACTTACTTTTCTTTATAGTAATGATATTGTTTCTCATCTGATTGCTAAAAGACTGTGGGGGTCATTATAAGTTAGGCGGATGATTTTTACTGTCAGCCAAACTTCTGATGGGGAGGTTGCCGCCACACAGGCTACCTCCCCGCCAGCCCCATTAAGGGTTTCCCTCTGGGTCAGCGGGCGGAAACATTCGTTTCCGGCCGCTGGCCTAGCAGGAAACAGGCTACAGCATTGCCTCCGGCTCATAATCGAGCCGGCGGCAATGCTGTAGGCTGCAGGGTGCACCAGCAACCTCGCAATGTTCACCGTCTGCAAAGCAGACGGTGAACATTGCGAGCGTGCTGGCCAGAAGGGTCCCTGCACTGTCTATGTCAAGTGTAGGGGCCCCCCTGGGGCCCCAACACCCATTTTCCACCAGCAGTCTTATGGGGGAGAAGGGGGTTGTAATCCCCAGGGCAGCACTGCTTGGGACCGCCACCACCTCTAGACCACCTGGATCTCTGATCCTGGCGGAGTTGGTGGCCCGACCGCCAGGGTTGTTATGTGGTGCTCGGACCGCTGCACTGCCACCGGTCTGACTGCCATCCGCGAGTTTGGCGGTCTTAAACTCCAGACTCGTAATTACCCCCTAAGTGCCTTATGAAAGGCACAGATCATGGTTTACAAAAAGATGAGGCATGTAGATCGAGAATCTTAAAGATATTGTTTGAATCCCGCCATTAAATTACACAATTGTTTATCACAATTGGAGTTCCAAAAGACTTGGGTTGTCTTAGACTGACTTCAATGCTCATAGAGTAAGTGCCTTTCACATGTTGTACCTATGCAGCTGCAGAAAGTAGGAAGTACTTTCTTCACCAACCTCCTATTGAGAGTGCCAACATAAGTGAAGACCTGCCAACTCACATAATGACACCGAGGACCTCATCATGAGGCTAGCGGTTATCAGACCATCAGCCTCACTGTGGCAGTCTTACCGCCACGGAGCTGGCGATAAAGACTACTGCATTACAAGTTGTGGGGTTTGACAGAAGCCAAACTGCCACAATGCCGCGTGGCCCGCTTGTGCGGTCGCACTGACGCAGCCGGCGGTGTGCTACTCAAGCCCAGCGGCAGGCCTCTGCCGGCCAGCCAGATTACAAGGCTGCAGACCGCCAGGCTTTCCGTGGCGGTCACCCCACCACAAAAACCCTGGTGGTAATACACCCGGTGACAGGAATCCCCATTCCTGTCACTGGCACACATACACCCCCACATGTCCACAGACATGCAGACACCCCCCCCCCACCCGTCCACACACTTCCAAACACCCCCCCAACCATACACATCCATACCAACACCCCAATCCGCTCTCACACGGACATACAAGCACCCCCCTCAGCAAACATTCACACCCCCACCCCCTCCACATCCATGCAGACACACACACACCCAACTGTACATATACATCCAAACACCCCCACTCGCTCGCTCACAAGCAGGCACACATACACGCACACACCACACACATGCACCCAACACTTACCCGTAAATGGGCGGAAGTCCCCACAGAACTCCAAATATGGTGGTCAGCAGACCGCCAGCGCTGGCAGTCTGTTGACTGCAGCGGCTTCGGCGGTCTTTGTAAAAGACCGTCAAAGTCGTAATGAGGGCCCGAGTATCGCACGATATTAGCTCCCCTCACACGGTCAACCCTGGTGTAGAAGCTGATTTCACACGGTGGGAGAAAAAACAGCTGGTATTCATTGCACAATAGTTGATTTTCAGCTGATTTTGGAGGCTGTGAGTGGCTGACATCAATTAGGGAGTGTGAAAACACCACTCTACGCTGGCGGTAGCAGCCTGGGGAAGCCCTTGTGTTTTTTGCGGATATTTCTTTAGTATGGGCCAATGGAGGGTGGAGGGAGCAGAGGTGCCTCTTACAGAAGCAATTCTTGGCACTAGGCCCTGTCCCTTTTACGGCCACACCCCTTTCTCACACAGTGAAATGTTTTATTGAGTTGCCAGGTCTGCACTTGTGTTACTAGGACATACATACAAAGGCACCTGCTGCATTTATGCAAAAATACGTATTTTTGAAGTGCTTAGCAGGTGCAATTGAAGATTAAAGCAGACAACATTGCTATTTTTCAAAGCCTATACCATAGTATCTCTACATAAGTGTGAATATGTCTAATGTATGCATATACTTAAGGGCCGCATAACTCTGTGTAATTCATTTTAAAACAACATTTAGCTGAAAATTACTTTGAAAAGTCGGCATTTGTTTGAAGGGAGTAAAATATGTACATATCTAGAGAATGTCAAAGAATGACAGTACAAATGCCCCTAGGTTTTTTAAAATGTAGTGACAGATTTTTTTATATTGAAATATCCAATGTCTTGGCACACAGTGTAGCGCTTAATGTTGCATTATGCACAGAAACTGCATTTTATAGCTAATGCTATGTTTTTGAGCTGAAAAGATTCATGTGGCGTTCTGAGAGCGTATATTTAGTGATATTGTTTGGTAAAGTACTAGCTTGTTCTTTTGTGGCCACTTGAAGCTAGTTGACAACTGTATAACTCCGAGTAAGGTCACTTCTCAAAGGTGTATGCTCAGTCAATCGATGAAGATTTCCACTGTCTCGCTCATTGGAGTCCTGTGCATGCACATTTGATGTGCTTTGACCCTGCTTCGAGGTGGTCTCAGACCTGTCTTCACATCAGATGAACATCTCCTTGACAATTCCTGCATGAGCAAGATTACAAAAAAACTATGTAAGAGCATAGCACAGCAGCCAGAGGTGTTAAAGCAAAGAATTGCTCTCTTCTAGATCACAAATGTTTGAGGCTTTTTGTCCTAGCTGGAACAGTTTGTAAGTTCTAAAAAGAGTGTATCGCAATGCTTTTTGTCATAAGTAAAATCTTGAACTAGGTTCTCCATTCAATTTTTTTTAACGGAAACTGGACTTAGGACACACCAGCTGGACACGTTTAGCAGAATCCATCAATTTAGCTTATTGGCATAAATTGGGGACTGCTCGACTTTTCATGGCCCTACATGACATTTTTTTTCAATTCCCCAATATGCTTTCCACAAGCGTTCTGCTCCTACCTTCATTCTGGCATGGAACAGAAGTGGCATGGAGTATTTTAAATGTTATTTTGTGGCCCGTGTGGAATGAACGAGCTTGGCCCATCTCTGTTTGGACATTTCCTTGCATTTATTTGTCTTTGTGTATTAAAACTATTAAAGGACAACCAACGAGAAACAAGAAGATTTTACAGTGAGTTTGGGAGACACTAATAATCCGCAAAAGTTTCTGCTGCATAAAAGAAAGAGAATACTCAAGGCAAGGCATAGAAAACTGGATAATAGTTTAATACCAGAGAGAAATGTACCATATGTACTAAGTACAAAAGGGCATTTTTGATTCATTTGGGGGAAATGCTTTGATGTATCCTTATTATTTGTTATTGTTATGCTACTACTCAACACCCAAAACAAAGGTGACCTCTTGCCACCAACAAAATGGGAAAAGACAGATCTAGGCATGTGGGATTGTACAGTTGGAGAAGTAATAGCCAAGTTCCTAATGCTTTAAGAAATGCCAGGTGATTTGGAGCTCTGAAATTTCAAGGGGGGGAGGTTGTTCTACGATTTCAGAGCCAAAGCAACAAAAGACCCGTCTGTTAAAAGGGGTGACCTGTGGAAACTAAGCACCCAGAGATTGTCTGAAGAGAAGTAGCGTCTCCTAGTTGGACTGTAATGCTGGAATTTGGCCGCAATGAATAGTGGATTTCTTTTTTGGTGGCACAGAGAGAGCACAATAACTTGTGTTTGGCCACTGCTTTTAAGTGGAAAATAATTTGGTTGCTTCTCTTGAGAACTAGCAGTAGGTGGGCTGGACTTGTGCAAGCCTCGGAGTGAGGAATGATGGAAGGTAGATGTTCTTCCAGTAGTAGTGGCTGGACAAAATGAAAGATTACGCAGTGACTGTAAAGAAACCTGTGCTATGTCAGAATTCATTTGAGAATGTGTAGGTTACTTAAACTGATCAAAGAGGTAATTTAGGGAACCAAAGAGGTTGGCATTAAGGCAGATGGCAAAGTCTCAACTGAGGCGAAGGGTGTGGATTCTTCATTAATGATTGCTGGCCAGTGCTGTAGATTTGCATTTGGCAAATGCCCTCTGTTTAATCTTTAATAACTTTCTGCTAATTGGTATACACTCAGTTATGTAAGTCTGGTGCAAACGTTTGTGAAAGATCTTTGGATTTCTCTCCATACTGACCAGCATCTAGGTTCTGTCAGAGTAAATTATGAGTCTGAAAAAACTAATAAAGGAAGCAAGTGGGTATAAAAGATGTTTAGGAGATGCTGTAGAGTGAGGTCCACAGTGGAGAGTTTGGGATTTGGACAGGAAGACAACAACTTGCATCTGTCCGAGGTGAAAAAAAGAAAATCAAAATTAAAGCAAAGCCCTTTACACCAGATCTTAGTAGTTGCTAATGGATAATGTGCTGATCAGCTGACCGGTTCCAGAGAATGAGGGCACACAGTCATTTTAATCTGAATATCTTCATGTCATGATGAACTGAGATAAGCGCCTGCTAAGTGCCACAATAGGCAATAAACAGACCCAGTAGTTGTCAAGCATACGTTTGTTCTCAAAGTGGGCATCAAGCTGGCAAACCACCATATCTAGTGACCTGAGGAGGGTCAAATGTTGAAGCTAATGAGCGTAGATATTAATATGCAATAATCTTAGATAATAGAATGACCTAAGTGACAAAACTGACTGTAATTCTATTTCGTATTATATATTGTAATAGAAATTACATTTTAGACTCCGCCTCATTAACTTGTCATTTTAAATAAACATATCATTAAATTCAATATATGTAAAAATTTTGAGATAAAGCCAAAGTTTTTTTATTTTTTATTTTAAAGGCTGGCTAAGTAATGTAATCGTAGATCATGTGCCTGTAGGTATTCTATAAATTGCAATATAAGCAAATATTACACAATAAAAGGGAAACTATATGATTGCTGACACACGTCTTGAGCGCTGGGAGTGTTCATAAGTATAATATTATACCAACGAATGACCAAATAAAGGGAAGAAATGTAGCCAACTCTAAGTTAATGTGTGTAAACATAGCAGAAAGTTTCGAGAAACAAGTTTGTTTAGTGTCTACTTTTCTAAAAATACCTTCCATGCACTCCACGCGCTGCTATGCTCTAATTTAACTTTATAAAAACATTGTATGCAATTGCATAAATGTCTAACCACTGAGGTTTTGCAGTGCCGTATTGGAAAACTGTTTTGATGTAGAATTAAAGAACGAGAACTGGTAATGTAATAGTTTCTTCGAGTACTCCACAAGTGTGTATACTGTATTGTATCATTAATACTGCCAATTTATATTTTTATGAAGCTCTCTGAAGCACCTGAATGGTGTTGCATTTTATAGAGAAGTTCGGAGCATGGACAATGATTTGACAGTACACACAGGGGTCAAGTGAAGTGGCAACAATTGATGAGAAGTGCATTTTGGGAGTATGACTGATCAAACTACCTTGCCTTCTGTATTAGAAGTACAGATGTGTAAGGTGAGTGTCCGTTCACCATTTAGGTAGCGGCACAGCTTATTTTCTTTCCTCTTGCAAACATATCATCGTTAAGACTTCAATAGTATCTGTGTCAATATTGAGGATGCATACTATGTTGCTTAGTGTATGATTATAATGTTAATGATAAATGTATTTTAGGTGTGGGGCAGATTAACTTGGTGAGTTGATATGAGATACTATAAAAATTGGATTCATTCCCATGTCAGCTGCATCAAGGATAATCAGACTGTCGCTACTGAATGTGAAAGTCAAGAAGTTCAGTCATCTAATCCGATAGACCAAACTATTTTAATACATGAGGAATGCATGTGTTTTCAAGTTAAAAAATCAAATTCAGATTTAGGAAACCCTCTGTAGGTTTTGAAAAAATGGCTCCAGCCCTTTATACGTCAACTGACTAGGCAAGCTGTTGCCTTGTTGATCACTGATACAAATACATTTGAAATGGAACTTTTGAGTCTTACTCTTTTCCCTTTTTAGGTCTCGTCTGGGACAGCCCATGCATTGTCGCTTGCAACCTATTTTGATAACAAACAAAAAAAATCAAAACAGTTAGTTCTTACTTACCAATGGCTAGCTTCATTTTCAATCATTTCTTTGCTTCTCCTTGATCAGCGCCAGCCAGGTTAATTTTCTCTTTCTGGTTTGTGCTTTCCCCGGAGCATGGACCACATACCTCTTCTTAGTCGAGTGGCCTTCCAGTGTTAAAAAGGTTTAATGCCTTTTCTCCTGCACCCCTCTCACATTGTTGATTGCACCCAGCCCCACCATCCCCTCCTATGTAAAAATAAATAAATAAATAAATTGCTCTGACCTGGTCAGCACTGACTGCATCATAGCCATAGAGTTTTTTTTTCTTTCAACTATGCTGCACATGACTAAATATGTTAATGATATGCAGGCAGTGGTATAGCAAGGGTGCCCGGAGCCGAAATGCAAGTCAAAGCAACTATAATTGCAGCGAAGAGGGTCCCTAACGCCCTGGGGCTCTAATGCTATTGCACTTATGGCACTATCAATAGCTACACCCCTGAATATAGTCTGCCAAACAAGAATACTGCACAAAGCAAGACCATAGAATCTGTTTTAGTCCAGTTGTCTTTTTATTGCAGACCTGACTACAAAAAGGGGCACGATGATTGTACTCAATGATGAACATTTAGGCAACATTTGTACTTCATTGGCATAGCCTTGCTGAGTCTTACAATAGTTGTACATGTCATTAAAACTCTACATTTTTCCTCAAATATGAGGCTGGGCGCTCTAAGCATCTGTATTTTTTGAGAGAGCCTGAATAACCCTCAAAAAGGTGACATACAAGACCAGACCATAATAGAATGCTGTGCACCCCCCAAACGCAATCCATTTCCCCAGTAATCGGCACTATTGCCAGAAAAAAACTGAAGCTTCCATTTCAAGAAGTGGCATGCGTGGTCTGATTCGCTCAAACATGTAATGTAATTTATCATGTGTACATGAGCTGTGAACAGACACGTCTACAGACTAATGTTCTCCTTAGATTACCGAAACATTTTGGAGAGACCAAAAAATGTTTTATAAACCATGTCCATAAATTAAAAGCAATCCAAATAATACAAATATACAAAACATTTATCAGTAATCTGATAATAAGGTCTATGAATTGAAAAACACAATAGCTTACTGCAGTAATTAGCGTTGGGCGCCAATCAAGAATGTCAGTAGCAGAAGTCAAGCTAGCCAAAAAGCAATACAATCCTCCTGAATCTACTCTATCAACAAAGGAATCACCTAGAGGGTTAATCGAGGACCACCTTGAGGGAGCTAAAGGGCTGGCGGAAGTGTGGCGGTAACCACCAACTGATAGAGCAGAAAAAAAAAACGGATTGCCCCAAACCGGCTAAAATTCCTATTCTCACTGAAATCTCCAGTGCTTTTGTGAACCTTACTAACATGCTGTGATGTTTCACTGTGTGTCTAATTCCATCTGTGCTAGTTTATTTGAGGTGCGTCCCTGAGAGGATGGCATAAACAAAAACAAAAGAGAACATACTGCTGTCTCAAAGATTCAGACTAGATGCACAGGCTTTACTCTTACACCGGGAAAAACAAGGTAGCAGTTTCTAACTATAACACAACAGAGATTTCTCAGGGATTTGTGTGCTGGTCCAAGCAAAGATGCAGGCATGACTTTAGATAAAACGGTCCCTTTTGAGCCTACACATGTTTGCACTTAAAGTGAATTAATGGACCAAAGCGTGAAGGTAAATTTAAGAAGATTGTGAAACAATTCAAACAGAATGACAGTCTTCTAACTACATGGCCTGCAGGCAGAGCAGTCCTTTATGTTACAAGACCCATAGATGGCCCCACACTGAGCACATGTGGGACTCTTAAGAGAACAAACTTCCCTATCCCTCACACTGGCTTCATCACATTAATATGGAATAAAGAAGCAAATGAAACTCCATGTTATCACAGAAATACAATTATTCAAATACTACTCTACCATGCTTCCCAGCTTTTGCTAACCGCCTTGTGGTGTTAGCCTCACATTTTCACTGGGTGTTGTCATTACACAGAACATTTTCAATGCAATAATGCACCATGCAGTGAGATCCATAGTGGGAACTGTTTTTAATCTCGGTTAAGTGCTTTGGCTGTGCTTCTCGGTACTTTAAATTCTTTGTTTTGAAGTAAAACAAAACGCTAAGCACTGGTAAAATCAATAGTCTTGTGTTTTAAATCCTGACTATTAAAAAAAGCCTGCTTCCGTGAAAAAAACCAACAAAAATGCCAGCTTTCTATATACCAGCATCTATGGGACAAATCATTTAACAAGTGATGATTCAGAGTATTTACGAAGTATAAAACAGTTTCTTGTTCTTTGCAGTTCAATCACTCCATAGGTGAAAAGATACACTAGACACCCAATAGCGTTGGCTGATAGAGAGAAATGCTCCTCTGACGGAGCCAAAGTCTACTTATTGTGTATTTTAAAGAACTGGTAATGCTTGTTCTTGCAGACAACTGTGCGGTCTAGACAAATCTAAAATGATGCAGCCCTACGTAATGAAGCCAATAAATTCATTCATCACTTTTATGAGAGATTTCCTCTTCAATGTATTCTTGGTTTATTACTTTTGGCTATAACCACAATAATATCAAAAGTCTTTGGGGCCCAGTCTATAAACCAAATTGTCCCAGGGCACTGATAACCAGTATTTTCATTACCATTCTTCGATCCTACTTTTAACAATCTTTGAAGGATGAAAGGTGGAGTCAAACCACTGACGTTCAAGCTTGTGACATCAAGTTTTAGATGATTATCTCTCAAGAGAGTAACTTAACACAGTTGGCAGCTGTGCATTTATCTCAATGCTTACATACCATAGTTGCTTGTTTTTTTTACTTGTTTATTTCTTGCATCTCCCAGACGATATGGTATTGTTGCCTGTTGTTTCCTAGCAAGGATTAATGAATAAAAACTATCTCTACAATACTTTGGGCTTGCAAGTTATTGGTTGTTTAAATAGGACCGGATGGGAAGCTCTTATCTGTTTGATTGTTTGCTTAAACAGAGAAACCCATTACCTTGGAGCTGATGAATTGGTAATATCCCTTTGCAAGATGTCTAAATAAGCAAATCATATATGTTTGCCTCTCCTGTGTCTCCTCATTGCTATGTACATACAGAACCTTCTGGAAAACTAACGCGTGTTAATATGTTGTTAGGTACAGACCCCACCCGCATACAGAAAGTCTGTTTCGTGCAGCACCTAGATAAGTTTAAACTGAGTTGGAACTTAGCAACGGGCATGGGCAAATGGAAGTAAATGTCTTTGTGTGCATTTTTGTAATAGTGATGCAAGATGTAGTGAGCCATCTGGCCACTACTATACATTGTGTTCACGTACACACCCTGAGGGCCGGGAACGGCTTGAGAGGTTAAATTAAATAGGCTAGCCACTCAGGGTTAGTCTTGATAATCACCCAGTAACCAGTGTCCAGTGTCTATGTCAGTGTGCTGCCTCTAGGCCCATTGAAGGCAAGATCCCCATGTTTCTCCCACCCTGCTATATATGCAACAAGGTGGAGGTGCCCGTCACGTGTGGCGGACAGCAAGGGAAGTGTGCCACTTACCTTCCTTGTTGGCTTCCCCTGAGTCAGGAGTGGTGTAGAGGCATTGTTGAGTAAATCTCTGGAGGCCGGGGGCAGCGGCATCTGAGCACCGTCATCTGAGCACCGCACAACTCCAACAAGAGGGCAGCACCGCGGTGAGAAGGTCTGTGGGCTTCTCATGTTGGAGGCGAGAATGTGCAGGTACGGCGCCTGAAGCCCCAGGCAAGCGGTGTCAGCTATGGCTGGACGGGGAGGCCGCACAGAGAGTGAGGAACACATGGCTGCTGTGTGTGTGCAGACAGAGGCTGCAGAGAGTGTTTGGTGGCCCATTGTGCCAGCGGGGAACAGCTGCTCCATGTGGGGGCACACCTAGCAGGCACTGCTGGCCCAACTACAGCAAGCATTTGATAGAAAAAAAAAGTGAAGAACTAAAGTATGCACACCAGATACAGGAAAGAGTGCATGGTGTGCA
Organism: Pleurodeles waltl; assembly: GCF_031143425.1. Taxonomy (NCBI): domain Eukaryota; kingdom Metazoa; phylum Chordata; class Amphibia; order Caudata; family Salamandridae; genus Pleurodeles; species Pleurodeles waltl. Next base: position 933,329,918 of record NC_090440.1, on the reverse strand, counting down.
GGCATTAAGGGACTTTCGAGGAGAACGTGACCATCAAAAACAAAGAGGACCCCCCTCCGCTATTAAAAAAATCAGAGCAAAGAGAGGACTGGAGGAACACACTGTTAGCAGCACCAGATTGCTGAGTGGTACTGCAGATACTCTGAGGCACTAGAAGGTGACTCCAACAAGCATTGGTGAGTATGATGAGTCACACTAAGAGTAACTAATCAAGCATAAGCACATGCAATACTGCAAAACAGAAACACGTTCACGCCGCAGAAAAAAAATGCACCCTCAGTGCAACAGCCACATAATGCACATAATTCAGTCACCGCTTTGCCACCTTTCAGTCACTTGGTGGATCCAGCAACAGCAGTGCCACAATGGCACAAGTGCATTGGACAACTATAACATTATTTTTACACCACAAGTGAAACAAATGTCGCAGTAAAACATTCCATCATGTTACACATGGGAGGCGATGAACTGTACGAATAGTTTGAAGATTTGCCAAACACCGGAGCTGAGGATGAATTTGACACTGCCATAGCTGCACTGAACAGGTACTTTGCCCCCCCCCCCCCCCCCCCCCCCCCCCCCCAGATAAACCCAGATTTCAAAAGGTGTAAACTTAGACATGCGTGTCAAGCTGAAGGAGAGCCTTTGGACAATTTTTTTGTGCATCTGCACAAACTGGCAAGCACATGCACAGGAATTGGCAAACAGGATGAAATCCGAGTACAGCTGATTCAGGGCTACAGGTCCTCCAACCTCAGACAGCTCAACTTGCGGCAGCCTGGGATCCCCTTGGATGACATTTGGCCCAGTTGCATGAGATAGCAAATTGTCCGGCAGGAGATATGGAATCTGCCCTAGCATGTAACACAGCAGCCCTGGTGTCATCTGGTGAGGTAAGGATCAAGGAGGAATGGGTCAAGGCTCAACAATAACGACGGCAAGGTCCAGAGAAGGTGTGGCCAATAAGGGGAACCCTACCAGATGTGGCAGTTTTGGTGTGCGGCATCATCCTACCTATGGATGCCCAGCTCAAGGGAAACAATTTCTGAAATGTGGTTGGCTCAACCACTTCACGAAAGTCTGCCAATCATCCAACACAAGGGAGACCACAGCTTCAAAGGGAAAAAAAAGACTGTGAGCGTTTGCAAGCTGTCGCTCAAAGAGGGACCAGAGGGAGTGAAGCAGTTGACATATGTGGCTGATGTCTAGTGAGATGAAGAGAAGGAGGATGAAGTGTTCACCATATCCTTCACAGGGTAAAGTAATCAACAGAAAACACCACCACCCATATGTCATGTGACTGTGGAGGAAATAAAGATAACTGCTCTCATTGACAAAGGGCGTCTGTAAATGTCATCGATGCTGAACCGTTTTTCAAATTAGGTCCCCAGCTAGAACTTGCCCCTACCAAGACAAGGATATATACATTAGGGGGGCACGGAACACATCCCATTGAAAGAAGTCATTGAGGTGGAAGCACAAAGACAAGAACAAAGTTTCATGTGACGCAATGGAACACCGGAATACTAATCAGGTGCCACTCAGCGGAGGATCTTGGCCTAGTTTTTTTTTTTGCACAACAGTCTCACCAATCTCATGCATACGAGATCTTAAAGGACTTTCCGGAACTATTTCCGGGACTTTGTTGTTTAAAAGGTGTCTGGGTGAAGCTCCACAGTGATGATGCAATTAAGCCAGTGGCTCGGCATCATAGGAGGGTACCTTTTTATCTTTGTCCACTGATAGAAAAGGAGTTGGAGCAACTCGAACAATCAGGAGTCATAGGAGAAGTATTGGCACCTACTCCCCCAGTATTGCCTTTGGTCATAGCTCCAAAGCCCAAACAATCTGGCTCTATTCGACTATGCGTTGACATGCGATTGCCCAACAAGGCAATTCATAGAGAAAGACCTATCTCACCCACCGTAAACAAGATTGTGGCTGATTTAAATGGAGCCAAATGTTTCTCAAAATTGACTTGAACTCAGGACATCACCAGTTGATGTTAGAGGAGTTTTGCAGATACATAGCAACCTTTTCCACTCATGGGGTTGTTAAAACGCCACTGTTTTGGTGTCTCGTCTGTGGCAGAAGTATTTTTTTGACGCCATAAGGGAAGTAATATCTGGACTAATTGGGGTGATAAATGTGAGTGATGACACTCCTATTTTTTTTTTTTTTAACACTCTGGAGAAACACCACATCAGACTGCAAAACACTCTCCAATTTTTGGTGGATAGAAGATTGACACTCCACTGTCAGAAGTGCTCATTTTACACCAACGAGATAGTTGTTTGGGTACAGATTTTCAGATGAAGGTCTACAAGTAGATCCAACAAAAGTCGAGGCCATCAGGAAGGCAGTCATTCACAAGGTCCCTCAGATGTCCGCACCTAATCCATGTGTGCTAGCATCAGTTGTAATTGATTTCTTTCGTGTATCAGATGATGATAATGCACCTCTTGATTTCATTAAAAGCATTTTGACATACTATAGACCATTCAAATTTAAAGCCTTTTTTCATTAATTCCCTGATAGGTTTTACCCTGTACGCAAAATGCTCAACAGATTTTGCATAAAATTCTTCTAAACCTAAGAATGAACCTAATTGTTCTTTGTCTGTAGGGTTTGGGGCTTTTTCTTTAGCCTCTGTTAGTTTACACTTGGGTTTGATTCCTTGTCTTGGGAGTGTATGTCCTACATATTCCACCTCTCAAACTGCAAATTTGCATTTGTTTAGTTCGAACGTTAGGCCAGCTTCATCCAACTTAGTATAGACCTTTTGTAAAACCTCATCATGATCTTGTTTATCAATACACCATACCAGCACCTCATCCGAAAGACCCTTACTTCTTTGAAATCTGCTAACAAATTTTGCATTACTCGTTGAAAAACAGCTGATGCAGAAGCTAAGCCGAATGGCATCCTTTTAGAACTAAATGCCCCTTCAGGTATAATAAATGAAGTTAAATGGTGTGAATTTTTGTGCATCAAAATCTGATGATAAGCATTGGACAAATCAATAGTTGAAAAGGTGTGTCCTTTTGTTACTCCAGATAACAATTTTCCCATATTAGGCTAAGGACGGCAGTCAATCCACATACATTTGTTTAAGTCACACACGTCTACACACATTCTGATCTTTCCATTTGGTTTATGCACAATAACAACTGGGCTTAACCAATCTGATTCTATTGGTTCAATTATGTTACTTTTGCATAACCTTTCCAATTCCTCTTTCCAAGGATACCTCAGTCATAAGTATATTCCTCACTTTATGGACTATCAGTCTTTTATTTTCCTTCAGTAAATTTTATGAACAAATTTGTTTTGGACAGCCTAAGTTTTGGCCACAAGGTCTAGGGAATTCATGTGACTACCTTATCAACTGTTGACAATAATACTTGACAATTCCTATCTTGTCACATTTGCTGTGCATTCAAAGTCCGAGGTCAAATGTCAGACTCTCTCTTCCAGGGAGCTCGGTTTTATTTTTCTTTCTCTGACTTCAAAGTGAGAGAATTTCTGCTGAGTACCCATGTAAGACTAGAAGGGATGGTGTTTTTCTAGCTCACTACAAAAAAAAAATACCTGTGCTGATGTTTCAGAATATACCAGAATTAGTACGAATGAAGCACATTTTCTTTGTAATTCTGAAGTGTGCTGGAAACAAACGTTTGAAAATGATTAAAACACATGAATGCTCTAGGTGATGCCATTTGCACTCATTATTGTCTGTATGCAGTAAAACCGTATTTCGGTGCTAATTAAATGGTCCTTTCAAATGAAATGTGTTACTGTAATGGCAGTGCGCTACCACACCATGCATTTGCCGCACTACCCTAATCCATTCCAATCTATTCCACCCCATGCCAATCTACCCCATGGCACCCAATCCGCTGCACTGCACTCAAATGTACACCACTCTGCTTCTATCTATCACACTCCAATCTGCCGCAATCCACTACACTCCAGTGTACCTCAATCCAACCCACTCTGCTCCAATCTACCCGAATCCACTCCAGTCTACCCCACTCCACTCCAAACTCCACTGCAATCTATCCTACTCCTCTACACTGTATTTAACCCACTCCATTCTACCCCACACACCCACATTCTACCCCATTCCAATCAACCACAATCTACCCCACTCCAATCTACCCCACTCCTCTGTACCACACTATACTGTACCACACTTTACTCCACCACGCTCTACTCTACCCAAATCTACCCCACTCCAATTAACTTGTCTATCCCACTCCACTCTAACCCAATCCACCCACTCCAATCTACCCCATTCCTATCTACCCCATTCCAACCTACCCAAATCAAATTTACCCCACTCCAATCCAGTTACCCTACTCTAATCCACCCAATCTATCCCAGTATACCTCGCTACACTCCCCTCCAGTCTACCCCAATCCACTCTTTCCAAGTCGATCTCCCTCCACGCCAATCTATCCAGCTCCACTCTGCCTCAAACTACCCCACTCCAGTCATCCCTTTTCAATCTAGCCCATTCAAATCTCCCCACTCCATTCCAATCTACCCCACTCCATTCCAATCTACCCCACTCCGCCCTAATCTACCCCACTATACCCCACTCTTCCACAATCTATCTCACTACACTCTAATCGCGACTCTTTTCCAATCTGTTAAACTCCACTCTACCCCACTCCACGCTACTCAGTCTGTCCCCCTCCACTTCACACTACGACATGCCACTCAACTCTACCCCACGCCAGTCCAGTCTATCCTACTTCACCCAAATCCACCCCCACCACCCCAAACTACCTTACTTCAATCTACCCCATCCAACCCTCCCTGCTTCAGTCTGCTCCGCTCCAGTCTACCCCACGCCATCCTAATCTACCCCACAGCACTCTATCCAACTCTACTCCAACCTACTTCACTCAATCCACCCCCACACCACTCAATTATACCGCAGTCTATTTTACTGCAATGTACCCCACTCCACCCTAATCTACCCCATTCCACTCCAATCTACCCCTCTCCACTCTAATCTACCCCTCTCCAATCTACCCCACTCTACTCCAATCAACCTCTCTCCACTCTAATCTGCCTCACTCCACTCTAATCTGCCTCACTCCACTCTACCCCTGTCTAATCTACCTGACTCCAATCTACCCTAATCCACTGTGCTCCACTCTTCCGCATCTACCCCACTCCACTTCTGATACATTAAAGCTCAACCAATATGACAATTTAATACCACATTTAAAAGGTCACTTTTTTAAGGTTTAAAAAATCGTCCTACTTCTCAAAACCTGTTTTTTCTAACATATAAAGGCACTAGTAGTAATATGGCTCTGATTTGTGGTTATCGGCGGCACACCCTCTCTGGGCAACTGTTTCCACTAAATTCTAGTCATTCATTCATGCTGTGAAGTGTTATACAAAGCAGTTAAAAAAGCCAGTCTGATTTGTGTGGTAAACCTAATAGAACCATATTTTACTATGCCTAAAGTAGCTGGCAGTCTTTCTACTATGTTTAATAAAGTAGTCTGGTTGTAGGCTACAAAAAGGTAGGCCTTCTACTTTGATTCCAGTGGAGTGAGAGAGCTCCTTCTGGACCTCTTCTGGAGCTTGTTCGCAAGATAAGCAGGGGTGCTGGTCATCATGGCTTTGTAAATGATGCAGCTTGTTTTGAGGAATGTTCAATATTGATTTTACTAAAAAAAAATAGCGCCTCTCTCGCTTACAAAGAGCAGAAGTAGGTGTATGTTGACTCCTATTGCCACAAATGTTTTATCCTATTTCATGCTATTTATTCTTTCTTTGTTCTAGGTCACCATCAACATGGCAACTTCGACTCAGTCAATGAATACAACGTTCTCAACGGGGCCTATGACAACACTCTCTAGAGAACAAATTCTATATCAGAGTAAGGATATTCTCCTGCATCTTCATAAAACTTGTGGTGCTTAAGTATCTAGTTCAAGGGATGTTAGTTTTTGAAAAGTTAAGATGACGATCCCTTAGATACAAAATGCATCAGAATACAGATATTAAGAGTGCACACATGCGTAACTGTGGACCCAATGTAGTATGACAATTAAAGGCTGTGTTAACACTTACCAAAGCAGTGTAGAGCCAGCAATGCTGAGAACAATAGAAAGTCTGACCAGCTTCTGCCCCCCAAAAAATTTGATTATGAAGTTTAATTCTCAAGATATGCCATGGATTTTATATGAATATGCCAACCTAGGATGTCGATTGGTATATCGTATTGCAGTGCGACTCTATTCTAGATTCAGTTGCTTGTCTTTATTCTGCTTTGTTCTCATTTGTTCTAGGAAACCATATCGAAAAACAAGTAACCTTTTATTTTTAGTGACAGCCATAAGGTAAGGCATTAGGTCTCATGCGGACATCGACTGTAAGCCCACACTGCCAAAAGTACACGTTCAGATCTATTTTATGGGTAAGTTACTTATTTCTTATATAGGAGCACTTCTTAATTTTAGCAGGTGGTGGGCACAGGCACTCCATTTTGGAGACGGAGATTTACTTTTCACCATCCAACTAAAGCTCAGTGAAAGAGACAAAGGCAGCAGAGGGACAGAAAGATAGCAAAACAGAAAAAAAGGGAAAAGGCAGCAATGAACAAAGTACGAAAGGGCGTGGTAAAGAGACAGGTAGTGTAGTTTGGGGGGGAAATAGAAACATGAGGTGTAATCAAGACTCTGCAGCCGTGGCATTTAGCGCTCAGCAGTGCCGGGCTACCAAGACACTAGCTCAATTTCTCTAACCTCCTATCTAACCATATCTTGATGAATATTAAATATTTTACCCGCTCCATTTTTAATGGCATATAGCTACGCATGATTAGAAATCCTCAGTGGCGGTTGTTGAAGTTTGAGAGTGGTGGGGGCTGGGCTTGGCCCAGGGTTGGGTGGGAGAAGAGGGTCACATTGTGGGGAGGGGGGAGTCATGACATTTTTTGGGAGGCTAGTTACTATTTCCTGTGCAAATCTTATTCAACATAAATGAGAAAATGGTGCAAGCTTACACTATATTATAGACACTTATGCAATATGTACTGAATAAAATGAGCAAAATTACCCTGTATTCACACTTTACTGAATAGGCAATGTACACATAAACTGGGCACATAATGTGTATGCACAGTATGCCACACAGACTGTACAAACCATATACATTATACAGGCATGTCATCAAAATAACTGTGCATTAATAATATGCACACATTATATTGTACCCATGCTAAACTCACATGCAGATATACAGGGGGTCATTCTGATCCTGGCGGCCGGTGACGGCCAGGGTCACCGACCACGGGAGCACCGCCAACAGGCTGGCGGTGCTCCCAAGGGCATTCTGACCGCGGCGGTTCAGCCGCGGTCAGAAAGGGTAAACCGGCGGTCTCCCGCCGGTTTACCGCTGCCCCATTGAATCCTCCATGGCGGCGTTCAGACACCCCCTACCGCCATCCTGTTCATGGCGGGAAACCCGCCATGAACAGGATGGCGGTAGGGGGTGCCGCAGGGCCCCTGGGGGCCCCTGCAGTGCTCATGCCCAATGGCATGGGCACTGCAGGGGCCCCCGTAAGAGGGCCCCACAAAGTATTTCAGTGTCTGCTTTGCAGACACTGAAATACGCGACGGGTGCAACTGCACCCGTCGCACCCCTGCAACTACGCCGGCTCAATTCTGAGCCGGCGTCCTCGTTGCAGGGGCATTTCCGCTGGGCCGGCGGGCGCTCTTTTGGAGAGCGCCCGCCGGCCCAGCGGAAATGTAAGAATGGCCGCCGCGGTCTTTTTTTGTCCGCGGTGCGGTCATTTGTCGGCGGTACCTTGGCGGACGGCCTCCGCCGTCCGCCAAGGTCAGAATCAGGGCCACAGTATATAGGGTGTTTTTGTGCATGTGGACAAAATAAATCAATATTATGAGAACTAATAGCATTGTCACAACATATACTCTAAAATAAATTCTCTACAAGCTAGTACTGCACACAATAGTGTAGATTGAAAGCATGCATGTCGACTGTTCAGCACTTAGAAAATGTGGCAAGCAGACCTTTTTATTTTAACACGCATACACAACGTACGTCCATAAACTAGTGTGAGGCTCTGCCCACGCAGAAAATGCACACCCATCCAAGAAGGCGGTGGCAGAATACTGACGTACCACCAGAGAAAACAAAAGTAAACGATTTTTAAAGTCAAAGAATATCAACTACACAAATTGAAGCCTTTATAGAAGCCTCATGAATATCCAATCATTCCCACCTCGAAGAAAAAATGCATGTTTTCTTTTCAATCGGATGTTACCACAACATCGCAATCGGAGAGATTGAAAACAAAGTAGGACAAATACTATTTCACAAACGCAAAATAAATTCCCAAACTTTGCCTTGCCCATTTACATGCTATCCAATACACACTGATCGGACTCTGAAGAGCACAGCTTTCAAGCCCAGGTTTAAGCGTATTAACACATACTGGCTGCAAGCTAAAGAACATAGATAAGTGACATTAGCACCTGACCATGTAGAATAACGGCTATTGATGTCTCGTTCTGCACCACAGACATCCAAGAATTGCATTTGACAAATAAGGCTGAGTGACCGAAATAGACAGTTTACTTATTGTGCGTGATTGCCCCAATGGAGAAAGGCGAACATCATTCTTTATCCTGCTGCTTGAAATTTAGTGCAGCACAGTTGTTTTCCTTACATTCTGTGTCTCAATGCAAAGCGGTTAAAAGTACCTGCAGGTTAAACCTTGAACACTAGAAATGTATAAGAACAGTAGAGACGAGCTGTCTTGCCTTGTTGAGGAGCGAATACTAATTAGGAACAAATAAATATATATTAAGCACTTTACTAGAAATTGGCGAACATTCCTGCCTGTGTGACATAGCTCTGATTTCCCCAGAAAACCACTACAGCTTGGGGCCATAATTCCAGCAGAGAGGCCCTGTATTGAAGGGACATGGAGTGTTGACCACAACACTCTGGTGGGTAGTATGTGAAATGCTGGAGTCAGTGGTTAGCAGCTGGCACAGATAGGCAGTGAAAAGCTGAAACTGGTGGCTATTATAAGGAACTCATACGAATATTAAGAACTTCATGCCACCCCTGCCCTAAGGCTCTTACTTCCACATTTTTCAGCTAGACTGTCAAACCAGCAGGGACTGTGGTGCGTATGTTTACAGTGAAATAACACCTCTATGTGGAAAATGTTTCAAATATAGGTGCCTTCTCTAGACTCCCACTTTAACTCCACGCCGATTAGAGAGTGCTACAGTGCAGTGAATTATTCTGCTTTTTCGAGTGTCCCAATTATTTATCCAAGTGATTGCAGTTATTTATTTGTCATTGGTCTCGGCTCAGTGACCTTAGAGTTCAACATAGGAACTCGTTGAGTGTCTCTGAAACCCCTACATAAATAGTTCAATAAAAATAGCCGCTGTCTTCCAAAATTCTTGAAACAGCACAAAGGAGGTAATTATTTTCCACGCAACGAAAGGGGCATTCATTTTAACAGGCCCTTCAATAAACGCAACTATCCAAATGGGCCAACCCCAGCTGACATTTTTGTTGCCTCACCTGGTGACATGGAGGGAAGCTTCAAGCCAGGCGAGTCAGGACTCAGGAAAGCTAACTAATTCACATAAACACACGCACATGCAATGTGCAACACCTTGCTTTTTGCTTCACCGTCCCTACGAGTCTGCTTGCTGGCAGTAAATCTAAGGATACACCGGAGCTCAAATGGCATCCAGCATGAACTGCAGCGTGGGAAGCAGCACCTCGAGTATACGCAGTGCATCTTCAAAAGTCCAGCTGACACACTGCGCACACTCAATTTTGTGGCTTCCCGCTTGTAGTCTCTACCCCATCCTTTACCAACTTGTAACAGGGTCTGGTACCACCCCACCCTTTGACGAGGCGGAAAAGGGGATGGTGACAATGGTCTCCTCTCCCTGATTGACATGGAGACCTAGCACTGCAGGGCTTGAACCTGAAACGCCCAGGGCTAACTCTACCTCCACATCATCAGGGGGTGGAGACTGGACCTTGATGCAGTGTCTTTGCCGATTTGATGAACTCACAGGCCTCAGGGCTGTGAAATTGTCAGCCCAGCAAATACTCTAGACTTTGTGCCTACCCAGGGGAGTATGTTTAAGGAAAGCGTCACCTCACTGTCATCACAGCAACGAGTACGGTCAGTTTAGAGCAGCCCCAGCAAGATAATTCAACATTTATTCACTGTGTTTACAAGTTTTTTTAAGGAAGCAGTTTCAGCATTGGTTCAATGCATTATTTTTCACCGTGAATGTAAAGGGGGCGGAGCCCTGACACCCTTGAAGAGAAACTGCCACTGGAAATCCTACTCCTGTTACTCCACGATTCCAAAAGCTGAGCTTTGTTTACTAATTTCTGAGTAATAATCGAGGAAGCACTCAAAGTTGATATAAAATATAATTTGCACCAGTACGCCCTGAGTAGCACAAAAAGCTAAACGTATGCTGTGGTGCTAGATTTCTTCCCACTCTTCCTCACTCTAATAATACAAGAAGATATTTCATGTCAATATACTTTCAAATACCCACACTCGTACTATGTGGTGCTAATCACCTATGTTTTCACTGAAGAAATTGGGGCATTTATCAAAGAGTTATTGAATATATGGAGAATATGTAGTAGATAAGGTAGAAAGTAAGGCATACATCTAGTGTAAAGTTACACCCCAAGCAAGTTTGCTTCTCTAATACAGGAAAGCTAAAGGTTGCATTCCTCGGCCCACATTGTAAACATTATATTGATCCCAATACCTTTTTTTAAACTTTGAGAAATTCCGTTAAATGATGGAGACAATTTACGCATAGAACATCTGCACCATTAACTTGCCCCTTTCAGTTGCGTCATTTGGGCAAATCAGTGGTCATTAGTAGGTAACTCAATGCATTTGACATTTGCAGATAGTCAAATGGTATAGTGTGAGAGTCGATTGCTCCTATTAGTCCTTGTCAGCTATTATTTAAATAATGACACATGTTGGGTATTGTATTCCGAGTCTGATGTGTAACTCGCAGGAGTGTAGTAAATTCACACAAACTAGATCTCCCAGTTGAGTTGGCAAACAAAAGCAACCAAGTCTTCTTGTTTTACCTAATCCAATAAAGCTTTAGATCATGCTTTTGACTTTTCTTAAAAACCACAAGAAATCCTTGACTGATGGATAATAGACATGGTAATTCCTGCCACCTGTTCCATAAATGAGATTGGTCGAGTTTGCCATCCATCCATGAGACTAGAGAGCCAATTGGGTTTCTCAGGAGGCACTATGTAAATGTCGGTACCCACCATCAACTGAAGCTCTCACAACAGATTTTTGACTGCAGCAGAGAACAGAGGAAAGGGATATGGTGATAGCACATTCATTTGCTTAAAGCATTTTTTGTTGTCCTTTTAAATAAATTGTTCGATATTATAGACCTATAATCTCATACATATCCTTAACATGTTGATAATAAAAAATAAATTAATACATTTTCGATCCAAGTCAGTATTTAACAATCCATCAATATGATCTGACCCTGATGTACACCACACTAATGAACCTGAGATGGCGGGCTGGCGGAGTCTTCCACACATGACTTGCTGCAGACTTTTCTGACTTTCGGTGGCGTCCTTGTCCATGGTAACAGATAACGTATCAGCACTACAGACCGATGGGGAAAGCTGATTTGGGCAGACTGTTAAGAAGAAAGGAATGGGAGCAGGCCATGGGGAAGGTGCACAGGGTGTCATGGAACACACGCTATAAATACAAAACTCAACTTCTTACACCATACCTACCTCACTCCACACAGGTTAATCATCATGATCCACTTAGACGCTGTGTGCTGTTCCTGCTGAGCACTGTTGGACGTTAACTTTATTCACATAGTGTGAAATGGTCCTGTAGTGGTGAGATTCTGGAACAAGGTGGTGGGTTATATGGGGTACACATTGAACACACAAGTCCTGCAAAATCTATAGATTTACATTCAGGGCATTTACACACAGCAGACAAGCAAAAAACGTGGGCCAAAGATTCCTTCTGGTCCTGGTCATTGCCAGTAGGGACATAGCCTGACATAGCCTGACATTGACGGTTGTAGTGTCCTTCTGGACACATTCTTGTGTTTCCACCAGCCACTTTGGTGAGGTCTGGTTTCCACACTCACCCCACACCCATCCATCAGATGTCACCAGTCAGATGACCCTACCAATGAAAGGGGCCGGGCACACATGGCTGCTTGACATAGACGGCATCCCTGCTAGTAACTGCACATGTCGAACAAGAACTACAAGTATCTACCAAGTACCTCTAGTCATCCTTCCTCCACCCAAGACATCGCCACCTGTTTCAAGTTGTGAGATGGTAAGATTGTCATCTTTACCAGGTGCATCATCCAAACCACCTAAGGAGCATCACACCACCAGAGTGGAGCAGTATGTCTACAAAATAACCAGAGGTTAACAAGGCATCCCTGGCATCGTGGGAGGCTGGCCGCTCAGAAATCTACTGTGAGACCCCCCTGGAGCTAAGACCTGCAGAAGTGAGCATACTCAAACATTAAACCATCCACCCTTGGGTTTGCACAAGGCTTGGATGTGGCCCTGTTAGGAGTTCTGCAGTGACCCCTTGGCGTGGCCTATGAGAAGCCCTGCACAGCCCACACAGTCCCATTGCAATCTAGGGGTAAGGGCCTCAAGGGAATTCTGGTGAGAGGGGAATCCCAAAAAGAGAGATGTGTCAAAAGCAGCTCCACGACAGGCACCAGGAAGCATAGTGGTCATGGACGGAGACTGGTCACCCAAAGACTATCTGACGACGGTTCGTGTACCTAAGTCCTGATGGGTAGAGCACACAAACGTTGCCAGAATCACCCTTAGTGGCTGCAAGAGCAACTTGGATGTGGTCTTGTTGGCAGTTCCTCACATGGTCCACGAGAGGCCCCGCACAGTCCACACAGTCCTGTATCAGCCCAGCAGAATGGGCCTCAAGGAGATTCCTGTGAGAGGAGTCCAGGCACGAGAGAGAAGTGTGAAGCTGCTCTACCAGCAGACGGTGATAAGCATCATGGCCTTCAAGGAAGACACCCATTTATCAATGTCTCCCTCAGTCTTTGCAGGTTTGCAATCCATGGAGCATGAGCGCCTTCAAAGAGATCTCTGTAGTGGACTCCCTCACCCCTCCGGATGCACCCACATTGAACTGTGTAAATAGTGTACTGAAACCCTGCTGGCATGTGATTGAGCGATCTAGATTCCATCCACACTGTGTTTCGTACCCAGAGTCATTTGGTTAAACTATGGATGCGTGCCTTGATGCCAGGTGGCCCCAGCAGCGCCTGTCCACTCATTATATACTGCTGAATTCCTGAAGAGACTCAGACCCCAATGTTGACTTTGGCAGTCAATTTCCCTGACCGCCAAAGCAAAACCCGCCACCAGACCGCCAGTTCTGGCAGTCTGCAGACTGCCATACGAGTGCCGGCAGCTGTCCACCATCTTTGTGGTTGAAAGTCACCAGCTGGCGGTCTGCGGTGCAGAGGCGGGTGTATCGCCAACGCCTCCACGGCAGCAGGACTCTGCCCGACGTAGTACAAGCTGTAACACGTTTTGGTGGAGTCCTGGTGGCGTGGTGGTGCTGGCGATACAAGACCGCCAGGACCCATCCACGCCCGGATGTTCTCCTCGATGGATAAGGTTAGTGGGCGTCCGAAGGGGGAGGTGGGAGGGATAGTGAGGGTTCCTGTGTGTGTGGGAGCGTGTCTGCGGAAGGGGGGGGGGTGGTGAATGCATGTGTGTATGCAAGTGAATGTGTGTGTGCATGTATGTACTCGTGGATGGGGTGTCTGTGCGGATGAATGTGAGTGAGTGGAGGTGTCTGTGTTGATGAATGTGAGTGAGTGGGGGTGTTTGAGTGCATGTATGCATATGCTGAAGGGGTGTATATGTGAATGCATGTGTGCGTGAAGGGGTGTTTGTGAGTGTGGGGACATGTGTGCACATGTATGCCGGCAACAGGAATGAAAATTCCTGTCGCCGAGTGCGTAACCTCCACTGAAAGCCTGGCAGTTTGCAGTCTTGTGATCCAGACGGCAGGCTGAGGCCTGCCACCGGGTTGGAGGTGCTCACCGCCAGCCACGGCGGCGCGACCGCACATGCGGGGTTATGGAGGCTTGGCATCTCCAAGCCCCACAACTCTTAATGTGGCGGTCCTCACTGCCGGCTCAGTGGCGGTAGGACTGCCACAGCGAGGCTGGCAGTCTCAGTGCCGCCAGCCTAATAATAAGGGCATCAGTGGTGTTAATTTTGTATACATTCTTTCTCATAGGTTGGACTTGTTTGTTTGTTTGTTTTCATTCAGTAAATTTTGGGAGGGATGTAGTGTCCTGCTTGACACATTCTAGTGTTTCCACCAGCCACTCTGGTAAGGGCTGGCTTACACACTCGCCCCACACCCATCCATCACTGACATCGCCATTCAGGTGACACTGCCAATAAAGGGGTCTGGGCGCATGTGCCTTGGGCCAGTTACCAGTACCTCATCTATGTGTCTGTGCTTTATTCCTACAGCATGTGGGCCCAGGGCCAACAACACAACAACGGTCTCCAGACAGACCACCCCATATAGGTGGAAACATGAAGTAGAGAACTGGGCTACCATTGAGGGGGGGCCGCCATACATGCTGAGGAACTGTGGTGGGTCCATAGGAAACCCATCGCACAACTTTGGATGGAAATCCTCATTGCCTTTACAGAGGTAGAGGGCTGAATACTCCTATGACGCTGTGCACCATGACTCCAGTAGGGACACGCTCTTAACCCCCTGAGACAGGCTCGTGCTTCAAGCTTCTTGGCTGATTATCAATAAAAAAGAAAAGCACCTAGAAGCCGCTGACTCGAGTATCTGCCAAACTCAAAACAACACTATTAGCGAGTGGACAATTGTAAATAACTACATTGGAAAATGTGGGCAAAGTGTTCTGTTTTAGTTATATGTAATTGCTATCCTCAGCAATATGATGAGTAGGCACTGCTATTTTGTACCTTTTCTATGTACTTCTCCAGTGCGCAAAACATGAATATGCGCTGCAAGCCACTGTGAAATTCTTTGTTATATAAGCAAAAATCTGATAACATTTTTTTTTTTTTTTTAAACGAATGTACCCTCCCGCCGGAGGAATGTTCAAGAATCAGCTAATCAGAGTTATATTGTGCATAAATCAGTCATAAAATGACAAAAAATGTTCCCCGGGATTTCTTACTTCGTAAACAGTGCAGTGTATTAGCCCTCTCCCTCCTTAAATGCCCTTGTCTGTGGGTGAGGTCATTAGTTAGATGAGGTCAAATAACCAGAGTTATTGACCACCTCCTCTGAGACTTGCTACATGATGGTCAGAGACACTCACTATTACCCTGAGAGAAGTTTATCAAAGTAAGTACATTCTTTCCCCATAGTTACACTGGCTTCTATGTTTATGACTCTAGGAAACTTGAATGATGACTGCGTGGGAACATGGAATCCATAAATATGCCAACTTTAACATGAAGGCGATTTCCATTAGTTCATTTGTACAGTGTCATTGGTGATTATCTTAAGGATGATTTAGGACACATGCCCCAAATACCATCCATATTAGGAAGTTAGTTATTTTCACAAGGGTGCTTTATCAGTTGTGAAAACAGTGCAATTTGTCATTCATTTCCCTTGCTGGTGGATATTAAGCGAAATATTATGATTTGGGGCTTCTGCTGTCAGCAGCACAGTCGTGAAGTAGCCGATTCTTTATCTGTACGACCGCTGAGCGTTTGGTATTGGTATCTGAAATATTTGTTACAATTCTAGTCTAATGAGTAGATGAACAAGTACAATATTTCCAGGAAGCTTGAAGTGTAATTTGGGAACGATCCGTTAAGTCTGTCAAAATTAGAAGCTGTATATTTATACAGTACTGATGCATGTATTTTCATTAGTTAGCTTAAAATTACATTCTAATTATGTGGTGGTGTGCCCCTCTGAAGATTGAGAAGGTTAGATGTTTTGTTCTTTCCTATCACAAACAGTGCTTAATTTGTAAATAAAAATGTGCTGGTGCTCAAAGATCTCCTCTTAAACAAGCGGCTGTTGCAATGAAAAGTGCGAGCACATAAAACTGAGGCAACGTAATCCTGAAGCCACCTCGGGCCTCTTCAATCCATATAAAGCCACTCCCTGCCCTTTCACTTCACTTTTGCAGATTCCTACTTTTCCCCTTCCGGACGCATTTTTGTTTTTCTCTTCCTCCGTATTTCCCATATGTCTGTTGCTCGCAGTAAATGCTTGAAACAGAAAACTAAGCGCCGGCCCTCAGAAATATGTGCTGGTGCTCAGCACCTGAAACAACAAGCACAAATTAAGCACTGATTCACAAGCAGCCTTCTGAGGGCCTGGCTCCAGAAGTGCAGGCCATCTTCGGGTATCTGCACTTGGTGTCTAATGCAGTGGTATGCAAACATTGATATCCATGTTTCAAATACAGGACTGACAATACCTTGCCTATACTGAATGTGCTTTCTGTGGTGGCCCTGAAAAATGCTGTTCTTCTGGACTGAGGTTCTGTGCCTCCAGTTCTTTTCATCTTGTGCATGCCATCTGCGTTAATGATGGATCAGACACTGTGCCTCGGCAATGAAGCACCCCTGCAGAACATTAGTGGTTTGCTTTACATGCACCTGGTATACGCATGCGCCTGCTGGGGGCATTTATGACATTGCTTCATGATTGCAATCCTTTGGTATTTGTGCACCCACGCGTATGTTTTCTCTGTCCTGGTGGTTGGGATCTGGCATGAAGTTATCAGCCATGACTGTAAAACCGCAGTGTTCACCCCTCTTGAAGTGGATTGTGGTAAGCAGTCTTTGTGGATGGGCTGCTCTACATTGTATGACTGCCTGCAGTTTGATGTAGTGGCTCGCCCCACTTATTGTAACCACTAAACTCTGACCTCAGGTGCCAGGAACCATCAAGCAGTTCTGTGCATGGAGCACAGTCTACCAGATGTCTTGCTGAAGGCCACGGCTGGGGTGACCTCAGAACATAGGACATTGAGGTTACTATTGAGAAAGGAGCAGAATATTTAGTGAAGGATGGTGATCTTACTGAATGTTTTACAAAAAATCACATTACTGTCATCCCCAGCGGTTTTGTGGACTCAGGTTGGGTTGAAGATTTTATAAGGTGCTTGAAGAGGCTGGAGAATACAAATGATAAGATACATTTATCCAGATTTAATCTGTTACTGACATTGTATTCTTCTGCCCACAAATTTCGCCTCTTGGACCACCATTACCCAGAGCAGCAAAGGCCCACATCTTATTGTTTTAATGGGTGCTGCTTGCAGAGCATGGTCAGCTGAGATGGTAGTCCCTGCTGGTTTATGGATGTAGGTAGGAACAAGATAAGTTATTACCAGCTATTTCTAGACATACCTCGTATTAGTAGTAAATATTTGGTTTTTAAGTGGACAAACTTGTACTCCTTTTTTGGTCTACGAGGGTATCCCAAAATTGCCACCACCGCATCCGTCGTCCTCTGGACATTTCTTGTAAGAGTGTTGAGTTAGTGGAAAAGTTGATCAAATTCCCACCATTTTTGTCACCCTAACACCCCTTCTGCCTACGGACTGCACGAGGGCCTATGCCATGGCACGAGTCAGCTGTTTTCACCTTTACAATAAAATGTTAGCGGGACAGAGGCAGTGAATGGTCGGTGACCTGTCACTGACCCTGTTCTAACACCCTCAAATAACCATTAGTGATAGAATGTTGGTAATTGTCTCTTTGGACATTATCCTACAGCTCCCAGAACGAGCAGTGTTGCAGAAGACCATAATGTCAGCGATAAGGGGGATCACTGACAACCTTTAAAAGTATGTTGTTTTTATTTTATTTTTTTATTTTTTAGGTTCGGATGTAGTAGGACGTTGTCACTGTGCAAAGTACCACAAGCAAGCCACTTTAAATGAGATGTGCTGGCAATGTCTGTATACCTAGGACTCTTTCATCCTAACCATTAAAATTCATGAATGGATCTATGTTTTTCTAGGAAGTCCAACTGAATATCTTGGTGTCTGCCAGTAGCTGTCATCGAGGTTAGAAGGATGCATTTTTATCAAGTAACATTAAACATTACATTTCAGCAATTATGCCTATAGAACACCATAGACTTTTCAACGTAATTTAAATTATATTACTTTGTTTTGGATGAATTTAATCAAGTCTAAATATATTCAATAGGATTCAATCACACGCACACACGCACACACACACATTGAGTGGGGAAGAATCGTGCGGGGATGGAATAATAAAGTGATTTTGTAAAAACCCACTGCATGCCGCCTCGGTGTTCCTCGCTGCCTTGGTGCTTGTCTGCTTCTTCTCTCCCCACCCAATCCAGACGCTTCTCTCATGCTGCTACCCAGGATGAGAGAAGTGCCTGGATGGGTACAAGCAGCCTGCAGTATCGCTCACCTGGGGACTGGGAGCCTGCACTGGTGCTTCACCCGGGCTGTGCAACACAGCCTGGGTGGAGAGTTCTAAGTGCGCATGTCAGTTTAACCGGCTTTGAATGGATGGCCAAACCGACATGCACACTTTCAGTGTACACTAATCCTCCTCTCCCTGCTGCTGACGAGGATTCACCCCACCCCGCCTTACGAGGAGGAAGTGAGAAAATGATAACAATAGCTGTGTTATCATTTTATTTTTCTGCTGCCTTTCAACAGTGGGCAATGCGCCTCCAGCATATCGGAGGGGCTTGGCAGGTTTACTTGGTGCTGTTCAGGCAAACAGTTGCAGGGAGTGCCTCTGGAAGCGTGTGGTCCCTACAGCTCACAGGAAGTCATCCAACTGACCTTGGAGTCACTTCAGGAGATCCTGCGTTCAAGGCAAGTAGGCCCAGCCTTCCTTCTTCAGATAGCAGGACAGTCTTTTTTTTATCTGAATCCTCCACAGGTCCAGAGGTGTTCGAATGAGAGGTTCTGATGGTGCCACTTTTATACCCAGAGTTTGTATGTGTTTGGTGTCCTTTCTTTGTCTACTGTTAAAATGGTTCTTGCCAGTTCTGCCCTTTCCCTTGAGTTGGGCTCCAAACTGTCTAGTTTACCTAGTAACAAAGGGCAGGCAGGCACAGATGTCAGTAGGTTTTGCCAGTAACAGTGCAGGTAGCTTCAGAAGTTAGAAAGAAGGTTGGCATATCACTCAGGCTCTCTTTTGAATCACAGGAAGGGCTATGTATAACCTACAACGCCCCCCCCCCCCCACACTCCATCCTGCTCAGGAGAGGAACACTCTGCCCCACACCCAGTTTGGGTTCTAACTCCATAAATAATGTACCTTGTTACTGTTGACACATTTTACTTGGTCATCTCTACTTGGGCATGTTCTCACAGGCTCAGTTCCATAGAAACAAGCTCTGTATATTTTTTTCTTGAGAAATGACCAGATTCTGGGGAAGTGCCTGTCAGGTGTGAGTGATCTTATTCAGAATTCACTACATTTCCTTAATTGGCTTGTAATGCTTTCTCGGCCACTGTATAAGTTATGTCTTAATTGCTCTCAGGTGCACCAAGATAGCTTCATATGTACGTGTGACATTGTTCACATATCATAAATTGCAACAGGAGCTGAATATGTAAATAAAATAACCTTTATCTCACATGGCCGCTGCAATCCTAGAAGAATGTTGAATCCACCACATGCTGACTTGGTTTACATTTCTTATCACAAATACGTCTTGGTATTTTTAAAGTCAACTGATATTGTTTCTGATTGACTTTGGTAATAACCGATACAAAATCTTTTATTTTTTATTTTTTAATCTTTGGATTTACTCAAATGTGATTTTTAATATCTTCATAAAACTTCACAACTGATCAGTATTTTTGCAAAATGTATCATTTCTTTACCTTGACTGTTGGACTGGGTCTGTGATCTCCGTTTCAGTTGCTTGTTATTTGTTGGTAAAAAGTAGTGGTGCTCTTTTTTTTGTTATGGCTGGTTCTCTGACAATTTAACATTTGCCTTTTACAGTTATTCTCCTTTCGAAATTGCTAGATCCTTAGCTGCAGACTGTGTCCTGTATTCTGTCTAACTTTTGACCGTTCGCTATGAGGAGTCATTTCTTTAAATTTTTCTTTTTGTGACTGATATTTCTGAATTCCAACATCTTGTTTGTGGATCATAATTGTAGGAAAATGCCTCTTTTTGCATAATCATCTCAATTTTTCTGCAGAAAGATGCTACTGTTTCTTTGACTCTGTGCACTGGAACCCTACTAACCAAGCCCCAGTGCGTGTGCTCTGACTACCTGAATATGTCGAATTGGTTATACTCCTAATTGGCACATTTAACTTATCTCTAAGTCGATATTATATTGTATAAAGTGTACCAAGGTTTTGTAAGTTAAATGTCACCAGAGTACTGCAGCACCCATTGTTTCCGCACTACAGTAACCGCACAAGCATGATTGCTGACATACCATTCTAACCTGGCTTTGGCAGCTTTAAAATGAAAATATTACCTTCATTTTAAATATTTTCACCCCAAGTAGGACCATCTGCCAATGAGGCAGGGTTCAAGGTATTTAAACATAGGACATTTGAAAGTTTTTAATGTTAAAGAAGTCCTTACAGTGGAAACCCTAAAAGCTATTTCACTATAGCGAGGCTGGCTGTTCTATTGGGAAACAGCTAGAAATAGAGTTCAAAGACTTTTTTACTAGGTATTCAAAATCCAATTTAATGGTAAAATCAATTTTAATAACTCTTTAGATAAAGTCATTTTTAGAAGGTTACTTTTTCTCTGAAAAAAAGCCTCTGGAGGCCCATTTGCATGCACTCCACCTGGCAGCTGAACTGCCTCCTAGATTGTGTGAAAACTGCTCCCAGAGCAGAGAAGAGCAAGGCCAAAGGCCTGAGGTGGGGGAATGTGTCGCTGTTCCTCTGGCACGTTGACCATCTGGGCTGTACCCAGGAACATTATTAACTTCAAAGATGCCTACCCGGCCATAGGAAAATGTTAGTTGACTCTGTGCAGGGCCCTTCATGTTCCCCTAGTCAGGCAGGGACCCAGTTGGGGAGGAGCTGCTCGCAGAACTGGTTTGAAGTGACCACAGAGGAAGGGTTGCTCATTTCCCTGGCCACACCTCTAGGGTGGGCACACAGGTTCAGCACAAGGGGAAAAATAGATATATCATCTTGGATTTTGTCAGAAAGGGTCACTGTGGGAATGTGTGCAATAGGGCACACATGAATTCCTGCAAAATTGGATACGTTTATCTCTGGGAGCCTTTTCCCTGTTGGTTAGGTAGAGGCCAAGAGACACCCAGGTCTACAGGACACAGTGGCAAGCAGAACAAATATAGCATCCATGGTGTCCCTCTTCAGAACTCTACTGGACCTGGTGAAGACAGAAGGACTGCACCTGTTGTTAAAACCTGTGAGGAGACCTGAAAGGCTGGTCCTGCTCCCACGTATACCCAGGACTCAAAGGGTCAGTTGGCTGACCTCCTGTTGAGCTACACAGAGACAACAAGCTTCAGGAGGTTCTTTTCCTGAACAGCTAAGCTGAGCAATTCCAGCAGGGCCTGGTCCCTGCTAGTTGCTTCTAATGTATTTAGTCTTGACCCCCAATTGCTGTCCCTGAGATCCTGGGTTCCTTGGGTGTGTGAAAGTGTACTCTTCCCAACATCCTGAAAAACCTGGGCATTAAAACTTTTTGGCTCTATGGACCTCCATAGGACCAGGACAAACCTTCCAAGTCAATCCAACAAAAATGCAGTGGCAAATCAGTTTCAGCTGGACGTCACAGAGAGGGTATCTGGCCTCGTGGAGCCGTGTTCAGCTACAGTGTGCAGCCTTGTTCGACTAAAGAATCCTAGTACCAAAAAGGTGACTAAGTCTGAATGTAGAAATCTTCACAGGGTAAAGGTGCCAAAAGTATCCAGCTGGCAAGGTACTTTCCTTTGGTGCAAATTGTTGTTTTTTTCCTGCTGTGAGGTTTCCCGCCAAAAGTCAGCGGCTTCACTAGGACTTTGTGTGATGTTTATCCACCCTCATAAGGACTGTCTCGTTCACAGCCTGCAGCCTTGCCCCGCTGTGGATTTTTGACTTTTCTTTTAGAGACTAAGGGACCGATGTATCAAAGGGTTTTACCCATTCTGTGTCTGTGGGAAAATGTGTTCGTACATATGGCCCTAAGAGCCTCATTACGAGTGTCAGGGACAGTCTGACTGCCGCACTCCAGGTGGTTCGACCCCCATATTACAACCCTGGCAGGGCAGACCAGCCAGGGGCCAGCTGTCTCCGCTAGGAACATCGTTCCCATCAATCTGACAGCAGTCTGAGTTGTACTAAGCCTCGCAGCACTGAACTCAGCTCCGCTGTGCTGATCACAACTCAGCTTACAGCCATCCTTTCCATGGCGGTCACTCCTCCATGGAAAGGATGGCAAAAAGCCAGTGCTGGGGCCACAGGGCAGCCCCTGCATTGCCCATGGCATGGGCAGTGCAGGGACCCCCCTGCCTAGCACTATAGCAATGGGTACTTTACAGACAGTGCTCATTCCGATGGTGCTGTAGTGCTATGGTATTGGCTTAAGACCAATATCCTAGCTCTGGTCCCGCTAGTCAGCCCGGGAGGAACGCATAATACAGTGTTCCCGCTGGTCAGCCCAGCGGGAACACTGTAATAGGCTTGGAGGGGGGGTGGGTAGGAATGAAGTCCTTCCCGCGAGTTTGGCAGTAGACTCGTCCAACTGCCAAACTCATAATGAGGCCCATAGTCCGGAGATAACACGTCCAATCGGTGGAAAGTTTTATCTGTATTCAACACATGCTCCATCACGGCCAGCCATAAATTGCATCTAGGTCCAGGTCAAGTGCAACCAGATGACCGTGGTTGGTGCTTAAAGTTTTTTGAGACTATTTTTATTTAAAATTCCCTTCTCTGATTCCCCTAATTGGATTTTTGTCATTTTCCTGTGTTCTTGTTCATTACATGAATCTCTATTGTGAGAAACTGGAGTGGGATTCTTATTATTGAATGGCTTTGACTTTTTAACTGTTTTAAGACATCTAAGTACTTTACACATTTTCTTGAGTTAAGCCTGTGTGCTCAATTCCATGGCTACCAGGGGTTCTGCTCAGGTTTAAATTACTGATGCCTTTCCCAGATCTGACTAGAATAGTAACATTCTGACTCGGGGTGGACGACCATCCACTCAAATGAATAACCCACTTTCTCACAATGATTTATGAAATACAGCTTTTTCTACCTTGCACTTACTGTATATTAATATCCAGGTATGCATTATTAGCAGTGTATTCTAAATTGTATTAATTTAAATACAGTTTTTTTTTTAAATAAACTCTTAAAGTTTAAATTAGTTAATGGTAATCCACATGATTACAAAAAAATTGGCTGCACTATTGTCATGCGTTTATGGAAAGTGAACTGGTAAATGAAAGATTTATATAGCTGTCTAACAACTTATGGATTGTCTTATTATGAAATACTATTTATTATTTGCTGCTTTTTGTAAACATGTTTACCATATTCTACAGTTTATTTTCGCATATTTCTTTCCTTTGATGTTCAGCTCTTGAGAGGCATTCACTCCAACATGGAACTCAGTCTTGTTGTGAATGGATAAGCTTAAATGCTAGTTTATAACTTATTTTTTACACACTGCTCAGAGTTTATAACGCTCTTTAAAATACGTATTGCTATCTGTTAAAGGAACATAATATAGGATGATTACTAGAAATTTTCATATCTTAGTAATTCATTTTGGGATTTATGTCTCCTAAATTATTGATTACAGTATTATACATATACTTAGGCCCACATCACAACTTTGGCGGTAATTACCGTCTATCGCCGCGACGACGGCTGCCAAAAGACCCTCACCATGGCTAACATCCGTCAGCCATAATATGACCACAGCCGAATTTCCACCGCAAGCAGGGAGGAAATCTGGCTGTGGCCATGCTGGTCGATGGTGTTAAGGTGGCGCTGCTATCACCACCAGCAGTGCCACGCCAGCAGACCGCCGCCAGCCGTATTATGAAGAATAATACAGCCTGGTGGTGTTCTGCTGGTGGGTGCTGCTGACGGTAGCAGCACCCTGTCCCGTCTGCTGCCGGAAGACCCCTGGATTCAGGTAAGTCGGATTTTCGACAGGGGAGGGGGAGTGGGGGATGTGTGTGTGTGTGTGTGTGTGTGTGTGTGCGCATGCGTGTGTAGTGTTGCTCGCATGTGTGTGTGCATGTGAGACTGCATGTATGAATGCAAATGTGAATGCATGTCTGCTGTAATTTTGATGTGCGTACGAATGTGTGCGTGCGTGAATGAATGAATGCATGCGTGTATGCCTGTGTGAGTGAGTGTGTGAATGCGTGGTGTGTGCCTGCGAGTGTGCGTGTAACAGGGGGAGGATTGGGGGGAGCGTGGATGGAGGGGTTGGGGGTTGTCTGGGGAGTGTTGGGGGGATGGGTTATCCTCCTATCAGTGACAGGGAAGCAATTTCCTGTCACTGGTAGGGCCTACCGCCATGGTTTTCATGGCGTTAGGAATGCCGCGAGAACATGGCGGTAGGCAGGGTCATAATGCCGCAGCCGGTACAGTAGCAGCCGCCGGTTGGAGATAGTTATCTCCAGCCAGGCGGCTGCTACCGCCATGGCGGTCGGTGTGGTACATTGGCAGGTTGGCTGACGGTATGTACCGCCAGCCTGCTGGCGGTTCTACTGCCACATTTCCACCGACTGCCAGGGTTATAATGACCCCCATAATGTGTAACTGTGAATTGTAGTCCAATAATGATATTGAGGGGTTCTACTGATTAAAATAAATCAAAACTTTGAAGTCTTATGGTTTATCAATAGAGTAATCAAATCGTTTTACTAGATAATAATACACATTTCCTTTTTGTTATTTTTCATATTGCATATTTATTTTGATGGTATGGTTTTGTATGTGTAAAATGTGAGCCTAACTATAACATCCCTGTAACCTTTGTTTTTTTTCAAATTAATTTCTATGTGTTTTTAATTCTATTTCTTAACTACAACGTCCCGGTAACCTTTGTTTGTTTTTTTCCGTGAATTTCTACATTTATTTTTAATGTAAAGTCATTTTCATTACTATACGTTAATCCAACCACCATGGCAGGGGTTGGCCTGCAGTCAACCCCTATAACACCACAAAGTGGGGGTTGGCCGCAGGGCCAGGCCCCTGTTACCATCCAACCCCACGTCACGCAAGGCCGTCTGGCGTGTGTGGCAGGGTTTGACCAAAGGGCCTGACCTCAGTCCAGGCCCTACGGCCCACCCCTATAAGCACCCAACTGACTGCTGCACACGGCCGAAGGGGTTGGCTGAAGGGCCTAGTCAGAGAGAAATTGAGAGAGATAGAGTGAGCGTTTTCAGGCTTTGATGAATGATATACGTAGAATGAGATATTTTTAGACAAAATGAAAAAAATGCACTTCTCACTTACGTTCAGTGAGATCACATTGCGGTATATACCTTATATACGAAATGGACGTACCTCGTTGTTTCATTTTAGCCCTGGGGAGGTGATGGTCTGCTGGGGCTGTGGCGAGGCCAAGGGCCCCTCCCCCCACTGCACACAATATAATATAGCCCCAGGGAGGTGTAAGTCCCTGGGGCAGGGGGTCTGAAACAGATCCTCAATCACTATTTCATTTTATCCCCAGGGAGGTGGTGGTCCCTGGAGCAGGGCGCGGCATAGAGCTCCCCCTGCACATGGTATATAACATTGCCCTGGGGAGATGGCAGTCCCCGGTGGGTCCAAAACAGACCTCCTCATTATTCCATTTAAAGCACAGGTAGATGGTGTTCCCTGCACACAGTATCCCATTGTCCCTGGGAGGTGACGGTCCCCAGGGTGGAGGGGTTCTAAACTGCCCCCCTCATTATTTCATTTAGCCTCAGGGAGGTGGTGGTCCCCAGGGCTGTTGTGGGGGCCATGGGGACTCCTCCTCCCCCCCCCCCCCCATTTTGAAATAAACTTTTGCCCCAGGGAGATGGTGGTCCCCGTTGCACTGGGGAGCCAAGCGGCCACCTGCATTGTAAATACTGATCACCCTGGGGAGGTGGTGGCCCCAGAGCTAATGGAAGCCCGAAGATGGGAGTCCTGTGTGCTCCTCTCCTTAATTAAAAGCCCCAATGCCCCCCGTATCTGGGGGCTAATTAAAAGAAAAGGGCGAGAGACTACCTTAAAAAAAACAACAACAAAAAAACACCACAGCTAAGGTTCAGTGTCCCTAGCCTGGCCCCTTTCTTTTTTTTTTTTTTTTTTTTTTTCTTCTTTTTTTTACTTTTTGTTTAGGGGAGTTCCAAGATGGCTGCCAACACTTCCTTGTTGAAGTAAGTGTTGGCAGCCAATCAGATATCTGCACTGAGACAGTTGGATCCGCGGAGTATCCGCGTCCCTAGATATTTATAGTTGTTAAAGTCTAATTTCTCAGATACCACTAAACGGATTTACCACAAATCATGAAAAGCATGCTTTCTGGACGAAGTGCTAGCTTTCTGCCAAATGTGGTGTAATTCCGTCCAGCGGTTCGGCCTGTAGTCGTGCTCAAAATCCCTATGGAAAATGCATGAAGAAAATGCGATTTTCTCCCCCCCCCCCCCCCCATTTTTCTCAGGCCCCACTTGATGGATCACCCTGAAACTTTCCAAACAGCAGCTGAACTAAGCAAAGCAAAATCTTTTAAAATGTTGTGAAGATTCGTCAAGCGGTGCCAAAGTTATTGGCAAAACAAAAAACGCTCTTCCTATAGGAACTGGGTCCTAACTATAACTACCCACTGGTGACCACCAGTAATGTGTATGTGTGTGTGTGTGTGTGTGTGTGTGTGTGTATATATATATATATATATATATATATATATATATATATATATATATATATATATATACACACACACATACATACCTAGTGGCAGTCGTAAATCTGTTCAGTAGTTTTTGAGATATTAAAGAAAAAATAAATATAGATATCTAGGGACATAGGTCCTCTGCGGATCCAGAAATACCCGTGCTGATATCGGATTGCCTGCCAACACTTTAACCAGAAAGTTTTGGCAGCCGTTTTGGGGCTCGGACTCCGCCAAGTCCCAAACAAAAAAAGTTTTAAAAAAAATTAAAAAAAAGGGGGCAGGGTAGGAACTCACTAGCCCTGGTGCTAGGGTAACCAGGAACCCCAACAGGGCAACAAAGCATTTTTCACTGGAACCCACTGTGGATCAGCAGATCTAGTGAAAAGTGAAAAGAAAAAAAAAAAGCAATTTTTTTTCCTCTAGCCCCCTGGTGGGCAAGCTCCTGGAGGCATATATAATTAATGTTTGGGAGGAGGATGCATGTGACCCTCCTCCAGAAGGACACTTCGTGGCCTGTGAACTGCCACATCCCTTGGGCTTCATTATAATAAAATTAAAAGGGGGGCCACGCACCCCCCCTACTTTGTAGGTTCTTAAAGGCCCGAGGAACACAACCTATAATATTTAATAAAGGTGGGCCGCACAGACTCCACTCTTTACAGGGAAATTACCATAGGGGCCAGCATCTTCCCATGGCACTGTGATCTCAAAAGGGGGAGAGGGCCACACAGCACACCTCCTGGGCCATATTTGGCCCCTAGGACCACCACCTCTCCACGGCTAAACCTGTGCAAACAAAAGGAGGGGGAGGGGCCTGCAGCCATAGAATTTCACTGAAAAACCCAAAGGTTAAAGGGATGTTAGTTAGGTTTTGAATTTGTATGCACAAAACCATAGAAATTCAGCTGATATAGTTTTAGCACATTTAATTATCCCACATATTAAATCATTTATGACATCTTCTATGGTAGCATTGATATTTTCACTTCAACATTTGCAATACCATTATTGATGAGAAAACAGTGCATGGCGGTGCGCGAGTTGTAGTTACCTTAGGGCATAAGTTATAGTTACCTGAAATAACTCGAACAGCTGACTTTCTATGGTTTTGTGCGTGTAAATTCAGAACCTAACTATAATGTCCCTGTAATCTTTGTTTTTTTCAGAGAACAAATGTTTGTATGTGTATACATACATATATGTATAAATACGAGCAGAATGAACTATCTGTTAGAAAGCTAGTTAAAAATAAAAAATCATCATCCTTGCTTGATAGCTTTTTAACCTTTTCTTTGGTTTTAGTTTTAAAACCATGCATTCAGTAGATGACAGTTTTTTTTTATTTTTATAAAAATAGGTTATTGTAGGTTTTGTACTAAAACATGGCTATGCAAATTCCACTCAAAAGATAAATGGCAACACCAAAAGAAGAAGAATGCCCATAAAATATAATGATCCAAAAGTAGTGTACTAGAGCACAACTGAACTATTTCTAAATCTGTGAATGTAAGTTACATATGTAAGGAATTATGACGCCAAAGTAAGCATTACTGCCAAGGGCTATACCCATTATTAAAGACTCTGAACCAGTGCGGCGAGGGCCTATAATGAGGGAATGGGCCTTTTAACCGTTATAGCCCTTGGAAGAAGGGCTATAAGGCTATTAGAGCATTCCACCCACTAGGGGTAAAATGTTTTACATTTAAAAGAGATAAACATGAAGACAAACATTGGAATGTCGGAG
The DNA here is from genome assembly GCF_031143425.1 of Pleurodeles waltl. NCBI lineage: Eukaryota > Metazoa > Chordata > Amphibia > Caudata > Salamandridae > Pleurodeles > Pleurodeles waltl. Next base: position 933,301,180 of record NC_090440.1, on the reverse strand, counting down.
CCTCGAGCTACTCAGTCTTCAATGGAGCTCTTAACATTATAATTTTCTAATATAGTTGAGAGGAACCTTTGTGATCTATTAAAACCATGTTGCTTGTTTTAGAGCTAAGGTTCTTATTTGAGGCTGGCAATTATAATGGTCTAGAGAGGCGTAACACAAAATGCTAAAAAATAATTTGTGTAACATTTTGCTAGGGGTCAAGGGATCACTGTAGGAAAGACTTGCAAATCTTAAGGAAGATATTTCAGCAGTTTAGATTTTTGATATGAAATCCATGGTCAACCTTAGAGGCATGTATTACCAGAGCAGGGAGCGAAGGATAGATTTCTAGTAGGGACCCTAAAGGAAGCCTACCCTCTACAAAGGGTGTCCAGAATAAATCCAGGAAGAGTAGATATTTGGCAGATTCTTATAGCACCCAAGAATGATAAATTTGCATACACTAACTATAAAAGATAATCAATTTAGTAGTATCCTGAAAATCTGGCATGCTTCTTTCCCTACCTTGGACACCTTTGAATTAGCCTCATTGGGATTTGTACTATATGTAATTGATAATACACACAATGGTGGGATAATGTGGCAGGAGAGGCGTCAACTTGCTTGGGCCATGCATATGATATACAAACAATACAGAACTCCTTGTTCATACTCTATTATGTATGATGCACTTGCACTGCTTTCACAAATCAATCTGAGGATGCTAACTTAATTTTTAGCCTACAGTTTCAAACTTCTTCACACTTTATCAATCACTTAATATTATTTAATTTTCGAGGTAATCACTGATCCCCTGAGTAGGCTTTATTGACCCCCAGGGATCCCCAGACCACAGGTTGGGAATCACTGCACTAGGAGATATTTGGTATGGGCCTCAGGTGTTCTTCACATGTCTGGTTGCAGAGTTCTTAGAGGTAGAGGATCTACAATAGAGCCAGCTCTCCTGTGAGCTAAGAGTAAGCTCAGAAGCGAGAAGCAGTAAGGTATCCCTGACCATGAAATAGGGAAAATGGCAGAGTTCAGGGCTTCCTGAGCTTGCATCAGTGTGGTTCCATGCTCCAGCATGTGGGTCAAAGGCAGTCACAACTCTGTACGCACACATGGGATTCCTCACCCGTAGATTTCGAACCATAGGGTTCAAGGGCAATTGTGCAAGGGGGAGCTCCTCCTCATCCTCTCTTACTCGTACTAATTTTCTACCCTAAGAAGAGCCTAAGTTTGTTCCTGCCCAAGTGATCCAGGATTTGCTGTGAAAGATTGTTTGGGGTGTGGTGTTGTGGTCTGCTTCTCTGTCTTACATCTCTCACCAGCACTGCCCTACCTTCACCAGGTCTGCCCCCTTGGCCAGGCCCCACTGCTCTCAATTAGGCCTTAACAGAGCCATCCAGGATTTAGCAATTTAACCAAGTTAAGATCCGATGGTGAGGACTGTCTACTGCAATAGAGAAGAAATACATCAAGAGTTTACAGTTTAATTTTCCTACTTTCCCCGAATGGCACTATGCAAAGTAGATGGACTTTCTGGCCATTTTGGACAATTCAACTCTTCATTTACTGATAATCATTGGTTCTTTACTGCCCTTCACCATCACTGATGCTAGCACTTGTCATGTTCATTTATGGACCTCTAGTGGCTAGAACAGATCTAGTAACTCATTCGCTCCTGAGGAGCTTCCGTTTGCTTTCATCACCTGTCAATTGTATTTAGAACGACCCGTAGCTATTATGTAATGTCTCTCCTGATTTTGTGTTATGAACATTTGTGAACCCTGCCAGCTTTGTGCTTTTGTGTGAGATCCTCTGATAGAAAGTACAAAGTTTCGTCCACGTTCCTGAGTTACTGGAAGGTAATGGTTTTGCAATATAATCCTCTTTTATTGGGCTGCAATGCTTGCACCGTGCTTGCTAGACCTTTCTTTCCTGTTCTTTTGACCAGTAATATTGGTAATTGCTTTTGAGGTCCATGGTGAGAAATCGTTCCTTTGCCATGTGCAATCATTGCACATGCTTTTAGTGCTTTGATACCCTTGAGCTGCTAGGTGAGTGTATGTCCTCAGTGTCCCTCAGAGCTGCTAGGTGAGCACATGTGCCCGCTCACTCTTTGGGCTGCCAGGTCATCACATGGTGCTTGGGTCCTCACGAGCTGCTGTGTGAGCACATGTCCCCAGTGACCTGCATGAGGTGCTGGGAAGCACATGTTCTGAGAGACCCTAACCACATTTTTGTAAGCCTTCGTTTATATTTTTTCCTTTTCTATGTCCGTGAAAGGTTCTTAGAGCCGATAGTGTTTATGTAAATTGAGTCAACTGGTTCAAACTCAAATTGACGTAAACCTCGTCTGCTCCAAAAAGACAGATATTCAAGCTTGAATGAGATATGAGAGTAAAGAATTTAGAAAGCTTAGTTTCCTAATCGACAAAAATCTCAGTAGCGAGCCACAATAGTTATGAACAACTTTTAGAGGTTTTCATTGCATATGTATTCTATTGAAGACGCACACAGTGTTCATCGTTTCTTCCTAATGTTCTTGTCGCTATGTTGATTTATTCCAGGATGTGATATTTGCAACCTTTATCTCATTTGTAATGTACTTTTTCAAAAATACTGTGTTTTTTCAGGCTCGGGAGCGATAGTAGCGGCTATTGTTGTTGGAGTGATAATCATTTTCACACTGGTCTTGATCGCATTGAAAATGTACAACAGGTAATGCAATGTTTGCTTGGTTCATATTGCTGTGTGCCATTTGAGTCATGGTACGGGGGAGATATTTAGCAGGGCTGCAGGTAGGCCTAGTGAAAATGTTCTTAGATTGCAATGTCAACTCCTGTCTGGGAGTGTGGGTTAATTCACCTGTACTGCGTATACATCACTGTGGCGACAGCAGAGAATCCTACCTAACAACCAAACGAGGAGGAAAACTCTGTTTTTGTGCCTTCATCCTTGAAGTCAGATGTCATAAATAGGTCAAGCAAATAACCTCAACACAGGTTAGAAGCAGCTGAAAGTTATTGCGCCTTATAGGATGTCTCTTCGCCACCAGTTAACTATTGCTTGTAATATTTTGTTGTTAAATGGCATAAATTAGGAAATCATTTTAAATATTTGTGGGTACCACATACTTAGCTACGAACTGGTTATGAAATAGCTAAATCTAAGTGGAAGGAGTTGACTTTGTCAGATAGTGCCTCATTGAACCAACCTGAAATAAGGCACATTGAAATAGGAGCTTTGTGGAATAAAGTGACTGTGGCTAGTAGAATAAGACCTGGCCCTGTACTGAGACGATTTTCTTTCATTGTACTCCTGGTAACATCTAAGTACGGCAAGAACTGAAACTAAACAAAATAATTGTTACATCTGTGCAACAGCAGGGCCCACCTGACATGAAGACTGTGGTACCACACAAACCGCTTAAGGTTGCTTAACTTGTTGCGCATTCTCTGTTGATTCCTGTTGTGTCTGCACAGCCTGTGAAAGGCAGCCTACATACATAAACAAAAGTCTACAGCAGCCACTGGCATAGATATGATCTAAGAGAAGCTGCATTCAGAAAGAACGCAAGAACATTTTGGGAAATTATTGCAGAGTGTTGTGGGTCAAGAGTGAGATCCCGCCCCTCCCTGATTAGTGAGGATAAAATGGGCAGTATCACGGAACTTTACCTGGACAAACCAGGGATTGATTTTTTTTTTTAATGAAGATCACCCTGCAGGCCCCAAGTTGATAACAGCTAGTCACGGACCTCCCTCTATGTGCAAGATCAAGGCTTCAATCCATGCGATGTGGACACCTGACGCACTGGGTCCAGACAAAGTCCTGATTTCATTCATAAAAAAAGAATTTAAACTTTTGGTAATGATAATGTTACATTAACTCTACTGTGCCCCCCCTTGTGGACCGGAAGTGTCTTTGTCCCACTATATAAAACTGACCTAATTTGCCCCAACTACAGACAAATCGCACTGCTAGATGCAGAAGGGAAGGTTTCACTAGTTGCTCATTGGAGCAACTTAACACCGGGATTTAGGATAACATGATTATTCCATTAGAATAATCGGGCTTTAGGAAGAAGCATGGCACTTTAGATACTATTGTATCTCTGCAATTTAACAATGAAAAATTGTCCATCAGAGGTTCTCCAGTATATGCCGCTTTCATTGATTTTGGATTTTCTTTTCCAACCCTGTGGAAAACAGTATCTAATCTTGGCATGCCCAGAGCCCTAGTGGGTCCAAATATTGCCTTGCATTCCTCAAACTGGTGTTGGTTCCTGTTAGGTGGGGATTGGAGACTATTTGCAAGTTTCCTGATAAAAAATGGCTTGAAGCAGGGGTGTCTGCTTGCACCATTGTTATTCTCCCACTATTTATTTGAACTGCCTAGTTCCAGCTCGAAAAGATTGGGCTTCCTTCCAAGTATCAAACTCCGTAATCAATTCTTCAACAGGTAAATTGGATATGGTTAGATCTTATACATTTTTAGGGAAAAGCATGTGTAGCACATATGATTCAGAGCACATTTCCAATACTGTCAGTAAGGCACAATCACAGGCCAAGGGTTTGGGTGCATTTTACAATGCTGCAGGTCGGAGACACTTTTCCATCTTTTATCTGTACGAGGCAAAATCCCACCCACCTTACTATATGCAGTGGAACTAACTGATGTGGCAAAATAGGGTTTTCGAGATAAGACTGAAGGTGAGATAATAAGGAGATTATTAACATGCAACGCTCTAGCAGCTCCTGCAGCTTTAAGATTAAAATTGGGATGAAAAGTTAATTTGCCCAGGGCCTGGTGGGAGTGGTACAATGGGCCTATTACCTCTTGAGAATTGATGCTAACTCCCTAAGGCGTTTAATGTGCAAGGGGATTTTTGAAATGAAAAAAGAAACATCTATGTTCTTTAGGAATTTCAAGTATGCACTAGAGCAACTTGATTTGGACCAACGACTATCATCCATATCGCCAGCCCACCTAAAGACCCTTCTCAATCAGGCTTCGCTTAATCCTGTGGTTCCCAACCTTTTGACTTCTGTGGATGCCGACATTCTCATTAGTGGAACCTGGGTACCCGCACTGAATCATTATTGGAATCTGGAGACCCCCTCCACTACGTCATTACTGGAAGCAGGGGACATAGGCTTAAACATTGTTGATGATTTGAACCGCCAAACAAAACAAAAAAAAGTACAGAAACAAGCATTCCATCAAACACATACACAAATGATAACACAATAAAAATAATATAAATGTTAATTTTAATAGAAAAGTTGGAGCTTTTCTAAATTCAATTGAAGCCACACATCGTCCATATTATACTCTGTTTGATCCACCTGCACCGCACCCACAACCAATCTCAGGATACTAATTTAAATTTTAGCTTCCAATTTCACATTCCTAGATAATTACAGTACCTTTCAAAATTTTCATTTGTGCATTTTGCCACTTTATTTACATACACTTTATTAATGTTTTAATATCCGTTAATTTTCTAAGGAGTCACAGACCCCCTTGACTGCCTCCGTTACGACTCCAAGACCCTCCTCCGCCTCAACACCAGGCATCTCAGTAAACTGCTGCACCATCTCCCCCAAGGACAGCCACAGACCTTTCACCTGCAGGAACTGCAACTTCAGTGCCAGCCTCAACAAGCTGAAGGTACTCTCCACACGCAAAGATACCAACAACCTCCACAACCCCATCAACTGCCTGCTCCTGAACATCCGTTCCGTCCACAAAGACGCCACTGAACTCTGGATTTGATTGACACCGCCCAACCGGACATTGCCTTCCTTACCGAGACCTGGACCAACCCCACCTCAGGGTCAGACATCGCCATTCCTAACCGTTACAGCATCCTAAGGAGGGACCGGCCCTCCGGCCCGGGCAGAGGACTCGCCATCGTACACAAGTCTTCACTACGTCTCAAGGTCATTCCAGAAGAACAATGCATCACCATGGAACACCTTAATTTCCTGATCCACTTCAAATACAACTCCTCCATCCGTGGCACCCTGGTGTACAGGCTACCCAGCACAGCCCAGCCCCGCCCAGCTTTCATAGGCAACATCTTAGACATCGCTACCTCCCCAGGCACTGGCGGCACTTGACGACTTCCTCATCGGCGACCTGAATTTCTACCTTGAGGACCACGCCAACCCACGCACTACTGCTCTACTCGACAACCTCGCCACCCTCTGCCTCAGACAGCTGGTCTCCGCTCCCACACACATTGCAGGACACAAACTGGACCCCATCTTCACCTCAAGCAAATGGATCACAATCAAGACCATCTCCACCCTAAACTGGACCGGCCACCGTTGCATACACTTCACAATCACCAAACCCAGCAGCCACACCCACACCTCTAAGACCCCCACACAGGAAACGGAACAAAATCACCAACCAACAACTCACCTCATCGCTCGCCAAATCCCTCCGGCTGATGACGCAGCAGCGCACACTCTCAACGCATGGATCACCACATGCGCGACACTCTAGCCCCTCTCTGGCTGACATCAGCCAAACGCATACTTAACAAAGTAGGGCTGGTTCACCACCGACTTCCAAGAATCAAAGCGTACCCACAGAGCTTTAGAGTAAAAATGGAGGAACAGCCAAACCAGCAAAGACTTCGCCTCATTCAGAGCCGCAACCACCGCTCACTGACGAAAAATCAAGAACGCAAGGAAGGACACACTCCGGGAGTGCATCAACTCCTCTGCACACAACTCTAAGGAACTCTTCTCAGTCACAGAGTTCACAGATCCCCCCCCCTTCCGAAGCCACCAGCATCCCCCGTCACAGGACCTCATTGACAAACTGGCCTCCTGCCACCACAAGATCCAGGACATCTACGACCGCTTTCTCCTGGAAAATCCTGGCACCGGAACCTGTGACTGACCTTGCCCCTCCCCCCGAACCCACCCAGATCATCCACAGCTGGTCTACGCTCACCACAGAGGAAACAATCAACATCACCCACTCCAGAGCCCCCCCATCCCCTACCCGCACCACATATAGATCAGAGCCAGCGCATCCATTGTCCCCGAGCTACGATACACAATCAACTGCTCCATCAACATGGGCACCTTCCCTGAGGACTAGAAACATGCAAAATTACGCCCTCTCCTGAAGAAACCTTCAGCCGACCCATCAGAATGAAAGAATTTCCAGCCCATCTCGCTGCTACCTTACCCCGCCAAAGTACTGGAGAAAGCAATCAATGCACAACTACGGAATTTCATTGAGGCCCACAACTCCCTGGACAGCTCTCAGTCCAGCTTCCGCAGCAACCACAGCATGGAGACAGCCCTCCCGGCAGCCACCAACAACATCCGATTACTCTTAGACCGCGGCCACACCGCAGCGTTCGTACTCTTCAACCTCTCAGGACACAGAGGGTCAGACTCCCGCCCTACATTTCCAGACCCACAGGAGTCAACTGAGAGCCTCCCAAGGATCCTCACTAAGTCCCACACTGTTCAACGTATACATGGCCCCTCTCACTGCCATCGCCAGAAGCCACGGTATGAACATCATGTCATATGCAGATGACACACAACTCATCATTTCCCTCACCGAAGACCCAGACACCGCCAAACAGAACTTCGACTCAGGAATGGAACCCATTGTCATCTGGATGAGAGAAAGCTGCCTCAAGCTCAACTCCTACAAGACTGAACTCATTATCTTTCAAGCTTCTCACCCACACATACATGGTCATACACAACGCAGGACCAGCCTACCTGAACCACCACGTCTCCTTCCACACCTTGCCAGATCCCTCCACACCACCCAGATGGCCCTGGCCACCATCCCTCGCATCCGCAAAACCACCACCGCCAGAGGACGATCCTTCACCTACACTGCAGCAAAGAGTTGGAACAACCTCTCCCTGCACCTCAAAGCCCGTCGCTCACCATCTTCAGGAAGAACCTCAAGACATGGCTCTTCGGATGAGGGCCCGCCTCTCCTCCCCAGCACCTAGAGACCCTCACAGGAGAGTAGCCACGCTTGACAAAAAGTGATTGATTGATTGAGGAGGCTTGGTGGAACCCCATGGGTCCCCAGACCACACGATGGGAGCCACTGGCCTAATTTAAGCCTTTGTTTGGACATTGATTCCTGTAGGAAAAAGGGAAATGTGAAGTAGTAATGAAATCTACTATTATGAAAAAGCCACAGCCATATTTGACATTGAATATGGCCCATGCGGTCAGACAGAATCCTACCACTAAATGTATTAACGCCTAAATGGTATGGATCACCAAACATATGTAGTCTTTGTCAAAATTGAGTCCAGAATCTGAAACCTGTTTTGTCTGTCCTGCCGTGTGATATCATTGCAAGATTTTGAGACCTCTTTTCTTAAAATTCTCTGTTCAAATGACTGCCGAAACTTTGCATTTATTGTTCAGTACTCCAAATGAAGTGTTTTGTATTCAGGTTTTTAACTTTTTTTGCAAAAATCTAGTTTTCTCATTACGGACTTGAATGTCCAAGGGTAATCTTTTTAATTGGTTTTAATGTATTAATATTATGTGGCCTACATTTCTATCTCTTGTATTCTCTTGTTTTTTGTGGACCTCTTTGGAGTTCCAAATCATTAAATATAAACTTGACATAGACATAGTTATTTATTTCTTCTGTCTTTACTTCCCTAAACCTTAATGTCCCCACCTTTGTTAATCACCATTTACTCCTCCAATTTATCAAACTGAAATTATGTTGCTGCACTGTTTCTTGTCGCCCCATCCCTAAATATTACTATAATATTGACATTTTCCATAACCTTATTTTTAATTTAATTAAGTTTTCAGTCTCTTATCTACAAAACGTTTCTATAAAATTAAAGTGAATTAAAAATAATTTAAAACACAACCCTATGTTATATAAAACAAATTATATTAAATTTATATTAACTCTGACCCTATTTTATTATCAATCCATTGCATTGAATACAACCTTATTGTAATAATAATGCTAACCATAACCCTATAATTAAATTGTGACACTTGTTCACACTAAAAATCAAAACACATCTGTTATTGATTCCTTTTATTGGATTAGCATAAAATGTAGCAACAAGCTTTCGAGATTCCACACAACTCTTCTTCAGATGGTACTTTCTACTTAATTGCTTGTAAGCTATTGTAGAGGTTTGTGCATTTTTGACACTAACACATTGGTATCTAATTTTCATTTAGTCAAACGAAAGGTATCCAAGGCCATAAGAGTTTGGATCTGAGAATCCAGACAGATGCAGAAAAGTGAATTTGCCAATACTCAGAAGGAATATCCTTGTATCTGTAGTTCCTATGAAAATCTCAGATTAATGCCACTGCTCTTAATTATTTGGTCAACAACCATCTCTACCAATATACAACACTTGCAGGCTTTTTTCGTGTTTGAGTTTCTCCATTGTGATGAAGTTGACATGGCTTCAGAATCTTGTAACCCAAGAGGAGGCAATCGCAGATTAATTTAATTGAGATGGAGATAAATTGCTGTAATATGCACTATTGGCAATCGTTTCTCAAGCTCAACATACCATACTCACCAGAGTGCATTTTGTTAAAGTCTTTTTTTGTAGACTCTTTTCTTGGTTAGCTGGACTGTTTTAAGTCTTTCTGAATAATTATTAGATCTTAAATATGAAGACTACTCTTAATCAGATGAGTTATATGAATGAATAAATGTTCTTTCCGATAATACCAAAATATAAAACTAGCATCAGCTACTTAAAAAATAGGTACAAACGGATGCATTAATAGTTTAGGGACTGAAGATGTTCGATCAATATGTTTGGCTTTAGTGGAAATATATGGTCAAATACCCCAAACAGATCTGTAAAAAAATGTAAAGATTAATTTATTGATCTATACAATTGCAGTAGTTGAAATAATCGCAATACAGTTTAAAGTGATACACATTCAGTGTTTTATGTTGTCTGTAACAAAACTGGATTTATTCTTTGGTACGTCTAATGCTCTAGGGAGTTACGACGGTGCAGGGTCTGACTTTGCCAATTAGCTTGTTTCAGAGTGTTGAAAAGGCTGTCTGTCATGTGTTTCGCAATCTTGTTAATATATTTGCTTGCCACCTTAAAAAGGCGTCTCCGCACATTGATTGATGGTGCAAAGGCTACAATTAAACAAGAAGATGCATGTATATTCAACACTCATTCCGCATGATGTTCCATACACTAGTGCTGTAATATACCTGTAAATGAGGGGCTCAGCAACACCACTCCTGACCACTACCTGTGGACAGAAAGTATCTATAGATAAGAACTTTAGTGAAGGAAGAAGATGAGGAAGCCTGTCCCTACGTGTGTTCCAGATTTCTATTGACGTTGAGTTAGCCTTATGTAAAGGGGAATATAAGAACCCTAACAAGCATCTTGACAGTTCAACCACCTTACACATGCAATAGTTTCTGTGAAGGTGTAAAAGGTCAATGGAGCTGCTTCTGTTTTCAGAAGTCAGCATGTAAGGTCATGGGACCTATTTGTGATATGGGCATAACAAGAAATCTTAGAAATCAGGAACAAAAAATGAACTAGAGACTGCTGAACGTGAAAATCATAAGCAAACACTGGTTGAGTGGTGGTACTATGAACTCTACTGATAACACGGCACAACTGCTGATAATTTGTATGCAGTTGAAACTGGTGTGAGTACAGGCACAGCAGAGAGATCTAAAATGTAGGTCAGACACTGTAAGCCACAAAGCTATTCGGGTCTGACATGGAAAGCAAATACTTTGACTCGTATGAGGCTCATCAAGTTAATAGGGTGTGTTGTCTGTCCTCCTACTAACAATTAATGTTATATCTTAAACTTGGACATACCCTCTGAGTGATCCAGGAGTTCTCTAGTACACTCTGTTCAAAAAGCAAAGATAAGAGCTGGAATAACAGCAGACCAATGACTCAATCCATAACTAGGCAGTGTTTGAAAGACATGCTGGTAACTGATGCAGTCCTAAATTCCCCAACGTATCTCTGTTTAAATCTAGATTTGTGATAGTGGGATATCTTACAGGTAGGCTCTACTAACACATCCACAGAAGTAGTAATTTGGGTCACCTGTGTTAATGCCTGGCAAAGCGAAGAAAATAGGGCTACGCCATCTCCAACATCTCTAGTTTGCATGAGTAGTCTCGTATAGCAGAAGTATCTTCTGAATGACAGCGTATTTGGTGGACCCGTGTTACTTCACGGTTCACTCCACGATAAATAGTAACTCCTCTTTCCACTTGCACCCTCTCCTGTTGGTAAATGGTGTGTCCCCAAAAAGCCCTAATAATAATAAAACACATTGCAGCTACTCATGAATATTTAATTTTGTCCACCCACCAATGTTATTCTACTTCAGTCTTTTATTTCCTTTGTATTCTCATCAAACTCTATTATGTTAAAAATAATTGTACAAGAAATGTAACAGTGGCTTTTAAGAATGCTGTTTGATCATTAATAAATTAGTCTTCTAACAAAAGTCAGAAATTGGTCAACATATATGGCTTCAAAATTGTAGATGTGGTATTCTTTGGGCTGAGTGTCCAACTCCTTAGTTACTATTTGATGTTTCAAAATAAATTGACTTGAATGAGTGTTACTGTAGCATAAAATAGAGGATAGCTTGTTTTGAATATACTGTCCTTGATCTTTAAAAGGCATAGAACATTGTAGTTCATTGAACATTTAGTCGGTTCATGGATGTTCAGTGTTTTTTCTATTTTTCACTCTGGAGTAGAAACACAGCTTGCCAAATTCTTACTTCAAATCATTCCCATATATGTTGGTTTTACTTCAACTGGGGGAGATACTTCATAGTCCTTGCATTTTTGCTCCTCTCCTGTCACTTTCATTATTTTTATATATTTATAAATCTCGTTTCCCTTTTATTCCCCCACTTACTGTTGGAAATAATTTCATTTACTCATGCTCTCCTGCCACACAAAATAGCCTATGGGTGAGCATAAAAGTGTGTTGTGTCTCAGATGGTCTTCGACAACATCTCTAAAAGATTGGATGGACCCTCTCCAGGAAAAAAGATGGATACCATTAGTGAAGGGAACTCTTTTATTGGTGGCCTCACAGGAATACCAAGGTTCATACTGAGGTATATATGTATGCTGCTCTGTAGGAATGAGTCAATGCCAGCTGTGCGGTTGATACATATCCTAAAGAATCGCACTAATGCTATTTCCCTGATACAGATCATTACTAAGCATAATTCATCTACACCCTTTAAAATCTGTAGGCACAGATGTCTGTAATGAGTTCCAAATCCAAATTACTCCTTTTAGTTTAAGTGTACTTGCTGGTGTACACTTTAGATTAAACCTGTATTTTAGCCACACAGTTCAGCCCTTGCAGCTCCAGCTAGTAGTGCACCCACGCCAAAATAACAGCGTGTTTGAGTCAATCATAGTAGTATTGTATACCAGCCCCACCACCAAAATATAAAGTGGTTAGGAGTCATTCATAGTAGTTTTCTACAACTGCACGTACCGCCCCCCCAAAATACAGTGTGTCTAGGGGTAATTCCTGGTCGTATTCTATAACACTCATGGTGATAATAGAATTCTACAGTCTGATCAAATTAAGTGAATGCTCAAATTTGGTAAAAACACCAAAATCATAGAGTAAAATATGATTTTTATTTCTTAACAGAAATTTAAGGACAGAACGTGAATTTGGATCCCAAAACACAAATACCACCAAAAGCAGAAAAACGCCAAGTGCAACAGGGAAAACCAGCGTGGGAAGTCAGCCGACGACTGTGTCATCTACGCCAGTTGATATCCATTTGGAGAACAGATGACAAAAAGGACACATATCGGCAAGGGAAATGTATATTATTTGGAGACACAAACAATGCTGATGGGACAAACCTATCTCTGAAGTATTTGAACATAGAATTTGCAAGAATGATAGCTATCTTATTTAAATCCATACCAGCAGAACGGATTCAACATTCTGACAAAATTTGTTCACATTTGGATTTTATCTCCAAGGATAATTGATCAAGTTTTACACTTCTTTTGATTTGTGTTGGTCCGTTTTAACAATAGCAGTAAGCTCCATGTTATATGTTGCTAGTCAGTGTATCACGAAATACTTGAAGGTCAATGTTAGTTGCCATGTTTTCTGCTCTTCTCCAAATAGTTTTTTGCATCTGTACACTTTTACAGGATTGTTTTTTGGAGATGGATCTGTGACAGCTGTGCTGCCTTTGAGCGTCCATTCATACAATACTCCTGTGAAGTTGGTGTTATTGTTGCTGTAATTGTTTTTTGATTTGGTGGGTGCCTTGCAGTTAGTCGTTTTTGCTTCATCAGTGAAAAGGACACATTTCACTGGTTAGAAAACTATTTACTGTGATATATACTGGTACTATATTACATAAGATAGGCCCAAGAGAGCCTGTGGTACTTCATGACATGAAAATAATAAAATGAAAAGTCACTTATCTACAGTAACAACACACTGCTAAACACAGTTCGAAGCTATACAAAGGGCTCCAGTCTGTTTTACAGATATATCAAACATGCACGCTGTTATTAATGTTATTTATACAAAGCAAAAAGATTAGTTTTTCAGCCATGTTTTTGAGCCATGACATTTAATGTTTGTCGCAAATGTACGTCACATCCCGCCATTTGTCGTAGCAGATCACACATAGCCAACATTTTATAAACATAGTGCAGAGGAAAAAGGTGGAACATTTTTTATTGTTTTTGCAGCTTACTAATACTTGATTGGAGAGTATAAATGTTGCTGCAGTTTTCACATGTGAAAGATGGATTTCTATCAGTGGAGAATGTCTTTGCTGCACCTCTTCTTTACATTTGCACAACAGAGGATGTCCAAATGGTAGGACTTCTGCATTCTAAAGTGAAATTATTCATATTTCATCAGAACATTTTGAAAGAGCATATCATAGGAATTAACATCGCATTTGTCATTTTTGAGGAGTGCCTTTGAGGATCTGCTGAATGAAACCATGAGCACCATTGCTTAACACTATAATAGAGATTTTACAGTCACTTCTAGAGAGAATATGGTGACCTATTCCTAAATGTCAGGGTCTATCACAAACTCTAGTGCCATTATATTTCCTGGGATGTTGGAACTTTTGTGATACTTCCTCACAGCTGCACTCAGGCATGGGTGCGGTTGGGTATGTGGTGTGCTATCCAGCCTTACAAGAAGCCTCTTTTTCCTGCTAGCCATGTAGAAGGTTAAACTGAGCCCCAAAAGGAAAGGCAGTGCTAAATATAAGGACTGTTTAATGGTACTCCGATTGTATTATACTTCAGTATAACAGTATTGCGTTTGTCTGGAACTGTATTTTGCACACTTTCCATTATCCTGACTCAGTTTTCTTTTTCGTAATCAATGTATGACAGTGTTGTGACTGCCGTTTTCTATTTTGTTAATTTGGTTGTGAGTTATCATTGGTTGATATAGTCTCTCCAAGTGGCCCCGTCAGTTTCCTTATCACTACCAGCACATTTGCTTAAAGGATATGTCCATTGGTAAGCCGACAGATCTGTCACGTCGGCCAAATACTTTACTGATGGCTCTCAAAGGAACAATGCCCACTTGTGGAATTTTTCTGACTTTACCTCATTTATCACCATAACAGTTCAGTCAAGGTTGTCGCTCTTCGAAAGTGAGTACTGTTGATAGATTTACATGCAGGTATTTGAGCATCCTTATGCTTCGTATTTTTCCAGGCAAAGTTCTTCTCAGATTGTCAACCGATACCAGGCCAATATCATTTTCGTTGGTTTGGAGAAAAACACTGAAATTACTGGCACTTTTAAAGTTCTTTTAAGAAATATACAATGTTTTTTCAAATTAGTGTTTTAAAGTTTTATCAAGTCATTACCTTTCCTGTGAATGGCACAGACAGACCAGCAAGGATCAGAGAATTGTAACATGGCGTGGCATTTATTCAGCTTACTCCCCTCCATGTTATTGTTGGTTTATATTCCATGCATATCAGCTCCTTCCTACATTTCAGGGGCAGTGAAATGCATCGAGGCCAGGTCTGCTGGTTTGATAGTCTACAATTCCAAAATTGGTAGAGAGCAATCGATATCACACAAAGCACCAGGAAACCAATTCAGTTTCAAAGTATAGCAGAGGTGCAAAATTTTGTTGAATGATCCATAAAATTGCTCAGCTTAGTTTGATTTATCTTCATGAACGGTGTGGAAAATATGAACACTGTGCATAAGCTAACTGACACTCATAACACTAAGAAATATTTTAGATGTAGTCCAGTAAGCATGTGCTAAATGACTAATTAATAGACATGGGCGTAGAAAATCAAATACCCACTGTTGCAGTCTGTACCAGCTAGGAGGTATATTTTGGTTGGTGTCGCTGTGGCATTGTTAATCCATTGATTATCAATGATTCCTTTTACCATATCTATTTTAATATTGATTATCGTTCACTGTTTTGCACTACTACGTTTTAGGGGGAAAAGCCCCAATAACGCAAAGATACCGTTGATGTTTCAAATGTGATCTGTATCCTTGTAAATAAAGGTTAGGCAGGTATTCTACTGTTGAGATGTGTGATAACGCCTGCATTGATGTTTACTTACCTCTTGGGTAAGAGACTCTACTGTCTCACGGTAAAAAAATTCTGTTAGTTAATGAGATTTGTTTTGGATATTTTATACACATTTTCTTTTCCTTTCAATCCTAAATCTCTGCCTGTTTAGGAGGAAAACGGGCCAGCAGATGCAGACAGAGGGAATTAAGCGACATTAATGCCAAATTAAATAATCTAAAATGTTTCAAATGTAAAGAAAGAGACATTTTATTGTGCCAATTTAAAGAAAAGAACTACCAAAACTTTCCCATAAACACTGCAGTATGAATAGTGTCTTAGAAGCAAATTAAGTGATTGACGAATGTAAGGCATGTACCAAAAGGTGAAGACTCTTCAACGTCATGGCCTGGCAGGTTAAAATCCTTCATCTGGCAGCCACTGTGCCACAGGACCACTTTAAGGTAGAGCGACCATCCCTGGATTTGCTTTCACATGACTGCCATATCTGTTAGGGACATTATATTATTGTTTTTCTGAAACCAACTACTCCTGCTTTAGGAGTATATTTCGGAAAAACAGACATTGCACATGCTCAGCATTCAGCTCTGCTTTCTTTGCCGTGGTGAATTAAGTGTAGATATAAAAATCTCCACCATGTAGACGAGAATCTGGCAATAGAGCTAGCATTGCTTTGCCTGGGGACCCACCAAACTATATTTCCTATATTATTAAATCCATAAAACCTGCTTGACTGCCTCCAGTAGTGTATTCAGTGAATGCCTGGTAAGCGTGTGTGATAGAGGGTGTAGCATAAAAGTAGTTGCAGTGTCCTTGGTCAAAGCATTAAAAAAGCAGTGTTTCTAGGCAGACATATCGGCCTTGGTGAAAGCAGCTACTGGGCCCTTGTTAAAAGTTTACACTCTGCCTTTGGCGAAACCTGACACTGGGATTGTGTAAAAATATATAAAGCACTCTAAGCCGGTGGTTCTCAACCTTTTGATGTCTGTGGACCCCCACTTTATCATTACTAGAGCCTGGGGACCCCCACTGAATCTTTATTGGAATCTGGGGACCCACCCCACTGAGTCATTACTGAAAGCTGGGGACTTAATCTGTAAATATTATTTAATTTTCTAAGCAGTTGCGGAGCCACTGAGGAGGCTTTGCGGACTCCCTAGGGTCTCCGGACCACAGGTTGGGATTCACTGTTCTAAACTGAAAGAGTTCTATGTAATAAGGAGAAATAGGCTGTATCTTAAAGCAAGCATAGCCCTGGATAGTAGCAAACATGGGCCCTCATAATTAATTTGGTGGCCGAGACTGCCATGCTGGTGGCAGTGGAATTTACTGGCATGGTGGTCTCGACCGCCACGTAATGAAGGCAGTGGGGACCGCCACAGGCGGCCGTCCGCCATTGTCAGGCTGCCTGTCGGCACTGCTAGCAGCTCTGCCCTGCGGATAAAGAACCCTTGCTCCGCCAGCCATTCCTTGGGTTCACCCGCCAGGGAAAGGCTGAAGGGGGGTGCCTCTGCACTGCCCATGCACTTGGCTGCTGCACCCACTGCACAGCCGGCAATGTCCCGGGTCGGTGGGTGGAAACACTGTTTTTGCCCACCAGCCCAGCAGAATGTTCACAATTCTGCCGGCGGGGTCTCAAGGGCCCTGGCGGTCTGTGATAAGACCGCCAGCATGAACACGGCGGGGAATCCCACCGTGTTCATAATGACCTCCATCGTATTGAGCTAAAAGAAGGTTCAGGGAGCTAGACAGATGCAGACACAGAGCCGTAGCTAAGATAATATTACCACAAACATTGCCTGCAGCAAGCACAAATGCATGCAGTCTCCCATACCTTGCAAAACACCTGTACAACGTCTCTTTACAAGTTGGAACTGCCCCAATTTGCAAATGTAGGCCCTGTTTTAGGTACCTGATTTGCTATTGGGGGGTCACTTTTAGTTTGGTGTCCAGGCCTTTTTTCTGTCCCAGCCGGACCCTGCCCTGCATTGTAGCACATTCAGGGCCCTTGATCAAAGCAGGGCTAGGACAATAGCTTATGGCAAGCATGGTGCTCTTGTTTAAAGCAGATCCAGCGCTCCTGCTGAAAACAAACACTTGGCACCGGCTAAAATAATATACCTGCGTCTTGCTAAGAGCAGACACAGTGCACAAGCTAAAAGCAGACATGGTCATGGGGAAAAATACCAAAACAAGCTAGCCTTCCTTACTGCACTGCTTGCCTGTCAAATAAATGATAGATTTTATGCAGTATGCACGACGAACCGAGAGTTTCACAGATGGTGTCCCTCCATTCCACTTCCATTAAATGGCTTATAACACTGCAAGCTTAAGGATTTGTATATTCTTTTCAATGCCAAACTCACTGGTGCTCCCCAAGTTAACACAGTGACAAAGGATTCCCTCTTCTAAAAATTCTCCTACTCATCCTCAACCAACCACTGGGTGGAGATGACAAGAAACCTTGTCAGTGCTTACATCGACTGCTGTATTACTATTTACTTTGATCTCTTCAAGAAACAGGCTCCAAAGACTTCACAATCAAAAGTTAGAAAATGCTTTAACCTTGGTACGATGGGCCACAATAAACCCGCTCTAGAAACACTACATTGGCTACTAATAGATGGTAGGATTACATTTAGTTTCCCTACCATTCATAACCCTTACTGGGGCAAATGTCCCAATTCTCTGCATAAATGTACACTTCACTTAAACCTCCGCTCGATGCCCACCAATCTGACTAAAGATAAACAACAATCTTTCACGTAAATGAAACGGAGCTCATCATTGGGTGTAAAAAGGTCCGGACTATGAAGAGCCCTTAAACACAACTTAAGATCCTACAACGGAACTCCGCTCAGAAGAATGCTGACAGCTGCACAGTATCAAACACAATTGCTCATTTGAGCTGGGTCGACTCCAACTTGTAATCACTGAACTGTTCTTTTTTTTTCTCTCAGTAGTCCGATGCAACTGTAAAGTGAATGCCGTGCTCTACAAAACACTTCAATAAATAGATTATGTAAATTCTTTTTGTCCCGACTCTGGCAATTGCATATATTTAAAACAAACTTTCTCCAAGCTACTTGTGTTTGCCAAGGATCAAAAAACAATTATTTCACCTCTGTAACAATTTGTTACTTCTACAATAACTTTCGGAACCAAACTGTGGCCCATGTTGGGTGTTTTCAGTTCTTTCTTTTAGAGCGGAGTTACCTGAAAATAGGAGCATGAAAGAGCCCACCCTATTAAGGACTGGAACATGAGCAGCGATATACTGAAAATTAGCTGAAAGATTATTACTGAATACATTAACAAGCATAGGTGCCAAATGGCAACCCTGATTGATTCCCTTATCAATTGAAAAAGTGCCCATACATTCACCAATCATTCCATGATGGGCCACCACCTTATTATCATGGTAGCACATACAAATAGCATTGATAGGAAGTCCCAAGACGTGGTGGTATGACAAGGCAATTTTAAAAAGACCTCTATCAACATTATCAAATGCTGCTTCTAAAACTAAAAAAGCTGAAAAATAGCTTCCTCTCTTTCAGGAAAATCTATTTTAGCACCAAAGATACTAAAAGAATATACTTAGTCATTTTAAAGATGTGCTTTCCATTTTGTCGTAAGGATGAGCTCACTCCCCCAGACATCTATAATTTGTAAGCAAATATATTTTATCAGTTGAACTGCATTATGAAGAACGCTTTTCAACACCATCTCTTTAAATCTCTCTAATTTATGAAAATGTGTTAATTTATTTATTTTTCATGCTGTATGATGTGAAACAGGAATGAACACAAAATTGGTGGTGCAATGTGAGTTGCCAAACTGTGTGCAGCCTTGAATGTTACACATATACTCATCTTAGGACATTTGGTTGACAACTACTGACACAAAATCAAACTGAATAAAAACATTGGCTTGAAAAACAATGGAACAGGAACTTTCTGATAGAGATTTTTTTTTAGTAAAGTGTAATACACCACCACAGTATTACTTAAACAGATAATATTGTAACTCACATTTTAGGCGTATAAGTTGTTTTGAATTGGTAGTAGAAATACAAAAGTCACTTGTAGTTGCAAGACCTCACTGAGAAGAAGGTAAGTTAGTGAAAGGTATTCTGCATAAAAATAGTTAAAAAAAACACTTTGCCCCTCATAATCTAGGGCTTGAGTTGGAATAGGTTTTAAACTTCTTCCAGAATTTTGCTGCATAAAGACTAGCTATTTCTCTTTATTTTTCTCATGTAAAATGTTTAAAAACAAAAACTACTAAGCAAAGTAAAGGGTATATTTTTTACTTTAATGTATGTCAATTTGTGTCTAAAAAATGAAATGTTGACCATTGCCTTCAAAAAAAGTGCCTAGATCCCATGCACTTGCTTCCTGTATGAGCCAAATGGGAATTGTGCATGAGCAGAACTATGAATCTTTTCTGTAGAAATAAAGTTTTAAAAAGAGATCTATGTTAGCCTAAAATATATAAATAAATTAAAATATTTAATATCCTTTGTGTGTATCACTGTCTTTTGTCTGCAATTTTATTTTAAACAGCCAGATAACTAAAAATATTTATCTAATCACATTGCATTACTTAAACAAATCAGAGTCTCAGCATGTTTTGAAATATATGTTTGAGGAATATACAAATTAAAGCATTTGCAACAACCCGTTTGAAGTATCACTCAACCTGAAAAACACAGATGAAATAGAAACAACACACTGCAATATCCACTTGTGTGCCGACCTGCCCTTGACTCAGGCATCACATTTATTTATACTCCTGTTGACAACACCCTTAGGAGAAAACAGATTGTGGCACGCAGCAGGGTCAACCACAATTATCACAGGACATCACATTCCTCCTCACATTTCAACAAGAACATACTCCTAAAGTAGGGAAGGGAGACAGAGTAAAAAAACAGGGATAAGTATGAACAATCTGACCAAGCTTTCTTGTCCTTTAGTCTTCATAGTCTTCGTACCTCTGAGATGGGTTTGGTTTGGCCTCAATAAATATGGCTGGCACCCACTTCTAGGATTGTCACCATTGGATTCAGATGTTGTCTTGAACAGGCAACTGAGTAGGTAGGATTCCTGTTTCAGAGTCTACAGGGATGATGCACCACCTCTGTTCTGCTGTTTGAGTTCACTCCATCCTCATCAGGTGTGGGGGGAGACAGAGGAAGTGACTCTCTGCACAGTTGGCCGTAGGCCCTAGTGCGCATCTTGCACTGAAATGTTTTTAAAATAGGATATGCTGAGTAATGTTAGTACCTCCTCTAGTTGCAGTTATCAGTGTGCAATTAACTTTGGTAATATCTGACTGATGTGGCCGAAAACATGGTATGAACTTGTTCCCACCCCTAGAGGTGAATAGCAGCACTGGGTCACCAACAATGAAGGATGGACATTTTGCTCGACTGCATCTGTTTAGCAGCATCATTGATTTTGTGCCAGCAGTCTTTAATTGCTTCAGGGGTGTCAACAGGGGGAAACCTACAATGAATGATTTGGGACAACTTTTTGTTACGGAATGTTAGAATGTCAATACTGTAGAATGATTTGTTTTGTTCTGTGTGCTGGTGTACCGATGGAGATTCGATGTTTAGACAGTTGCTTTGCTGTTTGAACTTCAAGCAGCTCCTGAAGACACTGGTGCTGACCAACTTGGAATAAGTAAGATAGCAATGCATCGTCTACTTAGGGGTTTCGAATCATTTTGCACCTCAAGGAGCATGGTAATTAATGAGGAGAAAACAAAGTTTATGATTCTCAACCCAAAACAAACGATGCATTCGACCTTCAGGGTAAACAACAAGCCCTTGGCTCGAGTGACCACCTATGACTACCTGGGTTGCAGACTGGACGAAAAACAGACATGGAAATCACAAATCTACAAAAGTAACATCTCCTTGGCCCAGCACGCCGGAGCGGTACTTAGATTTGCTAAAGCCACAGGCAACCATTCTGTGAGTTCTGCACTGCTTGCTTATAAAACCAAAGCAAGGACGGCAGCACTTTACAGCGCAGAGATTTGGGGATTTAGAAAGACCCCATTAATACAAGTAACTGAGAATAATTTCCTACGCCGATTACTTTGTTTAGGCACTGCCGCACCAATGAATGCGTTGAGAACTGATTTACAAATGAGAAAGGTCGAGGATTACATTGCACTGGCCCCGATAAGATATTGGATCCGTATCTGGGCAAAAGAGGAACTCAAACCATACAGAGAAACACTCATGGACATCATGAAGCTACAAAATTACCGAAAATTGCCTTGGTTTAAACACATCTCAACTACCCTGGTTGCTATTGGCCAAGAAGACCTCTGGCTTCATCCAGGGAAAATCAGAAAGCCCAGTTTATCTGTCATTAAAAAGGCATACTGGGACCAAAAGACTCAGAGTATGTGTGAGACACTTAGCCCTTTACTCAAGAGGTACATTTTGCTCAACCAAGAGCTTAAACCAGCAATTTTCATAGACTGCATCTATCCGGAAGAAAAAAGGGCTCTCTATTTTAAATTTCGTATGGGTACATTACCAGTGAAGGCGGTGACTAACAGATGGCAAGCCGTCTCACAGTGCGGATCAGAATGCTGTCCTTGCCTTCATGGTGGCCAAGAAACATTATCCCACTTCCTTTTATTATGTCATTTTACGCTTAAACTCCGCAAATTGTACTTACGTCCGCTTTTTAGATCATACGGGATCAGGAAATGTAATGAGGCGGAAGTGCTTTGTATGCGATCAGATGAGAAACATATTGTGGCGAAGGTTTCAACTTATATATTGGAAGCGTGGAAGTTACGTTCATCAATGTACTCACAGTTGGCCTAAGTATAATTACTTGTGTTATCCTAGCTATCATTAGTATGAGACATCGCTGAAGGTTGCTGATTAAACCAGGCAAGGTCCTGGGTTATTATTATACTGCTGGCAGGTATCGCAAGATCCCAAATGATTAGTGCAAGAATAGGATATTTAAATTTTAGATCTATAATGTTTTTAGAATAAGTAAAGAGTCTTATGCCAATTATGGCTAATAATCAAGTTTTATGATATTGCAGGGCATATTGGATTCACCTAGGGCCACGTAAAATCAAAAACTCAAGTATAGTTTTTCTTTTTTACAATGTTTTATTTAATGTGATTTTATTGCGTGTGATGGATTGATACTTATTGTGTATTATTGTTATGGCCGGATAGGCTGACAACAATTAAATAAATAAATGGTAAATGGTAAATTAAAAAGCGCACATCAATACTGTAGAATGATTTGTTTTGTTCTGTGTGCTGGTGTACCGATGGAGATTCGATGTTTAGACAGTTGCTTTGCTGTTTGAACTTCAAGCAGCTCCTGAAGACACTGGTGCTGACCAACTTGGAATAAGTTTATCTTCATTCTGATTACTGCTTCTTTAAGTGTCTTATTCAACACACCCTACGAATCTTCTTGGCAGGCCTACCAGATCTTTGCTCAGCTGAGTGTCACTTCAGATGTGGTATGGCAACGTTAATTTGGATATTTTAAAGGCATTGGTTGCTTCAGGGACTCGGTGCGAGTAGTGTTGTGGATTTGTGTGCAAGGAAAGCGTGTTAATAATACCCTATTGGACTTGACTTTCAACATTGTCAAAGCATGTGTTCTTGGAACTTGAGTGCTCTATTACATTAAAGATTTAGAGAGAGCATTTTGGAGCCTCTGTGTACCGAATCTATTATTTGCTCTTATCGAGTGAGGGCACATTGAGTACTTTTAAAGTTGAAACTGCCGAGGCACGTGCTGATATCCTTGGAGGCAGGCACAATATGTACCTTTAAAATTGAAACCACTGAGGCATGCGAGTCAGTTTCTGACATCCTTGGTGATGGTGCCTGCTGAATCTTACTCGCCCTGAGGCTGAAGCTGACTCACGCGTGCCAAAGAAAGACTTGCTGCACGTGTTACTGAAATGGACGCTGTGTTTATTTCAGTCCCCGCATAATGCGCGATAGAGAAGGAGGTGCCGGGGGGGACTGCCGAAGAATGAGGTCTCCCCACTGGGATATCTGGGGAAGTGGCATGGTCCACGGGCGCCGTTGGGTGCTTTTTGGGCTATGGCTTAAGGGGTATTTATACCGGCCATTTAAAGGGTCGGCACCATTTCTTGGTGGCGACACGGTGGCCGGTGTTAGGGGAATTTGTGTCTGTTTAGCTAGCACAGGTGTTTAGTAAAAAATCTTTTTAAAAACTCCAGGTTTGGATTTAGTTGCCCCTTTAGCAGCAATTATATCGTTTCAGTGCTAGAGTGTTTTTGGTGCGGGAAGGACGAGGGTGTTAGAGTCCTTAGGAAGAGAAAAGTACCTGAGGTTCAGGCATGGCGGCGGAGAAGGTTCAAGAGGCGCTTCGGCTGCTTCATGAAGCGGGCCGACTGGATATGCTGCGGGACGGTGCGGAAGGCCTGTTGCGCCCCCCCCCCCCCCGCGACGGGGCCTCCGGTGAAGTGGCGGCAGCGGTGCTCACCTGCTCTTCGTTGAGGGAGCACGACGAGAGGCAGGCGGTAAGGAGGAGGGGGTGGGGGGAGGTCCAGGGGTAGGGCGGGAGGCGCGCTCCTTAAGGGCCGTGGGAGGGCATTGCCGCTTCGGGGGCAGGCTTCAAGGCATCCCCGCGGTCTGGTGGGCTGGGTTCTCGTGCCAGGGGGGCCTCCTGGCCGACCATAGTCGGGCCTGGTTGGACAGGGGCCGCGTGAGACGGCATCCAAGGTCCGGGGCAGCCTTTCCGGCGTATTGAAAGTGGCCGCGCGGTTGCGGCTTCACACTGTGGGAGGAACATCAGCACCCCAGGGGACTGTTTGTTGCCACGAGAAGGGGTGTGCCCCCCCTTTTCACAGGAGGGGTGCACAAGTGGAAATGATGGCGGAGAGATTTCAGGTTGGTGTGATAGGAGCCGTGCCCCTTTGGATGTAGTGCAGGTGGGGTAGGAGTCTTCTACCTGCAGCTTGGATGGGGGGATGGAAGGGACAGGGGGGGCGGGGGGCCAGACACCTGGGACTGGAGTGAGGGTGAGGACGAAGGGGAGTTTGGTGTGGAGGAGGATGGGATAACCTTGAGGGTGATTTCCCCCCCCCGCCGCACCTACTCTCGAGTGGGATGTCAGATGGGTTTTAGTGGGGGGGAGGTGGCCAGTGGCCTACAGGAGGACTCCGCTGAGGAAGGGGATGAAAGGGAGCTCGTAGAGGCAGGGGATTGGAGGGATTGGGAGGGTTTAGGTACCTCGGGCAAGTAGATTTTACCGGAACTCCGGCCTTTTGGTGGCAGGGTGAGGAGCAGCTGCGTCAGGACCTGGGCGGGCCAGGGGCAGCCCGACGACCCCGGTAAGAAGAGATGGCGGGGCCAAGTGCGGCCGGCCAGAGAACAGCGAGGGACGCCACGTATGGCGGGAATGTGACCAAGGGGGTTTCTGCAGCGAGCTGTAGTGGAGTGGGTTTTGCGCCCCATGCTAAGTTTCCTCTGCGACAACCTGGTCAGGCAGGTCCAGGAGCGGTGAGGCATTCAATGGATGTGTGCATTGGACAGGCAAGGGTTGGTGAGGGCGCCCGGTATGCGATGGAGGAAGGGTTGGATGAAACGGAGGAACTGGATTATGAAGAGGACAGTTTGGAAGAGGGGGAGCTGCGGGAGGACGGGGAGAGCGCATGGTGGGGGGGTGGGGGTAGCATCTAACGATGTTGTCCAGTCGTTGCAGGCCCCGTCACAGGACCTCAGGCAGCAAGTTCCGCTACAGAGGAAGATACGGGAGCGGCCAAGGGTGTTGAAGACAGGTAAGAGACATTGGCTGATATCCACGGGGTCTGTTTCTGTGGCAGTGGAGGCAAGGGGTAGGTGAGACACAGGGTCAGCTGTACAGAGGGGTGTACGTCGCAGACGTCGGAGTGGGTCCTGAGCAGGGCGATGGGGAGAAGGTAACGCAGCGGGAAGAAGGGGCGTCTACCGCCGCGAAGGAAGAGAAGATGACGGATTTGGGAACGGGAAAATCGGAGGTCGTGGCAGAAAAGGCCAAAAAGTTGCCATATATGGGGATGGCGAAGCCGTTAGGGGCCCACTTAATGTTGACCACTAAGGAAAAAATTTGGAAAGGGGAATAAGTAGAGATGCTGAAATTGCTGCATCGGGAAATCAGAGCAAAAGAGGGCTCGAAGGAGGAGGAGAACGAACTGGCCAAGCAGCCTAAGGTGCCGGTCACTATTGGGAACTGGACGGCGGCGTTTTTGATCTACGCTAGCGTTTATTGTGAGCGTTTTCCTGAAAGGGCTGTGGCGCTCTTCAAATATATGGACGTCATTCGGAAAGCCTACCTCAATTATGGGGGATACGCCTGGGTTCAGTATGATGAGTTCCGGGCGAGAATGGCGGCGGACGAGGACGTAAAGTGGGGCGAGATCGACTCAGATATGTGGCAGCATACAATGGGGCCCGCAAAGTCTTTACGGCCAGCGGCTCGCCTATTACTTACTGGCCCTTTCGAGAGAGCCCCACCCAGGGTGGGGCAGGCAATACAGCTAAGGGAGGGTCTGCGTCTGGGAACAGCGCCGCCAAGACGGGCGCCTGTTGGGACTACAACAAGGGTATGTGCACCAGTGAATATTTTAAGTTCCGTCATGAATGCTCGCGTTGCGCAGGACGTCATGCGATCTTGCATTGTACGGCCCCAGCCACACAAGGGGTCACCGGAACGGGGCAGAGTCAGCAGTCGGGGGGAATATCGCAGGAAATCAGCAGTCCGGCCGCTACCGGGGAGGGCAAGGGCCCCTGGAAAAGGCTCGTACGCTGGTTAGTTTGGTTGGGCTGGACCCGTGGATGCGGGACTACGGGGATAGATGCACGGCTAATCTCCTGTATCGCGGCTTCGCGGAGGGCTTTTCTTTGGGCTATGAGGGGCCACGGGTGCGTCAGTGGGCAGAGAATTTGCGGTCGGTGTCGGGGAAGGAGGACATCGTGCGGGATAAGCTTCAGAAGGAAATAGACGAGGGCCGCATGGTTGGCCCGTTCGTGGATTGGCCAGTGGAAAATCTCATGGTTTCTCCCATTGGGGTTGTGCCTAAGAAGGAGCCGGGGCAGTACCGGCTCATACACCATTTGTCTTAGCCGGAGGGGTCCTCCATCAATGATTTCATTCCTGTGGAGCGGACCAAGGTGTCCTATGCATCAGTGGATGTTGCTATTGAGTTGGTGCAAAAGTTTGGACAAGGTGCATTGATGGCTAAGGCGGCTTTCCGTCTGTTGCCAGTGCACCCCAGCGACTTCGAATTGCTGGGCATTCAGTTTGGAGGTCACTGGTATGTGGACAAGGCGCTCCCCATGGGCTGTTCCATCTCTTGTGCCCTATTTGAGTGCTTCATCACGTTCCTACAGTGGGTTTTTACCACAGCTACGGGATGTACGGTTGTCATGCACTAATTGGATGATTTCTTTTTTGTGGGGCCGGCAGAGCCGGACCATTGTGCAGCTGTCATGCGGCAATTTCAGGAGATTATGGGGGACCTGGGTGTGCCCCTGGCCCCTGAGAAAACGGTCAGGCCCTGTGCGGCTTTGACTTTCCTGGGCATTGAGTTGGATACTCAATCCATGGTGGCGAGGCTACCCCTGGAGAAGAAGGAGGTCATGTTGAGGACTTTGGGGGAGATGTTGGGGAGGACTAAGGTGATGGTGAGGGACATTCAGGTTTTGCTGGGACACCTCAATTTTGCGTGTTGGGTCGTGCGGGCCGGGCGTATGGTTTGTCGGAGGCTGGGTATGGCCCTGGCAGGGAAACAGCTGCCGCATCACCACGTGAGGTTGCGTTCGGGGGTCAAGGAGGATTTGAGGATGTGGGGCGTGTTTTTGGAGCGATTCAATGGTATTCCTTTGCGGACATGGCAGGTAGTGGACTGGGACGTGCAGATTTTTTCTGATGCGGCCGGAGGGGTCGGGTTTGGTATCTATGGGACGGTAAGTATTGTGCGGAGTCGTGGCCGGCTGTATGGACGCAGGCGGTGGCGGAGTATTGCTTTTCTTGTATTGTTCCCTCTCATCGTTGCGGTTTGTGTCTGGGGGTACCTGCTGGAACACCGGAGGGTCCTTTTCCAGGTGGACAACTTGGCGGTGGTACACCTAGTTAATAGACAGTCTGCAAGGGACATCCAGGTGTTACGTTTGTTGCGAGTTTTTGTGCTTCACTGTTTGCGGCGTGATATTCATTTTACTGCTCGACACGTGCCTGGGGTGAACAATGACATTGCCAATGCTTTGTCTCGTTCACAGTGGGAGAGATTCCATGGGCTGGTTGCGGGCAAAGTCTTGTACAGGACGCGGATGCCGGAAGTGTTATGGTCAGTAGGAGAGACAGGATGCTTCAGCTGTTGCTGAATTCCCTGGCACCATCGACTCAGCGGGCCTATATTCGGGCGTGGAAGGAATTCTTGAGGTCAGGAGCCTGTCGCACAGTCGCCGCGTGCGATAGAGTGGATGACGTGCTACGTTTTATCATGGAGTTGGTGGAGAGACGACAGTCTAGGGTTACCATCTCCGGGAAATTGGCGGGCATCGCATTTATGGGCAAACTGCTGTGGGGTTACCCCCCCTTCGGCGGGTGAGTTGGGGCAGTGCATTTTGGAAGGTTGGGAACGGGAGGACAGGAGACAAGGGTCGACGAGACAACCATTGACATTAAATTTACTGAAGGACGTGACCCAGGTCCTGGTAAGTATTTGTTATGATGGGTTTGAATGTATGCTTTTTAGCACACTGATGACCTGGATGTTTTTTGGAGCTTTTTGGGTATCTGAACTCTTGGGAACACGAGGACACAAGGAGGTGACGTGGGACGACGTGGTGTTTGGGCCAGGTCATTAGGTCGTGTGTCTCCGGACTTCTAAAACAGACCAACAAGGTTTTGGGACGCGGGTGGTTTTGGCAGCTTACCCGGATGTGTCAGTGTGCCCTTTGCGCTGGGCGGGCGACTTGAAACGGGCGTTCGGGGAACAAGGGCAAGGAGTCTTTCGACATCGCTCAGGGGTGCGGGTGTCTTCTCATCAGTTATTGGGGGTGCTGAGGTCAGCCTTGCGGAGTATTGGTCAGAATGAGCTACAATTTGGTACTCATTCATTCCGGGTTGGGATGGCAACGGAAGCGGCATGTAGAGGGTTGGAGGACAAGCGGATTATGGCCTTGGGCAGATGGAAGTCGGACGCGTATAAGCGTTATGTAAGACAAGGGGGGCCCGGCTTGCCTTCATTTCAGTGACATATTTTTCTTTTATCACAGGTTCGGTGCCGGGTCCGGATGTTCAGTCCCTGCATATATGGGTCGTTGGACACTCCTTTGTGAAGTGGGGGCAGCGTCAAGCCTGGGCCACTCAGATAGGGGACAATTTAGGTCTGGACAGGGACAGATATAGGGTGAGGTGGTCAGGGAAAGGGACGTTGAAGGCTCTTTTTCGGGAAGCTTAAGGGGGGGGGCAGGAAAAGTCGGCAGGTGGTAGGAAATTATGATGTGTAGTGAGGCTTTAGTTTTGTAAGGCTGAAGGCCCAGGGTATAAGGAATGTGAGTGCACCTTTTTCCATTAAAGCGGCCTTTTACACACAACAAGCCTGTGAGTCTGTCCTTCTTCCCCAAGGAGGCCCTGGGGGGGGCCGCCGAAGAATGAGGTCTCTCCCCCCCCCCCCCCCAGGATATTTGGTGAAGTGGCATGGTCCACGGGCGCCGTTGGGCGCTTTTTGGGCTATGGCTTAAGGGGTATTTATACTGGCCATTTTAAAGAGTCGGCACCATTTTGTTGGTGGCGACACGGTGGCCGGTGTTAGGGGAATTTGTGTCCCCGCCCTCCCTCCCGGGGTTGTTTTTGGGATTAAGGGGCGTTTTTTTCCTGGTGCAGTTTTGTCCGGTGGGCCACGTTTGTTGGAGAGAGGTGCACGGGGGAGTTTATTGTATTTTTAGCTGAGGAGCAGGTGCTGGCGGGGATTGGGCCAGATCACAGGAATATGACAACAGGGAAGGATGGCAGGGTAGATAACATACTTGCAGGTGGAAAAGGAGTGGAGGACAACAGGACAATTAGGACAGATAGTTGGACTTAGGAGACCAGTAACGGGGACGTTTGGATTATGACAAGGACAGTTACAGTCGGAAGGTTAATACGACATGAGGTCTAAAGTAAGGGGTGGGAGGTGTGAGGGGGAGGGGTGGGGGAGAGAGGTGGTAGGAAATTTGATGTCTAGTGAGGCTTTAGTTTTGTAAGGCTGAAGGCCCAGGGTATAAGGAATGTGAGTGCACCTGTTTCCAATAAAGCGGCCTTTTACACACAACAAGCCTGTGAGTTTGTCCTTCTTCCCCAATTCCTTTTGTTGACGCAGCGCGAGAAGGGAATTTATCATGTGCACTTGGGAGAATCAACAGTATGGCTACAGGTCTACAGTAACAGGCATGCTTCACATATAAAGTACGGCAAGTTCTGTTTCAGAAACTCACACACTTTAATCAAGTACAGTGACTCGAACACTTTATAGTTCAAAGTGATTTCTATTTCAGTGACTCGCACACTTTATGTTCCAATGTGAGTTCTCTTACCAGTGACTCATACACCTTAAATTTATTAATGTATGCCTCAGCATACAGGAGTATTTCTTACCTTTTCCTCAGAAATTCTGATTTCTCGGACTGAAGATCTTCTCATCTAGGACAAAGGTGGGGTATAATGATACATTGATTTCCATCGGTTGTTCGCTAGTAGTGTAATAAAATTTAATTGGCCAAGGTGGTCGAGTTGTACTTCCAGTTCTCATTGGTATCGACTCTTTGGAAGCTTATTGGTCAATGTGAGGTAAACTGCTTTTGATTGAATGATTACCTGTATTAATTAAATATGTATTTGATTACTATTCTGCAACAATTGTTGCTTGCTCAGAATTACAGCCTTCATATTTTT
The DNA here is from genome assembly GCF_031143425.1 of Pleurodeles waltl. Taxonomy (NCBI): domain Eukaryota; kingdom Metazoa; phylum Chordata; class Amphibia; order Caudata; family Salamandridae; genus Pleurodeles; species Pleurodeles waltl. The sequence continues at coordinate 933,270,616 of NC_090440.1, read as the reverse complement.
ATTCTGAATTGTATGATTTATTTACAATACTTTATTTCTTGTCAGAGTCCGTATAGTTATTGCTGTCATGCAAACTGCTCATCTACCAGTGGCTTTTCAGCCAAAGCCAGTTGTTCCCAGATTAAAATGCCACAAATGGTATCAACCCTTTGAAAGCTATCTAGTGGCTGTTGATGGGCTGAATGTTTCTGCTACCAGAAAAAGGCAATTTTGTAAAATTGGCTTGGTGTGGAAGGACAAAGAATTTTTGACTATCAACCACATTTACACTCTCCATCAGATCAATGGGGCGTATACAGAGGCAGTGAAGATACTAGAGACTCATTCTAAGGATGACCTTAGTATAATAGTAGAGCGACACAGATTTTTCACAAGGGAAAAGTTACATTATGAATCTATTGACAGTTTTATAGCAGAGTTATCGATATTAGCATTCGCTTGTGGGTAGGTTGGATCAATATCTCAGAGACCAATTAGTAGTGAATTGCTTTGATAACAGAATTCAAGAGTATTTTCTGTTGCAGGAATCCCACGTTAAATTAAACTATAGAAATTGCAGGGGGTGGGCATTGAATGTTATGTACTAGCATCTAAGGAAATGAGTGAAACAAAAATTACACCAGTGGAAAATGTAAATGCAGTTGTGATCAAACTTAAAAGATTCACACATGGCTTAAATAAGCTCAGGAAACAAAACTAAATTGTTTTAGATGTGTTTCCATGTCGCACATAGCTAATGCCAGCGATAGTCCAGCTGTAGGTAAAATGTGCATGAAATGTAGGAAAACATGTAATTTTGCGCATGTGTGTAAAAACTTGCAAAAGGTCATGTTAGTAGAGACACAACAAGACCCTCTTATGCAAAACAATATTGATGACTTAGATTTTAGATAAAATGTTGGATGACAATATACATTTCTATCTGCTTCTGATGCATCTCTCAGATCAGCTCCTTGTGCTAGTAGAGATCCTGTCTGTGAAGTGAAAATTGGGGAGGTGAACATGAAACTTATGGTGAGTTCAGGATCGCCAATTACGGTTGTATCTGATGATTTATATCATTCAAATTGGGAAAATGTAACATAACTGCCTCCTGATATTAAGACCATTGCATTTGGAGGTCAACAGATAGATATGATGGGTTATTTTGAGGCACAAATCATGTATCAGCACAAGACTGTATGTACAAATGTATATGTAGCTAAGAGAGGCTACAACATACTGGGCTGGAGAGACCAAGACAAATTTGAAATGATGTTTAGACCAGGAACTTATCACCCTATTACCTTGGTAGAGAAAGTTGAAGTGACATTGAATTCATTGACAGGTGTTTTTGAAAAGCATAAAGCTATTTTCAGAAATAAGCTAAGGATGGTGAAAGGGTATGAACATAAAATCATTCTTAAGCCTAATGCTGTTCCTGTTTTGCATAAGGTGCACAATGTGCCACCAAGTATCGGAGAAAGACTTAAGGAGCATTTGCATAATCTTTGTGCGGAAGGGGTTATTGAACCTGTAGACTCTTCCCGGTGGGTGTCACCCATAGTAGGGGCACTGAAGAAAATTGGTGACCTTTAGGCTTTGTGTGGGCTTGAGGGCTTGAATGAGAACATTCAACTGAATTGTTTCCCATTACCAAGGATCCAAAATGTCAGCACAATTGTGGGGAACAAAACCTTTCTCTAACATTGACCTCAAAGCAGCCTATCAGAGTGAGCTCATTAAACAGTCCTGTTCTTTTATAACCTTTATTACACCGTTTGGTGCATTATGCTTTTTATGGATGCGGTTTGGACTAGCTTCGGGAGCGTCTGTTTTTCAACAGCTTATTGAACCACTACTGGGGGACAAGACTGATGTGTTAGCATATCAGGACGATATACTGATATGGTTTGATTCAATTCAAGTACATTTACACAAACAGGATAAGGTGTTGAGCATTCTTGATGATTGTGGCATCACAGTAAAGAAAGAGTAGTGCAAATTTATGACTGAAACTGTGGACTATTTGGGGCACAAAATTTCAGCACTAGGAATATTACCTAATGAAAATGTGCTGGTGGCAGTTGACAAATGTTCATTGCTTGATGATGGGGACCAGTTAAGATCATTTTGGTCTTTGTGAGTACTATTTATGGTTTGTACAGAGTTTCTGACGGAACCATTGTGGAGGTTGTTGAGGAGCGGGGGAAATTTGTAAGGAAGGAAAAGCAAGATTTCAAAACACTTAAGTCCCTTAAAATGAAAGCTTATGCTTTACAACCTTTCAGAGATGATATGCCATCTATGGTTACATGGATGATAGTGGTGTGGGCAAACATGCCATTCTGTGTCAGATGGTGGAGGGTAAGGAAAACACAATTGTATTTTCATCCAGATGTCTTTCAAAAGCGGAAATGAACTACAGCACCATTGTAAGAGAATCTTTGGCTTGTGTGTGGGTTTTTTGTCATTTTACAACATACTTGTGGGGCACAACATTTTTGATGTTCACTGACCATAAACCATTGGTATATCTTTGGAATGATAAGACATTTAGTAAAACCAACTATCAGTGCAGCACTGTAATCGTTGTCAGGGCGAATGCATGGAATTGTGAGCAGAATTTTGTAAACCTCTTCACCGACAAGGTGAAGAAGGATAGCTCTTTTTGTTCCATTTTTCAGTCGGTCGTTTGTCATTACCCATGTCTTCTATTGCGCCACCGCCGAAGAAGGCGTCAACAGCATGTCAAATGGACCGATGTCACATGCCACAGCACACCATGCCAATAAAGGAACAAGGAAGGAGGAGGAGAATGGCAAGACAGGGAAGAACGAGGCAATGAGAGGCTGCAGCGAGGGCGGCTGCAGACTGCCATGGGCCACTGCTGGTTCCATGGTTGCTGGCCCTGGCAGCGCAATCAAGGAGTTCAGCTTTCCGGCCGCTTGCTGCTGAAAAATGCCAATACCAACACTAACACCAGAGGCATAAGGAGAACAATGTGTCGGGAGGAGCACATAAGGTTAGAGCCTGGGACCCACTGCGTGGAAGCAGCTGGCAGTAGGCCGGTGCAGCTTGTGCCCACTGGGGGCCCGGTTTTGCCACATCTACCACTTCTTTGCATTTTTTTGCCTCCATCATGCTGCACTCTTCACTTCATAGTGCCTCACCGCTCCCGTCTCCACTGACTCCACTTCTGCACCCCAATGACCTGCCTCCCCCCACCCGCCAGCTCCCTAGCTTGTCTTGCTCCCCCCAACTGTGTGAGCTGGAAAGCACCAGTGAGGCATCAGTGTAGTATTTGCACAAAATAACTTGGGACTCTGGGCCCGACATCTGTATTGCCAGTCAAAGGTTTCGGTCAGATACCAGCCTCTCACTATTTGAGTATACATAAAAAGTGGAGTAAACTTGTGACCTCCCCCCCCCCCCCCCCTCTCGTCAGGTTGCAGGACTACAGGACGGCCACATGAGATGTGTTCCTATTCCATTCTGCCTTATACCCTCACAGACCAAAGCCTCTGAGTCATTTGCAACCTATCTTGTCACCGGCTAGACTCACATTCTTTGCAGTCCTCAGGGGCCTTTGCATTGAGCGACTGCTGCCCTCCTTTGCACTGGCTCTTCACTTTCAAGATGGGCGTGCTTGTGCCCCCACCCTTCAATAACCAACCCAATAGGGAAGGATGTGGCGGTGCCAATCAGTGGTCATCAACTATCAGGCACCTAGAGTTGAATCTTTCTGGACACAGTCTATGATGTGCGTGTTCATGCCCCCCCATCCAAACATGTTAAACTACAAAGCCTTGGTTAGTTAGGCCGATACCACAGCTAGTAAGTTCATTACACTAGTTCTCTGCTCCTGCACGTCCGCAAAGAAACCAGACCTTTTTATTTCCCAGTATCAGTAAGCCACTACATCGGTTATCAAATATATTCACCAATGAGATCTGGGCAAACAATGGGCACCCCCAGTAAAAAATGAGGGGAGGAAACGGAAGAGGAGATTGCAAACAATCCAATCTCGTGAACAGACGCAATCGAAATTGACTCTGTCAAGGAGACAAGACAAGGAGGACACAGTGAGCAGCAGCACTGGAGGAGATAGTTAGTTTCAAGGAGAACCACACGGACTTAACCCAACCAAAAATCTACACAAAACGTTTTTTTTAAATGATGCAGGCTCTGTCCACATCTCAAGCAACAGTGGGATTACCGGCCTCCAGGCTGCTTTCTAACCTCAAAACCCAGGAAAAGCAAAGAAAGGCATCTCCCTGTCTTCTGAGAATAAGAAATGGGGTCTGGTCACTGCAACGAAACGTCCATCCTGGCTTGGTACGGCCTATGCACACTAGGCTCCTGGTCCACGTGGACCTGATTGCTACACATGAGCAGGTTTCTGGAGGGGTCCAGTCAACTGGCATGTTGGGCCTTCAACCCAACACACACACTAAGACACCCTGCTGCCCCAACAGCTAGCCCCGCGAAAGTTGGAAAATCATCTGAGTGCCAGGAAGAACTCCGCCTCGGCAGGAAGAATGAGGCACTAAAAACTGACTAGGAGAACAATCTGGTCTCCTTGAGCCCTAATTTTTTTCACTCCCCTGACCCGGGCTCTCCATTCCAGTCACCCTCCGCTTCCCTTCCACCATCAAACAGTGAGAGACTACCTCCTGTCAACTTGAATAGCAAGGAGGGCACTCAGGAGCTTCTGGCAGAAGAGCGTGGCTCCCTTTCCCTTCTGAGCACCCAAGAATGGGAGGCTATGTTAGAATTACACCCTCAGGACTCGTCCCCAGCTCCCATTCATAACTGTCCCGAGCCCGGCTACACAGGCTGCTAAAGCTATTGGAGAAACATCAGCCAACCAAAGTAACGCTGTTCGGTCTAACACTGATAGCTGCTGGACATGGTTACTCAACACTATGCAACCTCTGGTCAGGGGCCTCAGTATCAATCAGACAAAATAGATAACCAGCTAACCTTACTTAACACTTTGCAGTATTTGTCGTAGGCATAGATAAGAAGCTGGAAAACCTAAACTCTCTTTTCAAGCGGACCCAGTCAATCCCTTGACGTGCCCCTATGCTGAGGATGCAGACCAATTGTGGACAAACTATTTACACTGTCTCATATGCTTAGTACTCTCTGCAAGAACGGAGGCCACAGATACCTTGGCTACAGTGTCCACGCAGGAGCTCTCTCCACCCACTCAGAGCCCGGAGCAAGCCGTCCCAATTGGCCATTCGGAGCAACAACCCAACAATCAGATGGCAAACACAGGACACCGACTTGAGACGTGCTGCCACACATTAACAGACCCACCTCAACTGGCAATCCCCTCTGTTCCTAGCCCTGCAGGTGATTCATCCCCAAAGGGGGCCAAAGAAATTACAATAAAAACAACAACAAATGCCGATCAATAGAGACTCCAAAAGAGAAAGGGCCAGAACAAAAAGCCTGCCATAAATTATGCAGATGCCTATTTGCTCTTCGTTATTTGCTGACCCATGGGAGAGTGGAAGCACTACTCAGGCCACTCAGCCAACTGATCTGCCAACTGATTTCACAGAGTCCAGTGAAGTGAAAACAATGCTTGGCACCCTTCAGCAACCAGGCACCACAATAGGGCCCAAAATGGGACCCACCAGGTCCTCTATCCCGGGGGCAGCAGCACCTGAGGAGACCCAATGGGAAAATCCCACTGGAGATATGGCTCCGCTGCCAGGCATAGAGAAGACTCCCCGAAAGCACTTAGTGGCACCAGCCAACATCTACGAAACGTACCCACCGACTCACCCTCTCCATTTGGCCCTCAACAGACAGCCTTATGCAGCACACCAGGAGTCCAAAAACTATGGTCCTAGCCCAGGAGGAAAACTCCCTCAATGGAGGGCTCCCAATGGATGACATTTGGCAAAAAGTCAACGCTCTGCCATCCACAGCCTCGGGCCACGGGGCTGTGTCGTCCAATGCTATCAGGTTCATGAAAATACGGCCACACCCTCGAGCACCAGGTCATAATGTGGCCACCTTCCTGCTAAGCGGCACAGGGGTCGACAGCCAGGGGACAAGATCTCGGAATCCACACAACCTCTGCAGGAGATTGCGGCCCATTTAACAAATATCAACCACCTATGGGGTATAACACAGCACTGGATGAGGAGCACCTCACAAGACCAATTGCCACAACCAACACATGTAGTGCAACCTTTGGCTACCTTGCTTCAACAGTTCCAGGACCCTCTCAATCTCGATGTGCAGTCTCAAGGGACTCGCAAACACCTTTCAACCCAGGATTACCTCCGTGATAGAAATCGCCTAGCAGCAACACTCACACAATTTCAGGACGACACCAGCTCGCAGACCAACTCAAACATCTTAATCTTTCAGACCTAATACAAATCCAGAGGGAACTGGGACACACTAAACAGAGGCAACATTCTATAACTTCTGTAACACATTCCATCTCTGGCAGATTTGCTCTCATCAGATCTCAAATCCGTACGGCTTTTTCGAGCCGAGCCCCCGCTGCTGTGTGAAGTAACGAAAACAACCTGGCGCACATCAATAATTACACAGAAAAGTCTAGCGAAGTGCTCTACTTTAAGAACTTAGGGATACTCATTGTACCCTTTGGTGGGCCAGGCTACCTGGCTCCTGTGATGTCGTCACGCCCGCAGAAAGGGCAGAGAGCCTCGAATACTGTGATTACCAGCTCTGTCACCAAGGAGTGAAAGGCTAATGAGAATTGCTTACTCCACTACATCACATACCCCTACTTACAATCCCAGGTGGATCTCCAGAACTGTCAACAATCCTCCTGTTGGCCAATGACCAGCAAGGCTCGGCTTATGTAACTAACACTAAATTATGTAATATACCCCTTCGTATGTGCTCCTGGAATGTCAACGGCCTTGCTAGCAAAGCCTCAGATCACACCTTTCTTTGTTACATCTCAAACTTTGACATTGTCCTGCTGCAGGAATCTTGACTAGTTGAACCTTGCCATCTGCAGGGTTACCTATCCTTTTCCAGACCTGGAGTTAAGTCGGGGAAATATAGTCACCTGCAGGGCGAATTAGTAACCTACGTTTCAATTGCCTGTGCGGTCTCAGCGTGCTCCTTATGTTTAGACACTTCAGACATTAATGCAGTCAGAATTAGAACCTTTCTTTGAGATAACATGACGGGGATAACAATTATCAATGTCTACATTCTCCTGAAACGTAAAGCTAATGCTGCCTGCAAGGTGGTGGACCAGCTTACTGAATACCTATGTGACCAGAAACTTTCGAACTTCGTTAATACTGGGGACTTCAATATACATTTGCTTGGTTCCTCTGATGATGAAGCAGTAGCTGTCCAAACCTCAACATGGGACATACTGCATGCAGGAAGGACATAACACATGGGGTTGCCCAACTAAGATCGGGACAGGGCTTCTGAATGATTTGGAGCACCTCAATCTTAGGGCACTCAACAGCAAGTTTGCAGATGACTATCCAACAGTAGCATCTTTCTACTCCTCTATGGCCTGAATAACAATAGTCCACCTTTATCTCCCTACCACTCTACCCCCGTATGGTTTCATTTCGACTGAGCGAAAAAGGAGGTAGCAATCATCGGCCTCAAGAAACAACATTATTAACAACTAATCCTGCCTTTGCCGGGCTCCCTCTGGCCCCAGATACCATCTATACGGTTAACTACAAAGGGATTTAGTTCACCCAGGCTAATATAGAGCATCTATCCCAGTCTGCAGTGTCACTCCTGCATGCGCAAGGGAATCTGGTTGTAAGTTATCTAAGCAGGTGGGTGTCTTTCATCAGGAGAAAAAAACTATTTGGGGATTTTGTTTTTGAAAATAAAAATATATATTTATTACCAAACACCTCCGTCATGTTTGACGGAGCCTTTGAAAAGTTCCAATACACAGGAATAGCATTGGCAGCGGTTACTGTGAATGATAGAAATATCTGTCAGGCTGATGGACATTTCTAAATTTGACAGACGGCTATTGGGGGTGCAGTGCAAACATACAGGAGGTCCATCGGCACTTCGCTTAATTGCTCTGGGTACGAACATTCAGCGGAGAAGAAGGTGATTATGCACCAGTGGAGAGAAGCGGAGGGCTGTGTGGTCTCAACCTCGTCGCATCGTTGTTACGGATTCCCCAATCATGGACAGAATAGAAACCACACACTATAATATTCATTCTTGAGCTGACCTGCCCTTCATGCGGGTTGATTGATTCTTTTATTCATATTCAATTACTTAAAATCATTACATGGTAAAGCATACACAGGTACTACTAAGTTCAAAGAAAGGAATGTGAAATCAAAGTTCCTTAAGATATTAAAAAGAATACAAACAAAGGTGCGTAGCAGAGATACTCAGCATACTTTACAAAGTACTTATATAGTTTTGTAAAGTTGCTAACTCTTTAAAGGGCTGACGCATACAGTTAAAAAATAAGATATTTAGTAGTATGTCAATAAGTGCTGAGTGCAATTAAAACTCCTGGACAGACAACAGAGGCCAAGATGGTTTTGCAAGAATAGAAAAGACTCAAATAAAAAAAAATCCGCCTGGAGAAAGTGCCGATGCGTACAGTTCAGCATGATTAATGCAATACGTCAAATAGAGCTGAGTGCTATTATAACGTCTGGCCAGGCTTCAAGTATCCAGGACGGCTTTACAAAGATAGGGAATGCTCACGTTTCGAAAGTCCAGCTGAAGAGAGGGTGGTAGTTGCGTTAAGAAGCAACTTTGCAGGTTTAGCTAATGTGCATACCATTGGTCTGCAGGAGGTGCAGAACAGAAATCAGGTGGAGTCTAGACCATTGGAGCCAACCCGCAACAGGTGAAGTGGCGAGCGGATGGCATCAGTACATTTCCCAAGCCTTGCCAGACCTGGGGGGTGGACTGAGAAAAGTACACATCTAGGGCAGCTCTCTGGTGCGTATCCTTTGAGCCAAGCATAGGGGAACTAGCAGGCAACAACGATCAAGACTGGACAGCAACACAGGAAATGAGGCCAAGATTTGTTGTAGTAGTTACACAGCCAGCAAGATTTTCCCTCGCCTTCCCTTGCAGAAGAGGGGTTAAAGGCCATGAATGGTAGGGCAAGGAAGTGCATGTATAGGATTTTACTGTGGTTATGGGAAGCTAGTGTTTGATGCAAGTAGGGCTGTGCTTTTCCAACCATGTAAGAGTCGAGACCGCTCTTATCCTGTCCTAACAAGATGTTAGTTACGTGAGCATGCACTACCTTTATGTCATCGCGATGGATGTTATAAGCTTCAAGTTTTAGGTTTCTAATTGCTCGTGCTAGATACTCATGCTACAGGTTGCTAGCTGTTTCAAATACTGTTCTGAGTCGCACCTTGAGGGAGTTCTCTTGTGCCTGCAAGATCCTGATGTAATATTTCAATAGTGCCCCTTGGCATTCCAGATCTTGTCTCACGAAGCCTCACTCTAGTCTGAAGCCTCATCTTTTGTAAGTGTCAAGGTGGGTGGAGGATTGTTTTATATGCTGTGCTTAAGATGTTGTCCAGTAGTGTTGATAACTCGCTGGGAAAGGCTTGGTGGCCGTAGTTTACTGTTGGGATCAGGTTGACTTTTAGTACTCTTGGCATGGGTAACACGGACTGAATCAGTATAGGCGATGGGCGGCATCTGCCCTTTGTTTTTTATATGCTTCAGGCGTGCTGATGGTTCGGCCCCTTCTGAGAACCAGATGCCTAGACAGCTATGTTTTGTTACTGTTGTTATTTGTAGCTCTCCGAGCCGCCAGTGAGCATATTTTTGTGGGTATGTACCGAAGACGATGGCTTTCAATTTGCCTTGATTCACCTGGAGTTTGTTGTCCTCATCATACCTAAGAAGTGAATTGAGGGGTCTCTGCAGGGCTGACTTTGTGTGGTCCATGATCCGAATGTCATTTCCGTACAGCAGGTTAGGAATTCTTGATGGCCCTACGCTGGGTGGAATTAAGTTGGCAACTTCAAGAGCTTTGCCCAGTTCGGCGTGTAAACATTGAAAAGGAGGGGGACCAGCACGAACCCCTGTTTGAGGCATTTGTTGTTTGGAAAGTTGGCAGTAACTGCGGAGGGGCCAGTTTTTACACAAACCAGGTCCTCTGGTATAAGGACATTATTGCTTTTAAGAGTAGGAGCAAGGACCCCCATGCTAGTAGTTTTTCCAACAGCGTCCTTCAATCCACCCTGTCAAAAGTGGCACTGTAGTCAATAAAGCTGCAGAACAGTGGCAGCTGTTTTCTCCATAATGCATGAATTGACAAGTAGGCAAATGTTATGTTATCAGCAGTGGAAGTGGCAGTCCTGAACCCTGGCTGGAAAAACGTAAGGATGTTGTTCTCTTTCACTCCATTCTTTAGTTCCTTTAAGAGAATTTGCACATAAGCCGTCGCTTCCAGGTCCAATAGGGCGATGAGCCGGTAGTTGGCAGGGTTGGAGCGATCTCCCTTTTTGTGTATTGGGAAGAGGATAGAGCCCCTTCATGAGTCAGGGGTCAAGGTGGTGGCAAATAAGAGATTAAAGAGCAGGGTCAATAATCCTGCCCAGAAGTCACGCGCTGATTTAAATATTACCGCAGGGAGGCATTTGGGCCTGAGTGTACCATCAACCCTGAATTTTCCTATTGCTATTAAATCAGCAACTTCTGTGATGGGGAGAATTAGCTGATCTGAATAATCTGGTACTGTATCAGTCATGTTAAGATTTGATCATTTGCTAGTCCTTCAGTGTATACTTACTTTACGTGCATTATCCCCTTTCAGCCACTCTGATTTCCTTGGTCTGGGAGTAGTTTTAACATTTGTTTAGGTACTTCCAGAAGTGGAATTGATTACTCTTTTGCTGAAGTTTAAAAATTTTGAGCCATTCCTCCTCAGCTTTCTTATGTTTAGGATGCCAAACGTTCTGCCTGTGTACCGCTCTATATATGCTGCCCCGTTAAGATTACCTTCGTTTTTTGCTGATTGTTGATTGCTTCTTTGGAGTTTATTTGGGGAGCAGTAAGTCTAGAAATTTGATATGTTCCGGTGGCTACCCCAGATCCTTCAGTAAGGGTGGTGCGAAGATCCACCAGGATTTTGTCCCAGTGTTCCAATAGAAATAGTGCGTTGGATGCAACGTCATCTGCCTGTTTTGATGTAAACCAATTATCCATCTTTTCACTGGAGTTGTCTTTCCATTTGATTGTTGAAAGGACTTTGTGGTGTTGTTCCCCAGTTGGTTTGCCCAAGGAGAGTAACTGGGCAGACTGCTTGGAAGCGAGCTCCAAAGACTGTTGATGAGGTCTGTGGTTGCTTTCCGTCCAGTCATCCACTTCAAAGGTAGTGAGTCTATGGATCAGTCAGTCGCTGATGAAAAGATAGTCGATGGTTGATACATCCCTAAAATGCTGGGGGAAAGACACAGAGAGACTCACTCACTTCTTTAAGGGTTTGTGCAGAGACTAACTTATAGATGTTGACGAAGCTCTGCAGGGGAGGGGAGCGCCATCAGATGTGCAGTTTAATCGGGTCGGGTGGCCTAAGCCCTCGGTGTTGAATCACCCACTAGAATGGGTTCATGAGTAGGATATTGATTTAACAAATCTTCTTCTAGATCATGTAGAGCCTGTTTTTTTGTTTCTGCCCTGCATTAAAATAACAGTTTAGAAGGAACGGTAAGAGTGGTTTGCAGTTGCAATTTGGGCCCTTATTAAGCATGGCTTGAAGAATGGGTAAGTTGGTACTAATTGCTGTGACATCTAGTTTCCGGTTGTTTTTCACATAGACCGACAGGCTTGTTGTGGGGCAGCCAAAAATACTGCATTTGATAGCTGGAGACAGAAATTGTTGTGCCTCCTGGAGGCAAAGGATGTCCACTATGTGCAGGTAGTCAAAGGCTGATTCATCTTCATTGTTTTTTTTTTTGCCCATCGTTTTCCATGAAATTATTGTTAGCTGAGAGCAGGGAGTGGACACATCTGGCATGTTGCTGTGTGCTGTGTTGGGTATGCAGAAGAGATTGACTTGTTGAGAACTGAGCCAGCTATCCGCAATCTTATATGACGGCCTGAGAGAGCACCACCCTTTGCTGGTTTATACATGATACTATGAGAGGTGTTTCCTTTCATTGTTCTAATTGGTAATTGTGGGTGGAACAGGTTCTGCTTGTACTGAATCGGTCCCTTGCTTTAAGGCCTGAGACTGGAGCACATGTGGGTATTTCTCAGGTTGAGCTTTCCTGACTTCTAGCCCCCATACAGTGAGTGGGGGCACTTTTTTATCATTGTGTCTGGGTGAGATTCCTATTATAGTTGACTCACCATGAGTATCTCCAGTGAGTCTTTGAAACCTAACCCGGGTAATGTCTTCATTGTGGTAGTGGGCTAGGAGTGGAACGGGTTTGAGTAGGCGTAGGATGTTACCCATATTTAGTACATCGTAGTGGCCATTTAAGTGGGAATAGAGTGTTAGCGCCACCTCCTAGGTCTCTGCTGAGGCACCTATGGTGTTTGTTTCCAGTGTTCTAATGTGGGGTCCAGGTGGCTCGATGGACGAATTGGGTCCCCAAACTGAAAATGTGGCAGGGTTAGAGGCTAGTAAAATTAGTTGGCTATCCGTTTTTGAATAATGAAAGCATGCAGCTGGTCACAATTCCTTGAGACCCGGAGGTTTCAGTGAATGGATCTTTAATTAGTTTGACTTGAGTGCTTGTATCCACTCTTCCGTTAATTGGCAGGGAGGGGATATTTGTCTTGTGGATTGGCCTTGATGGGGTGCATATGTCTTGTTCACTGGGCCCTCTTTAAAGGTAAATATTTGGTACAGAGGGACAGCATCGCACTCAGCTAACGTTTGGAAGATTTGTGGGCCTTTAACACTAGGGCCATTTTTTTTGGGCTGTTGCATTTTTCTTGAGCTGTTTCTTAAGCTTTTTTCTTCGCTCTCCGGGAATGTGGTGCGATGGGCTGGGTTGAAGGGGATTCTGCCTCCTTGTTGTCAACTTCAGCTAATAAGAGCGGGGTTGTGTGTGCTGCTCCTGAGGGTAAGAGGTTATTGATTTGAGAGAGGCTTTAAGCTGTGTCCCTCGCTTTTTGAGAGATTTCCCCTGTCCTCATTGGTGTTATGTTGCTCAAACTGGTGGATTCTTTGACTTCCATGTTTTTGTGGATTACAACAGGGTTCCTGTTACCTATAGCTGTACCAGACATCTTTCTGATGATGGCAACCAGCTCCAATAAAATCCCCAGCAGTGAACTCAGTTTGTCAATGATTGGGACACATGGCCCTCCATCCAGCTCACCTTGGATTTTAACTTCTGTGAAGTCCACCGTGGTGCTCAGATCTGCCAGGCAGAGAGCGAAAGATTGTAAAAGATCAATTTGAAGCTCCACTTTGGATGACTGCCATAACCGCGTTCTGGCCATAGCGTCTTGAGAGGCACTAACGGCTGTCCTAAGCAGATCAGCAGATTGGGGTGAATCAGGGAGTTTGCGCTTTGATGCGTCAGGTGTTCTTAATAGCTTTGGGGTGAGCTCCAGCATTTTTTCAATTTGTGATTCAAGGTTGTGTTATAAAGTTGCTGAGATTGCCTAAATCTTAGTTTAACTCCATTGCACTGTTTGTATTTGTGCTGATTCAAGCAGAACTAACTGGGGTGAAGAGGAATAGTCAGTGAGAATTTGAGCAACATTTATGTTTTCGTAATTTACAGAAGCCTCGGAGGCATGACTCCTAGAGAAGGTTAGTCCTTCATTTTGCACGTTACCTGGCACTTAGGAGTTCTTGGTCCTGCTGCAGGCTTGGGGGTGGCAGGTGTAACTGGGAGAGGTGGTCGACACACACTGGGTCTACACTCAGCCTTGGGCAGGATCAAGTCCTGCAACTCTCAATCGAGGTGTAATAGAAGTCCGGTACCGAAGGGTTGCACAAACTATTATTTTGTGTTTCTATGCTTTTGTTGTTTGGGGCATCATAAGGGTCATGGAAGTAGTGGGTGATGAGTCCTGTTACAGCGGGCTTTGGGAGAAAAGAGCACACTTGCAAAAGTAGAATGATGTACTTAGTTGGTTCCTGAGGCCCCTCCTTCTCCGAGTTGACTCTAATTATGGTGGAAGCTTTCCCCTCAGCTGCAGCCTTGTAGTGGTTGGGTAGTCTCCTTCTGGGCATTCTGCTGCTAAGTGGGCCAGAGGGGCTTGTGTGAACATGCTGCGGGGGACTTCTTGTTTGCTGATGGATGTTTTTAGAAGGCAGAGTGGAGTTTGAAGGGCGGAGAAGAAAGCCGCCACAAGATCCCTCAGCAGCAAAGGTGGATGGTCAGGTGGTCACAGATGTAACGAATGTGGTGGGTGGTGAAGGTGGAGGAGCTCACATAGAGAGGCAAACCTCACCAAAAACCTAGTTTGGCGATATCCATCCCCTTCGGCTCAACCCCATTGTCACAGTGATAGGGCTGCAGCCTCACCTCTCTACTGATATACCTGATAAATTGATGCACCTCAGATGAACTGGCAGCTCCGACTTGCTTTCCTGCCAGCACTAAAGCATCTGGGAAACCTGCCGCAGCAGGAGCAAGGTCTGGAGTAGTGGAATGAGCTATGGAGTATAAGGAGCTGGCAGGGTGGGAACAGGACTGAGGGGGCTGGGGCCAAGTTTGGAAGCTCCCGAGCCAAAGGCCTCCCACGCTGCTGGAAGGATGTTTGTTGCTAGATGCCAGAGGGGCTGGGTTGCATGGGTGGAGGGCAGCTGCTGTGGCAGGAGACAGGTTCCTAGAAACAGGCAACTGTTGGCAGATGGCATGAAAGAGCAATGAAAGCTGCAGGCAGTAAAAGTACAAATGGGGTTAAACATTGCGGTGTGAGAAGGCGGGACCAGCACAGTTGTCTCTGGAGGACAAGCAAGGATGAGGCAAGATGCGGCAAGGTGCTCATCAGGTGTGGGAAGTGAAGTTTGAGTCAGAAGAGGGCACCTTGAACCCAAGCTGCTGAATTGCAGAATCATTGAACTACCACCACCACCCCACTGCCCGCTAAACACCACTAAGTTTAGAATCTGAGTGTCCCCTCTTGCTGGTCCACCTCACTCACCTTGCTCGCCAGTGCTGGTACTGCCAGCAACCCCATTGTCGCTCTTCCATCCTGCCCTCTGGTGAAGACAACAGAGACTGTGGGGAGACCGCTGGGAAGCAGGCAGCTCTAGGATGCGGCAGCTGGCGTTAGGTCAGTGCGGCTTGTGCCTGCCACAGCACCCACCCACTCTTGAACTGCCCCCAAACCCCCTTGCCAAGATCAACATCACCATTAATATCCAGCGGCATCAATATCCAGGAGTAACAGCACCAACAAAGTAGAGAGTTAATTAATCAATGAGCAAGCGTACCGGAGAACAAAAAGGCAACAGAAATGAGAGGCAACAGAGGAAAAGCAAACTCTCAACTAAAATAGCAGTCTGTGCTCCTGCAGAGTCATTGCAACCAGCCGCAGCAGCTATTACAAGCCATTTTCTAACCTCACATAGTTAGTGCCTTTTCTGCGTCACCTCAGTAAAACCGGGCACTCGACGTACATTAGCATACTTATACCTCTCCCAGAGCCTTTCATCAGATCCCCTGATAGCTTCTGGCAGGCGGGCCTCCAGCAAGGGGTCACGGGGTAAAGGTAAGGCAACACTTCAGGAGAACAACAGTACAACCCTACAATTTTTGACCAATCATACAATCCCTGCAACTTCACCACGAAGTACCACCAACAGTGCACAATCAGCCACCTTGAAGGAACCCAAAACAACCAGGATAATGCTGAAAAGAAAGACTTGCTGTAGGAAGTTGGCTCTGTATGTACTATTTCAAAGTAAGAAATAGCATGCACAGAGTCCAAGGGTTCCCCTTAGAGGTAGGATAGTGGCAAAAAGAGATAATTCTAATGCTCTATTTTGTGGTAGTGTGGTCGAGCAGTAGGCTTATCAGAGGGTAGTGTTAAGCATTTGTTGTACACACACAGGCAATAAATGAGGAACACACACTCGGAGACAATTCCAGGCCAATAGGTTTTTGTATAGAAAAATATATTTTCTTAGTTTATTTTAAGAACCACAGGTTCAAGATTTACAAGTAATACTTCAAATGAAAGGTATTTCACTTATGAACTTTAGGAACTTTGAATTAGCAAAATAGCATATACAGTTTTCACACAAATGGCATATAGCTATTTTAAAACTAGACACTGCAATTTTCAACAGTTCCTGGGGGAGGTAAGTGTTTGTTAGTTTTGCAGGTAAGTAAACCTCCTACGGGGTTCAAAGTTGGGTCCAAGGTAGCCCACCGTTGGGGGTTCAGAGCAACTCCAAAGTTACCACACCAGCAGCTCAGAGCCGGTCAGGTGCAGAGGTCAAAGTGGTGCCCAAAACGTATAGGCTTCAATGGAGAAGGGGGTGCCCCGGTTCCAGTCTGCCAGCAGGTAAGTACCCGCGTCTTCGGAGGGCAGACCAGGGGGGTTTTGTAGGGCACCGGGGGGGACACAAGTCAGCACAAAAAGTACACCCTCAGCCGCACGGGGGCGGCCGGGTGCAGTGTGGAAAACAGGCGTGGGTTCGCAATAGGTTTCAATGGGAGACCAAGGGGTCTCTTCAGCGATGCAGGCAGGCAAGGGGGGGGCTCCTCGGGGTAGCCACCACCTGGGCAAGGGAGAGGGCCACCTGGGGGTCGCTCCTGCACTGGAGGTCGGATCCTTCAGGCCCTGGGGGCTGCGAGTGCAGTGTCTTTACCAGGTGTTGGGTCTTTGAAGCAGGCAGTCGCGGTCAGGGGGAGCCTCGGGATTCCCTCTGCAGGCGTCGCTGTGGGGGCTCAGGGGGGTCAACTCTGGCTACTCACGGTCTCATAGTCGCCGGGGAGTCCTCCCTGTGGTGTTTGTTCTCCACAAGTCGAGCCAGGGGCATCGGGTGCAGAGTGGAAAGTCTCACGCTTCCGGCGGGAAACGTGTGTTGTTTCAAAGTTGCTTCTTTGTTGTAAAGTTGCAGTCTTTGTGGAACAGAGCCGCTGTCCTCGGGAGTTCTTGGTCCTTCTAGATGTAGGGTAGTCCTCTGAGGCTTCAGAGGTCGCTGGACCCTGTGGAACGTGTCGCTGGAGCAGTGTCTTTAAAAGTGGGGAGACAGGCCTGTAGAGCTGGGGCCAAACCAGTTGGTGTCTCTGTCTTCTCTGCAGGTTTTCAGCTCAGCAGTCCTTCTTCTTCTTAGGTTGCAGGAATCTATCTTGCTGTGTTCTGGGATCCCCTAAATACTCGATTTAGGGGTGTGTTTAGGTCTGGGGGGTTAGTAGCCAATGGCTACTAGCCCGGAGGGTGGCTACACCCTCTTTGTGCCTCCTCCCTGAGGGGAGGGGGGCACATCCCTAATCCTATTGGGGGAATCCTCCATCTGCAAGATGGAGGATTTCTAAAAGTCAGAGTCACCTCAGCTCAGGACACCTTAGGGGCTGTCCTGACTGGCCAGTGACTCCTCCTTGTTTTTCTCATTATCTCCTCCGGCCTTGCCGCCAAAAGTGGGGCCGTGGCCGGAGGGGGCGGGCAACTCCACTAGCTGGAGTGCCCTGGGGTGCTGTAACAAAGGGGGTGAGCCTTTGAGGCTCACCGCCAGGTGTTACAGTTCCTGCAGGGGGAGGTGAGAAGCACCTCCACCCAGTACAGGCTTTGCTACTAGCCAGAGTGACAAAGGCACTCTCCCCATGTGGCCAGCAACATGTCTGGTGTGTCGCAGGCTGCTAAAACTAGTCAGCCCACACTGGTAGTCGGTTAAGGTTTCAGGGGGCACCTCTAAGGTGCCCTCTGGGGTGTATGTTACAATAAAATGTACACTGGTATCAGTGTGCATTTATTGTGCTGAGAAGTTTGATACCAAACTTCACAGTTTTCGGTGTAGCCATTATGGTGCTGTAGAGTTCGTGCAGGACAGACTCCCAGACCATATACTCTTATGGCTACCCTACACTTACAATGTCTAAGGTTTTGCTTAGACACTGTAGGGGCATAGTGCTCATGCACTTATGCCCTCACCTATGGTATAGTGCACTCTGCCTTAGGGCTGTAAGGCCTGCTAGAGGGGTGACTTATCTATACCTATAGGCAGTGTGAGGTTGGCATGGCACCCTGAGGGGAGTGCCATGTCAACTTAGTCATTTTATCCCCACTAGCACACACAAGCTGGCAAGCAGTGTGTCTGTGCTGAGTGAGGTGTCCCCAGGGTGGCATAAGATATGCTGCAGCCCTTAGAGACCTTCCCTGGCATCAGGGCCCTTGGTACCAGGGGTACCAGTTGCAAGGGACTTACCTGGATGCCAGGGTGTGCCATTTGTGGAAACAAAAGTACAGGTTAGGGAAAGAACACTGGTGCTGGGGCCTGATTAGCAGGCCTCAGCACACTTTCAAATCATAACTTGGCATCAGCAAAGACAAAAAGTCAGGGGGTAACCATGCCAAGGAGGCATTTCCTTACACTTGCACTCAAAACAAAACCAACAGCCTCGCGGTGGATTCACCTGTGGAATCACCAGCCCTAACGGAAACTCCAGATATGGAGTCTGAGCAGGAGTATGACTCAGAAATCTGCAACTCCACCCCATGCAATGGGTCAACTGCGGGGGGAGGTTCATGCTCGAACAGAAGCCCCCCTTAAATCAAGAAGGAAAGCCCGAAAGGATCTTGACATAGGGGGCACTCACGGCTCTCAAGGCACATTCGATCTCATCATGGTACCAGTGACTCTAACGACCTAGCCCACGGGCCCAACGAGCTTTAAGCCTAAACAGCACATGGCCCTAAATCAGACACAAGGGTTGGTCCCTGTGTACTTCCTTAAAACCCCCATCAAGGAGCCTCACCTGACAAATCTAAAGGGTGCCCCGTAGGTGAAGGTGCAAACCGCGCTCACCGTGAGTCCTTTGAGCGATCATCAGGCCAGACTATCAGAACTTCGTGGCCCAACCTCCCATCCAAGGTCCCTAGGGGAGAACCAGTACCGAGGGGATGCCCCTCCAGTCAACTGTCCAGCCTACTCACCACCAGATTCACAGGTTACATTCCAGGCAACAAAAGCTCCGAAGGTAGAGCCCCCTCCCCCCATGGAGCAGCAGGTATCTGACAACCAGAGCCAAGAAGTAGCAACTCTCCCAAGTACTTCGCAGACACGAACTCTGGAGGTGAAGGAACAAGTTCATGATACAATGACAGCTCCCGGCCCTCCCCAAGGGAGATTAAAGTTTGAGCGACCAGACGAAGAGACAGGGGGTCTAATCCAAGCTTGCACACTCATCAAAACCAATACCAAAGCCCAGGAGGGAACGTATATCAGACCAAGAGCTAGGAAACCTCTTGCACCATTTCCTTGCATCACTGGAACCTAAGATCGAAGCCCAACTTGAGGCCTTCAGGGCACACACCACTGTCCTGGAGCATGACTAGAACTGTGGATTTACTACCCTGATACACATGGGTGAATATGAATCCCCTTCAGCCAGACCCTCGGGTCAGTTCCAGGCCTCTCTAGCTTCTTTTGTCTCCATCAGTACAAAGCAAGATACAGTAGCAAGTGCACTTATATGCAAGCACAAAAGATGGAGCTTCTTATCGATCAAATTCAATCCATCGCTTCAACCTTGGCTGACCTTGGTCACAGACTGAGCCATCTGGAAAGATCATCCGGGTGGGCCAAGGTTGATCAGCCCTGTGCATGCTCGCCACTGATTGATAAATTAAGCACCTTGCCTGGAATACTATGGACCTTCATCAAGAGTGTTAAAAATGTACCTAGGGATTCAAGAGATGAAATAAATAGGACGACCGCCAACAGAGCTCAGACCACAAACACAACGAATACTCCTATTATATTTCAACCCACAGCAAGCCCCTTAATCTAAACATGCCCCACACTGGGGGGATGGCAGGGGTCCAAGACAGTAAGAACAGATTCCTTGTGCGCTCCCCTGACAAACAAGGCGCTGTCCCCTCCCGGACAGAGGAATGAAGACATGATTACCAACATAGCGGGCATAACAGAATCACCCGATATATCAAACCCACCCAAACTCTCAAGACGAGCAAAAAAGAGACTGAAAGAACACTCAAAAAAGCCGTGCCTCACCTCACAGAGGTCCATAATCATATGGGCCAGGTCTACCACATTCCCAAACCGAGATGAAGGCCCCTCGAAGCTCTTTCCCATATTTAGTGCTGCCACTAAACCAATTAAACCTACTAAGGGATCCATGGAATGCACAAGAATGACACCATCAGATCATGCCCCTGGTACCAGGCCAGAACCCACAGATCAAGAGGCAACAGGACTCAGAGAACTTGCCAGCCCCGTGGCCACTATCAATATGCAAGGGATTCCAAATAAGAAAACAACCTTTGGACCACCCCCCATATTGGACGCAGGGACCAACAGCTTCTCGGAAGGACTTACTAGGGCAGCTCAACCTACGGCAGGATAACATCTGCTAACCAGGGAGGCTCTACCTCATTCCGTATTCATGAAGCACCAAATGAAATAATACAAGCTGGATCAAGAGAAAGAGATGACCCACCACCACACATGTGCCCAACCAGCCCCGCCCACATCTACCGCAGTGGGGATTAACAATGCTTAGACAATTGTTTAATCCGCCCAATGGCGATTCTATCGGGCTCAAGCGGATAAAGGGCAAAAACAGCCGACATAAGCACCAATACATCGCCCCTTCATGGCTAACAAACCCCAGGGACATTCAAAGCCCCCCCCTGCTTACACAAGCAGCTCTTACCACTTGAATTGGCAAACCAAAGGCTTACCAAGTACATCCGCCCCTGTATCAACCACCTAAGAGCCTAGTCACACCTTAGAACAGCCCCCCTGCATGAAATAGAACTCTGTTCATCACGGACAAGCGCCCAATATGACCCAACCAATAATGAATGACAGATGTGCCCACACAATGGTTGGGGCTATGAAGAGAGGCCTCCTAACAACTACCCCTGCCCACAGCAGCTGCCCAGCAGGTCACACGATCCAGCACACTGGCCTCTCCTGGATCAAGTAAGACCTCCTTTACACAACTCAGAAAATCCGCAGCAGTAAACCGAGACATGCGAGACAAGACAAAGGGATCTTAGTCAAGCAGGGTCCACAGATAAGCTTTAACTTGCATTCATCCCGCACTATACCCCAACCGGGGCCTGAGATATACTGAAAGTAGTGACCGGGGTCCTAAATTCTAGGAGCAAGAGGCCTCACACACCCATAGGGTGTCATGCTTCATCATAGGCACTGCTCCTCGTCAGACCGGCGCTGCAATGTCTGACGGGCACCACCCCGTGAGGGGGGGCTCTTTGCCGGAGATCTTTTTATGTGGTGGTGCCGTGACCCCAAAGGTAATTGAAGTGTCAACGGAGATCAAAAAAGAATGTGATTTAAAATTGACTACCAAAACCGCCACTGAGACAATGGATTTTATTAGACCAGATGGACGGTCAGGGCCAAGGTTAAAAATATATAGTCAGAAGAGTGAATAGAGAAATTAAGATCAATCACTCTTATAGTGAAAAAATGTATCAAAAGGAGGGGTCTGGGAATTTTCCAAAATCTACCCTCTCATGGGTCAACATGTTTCGCATCCTGGTGGTCCAAACGGATCCAGTGATGCTTCATCAGGACCTTATATGACTATGTGTATCTCCTAAGTACTAAGGGCCACATATATTTCCGAACAAGGTATACAAGTTACTATCAGCCCGCAATTAGCTGGGGGGAGTAACAATCACTTACATGAACGTGGAACCAGTCGTTCCTAACTCGTGCCCTAGAGAGAGAAGTACAAAAGTTATACCACAGTAAGCACGAGATATGACTTATGTGTATCATGGGAAAGGAAAGCGACCGTGCAGTACAGTGAAAGTGTTAACTCGTGAACAGCAAACATGCAAATGCTTGTGAATACGAGCTTACCGTCCTAAACTTGAAGACGCGCATCCTAGGAATACACAGACCAATGGTCCAGCGCTAAATGACGTCTACAGAGGAGATGTGGAACAAAAAGTTTAAATGACAAGTAGATTACCCACTCAAATGTCTCAAATGTCCAATAACATAGAGGTCTAATGTGTAATAATGGTAGGTTCTAAATTAGAAACATCACAAGAAACATGGTAGCTCAAACGTGACTGGTAAAAGTCATAAGTACTGTATTCTAATCAAATAACTGATGATCAGTAATAAAAGACACGGTGTCTATGGAAAGCAGAACAAAACACAACAATACAAACATTAGTTCCGTATTGGTAGAAGAGTTTAAACAACAAACAGTATATGGGATGGTACAAAATATTTGTCAATGTCCCGGTAGAATAACGAGTGTCAACTATGGGGTGGATCACAATAAATGTGGAGGTATCACCTTAATCGATGCACCGGTTCATAATAAGATTAAGGTGATACCTCCACATTTTACCAGTCACGTTTGAGCTACCATGTTTCCTGTGATGTATCTAATTTAGAACCTACCATTATCTTCAAGTTTAGGACGGTAAGCTCGTATTCACAAGCATTTGCATGTTTGCTGTTCACGAGTTAACACTTTCACTGTACTGCACGGTCGCTTTCCTTTCCCATGATACACATAAGTCATATCTCGTGCTTACTGTGGTATAACTTTTGTACTTCTCTCTCTAGGGCACGAGTTAGGAACGACTGGTTCCACGTTCATGTAAGTGATTGTTACTCCCCCCAGCTAATTGCGGGCTGATAGTAACTTGTATACCTTGTTCGGAAATATATGTGGCCCTTAGTACTTAGGAGATACACATAGTCATATAAGGTCCTGATGAAGCATCACTGGATCCGTTTGGACCACCAGGATGCGAAACATGTTGACCCATGAGAGGGTAGATTTTGGAAAATTCCCAGACCCCTCCTTTTGATACATTTTTTCACTATAAGAGTGATTGATCTTAATTTCTCTATTCACTCTTCTGACTATATATTTTTAACCTTGGCCCTGACCGTCCATCTGGTCTAATAAAATCCATTGTCTCAGTGGCGGTTTTGGTAGTCAATTTTAAATCACATTCTTTTTTGATCTCCGTTGACACTTCAATTACCTTTGGGGTCACGGCACCACCACATAAAAAGATCTCCGGCAAAGAGCCCCCCCTCACGGGGTGGTGCCCGTCAGACATTGCAGCGCCGGTCTGACGAGGAGCAGTGCCTATGATGAAGCATGACACCCTATGGGTGTGTGAGGCCTCTTGCTCCTAGAATTTAGGACCCCGGTCACTACTTTCTGTTTTACATGGTTGGAACAGTGTATTACTTATTTTTGATGTTTCCATTTGGAGGATATACACTGGACCATAACTCCTCCTGATCCCTCCCGTATTTTGAACACCTGAGATATACTGAACAGAGGAAATTAATTTTGTCTGTTTCAGTGCATTCCAGCACTAAAAACAATAACCTCCGATAAAATCACAGCAGTAAAGTTTGCACCAATAGCAGGGAAAAGCTCCATCGATGCCACAATAACTGAGTAGCAAAGCCCAGATCTTACGGAGGCCACCCTAAAGGAATCTAAGACCGTCGAGGACTGAGGGATCGAACTTTCAAAACTCCTGCCACCTAATTACCCTCATGTCCTATGCCCGTGACAGGTCTCAAAACCGTGCTGAACAGCAAATCAGCAGTGGCATTCCTGCAAGGAAGTGTCATCATTTGCCTGAAGGAAAAGTGGGCATTAGCCCCAACAAAATCATATGGCTACTACGAGCTCTTCAAAACCAGCAAGCAAACCAAGCCTATTTGGCAGACCCTAGGAAGGTCACTCAATTTTCATCAAGCAAAATGACTGGACAAAAGCTGTGCCTATAGCTCCTAGCTCCTCGGCCATGCAAGCAGCAACAATCACAGGTTTGACCACCAGCCACAGGAAAAGACCTCTGCTCCTGATTAACTGTTATCATAACATATCATAAACATCGAAACAACGTGCAACAGAAGTGCACTGCAACAGCTTGGAATCTCTCCTTTTGGAATACACCTCACACGAGTTCCTTCTGACTGGTGATTTTAATCTGAGGGGCCTGGGACCTGAGGTAGCCGCAACAGAAATAGCTAAGTACATGACGGGATGAATTCTCTACTGAACACCTTCAAACTAGTTTGGCAGCACAAGTGCTTATATTTGCGTCAGCCGAAACATCTCTCTCAGACATTTAGATGTATCTCAACAATTGACTAGATGTTTTTATTGGAAAGTCTGGCTAGCAACATCCAACTACAGATAATAGCCTTGCTAGACCTAGAGGCTACAGCTTAGGGAGCTAGAAGCCTAGGTACAGGACAACAACATACTTTCATTCTTCCAAACAGGCTTCCAGGCAGCGGCGTCAGCTATGGATAACATCATAGCTTTTGCCGCCTTAAGTCAATGAGCAGCCCAAAGGGGGCAGCTTCCCTTCTTCTTCTGTTTTATTGACTATAGTTCTGCCTTTGAAAAAGTACGCAGACCAACGTTATGGAGGAAATTAAGCACTCAGCGTATCTTTCCCATCCTCCTGCAGACCATAGTCTCCCTTAATACTCAGACTTGGGTTTGCGTCAAAACTGGCCCCCACTCAGTTACTTCCAGAATCCCTACACTGGGTGGCTTGAAACAGTGTTGTGTTTTTACCCCGCTCCTCTTCAATCAATATACTGCAGATATGGGGAGAGCTTTAGTGAATAGCAGCCTGGTACCTCCAAAACTTGCCCATACGTCCCTTCAAATACTACAATATGCTGATAGCACCGTTATAACTGACCCCACGGAAATGGGTCTGCAGCGTGCATTAGTCTCCACACCTACAACAAGACAAACTTTCTGAAGATCAATCAAGGCCAAGGTTATAATATTTGGCCACCATAAGAAAAAGTAAACATTAATGTGGAGAATAGGGGATAATATAATCAAAACGACAAAGAACTACAGCTATTTAGGGGTCTGTTTTTTCTGAAAACCCTTAGCACAGAAAGCTTCATTAAGAAGGAAAGCAGCAGCAATAATGTATGAGCTCACAAATCTGAACAAGAATTTAAAAAGTGCAACTGTGGTCCCAATGCTGGCACTCCACTTCAGACACCAGGCATTCCCGGAGGGTTGAGCTACCACCTAGGACCACCTGCAGACCCTAGGATACAAAAACGTTTTCCAACTTCCTAGATATGTAAAAAGATCTAGAGTCTGTCTGGAATTTGAACTATCAAGCCAACAACCAGTATGTGCATCAGACATTTTGAAATACTACATTCATATACTAAGGGCTCCAACCAATTCCCTGAAAGCCTGTCTGAAAGACACATTTGAAAGACCTGGGTCCCCGTGGCAGGGCCAACTGCATAAGACCATTCAATCACTTCAAATAGACACAGCATCCTTGGCACTCGATTCAGTGGATCTGACATCTTTGAACAGGGCCATCAACAAACAGGTGTGCCTGGTATCATTTCAGCAAGACATGGTATCACTGCAGGAATCTGATATCTTACGCCCCCTGAACGCCTCATATTTGATGGGAAAACCTCACCCTTACCTTTTTGAGGCTATTAAACCACACAAATGCAAAAACATTATGTGTGTATGCCTGCTAGCAATAACTTTGAAGGACTTTTACCTGGCCTGGGCCCAGCTGGGCAAATAGGGGGCCTGCAGGCTCTGTGACTTTAGCAAAGAATCTTTGTTCCATCTACCGTGCTTCTGCCATGTCTTAGAGGCCACTAGGAGGTTATTTTTTGAAGCCGGCATTTTCATCCAAAGGCGCCCGCACCCGCAAGCAGGCCTTTTGTGGCAAGCTTTTCACAAACAGACGTAAGAACCCTTGCAAACTACGTCAGTAATCTCGGAGCCCTTCTTTGTTCACGACCCACAGTAAACAAACCATTGAACTGCACCCAGAAACTCATTACAGACTATGGGGGTGATTCTAACTTCGGCGGGCGGCGGAGGCCGCCCGCCAAAGTTCCCCCACCAAAATACCGCTCCGCGGTCGAAAGACCGCTGAGGGTATTTTGGGATTTGCCCTGGGCTGGCGGGCGGCCGCCAAAAGGCCGCCCGCCAGCCCAAGGCAAATCAACCTTCCCACGAGGACGCCGGCTCAGAATTGAGCCGGCGTAGTGGGAAGGTGCGACGGGTGCAGTGGCACCCGTCGCGTATTTCAGTGTCTGCACAGCAGACACTGAAATACTTTGTGGGGCCCCCAGGGGCCCCGCGGCACCCCCTACCGCCATCCTGTTCCTGGCGGGAGACCCGCCAGGAACAGGATGGCGGTAGGGGGTGTCAGAATCGCGCTCCGCCGCCATGGAGGATTCTGCAGGGCAGCGGGAAACCGGCGGGAGACCGCCGGTTTCCCGCATCTGACCGCGGCCGAACCGCTGCGGTCAGAATGCCCCGCGGGGCACCGCTGGTCTGTCGGCGGTGCTCCCGGCGACCCTGGCCCCGGCGGTCTCTGACCGCCGGGGTCAGAATGACCCCCTATATGCTTCCTGCTGAGGCACCTGCTAACCCCCAGGCAACTGGTAATGCTTTGGCAGTGTCTAGCCTGGCTAATAACACTATAGTTCAAACCTTCCAAGAGCCAAATAGACTACTTGCACCCTTTAAGTCATTCTGTATGCACTTACTTCATTTCACGTGGAAGCTTCCAGCCAAGAAGCAACAACACTTCATGGATTACAAATGCATCGTATTATTATATAGCTCTTATAATCAAGACCTAATTGGTGTCTACTACCTTTTAACATGATATTATTCTTTATTAGTGTTTTAATTATTTTGCAATGGTTTTAAGTAATCATGTACTATTAATAAAACTGAAAACAGTGCCAACCCCTTTGTCTGCTGCTTGCGTTCACCTTAAATCTAGACAGAGGCTGAAAGCTGGAAGAGCCACGAGCTGGTGTGAGCGAGGCATGAACGTGGAGGAGTCCGGGAGGGCAAAGGAAGACCTGCGGTGCAGGCCAGAACCTCTGCGAGGCCACACCGTCTGGCACATTGCAGGGACTGCCCAGGGTCCAACCGCCGACTTCTTGCTCCTTGACCCTGCCACGGCTCTGATCAAGCACCTTGCTCCTCGCACCACAGCTGCAGGCCGAACTCTGCTCTATGCTCTGCCCTGTCATTCAGGCTTCATGTTTGCTTATGCTCCTGGTGACAACACACTTGGGAGAAACCTAACTGCGGCGCTTAGCAGAGGTGACCACAATTATCATCACAGGACATTGCAGCCACACCCGCTGCCCTAGACAACAATGGACATCAAAGTTTGTGTGACTTGCCACAAGAAGTTATGAGGGCTCAGGATGTACTATATGCAGTAGAACCGGCGTTACCAACCTTTTGACTTTTGTGGACCCCAACTTTATCAGTACTGGAACCTGGGGACCCCCACTGAATCATTATTGGAATCGGGAACCCCCTCAATGAGTCATTACCGAAAGCCGGTGACCTAATCTGTTAAGATTATTAAATTTTCTAAAGCAGTTACGGACCCCCTGAGGAGGCTTCGTGGACCCCCGGTGGTCCCCGGACCACAGGTTGGGAACCACTGCAGTAGAACATTTACATGTCTCACCATGCAACATCCACAGTCGTACACGCTGACGAATTCAGAAAGATCTCTGTAACTGAGAATTACTCGTGGTACCACTAGCTGAAGCACAGCTGTGTGTGTACTGAAGACAAGGTGCATTATTTTCAGTTAGCAGTATGGCCAACAAACACCGTAGATACAGGGTACAATAAATAAAATAATTTGTGTTAGATGTTCTACTGTTATAGACGTTTTATCAGCTTTCCTTGCCTGTTTTATACAACAGTCCTGGCTCAAAGCAACAGGAAAGGGCTCAGAGGAATTATATGGAATTGTTTTATTTAACTTCAAAAGGAAAAAAGAAAACCTGGGGAATACTTTTATACTTGTTGCACTTGACATTTAGGGCCTGATTATGATCTTGGCGGATGAAATGCTCTGTCACAAACGTGCCAGATATTTTGTCCGCTGTATTACCATCTCCATAGGATATAATGGAATCGTAATATGGTGGACGGGGTATCCGTCACATTTGTGACGGAGCAATCACATCTGCCAAGATCGTAATCAGGCCCTAAGTTTGCAAATCAGCTTACTGCACACAGAACTTTAGCCTATCTTAAGCACTAGAGATGAGTGTAAGAAGCAGCCACCTCAGGGTTTAGTCTGCTCTCCACCTCCAGTTTTGGGCCTGTCATTATCAGGAAGATGTCTTTAACAGTCTAGCCTTTCATGTGATGAGCTCCATGGTGCTATAAAGAGGCTACAGCTATGCACCTGTGTAGCAGGTGTGCCGATGATGCACCAATGGGGAACCCATCTGCACCTGTCAGAGTCCCAGAAGATACAGCGATGTTGATGTAAACATCTAATGAGTTGAAGGTGTTGCTGGGTTATAAATTGTCTAGCAATAAGGCTGCTCTGGATTCCATGATGAGTTAAATGCTACTAAATTGCCACTCATTAAGTAAGCACGCAGAGGAAATTTCTGTCCTTATGCATACTGAAAATGTAGACATTCTATATATAACCGTAACTCGGCTAAAGGTTTCTCTAGGTCCTAACCTGTATACAACAATTCTCCCGGGGTAATATACAACTAGAAAAGATAGACAAACCAGTTCAACTAAGAGTATAGCGGTGATCTTACAGTCCAGTTTATCAATTAAGAACATTTGGGTGATCATTTTCAATTAGCTAAAACCCTGCTTTTCATTTATATATAATTCCAGTCAAAAAATAATGTGCAAATGTCTGCTACTAAGTTACTCCCTGGGTCACTGTTACAATTTCACTTTCACTTTGTTTATCTGACCTCATTGAGCATTTACTAAACTCCGAAAATTTCTATCTGATAGGGGACTTTAACTTTTGATGGTAGATTCTCCTTGTATCCCCAGTTCACTGCAGAAAGAAAACTCTGCACACTTCAAGAATTAGAATGAATGAGGAGGAAGAATGGAAATCATGAGGAGGTTCTATTTCTGCTTCTGTTGTCCTCTTCCCCTACACTGGGATGCAGGCATCCTCCATGTCCATACAATGGTGATGAGCCTAATGATAGCTATAGGTATCCCGGTATATGGGTTTCATTGAGAGGGACAGAAATGTTTTGTGATGTGCAAGATGGGCATCACCAGCTCCATACAAAGGTGATCACTATTTTGTGCAGCACATAGTGTCTAAAGTAACCCAACCCTCTGCCTCTCCAACGCTTGAACCACACATCCTGTACACTCACGATGTGCATCCTTCTTGCATATACTACTCAAGATGAAGGCAAAAGACCCCAGTTAAGAGGACTGGTGAGACCTTTTACTGGCGATATCCGGTAGGCAGTCTCTCTAAGGTGGCACAGGTAGACAGGCCTGTGTCCTTTAAGTAGAATCATGATAACTCCAACAATGGTTCCCTCACAGCCTGGTTTGAGGGGGTGGCTGCCACCTTCATAACGAAAAGTGTTCACATGCACATAGCAATGGGGAAACATGGTAGCCAGCTAGAGTAGCAGGTCGGGAGCTCCACCCACAGGAGCCTTGGGACACCACAGAAAGTATGACATAACCTGGTTTCTTCCCTACTGAGCGAAGTTATTTCGGCCTTATGGGTATCGGTGGTGCTGGGGTTCCTTCTTTTCTGGTGGCTACTTAAGGGGTTGATGTGTGGGTACTCAAGGCTGCAGTGGTTTTTGGTGGCAATGAGTTTACTCCAAGGTAGCGGGGATGGAAGTAATGAAGTAGTTGGAAGATTAGAGAGGTTGGAGAATCCTCCACAACCTTTACCACTGGAGCAGGCATCAGGTAGTGGGGATAGCAGCTTGGCTGGATGGGAGGCGGTGCAGAAGATGTTTAGTAAACTGTCACAAGACATTAAAGGACGCTTTTCAACCTCTAAAGATAACCAGCGAGAAATACTTCATACGTGTTTGAGTCTGGAGGAGAAAATGTCAAGTTTGGCTCAGTGGACTGATGCTTTAGAAACTGGCATGCAGGAGCTAAGCTTGACTATGAGTGAAAAATCACAGGAGGTAGCCTTGCTGAGGTGTAGGGAAAGAGAGCTGAGCGAGAAGTTCGAAAGAACTGAGTATAACTCAAGGAGAAACAACATTAGTGTTTTGGATTTAAAGGAATAGCAGAGGGGGCTAATGTAAAGATTGTGGTGGATGATCTGACCAAAGCCTTCCCTGAGGTAACCTCTTCCATAGATCTAGAAGCAGAGATCCAAAGAGTACATTGTGACCCTTTTTGAATGAATCCAAGGCATAAGAGTTCTAAGAAGATCCTAGTTAATTTCCTGTCGTATGCTGCGAAAGAAAACATTCTGGGCACTCCTTTGAAAGGAAGGTTTCTACGAGTCCGAGATATTGAATTCAAAATTAGGTCTGACATCTCTTGTACCACCAACGATAGACTGTGGGCGTAAGAAAAACATATGGAGGACCTCAGAAGAAAGGGGGCAGTGGTGCAGTGAAGATTTCCAGTAATCCTGAAGGTCATGTGGGCCAATAAAATGCACAACTTCACAGTAGTGGAGGAGGTGGACAATTTTATCACTTGGGAGCAAGTAAGAGGTAGTCGTACAAGTATTATGTAGGGCAAAACCAAGGGATTTTAATGGGCCCCATGGGCGGGAGCTCAAATTGGCACAGAATGCCAGGAGTGAAGTGGGGGGGGGTTCCCTGGAAGGGAGGCAGGAGGGGGAGATATACACGAAGTGGGGAGCATAGGGAGAAAATAAAAAAAATGTCCTCCTATAGGTTAATTAGGGTCACAATTGTTGGGGGGGGGAATCCGGTAAAGGATTATGGGTAAAAAGGGAGATATGTCAGGGAATAATTCCCTTTCAATTTTATGCTGGAATGTAAATGGGTTATGGGTTAGGAGAAGGCAGCGCTTGTTGCCTCAATATTTGAAAGTGAGTAAGAGCGAAGTCATTCTGCTGCAATAGACACACTTATTACAGTCAAAGTGTATGAGTCTCTTCACAAAGCAAAGGTGGGTGGAGAAAGTAGTGGCCACTTTTCAGCAATACTGTATTAAGGAGATTGCCATATTGGTCAAGGTGAATGGTGGGGTAGGCGTGGTGAGATATAAGGCAGGTGAAGGGGGAGCTGAAGTAGTAGAGATTAAGGTCCAGCAAACTTGGTATACCATAGCTAGCTGTTACGGCCCCAATGTAGATTATGTGTTGGCACTGAGTACTCTGCCACATTGCTAGAATTTGATGCCCCGATTACTCCGGTGGGGGACTTTAATATCCTACTGAGTAACAATCTAGATAAGCCTAGATTGCATGCAGATTAGTTCTCCAAAGATGAGGATCTATCTTCTGTTTCTGTTGGAAAATTTGAACCTCTGTGATGCATGGCACAGGGTAAAGGGAACATTTAGAAGTTATTCCTTCTATAGTAAGAAAAACAGACATTAATCGAGAATCTACTATTTCTTTGTAGATAAGGGAGAGGTAGAAAACATCTTAGATATAGAATATCTCCCGATCCACATGTCTGATCATGTGGGCTTAATATTAAAATTGTGATTGCCGGCAAGTTCATTGTTAAAAAGGTGGACGTTAAATAGAAGATTTTTCCTCCAACAGTGGTTTATGCATGAGATTGATGTAGGTTCAGAGGACTTTTTTGGGTGGAATATGGCTTCTGCCCCTATCCATCTTGTATGGGATGCATTTAAGGCCTGGTTGAGGGGGTGCTGAAGAGCTCTTCAATTGCTTGGAGTAGGAGAGAAAGGAGGGCGGTCACTCTGTTGGAAGAGCAATCATTATGGTGGCGATTGAACTGAAATTATCACATGTTCATGGGGAGATAAAAAGAGCCTAGGAAGGAAGATGGAGGATCTGCAAGTGAATTTTAAGTTGAAGTTGAAGGAGAAAGTTCAACAGCAGTAGCAGGCGAGTAAGCTGAGTGAGTATGAGCAGGATGAAAGTTGTGGAAAGCTGCTGGCATGGAAGGCTAGGGTAGATAGAATGCAAAATTATGTTAGGAAGATCAGGGATGAGGAAGGGGACAGGGTGTTAGAGGGCTCGGAAGGGAT
This sequence comes from Pleurodeles waltl, assembly GCF_031143425.1. Classification (NCBI taxonomy): domain Eukaryota; kingdom Metazoa; phylum Chordata; class Amphibia; order Caudata; family Salamandridae; genus Pleurodeles; species Pleurodeles waltl. Next base: position 933,238,484 of record NC_090440.1, on the reverse strand, counting down.
TGAAAGGGAGTTTTACAAATTCTACCAAGATGTTTATTCTTAAACACTTGAGGTGGAAGAGGGAGGCCTGGATAATGGGCTACTGGATAAGGATTTACCAAGGCTTTCCCCCTGAGCAGCAGGAACGTCAGAGTAAGGAAATTACAGAGAACAACATTTTGACTGTGGTTAAAAAACGTAAGAGAGGAAAGCTGCAGGGATCCCAAATGAGTTTTATATTTTGATGTCAGAGGTAGTGATTCCAGTCTGGCTGTAACTATTTAATGCAGGTCTAGTGAGAGGATCTTCTTTACCAGAGTCATGGGATGAGGCAGTCATCACACCGATTTTAAAACCATGTAAGAATCCCAAGCAGAGCCAGTCATGTTGGCCGATTTCACTGCTGAATTGTGATTATAGAATTTCACAAGCATTTTGGCAGCTCATTTGTGTAAAGTTGTAGGGGGATTAATTAATGATGATAAGAAGGGTTTCTACCTGGAAGGCAGATGAGCGGTCTCACTCATACTTTAACAGGGTCAATAGATCTTGCTGTCACTCAAGGGGCTCCTTTAGCAGTAGTTACTTTTGACACGGCCAAAGCCTTTGACCGTATCATTTGGAAATTCCTGGCTGGCACACTAAAGAGGTTCGGAATTGGAGATGAATTCCAGAAAGTGTTGAGCAAGATTTACAATGCTCCATAGGCCCAAATGTTAGTTAATGATAGTCTTACTTCAACAGTTAATATAGGTAGGGGGACCAGGCAGGGTTGCCCCTTGTCTCCAGTTCTTTTCGACCTTTATATTGAACCCTTTGTGCAAAGCTTGAGGTCTAACAGTGGATTCAAGCCATTCGCAGTGGGTAACTTTTGTAGAAAGATAGCCTTATATGCAGACAATTTGATGTTGTTTACCTCAAACATAGAAGAGGCTCTACCATGTCTGATGGGGGAGGTGAAATCATATGGAAAATTGCCCTACAACAAAATAACTGTTAGCAAATGGTTTGGAATAAGGACAATCAGGCGATTCACATCTCAAATGAATTGAGGGATTTAGGCCTAGCAATATTACATGACCTTGAGAAGGTTTCCTAGGTGAATGTGGAGAGGGTCTTTAAAGAGGTAGATTTGTTTTCAAAAAGGGGCAGAATCTCCCCCTCCCTTTGTATGGCCTAGTAAACTTGTTTAAGGTGTTTATTTTACCCAAGTTTTCATACTTATTTGACAACATACTGATAGAGTTTGATAAGAGAGCTCTTATGAAAATACAGGGGAGAATTACATCTTTTATTTTGGGCCAATAAGGGGGTCATACTCTCGCGGAAGAAGGAGAACAGGGAGGGGAGGATTGGGGCTTCCAGACTTTCAACTGTATTGCTGGGCACACCAACTGAAGAACAGTAGGATGCTTATGATCTGCCCAGACTGCTCATTGGTGTGTCTTATGCATACTGCGATGCTGAATGACCTGCCTAAGATGGGTTTCATGTATTAGTTTGGAGCTCCCAAATTCTTCACGAAAGTCAGGTTGAAGTGCTTGAAGACAGCTGCAAAAATGTGGTGCAGGGTTTGGTCTCTTTTGGATACCATACTATAGCAGATGGTCACCAATGTGGGACTCACAGGGGACTCCGGAGTGCTTGTTAGATAGTGTAGCAAGACCCCTGAGGAAGGCCGGTATAGGGTATTGGGGGCGGGTGGTAGAAGAGGGCAAGGTCCTGGTTTGGGAGATCTGGCAGGAATTGAATGATGGAAAACTTTCTAGGTTTGAGTTCTAAAAGATATCTGCATGGCCTAAAATCCAGGGGACTATTGTTGGTGAGGTAAACCCAATGGAGAAGGATCTTCACGATCTGAAACCAAAAAAGAAGGCGGCCTCATGCTACTATGGATACATGGTGGCGGCAGCGGAACAAAGCATGCAATCTTCTCATTTGGTCTGGGAGGGATACTTGCCAAGTGCAGAGTTGGAAGACTTATGGAAAGTATCTATAAGCATGCATTATTCAGTGATTAATTCTGGTGCTTTAAGTAGAAACCACTTCTTCACTTTGCAGAGTCTATTGGACCCCGAAGAAGCTGCCCAACGTAGGAGGCGATGGGGAATCTAAATGTAAGCAGTGAAGATCCTGTAAGGAAGATGACATTTATATGTTTTTCAGCTTCCCCACCCTGGAAGAATTCTGGAAGACTGCGGGTAAGAAAAATTCAGACATCGTGGGACGGGAGGTGGGGTAAGACCCACTTTGGTCATTTATGGTTGGGTGCAGCAAGGATCTCTTTCCGGGAGCTTATCAAAACTTCAAAGCCTATTATTACTTTACTTAACTCTTCTGGCAAGGAGAGAGTTATGTAAAGTGTGGTGACAACCTTTACCCCCAACTGGGCATGAGTGGTGGTACTCAGTGAGATGTTTCAGGGATCTGGATAACAAGGCCAGTTGGAATAGGAATAAGAATCTGGGTCATTCTGGAACTTGTTGGAATCGGATGGATGTTTATGATGACTGATGATTATACCTTTTGGTCAGCTTCAGATGTATGAGGTTGGGTAATGTCTCGGCTTTGACATTGACTGAAAACGGACCCTGATACAAGCAAGAGGCGTGGTTGGATCAACAGTGTGCTTGTTTAATCGAGGTCTATAAAGAAGAAAAAAAGGAAAAGTGTTCACCTGGGGTGTTCCCGACATCAGAGCACAGGGTAATCCAGAAAACAACATGAAGCGCCACCAGTCGACATGGAAGATTTTATACTTAGCAGGGGTAAAACACAGGGTGGTCCAGAAAAAGTCGGTCATATCCTCTCCATGCTATACTCAGGGCTTTCATTCAAACACCTCACCTCACAGGATATCCAAGTGATTACATTTTTGCTTCACTGGCAAGTGATTGATGACATGCAGTCAAACTACCTGCTCAGACGAGTGCTGAAGCCTCTCAAGGCAAAAGATCCAAAGGGCTGTAGACAATCCCTGAATGCAATTATGGGGTTTGCATTGTGCTTAACAATGGTGAAATGTTGCAGATTTTAGGAAAAATGGGAAGGGGCCTCCCATTTTGAAATTGACTCAACATACTTTGCAAAGTCATCTGCAGGTGTATGAACTTACTATGTATCTCATGTATCTCTGGATGAGTAAAATTAGTGAAGTACAGGACCAGTGCACAATCTCTGGGTAGAGGGTGTGGGAGAAATTCTGAAAGTGCATATTAATTCATTTTTTGTCCACGTGGATAATATTTGCCCGAGTAAAGAAACCCCTTCCTCTTCCACTTACAATATGAAGGCACGTGCATGAACCTACACCACTCTAAATTCACACCTGCATCAAATTTATGAGTAGCTTAACACTTGAATTATGGGTGGCAAAAATACATTTGCTATATGTGTGGCGAGCTAAAGATTTCCCACTTGGTCCAGCATTGCTGACCCCTAAGATTATTACGTTTCCCCCAACCTTTTGCAAACTCACTAGTTTGGATATTCTAGCTTCCTGGCAGATATTCTACAGATGGGAGCTCCATTTGCATGCATCATTGGCAGATGCTAATTCTGTACATCACAATATGTCCTTCGCGCCACAGCGTGGCACTTTTTATGTTCCTTGTGGCAGAAAATGTACTGTGAAATAGTCCATTTGTGTGCTCATGCTTCCTCATACAGCATTTGCATCATCTATACTGCTGCTGAAGTTAGAAAAGTAAATTATACCTAGCCAGAATATTCAGAGGAAGGAAAGATATTGTAGAAAACAAAAATGTATTATTCTGATTCCATCCATAGCATATCTGTGGAAGGGGAGTGCCTCACTATAGCTTCAGGATGTGGTGTTCTTATGGTCATGCTAAGGTTCTCAATTAGAGATTGCAGGGAACCAAAAATCCTCTGATTTCTGAAAGCAAATCTAAATATGGAGTAGCATCCGCCAGCTGAATTGCCTCCACCTCACAGATATTATTGTCCAGGATATTTAACGAGTGGAGTCTATTCCACCATATTAAGGCCCATATTTATACTTTTTTAGCGCCGCATTTCCACTGCTTTTTGACGCAAAAGCAGCACAAACTTACAAAATAGTTTGCGCCGCTATTGCGTCATAAAATGACGCAAATGCGGCGCTAAAAAAAAGTATAAATATGGGCCTGAGTGTTTCTTCCAGAAATTGGAAGATTTTCATTTCCTTACAAATTCTAAACGAGTCCCTCAGTTCCAAAATATCTTTTAAAATAATGAATAGAAAATGTAGGTTAAACGAAGAATCAAAGGGTTCTACTGAGAAAATCTGTATATCACATTTCTAAAATCACAAAATAAGATCATGCGTTCAATTTCTTTGTGATGGAGACGAGTGGTACAAAGAATCATACTTTAGGGAACTGACAAAACAGTAAGACCATAGGTTACAATGCTCGCGATCTCTCTATTAACTCCGGTTTCTTTTCATTATTGGAATAATATGCTTTACATTTGCCTTCGGTACTGACTGGCGATGAACGTATGCTAGCGGAATCCCCTTATCTGCAAAGGCACTGGGGACTGGCATACCGTCATTTATCAGCAAGTGTTGGTGCTCACAGTCTGGGCAATTTATCTGCTACTATTTTTGGGGCTAATGACACACAGTTTCTGGATGTCATCATTCTGGGTGCTTCTGGAATACGATTTATGAGGTGGTAGAAAGTAAAACTCGGACCATACTGGAAAATGAAAACTACAAAAAGAAGGGAGGAAGAGAGATAGAGGTAGAAACACAGTCCTGGTGCTTTTTATATTGAACACATTTTATGCAGGAGTACGATTATATGTTTTAGTTTGTGTAGTTTTGGTAGATTACACGTAAAATGTACTAATATGGTATAATTGAAATGACTATCTGGGTTGGAATCCTGGCTTCCCCTTTTGATCACACTATTGATCTTGGGCAAATTACTCTGCTCATATGCCTCAGTGTCTACAGGGAGTGCAGAATTATTAGGCAAGTTGTATTTTTGAGGATTAATTTTATTATTGAACAACAACCATGTTCTCAATGAACCCAAAAAACTCATAAATATCAAAGCTGAATATTTTTGGAAGTAGTTTTTAGTTTGTTTTTAGTTTTAGCTATGTTAGGGGGATATCTGTGTGTGCAGGTGACTATTACTGTGCATAATTATTAGGCAACTTAACAAAAAACAAATATATACCCATTTCAATTATTTATTATTACCAGTGAAACCAATATAACATCTCAACATTCACAAATATATATTTCTGACATTCAAAAACAAAACAACAAAAAATCAGTGACCAATATAGCCACCTTTCTTTGCAAGGACACTCAAAAGCCTGCCATCCATGGATTCTGTCAGTGTTTTGATCTGTTCACCATCAACATTGCGTGCAGCAGCAACCACAGCCTCCCAGACACTGTTCAGAGAGGTGTACTGTTTTCCCTCCTTGTAAATCTCACATTTGATGATGGACCACAGGTTCTCAATGGGGTTCAGATCAGGTGAACAAGGAGGCCATGTCATTAGATTTCCTTCTTTTATACCCTTTCTTGCCAGCCACGCTGTGGAGTACTTGGACGCGTGTGATGGAGCATTGTCCTGCATGAAAATCATGTTTTTCTTGAAGGATGCAGACTTCTTCCTGTACCACTGCTTGAAGAAGGTGTCTTCCAGGAACTGGCAGTAGGACTGGGAGTTGAGCTTGACTCCATCCTCAACCCGAAAAGGCCCCACAAGCTCATCTTTGATGATACCAGCCCAAACCAGAACTCCACCTCCACCTTGCTGGCGTCTGAGTCGGACTGGAGCTCTCTGCCCTTTACCAATCCAGCCACGGGCCCATCCATCTGGCCCATCAAGACTCACTCTCATTTCATCAGTCCATAAAACCTTAGAAAAATCAGTCTTGAGATATTTCTTGGCCCAGTCTTGACGTTTCAGCTTGTGTGTCTTGTTCAGTGGTGGTCGTCTTTCAGCCTTTCTTACCTTGGCCATGTCTCTGAGTATTGCACACCTTGTGCTTTTGGGCACTCCAGTGATGTTGCAGCTCTGAAATATGGCCAAACTGGTGGCAAGTGGCATCGTGGCAGCTGCACGCTTGACTTTTCTCAGTTCATGGGCAGTTATTTTGCGCCTTGGTTTTTCCACACGCTTCTTGCGACCCTGTTGACTATTTTGAATGAAACGCTTGATTGTTCGATGATCACGCTTCAGAAGCTTTGCAATTTTAAGAGTGCTGCATCCCTCTGCAAGATATCTCTCTATTTTTGACTTTTCTGAGCCTGTCAAGTCCTTCTTTTGACCCATTTTGCCAAAGTAAAGGAAGTTGCCTAATAATTATGCACACCTGATATAGGGTGTTGATGTCATTAGACCACACCCCTTCTCATTACAGAGATGCACATCACCTAATATGCTTAATTGGTAGTAGGCTTTCGAGCCTATACAGCTTGGAGTAAGACAACATGCATGAAGAGGATGATGTGGTCAAAATACTCATTTGCCTAATAATTCTGCACTCCCTGTATATATAAAAACATTTAGAGTGCTTAGAAACAAGTCAGTGGGAAACACAATATATACAACTGAACATTTAGATTACGTGTCTTAATCCCAGCTAGGTAGCACAATGTTTTTATGGCTATCATTCTGAAACGCCCATACCTTCTGGAGACGGTAAAGGTACACTGATGCGCCGTCGGAAGCTAAAAACACTTTTCTTATCCTTTGAACCTATGATAGGTTAAAGGGAGAGCGCTCGTCAGTAGCCAAATAGAAAGCACTGTGCAGGCAGCAGCTAAGAGACAGATGAGCAAAGAGTGGGATTCTTCACTTAACAGGCGGAGGTGGTGCAGAGCTGCTGCCTAGCCAGGCCGCCACAGTCACTGGGTCTGAATGCCGGAGCTAGGGTCCACAGCCGGGCCAAAGCTGTGGCAACGATGCCATTGGGACTGCTCAGTGCTTATATTGTAAATAAAAAGGTGCCGGTGCTAAAAGCTCTCCTTTTAAACACGCGGCTGCTGCAATTAAAAGTGCGAGCACATAATACTGAGGCCGCGTAATCCTGAAGCCACCTCTGGCCTCTTCAATCCTTTAACAGCCACTCCCCGCCCCTTCAACTCACTCTTGCAGCTTCCTGCTTTTCCCCTTTCTGACGCTTCTTTTTTCTCTTCCTCCGTCTTTCCCACGTGTCTTTTGCACACAGTAAATGCGTGAGACACAAAACTAACCGCCGGCCCTGAGAAATAAGTGCCGGTGCTCAACACCGGAAACAACAAGCACAAATTAAGCACTGGGACTGCTGTAGGGGTAGAAAGATAAATACATTATCAGGGTTCAATGGGCCCTTCAAAGCTCAGGTGTCACTGCGCCCGCTGCACCAACTGCAGCTATGCCCCTGAATTGGAATCAGCCCAGTATTTCACAATTACCTATAGTTTGCCCTATCACCCTATCTTTCTGCTGATAGTTTGAAGAGGGTTTCTTCTTATTGAACCCCTTCATTAGTACCTGACTGACTGTTACTTTGAGGAAAAAAAACATATGCATGTGCCTCTTTGTTCTTTAAGATACATCATTTTTTGTTAAAAAATAACTTCATTTTAATCCCATACAGTTTTGACTAATTGTTGAAAAACTATATTCCAAGAAGGAGGGAGTGAAAAGTGATACAGGGTTTGCTCGTCTTTCCAAATACATGACCGTTCAAAAGCAATAGGGAATCCCTACTGTACGTACCCTATCTGTCTGTACCCACCCAAAGGAATCACCCTATGGTGTTAAAAGGACTCTTATCTGCTGGGATTCCAGTGGTATGCTTCAGTATAGAGTCCTTGTCCAGGTACCTAGTGTATCTAGATGGGTTCAACCTTGGTAGTCAAGTGATTTCTTTGGATATTGGGTGGGATCCTAGATTTAAAATAGTCCAGGGTGTCCTGCTAGTTAATTTTATATTCAAAGGGCACTCGGGCAGAGTTAAAAACAGGTGGCGATGAGCTATTCCTGGGTCTACATGTTTCAGCCATCCCACCCAATAACTAAAGAGCTCTTTTTGTTACAAAGTTTGAGCCAGTCCAGATACACAAGTTATCCGGATGAGGACTCCATGATGAAGCATGCCACTTGGAATTCCAGTGGGTGAGAGTCTTGTTAGCACCAAAGGGTGATCCCCTTAGGCAGGTATAGAGAGATAGGCTAGGCACAGTAGGGGTTCCTTTCTGCTGTTTTTTTTAATAATCATTGAAATATCCATCAGTTGGTCACCTGTACTCTGGCGTCCAACAAAACTCTTCCACTCCCTGTAAAGCTATATTTACATTTTATTTTATTTTGTATGACATTCCTAGCCTAATGCTTCAAAGCACACTGTAGGCGGCTGGCCTAGTTTGTAGTGGATACCTAAGGTACTTACACCTTATACCAGGTCCAGTTATCCCTTATTAGTGAAATGTAGGCAGTGTCTAGAAGCCAGGTTGTCTAGAGGTAGCTGTAGGCAGAGCAGCCAAGGCTGAGCTAGGAGACATGCAGAGCTCTTGCAATACCACTGTAAGTCACACAGTACTTACACATAAGAAAGACAATATTCAGTGTTACAAAAATAAAGGTACTTTATTTTAGTCACACAATTCCCAAAATACTTTGTAGGCCATACTCCCTTAGGGGGTATGTAAATCACACAATATATACACTAGTAACCAGAAACAGGTAAGTACACAGTAGGAAAACAGAGCATATAGTGGAAATCACCCTAGGTTGCATTGGGCCTGGGGGCACACAAACTATATACTGAAATAGTGGAATGCGAAAGTCGGTTTGCCACCTAGGCATGTGTAGCTTGTAGAGGGGTGCTTGCAGTGTAACAAAACACCAAAGGTAAGTAAAATACCCCACCCTTTAGCCCAGGAAAACAGGAGAAAAAGACAGCAAGTTTCCTAAAACACACTACAAGTCGTGATAGAAGATGATGCAAGAATCAGAAAAGATTGCAAGACACCAACGATGGATTCCTGGACCTGAAGACCTGTGGAAGAAGGGGACCAAGTCCAAGAAGCACTGAATAATCCAGGGAGAACAGGAGCTCCTGCTAACCTGGATGAAGGTGCAAAAGTGGAACCACGGGTGAGAAGACAAAGTCAGTATTGCACCAAAGAAGACAGATGTGGGTTCCTGGTTGATGCAGAGGATGTCCTATGCCGGATGGATGAACGCAGTCTGGTTTGCGTCGCTGGACTCCGCCAACAAGCCATGGCACATGCAAAGCTCACAGTTAGCGGAAAATGGCACTGCTTGGGACCAGGAGGGACCTGGTGGCCTCTACCCAGAAAGGGGTGACAGAGGGGGTTCTCAGCAACTCAGAGAGCCCTCAGAAGACCAGGCAGCATGCACAGGAGTCCCCCAGCACGGGGACAAAGAGGTGCAAATGGAGTCTCATGCAGCACGACACAATGGATTCCCACGCCGCCGGAGAATAACTCAGGAAGCTGTGTGTCGCAGGATAGAGTACTGGGGTCCTACGCTGTGCTGTGCACGAAGACCTTCTTGGAATGTCGCACACAAGCCTTAGCAACTGTAAGTCACGCGGTGCAAGGGGGTACTGTCTTGCGTGGGGAGGCAAGCTCTTACCTCCACTAAAGTTGGACAGCTGGACAGTGGGACTTCCGGAGTCAGTTTAGTCCACCACCTGTGATGCTGGATCCATGCCTGTCGTCTGGAGAGGGGTCCAAGCCACCGGTCGTTGCTGCAGAGAGGTGCCTGCTGAAGCAGGGAAGTGACTCCGTCACTCCACAGGAGATTTCTTCTGTTCTTCTGGTGCAGACTGAAAACAGGCTGTCCTCGGAGGATGCACGACCTGGAAATTGTTGCAGTTGCTGGCAGGAGCTGAAGTCACAAGGTTGCAAAAGTCATCTTTGCTTCTTTGTTGCAGTTTTGTAGAGTTCCTGGAGCAGTCAGCAGTTGATGTGTTCGTAGAAGATGAAGTGAAGGATGCAGAGGATTCTTGTTGGAGTCTTGCAATCCGAATCTGAAGAAACACCCAGAGGAGATACCCTAATTAGCCCTGAGAGGGGTATTGGTCACCTAACCAGTTAAGCACCTATCAGGAAGGGTCTCTGACATCACCTGCTGGCACTGGCCACTCAGATGCTCCCAGAGTGCCCCACCACCTTGGAATCCAAGATGGCAAAACCCAGGGACACTCTGGAGGAGCTCTGGGCACCATTCCTGGGGTGATGATGGACAGGTGAGTGGTCACTCCCCTTTCCTTTGTCCGGTTTCATGCCAGAGCAGGGACTGGGGGTCCCTGAGCTGGTGTAGACTGGATTATGCAAGGAGGGCACCATCTGTGCCCTTCAAAGCATTTCCAGAGGCTCTGGGAGGATACCCTCCCATGCGTGTAGCACTCTTTCCAAAGGGAGAGGGTGTAACACCCCTCTTCTAAAATAAATGCATTGTTCTGCCTTCCTGGGATTGAGCTACTCAACCCCCAGGAGGGTAGAAGCCTGTCTGAGAGGTGGCAGCAGCTGGGGCTACATTGAAAACCTCAGAAGACTGGTATGGCAGTACTGGGGGGCCATAGTGGAGCCCCCAGAGTGCAAGGGATTGTGCAACCAATACTAGAATCAGTTTTGGGGTACAATTCCCAGTTGTTAGACACCTCACATGACCACATTTGGAGTTACCACTGTGAAACTATATATAGATATTGACCTATATATAGTGAACACTTATAATGGGCTCCCCGCCCTCACGAAGTCCGGGAAAACGGACCTGGATGATGTGGGGGCACCTCTGTTAGTGCAGGGGTGCCCTCACACACAGGTACTATGCACCTAGCCTTCAGGGTCTGAAGGTTAGACATCTAGGTGACTTATAAGTGACCTGGTGCAGTGAAAATGGCTGTGAAATAGTGCTTACACTATTTCACTCAGGCTGTAATGACAGTCCTGAAGAAGTGTTTGTATGAGCTTCTTATGGGTGGCAAAAGAAATGCTGCAGCCCAGAAGGATCTCCTGGAACCCCAATGCCCTGGGTACCTAGGTACCATACTAGGAACTTATAAGGGGGCACCAGTGTGTCAATTTGGAGTGAAATACTGGGCTACCAGTATGCAAGGACAAATTTTGAACCAGAGAGGGCATAAGCACTGAGGTCCTGGTTAGCAGGATCCCAGTGACACAGTCAAGCATACTGACAAAAACAGTAAAACCTACTGACAAGTAGGCCACAAACCATAAGCACTGGGATCATGACTATCAGTATCCCAGTGACACAGTCAAAATGCCGTGACAAACAGGCCAAAAATTGGGGTAACCATGCTAGAAAGAGGCTACTTTCTCACACACACTCTTTTACATATATTTTGAATAGACATTTTTGGAGAGAAAACTATGAGCCCTTCTTCCACCCTGTACATTTATATTTATATTTTACTAAGTGTTCACCAAAGTTACATAACCAATATCCCTGCAGAACATGTAATTATCACTTACTCCCCAATATACTTAATTGACACTGTCTAACTTCAAACCCTGTAAAGTTGTCTTTAAATCTCAACATATTATGCACAAAAATATCAGTCAAGTGTGCTTTAAAATGTACCAGTTGGCCGGGATTTTCCAATAGCACCGGTGACAGAAAACACTCCAGTGGACTCTGTTCCCAACACCTTGAACATTTGTTCCTAAAATGACAGCCATGAAAGCCCTTTCCCTCCAGGCGTGGCCTGTCCTTTAGGGTGGAGGGGCCACGCCACCCCACCTTTTGCCCCTCATGAAAAGTGTCTGTCAGGCTGAACAAAGGTCAGCCATTGAGGGAAGGCAGCAGTCCCAACCCTCCTGGGACCTCCGAGGCTGAAGGTAAGTGTGTGTGTGTGTGTGATCTTTTAAAATTAATGTTTGGCGCGTGCATGCATGTTTGAATGTTAGGAGTGTTGTTAATGGATGTGCGTGCGTGTGAAAGAATGAGTGTGTGTGTGTGATCTTTTAAAATGAATGTTTGGTGTGTGCGTGCATGTTTGAATGTTATGAGTGTTGTTAATGGATGTGCGTGCATGTGTGTGTGTGAAAGAATGAGTGTGTGTGTGTTTCCCGCCTTCCCCCCTCCCTCCTAAAGCTGCCAGCTGCCAATGTCCCCCTCGCCCAGTGCAACGCTTTTGTGTTGCTCTCATTGCTTGAGGTAATGTACACCTAAAGATACGGTTTCAGGCCTGTACACAGGACAGGGATGTAACAGTCTGTACGCTGCCTTTTCGCACACCTCCACGATCCCTACAAAAGAAGAACCTCGATGGGAAGGCTTGCGTTTTTCTTAACAATTACAAACTGTATTATTGCATTTTCTAGTATTGAGTTTGTTCAACGAGAATCACGTAAGGTTTTCTAAAACGATCATATTTCGCCATCTGGTGGTGAGATCTCGCATTTATTTTCTAAACAGTAGTTGCCTTAAATCAACATCGTTTTTTCTAAAATATATATATTCCCTAAAACACAAAAGTTACAGGAAGGTTTATAGTTAGAATCGGGATTTACACGCACAAACCATCAAAATTAATCTGTTATAGTTAGTTATTTCAATTATCTATAACTTGTGCCCTAAGGAAACTATAACTAGAACCCTCACGTAGCTAAATAGAAGAACAGCTAATAATCATGGAAAGCGTGGAGGGGCAAGTTTATGTACTTAAAGACTTTGATGTTGTTGATTTTCTTGGCAGCCAATGTAGCAGACAGAAAAGTGGCAGCTAAGTGTAAACAAAATCGGCATGTTGCAGATTAATCAGCATTTTGTGCAGAGCTCACATTAGATAGTACAGACGCGGCAAGTACCAGTGTGATCCAGGAGTGAGTCCAGAGTATACGACCCTGGCTATGCAACATAAAGGACAGGTCTGCATCGAAGGCTACACCCAGGGTACTACTTTCAGGCTCAGACTGTGGCAGTCCATGAGGACGGCCGCGTGAGAGGCTGTGAATCTGGCTCCACCATCCCAGAGGAAGGAACTCAGTCTTTGCATTTAAGGGTGCTGTGGATTCAACTACTGATGAAGGAATCAAATCTTAATAGTGTTGTACTAACGATGCACAAACTTTAACTAGGTGCCATAGTCTGTAGCTAGCATCAGTTCTACTGTTAGCCACTGTGGTGGTTTCAGTGCTGCAGCGAGGACTGAAGGCAAGGTAGTGGCGCCTGGTACCCTAAATATTTGGTGGGCAACCACTGAACAGCAATGACTTTAAGGTCAGCGCCAAAGCTGTCTGTCATGGCTCGCTATTAAGAGTGATTATAACGAACCACGACTGAGAATTAAGGTGTTGAGGTTGAAGGCACTGCAAGTCTCTTACAATGCTTGCCAGTGGGTTACAAACAAAAAAAATTAAATGTATTTACCTGCTTGCACTCCATGCATTGGCACGCCTCCTCCGGTCCTCATGCTTCAGTCCCTCAGGGATGTTCTGCAGCAATTCTCCACTCCAATCCAGACGCTGCACTCATGCTGCTGAAAATGTTAAGAATACTTATACCCCTTTCTGCCTTTGAAGTTGGCAAACTTCAAAGCAAAGTCTCAAGTGTGTGTAAGATCCTTCCTTGTCAAGGCCAGGCTCCAGACACACACCAGGGGGTTGGAGACTGCATTGTGTGAGAGCAGGCACAGTCCTTTCAGGTGTAAGTGACCACTCCTCTCTCCATTCCAGGTCAGATAGCTCATCAGGATATGCAGGCTACACCCCGGCTCCCTTTGTGTCACTGTCTAGTTGAGAGGTGTAAACAGCCCAACTTTCAAACTGACCCAGATGGGGAATCAAAAAACAGGCAGAGTCACAGAATGGTTTAAGCAAGAAAATGCCTACTTTCTAAAAGTGGCATTTTCAAACTCACAATCCAAAAACCAACTTCACAAATAGATGTATTTTTGAAGTTGTGAGTTCAGAGACCCTAAACTCCATATTTCTATCTGTTCTCAAAGGGAATTTGCGCTTTAAAGTTTAAAGACAGCCCCCTTATTAACCTATGATAGAGATAGGCCCTGCAACAGTGAAAGCTGAATTTGGCAGTATTTCACTGTTAGGACATGTAAAGCACAACAGTACTTTTCCTACCTTTTACATACACTGCACCCTGCCCATGGGGTTACCTAGTGCCTTCCTCAGGGGTTCCTTACATGTATAAAAAGGGATGGTTTGGGCCTGGCAAGTGAGTACACTTGCAAAGTAAAATTTGCAATTTAAAACTGCACACACAGAACTGCAGTGGCAGGTCTCAGCCATGTGTACAGGGCTACTAATGTGGGTGGCACAACCAGTGCTGCAGGCCCACTAGTAGCATTTGATTTACAGGCCCTGGGCACCTCTAGTGCACTGTACTAGGGACTTACCAGTAAATCAAATATGCCAATCACGGATAAACCAATCACCAATACAATTTACATAGGGGAGTCCTCCTCACTAAGGTGGAAGAACCTGGACAGACCATCAGCGTTGGCATGTTCTGTGCCAGGACAGTGTTCCACCGTAAAGTCTATCCCCTGTAGGGAAATGGACCACCTCATCAGTTTTGGGTTCTCACCCCTCATCTGCATTAACCATCTGAGGGGCCTGTGGTCGGTGTGAACCCGAAAGTGAGACCCAAACAAGTAGGGTCTTAGGTTCTCAGTGCCCAGACCACAGCAAAAGCTTCCCTTCCAATTGTCCTCCACCTCTGTTCCCTGTGAAGTAGTCTCCTGCTAAGGAAGACTACAGGCTGGTCTAGGCCCTCTTCATTTAGCTGTGAAAATGCTGCTCCCACTCCATGCTCTGAAGCATCTGTCTGTACCACAAACTCCTTGGAGAAGTCAGGAGCCAGTAGCACGGGCACCGTGCCTATGGTCTCCTTCAGGGAGTCAAATGCAGTTTGGCATGCCTGAGTCCAGATCACCTATCTAGACTGCTTCTTAGAAGTCAGTCCCTTGACAAATCTCCTGTAGTAGCCGGTGAGGCCTAAGAAGACTCTCACATCTGTCTGGGTCTTGGGGGGTCCCAAGCTCAAATGGCATCAATTTTGGGTTGTAGCGGCGGCACCCGGCCACTCCCTAGCTGGTGTCCCAAGTACACCACTGACCCCTGCCCAACTGGCACTTACTGGCCTTGATAGTGAAGCCTGCGGCTGGCATCACCTTCAACACAACAAAGGTGGTGCAAGTGGTCCTCCCAACTGGAGATGAATAGTGCAATGTCGTCAAGGTAGGTGGCTCTGAGGTTTTCAAGCCCAGCCAGGACCTGATTGACCAACCTCTGGAAAGTGGCAGGGGCGTTCTTCAACCCAAAGGGAATGACCTGGAACTGGAAGTGCCCCTCTGGTGCTGAGAACGCTGACCTCTCCTTGGCCCCTTCAGTTAAGGCAATCTGCCAGTACCCAGACGTTAAATGAAACGTGCCAAGCAACTTGGCTGCCCCCAACCGATTTATGAGCTCATTCGCTTTAGGGGTGGGTGGGTGTCTGCTTTGGTGACAGCATTGAGCCCCCGGTAGTCCACACAGAACCAAAGTTCTAGTGTGGTACCAGATGCAGCAGGCTTGGGTATCAAAACCACTGGGCTGGACCAAGGGCTGCTGGAGCGCTCAGTCACCCCTAAAGACAACATCTTGGAGACCTCCTCCTTGATAATTGCCTTCATTCTGTCAACCAACCTATAAGCCTAGTTTTTCATAGGCAGGCTGTCCCCAGTGTCCACATCATGCATGTATAGATGGGTGACACCTGAAGTGAGTGGAAACAGAGTGGCAAAGTGTCCCAGTAACTGGCGACACTCACTCTGCTGTTCTAGAGTCAGTGAAGGGGAGAGGACTACGCCTTCTACTGACCCATCCTGCTTCTTGGCAGACAGGAGGTCAGGGAGAGGTTCACTCTCCTTTTCCACCCCATCATCTGTAACCAGAAGCATAGGTAACTCAGACCTCTCAAAGTGGGATTTGAGACGGTTTACATGGAGAACCTGCAAGGGTTTTCTTGGAGTCTGCAAGTCCACCAACAGGTGACGCCACTCTTGCGCTCCTTCACCTCAAATGGCCCTGTCCACCTGTGAGCACAAGGCTCTACGGGGGCCATGACCCACACTTATTGGTCAGGCTGAAACTCAACCAGAGTGGTATTCTGGTCATACCAGCTTTTCATGTCCTCTTGGCTTGCCTCAAGGTTCCTGAAGCATGCAGTCTGGTTTCTCAAGGCCAGCATGTAGCTAAATACATCCTGGGGTGGCTTCTTAGGAGCATTCTCCCAGCCTAGGTCCTCTGACCGGGTTCCCATACAACAGCTCAAAGGGGCTAAAGCCAACCCCCTTCTGTGGTACTTCCCGGTAGGCAAAGAGAAGGAATGATAAGAGGATGTCCCACTTACACATCATGGAGTTTGACAGACCCCCAGTCATGTCTTTCAGAGTTCGGTTGCATGTCTCAACCAACCCGTTACTTTGAGGGCGGTAAGGATTGGTTAATTTGTAGTTCAAGCCACATTCCTTCCACATGGCCTTTATGTACATGGACAGAAAGTTGGTACCCCAGTCAGAGACCACCTCCCTGGGGAAATCCACTCAGGTAAAGATCCCCTTCAGTGCCCGGGACACAAAGGGAGCTGTCACTATCCTCTGAGGGATAGCTTCCGGGTACCGGGTGACATGGTCCACCAAGACCAGGATGAACCTGTTGCCTAGGGGTGTCTTGGGGTCCAGAGGCCCCACTATGTCGATGCCCACCTGCTCAAAAGGGGTGCTCATGACAGGAAAGGGTTGGAGGGGAGCTTTACATTTCCCTCCACTTTTGCCACTTGGTTGGCAAGTCCGACAGGATCTACAGAACACATCTGAATGCTTTCTCATTTGAGGTTAATAGAAGTGGGAGACAAGCCTATCAAAGGTCTTTACCTGCCCCAAATGTCCTGCCAGAGGCATATCATGAGCCAAACCCAGTAGGAAGGCTCTGAAGTGCTGGGGTACCACCAGCACACGGGCTGCCCCAGGCTCTGCAACCTTAGGCTCGCTGTAAGGGAGATCATTCTCCCAGTATATCAGGTGATCCTTGGGCTCAGTGCCAACTGCCTGGTCTTCGGCCTGCTGCCTAAGACCCACAAGAGTAGGGCACACCTTCTGCTCTGCGCAGAACTCCTCCCTGGTGAGACCCCCTTCTTGCTGTCAATTGGTCAGCTCAGGTAGTTCTCCCAGTTCGGTCACTTGTTCCCCTGTAGGTGCCGGGGCATCCCCCTCGAGGTCAGCCTCCACCCAGATCATGGGAACCTCTGAGGTGGGTTTCCCGTGCCCCTTGTCCTTTCTCTTGGCAGTCACCAGGGCCACTGTTTCAGGCTCCAGCTCTGTCTGATCACCCTGTCTAGCTGTCATGGACCGAGTGGTCATGCATGTGCACTCTGGCAACTCCAACATCCCCAATTGCAACCTAAGCTCCACCTCCTTCCAGGCAGAAGTCTCCGGGTCGTTGCCTAGCAGACAGTCAACTGTCATGTTGGGACTTACAGCTACCCTCAAGGAACCTGAGACCCTCCGCTCCCACTCAAAGGGAACCTGCGCCACCTTACATTGGCACTCCGAGTTGTCCACTGCAACTACTTGGTGGAATACACCAGGGACTATTTGCTCTTCAGACACCAGGTGACACCGGACCGTGGTCACACTGGCTCCAGTATCTCTAACAGCCTATACCCTCTGCCCATTGCTGGTCACCCACTGCCTGTATTTCTTAGGGTGATCAGGCATTAAGGGGCATATTTATACTCCGTTTGCGCCGAATGTGCGTCGTTTTTTTCGACGCAAATTCGGCGCAAAACTAACGCCATATTTATACTTTGCCGTTAGACGCGTCTAGCGCCAAAGTATGGGCAAATAGCGTCATTTTTTTGCGTGCACGCCTTCCTTGCGTTAATGAGATGCAAGGAAGGCGTTCCCGTCTAAAAACAGACGCACATAGCGGTGCGTGGTATTTATGCTCCAGGGCAAAAATCACTCCCGTGCGGCAGGCGGCGCAAAAAAAATGGCGCAAAGCACGAATAGCGTGAAATTTTAACGCCTGGGTCAGGGCAGGTGTTAAAATGGGGCAAACACACCTGTACTTAATCAGAACACACAGAACAAACAACAGAGCAGCAGAGCAGCAGAGCAGCAACAGGGAGACATGGAGGTGCTTTTTCTTCAACGTGCACGTAGACGCAGAGCCCTGCAGCAACAACAGCAGCCACAACAACAACAGCAGGGACCCCAAAGACAGCGCAGAAGGCAGGAGAGGATATTCCGCCCACGAACAACCCTGCATGGCCTCAGGGAACGAGACATCATCCAGAGGTACCGGTTGAACTGGCAGGCCATTCAGCAGCTGCTGACAAATATTGAACAGCAATTGGCCCCCACTTTAGTGACTCCACGCACTATCCCAACCGAAACAAAGCTGCTTGCCGTACTTCACCTGCTGGCAAGTGGCTCGTTTCAGACAACTGGTGCCCTGGTTGGTGGAATCTCACAACCATCTTTCTCCGCATTCCTGCCTAAAGTACTGGATGCCATCATTGGACTGACACCCGCCACATCTGCTTCCCTAACACAGTGCAGAAGCAGCAGGAAACAAAACAGGGGTTCTACGCCATCAGTGGCTTTCCGCACGTCCTTGGTGCAATCGACTGCACACACGTACGCCTTGTGCCACCTGCTGCGAGTGAACACCTCTACCGCAACAGGAAGCACACACATTCCATCAACGTGCAGGCCATAGTCAATCACCAAGGACTGATCAGCAACATTGTGGCTAAATATCCTGGGAGTGTACATGACGTATTCATCTTCCGTCACTGCACCATCAACCAACACTTCCAGGATGGACGGTATGGCAATGGACTACTTGTTGGTAAGGACAAAAATCTACTTATATACTCACTGCACAGAAACCCTCTAGGATAAACAACCCATACACCACAATAGCAACACCTAGACAGGAACACACTGAGATACTCACATCACTAGCCATGTGTCACAAGTCACCATTGAACCTCTCACACATTTGAATTTACTCCACAGCTTAGTGTGAAGACATTCATGACTGTGGTTGCCTAAATGTCACCTTGCAAATTGGAAGTCTCACAATAACCTGTACACTAATACAATGCATAACTTTTAAGGGATGGGATGGGATGGCCTGGCTATGTTCATATGGACGTTTCTAATACCCTTTCATGTTTCAACTCTGCATGGAACTATCATCACACCCCCAGTGAGGACACACGGACACCTGTGTCACAAGTCACAATGCAAGGGAGGGCACACTGTACTTGAGAAACCAATACATCCTGCTGACAAACAGTTAGACAACAAACACTTGCTCAGCCAAGGAAAAAAAACAATGCCAAAGTTTCCACCAACAACCATAGGTTGTCACATTAGTACACAAAATAGTCACAGACAACACAACACAACTACTGCCATCAAAGATACGTACAACAGTGCCTCCTACATCTAATTGATACCATTCTGTGTTTCTCTTTCAGCTGATCAGGGGTATGACATCCAGCCTTGGCTAATGACACCATATGGGAACCCAAATACTGCTGCTGAGCGGGCATACAATGACGCCCACAAGAGGACCCGCAGCATTGTGGAGAGGACCTTTGGGATCCTAAAGTCAAGGTTCCGCTGCCTTGACATCACTGGCGGAAGCCTACTATACTCCCCAGAGATGGTCTGCAAAATCATACTCACTTGTGCCATATTACACAATATTTGTGTACAAAGGAACATTCCCCTCCTTGAACCGGACCCAGACATGCCTGAGGATGATGATGAGGAGGATGCTGGCCTGCAACAGGAGGGGGAACAACCTAACACCGCAGCAGGAGTGCGTAGGCGCCAACAGCTTGTGAACAATTTTTTTACTTAAGTTATTATAATCACTTGTATTCCACACTTGTAAATAAACACAGATAACAAACACCACATCATGCTTTGGCCTATTCATTTCTGACCACCTTTAGTTTGAAATAGCTGAAGATGAATGTCGTCTCATTGATCAAGAATGCCATTAAAATTCATCACACCAAAAATAAACATCACAACTGTATGCACAGAGGGTAGGATGTGACATGTTACATTACCATACACAGAGCCCAATAAGAGTACAAATGTGACAATTACACATGCCGGATCCAAACAACTGAAACATTCTCTCATCCAGCCCAAAATTGGAGATCATTTGAAAGTCACATCACACGTGTTCAGAGACAGGGTGGGACCATCCATGTGTACGTGAACATGTCATCAATGGCTTCTCTCAAGTGTATGATGTGAGCAATACACAATTGCAACAACATCAGCTGCCACTAACTCAGGAGGAGACCTTGAAGTTACAGTGACAACATACACACAGACAGGTCATACTGGATCCACATTCCCACACACATGTACACATATGTCATACAACCAACCTAATATTTGAAAGTAGACCATCACAGTTGTGTCCCAGTTTGAACCTAGCAGGAAGATTGTAACATGACACTAAACCAGTTTATGCAGAAAGGGACACAGACAAGCAAAACAATCTTCGCATTATCACATCGTGAACGGTGAGAGTCTTGCAAACTTAGGGGGTCATTCTGACCCTGGCGGTAATTACCGCCATGGCGGAGGTCGGCGGTAGCACCGCCAACAGGCTGGCGGTGCACCGATGGGCATTCTGACCGCGGCGGTTCAGCCTCGGCCAGAAACGGGAAGTCGGCGGTGTACCGCCGACTTCCCGCTGCCCTTGAGAATCCGCCATGGCGGCGGAGCGCGCTCCGCCGCCATGGGGATTCTGACACCCCCTACCGCCATCCTGTTCCTGGCGGGTCTCCCGCCAGGAACAGGATGGCGGTAGGGGTTGCCGCGGGGCCCCTGGGGGCCCCTGCAGTGCCCATGCCAATGGCATGGGCACTGCAGGGGCCCCCGTAAGAGGGCCCCACAAAGAATTTCAGTGTCTGCTTTGCAGACACTGAAATTCGCGACGGGTGCAACTGCACCCATCGCACCTTCCCACTCCGCCGGCTCCATTCTGAGCCGGCTTCCTCGTGGGAAGGGTGTTTCCCGCTGGGCTGGCGGGCGGACTTTTGGCGGTCGCCCGCCAGCCCAGTGGGAAAGCCAGAATGACCGCCGCGGTCTTTCGGCGGGAACCGCTTGGCGGGCGGCGACCGCCGACCGCCGCGGTCAGAATGACCCCCTTAGTCATATGAAAATGGTATGCAACTTAGCTCCAAATCATTATTACTGCAAACGTCAAATGGGCTAATGAGATGAATGAATGGTCAACAGTCATTCATACCATATGGCCTTACATTCGCCCGCTGCTGCAGGTTTGCCAGGATATGATAAAAATACTCCATGGATACAGTAGCTATTCTGGATGGTCAAATCCTAGGGTGCTGGGGGCCTAACTCCACCTCTACCACCCCCAAAACATACAAGAATCATGTACTTGTGAACTAAACACATGCATAAGGCACATGTGTGGCCTCCATGTCACAAGTCCTACACAAATATGAAACACAAAATCATAATGGGACATGGTCAGCCCCATAAAAACTGAAAGTGACTCTCCCACTCCCTGTTAGGACTACAGATAAAAGCATCCCCATCATAAAGGTGGGGACATTTTGGAGACGGAATACATAATGGTATCAAAAACATCATTTCAAAATAGCCATCAGCAATTACACCAAATATGTTGTCAAATATGGTCAATACATTAGTTAACGTATCCCAAACATCACAGTGTGAAGGCCGTCTATACATAAAAGTACGGACATTTGTCATATACAAACACAAATGTGTCTCACATCGCACCGTTTTACCATGACAAATCACCTTTCCAAAGCTAAACACATGAAGACATTTGGATAAATTTGCTCCATATTCTACGCATACAGCATGGCCGTCATAATTTGTTCACGTACATGAGTGCACACAATGCAGAGTCAGATACAAATGTATCCAAAAGTGTCTTGATATTTCACCTTCAAATTATTATTTACATCCACAATATTTTTGACTCTGCATCATGTGCACTACTGTACGTGTAAAAAAAACCACGCCCATGATGTATGCGTCGTGAAATTGACGCTACATGCACAATATGTTGGTCATTTCATGTACAGTATTAATTATTAATATTCATATCATATTTTTTCACTCCGTATCATGTGCACCACTGTACGTGTAAAAAAAACGACGCCCATGATGTATGCGTGGTGAAATTGACGCTACATGCACAATATATTGGTCATCTCATGTACAATTTGAAATATTAATATTCATATCATTTTTTTTCACTCCGCATCATGTGCACTACTGTACGTGTAAAAAAAATGACGCCCATGATGTATGCGTGGTAAAAATGACGCTACATGGACAATATGTTGGTCATCTCATGTACTATTTGAAATATTAATATTCATATCATTTTTTTTCACTCCGCATCATGTGCACCACTGTACGTGTAAAAAAAACGACGCCCATGATGTATGCGTGGTGAAATTGACGCTACATGCACAATATATTGGTCATTTCATGTACAGTATTAATTATTAATATTCATATCATATTTTTTCACTCCGCATCATGTGCACCACTGTACGTGTAAAAAAAATGACGCCCATGATGTATGCGTGGTAAAAATGACGCTACATGGACAATATGTTGGTCATTTCATGTACAGTATTAATTATTAATATTCATATCATATTTTTTCACTCCGCATCATGTGCACCACTGTACGTGTAAAAAAAACGACGCCCATGATGTATGCGTGGTGAAATTGACGCTACATGCACAATATGTTGGTCATTTCATGTACAGTATTAATTATTAATATTCATATCATATTTTTTCACTCCGCATCATGTGCACCACTGTACGTGTACAAAAAACGACGCCCATGATGTATGCGTGGTGAAATTGACGCTACATGCACAATATATTGGTCATCTCATGTACAATTTGAAATATTAATATTCATATCATTTTTTTTCACTCCGCATCATGTGCACTACTGTACGTGTAAAAAAAATGACGCCCATGATGTATGCGTGGTAAAAATGACGCTACATGGACAATATGTTGGTCATCTCATGTACAATTTGAAATATTAATATTCATATCATATTTTTACACTCCGCATCATGTGCACTGTAATGCGTCAAAAAAATATGACGCACATCTGTGTATGCGTGAAAATATGACGCATTACGCGAAAATAAAAACGGCGGCCATTTTATGCAGGAAGTGATGTAATAGGATATCCTGTTTACCAAATCTGTACTGGGAGTTGACTTTCACTTTCACTTTGCAGTCTCAGAGTTATCTAGACTGTGTGGTTGTGTGAAAGGTGTTGTCCTGTGTTTTACTGCTTTAGTGTCCTGTGTGCCTTGTATTTTGTCTTTGTGTCAATCTTTTATTGTTGTCTAACATTGTCTCAGTCTGTTTAGTGTTATTTTGTCTATACCTGTGATAGTTTGTATTGTCTGTGGGAGTCTGTTGTGGGTAGCATAGTTTGGGGGGTTAGTTGGGCTATTTTTCTCCTTCTTCTTTTTCTTTCACACCTCTACCTTTCCCCATTTCCCACTTTTTCTTTCATTTTTCTTTTGTACTTTTTTACACCTCTCATCATGTCAGGTAGGCCTCGCCTGTCCAGGATGGGTGAGGACGAATTGGGGGGCTTCATATGGCTCGTAAGCCATTTCCTCCCACTGATGCTGGAGGCTGGGGGCCGTGTGATACAGGGGTATCACACGGAGGCGAGGAAAATCCGTTGGGAGAAGGTGCGCCATCACCTGGTCCGGGTCTACGGGAGTCTGAGGAATATACATCTGCACCGCTGGGCAGATCTGATCAGCAGGGAACAGGACCTGCTGGACCACCTGGGACTCCGGATTGGTGGCTATGTTGGTGAGTACTAATCAATTACATGGGAATAATAGGAATGTGTGCGTGAACATGTGATGATTGGTAGCCAATCTGCAAAATAAGTAGCTGACTGCGTGTTATGCTAGGGAAACCTAGGCCCATGGGTATACACATAAATCCCCATTTTTGCTACACATGTACACCCAATAACAGCAGTAAAATGCAACATCTATTTGTATTTTGCTAAGTAGCCCCCTCTCTGCGTCACAAAATGATGCAAATGCTGCGCCACAAAGGTATACATATGAGTCCAAATGTGTATTTGTTGCAGGATGTGTATGAAGACCTATGCTACCAGGCCGATGCCTCATTTTTGCAACACATACCAGATGGCTGTAGCTGCATGGAATGTACTGTTGCATTTGTGTCTGAAAAGCAACACGTGAACTGCTCTATTTGTACTCTACTGGTCATAATGGCCAGTGAGTACGTCATGTAGAAACAACATACCTACATATGTAGACGCCATAGCTAGACCGAAAATTGCAAACACATGATGATGCTAAACATGTGTGTTGCCTTCACGTCACATGAAGTTAGTCATGTTGTCCACACATATGTCACATGTGTGTCTGGTTGCTGTGTGTTGAACCTGTCCACATAGCCTGTTTGATTGTGAGTGGTCATGCAGTCCTCATGGAACCAGTTGTGGAATGTTTCTCTCTGGGATGCACATGCTGAGATGTATGGATCACATGATTGTTGGGGCCTACTAATGGAGGATTAACTTGGACGACACATGACTGTCCTGGCCACTGCATGAGTGTAGTAGGGTGTGTCACTGGAGCAGGAGACTCATCCAATGATAATCTAGAATACAAAGTCAGCCAGGCAGGATGAGCATGTGTGAAAGTGTATCATTACCATGTAATATTCACACACTGTCACTGTAACAGAAATTATTTGTCTGTTCACCCAGTCTGAGTATAATCTTCCTTTCATGCTTTACAGGTGGACCAGCCCCGTACACCGTTGGTGAGGTGGCCCATTTTGACGACCCCGATACCTACAGTGAGTGTTGCCTAAGTGCTATTTACATTGTTTGGAAATGAAGCATGATGGATTACTGTGTGTTCAGGATAATTCATGATTTGATGTGCTGGCCGTTCATTGGCTTTGTTGTTTTGGTGTGATATCAAATTGGAATAATGTTTCTGTAAAGCAATACCTAGTCATCTCTCAGATTGAGGGGCAGTAGGTCATTCAATTAGTGCAACAATTGGGAATGGCATGACTCATTTTGAATACACTGGTCAATGTTAGACTTGGTCAGGAACTTGCCATTAACTGAGTCAGCAAATCAGACTGACAGTCTCCCAGATAGCTTAGGCACATGGCTTCGATGACAAGTGCTTCTTCCTAGTTGAGGATGGACTGTGTACACTGTAGGTCGGATCTTCCGGGGGCATGTACTTCCACAAGGTGACCTCGAAGTGTGTGTGACTTGAGTGCAATGGCCTAGGTGTTCTGTTGAATCATGTGAATGGGTGTTCTACCTCCTCTGTGTGTGTTGTAAAACATGCCTCACTAATAGTATGTTATGTTGGGCTAAGTCATATCATTTTGACATGTGTGGACCTGGGATGTGACAAGGTTGGGCTGACTCCAATGTGTTGCTAGCCCTTCATAGGTGTTGTGTGTGAAGGCACATGCTTGTTGAACTTTCTGTACACTCCTGGTTGTGCATTGATCATGGGATTGTTGTTTGTTCTTCCCACACCACCCACAAAGACTGGGATGTTACTGTGAAACAGGGTACCTAGGACTGTAGCAACCAGTATGTTACACGTACTTAACACCTTTTGTGACTTGAGTTTGTACCTAGGTCCAGATGTAGCAAAATGTCTACACATTGCAAATAGCATAATTTGATGTTAGTGAGTTGCAAACGTCTGTTTCCTAATCCGAAATGTTTTTGGTGGTCATGTACATATTAGCAAAATGCTTTTCTAAATGAAAAAAATAAAGGAGTTTACCAGCCCTACTTGCAAATCACAGTGGTAGGCAATCCCATTTGCTAACGAGTACGTGGTTGCAAAGTGAGTAGCTGTTATCATCCACTTGAAGTGGATGCTAACCAACTTGCTGACTGGAAGGGGTCCTCATTGTGAACCTTCACCTTTGTGAGTGGACCAAAATACTCCTGCACAAAACAGCCAGTGGTCTAGGGGAGCAATAATTATTGTGTAAATTACGAAAAATCAATTGTTGTGAATTTAAACAAATCGCAGCTCATTTTCCTTTCAGATAAAGGGCCTACACTTGGTGAAAAATAACTTGCTTCATTTAAAAGCAGTCACGTCTATGGAGTTCTGCTGTTCCCAGCAGGCCTCCATCCCCGTGAGTGCCCATAGTTGCTAAGGTGGTGCAAGTTGGAACCCACATCATTGATGTTCATGAGGTGGGATTTAGGGACCCCATAGTGACTCGCAGACGGTGTCAGAGACACCGTTCAGCTTTGCAATTTGCTAGTTGATTTCCCATCAATTCCTACATCTGGCCCATAGTGTCGACATATGATTCATGGCCAGGGGTTCAATCTTAGCACACAACTATTTCGAAATGCCATTGAGTAAGGAGTGTGATTCTTATCACATAGAATGACATATGTAGTGAAGTCAGTATGCGGACGAGCTGGTGCCATAATGTATAATGCCTTAGGTATGAATTGTATGAGTAGTTTAGGGTGATGTCATCCATCATGTAGAGACATGGATATGCTATATGTGATATGCCCTTCAGTATGCATGATTCACATGTACTTCCTCTGAGCCTTCCCGTGAACTATGTTGTAACAATTGCTGCAACCAATACATTGCTAGTAATGGACAAATTACCCATTGTGGTATTCAACCCACTGTAAATTCTATGCTCAATATTTGCCTTTTCTCTTCACAGCTGCAAACCTGAGTGCCGCAGCTCGCAACCAGTTTGAGCGCCGGGCAATGAGGTACAGCCACATCCTGCAGGTGCAGTGTGGGTATCGGAGGATGGCCCGCAGATACAATTCGGAACGGGCCTCCGGGGCGTGGTATGCCACACCACAGGCTCCCCCAACGGTGCCCCCAACAACCCCCGCCACTACATCCACCAGGTCTGGCCAAGTGGACCCAGCAACGGACCAGGCATCCTCATCCAGACCTGGACCCAGCCGTGTGGTGGGAGCAGGGCAGTCCCGTGCCCACACCACTCCACCAACACAATCCAACTCCACCGGCACCCAGACCTGCACTGACCCTCCGATCAACCCAGCGGACTTCCACGCATTGTCAAGGAAATTGGACAGGTTGATTGGAAAAGTTGACACCCTGACGGAGGACATGGCTGAGGTGAAGAAGAAGGTGCGCTCCATCCGGCGAACACTACGGAGGCCAAATCAGTAGACATTTTGCCCTCCAGAACTTTTACCCCTCCCCTCTCACCTCTTTCCTATTTCATACTGTTATTTGGGTTTGGGGGGTTAGTTATAGGATAAGTGTAGGAAATTAGCTTAGTTAGTGTTAGGTAAGAGGGTGGGGGGTCCTTCTTCTTTATATCTTATCTTTTTGTGTGGGTGGGTGGGTGGGGGGCAATGTTGGGATTCCTGTTTAAAAAAAATAAAAAATAAAAAAAATAAAAAAATCTATAAAAAAAATAATAAAAAAAATATATGTTTGTTTAGGATAGTGTAGTATGTGTGTAGGTTAGTAAGTGTTGTCCTGCATGTGTCTTGTCTCATAATGGTGGGTGGGGGGTTGATGTTTAGATCGTTTCGTTACATGTGTAGAGTAAGTTTAGCTTAGGTTAGTTAGGGACAGTTGTGGGTTAGTAGTAGTCAGGTTAGATTAGTGTAGGTTTATCTTTCCCTTAGTTGCCTCTTTTATTACTTATTGGAAATAAAAAATTTGTTAACCCTTTACCTGATGCGTTAGGTGCTACCTTTTCATGGCCTTGACATCAGTGTAGCAGAAAGTTTTAGTATGACATTTGTGTCCTATGCTCGCTATCCCCAGGCTATTGAGGTTTAACATGCCAGCTACCCGTGTGCTAACTTGGTAAGTATCCACCATGTGGGAGAGCCACCATTGGTAGTGTGCATAGATCATCAAGATTTGGGGTTGGTATGTATCCTACTTCACAAAGAGTGCTTCCAGAGTTGATTTTGTAGGTAAATAGATAGGTCGGACAGCATTGTGAAGTTCAGGGAGAGCTTTGTAGATGAGTATTTGTTCACACTCTTGTCTTGTTGCTGTCATTGCTGACCTACATCATGTGTGTACTGCTTGAGCATGACTTTCCTTCATGGTAGTATACGCTGTAAGGGTGATTGATGCAGTGTAATTTGGTTATCATTCCTTTCATTTTACAGCATAATTTCTTGTTTTAGTATTGCAAGGTGCCTACATTTCTCAGCCACCATTAGTTGTCTAGAATAGCTATGGATGGGGCCTCATTCTGTCCAACACAGCATGATTGTGTGTGCTTAGTCCCTACATCAGTTATTTTCCTCAGTCTAGTAAAGCTATGATGCAATCCTGGCCACTGCACAGATGTTTCAGTATACATGAAATCAGGACAGTAGTATAGAGAATCGACATGGTTGCCACACAGCCACTTTGGAGTTATGTACTGCACAGTTGAAGTGTGAAATGACACAGAGACACAATAGGTGTGCAAGTGATATTTATTTTTAGGTGGAGTAGTGCAAAAAGTCCATTAACAATGTTAGGTGAGTCCGTTCTGGTGCATTCTTAAATGGTGATCCTATTTACAGGGTGTGGATGATGCTCCTGACATGCTGGGGTGATGTCACAGACGGTGCAGAGGAACAGGAATTGCCAAATGGTAGGAGAGAAACATTTACAGCCAATGTGGACAAGTTAAACAGTGGATTGCCGAACAGTCATTGAGGGTAGTTGGAGTGAGGCTGGCATGTGTCAAAACGTAGGACCTTGGTCAGAGTAGGGCATGGTGCAGGGACTAGGGCTTCCGGGTACTCTTGCGAGTGAATGTTATCTGTTCCATGTCTTCTTCTTCTGATGTGTGTGTTGCCTGGTGTGTCCTTGTTGTTGTTGGTTGTGAAGGGGCAACACACACCTCAGTGTCAGAAGACATGGAGGCAGACATCCCGGGGGCTGATCCCTGTCCAGTTATGAAGGGCAGTACTGCAGCAAGGAGGGCGTGCTGGTTTTTCAGAATGGCAGCCACATCCCGATGGTAGGCAGCCAGGTCGGCCCTGAGGGGTTCGATGTTGCATTCGTGCACACGCTGACTGGCTTGCTGTTGGAGTTGTTTGGTCAACTGGATGACAGCTGTGCAGATTGCCTTCTGTGTTACTAAAAGTTCCTCCAACAGCGATGTTCTGGCTTGCATTGCAGCTGCCTGATCAGCAGTTGACAGCATGCACGAACGCACCCCCTCAAGGCTGGCTGCCATAGTTTGCATCCCCACCCGCACCTCCTTGGCCAGCTCCCGCTGGACCCCAACGACTGTTCTTTCGAAGCTGGTGCCAGTGTCGTCAGAGTCCTCAGCTGTGTTGGAGCTGGCAGGTCTTACAATTGGGGTGGCGAGTGGTTCTACTGTGGTGGCTGCTTCTTCTTGGCTCCTCCTTGTTACTGAAGGGGGGGTTTGGAGGCTTTCGAGGACCATGTCAATGGTCTCTTGTGTGAGGTTGATGGTCTCGTCATCCATGTCATCAGGGAACTCATGGACAGGCATATCGGCAGGAGATCCGTGTTCCTCTGCAAAGAAACAGGGTACAATTAGTGTGTCTGTGTTGAGATCATTTTGCACTAAGATACAAGCCTTTGGATGCCTTAACTTTGTACTCTGATTTTGTCTTGGTATCTGCTGTCCGTCATAGGGCATTGTTGTAGGCCTATGGCCCACCTGTGTGTCACATGTATGATATGGAGCTATCAGACATGCCTGCCAGGTCATCTCTAGGTGTTGATTTGTAATTATTTCGGAATATGCATTTTTTTGTCCTACTCCTCCCTCGGTGTTTCACTATTGTTATGGAGGGACATTGGTTTGGGTGGGCTCTCATTATCCTACATGTGATTCTTGGCTTTCTAGGCAGCAGGATAGCTAATGGTGTGGGGGACTAAGTTTGACCCACTTGTAAATAACTCTGTCACCCAGATATTCTATTTAGCTCAGACAGACTAGCAGTGCCTCTGGTCTCCCACAACAGAGGAATGTTTAGAAGTCCAAGCCCATGACATCTTTGGGACTTCTCAGGGAAGTGGTGGTCACTCAGGTCCTACACATTTCTATCTTTTCCGGTATGTTCCCATACACAAATGACACAGACAGTATTTGTTTGATATGAAGTTTCATTGTACAACTGACTTGTAGGAATTTAGGTGTGAGCCCCAATAACCAAAACAATACACACAGTTAGAACTGAAATAGTCCGCAGGAGAGTAATACATTGGTACACAGCTATCATGGTGCCTAACAGTTTCTACTCTCCCTCTGCTTGTTCTATATATAGCACAGCATCTTAAGTTTGGAGCTTGGCTGTCTGAATCACAGGGGAGACATCATCCCTCATATCAGAGGAATTGGCTGGGATCTGGTTGTGCATCAGCAGCAAGGCAGGCAGCATCTAGATGTGATTTTCTGTTTGTAAACTCCCCCATGCGTGTCTTGGGACGAGGAAGTGAATTTAAAAGACATATGTCATTGTGATGACAAAGTTTCCCTACGCAGGAATGGCAAACCTTAACCCCTACCACATCTATCATCAACGAACCAGATGGTATCCTTGACTGGGGCACAGAGTGAATATGTTCTGGCAAACTCCAGTGCAGAAGTAGGCAAAACAGGGTGATTTGACTAATTGCCAACACCTTAGGACTGACTATTTGCTACATTAACTGATAGGAAGGGCAATGAGATTCATTTAGTGCAAAGTGCTCTGAGGCACTTAGATGTGAGCAAATGAGTATAAGTACATTCAGGGTAAGATGCACAAAGGCCTCCAGCCTGAGGCTATTGCGCAAAGTATACGTTTCACTTGCCACGCTACACTTTGACTGACTGTGGGTGTTGTGACTGCCCTGCCAGCACACTTGCCTCACAGGCCCTGCACCATACACTTTTTATTCACATTGCATGATCTGTACATGTTAGGTGGCATGACCTATGTATGTCAATGTTAGGATGTGGTATGGATGTAAACATTGTTGATGTTTGTATCTGATGGAGTCTCATGTGTGTCTTACTGGATTGGCCTGTTTATTGTATGAATGTCCTATTTTTTGGTTAGACTGTGCAGATGTGTTTCATTGACCAGTTGCCTGTGTCCCCTCGTCAATGTTGTTGTCTGAGCAGTATGACATTTGTGATGTAGCATTGTTAGGCAGGCACGTGAGGGACCCTGACGTATGCAGCATGTGTGTGTCGTTAGTGCTGTGTGGCTCCTATTGCTGTTTACTTAGGCTTATGTATGTGTCAGTTATGGACATTCGGCATTTAAGTGTACTGGTACCTTTGTCTTATTTCTAGGAGTAGTTGCAGATGTCATCCTCACCCCCTAATTTATGTATGTATGTTCCAGGGTGGGGTTCCTGCCATTTGGTACTATAGCTGCCCAGAGATGAGAGGTGTTATTGTCAACTGTGGTGGCAGTTAAGTTGCAGTTGTTGTATTTGCTACTGCATTACAGGTAGGGACCTAGTTGATGGGGAATAGTTTGTGCAAAACAAGTGCCTGGATGTGGATTCAGGGTAGTGTCCTTCCCACCTGTCACTGGTTTCCCTTGGCTCTCTTGTTGTAATTACAGGATGTCCCCGTGGGACTGTAGTGGTGGCAGTATTTTGTCGTGCCCCGGCTATGGTCAGTACTGGGCATTCCCCCCTGCCGTGCCCCTTTCCCCATGCCACTGCATATTTCTAGGAGTAGTTGCAGATGTCATCCTCACCCCCTAATTTAGGTATGTATGTTCCAGGGTGGGGTTCCTGCCATTTGGTACTATAGCTGCCCAGAGATGAGAGGTGTTATTGTCAACTGTGGTGGCAGTTAAGTTGCAGTTGTTGTATTTGCTACTGCATTACAGGTAGGGACCTAGTTGATGGGGAATAGTTTGTGCAAAACAAGTGCCTGGATGTGGATTCAGGGTAGTGTCCTTCCCACCTGTCACTGGTTTGCCTTGGCTCTCTTGTTGTAATTACAGGATGTCCCCGTGGGACTGTAGTGGTGGCAGTATTTTGTCGTGCCCCGGCTATGGTCAGTACTGGGCATTCCCCCCTGCCGTGCCCCTTTCCCCATGCCACTTCATATATGTGCTAAGTTACATGCATTGTGTAGTAGGTATCCCCCCCCTGCTTACAGTCCCCATTATTGCATTGTAATTCCCCATGCGACTTACCCTGCATGTGCGTAGTGTCGTGGTAGTCTGCGCTGTCCAGTCCTTGTATCCCTGTGACGATCTCCTCCGGGATGACGGCTGCGACCATCTCCTCCATGTGGTCCAGGGCCTCCTGTTGTGCTGGACTCCCCCCTCCAGTCTGCATTGCTGCCTTCCTGTTCCTGGCCATTTTCTCTTTGGTCCTACGTTTACAGTCATGCCAGCGTTTCTTACACTCAGTGACTGTCCGGCGTTCTTCAGCCACACTGTTTATCTTGTCCACAATTTCTTTCCAGATGGCCTCTCTCCTACTGAGTGGCAATTTTGAGGATATGAAAAGTTGGTGCTGGTGTTCTGTCACCTCTTTCACCAGGATTTCCTGCTCCTCTGCACTGAAGCGACACTTTCTTTTTTTTTTTAACATGTCCTGGTTCCTGTATGCTTCCTCCTGGCTGGTTCCTGGTCTGCTCTCATCCTCCTGGGGTCTGTTGGGGCATCTAGGATCCATTTTGGGTCTCCTCTCCTGTAAGTGCAGTTTTCGCGCAAAAATGTCACGCAATAGCGTGAAAAAAAACGGCGTTTTCACGATTGCGCTGTCGTAAATCGACCCACAGTGATTTGCGTCACTTTTACGTGGGTTTCCCTTACGACAGACCGACGCTGTGTGCGTCACTAAATAATGACTCCCACCTGTTGGTTGCGCCGCCGTACGTCAAAGTATAAATTTGACGCCCGAATGGCGCATCCAAATGGCGTTAGACGGCGCAAATTTTTTTGACGCAAAACTGCGATAGCGCAGTTTTGCGTCAAAAAGTATAAATATGGCCCTAGATGTCTTTGGACCATCTCACCATCCCTTCGTGAGACATGGGTCATCTCTGTGGGATTTCCACATCCACCTGAGACCAACTCCTCCCCAAGCGCTACACTGGCCAACCCCTTGGTCTGCCCACCGCTGGGTGGCAGTGTCCACTTGGGACACTTGGATCTCCCTTTATGGGACCCTCCTGGTCACATACAAAACACTTACGGTGCCCTGCCTCTGCGGGCTTCCCTGAAGAGGCCCATGGTTTCCTATTTCCTGGAGGGTGGGATTTCTTACCCATGTTACTAGATTGAGGCCCTTTGGAAGACTCCTTTTTTTTACCCTTGTCCCCCCAACTCTCCTGCTGGGAACCCTGCCCCCCTTTGGCAGAATCTCCCCCTTATACCTTTTCGTGAGCTCTGGTACTCACCCAGCAGTCTGCCTCCATAGCAAGCTTCCTGGGGTCAGTCAGCATACTATCAGTCAAGTGCTGGTGCAGCTATGCAAAACACAGACTAGACAAGTGCTCCCATGCAATTAAGTTGTACAGCCCCTCAAAATCTGTCCCATTACTGCCCTTCACCCAATCAACCAGTGCTCTGCAAAAGGAATCTACACATTCTAACCAGGCCTGGGAATCCGTTTTCTTACTGTGCCTAAACTGATCCCGGTACTTGTCAGGAGTGTGACCATACCTAGTGAGAAGGGCCTCCTTCATGTCAGCATAGGTGAGGTTGTATCCCTTACCCAAAGCTGGCAAAGTGTCCCTCCCTTCCACTGTGAAGTGGTTCCACAATCCTGCTACTCAATGCTTCTCAGGAACCCCATTCATGTGGATGGATGCCTCATATCCCTGAAACTACTTCTGGATATCATCTCCCTTCTTGTACCCTCTCCCTACGTTCTTGGGAATGTCCACAATTCTATCTGACTGCACTGAGGTATTGCTGCCACCATCATTGCTGGACCTGTTCCCCACATCCAGCTCCTTTACTCTGAGCTCATGATCCAAAAGCATCTTCTTCTCCTCCATAGCTCACTGCTCCCTTTGAGCCTCCATTTTTAATCTCTCCAACTCAATCTGGTGCCTCCTGGTTTCTCTCCTGTCATCCAGCTCCTCTGGAGTAAGGACTTGTGATCCACCACTACTGCTTGACCCATGGGGTACCGCCTCCCCTAGCAGCTCTTGCACCCTCAGCACATCTTCTCCTGGATTTGGGTCCACAGACTCCCCCAATAGGATCCAAGGACTGGCCACTGGCAGTTCTGGCTGCTACCCAGGCCCTCAGCACCTTTTGTAGCTCCTCCCTTTTGGTGAGGCCCTGACCTGGACTCTGAGGTTTTTACAAACTGCCTAGTATAGGTTTCCATCCTTTCCTCCTCAAAAACCAAAGCTTAGGATGCAACTGACGATGCTCTTGACTGAGACATGATATCATTGGAGTTCACTTGAAGTCAAGTTCAAAAACAGGTAAAAAAGAAAAAAAATCAAAAACAAATCTGTATGTGGCACGTAGTGTCTGTAATATGGTAGTAGTGTACACCAATCACTGTGGGTCAACTACAAATGGAAGTCCTATCTTCACCAGTGACAACCAATGTTAGAAATGGGGGTCTCAAGTTGGCAGTCAGTTTGCACCCTGTCCAAGTGGGGACCCTCACTCTAGTTAGGATAAGGGAGATCCCCGCTCAGATATCCCCTGCTCACCCCCTTGGTAGCTTGACACGAGCAGTCAGGCTTATCTCAGAAGCAGTGTGTAAAGCATTTGCACATAATACACAGTAAAAGTGAAAACACTACAAAAGGACACCACACCAGTTTTAGAAAATAGTCAATATTTATCTATATAAAACAGGACCAAATATGATAAAAATCCACCATACAGTAATACATGTATGAATTCTGCAAGATTTACTCAAAAATACAGTTCTTTGAAGTCGATAGCTCCACCTGGGGCTGTCATGGCGTCGTGATCAACAAAACCAAAAGTTCAGACCGACCGCAGCATCGCGGGCCGGTTACAGTGTTGGGAAGACCTGCAAAACAGTACCTTTGGAATTACAGGGTGTTGTGATCCTCACGGTGGGCTCCGGAGAGCTGTGTCGATGTCGTCACGGTGTCAGTTCTGGAGTTGGTGTGGGAGTCGTCGGGCCCCTGAAGTCACACGCTGTGCAAATCGAACTTCGGGCTGATGAAGTCAGGAATGCTGGCTCTGTGACGCCATCC
Source organism: Pleurodeles waltl (assembly GCF_031143425.1). NCBI lineage: Eukaryota > Metazoa > Chordata > Amphibia > Caudata > Salamandridae > Pleurodeles > Pleurodeles waltl. The sequence continues at coordinate 933,203,189 of NC_090440.1, read as the reverse complement.
AGTGGCATCAGTGAGACCAGGGCTGCGGTGTGAAGCGGAGCGGTGTAACGTGCAGTGTCACCAGGTCATGGTGCAGGCAGCAGCAGCGTCATTGCTGAAGCGCTGTTGTCGATAGGCCCAAGCTTGTGCTTCATGACCCTCACAAGCGCAGGCAGGGTAACCGGGTGATGACACTGGAGTTGATGGTGCTGGTGTCAGTAGACCGGGGCTGCATGCGGGACGGGATGGTGCTTTGTGTACCTCACGAGCGGTGTCCACAGGCCACGGTGCAGGCAATGGCGCCGGTGTCAGCAGGAGCGGCCTCGTCGGGGATGCCCAGGCTGCTGTGTGAGCAGGCATGCTGGAGTGCGGGGCCCAAAGGTCACGGTGCGAGCAGCGACTCAGTGAAGTCGTCTGATGACAGCATCGGTGAAACCAAGATCGCGGTGTCAAGCGGGGCAGTGCTGCATCAGCTGGTCACGGTGCAGGCCAGCGGCATCGTTGACGGCGTCACAGTGGTTTTTCTCCTTGAACAGCACAAAACACACAGTTCCCAGTGCTGTAGGAAGATGAAACTGAAGTCTTTGATATCCTTGAGACTTCCAATAGGAGCAAGCTCCACTCCAAGCACTTGGAGTACTTTCTCAAGCAGGATACACAGCAAAGTTCACCCTTTGCTCTCTTTTAAGGCAGAAGCAGCAACTGTTGGCCAAACCAGCAAAGCGACACATTAAAGGGGCAGTACTCCTCTCCTCCTCGAGCTCTTCAGCTCTTCTCCTTGGCAGAGGTTTCTCTTGATTCCTGAAAGATTCTGAAAGTCTGGGGTTTTGGGTCTAATACTTATACCCCTTTCTGCCTTTGAAGCTGGCAAAAAGAGTCCAGTATACCATAAAACAGGAGGTCAGAAGGCAAAAAGACAGGGGAGACACGCCAAAAAGCAGTAAGGTCTAACATTTGGCATCGCAATACAGCCAGCCAAAATGACATGCGTTCTCTAAACTAGTGGAGTGAGCACCACTCTCCTGCTGCCAGTCTGCAGCAATGGCCATCCCCCCAAACACGGCTGAGGCTGGAGAAAGTGAAAAATAAAATGGTAATAAACTCATGTTATTACCATTTTATTTTTCACCTTTGCGGCATTAGCAGCAGGGGGGAGACACTTCTCCACCCTTATGGAAGGGCCTGCGCTAGGTAGTAGGCACTAAGTAATCAATTCATTCTGATTTAGAAAGGAGTTGTCTACTGAGCACAGTTTGTCAGGTTTAGCCCACACATAACAGGCCTAAGGCGGTTCTGAAGTTCATCAGTGCACCTTTCCCGCTACCATTGTGGAGAGGAGAGTAGACGAAAGCCCACATGTGCGGGCAAGGAGCTTGCCATGTGGCTGAGAGACATACTGAGTGGGTAAGGAACCGGACAATAACCATGTGGCTGATCTTGACTAATCTTGAGCTGGAGTTGTCATTGGAAGGCAGTGAGGGATCCAGGATTTCATTTTTTTCCAGCATCAGAATCCATGAATGGGGCAAACCAAGATATGGGGGCCAGAGTTGCACAGGCACTAACGGTGCCCATACAAAGTAGAGAAATGGACTATCAAAAGAATTCACCCTTTTATGCCTTTGCAAAGTTTGTGTGAGGGAGTCAATAAGGGGTGGATTAACATTCTTTGGAGCTCTCTAAAACTGAGCTTTATATGAATTATCGGTGTTGGTAATTCTGATCTGAAACTATGCTGTTTGGCTCTCCCAACAACAAGATGACCATCTGACGGCAACAGGCTGTGTAGTCTCGGTTGCGTTGGTTTTCTAGAACCATCTTTTGTCAGAATTTTCTTGGACACAGTTCATCATCATCGAGCCTACTGTTGACTTCAGCTATGCTGCATTTCGGCCTGGGACATTTGAAGGGTGCCATACTTTTCAGTACCTAGTTACATCCTATTTGGTGTATTCAGTGTCTCAGCAAGTGGATGTTATAGAATGCTGTTGAGTTGCACGCTCGGGCAAAAAGGTTGGGCTTCAGTGGTAGGTTTGAAGCAATCAATTTGGAATGAACTTTATAAGCCTTTCCATGTCCCCTATCATGATTTAGTGGGGGGCAGGGGTATAACTAGACCAGGGGGATAAAACTTTAAAAAGTGGGTGAAGAGTGATCTCCATAACCAGAGTCAAGAATATTTGTGGGGGTTCTGTTCACTGTTGTGGTGCACTGCACTACATAGCAGATCATTTTCTCTGAAATATGTGTCCAGTTGTGCATTATAGAGCACGCTGGGCCCATAACATTCATCTCAACGGATTACTCTTTCTAGGAGTTAAGTTTTCTATTTCACAGAATTGTAGAAGAATGAAAGGCACATGTGGTCCTCATACTAGTAGGACGTAGAATTTCAGGTTCCATTTTTAGGGACAATCAGAGGCAAATGGCTCAGTCTGAAACCGACAGGCAGTTGCATTGGTCTCAACCTTAAACGACTTTAATAAAAACGTTTGCAAGAAATTCGGACATCCTTCCCCAAAAGAAACTTGAAATTGGAATCATGCTGTGCCTTTTATGCACATTTCCCAAGTCAATGATCTGTTTTTAGCTTTGATATGCTACAGCACTCCTACACCTATTTTTGGAAAAATGCTGGCATTAACGGCAACAGAAACTCAGGTACTGAACACAAATTGTGATAATGCATCAAAAAGGGGGGCACAGTGGTAGCAGCAGCCACAACTGGCTTCCCATTTCTTAGTTCAGCACTGCCCTTGCTAACCCTTGTCTCAGGGATACTGAAGGCAGCTCCAGGAACAGAAAATAAACCAAGCTCTAAAAGCCATCTTTTCTTCCTTTAAATTAACGTCCTTTGCCTTTGTATAGGCTGTGAGCAGCAAGTGGGATGATAAGAGGCCATGTGTGGGACAAAGGACCATGGCCCATATTTATACTCGGTTTGCGCTGAATTAGTGTAATTCAGCGCAAACCTAACTCCATATTTATACTTTGGTGCTAGACATGTCTAGCGCCAAAGTTATGGAGTCTACGTTGTTTTCTGGAGGGGAAAACATACCTTGCGTCAATGAGATGCAAGGTAGGCGTTCCCGTCCAGAAAAGGACAATCTGGCATTTGCGCCATATTTATCTCCCTGTGCTAAAATCCAGCACGGGGGATGGGTGCCTGTGATGGGTCGCTCCGATCCGACCCACACACTTCTCGAGCTTGTTCTGACACTGCCACTTTCCGACCGGAAGCTACAAGAGTGAACGGCTCTCTCATTGGTCCGCTGCCGCCACCACGGGACCTGACGATGGTTAAAACAGGGATTCCTCCCTTTCCCGAAGAAAAGTTCGGGAGTTGGAGCTGGAATAACCCGGAGCTTGCTAACGCCGAGGACTGGACGGATCGAGAGGACGCTGACCGAGGAGCCACAGAGACCGCCTTCCGGACGAGCGGAACGACGTTGGATTCTGGAGCGGAGGAGTCCCATTGTAAAACCGAAGACCGCTGGCCCCGGGGAGCCTATGATTGAGCCGCCACGCTTCAGGAGAAGCGTGGCGGCTCCAGGTACGGAGGCGCGGACGGGGCGGGGAAAGAACGGAGCGGGAAGCGGGAGGTGAAGAAGACTGGGGATGGGAGGGAAAAGGAAACGGGCACTACATGGGGAGCACTGACGGGAAGGGGAGAGGAAATAGAGACACAGAGCAGGAAACAAGCTTAAACACAGCCGCATAGAGAAATACAGGGAAAACAAGGCACCAATAAGACAGAACAGATGCAAGAGAGGAAAAGGGACCAAGACAGCCGAGAAACCCGTATACTTGAGATATTGCAGAAACGAACAAAGAAAGACGAAAAGACGAGTACAAGGGCAAAGAAGAACCAAGCACACAACCAGTAAGCGAAGAGGGAAGGGCAGGAAAGAAGCCAGCCAGGAGAGCGGAAGAAGAGAAAGAGCAAGGGAGAACCAGGGAGGGAAATAAGAGAGGGAAGAGAAAAGACAGGGACAAGAAAGGAGAAAGGAAAGGAAAAGAGAAGATAAAGAATACCAGAACCAAACCCACACTTACCGTATCTATTCTCTTCTGTTTCCCCACGCTTCCCGCGAGGTCCTGGAAGAAAGAAAGGAAGAAGAAGACGAGATAGAGTGTCCGGAAAGGGGATGTCATCGCAACCTACCAATTCTCAACAGCTATCCATTATCTTCACCATATATACTGTTTAAAGACCAATAAAGACAGTCTACCGAAACCAAAACCACGCAGTCTGGCGTCATAAATCAGCCATCCTCGTACAGTGCCTTAAATAATTACGCTAAGCTTGCTTACGGCCTTTATTTAACACCTGGGTCTGGGCAGGCGTAAGGGGACCTGTAGGCAGATTTCCATGGTCAGAGACCATGGAAATTGCCCACAGGTGCCCTTCCCTGGCCCCAGGGACAATCCCCCACCCACCCCTACCCACACCAGGAGGTCACCTAAGGATGGGAGACCCATCCAAGGTAAGTCCGGGTGAGTATTTTCTTTTTTTTTGCCCAACACCGCTCAGGGTCCCTGACCTGGGACCCCCTGCACTGCACTGGCCCCAATGGCCATGCCCAGGGGACATTCGTCCCCTGGCCATGGCCACTGGGGTGGTGGGCATGGCTCCTGCCTTTACTAAGACAGGAGCCATGTCCATGGGGCTTGTGTGCCAGAAAATGTCGCTACACTGCCTAGAGGCAATTTTTTTGCCTCTAAACAGTGTAGCACCATAATATAGTGCACAAGCCCTGGTTCCCCCTACGCCTCCCTGGGGCATAGTGGGAGGACGCTAACAGGGCCTTAGCGGCGGCTATTGCCATTCCTTAAATATGGTGACCTGGCCGGAGTCTAGGAATGGAGCTAGCCGGCGCTATACGTTTTGGCGCAAACCTGCGTTAGCGCAGGTTTGCGCCAAAAAGTATAAATATGGGACCATATTTGCAATGCTAATGATAGATAAAGACATCTGATGTCACTTTCATTCACTCTCCCTGGCTGACATTTCTAGTTTTTCATCCACAACAGCATAGAAAAAGTGACCAAACCTGCACCATATCCAGGAAGACTAGTACCAGCAGAATATCAAATGATAAAGCCTTTATGACATTTGGTGGCAAAAGTGCATTAAGAAAAAATATGCTCCAACTAAAGCCTGTGGAATTTTTATAGTTTTTTTTACAGATGGCATGGTGAATGTAGTTAACTGGAATTCTTGTGTGAGACAAAAGGATTATGAAATAAGACACTGTAGGTTAAGGTACACTAGTAGCAAAACAAAACACTCACAGAAAGAATGATAAATAACGCACACTGGCTTCTACAAAAGGAAAAGTGTTTTGTACAAACATGAATAGTGTGAGAAAAAGACTGAGTTGCAGACACATTAGTGTGCACTGCATTGCAGCAGGCATAAATCTATGTACAAGAGATAGCCGTTCGATCTCAGACCCAACCTCATATGATTTTCAGTGGTAGAGTCCTGTCATTTCTGACCAGGAAGCAGTTGCCTCAAGACAGTAAATATATATGCTTAGTATTTTGTATTTCAAGCCCTTCCTTCTCCTCCAGCTAACTGATGCCTCTCCTTCCCACTTTCCAAACCGTTGTGACCAGACATCTCTAATTATAATGGCCTCTGTCCTCCCTGAAACCCAGCTCTGCCTCCCGCCCTCCCTGTGCAGCAGTTGGCACATAGCTTCATATAATGATATACACAAAAGGTCTGATCTTAGCTATTGTTCAGCAGGGGGCAGTCTCCTGCCTCCACGAGGGCTTTCTGACCTACCTTAGAATTGACCGATTAGTGTACTATGGCGTGTAATTCTGTCATGGCATGGTTAATATCACCATTACCCCTCACTATTCCCTTTTCTGACCACTTATTTCACCTATTAGGTTTCCTTTTCATTCTCTCGAGGGATTGTTATTGTTAGATGCCTAATTCCAGTTACACATAACCTATCCTCTGAAATACTGATGTTTTGGTGGAAATCCACTCCATCTACAACGCTCCTTCATCATTACACTGCTTAACATCTCCCATTCCTAACTCCTTGTCTCTCTTTTCCACCCGTCCCATTTTTATGCTATTATGCGATTTATGGTGGATGAATGAGCTATACAAATAATTCTAAGTTAAGGTTTCTTCTCCCATCTTTCTCCACCTAGGGCCATATGTACGAACACTTTTTCCCATAGGCACAGAATGGGTAAAACCCTTTGCTACATCTGGCCCCTAGTTCTTTACCTCCCTTCTCCATCAATTCTTCCCCGACCCACCACTTGACCTTCTCCAACGTGTACTGTAGCTGTTCCTGTCCACTTGTTTACCTCATCCTCCTGTCACCATTACCATCCTCCTTCCTTCCTCAGTTCACCATCTTCCACCACAGTCCTTCTACTCTCTTCCCTTTTCTACTCAGATCTTTGTGTCCCCTCTTTCTTGCACCACAGCCCTTTCATTTGTTCTCTCCTCATTTTATTTCACTCAGAGTTCTCCTCTGATCCGCCACCAAATGGCCCTTCCAGACATCCTAAAATTCCTGGGACAGGACCCTCTCTGGTGAATGGCAATTGTAGGGAGAGCAAGTTGCCATATAGGTGCTGTGGCCCCTGCTGCCAGTCTGCTGAGATGCATAGCTTCTTGGCTCGAGATTCATGGCCAATGGCAGCTGACGTGAGCTGACAAGTATAGAAAACATACCATATTTCTCACCCTCTCTTCGAATAATGTTTTAAATTCTTAAAACTGGCATTCCAACAGATTTAAATAGAAATCATGCTAGTAAGCGAAAACATTCATGAATCTTGTGGACAAGACTTCTCAGTCAATGGAAGTGAAAAGATCGGACAAGTAACATCATCTGAGATGGTTGGGCCGTCTAATGAGGAGATCCGATTAGTAGGTAAGGTTTTAGAAAATGTTCTGTACTCTATATGGTTGATGTCTAACCACCTTCAGAACTGGTATTCTGCAAAACCGAATGGCTCTAGATTTGTAGTCTGCATAGTTGTAGGATCAGAATTTTGTTTATTTATACCGAATGTTCCTTTAAGCACATTTCAACAAATTGGTCATATCCATGATAGTGTTAGGGATCTACACAAAATGACAGCTTTAGTTTTGATGGTTGTAGTATTCAGCCACATCTGAATGCATATGTGGAGGATTGGGAATGAAGACTTTGGAGTTTGGTATTGTAGTCTTTGTTGTCCTTATACCGTGGTATATATCATTATCAAAAGCGTATATGCTCCATTAACCACCTTCCTATAAACCAAGAATCCTCTCCTTGCTTCCCATTCAAGATATCTGAGATTGATGAAGACTTAGATGAGAAATCCTACTATGGCCACTTGAGTAGGTTTGGGAATGAAGTGCCCAAGGAAGCGAATTGGTGGATCGTAATTGATATATTTTGGGGATTACACAATAGAATCATGCAAAATGGAGGGATTATATATATTTTTTAATTGCTTTAACAGAAATGTAACTGTTGCAGCTATCTTTCTGATCATGCTAATGATACCTTTGAGTCGTGCCTATCCATGCTTCATTCCAGAGGCCAGAAATTTCTGATTAGCTTGCTCTGAGATGAGAGTTTATATTCTGTATATTTGTGAAGGCTATATGCAGTCTCCACTTCTTCAGACTCCTGTGCAGCTCCCATATTTCAATCTCATCACATGTTCTCTGTTGGAGCCCTTTGTATGGAAACCTATACATATTTGCCTTTTCTCAGCCTGTGGTGCTTGTGGCTTAATTGGGGTGCTGAAAGGCCCCCTTGTTGCCTGCTCTGTGACTAACAGAGAGATTTTTCTTTTGTTAATAACATTTTCAGAATTCTGATTGGATGTGGGCAGATATTCTCCAGCAGTGGCATTTAAGTACAGCAATGTGATTTTCAAGTTTCATTTAAGTCTGTAAACAACAGCTAGTGTTAACCTCTTAAATGCTGAAGCTTTTCCGCCCCAGTACTGAGCACTTTTTTGGCTATTTGCCGTATTTCTTGTTTTGGCTTCAATAACTTTTTTCCACATAAGGTATCTACACCAAATTTACGTCCTTTTTTCCGAACAACATGGTAATTCTAAAAGTACCCAGGGTTTGTGGATTCCCCTGGAGGAAATCAGAAAATAGCCAAAACATAGCTATTTGTTTGTTGTAAGAAACGGGAAAAAACATGCACCACAACAAAGTAGCTGTTTTTTCCCTGGAAATGGGATTAACTAAAGGTATGATGTGCTGAAATCAGCACATTCCCAACTTTCAGAAACAGGCAGACCTTTATCAAGAACTATTTTTACTACAGTGTTCGTATTTTTTATAAGAGGCAGTCCATTTTCCTGCTTTTTGTGCTTTCAACCTACTTCCAGTTTGTGGTGAAAACAGGTTTGAAACCCACAGGTGATGCCAGAAAGCTACACATTTCTGAAAAGTAGTAAATGTAGGCGCCTAAAGGTTTTCCCAAATAAATCAACTGATGAAACAAAAAATATGGTTTTGATCTGTACTTTAGTGTGGGGATATGTAGGGTTTGAAAGTCTCAAAGAAAACCGAGGTACGCACAGACAACACCTTAGCTGCACTTTACAATGTTTTTTCATTGTGTACCAAGTATAGAGCAATTAATTTGGTAAAATATAAAGAGTGAAAACTGGGTATGAAGGAAACCTATTTATTTCTGAAATGTACACCAGAAGCTGAGTTAAGAAACAGTGGTTATTTGTACATCTCTGAATTTGTGGTTATCCATACTAGCATGTGATTCAAAGAGCATTTTGCAAAATGCCTTGTTCTTACACAGTGACTTACATTTGGACTGCACAAATGAAGACAAATCCAATTGGTAAAAACACTACCCTGCATGTGAAGCTGGGCCTAGCACCTGCAACACGATACACCCCAAAATGTAACCTAGAGACATTATATTTTACTCAGCAGAATCCATGCATTTTGCAACATGGTTAGCTGCAGATTTTGAGTCCTAGCTAAACCGCCACCAAGGAACCTACCATACCGACAGTTTCTGAAAACTTGATGACCAGGTGTAGGAAAATGGCTCCCTGTTGCAGTTACCCCCCTACTTTTTGCCTGGTATTGATGCTGACTTGACTGAAAAGTGTGTTGGGACCCTGCAAACCAGGCCCCAGCACCAGTGTTCTTTCACTTAAAATGTACCATTGTTTCCACAATTGGCACACCCCTGGCACACATATAAGTCCCTTATAAAAGGTACCAGTGGTACCTAGGGCTCTGTGACCAGGGAAGGTCCCTAAGGGCTGCAGCATGTGTTGTGCCACCCTAATGGACCCCTCACCTAACACATGCACACTGCCATTGCAGATTGTGTGTGTTGGTGGGGAATAAAAGGCAAGGTCGACATGGTATCCCCCTCAGGGTGCCATGCACACAAAATACTGCGTGTGGCATAGGTAAGTCACCCCGCTAGCAGGCCTTACAGCCCTAAGGCAGGGTGCACTATACCACAGGTGAGGGCATAGCTGCATGAGCAATATGCCCCTGCAGTGTCTAAGCCTATTCTTACATTGTAAGTACAGTGTGGCCATATTAAGTATATGGTCTGGGAGTTTGTCAAAAACGACTCCACAGTTCCATAATGGCTACACTGAATACTGGCAAGTTTGATATCAAACTTCTCAGAATAATAAACCCACACTGATGCCAGTGTTGGATGTATTACAAAATGCACACAGAGGGCATCTTAGAAGATGCCCGTGTAATTTACCCAATCCTTCAGTGCAGGACTGACTGGTCAGTGCCAGCTTGCCACTGAGACGAGTTTCTGCCCCCCTGGAGTGAGAGCCTTTGTGCTCTCTGAGGACAGAAACAAAGCCTGTACTGGGTGGAGGTGCTTCTCACCTCCCCCTGCAGGAACTGTAACACCTGGTGGTGAGCCTCAAAGGCTCATGCCTTTTGTTACAGCACCCCAGGGCATCCCAGCTAGTGGAGATGCCCGCCCCTCTGGCCACCCCCCCCCCACTTTTGGCGGTAAAGCTGGAGGAGATAATGAGAAAAGCAAGGAGGAGTCACCCAGCAATCAGGACAGCCCCTAAGGTGCCCTGAGCTGAGGTGACCCCTGCCTTTAGAAATCCTCCATCTTGGTTTTGGAGGATTCCCCCAATAGGAATTTGCCACCCTCAAGGACATTAGCCATTAGCTACTGCCCCCAGACCTAAACACACACCTAAATTTAGTATTTAGGGACACCCAAGAACACAGGAAATCAGATTCCTGCAACCTGAAACAAGAAGGACTGCTGACCTAAAAAGCCCTGCAGAGACAACTGAGACGACAACTGCTTTGGCCCCAGCTCTACTGGCCTGTCTCCTGACTCGAAGAAAACTGCAACAGCAACACATCCGACAGAGACCAGTGACCTCTCAAGCCTCAGAGGACTGCCCTGAACCAAAGGACCAAGAAACTCCAGTGAGCAGCGGCTCTGCTCAACAACAAGTAAAAACTTTGCAACTTCTAAAGACTTCACTCTTCCCGCCGGAAGCGTGAGACTTCACCCTCTGCACCCGACACCAATAGCTCGAGCTCCAGAGAACCAACACCACAGGGAGGACTCCCAAGCAACTGCGACCTCGTGAGTAGCCCGAGACGACCCCCCTGGACTCCCACAGCGACGCATGCAGAGAGAATCCAGAGCCTCCCCCTGACCTCGACTGCCTGTAACAAGGAACCCGACATTTGGACCAAGCACTGCACCCGCAGCCCCCAGGACCAGAACAAACCAAACCTCAGTGCAGGAGTGACCCCCAGGCGACCCTCTGCCTAGCCCAGTTGGTGGCTGGCCCGAGTAGGCCCCCTGTGCCATGCCTCAACCGCTAGAGTGACCTCTGCGTTCCTCCATTAAATCCTATACAAATCGCGATGCCTGCTTTGCACACTGCACCCAGCCGCCCCTGTGCTGCTGAGGGCGTGTTTTGTGTGCCTACTTGTGTCCCCCCAGTGCTCTACAAAACCCCCCTGGTCTGACCACAGAAGATGCAAGTACATATCTGTAGACAGACTGGAACCAGAGAACCCCTGTTCTTTATAGGCACCTATGTGTTTTGGGCACCTCTTTGACCTCTGCACTTGACCGGCCATGAGCTGCTGGTGTGGTAACTTTGGGGTTGCCTTGAACCCCCAATGGTGGGCTGCTTATGCCCAGGAACTTAGATTTGTAAGTGTCTTACTTACCTGACAAACTAACCATTACTTACCTCCCCCAGGAACTGTTGATTTTTGCAGTGTTCACTTTTAAAATAGCTTATTGCCATTTTTACTAAACGTGTGTATGCTATTGCTCTAATTCAAAGTTCCTAACGTACCTGTGTGGAGTACCTTGCATTTTATGTATTTACTTCAAATCTTGAACTTGTGGTTCTAAAAGTAAATTAAGAAAATATATTTTACTATATAAAAACTATTGGCCTGGAGTTAAGTCTTTCAGTGTGTGTTCCTCATTTATTGCCTGTGTGTGTACAACAAATGCTTAACACTACCCTCTGATAAGCCGACTGCTGGACCACACTACCACAAAATAGAGCATTAGAATTATCTAATTTTGCCACTATCTTACCTCTAAGGGGAACCCTTGGAATCTGTGCACACTATCTCGTACTTTGAGATAGTATATACATAGCCAACTTCCTACACCAGGGGTGTCAAGGGTGACTTCAGTGGATATAACAAAGTGCCTGTAATCAGACCCCCTTGTAGAACTCAAACTGTGCATAAGACATATATTTCCTGACATTTCAGTGAGGGAGAGTTCTCTCACTACAGGGAGCCACAACTTCCCTACCACTAAGCTTTCCCCCAAGTCTCCCGATTTAAACGATACCTCAGTTGTGTAGGTCAGTCTAGTGCTGTCGATAAGAAAGAGCCCAAACTACAACATGGGCATGTCAAATGTTCCCAATGAAAACTAGACCCTTTTTGCAATTTGGGTAGCTGTGGACTTTGGACCCTAACTCAGCCAGCACTTAAGGAAACCCTGCCCATTTTTTAAACTAGACACCTGGGAAATTGCAGAGTGGTGTGACTTTCACCAGTTTTTTTAACGCAGAAGCCCTTGCAAATCTCAAACTTTGGCTAAAAACCCACATTTTCCTTAACTTTCTGTGACAGAAATTTCTGTAATCTGCAGGGAGCCGCAAATTTCTACTTACCCAGCACTCACCCAAATCTCCAAATAAAAATGGTATCTCACTTTTGTGGGTGTGTCTAGTGCCTGGTACAGGAAAGGGCCCAAAACACAAGATAGTCACATACTTTTTTTTCGACTAAAAACAACCCTTTTTTGCTACTTGGGTAGCTGTGGATTTTGGAACCCAGCTCATAGGGAAACCTACCAAATATGCACATTTATGAAAACTAGATACCCAGGAAGTGTAGGGATGCAAGAGTTGAATGCCTCTCAAAGGTTTTTATTACCCAGAAGCCCTTGCAAACCTCAAACTTTGTCTAAAAACACAAATTTGCCTTATGTTTGTGTGATGGAAATCTCTGGTATCTGCAGGGAGCCACAGGTGTCCTACCACCCAGCATTCCGCTAAGTCTTCCGGTAAAAATGGTACCTCACTTGTGGGGGTGTCCTAAAGCACATGATAGGAAAGGGCCCAAAATGTAAAGTGGAGGCATTACTGTGTCCTGTCAAGGAATATGACCTAATTTGACTATGGGAGTTGCTGCGGTACTGAGGCCAAAGATAGGCAGCCACCCAGTGAACCCTACCAAACTCAGGCATTTTTTGAAACTATACATCCAAAGGATTCCAGGCTTGTGTGCCTCAAGTCGATCCCATTATATTTTCTTACCCACTATGACCTACAAATCTCAAACTTTGCCTAGATTCACAGATTTTCCTTGAATGTTTGTCACATCAACTTCAGGAATCTGCAGGGATCAACATAATTCTTACCACCCAGCATTCTTCCACTTGTCCCAATGAAAACAGTGGCCGTGACAGGAACAGATCAAACCAGGGCTAACATTAGCTTTCCTTCAACTCTGTGTGGAAGAACAGGAAACTAAAGATTCCCTAAAGAAAAGACTTGAAACGTAATCAGGCCAAAGTATTCAAGGTCTCTAAAATGCCCGTAAATGTACAAGGATGTCCTGACCTAGGGGGTACAGTCTAATCTTGTTCACATATGGCCACATACTTGTGCAATCATAAGTAGAGTAGTTTCTCACTAACGTTTGTAGTCTTGTGCACCTGAAGAGCATTAGAGCATGCCCAATAAGGCATTGCACGATTCAAAAGGTTCGGGCAGTTGCCTGTTTTTAACAAAGGAAAGAAGTTCCTCATTTGATTACACCATGTCTTACCACGTGTTCTTCCACAATGCTTTTAAAATGATACCACAAGTCTCAAAACAATGGGCCTTTAAAAAGCATCCGCAACTGCAGTTGCTTGTATTTGGTATCCAACAGACCATGAACTCCGTGTATTCACAATCTACCATACTATCGGCAACTTGTGTGCTATACATATGCACAATTCCAAGAAGAATACAAAAGCTGAGCCAAGAGGTAGGGGTCTTTGTATAGCTAATAGACTGAAAGAAGGCATCCCATTGGATGAAATCAGTATTTCACAGGAATGATGTCCTATATCCCCATGAAATACAACTTTTAAAACCACTGATTTTGTGTAACAAAATGAGCTAAACATGAAATACATACATAGAGATTATGCACCCTCATTGCCTTAATCAGTATTTCCTCCAGTTCTAACCACAGTCATTTATTGTGAACCCCTTCCTCATACATGTTGACACTCTCAATTTCAGCAGATGACTCTTTTATTTTTTTTAATATATTTTTGTTTTATCTTATTTTAAATGTTCTCCACTCCATGGTATCTTAATGGGTAATGTAATTGTTCACACTTTTCTCCATAGCTCACGCTTGCTTGTTTCCAACTTTTGGCAAATATGCCTCCACAGTAACCTTTTAAAATAATTTCTAAATAGGTTACTGAACACTATCTACCTGAGTGTTGTGTTATCACTGACAGAATGTCTCCAACGTGTTGACGAGACAAGTGAGTCAGATATGCAAGGGGATCCTGTATCAATGGACACTAGCAGTGCTATGCTGAAGTCAAGGTATGGCAATGTTCCTTTACAGTCTGTCTCCACTCCACTAGGCATACCACTGCCCTTTTGTTTAGAGCAAGCCCTGAAGCTTGAGTCACAGGTGGGCAAGGTGGCTCAAGCACTTTGATATGTATATAGCCATTATGTGTACCAAGAAAACGAGCACAAGATGGGTCTTCTGCTCCGCTGTACAGGTCCTGACACACAGGACAATATTTTTGAGTTGCTGAGCTTAGTCACTGACTTGTAATACTGCCTTAAGAGCAGCCACATTAAGTATTTTCCAACACAGAATGTTAACTATAAGAACCACATATTTTTCCAACGTACCAGAAGCCTGAGGATTCAATTGATATGTTGTCACGTTGATGAAGACTTCTAGCAAGGACATTGAATTAAACAAATTCAAATTTGAGGAAACCCTGAAATCTGAAACCATGAATGGATGGCTGCCAGCATCCTTCAAACAACAGCTCCTGAATAACCCTAGAGAAATAGTATTCTGGCCATGGCACATGCAGCTCACTATGCACATTTCTTGACAGAGGGGATGGGAATTGAAAGACAACTCACCACCAGCACAGTGAAATGTATCACAATGTCAAAGACACTTGTAGTTTGTCACACATAGCTAGTAAGAAATGTGCAAGGTGTGGCTATTGTCCATCATATGTATGGAGTACCATGTACCCTCAGGCATGAGAGGGAATGGGTCATTTCAGAAACACTTACAGAGGTAGGAAAACTGAAATACAAGTATGTTGGTTCATCACCAGCTGTATCGTCACAGCACTTGTCAGGATTAAACTATCACATATGAAAATCTAGACCAGAGACATCAGAGCTGAGAGAAGATCTACAAGTGAATCAACCATCTTCTTGTAAAAGCACAAATCTAAAACTGGTCCATTCACATCATCACTGAAGAGGACATCACTTTCTGGTGAACACAAAAGTGTCAGTCATTTGTATTGACTGACTGACTTTTCCAAGCTATTAGGGCACATCACACTTCAACCAGTTCTGGGTGTGGCCTGGGAGGTGACCAGGGTGGCTGATTCATTCAGACTTTAGTCCATCAACATCTTGCAACATTTTGATCAAGGTAACCCTCAGAGGGTTGATCTATGTGGAGAAAATGCTAGTAAACTCATTAGCTGTGTAGCTGTCCACCCTCAGCTGTATTCACCGGCCAGATGACTAGAAAACTGGAGTGCTTCTAGACCCCAGCAGCGGGGCAGCCTGCTGTACTGGAGCTGTGGCCTGGAACCCATCCCTGGAAGGAGGCCTTTTGGCTTCAACAGCCTCAACCTATCCGCTTGCTGTTGCCGTTGTTCTGAGCTAGGGCAAGACAGCAGATGGTGGCACAGCCTACAAGCCTGTTTTAGAGGGCAGCTGTAGGCCCTGGCCCTGGCCCACGTGCTGTCAGAGAGGTTCAGGTCCATGAACGTCTGCAGCTGAGGACACTGGTGGCACGACCAGAGGCTTGCTGTTGGAGGGAAGTTGTATTAGTAGCATGATCCCACCCAGTGCCATGGTGACACAGGTGGAGTAGCTTTGGATTCCCCATTTTGTGTAGTCTTGGACTTGTCTGGGGCTCAGGTGTGGGTCTCAGTTCAGACAAGTGCCAGGACCAGATTCATGGCTCGGAATACTCGGAAGAGGTAGTGTGTAGAGTTGATTTGCACATGAATGAACTGAAACCCTAATAGAGAGATGAGTTAAGAGAAAACTGACATCCTGAAATCTTATACTGAGGCAAGCAATGAGGGGTGATGGCCTGCCTGAACCGTTCAGAAGTGGGCCTGGGGATCCTGACTCTGATTCCTAGTGTTAATTCCTGAAGAGTTGACAGGCACCCTACAGTCAGAGTGCAAGGATCGATGCTCAGTGATTGTTGGCAGCCAGGAACTTTCCTGACCCACCTTGCTACAACAGGCATTTGCCTGAACTTTCCCAGTCAAGGTAACTGCCTTTGTGCTGGGGCCAGAGAGGCAGCTGTTGGAAAAAAGGAACCTAGGTCACTGCAACCACAACCTTGTTCCCTCAAATCTGTAAAGTGTGAAATCGGGAAGACAGAAATCAAATCTGGAACACTTGAAAACATCATAGAGGGGAACACTTTTCACTTTAAAAACTGGAGGCTGCCTGGGAGTAGCTCAAGACATGGGCCCTCATTACAACATTGGCGGTAAAAGCCACTTACCGCCATGCAGAAGACCGCCAACACACCGCCGCGGCAGTGGAATTCCGCCACGGTCATTATGACCCACAGTTCGCAATCTGCCAAAATTGAGACACCCACACAAGTCCGCCACACCAAAGGTCAGTGATAAACTGGCGATAACAAAACCTCCGCCGTCACGGCAACAGAAATAAGCCCACACTATCACGACCCACGAATCCATTGGCGGTACACATGCTGCGCTCAAAATACACACACATTTACAAAACACTACCACATTGGACAATTCAAAATACACACACCTGATACACATACACACACCACTCCCACACACCCAATACAATATAAAACACACACCCACATCACCCACAAACCCCAACGACCACAATTGCGACAGAAGGCCAGAGAGAGACACTACAATCTACAACCAAGCATCCACAGGCACACAATACCATCACCCACATAACATCCACACACCTCACACAACACACCACTAAATATTACCCCACATATCACAACACACACCACCCCACACATCACCCACACCACCCCATGGCACGGCAAAGACAACCCAGGTTCTCTGAGGAGGAGCTCAGGATCATGGTGGAGGAAATCATCCGGGTAGAGCCACAGCTATTCGGATCACAGGTGCAGCACACCTCCATAGCTAGGAAGATGGAGCTATGGCGAAGAATAGTGGACAGGGTCAATGCAGTGGGACAGCACCCAAGAAATAGGGATGACATCAGGAAGAGGTGGAACGACCTACGGGGGAAGGTGTGTTCCGTGGTCTCAAGACACCACCTTACGGTTCAGAGGACTGGCGGCGGACCCTCACCTCCTCCCCCACAACTAACAACATGGGAGGAGCAAGTCTTGGCTATTCTGCATCCTGAGGGCCTCGAAGGAGTAGCTGGAGGAATGGACTCTGGTAAGTCAAACCTTAACTACTATATCCTCCACCCTACCTGCATGCCATCACATACCCCCACCCTCGCCCTCACCTCCATCACTCCTACTCCTCGCAAATGTCCCAATATCACAAATCACACATCCGAACACCAAGCCCTGCATGCAACAACAAAGCATGGACACCCATCACCAATGCCTGGCCACTGCACATACCCATACACCCCCCTAAACCATCATCACACAAGGTCCCACACAGGAATGCAAGCACTGGGGTACACGGTCACCCACCCATTGCACACCATGGTACACCCAGATGCAATAATCATGCTTTTACACCCCTGCACGACCCCTACCCAACATCACGGCACAGGAGGGTCCACACATGTCCACACCACCAACAGAAGAGGCCCACAATGATGACAGCAGCTCTGTCCAACTGGATCTAGATGACCAGCCTGGCCCATCTGGGACCTCGGGACAGTCGGTTCCCCTCACACTGGCACAGGCCACTACAGAGCTTGCCCCCTCTGGAAACACCAGCACAGCATCCACCCAGCGGGCCCATACCTCTGTCCCCAGGACACGTCAATCAGCAGTGTGTCCACCACTACAGGGAACCCAGGCTAACACACCACCCCAACAACAACAGGGACCTGGGGGCAGTGGCAGTGGGCACACTGTTCAGGGGACAGAGGCCCAGGGAAACAGGGGAACTGGGAGGGCTGCTGTACGACAGGGGGAGGACAGGCCCAGGGAACCCACTCTCCACGAGGCCCTCTCCAACATCATGGGAGCGTACCATCATTCCCAGGAGACGATGGCAACAGTACTAGCCAAGTTTCAGGAGACCCAGCGGCTGCAGGAGGAACAGTATTTGGGCTTCAGGGAGGAACTCAGATCCATCAATTCCACCCTGGGCACCATCGTAGGGGTGCTGAAGGAAGTCCTCAACACCAGGAGGGACACTGTGGCGCAACAAGGGGCCCCTGACACTAGCCTGGATGATGAACTGCCCACCACCTTTGCCGGCGCTAGTGGACAGGAGGCACCACCACAGGGCCACCACACCAGCACCCCACCCCCTGCAGAGGGAGAACCACCCCGCAAACGGTCCCTGAGATCCAGGACAAAGACGGAGAACGATGCCAAGACCCCCACCAAGAAAAGAGACCGCCCTGAATGTCATCCTTTTGTCCCACCTTGTCACCCTGTCCATCCTCAAACTGCCCCAGCTCCACTTCCTATGCCCCTTTGGACAATGCACCTGTGAGACTAATAGACTGGACTCTCCCATGGACATTCCTCCACCATCACCCCTCACCATTTTACAACCCCCTCCAATATTGAGCACTTAAATAAACACCCTTAAAGCACAAAACAATCTGGAGACTGTGATTTCGAAATAGTGTATTAGCCATTACAGTGACAAAATGCTCTTTCAATTGTAATGTCAACATACCTATGTCACACAGCTCTAGTCCATGAGGAAACAAAGCAGATGTCACACAGTGGGACCCACATCTGTGAAATCGTAAGGGAAAGTGACAACTCAGTGACCATACACTGGGTGAAAAGGACAGACAGTAGAGAGGTAGTAGTGTTAAAGTACATGTAGTAGGCAGGTTTGTCTTCTTACCTGTGTCTCACTGGAAGTATTGCAGGATCACAGAGTTCCTGTTGTCGATGTCCTCTTCTTTTGCTTCCTCGTGTTCGCTGTCCACAGGCTCCACAGCTGCCACAACACCTCCATCTGGATCATCCTCCTGCAGAAAAGGCACCTGTCATCGCAAAGCTAAGTTGTGAAGCATACAGCAGGCCACGATGATCTGGCACACCTTATTTGGTGAGTAGAATAGGGAACCACCTGTCATATGGAGGCACCGGAACCTGGCCTTCAGGAGGCCGAAGGTCCGCTCTATAATCCTGCTAGTTCACCCATGTGCCTCATTGTAGCGTTCCTCTGCCCTTGTCCTGGGATTCCTCACTGGGGTCAGTAGCCATGAGAGGTTGGGGTAGCCAGAGTCACCTGCAAATGGTGAGGGACAACTGTTAGACACACACTAACCTGTAGAGATATCCCCAGATATCCCCAGACCCAGACAACTATTCCCACTGATTTGGTTCCAGGTGCTCACCTAAAAGCCACACACGGTGCCTCTGGAGTTGCACCATCACATAAGGGATGCTGCTATTCCGCAGGATGTAAACGTCATGCACTAATTTGGCATTAACATGGGAGATGTAGTGGTCTGCCAAACACACCATCTGCACATTCATCAAATGGTAAATCTTCCAGTTTCTGTACACCTGTTCACTCCGGCAGGGGGGGACCAAGGCCACATGTGTCCCATCAATGGCACCTATGATGTTGGGGATATGTCCCAGGGCATAGAAGTCACCTTTCACTGTAGGCAAACCCTCCACCTGAGGGAAAACGATGTAGCTCTGCATGTGTTTCAGCAGGGCAGACAACACTCTGGACAACACGTTGGAAAACATAGGCTGGGACATCCCTGATTCTATAGCCACTGTAGTTTGAAAAGACCCACTTGCAAGGAAATGGAGTACTGACAGCACCTGCACTTGAGGGGGGATTCCTGTGGGATGGCGGATAGCTGACATCAGGTCTGGCTCCAACTGGGCACACAGTTCCAGGATTGTTGCACGATCAAGCCTGTAGGTGATGATTACATATCTTTCCTCCATTGTCGACAGGTCCACCAGTGGTCTGTACACCGGCGGATGCCGCCATCTCCTCACATGTCCCAGCGGACGGTGCCTATGAAGGACAACAGCGAGCACAGAGTCAACCAACTCAGAGGTACGTAAACACAGCTTACTCAGAAAGCCATTCATAACCCGAATTTTGCCTGTATGAGTGTTGACGCAAGGCCTAGGTATGTATGACGCAGTTAAAAATAAAGTCATGTGGGCCCCTGAAATGGCGGCTGCCTGACCTGTAAAGTGAGAAAATGGGATGTGAGGTAACTGCGCTGGCGTTGTACACCGTCGCGGTAGGCGGTCGAAGACCGCGGCGCAATTCTGCATTGGTTAACATTGGACCCTATGGGTCCCAGGAGCCAATGATGATGTACGCCGGCGGTGACGGTACGCACCGCCGCGGATGTGACCGCCATTTTCTATCTGTTCAATCACTCGATACCTGATCTTCAACAGGAGAGGACCTACACTGCAAGTGCTGCTGTGACCTCAGTCTGGAAGAGACAATGGCTCGTGCGTCTGGGGAAAGGCCCCTGCCTTCAGCACGGAGGAGTTGGAGAAACTCGTGGATGGGGTCCTCCCCCAGTACACGCTACTCTACGGTCCTCCAGACAAACAGGTAAGTACACTGTGAGCATGGTGAATGGGCAATGCCTGTGTGGAGTAGTGCGGATGAAAGATAGGGGGGGAGAATGATGCATGCATGAAACGACGGTGAGTGCATGTGCCACATAGCAAGGATAGGGATGCGGGCCAATGACTGTGATGGTGCAGTTGGTAATAACTTCTCTTTTTCCCCTGTACAATTCATGTAGGTCAGCGCCCACCAGAAGAAGGATATTTGGCGTGCCATCGCCAAGGACGTCCGGACCCTGGAGGTCTATCACAGACAGAGCACCCACTGCCGGAAAAGGTGGGAGGACATTTGCCGCTTGAGCAAGAAGACGGCGGAGGCCCAGCTGGGGATGGCCTCCCAATGTGGGAGGGGTGCCCGTCGCACCATGACCCCCCTGATGTTCAGGATCCTGGCGGTGGCGTACCCACAGTTGGATGGGTGCTTGAGGGCATCACAGCAGCAAGGGGGTGAGTACAC
Source organism: Pleurodeles waltl (assembly GCF_031143425.1). Classification (NCBI taxonomy): domain Eukaryota; kingdom Metazoa; phylum Chordata; class Amphibia; order Caudata; family Salamandridae; genus Pleurodeles; species Pleurodeles waltl. The sequence goes on along the minus strand of NC_090440.1, from coordinate 933,182,169 downwards.
TCTCATTCTGCTGATTCAGCGCGCAGTGGAGGTGTCTGGGTGGGGGAGGTGGGCTGTGGGTTTCCCTAGGCCAGGGCGAGTGTGCTAGTTAAGTCCCCTTTTTCAGGCAGACCCTGTGGCACCCCACCCCACCTGGCTACAGTGCCAACTACACCTAGTCAGGCTCTTGTGACATCCATGTGTGCAGATATCGGCCATAGCCTTGTAGGGCATGTCCCAGGGATTGAATAGTGGACCCCAAGTGCGCGGCGTAGTGCAGGGGGCTTCTGTGTCCGCCAACGGTAGCGGTAATGCATGCACTCAACATGTCTTTCTTCTGTCTCCCCCCCCTTTTTGTGGTCTCCATGTACATGTGTGCATTAGCATCATCAGGCGGAGGAGCAGTGGCACCGGAGCAGGAGGGAGCTGCATCCCACATGGCCCTGGAGGGTGACACTACGGAGTCTGATTTCACCAGTGGGACGGAGGGCGAGGGGAGCTCCTCGGCGGGGACAGGAGCTGACACCAGTGATACAGACTCGTCCTCTGATGGGAGCTCCCTTGTGGTGACGGCCTCATCTGTGCCCCCTGCATCTACAGGTACAGCCACCACCCCCCCCCAGCACAGCCCTCCCAGCAGCCCCTCAGCCTTTGCCCTGTGCCTGCTCACCCAGGAGGGTGGCATCTCTTTCGCCCCAGGCACCTCAGCCCCTGCCCCAGTCACCCCATTGACCTCCTCAGGTCCCTCACTATTGGGCAGTCTACCATTTTGAATGCCATCCAAGGTGTAGAGAGGCAGTTGCAACAAACCAGTGCATTCCTGGAGGGCATTAATTCTGGTCAGGCAGCCCTTCAGCGAGCTTTTCAGACTCTCGCCTCAGCACTGATGGCAGCCATTGTCCCTATCTCCCCCCTCCAACTTCCCCCACACAGACCCAATCCCCTGTACCTCAGCCTACCCCAAGCACACCATCAGACCAGCATGCACACACCTCAACACACAAAGGAAGCTCAGGCAAACATAAGAACCACACATCCCACAGGCACTCACGCAAGTATCACACACATGCAGACATAGCAACATCCACTGCCTCCACTGTGTCCCCCTTCTCCTTGTCTCCCTCCTTCCTCCCAGTCTCGTCTCCACTCACACCTGCATGCACTACATCTACAGCCATTACTTCTATCACCAGCACACCCACCACCACACCCCGCTCACGTGCAGTCACCACCCCCACTACCATTCACACATCCCCTGTGTCCTCTCCAAGGTACACAAACGCAGGCACACACGCACCCAACAGCCATCCACCTCACGACAGCCTCCAGCGCATGCACCTTCACCCAAAGTCACCAAAAGTACACCTCCTACAACCACAACCTCTTCCACCACTCCCAAACCCCCTCCAGCTACCCGTCCCAGTGTTCCTAAGAAACTTTTCCTGTCCACCCTTGACCTCTTTCCCTCACCTCCCCCACCCCGTCAGTCTCCTAGGGCCCGACTCTCCAGGTCCCAACCTAGCATCTCAGCCACAACATCGCCGGGACCAGTGGTGCCAGTAGTCACCCAATTCTGGAGTGCACCAGGCAGCGGGGCAGCCAGTGTGGCAAGGAGCCACACCATGGACAGTCCCTCACCTGTCAAGCATCAAAAGTTGGGCAGTGCCCGGTGGGAGAGGGGGGCAGACAACAGCCACCAAAGCCGCTCCCAGGGGAACAGGTGGGAGTGTGGAGTCAGCTGCGACACTTTCCAAGGTGGGGAAGGGGCACAAGAAACCCGGCAAGTCTGGGAAGATCAGCACGGCGGAGAAGACCGCCATCAGCCCCGCTGCCCAGGAGCCGGCCAGCAGCAGCCCCGCTGCCCCAGACAGGACCGCCAGCAGCAGCCCCACTGGCCCAGACAGGACCGCCAGCATCAGCCCCGCTGCCCAGGAGGGGACCGCCAGCAGCCCGCTGGCCCAGACAGGACCACCACCAGCAGCAGCCCCGCTGCCTAGGAGGCGACCGCCAGCAGCAGCCCCGCTGGCCCAGACAGGACCGCCAGCATCAACCCGCTGGCCAGCCCCGCTGGCCCAGACAGGACCACCTGCAGCAGTCCCGCTGCCCAGGAGGCGACCACCACCAGCCCCGCTGCCCCAGACAGGACCGCCAGCAGCAGCCCCGCTGGCCCAGACAGGACTGCCAGCAGCAGCCCCGCTGCCCAGGAGGCGACCGCCAGCAGCCCCGCTGCCCCAGACAGGACCGCCAGCAGCAGCCCCGCTGCCCAGGAGGTGCCAAAGACACCGCCGCCGCATGTACCGCTGCCAAAGACACCGCCGCCACAAGCACCGCTGCCAAGAACACCAACGCCACAAGCACCGCTGCCAAGGACACCGCTGCCACAAGCACCGCTGCCAAAGACACCACTGCCACAAGCACCGCAGGCCCACGAGCGCCAAAAGCACTGACGCTACTGAGAACGCCACGAGCAGGGTGAAGCACTCTAGGCACCCAGCCCCCTCCAGAACCAGTGGAGATTTACATCCACTACCTCTGTCCTTGGCAGGATGAAGCACTCTGGGCACTAAGCCCCTTCCAGAACCAGTGGAGATTTACACCCACTACCTCTGTCCTTGGCAGGATGAAGCACTCTGGGCACCAAGACCCCTCCAGAACCAGTGGAGACTGTTATCCACTTGAGAGACTGTGGCTTTGCTTTCCCCAGGATATAGCAGTGGGCAACCCACCCACTGTAGAGACTTGTGAGACTGTGGCTTTGCACTCCCCAGGATTGAACAGTGGGCAAACCACCCACTGTAGAGACTTGTGAGACTGTGGCTTTGCACTCCCCAGGATTGAACAGTGGGCAAACCACCCACTGTAGAGACTTGAGAGACTGTGGCTTTGCACTCCCCAGGATTGAGCAGTGGGCAAACCACCCACTGTAGAGACTTGTGAGACTGTGGCTTTGCACTCCCCAGGATTGAACAGTGGGCAAACCACCCACTGCAGAGACTTGTGAGACTGTGGCTTTGCACTCCCCAGGATTGAACAGTGGGCAAACCACCCACTGTAGAGACTTGAGAGACTGTGGCTTTGCACTCCCCAGGATATAGCAGTGGGCAACCCACCCACTGTAGAGACTTGTGAGACTGTGGCTTTGCACTCCCCAGATTGAACAGTGGGAGTGGGGCCCCCTTGTGGATTTGGCGTTGTGCACTCAACCGGCTGAGGTGCCCACCCTTTCCCTTCCCCCTGAAGTGCCTGTTTTATTTCTATCTGATGCCCCTGCAGTGTTCTCTCTGTCATGTTCGGGTATCTTGTGTCAGCCTCGCCCATGCAGTGTGGGCTCAGTGGTCCATAGACTTTAAGGTTGTAATACCTTGGACTAATATTCTTGGTGAATATATTTGTAAATAGTGTATGTATATTATTTGACTACTGAATTTTAATCGATTACAATTGTTCACCTCATTTCCTTTTGTCTTTGCATTCTTCCGGGGGGTTGGGGGTGTAACTGTAATGTATCATGCTGTATTAGTGTGTGTGTTGTCGTGGGTGAGGGTGGGTGTGTTGCGTGTTGCGTGTGTGTTTCACTGTTTTTTCCCTCCCCCCTCCCCTGTGTCGTAGGTGCAGTACTCACTGTGGTCTTCGCCTCTGGCGTTCGTGCTCCTGGTAGAGGAGCAAGAAGATAAAGGCTGGTAAAATGTGGAGCTCTGGTTCCATGGCGTCCTGGTTCCTCGTGGGGTGTGCAGAGGTGAGCGTTTTCCCTTCGAAGTCCTGTTTCCCCCGTGTTTTTCCGGTGAATCCGCCCCGAAAAGATGGCGGATTGGTAGGTTGTGATACTGTGGGCGGTACATTGTCTCCTGCCTGTCTGTTGCCGGTGACCACTGCGCTGTTTGTTTGTACCGCCGTGGCGGTCGGAGTGTTAAAGTGGCTGTCTTTGTTGGCGGTTTCCACCACCGTCGTCATTCCATTTTTTTTTTCACCGGCCTGTTGGCGGTCTTACCGCCGCTTTAACACCGACCGCCAGGGTTGTAATGACCACCAGGATCCCCTCCTCATAAGCCAAATAATTAAAATAATGGGAAATCACTTGCACAAGGTCAAGAGAGAATAGGGAGGCCTTCCCTTCTGCAACATCGCAAACTGATCCTACCGGAGAGGAAGGAAGAGACTGGGACACCGAATCTGCATTAGCCTTCAACAGGAAATGTCTGCCCCAGTGATAGGTTCAAGATCACTCGGTAGAACTGACTCTATATCTGAGGACTTGGAAGACAAAACATAGCTGTCAGGTGATGATCAAAATAAAAGATGCTTAAAATAACGGGACTATTTGGAGAGCTTATAACTAACTAGTGGCTGTGTACAAATTTAAAAGGGTGAGAGGCTATCGGCTATGTCTCTTTCAAAACCGTGTCCCTTTAATAAGTACAAGCTACAAATTACAGATAGCCGTTGATGAGTAATGTTAAACTTTCTTCTCCTGGATACTACACACAACACTGCTGGTGTCCACACTATTTGTGCAATAAGATATAGTTTGGAGTTAGGCATCCAGCGCGTTAGGGAATGAATGGTTCAATATCTGTTCCTTTGGTGTGCTGGGAGACACGTTGTTGGGGAGCACTGTTTGTTTGTTCCAATACAGTTTAGAAACATGACCAGGAAATGGATGAAAGGATGTGATTTTATATTCTGTGACATATGTGGGTACGGTGATTTGACCAAGAGGAGGTGGCTCTGCCGCCCGGCGCTCCTCCCACTTTCTGCGCATCATGTTGCTCTCTCTTGCCCGTGTGCTCGTCTCGCTCCCACCCAGGCTCGGGTTCCTCTCTCTTGATGGTGTGCTACCCCCCAGCCTCCTCAATGTGTTCTTCTCTTTCACCTGAATCATTCTCTTCCCTTCCCACGCTTGTGTTGCTCAGTGTCACACATGTGCTTCTCTGGACCCATCTCCATGTTGCTCTATCAACAATGTGTTTTTCCCTTTGCCCCTGTGTTGTACGGCCTAGTCTGCTGGAAAGCCCGTCCGCTCTCCATGTTGATTCAACTACCACCCGCTCTCCCTCCTATGATGTTTCAAATCTCACCTGCCATCCTTCCAGGTTGCTTCAAACATATTTTAAAAATATTTTTGTGTTACTTCTTTTATCATTTTATCTACTGATTCATCTAAGATGGGTAAATAAAAAGGAAAAAGTCACCCACATTATTTTCCGTACAAAATAACACAGCTGCAGCACCTTTTTCTTTTTATCTCTTTTTATTTAGCCATGCTGCACAGCATTGGTGATGCTGTGCAGCACCACTAATAACAAATGGCAAAGCTAATAGGCCCTAAAGGCACGATATATTGGCTTTGTGAATGCTTGTAATATTCAGTAGCAGGTGTAGAGTGATTTTAACAAACCTGCACCGGATATCTTCAGCCATTTAACTGGGACTGCACCTTTGGTCCCTCCAATAGTTTTGAAGCCCGAAAGAAAATCAGGTGGTTTAATCCCTAAGTGTGTGTACGTGACATGAGACAGCCCAATGAAGTCGCTATAGAGAGTATCACCTTATTCTATGAATGCAAGACATGATCCATCTACCGAATGGATTCAAAGTGTTCCCAAATTGGACTTCAACAATGGATATCATCAATTGTATTGGGCACTCACTTTGGTCTCTATTGACATATGCCTCCGTTTTTTTAGTATGGTAAGCTCATGATGTATTTCAAGAGGAAATCCACAATTAGCCAAGATGTTCCAAACTGGCTGACCTATAGAGATGCTTTCCTTGTGTTCAGCAAGTCACAAAAGGAAAATGAAGCTTTTAGTCAAAGTCTGTGGTGTTCAAGCTAAAGACAGACTTACAATCAACAAATACAAGCATAAATTCTGTCACCTGCATTAAAATGCTATGACTACATACTCTCCAAAGTAGGCATAAGACCTTATGCCAGAAAGCTAGAGGCTCTCAATTGAGTACCACCTTACACAACTGTATCCATAATTTGTTCATTAGAAGATACAGGGAGTGCAGAATTATTAGGCAAATGAGTATTTTGACCACATCATCCTCTTTATGCATGTTGTCTTACTCCAAGCTGTATAGGCTCGAAAGCCTACTACCAATTAAGCATATTAGGTGATGTGCATCTCTGTAATGAGAAGGGGTGTGGTCTAATGACATCAACACCCTATCTCAGGTGTGCATAATTATTAGGCAACTTCCTTTCCTTTGGCAAAATGGGTCAAAAGAAGGACTTGACAGGCTCCGAAAAGTCAAAAATAGTGAGATATCTTGCAGAGGGATGCAGCACTCTTAAAATTGCAAAGCTTCTGAAGCGTGATCATCGAACAATCAAGCGTTTCATTCAAAATAGTCAACAGGGTCGCAAGAAGCGTGTGGAAAAACCAAGGCGCAAAATAACTGCCCATGAACTGAGAAAAGTCAAGCGTGCAGCTGCCACGATGCCACTTGCCACCAGTTTGGCCATATTTCAGAGCTGCAACATCACTGGAGTGCCCAAAAGCACAAGGTGTGCAATACTCAGAGACATGGCCAAGGTAAGAAAGGCTGAAAGACGACCACCACTGAACAAGACACACAAGCTGAAACGTCAAGACTGGGCCAATAAATATCTCAAGACTGATTTTTCTAAGGTTTTATGGACTGATGAAATGAGAGTGAGTCTTGATGGGCCAGATGGATGGGCCCGTGGCTGGATTGGTAAAGGGCAGAGAGCTCCAGTCCGACTCAGACGCCAGCAAGGTGGAGGTGGAGTACTGGTTTGGGCTGGTATCATCAAAGATGAGCTTGTGGGGCCTTTTCGGGTTGAGGATGGAGTCAAGCTCAACTCCCAGTCCTACTGCCAGTTCCTGGAAGACACCTTCTTCAAGCAGTGGTACAGGAAGAAGTCTGCATCCTTCAAGAAAAACATGATTTTCATGCAGGACAATGCTCCATCACACGCGTCCAAGTACTCCACAGCGTGGCTGGCAAGAAAGGGTATAAAAGAAGGAAATCTAATGACATGGCCTCCTTGTTCACCTGATCTGAACCCCATTGAGAACCTGTGGTCCATCATCAAGTGTGAGATTTACAAAGAGGGAAAACAGTACACCTCTCTGAACAGTGTCTGGGAGGCTGTGGTTGCTGCTGCACGCAATGTTGATGGTGAACAGATCAAAACACTGACAGAATCCATGGATGGCAGGCTTTTGAGTGTCCTTGCAAAGAAAGGTGGCTATATTGGTCACTGATTTGTTTTTGTTTTGTTTTTGAATGTCAGAAATGTATATTTGTGAATGTTGAGATGTTATATTGGTTTCACTGGTAATAATAAATATTTGAAATGGGTATATATATTTTTTTTGTTAAGTTGCCTAATAATTATGCACAGTAATAGTCACCTGCACACACAGATATCCCCCTAACATAGCTAAAACTAAAAACAAACTAAAAACTACTTCCAAAAATATTCAGCTTTGATATTAATGAGTTTTTTGGGTTCATTGAGAACATGGTTGTTGTTCAATAATAAAATTAATCCTCAAAAATACAACTTGCCTAATAATTCTGCACTCCCTGTATAACCAGTGGATGTGCATAATACATACATTCATCCATCAGTGCCACGCTTAGAGAGATGACGTAAGATAGACATGACTTCCACTTTCTCATCATGGTCAAGCCAAATTGGAGGCCATTAGGTGATGCATCACACATGCAGATAATAAAGATTATTTTGAACCAGCTCTACGCACTGAAACAACTGTGGATGACAGTAGGCATGCCTGTGTGCCATTATCAACCAAACATGTTCAGGTGTTTGTATATGCTAGCAAGACCAAACATAAAATAGACAACTCCCTAGATGAAAAGGGAACCCCCGGAAAGGTCTTGTAATTTGAACATTTCTAACTGTTTATAATTGGGAAACTTTTTTTCATACTATCAGATCACAAGACCCTCATCATCATATTTGGTAACCCCAAGGCAAAGATATCCTCCAAGACTGAATGACTGAAGAAGTATACCCGCTGTACATGATCAGACAGACTAGCCTTGAACACATTAATCTTTCTAAAAAAATTCTCCAGCTCCAGCATCCACTGCTGTAAATGACCTCATTGACACACAGTGTTGTAAATCTCTGGCAAGTCAAGAAAAACACATTGGAAATGTGGCCTGCAAGAATTGACCATATTTCATTATGTGCAGGGCGAGCCAGCTAATCAATACAAAAGGTTTCTTCTTACATGGCACACTTGGTCAACCTTGCAACATTGTGAAAAAGGGGAACAGAAGTGCCACCTTAAAGTCATTGTAGCACTCTGGTCACTGAAAGACTACTATGCACACTGTGGAGCTGGGCATCTGGGCAAGGACAGAGTTTCAGAACCTCCCTTCCCCAGATGTCTCTAATGACAGCTGGCCTGTCTGAAAAGGTTGTGGTGGGCTTCTTTCGGCCCAGTGATACTGGCCAACACCTGCTGTTAGTGGTGAATGAATACTACAGATTTCCTGAAGTTGTGCCGGTTTCAAACATGGCCGCTGAAGTGTTCCTTTCAGCACTAAACAACATATTTTCTGTTTTCAAATTACAAACTACTGCACACTGTCACGTAAGACAATGCACCCCCATGCAATGTAAAAGACTTTGGCATTAACATGGAGTTCCACGTCATAAAAACACTCTTGTGTGGCCTCAAACAAATATCATAGCGGAATATTTCAGTTTCACACACAAAAACGCTTCCCAAATCACCAAGCTGAACAAGGTTCCAGTTCATGTGACTTTCTGACCCTCTGACTGGGGGTCTAATGGAGCACTATCGGAATAAGCCTACACATCTTCATGCCTAGGAACTGTTACCATGGAAATGAGGGGTTCTAGAATGTGGGTAGCAACAGTTAGGGAAGCTGTATGACGTTACTGCTTTCTCTCCTGGATTAAACACCTTTAACATGCTTTGACTCTTGTTGTTAATAGATGTTAATAGATGAAATACCACAGAATTGGCAACGAGTGATCCACGCTGGCATTGCTGTTCCCTGGGAGAGTTATGCACCTTTAGCATCATTCTGGAGATCTTCAGGCAATAACGAAACATTATTGACTGTGTTCCTTGCCGTAGTATGGTCAAGGAACTTGGCCTAAATTGATAGCAGTGTGACAGGTAGCAGGAGGGCAAGAGGTATAAAAGGTAGTGGTTTCAAGTATTATATGGAAAGTAAGCTCAAGGGGGAGCACGAGCTGCACAAAGTACTCCTTGAGAAGTCGAGGCTCACTACACAAATGCAAGGAGTGAAGCTCATAGTGGAGATTAGCGTCTGGTTCTGCCGTTCCTTTGTGACTCTCCGTGCGGAACGAGACTAACAACATAGGGTTGTCAAGTCCGGTGGCACGCATCCGTGTGTGTCAGAAGGAGCACCAGCTGAACAGCATGTGCGCGTGTACTCAGGTGCATTCCTCTAAAGTAAATATCGAGCATTCCAACAATTTATGGTGATGCGCACACCCTTATTTGGCATGCTTTAAAATAAACGTTGAACACTCTACAACAAGTTACGGTCATGTGCAAACCTTTAATGGTTACATTGCACACTACTGAATTGTGGTGATGCGCACACCCTTACCGACATTTAGTCAAACCGCACTGCACACGCTGTGAAGCTAAACGTTTTGGAATTAACAGTGATGTGCACACCTGTGTAAACATTTGATTCAGAGAACCTCTACATTGTGCACACCTTGTAGTCTAGAATCAAAAGTATTCTAGCATTTGCGTCAAGAATTTTAAATTCTCTAAATGACACGGAGGCGAGGATTATGCTTTCTCTTTATTTACTTATCAAACACAGCAGCCAATAAAAAACATAACTACATTTCCCATGAGACCAAAACAGTCTCCACATGACCCACCAATCAGGGCCAACCATATATTATATAGTCCTTAACATAGTCCGTCCTCTTTCTTTGCTCATCACAGTCCAATGATAACACACTGAAAACTTGAACCAATCCCACCGACCAATATAAAAGCTCGAACAACTCCTTGGTCTCATCCTTGATGAATGGCAATGAACCAGCACAACCAGTGCAACCTTGAACCAAAACTTCGTCACTGCCTCAACTTCAGGTAGAATTCCACTGTGACTTCCTTAAGACTTCTCATCTGCAAGAAAAAAAATGTTGTAACATCCAAGACTAAAAGATTAGTACATCATGTTAAATCGGGCGGTAAACAATTTATCATAACACAGTTATATTTAACATGAAAAATTGCCCGTGTCTGAGGCTGAATAATCCTAGCCTCCGTGTCTTTAATAGAATAGAAACTTCTTGACGGGAATGCTAGAAAATGTTTGATTCTATATCAGTACTGGAAGCTTCGGATTATGCTGTCTTAAAGCTGAACTATAACACCAGAAGCAACATCCACAATAGGTTTAAAAGTAGAATCTGACAACCAATCGGCTCCCATCATAATATCTTCTAACCTTGGCTCTGAGGCAAGTTTTGGAAGCCATAGCTCCCCTCACCGAATGAGCCCCAAACATGGATATATCTACCCCTGCCTCTGCAAAAAACCACCTGACCCATCTTGCCAAAGAGACAGGACCAAAAGCTTTCTGCAGAGAAATCAACAACCGGCCAGAATGATCTCTGCAAAATTCTGGTTAACATTGTTGTATACTCTTATGTAATGTACCACACACAATTTAGTATTATCTCTGAAACTCGGATAATGAAGACATTTGGAATGTGATTTTGTGCATTTAGAAATACAGAAAGAAATCCCAGTTTGGGTAAAAACTCTATCTGCAATGTCCAGAGCTTTGACATCTGACACTCTCCGACAGGAAATCCTGCAAAGCAAAATCGTCAGTTTAGATGATAACTGCGTTAGTGAAAGATCTTCATTCGCCGGCCATGTTAGTAAACATTTTAAGACCACATTATTATCCTAGAGAGATTAATATTTTGGGAGAAGGGACCTTACCATAAGCATGCTATGCAGGAGTTTACAAATTGAAGGATGCTCCCCAATTTCTTTACCGTCAATATGAGGGTGTTTGGCCGAAATGGCCAACCTAAAATTGTTGATTGTTCTGTAGGCTAAACCTTGCAATGCTAAGTGAGACAAAAAAGTGGCAATCATATGCACTGATGCCACCAAGGGATCAACACCCCTCTGACTGCACCAATTCATCGCTTTCAGGCGGAAGTGTATCTCTTATGTTTACTGTGTGCCAGGGACTGAGAGAGGAAGAATCTAGTGTTCTGAAGATTCTGAGATTTGCTCGGGTCCCCTGAAGTCCTCCACACCATGAGCGACAACTGGTCCTCTAGAATTAGAGGATGTGGATGTCCCATCGGACCTAACAATGGATCCTTCGACGACAGGATCTGCACTGGAGGAGCACAACACATATCTAGTGTCACCGGAAACCACGATTGAGCTGTCCAGAATGAGGTTACTAGAACCAGTTCCACCCTTTGACGACAAACTTGGGAGCGAACTCTGTGAATCATTGAAAATGGGAGAAACACAAAGCTCAATTCCCCCATCCAGGATTGTAGGAAGGCTTCCGAACTGACCGCTAACAGATCTGGTCTCCAGCTGTAAAACTGTGGAAGGTGGGCATTTAGGGGAGACACAAATAGGTCCACTGAACATGGGCCCCAAAGGTGATCCAGAAACTGGGACACCTGGGGATGCAAAAGCCAGTCACTGGGATCCCGGAGATACCGAGAATTCCAATCTGGCACTATGTTCACTTTGCCTGGAACATATTTCGCTGTTGCTGAGATCTGATGCTCCAGACAGAAATGCCAAAAATCTTTCACAATTTCTGCTAGAAAATAAAAGAACCCCTCCAAAAGATCTAGACAACTGATATCAAACTAAAGTTCCTCTGGGGACCACTGTCCCCCAGTATCCAACTGGCCGCATCTGGCCTCCCGAACCCCATCTACTGGCATCTGACTCTATGACTACTTCCAGATTTGAAGCGAAAATCGCCCTGCCATTCCAGGCATCTCGATGAGTCAACCACCAGTGAAGCTCCGTTCTGGCTTCCTGCGACAAAGCAATCAGTTCCGAGTAGGAGAGACCTCTGCGGAAATGCAGAATCTTCAATCTCTGCAAAGCTCAGTAATGTAAGGGACCCGGAAATATGGCCTGGATGGATGAAGCTAGTAGGCCCACCAACTGGGCAAGTACGCTCAAGGAAATCAAAGGAGCAGACAAAGCTTTACTCAATTCCTTCCTGATAGCCTGTCTCTTGGTCAGGGGAAGTTTGAGTTTGGCTAAGACCAAATCTATCCTGAAGCCCACAAAGTCCATACTCTGGGACAGAATCAACTGGGATTTTTCAACATTGATAATGAACCCCAGATCTTGAAACACTTGAATCGTCCATGAAAGATGAAGGAGAACAAGACATTTTTCTTGTTCCATGATGAGCATATCGTCTAGATAAATTATCTGACGAACACCCTTCTTCCTGAGCCACTGCATTACTGGGTGCATAATCTTGGTGAAGCACCAAGAGGCGGAAGATAGGCTGAATGGGAGGGCTGAGAATTCATAGCACCTGTCCCGCCAAAAGAATTGAAGGAACCGGTGATGAGGAGGAAAAATAGGAATGGTCAGGTAAGTGCCTTGAGGTCCAGACACACCATCCAATCCCCTTCTTGTAAGAGGTCTCGGAGGAGGGGAATGCCCTCCATCTTGAAGTGCCTGGTAACAATTCAAGAGTAGAACTAACGCAGACTGAGCACTTATCGAGAGCCCCCTCCCTTCATTTGAACCAGAAACATTGCCCTTATGAAGCCCCTGGGATGGGGTTGTGCAAGAACGATGGCTCCTTTTTGAAGAAGAGCTGCTACTTCTTAATCTATGAAAACACTCTCATGATGGGAAAAAATGAAAGGAAGGGGATGCGAAGCTTGGTAAAGATTTGAATAAAATTCAAGATGATAATCTGTTATTGTGTCTAAGACCCATCCATCTTGCGTAATCAGCAACCAGTTTTGTGCAAACAAACTCACTCTGCCCCCCAGTACAACTTCCCCCGGAAGGAATAATTGTTACCTGCTTGAGAGGAGCTCTGGTTGTAATGTTCTCCTCGATTAGACCCTCTGGAATTACGGCTTCTGTATTCTTGGCCTCGAGATGGGTAGAAATTTTAAGTTCCTTCAAAACCAGAGTCCCCTTTGCCTCTGTAATATGGGCGGGAGGTCCAGGGGCTGCCACGGGCCGATGCCCAACCTCTGTAGCATCCAGCCCTGTGAAAAAGGCCACTATTAAAAACTTTTTGAATTTAAGTTTGGGCTTTATCCAAAGCCAAAAATTGGCTACATATGGCTAGATCCTTTAGGAACTTTTGTCCAAATAAAAGTCCATTAGCCAAGGGGCCTGGATTAGAGGGAGCCATTTCTGCCAATTTGGGGTCAATGTGCATCAATTACGATTTTTGTTGCTGGTGGGAAATGGAACAATTACCATTTCCTAACAGGGCAACTGCGCTCTGAGCCCACTCCAACAAGATGTCGGGATCGATGGGTTCTTGAGCGTCTTTGGCTTGGACTGCTAAGTCCAGGATTTTTGTGAGGGGTCCAGATAAGTCCAGTAACTTGTCCTGGCATCCGCACCACCCCTTGTCTATGCCTTTTTTAGGGTCCTTTACATACTTCTTAAGGAAGGTAACCATGTGCGGATCTAACTCTGGCGTCTCCGCCACCTTGCCTAATAGCACAGGGCGAAGGCATTCCAACTGCAATGTATTGCGAATGTCTTTTTCAAAATCCTTCCTAAGATGAGATTGAATATATACTGCCACTTCCTGACATGGGGTCCACTTCATGAACCTAGGGTAAACAATATTATCCATATTGAACTGTAAAGTAGGAGGGGATGACGACCTCTCAGTATACTGTGATTTGCGCTTACGTTTCCCTTTTGTTTCCTGAAATCTGTATTCTTATCTGAATCAGAAGAGGTGGATTCATCTGTCATCTGTTGAGAGGCCTGAAAGGAGGAGGTGGCCTTGTGACTCCGAGAGGAGCCATAACCATGATCATTTAGGACTGACTCAATGGTCTGTTCAAAGGGGTCTGTGTTTCTGGCCAGGGTCATTCATATTAACCTCTAATGAGGCGGGGGACCCTGAGCCTGCACCAAAGCACCTAAAGTGCCTAAAGCCAAAGTTAAAAATAGGTTGCGCAAACGGGCGGAATGATTTAACCAATGATTTATTAACTGAATACTGAACATGGAAGTCTAAAGCTTCCACTAGGCGCTCTTCCATAAGCTGATCATACTGTCCTGCAGCATATTTCCCATAGTGCAAATTCTTTCCTTCAAAGTGAGTAGAGGTCCAATTATTCTACTGCACTTCAATTATCTTGGGGGAGACACGAAGGTGCTCACAGGGCACTTAAACGGCCCTTGCCGGTAACTACCATTAAAAGCAGGAGGAGGGGGACCAAAATCCCCTAGAGCAAGGCTCTGCCGTATTCTTGCAGCCCCTCCCGGTGTTACGCAGGAGGCACTCAGAGTTCTTGGTGGTCTTTGCTGCCGGGGAATCGCATATGCACAAACAGCCTAAAACAGAGCTGTGCGCATGCGCAAGACCCGCAGCAGAAAGATGACTGCTCAACAGAGTCGCGTGGCCTCCCCAATCCGTTCCTCACCAGCCTACAATAAAACTGAGTTGAGATGGAAAGCAGAATCCTGGCGCTAAAGTGAACGTGTCACCGTAGCATGAAATTTGCAAGTGCGTGAAGACAATAAGCCACGCAGCGTACTCAACAACAGTAAATGTATAAGGACAAAGAATTAATCAAAATGTACTTAGCTCTGTGTAAGCAGCAAACAAAGAGGACGGACTATGTTTGTTAAGGACTATGTAGTATATGGTGGGCCCTGACTGGTGGGTCATATGGAGGCTGTTTTGGTCTCATGGGAAATGTAGTTATGTTTTTTATTGGCTGCTGTGCTTGATAAGTAAATAAAAGAGAAAGCATAATCCAAAGCCTCCAGACCTGACATAGAACAGAGTTCTCCTGTACATTCAACGGTGATGTGTACACCTTACAGTTGAGGCATAAACTGACTTTTAAGCAACTACTATAGTTACTTTGACATTTAAAGTCTGTGTTGTTTTTTTTTTAAAGAAAATTATAAGTATGTTGGTGGTGTAGTTATTCATGTTTTAGGTCAATTCAGAAACATTACCATGATTGACACTTAGCTATTAGGTAGGGGCCACATCCAGTGTGTATTACTGGTTATATATATATACTTGTGATTAACCATGTGTGCCCAAACCTTTACTCTGACTCCAGCTATGCCATTTTTTACCATTAACAGGTGAACCCCACATGAAGTGGCCTGAGTGGAAGGAGTATTTTATTAACTATATTTCTGCACTAGAAGAGAAAGGCACAGAAGAGTTTTCTGCTTGAAGGAATAAGAAGATATTACTACATAGTCTAGGGCCAGAAGGTCTTGGGGAGTATGTTCAAATGGAAAAAAGTAAGATCAGCAACAGATGGTGAGTCACAGAATGGGCCATGAAGTACACAGGGCCTAAAAGTGTTGAAGGTGTACCTTTCATAGTCAATGTTATGCCTGGGATTAAGCATCTTGAGACACTTCAACAGTTTGTACTATTTAATGTTTTCTAAATTTAGGAAAATGTTCAGGGCTTGTTCATCAGTGTGTTTCTTACAGATGACCAGTCAGTAGAGATCAAGAATCTTATGCCATGTTATCAGCCCAGCATCTGGGAGTCAGATACATTGAAAAGAGGTGACTTTCATATTGTGGAGCTTGATATTCCCTCATCATCTGATATGTTTGTAGACCGCAGAGTGCATAAGAGCAAAGCTGATTATACTTAGGCAGATGGAGCAGGTGAGTCTGGTTCAGCAGCCGTCAGTAGGGAGGTTGCAACCCAAACTGCAAAGGGTGTGTGCAGCTGCAAGTCCTAGGAGATGATTCAGCGACAAAGTCAGAAGAAGATGTGGTTCATGGTCATAGTCCTCTTTTTCTTGTGATGACTAGATGCAGGTGTCCCGTTGAGACTTTGGAACTAGGAATAGGTCCTCACCCTGGCCTGACAGTCCCTCCAGACTGAAAATAAGTTAAATCTGATATTTTTTGTCTTCTGAAACGTAACCCTAAAACAGCAAACACATAAAGAAAATACTACAAAAGTACTTGAGAGCAATCTACATAATTTGGAATAATTGTTAAAGCAAACAGAGTTTGCTTATAAAAGAATCCTGACAATTATACACACATTCTTTTTCATCGACCAGCTCTTGGCTGTTCTAAAATAGCAAAACAAAAACAAATAGTTGATATTTTTCTAAGGTAGCAAGTCACTGTATCATGTATTGTTTTTCAGTTTCAATTACTTTGTTGTAGGAGTGATTCTCACTTTGTTGTTGATGTACTCTTTTCAGGTGAGCTACTCCTTACTTTGCATGTCTCTCTCACCTTATTGGTTCTTTACTTTGATCTTACTTCAATGCTTGATGTGTAGTTCATTGTTCCTTTGTTAGTTGTTTCACGTTTTTATTTTCATCCTAAATGTATCTTTTAATCATGAAGAATGCACTGCCTGGTACCTAGATTGCCACGGACTCCTTTTCTGCATAGTGCTTGATTCCAAGATGGCCACCTAGCTTTCACACCCTCATAGGTGATTCAAAAAGGGCTTGTGTAGCTCCAGTATGGTTTATTGGGCAGCAGAATCGACATGCTGAAATTTTGGACTGGGTTGGGCTGAGATTTACCAGGGGCTAAGATTAATTCAAGCATTTCATCCATTAATTTTTTGTATACTTTAGTGATAATTTTGTTTGGGCACCAGGTTCAAATATAGCTGCTAGGGATCTTGTGTCCTCCTAGAAAGCAGCAGTTCAGCTTTCACAGGGCTATCACAGATGTAAAGGTTGTGCCTTAAGGTGGGCCTTGTAAGGCCATGATATTGACAAGCAGCAAATGCTATACCGCAACAGCACACAAGAGGCAAGGCGAATCAGTTGTGTCCTCTAGGCAGCACTCACCCGTGATCAAGTGATGGTGGCAGGTAGGCAGCTAAATGGGTCCAAGATAGGTGGCACCGACCCTTGGACTCAAAAACAGGTGGGTGGTGGCAGGCAGCAGGTGGCCAAATGAAGATATACTCAGATTCAGAGTAGTGAGTAGCATAGGCGGGTGGGCTCCCAAAATGGATCAGTACTACACATATTCAGCAGGGATTCGGAGGCAAATGATGATGGATAAGGCATAAAGCAGCAAGTGGCACAAGCAGAATTGGCTTCTGCCAACAATGGTCCCTACTCAGATCTGCAGAGGTTTGATACCACTTCATTGTGTTCTACAAATACACAGCAGATCTGCAGAGGTTTGATACCACTTCATTGTGTTCTACAAATACACAGCAGACTCTCATGAGGAGGAGTATGATCTTCACCTTCTCATTACATGTGCCTCCTTTTGCCAATATCAAGCCCAGCAACCTGCCTCTTCTCTCCTCATGGAGTATCTGTCTTTCCTCCTTATGCTTCTCTTTTTCCTCCTCTCTCCTAGACATTGTGATGGGGTAGGTTGGTTAGGCCAAACCCCTACGATGCTATACTCTCTAGACACACTGACACATTTGCTTACTGCATAATACTTTGTATTTATAATTATGCATAATGTGCAACCATTGCAGGAAGAGTCAAACAACAGTTAGAGGACAGTGTCACAAGACAGATGTTGGAAAGCTCATTGTCTCTCCTCAATTCCAATGCACGATAGGCAGAGTACATGTATCGAAATGGCAGTGCTGTATCAAAGTGCCCAAGATGCATTTTCACCTTACTTGGCTAACGACTCATGGCAATCAGTTCATGACAACAGGGAGTTTTCAGGAGAATGGATTGTGGAGAAGAAGTTGGGACTGGAATGAACAGGCATGTACCCCTGCCCATAGTAATCTGATTGCATTTGAAACTGATATCCTGCCTAGGCCTGTCCATAATAAAGAAGGCAGCTTCCAATGAGATATGAGTAGGACACCACACAATCCATTTGTGTTGGACAGTGGCTCCACATGCAACAACACCTGGGCATCTGCTTACTACTCTATGTCTGTGAAGCCAACTCTGTTCTTAATCATCAAATAACCTCAGCAGTTCACTGAAAAGATGTGAACTCTCTTCTCGTTTTCACAAAGCAGGGGAAGATGTGACATCATAAGTTACAGAAGCATTGAGGCGGAAACGGATCTGTCTTACCTATCGAGAGCTGGAAGAGAGGAGGAAATAAAGATGTATAACAAGATAAGGCACAGAGACCAGGAGGAGAGAACCGAGGTGGCATACAGGTCTTAGAGTTGCCACCTTGCTCAGAGTAAACTACTGGGTATAGGTATGTGCTTTAACATTTATGAAGGACCAGGGGATAGTACTTAACAGTTTGTGTAAAATACTCTGAATACTCTTTTAAAACAATTATGCTGCTTTAATCATGTAGGGTATTGTGAAAAATGCCAGAATACTTCTGATATGTTTTTAGTTCTTATTTTACCATTTCTTTATTTATTTTTAAAGGTCACAAATATATGATGATTCTGAATTTTTTTTACCTATCATGTCATGAAATACCAACCAAGATGCTAAAATAGTGATCAAGTGGTAACCAAGTGCAGTTTCTTTTTTAACACTAAATTACTAACGTCTTTTAAGTTCATTCTAAATATTCAGAACCTGGGGGGGGCGTGACCGTGGTCCGGAACATGGCGCACGCTTAAATGACTAGCTCCGGAAGGGCCGGCTGAAAATCTCCTAAAAATCGCGCCAGCCCAGGCCGTCCCTCCTCCAGGTGCAGGCGCAGAATGACGGACGTACCAGCGGTGCAGCTGAGCCTTGACGCGGTCCCGGAGTGGGCTACAGGCTGGATCGGACCGCCCAACGCGAGAGGAGGCCTGCGACCCCTCCCTTCGTTTGGAGCTGCAGCCCCAGGTGAAGACGCGGGCCGCGTTGGGAGCGGAGTGGGCGGCCCGCGCTCAGCGGCGGCCGCACTCGGGTCTCACAGCTGGGCTGAAGAGCCCGGGGCGCCCGGCGGGTGCGGATGGCCTTGGTGGGTCCTTGCCCCAATAAATATTTTTTCTTCCTCTTGGAGTCGGCGGAGCGGGCACAGCCCTGATACCTCCAGGGCCGGCTCAAACACATGGAGCGGAGTCCCGGCGGCACGCAGGAGATCCAAGGCGGCGTTGAGGAGGCCACCTGGGGAGCCGCTGGGGGGGTGTCGGCCCCCAGGAGTTGCCCCTCGGGGGGAGCGCGCCAAGCGAAGAGATTGCGACTGGCTACCTAGCATGGTAGAACTGGGGAGATGCTGGAGACCCGAGGGCACCACCGACTCCTGACTGTGGATACCGGGCGCAGCCAAGAGAATCACCACGGACACGGAAGAAGCACCTAGGAGAGGGTGAGGGCCCTGCGTGGGGAGACAACCAAACTACGGTTGTGGCGTGTGGCGTGTGCTTGACACCGGTCGGCGGAGTGGGGCCTAGTGAAAAGAGCGCACAGATGATCCAGAACGGAAGCAGGTGGCAGTCGTTCACTGAGACTGGGCGCTGGAAATGGCTGTCGGGACACCTGGGGCCCGACCTGGACTACCCGTGATCGGTGGTTAAGGCAGCTGAGACCGAAGCGAGTGGACGAATTAGAAACAGGCAGCACAAACGCTCGGTCCACGTGCCGGGCCCCCCTGGGGCATATCCCCCTGCCTGACCGACATAAGAACAAAGCCATGGACCCCCTGGCACCGCCTGGGGACAGTGAGACGGCCTTACAGAACCAGTCACAAGCCAAAGTGCAAGACACCCTAGACAAGATACTGGGAGCTATTTAGGACACAAAATCAACACTGCAACGCAACATCAACCAAGTGGCAATAGAGGTGGGCCTCCTGAGAGCTGATCACCATAAACTGTCCGACAGAGTTAAAGAAACGGAAACAATTCTGTCTGATGTCGTGCCGAAACAGAAAGACGTGGCGGCGGAGGTAACCTCTCTGGCTGACAGGGTGGCAAGGCTTGAACAACGGGCTGAAGATGCGGAGGGAAGAAACAGGAGGAACAATGTGTGCATGGTGGGCCTACCCGAGGGGACCGAGGGGACGAACATGGTGGAATTCCTGGAGAAGTGACTGAGCACGGTTGTCGCACCGGGGTGCCTGACCCCCTTCTATACATTGGAGCGAGCGCATCGTGTGCCGTCGAGACCTCTTGCTCCTGGTAGGCCTCCGTGTGCTGTAATCGCTAAACTCCTGCACTACAGAGACAGGGACATCCTCCTACAGAAAGCCAGGGAATTGGTCCCGTTTAAAGTAGCCAACGGGGAAGTGACACTATTCCCTGACTTCACTCTGGAGGTCCAGAACAAGCGCACCTCATTCCTTGCGATTAAAAGAGCCCTGCGAGACGAGGGGATACAGTACTCGCTGCTTTACCCAGCAAGACTACGAGTGATTGCGGAGGGGAAGTCCATGTTCTTCCAAACCCCAGAGGAGGCATGGGAATGGCTTGAGCGGCATGGGTCACAAACGGCACGACCTGCGCGAGAGAATCCTGGAGCGGGCGGGACCCGCCAGGCCCCGAGGGGGAAGAGGTCCAGAGATCGCCCACAACTGACGCCAATGCGGACACAGAGAGAGACGGGCAGGAGGGCGGCCCTGGAGGCGGCGGCGCGAGTGGGTGGAGAGGCGTCCCCCCAAGAGGGTTCTGAAGAAGAGTCAGATGACACAATGGTATCCTCTGCTGGTGGCTCCGGAAGTTTGGCTTGTGCACCGAGGGTGACCCTGCAAACAGCTGACAAATTTGGATAGATTTGGCCTGCGCTGGCGCCAAGCGACAAGATGAGCCGAGTGAACGTGTGGCCCCTCCAGACCTGGCCGCCCCCCCTGACTTGACTCTCGCCTGTCCGATTCGGCTGGCGAGTATTGCAGTAATGTGTTTGAACAAGTTGCACTGTTGCACAATTTTCTGGGCAACCTACAGTTCCGGAGGCGCCCTGGGGTTGGGGTTTGCAGTTAAGAGTTAAATCGGCTACATGTGTGGAGTGGACCGACCACAGTGAAGGTACGAGCTTGCGGGGGGGTCAATCAGGATCCCGGGCGTGCCAGGCCCACATCCATCAGGCTTTAAGAATAAGATGGCAGACCACAATATCATAACCTGGAATGTCAGGGGGATGGGCACTCTGGCCAAGAGACATAGAATTCTTTCCTGGCACCGGGAGAGGGAGAAAAACAAAGACGGAGGTGGAGGGGACAGGTGTTTGCTACAGAATATTCAGCTTATGCAAGAGGTGTTCTGATTTGGATTAGGGCGGGGGTCCCCCTGACGATTGATTCCTCCAACATAGATAAAGAGGGAAGGTTTATCATATTGGAGGGGAAGTTACATGGGTTCCAGTTGGTTCTGAGTTGCATTTACGCCCCTAATCAGGACCAAATTTCATTTATGACGGGTCTATCTAGACACCTCACTCGCCAACACACAGGGAAAGTACTAATAGGAGGAGACTTTAACGTAGTATTAGACATAAACATGGACAGGTTCACCCTGCCACTGCAAGGGGCAACATCAACTAAGACAGCACAAAGACTAGTTGAGTGGCTGGGTACTTGGGGGCTAGTGGATGTCTGGCGGTTGCGGCACCCGACCGTCAGGGACTACTCGTTTTACTCGGGCCTCCACCAGGTGCACACCAGAATTGATAGGATGGCCTGCACTGCGGGACTGGCTCGAGGTGTGACCAACTCTGAATACCTTGCCCATACAATATCGGATCATAATCCTCTACTGTTGATGTTGAGGGTATCACAGGACAGACCCCCCATACCGTCATGGAGACTGGCCCCCGCGGCGCTCGAGGACCAGGCGTACAGGGAGGCGCTGCGCTGCCACCTTACAGAACACATTGAAGCCAATAAGGGATCCACCACTTCCAGAGCCATGGAATGGGAGACACTCAAAGTGGTGACGAGGGGTTACTGCCTAGGGCAATCTGCAGGGGTGAGGCGCACACTAGAGAGGGAACTAAATGCCCTGGAGAAGGTCATACACGAGGGGGAACTGAGACAGGGCCCTGTAGCACAAGTAGATGAAGAGTATGACCGCGCACGCAGAGAACACTCCCAAGTTGAAGAACGGCTCAGATGCCATAGCATGCAAAGATACCTGGCATCCCTACAGTTAGAAGAGGGAAGATCGGGTAAACTCTTGGCATGGCTAGTACGCCCGAATGGAGACAGCGAACCCATCACAAGCGTATTGGACAGAGGGGGTATTCGTAGACTCAGCCCAGGCCCCATTAATGACGCATTTAGAGATTATTATATGCACTTGTACAGGAGGCCTGCCAGGCTGGAGACGGGAACACTTGACAATTTTTTGACACAGATCCCCCTACCGGTGCTGAACCTAGAGGACAGGGACAGTTTGGGGGGGCCGGTGACTACGGAAGAGATAAGCGATGCAATAGCGCAGCTGGCCCCTGGGAAGACCCCTGGCATGGACAGTCTTCCTATGGATTTTTATAAAAAATATAAGTCCTTATTAGTCCCCAGATTGGTAGAGATGTATGCGGAGGCGGCACAGAGTGCAGAACTACCGTACACGCTGCGTGAAGCGCTGGTAGTGCCACTCCCCAAAACAACCAATAGGGAGGCATCAGTGGCTGACTTCCGCCCGTTATCGATGCTAAACAGCGACTTCAAGATCCTCAGCAAGATCATGGCCAACCGACTGCTCCCCCATATGCCCACACTGATACATGATGACCAGAACGGCTTCATTCCTGGTCGTAGCACCTCCCTAAATCTTAGACTAATTTTCTCCATCTTACACATGCCCGACGAATAGAAACCACCAGCTGGGACCCTATTGGCGGTGGATTTTGAGAAGGCCTTTGACTCAATCAGGTAGGACTACCTGAGGGCGGCAATGTTAAAAATGGGCCTGGGGGAGAGCTGGGTTAGATGGGTGGACCTGTTATACTCGTCCCCACTAGCAAGGGTAAAGACGGGTAGAACAATCTCTAGTGCATACCCGGTGTTCCGTGGAACCAGACAGGGGTGCCCCCTATCCCTGTTGTTGTTTGCCCTGGCGATAGAGCCTCTTGCGGCCTGGTTACGAGTAGAAGGTGTGGGTAAGGGGATTGAATGGGGGCCAATTGAGCACATTATCTCTCTGTATGCAGATGACATACTGATCTATCTCAGAGACGGAGTGAGCAGTCTCCCTTGGGCCCTAGAGGTTCTAGAGGACTTTGGGGAGGTATCGGGACTACGTCTTAACTGCGGCAAAACATATGTGTTTCCCTTGACGTCTGGTTACATGCACCCAGCAGTATGTCTGATAGACTTGAAATTGGCCCCACAGACCTTTAAGTACCTGGGTATTCAAATATTCCACGAATTGGGAGACCTAAGAGAGGGTAACCTTGGCAAAGCGCTCCGATCCTTGCGGTCCTTGGTGGGGTTTTGGCGCTCTCTGAAATTATCAGTGATGGCCAGAATGGCACTGTCCAAGATGATCATGCTTCCCCGACTTCTCTACTATTTTGCCAACTTACCACTGCTGATCCCCCAGGCATGGTTCCGCGACTTGAATGCGTTGCTCAGAGAACTAATATGGGACGATGGACCTAGACGCACTGCACCAACGACTATCTGTAGGCCGTCCCGCATGGGAGGACTGGGAGCCCCTGACTTTGAGGCATACTACTTGGCATCCCAGCTACAGTGGGTGTCCGGCTGGTTGGCGGGCAGGGGACGTCTGGATTTACGTACTGCCCAGGGGGTAACAGATACGGCATGGATTGCGGCATGCATGGCAAACAGGAAAATAGCCCTCCCTGGGAACAATATAATGATAAATGTCGTGATGACATGCTGGAAAAGGTGTACGAAAAGGGTGGGAGTGGGCCCGCCATACTCTCCAGCTTTGCCACTGTCGGTACTTGCCCTGGAGTCCGGGTGGAAGGGACCGGGAAATCTGGGGCTTGGCCCTTGGTCGACTGCTGGAATAGAGACAGTGGGTGGGCTCTTCGAGGGGGTGTACTGAAGGGATTTGCTGACCTAACGGGAGGGGGTGTTCCCCGGGGTCAATTTTTGCTTTTCGGGAAGTTAGTGCACACTCCTAAAGTTCACTGGGACACAATAAATGTGGAGCCCGCTGCCCACGGGGTCCTGCACCTACTGCTGACATCAGGGGAGGAACCACATCTGATCGCCAAAATATACCGGGCCCAGGTTGAGGCAGCTTTAGACCATTTACAGTCCTTGAGAGAACAATGGGAGAACACGATTGGGCGGGATTTGTCTGACTCAGAGTGGATCAAAACACTGGCTTATCCCCGGGTGATCTCACGTAACACGCGGTTAAGATACATCCAATACAATTATCTACACAGGACGTACCTCACACCCCACAGACTGTTCCGTATATATGGGGGGGTCCCTAGGACATGCCCGAGGTGTGGGGGGGGGAGATGCAGATTTCGACCACATGGTGTGGAGATGTCCGGTGCTTCAGTCTGGTTGGAGGGAGATACTGCCTTTTCTATCTGAACTACTTGGGACGGAGTTGCGACTCACCCCTGAGCTGTGCTTACTGGGTCTCAGACCGGTTGCACTATGCAGGAAGGTGGGGGGACGTTTCCTGGACCTGTCCCTGGCCCTTTACAAGAGACTAATTTCGAAGGGCTGGAAGGCCTCAGGCCACCCTACACTGGCTGACTGGAAAGGGGATGTTACAGGATGGTCTAGGGCTGAACTACAGGTCCTAAAGGCAGAGGAGGTCAAGGGCATCCGCCGGGTTCCCATTGCCCCGGGGTGGGAAGACTTAATGACGAGCTGGGATGGTATACTCAAGAGATTAGCGAACCCCGAAGTAATAACAGGTAATGACTAGCACACCCAAGGAAGTTGACCAAGTGGGGAAAATTCCCAAATAGGTGCCCAAAGATGGCCAAAATTATAAATAGACCACACAGAGGGTAGCAATATGAAGACAATCGAGCCGCTAACTCCTATTCCACTATTAGAAACAGCGAATGGCGTGAGTGGTCTGCCGTCCCCTCTGTACACTGATGCGCCCTGGACTGGCCCCCTCCTCCAAAGTTGCTATGCTCTCGTGCCTTAAATACCAACAACTACAAGTTCCACCCACACAAAGACGTAAAATTGACCTCTTATGTTTTTTTTGTTTTCTTTCCTTTTTCCCTTTTCTTTTCCTTCTATTACCATCGCTTATTTATCGTTATTCCCCCCCCCTTTTTCTTCCTTCTTTTTCTCCCCTAAGTTATAACTTAGAATGGATTCAAGTTCATTGTTTGGTTATTAGCTCCAAAACAATAGTGTAATGAAGCAAGGAACACAATATAGTATGTCAATGAGCACAGTTTACTGAAATTAGGACCAAACATACACATAAAAATTGTTAACAACATCAAAGTAATAAACAACGAACCAAAAGAAATGCACATTACAAATGTGAATTGTTAAATGGTCATGTATAATAAGTGCACGATGTTAACATGAACAGTCATACAAATGTAAAATAACAAAATGTTAATAAAATATATATATTTTTTTAAAACTAAATACTCAGAACCTTGGTCAAACAGGGGCAGCAGAATAAAGTTACAAGGTGACTGCCCAAGAGCACACGTTTTGCATAAATGACAAGGAAAGGATTAAAAACAATATCTCCTATTTCCAACTAGTAAACTAGGCCACAACTGGGATGGAAATTAGTTTGATATACCTGGGTTAGGTACTAGCCTTCCCAGGGGAATGTCAGTGTATTGGGGAACATGCTCGGGTTTGTAATTCAATATTTATTCCCAGCATATCTCGGTAAAGTCAGGATAAGTTGTTAAGCCTTGTGTTGATGCTGCTCACTTTGTCAGGGGTCCTGTTGAGAAAGCGTAGCTTACTTAACCTATATTAAAACAAAATGTTTATATCAATATGTGATGATGCTGCATAGAAAACTATAATAATAGTGAATTGCTTAAACGTGCACCTGAATTGTGACCACAGTAAATGGCCACCAATGTATACGCAAATTAATAATGATGAATAAAATGTTTATGCTATGTTTAATTAAGCTTATATTAACATTTATGTTACTACATCGATATTGAAAATCTTTATAGGCCTTAAGTTAGCATTAGCTGCAAGATTTAGCTGCCCATCTCTCATATTAAATGCATTTTTCTATTTTTTTAGTGTGCTGTTCTTTTTCTTCAACTTCGAAGACGAATGTACCTATGTTAATTCCGTTCCCAAGCGCATATTCGGTGCCTTGGTTTAAAAAGTATGAGCAAATTGAAACAAATGTAGATTAATGAAATGTACAAGTTCACTTAGACCGATGGACAATGAATCTGCTGACCCAAAGGACGTGCCAAAGAGTGAAGGAACGCCCGATGTGCCACCTCTAAAGACGTCAATTATGAAGACCAATCAAAGAACCATGAACTAATGTGGGGTGACAATTGGGATTACCAAATGCTAAATTTGATAGGCTAAAGATAGTGGGGTATAGTAAGTGTCCAATAGAATTTTGGGGGAATGTACTACGAAAAAGGGATAAAAACCCATGTCACAGGAGGGTCATTAGAATTAGGTAGGGAATCCTATTGATTTTATCCAGAAACTCTGTCACTCTGTTTGGTGACTTTGAGACTTATTAAAACCATCCTCACCCATAGACGGCCCATTTACACTTTTCCTCCTTAAGAGGGAAGTGCCCCTTATGCCCTTTAGTTGAGCTTTGACTGATGGCGTTTTGACTGATGTCCTGAAGACGAAGACTGAATCTGTTCGCTGACCTAATCCTTGGAGGGTAATTATGACAATGCAATTTGTAATTTGTCTGTTTGCTTTTCCTTTCTAGGTACCAACTGCTTGCTTTTTGACAGAGACCATAGCTAGATGTTTTCCAAATTGGTGTTCTAAATTGTTTGCATGAAGCCCAACATGCTAATGCTAATTAGGGGTTAGGACAGGTGATCATCAAATTGCAAATAGACAAATGACTGACATTATGCTATGTTGAACTGACATGTATTTGACACTCTGCTATATTCTGATCTATGTTTACGTCGTGTTATATTCTAATGTTCATGATTCTTGCCTTATTGAAATCTTACCAAAGTTGCCATATCGTAACTATGCTGTTGTGTTTCTTGGCTTTAAGATTGACGCACTTAATCTTAGATTGTAACTATTAGGGAATAAAGTTCATAAAATTCTATTCATGGCTGCAAGGTCATGGTTGCATCGACAATTTGATTAATGTCTTTGACCAAACTGAAAAGTATTGTTCTGATAAATATTGATGACATTGTTGATATGTTGATTGACATATTGACCAGCTATCTCGTCCTACGGTGTCTCTCAACTGGGTCAAAAGATTCATTGGCCTAAAACAAGTCCTAATGTGTAATAAATTAACATAAAAGGACGCGTTATCAGTTCTGGTAGCAGAGCGACGGTTTGGCCCTTTGGGGCCCTAGGACGAAGAATCATTGTTTAAATTTGTTTTTCTGTGAGAATGCAAATTGGAGGTATGACGGGTTTCTAAGTTCACCATGACTTTCCCGGGATCTTGGAGCCTGCCTAAGTGAGTTGGGGATGTTCTTGGCGTCATAATGTGTGTGGTATAAGGTTTTGCACTTGCTCAGCTTATGCCTTTTTGCATGTGATTGGTGAAATCTGTGTGTATCTAGGTCAGGTAAATGTTGTTTTAGAAGGAGTGGGCGTACTCCGCGGTATGAGAGTAGGGAAGTCGGCGTACTTCACATGAGTGTGGCGCTTTGTGCTCAAAATTATCCACGTGGTTTGTTGTTTTTGTACGGACCCGTCGTGGTCTAAGCCTCCAGAGTATATTGACAAGTGTAGGAGACACTTGAGTTTATGTTGTAATCTGTGCGGTTTAATAGGTCAATTGGGCATGGTTGACAAGTCGAGTTTGAGTCAAAGTGTATGTGTGAAACCTTCGATGGAGATTTGGCAAGCTCTAAAGTGCTCTAGGGCAAACCATTGACAAGTCGAGAGTAGAATTTGCGAGTCGAATTCTGCTTGCGTATGCGGGGACTGAGAAGGAGAGAGTAGTGGCCGAGGCTTCAAGTGAAATCTCTGTAAAGTTCTGAAGCGAATGTGTTACCCTTCCTGTAGTAAACCGGCGGATATGTGTTGTCATTAAAGGTGCTCGCAATAATTTTGCATTAGTTTGTGTGAATTCAGTGAGGGGTGGACGAGCCGCAAGACTTTGTCAGCTGCAGTGTGTGAGTGTGACGTCAGTGGTGCCGCGCTGAGATAGGTCAGTTGCCGAGAGGGGTCACGCATGGATTGGCTGCCGTCCGTGAGAGGCAATAGGTTGAGAAAGGTGGGTGAAGAGTGTCCTGGGAATTAAAGTCACTTTCTGATTAAATACAAATAACAGAAAACGCAAAGATGAATTTTGTCAAGGCTTTTAAGAGTGCTCTGAAAGGAGACGCGTATATTATGGCAACTGATGGGGATCCTACACCGCCTGAGGGTACTCCAGCTTACATGGTTATGGAGGAGAAGGGTGTCGTGCCTTGTTTATGGATGAAACAGTGGCGCAAATTAACAGAGAAAGAGGGATGTTTGGCGTTCCCAGAACATGGGACATTCAATCCAAAGGTGCTAGAGAATTTAAGGTTGATGTTAAGTACACAAAAACCACCTCCGAGGCCAGCTCAATATGAGGCTTTAGCGATTTGGGACTTAATGGCTCTTAAACATAGACAAGAAAGGTTCCAGAGAAGATTAAAAAGGGAAGAAAAATCTTATGAAGAAGCTAGGTGGGATAACGAGAACAAAATGTGGAGACGGGGAATTGTTGACAGATTAAAATTCTTCCCAGCAATAGCTCAGGGAGAAGAGTCACAGGGAAAGAAAGCCTCCTGTAAAACAGATAAGGACTCTAGTAAGTCTAAAGAGAATAAGAGACCTTGGGAAGAGGAAGAAGATTCAGACGATGAAGAATTCATGGACCGATCATTACATGATCGCCCGCCACCCTATGCGGTGAGCGACAGTGTTCCAAGCACTAGCGTGGGTCCTGGGAACCAGACGCAGGAGAAGGGAGTTACTGATACGGTACAGACTAGTGATACAACTTTGATACAGAATGGTGTCAGTGTACCCACTGTGCCAGACATGCAGATACAGTCCAACCTCCACCACAGATACAGAGAATCTATCCAGACGTCCCAGTACTTGAGACTACTACAAATCTGATAGTACCGCCAGACTCGATATATACAAAATCTAGGTTAGTACAGATCGAGTCAACTCCGAAATTTTGGTCCCAGCCGCAACCACAATTAATACCTGGGTACAACCCGGTAGCTGGTCCTCCATTATTACCTGTCCCGGGTACTTTGGAACAGACGTATGGAGTTATTGCTCCACGGAGTTTGGGACCAGGTCAGACACCTGCCGCAATATCATTAGCAATTACTGTCGGTCCACCAGTGCCATTGTATGCACAAGGCAAATCTGGCGTATGTGATCAGGGAGTAATGACCCAAGATGCGATAAGAGGAGGGTCGATGGGAACTCCCCAGATAATGGCTCCAGGAGAACAAGCAGTCGAAAAGCCGAGGCCCTTAACAGACCTTAGCCCAGTAGAAGCACCCTTAGAAGCAATGCGTCAGGCAGGGTTAAGGGTTTTAACTCCACAGACGATGAGTACGAACACCTCACAGTCGCCAATGATACATGCAGGGAACATTTCACTGCAAGGTTTTACAGTGCAGCAGCTAAATGAATGGCTAGAGAAAACTTATACTGCACAAAAGACTACATTGACTGCAATGGAATCGGAAAAGGTAGGGCAAGATGATTACCTAACTTTTTTTGAGACTGGGAGTGGAAGCTGCTGAATTAGTGGAAGGTACGATGTGGGTAAACAGATTAGAGTCCTACACTGAAGCAGAACTGAGATTCCTGTGCCCCAAAATTACCAAAGAAGTGGGCAAGGTGCATCAGAGATTAGCAAACCTGGCAGACAAATACAATATTGACATTGAAAACACTAAACATTTGAAAAGAAGTTACAGACATTTGAAAGATTTTGAGCACATGAGGTCTGCCGGAATGAAGGCACACTTAAAAGAACTATTGCAAAGTGCGCAAATTTGGGGGGCATTAGAAAAATGAGAAGGCAGATGGGCAAAGAAAAGAGATAAGGAAAAAGGTGACAGTCCAGGGTCAAGTCAGACCAAAGCCTCACCCGATACAGAATCAGTAAAAATACTACCCATGAGAGAAACAGCTGGTTGTGTTTTAGTACATGTACCGTGGTCCAGAGGAGACATCCTATCCTTTACTAACGATTATCCCAGATTGAGGGAGAAGCCGATCGAGTGGTATCAGCAAACAGATAGGTTTGTGAAGCTTGCGAAGTGTCTCTGGGAAGACTTGAATACCTTGTTCGTGATCATTGTTCCGCCTGATTTATGGCTCGAGTGTAAGAGAGGGGTAGATTGGCTGACGAAGGAGCCGGCAAGGGATAAGGTGACCAGAGCTCCCTCTGAGGAGGTAATGAAGTACTATTATAAGGTGATTGAGTTTTTGAAACAAAAAGTGTCGCCGAAGGTGACTGATTGGCAGAAGATTGACCGGACCTCACAGGAGGTTAAGGAATCAATACATGCTTACTAAGAGAGGTTGTTAAAAGCATTCAAACATTACAGTGGTACTGAGACCATTGAGCCGAAGGACATGAACCATCTTGTGTTCAGATTTGTTGAAGGGCTGAAACCAGAGGTCAGTCAAATGATTAAGAATCATTTGATTTGTTGGCAAGCGAAGCCAATTGATGAGGTGTTGCAGTATGCAAAATATTGTAGCGACGAAATTGAGTTAAAGCAGAAAAAGCTGAAAGAGAAAGTGATGGTGATGCAGATAAGGGCTGCACAGGCAGGAATACAGGGAAATGGAGTCCAGCAGATGATACAGCAGCAGCCGCAAATGAATGGTGTGTTTCAGACGCAACCGAGAGGTCGAGGCCGAGGGTTCGTGAATCGCGGTCCAGACTTGATTACCGTTGTGGTTCAAAATGACACACAAGGGGTGAAAAAGATGTCACCATGTCACGCGTGCGGGGGCGTGGGGCACTGGAAATGGGAGTGCCCGAATGTGGTACAGGATGGTGTCGTTCAACAAAGCACTAATGTCGGTACATTGCAAAATGTAAGAGGCTCAAAACTGAGACATCAAAATCCAAATTTTCACAATAACCTGGTACAGATGCAAGGGGTACAGCCCATGCAGCAGATGCATATGCCACATTTTCAGCCAGCGCAGATGCAGCCAGTACAACAGCAGGTTCCCATGGTACCTAGACAACAAATGCAATTACCAATGGCTCCAATGGGACAGCAGCAGGTCATGCTTGCTCAACAGGTCACAGGTCAGGTAATGAGTCAAAATAATACAGTACAGCAATTCCCATTACGAGGTGAAAATGGCATGAATGAAGAATGGTCGGATGATAGCTCAGATAGTGAAGAGTGCAGGCTTGCAGCATCCCTAGAAGTGGACCAGAGGGGTCCCTATATGGAGGGGAAGGTAATGGGTTACAAAGTCTCATTTTTGGTCCATACTGGAGCTACATGCTCTACAGTCATGAGTGCAGAGGTTCCGAAACTACCACTTTCGGGGCGTACCATAAGGGTAGTCGGAGTAGCAAACCAGTACCTGACAAACCCGATTACAGATACAGTGCAAGTTGAGATCAGCAACTTCCAGGGACTGCATAGATTTGTAGTCTGTGATTCAAGTCCAGTATCCTTACTGGGAAGGGACTTACTGTGCAAGACAAAGGGGGTTATTCTAACTTTGGAGGAGGTGTTAATCCGTCCCAAAAGTGACGGAAAAGTGACGGATTTACCACCAGCCGTATTACGAGTCCATTATATCCTATGGAACTCGTAATACGGCTGGTGGTATATCCGTCACTTTACCGTCACTTTTGGGACGGATTTACACTCCTCCAAAGTTAGAATAACCCCCAAAATGTTCGATTACCTGTTCCAATGATGGAATCGGAGTACAGACAAATAGTGATGATGAAGGAGGCGAAGGTCAGTTCTCAGAGGAAGAGACGGGGACGGCAAATGAGGATTATCCTTTGATTACCTTGTTTCCGATGCTTACAATGATTGACCTAGCTGTCGAGTTACAGGGAACAATGACAGAGAAAGTGTGGGATCTGACAGGAAAGGAAGTGGGACTAATAAAAGGTGTGGAACCAGTTAGAGTACAAGTGAAGCCAAATGCAGTGTTTCCTCAGGTGCCACAATATCATATGGCACAAGATGTTCTCATTGAAGTGTCACAAATAATTGCAGATTTTCTAAAACAAGGAGTCTGAAAGGAAGTCTTGAGCAGTCCATGTAATTCTCCAATAATGGGTCTGAAAAAGCCCTGTGGGAAAGTTCGAATTG
Organism: Pleurodeles waltl; assembly: GCF_031143425.1. Taxonomy (NCBI): domain Eukaryota; kingdom Metazoa; phylum Chordata; class Amphibia; order Caudata; family Salamandridae; genus Pleurodeles; species Pleurodeles waltl. Next base: position 933,149,636 of record NC_090440.1, on the reverse strand, counting down.
TGCAGGATTTGAGAAAAATAAATGAGATTGTGGTAAAATGTTGCCCCATAGTGCCCAATCCAGCAGTAATCATGTTTCAGGTTCCGTGTGATGCTGAATGGTTCACCGTTATAGACTTGTCACAAGAATTCTTTTCGATACCTCTTCACGAGGACAGTCCATTTTTGTTCAGCTTCAAATTTCTGGATAAGGTGTACAGTTGGTGCAGAATTCCTCAAGGGTTTTCTGAATCACCATCCATCTTTAATCAGATATTGAAAAAGGATTTGGAATCCTTAGTACTGCCTTTTAACTCGACCTTAGTGCAGTACATCGATGACTTGCTGATTGCATCCAAAACAAGGGATAACTGTAAATATGATACAATTGCCTTACTGAATCATTTGGGAAAGAATGGACACAAGGTGTCACCCAAGAAGCAGCAATACTGTCAGAAAGAGGTGAAATACCTAGGACATCTAATTGAAAGAGGGTCCAGAAGGATATCAAAGGAAAGAATAACAGCCATTTTGCAAATGAACCCCCCAACGACAAAAAGTGATGTAAGAATGTTCCTGGGAATGGTGGGCTACTGTCGCCAGTGGATACCCAACTTCTCGATTATCTCAAAACCTTTGATAAAACTGAAAGGCAAAGAGATCAAGGATGAGCCATATACCATAGCCTTGTCCGAAGAAGAGCTTGAGTCATTCATGGAATTGAGAGAGTGCATGTGTAGGGCACCAGCGTTAGGTATGCCTGATTATACGAAGAATTTTCTACTGTTTTGTCATGAACGTGATGCTTGTTCTTTGTCTGTCTTGACACAGGTCCATGGAGGTGCAAATCGTCCTGTAGCGTATTTTTCAGCTACCTTGGACCCCGTCGCAGCAGCCTTACTGGGATGTTTGCGCGCAGTTGCAGCAGTTGGTCAGAGCCTCACACAGTGTGAAGGCATAGTCATGGGATACCCCCTAACAGTAATGGTTCCGCATTCAGTTGAAATTTTGTTGACTCAAACTAAAACACAGCACATGACAAATGCTTGACTTACCAAATATGAGACAATCATACTGGGGTCAACTAATGTTTCACTGAAACCATGTACTGTATTGAACCCGGCAACTTTACTTCCTGCTGAGAATACAGAAATTAACAATGAGGAAGAATTTGAGCATGATTGTCTTGAGGTAACAGAATTATGTACCAAACCACGAGCAGATATTCAAGACACACAGCTGAAAGAAAATTATTGTATCATGTTTGTTGATGGGTCTTGTTTAAGAGATTCCATCTTAACACTGAGGGCTGGTTACGCTGTATGTACCATAGCTGGTATCATTGAAGCTTCCTGGCTCGAGAAAGTGTTTTCCGCACAAGTGGCAGAATTATTTGCCCTTACTAAGGCATGCCACGCAGCTGTGAATCTGAGAGTCACTATCTATACTGACAGCAGATATAGATTCGGAATTGTACATGATTTTGGCCAACTGTGGTCGCAGAGAGGTTTCATGACCTCTTCTGGTTCTCCTGTAAAAAATGGTGAACAAATAAAGGATTTGTTGCATGCGATTCAGTTACCTCTTGAAATTGCCGTGGTAAAATGCAATGCTGACGTTAAGTCACAAGACTTTGTGTACATAGGAAACGGTTATGCAGATCAAGTCGCAAGGTTTTGCGCATTGAACTGTATATCGTTCAAGGAACAATGGGAACTGTTACAGGAAACTGAAAATGATACATGTTTGAACCTTGCATTAAGGGTGGTTGATACCTTAGATGAGCTAAAGACATTACAGGGTCGTGCTAGCAAAGATGAAAAACGCTCCTGGCAAAGAATGCAATGTGTACAGAGGGCTGATCATTTGTGGGTCTCAGAGGATGGGAAATTAGTTTTGCCAAACAGCCTTCTGTCACAATTCGCTAGGCTATACCATGGACAGGCTCACCTTGGGAGAGATGCAATGATCAGGTCATTCAAAATCGATTGGTTTAACCCAAAATTCAGACACGCCGCAGAGGTTACCTGTCACAGATGCATCATCTGTCAACAGATGAATGCCGGAAAAGGGACTGTGGTAACTTTGAGCCACATTGGGAGAGCAGGTGGTCCTTTCAGCAAAATGCAAATGGATTTCATTGAGATGCCTGTTTGTGGAGGATTGAAGTACGTGTTGGTGATTGTGTGTGTTTTCAGTCACTGGATTGAAGCCTACCCCACACGTAGAAATGACAGTCACACAGTTGCAAAGCTGCTACTTAGGGAACTAATACCAAGGTTCGGGTTTCCGGTCTCTATAGAATCAGATAGGGGCAGACACTTTGACAATGAGGTGATTAAACTTCTGTGTGCCGCACTAGACATCGAACAAAAGCTGCATTGTAGCTACCGCCCTGAAGTATCAGGACTAGTAGAGCAAATGAATGGTACTCTGAAATCAAGAATGGCAAAGATGTGCGCAGCTACCAATATGAAATGGCCAGATGCATTGCCCTTAGTGCAGGTGTCAATGAGGAACACCCCTGATAAGAAAACAGGACTGTCCCCCCATGAGATCCTCATGGGCAGTGCTATGAGGTTGCCAGCAGTACCTGCGAATGCTCTAGTGAATATCACAGATGATATGATGTTGGACTACGGCAAAGGTTTAGCTGACGTGAGTCGCTCTTTCTCTCACCAGGTTGAGGCTAACACATTGCCACCGATTGGAGATCCAGGTCACACCCTACAGGCCGGTGACTGGGTGGTTGTCAAGAAGCACATGAGAAAGTCGTGTTTGGAGCCACGTTGGAAAGGGCCGTATCAAGTAATCTTGACAACAACCACTGCTGTGAAATGTGCAGGCGTTCCAAATTGTGTACATGCCAGTCACACAAAAAAGGTAACGTGCCCAACTGATGAGGAACTTGAAGTTTCCGGCAAAACAGTTCCAGGAAGAGAAGTCTCAGGGCCAGAAAGCAGCCAAGAAGGAACTGAGACTGCAGGAGAGCCAACTGAGAACAGCCTCGTCCCTCAAACAGTGAATGAGTTCGAGAGAGGTGACAGAGTGCCTATCTCAGTAGAGGCAGCAGGAGAACTAAGTCAAGGACAGGTTCTCCCAGAAATAGACGGATACGGGTTAGAACTTGAACCCGTTACCGATCAAGAAGAAGAAGAAGAAGGGGAAATAATAGAAAGAGATCAGAGTGTACCGGCATCTCCTGAACCAGCTGCAGGTCCATCAAGTGAAAACACCATACCACAAGAGGAGGGTGCTGTCCAGCGTCCTGAAAAGATATATCGGAAGAAGACGCATAAGGGTGATAACTGGCCAGAGAAACCACTTTTGAGGATAAGAAGCATACTAGATGAAACAATAATAGAGGAAACTGATACATCCCGAGTGGAAGATCTAAGTGAAGGAGAACTGCAAGGTGAACGCAGGTTAAAGAGAAAGAGAGTCGCAAACAGAAGATATACAGGTCCTGAATGGGCGTATGCTACAACATCTGAATGGCAACAAGAATTCCTAGCATTCTGTTTTGATCGAGAAGTACCAGGTCAATACTACGGTACCTGAATTAACTTAAAGGAAAGACTTTGTTAAAAATCGAAACTGAAAACGAAAGAAAGAGACTTATAAATTACCGGATGTGACATTAGAACCTGATTTGACTTTGAGAAACCTGATTATGACAAGTTGCTAACCTGATTTGACAAAGGGGGTCCTGGAACGAGTGAAAACGCTGTAAATACATGCAGAGAGCAAGAGAGAAAAAAAAAGTTCTATATCATCCTCGAGTTGATTGTTATTCTACTATCTGATTCTATACAGACATGGCTTATAATAGAGGTAGTAACAAGGGAAGTAAGGTGTGTGGTTGGTTAAGCCTTATAATAGGTATTGTGTGTGCAATAATAATTGTGGGAGTGATTGTGGGAATGCCGTGGTTGGAGAAAAAGACTATTAACGCTACTTCAAAACCTGAAACTACAACACTAACACCATGGGAGAAGTTTGAGCAAGATGACACTTGCATGAGGGAATTAATTCAAAAGGGGAACCTTCTACTAATGTTTTCTATCGCTTACTGAATGAGTATGTAGAAACCATGGATGCGAAAGACTGTTATGTGTGTACCAAGATTCCTTCATCTGTGCAAGAAGGGGTTACCTACCATACCCTTCCTTTAACATACGGGATTAGTTGTAGTTTGCTACTAACCAGATTCTATAATCAAGAGCATGTGCAATACTTTTATTCAAATCTGAATGTTGTGTTTTCCTTTGTGCCTGTGATTGAATTTTTGAACAAGTTAGCAAAGGAACATGATATAAAAATAGTTAGAGGATTTTTTGAGCAGACGCTTACATTTGGAACTGCTTATGCACATCGCAACAATCTGACCTGCTTACTATCACCTGTAGAGAAAAGCTTTTTAGATCATACTGATGATAGACGCAAAGCATTAAAAGAAAGATTAGAAAAAGGGTTAGAAAAACGCACATATGCAAATGATTATGCTTACACGGCAATCAAAACACAAGGCAAACTAGCTATAGATGCATTACATGTAGGTAGGCTTTGTATATATAGGCCGAAATCTGAGCAGGACAATTTGTTTATGGGAACGGGTGAATGTAGACATGTGTTTTTTTTTCAGGTTTAAATGGACATTTATGTTGAATGGACAGGATCCAGCGATCCCTGGGATCTATTATATCTGTTGACTTAATGCTTATTACCGTCTCCCTAAGGGATGGTATGGGACATGCTATTTGGGAATAGTTTTCCCAAAGATTTACCAGATTGATGACTTAAAGCAAATACCTAAAACGTCTGAATTACAACATCCTAGACAAAAACGAGAATCAGTGGCTGCTGTCATTGGTGATATATTTGGAGCTATAATCCCTTCAGTAGGGGTTATCTTGAATTCTATGAAGATTCAAGAGTTGTCTACTATTGTGGATAACATGCTGACAAATTTTACAGGGGCTATACTCCTGATGGATACTGAACTTGCTGCAGAAAGAGCTATGACTCTTCAAAATCGGCTTGCTTTAGACATTCTTTTAGCAAAGAGTGGAGGGGTCTGCAAGATGCTCAACGAGTGCCATTGCTGCTCATTGATTCCGGACAATAGTAAAAAGATTAGAAGTATGCTTACTAACCTAACTAGAGATAGTGCAGATTTGAAGGATTTGAAGGAACCTGGAGTTTGGGAGAAATTTGGAAAGGGAATTGCCAGAGTAGGGAGCTGGTTTACCAACATTTGGAATGGGGTACTTGCGAAAATACTAATGGGTCTATTAATTGTTCTGGCCTGTCTATTAGGATTATGGGGGGCATGCAAAATTAATGATAAAATTAAGAGAAATTGGACCAAAAGAACCAGGAGAAATGAAGAAAGTGAAAGAGAGAAAATGTTCAATGAAATTTGGGAAAGTTCACATAAGGGACAAGATGTTGAAATGCGCATTATGCGTAAAGTGAAACATTTAAAATGAAAGGTTAAAGGGAAAGGTTTGTGTGATGACGAGCGTCATCAGAGGAGGGACTGAGAGAGCGTAGCTTACTTAACCTATATTAAAACAAAATGTTTATATCAATATGTGATGATGCTGCATAGAAAACTATAATAATAGCGAATTGCTTAAACGTGCACCTGAATTGTGACCACAGTAAATGGCCACCAATGTATACGCAAATTAATAATGATGAATAAAATGTTTATGTTATGTTTAATTAAGCTTATATTAACATTTATGTTACTACATCGATGTTGAAAATCTTTATAGGCCTTCAGTTAGCGTGAGCTGCAAGATTTAGCTGCTCAGCTCTCATATTAAATGCATTTTTCTGTTTTTCCAGTGTGCTGACTCGCAAAGGGCCATGACCCTGCAAATGTTCTTTTTCTTCAACTTCGAAGACGAATGTATCTATGTTAATTCCATTCCCAAGCGCATATTCGGTACCTTGGTTTAAAAAGTATGAGCAAATTGAAACAAATGTAGATTAATGAAATGTACAAGGTCACTTAGACCGATGGACAATGAATCTGCTGACCCAAAGGACGTGCCAAAGAGTGAAGTAACGCCGGATGTGCCACCTCCGAAGACGTCAATTATGAAGACCAATCAAAGAACCATGAACTAATGTGCGGTGACAATTGGGATTACCAAATGCTAAATTTGATAGGGGAAAGATAGTGGGGTATAGTAAGTGTCCAGTAGAATTTTGGGGGAATGTACTACGAAAAAGGGATGAAAACCCACGTCACAAAAGGGTCATTAAAATTAGGTAGGGAATGCTATTGATTTTATCCAGAAACTCTGTCATTCTGTTTGGTGACTTTGAGACTTATTAAAACCATCCTCACCCATAGACGGCCCATTTACACTTTTCCTCCTTAAGAGGGAAGTGCCCCTTATGCCCTTTCGTTGAGCTTTGACTGATGGCGTTTTGACTGATGTCCTGAAGACGAAGACTGAATCTGTGCGCTGACCTAATCCTTGGAGGGTAATTATGACAATGCAATTTGTAATTTGTCTGTTTGCTTTTCCTTTCTAGGTACCAACTGCTTGCATTTTGACAGAGACCATAGCTAGATGTTTTCCAAATTGGTGTTCTAAATTGTTTGCATGAAGCCCAACATGCCAATGCTAATTAGCGGTTTGGACAGGTGATCATCAAATTGCAAATAGACAAATGACTGACATTATGCTATGTTGAACTGATGTGTATTTGACACTCTGCTATATTCTGATCTATGTTTACGTCGTGTTATATTCTAATATTCATGATTCTTGCCTTATTGAATCTTACCAAAGTTGCCATATTGTGACTATGCTGTTGTGTTTCTTGGCTTTAAGATTGACGCACTTAATCTTAGATTGTAACTAATAGGGAATAAAGTTCATAAAATTCTATTAAATGGTGTGGTTATTCATGGCTGCAAGGTCATGGTTGCGTCGACAATTTGATTAATGTCTTTGACCAAAGTGAAATGTATTGTTGTGATAAATATTGATGACATTATTGATATTTTGATTGACATATTGATCAGCTATCTCGTCCTACGGTGTCTCTCAACTGGGTCAAATGATTAATTGGCCTAAAACGAGTCCTAATGTGTAATAAATTAACATAAAAGGACGCGTTATCACTGTTAAGGTGTTTTTAACAATACTCAGTGCATGTATTGTGTCTCTTTCTAAGGTCCATCCCTCCAGTATTTTCATATAATGGGAAAAAGGCAGAAGTAGATTGTGAGACCTTTCCTTTAGATTGATGGGCAGTATGAGGTTCAAGGGCAGCACCTGTGGTGGATACTATTGTTTACCACTGGTGTTTCAAGTCTGAAGACTATTTCCATTCCATTTGGCTGACAGTTATTCATTTTGTAAACTTGTCTTTCCAAAGGTGGCAACAGCTAGCGGTCAAGGCATATTCCAGGAGACGGCAAAGTGACTGAAACTTAAAAACAGCATGATACGGTACTCAGATTTGATAAGCTCAATATCCAGATGAGTTATATCATTTTAGAAGGGTTTGAGGTATAGGAGGAGATTACAGATGTTTGTTTTGCTGGGAGTATTTTGGATAGTATTCAAAATCAAAGAACAGAAAAGCAAACTTACAAAACCATGGAGACCCTGAAACAGCACTTGTGAGATATATGTATTGTTCATGTGATTATGTATTTAATCATGGCTTCTACTGAAGTTCAATAAACACAACAATAAAACATTAATATGAAAATAAATAAAAATTGAAAAACACAATACCAATAGGAAGAAAAAGTTGGAGCCATAACAAAGTCCAAGGCTTCTTTTGCAGTCCTCACTTTGCTACAAATAAATTTATTCTGAAATAATCTAAGTGTGCCATGTGTAGCATAGGATAGAAGAATGAAACATTGTTCAAGTCATAAATACCATTAGAACATTGGAATGTTGGGAGCTCAATTGGAGACAATGGAGTGCTCTGGGCTTTCTCTGGCTAGTAAAAGCCTGGTGTGTCAACATTCCAATGTTCTTTGTTTACAGCAATGGCTGTGAACAAAGGCCTCACAGAGCTGGAGGGGATGCTAATCCCTTCTGGCTCCCTGAGAACTTTGTTTTAATTATTAAAACATTCTGCCTTCTAGTGGCAGAATGTTCTAATAGCTTTATTGCCCTTCGTAGGCTATACCGACAATTAAAATCTTCGGCTCGGGCTTTTAATGCTGGAGCGGGCCTTTATTGGCCGGTATATCCCGCTGCGGCGGGCTCTAAGGCTATTTTGTGACATAGAGGACTCAGAGAGGGATTTTCTCTCTCATTTAGCTGCAGTATTTATAATAGTAAATTCCTGTTTCTTAATGTCAAGAAAAAAATGACACAAATAATCAGCTTGCAATATAGATATATAACACTGTTATTTCCTAAAGAAGACTGTTCGTTTATTGTTATACATAATTTAAGATGAGTACAATATGCAACATCAGATTAAATAAAAACTGTTTTGCCACTGCATTCATAACTTCCAACTTCATATGTGACACAGTGTGCATTGTTGCAACTCATCATGTTTAAAAATGTAATAAATACCCTCCTAATGCAAACTGTAAAGTCTTCAAAATCTAAATAAATATTCTTATCCAGCTGTACATACATGTTTGATATAATGCCTTTACGAATTGGACAAAGGTTTACAAATATGGAATCCCAACAAATAATTTCCCACAAAGGACTTATGATAAGCATTTATTGCACTGAGTTCTAATGGCAAAGCTTGAACGGTGAAGCTCTCCTGTAAATCATTATTTCCAAAAGAACTCCTTCAGTATGTTTTTAAAAAGTGGTTTATTAAACAGTAATAAACTCAACTGTATATAGAAAAATCGGTGGCAATGTTTTCTCCCAGACCTTCAATGTTTGCAAAATATGTTTTTTTTCAATAGAATTGTACATTTTGTACATAGCCTGTGCATTTTAGAAAAAAGCTATCACTTTACTCTTCACAATATTGACCTTTGAAAACTGGTTTTATATGTAGGAATGTAAAGCATCATGACCATGATGAAAGCCAATAGGTGCTAAATCAAAAATGATGCCATCATCTGTATTTTGTACAATTTTAAAAGTAGTTGCAACTAAACTCTGAAGAGACAAGAGTAACTCTGGCAGAAGGCATCCCGGTTTCAACCCATTCTAAGTGGTTATGCGAGCAGGTAAAGCTTTATCTGAAAACATTTATACTCTCAAGCATGTGTCAGTCTGCAGGCAATTAGTAGTTTTAATAAACAAGCAGAGAGACCTAACTTACTCATACTGAGCCACAAAGAGGATCTATCCATACTGTCGAAATCTGAGGTAAAATCAATAAAAGCAGCATAACCTGATTGATGTTTAACAACATTATAATTCTCTAAAACAGTATATACTATGGCTAAATTGTCAGGAATACAATGTTGAGTGTTTAAACCAGATTGTTCTATAGGAAGTATCGCCCTCTACATGAACCATGTTTACTGATGTTCCAGTAAAGAGCAACAAACTAGCTTAATAACTGCATCCAAAAGAGCAATTTGCCTCTAGCTTTACAACAAGACCCTAAAACCTTTTTTAGGAAGAGTGAGAATAATACTCCCTCTCGGTGGGTTTGGAACTAAATCCAAAACCCAATGAATAACATTCCGAGAACGAAGGATACAAAAAGGTATTCCAACTTTGTGGATACTTTCATTAGGATAATGCCTGGACCGTCCGCTGCTAAACTTCTAGTCTTCTTTGTAAAACGTGAGACTTAATTGACAGAGGGAAAAGTATTTGAAAAGAAAACTATATGGGGTAACCGAAATTTCAATCTTAAATGTTCCCAGTCTTTTTTAGCTGTATTATTTATGGCAGATATTAGAGGAACATTGGTATGACATTTCTGCATAGTAGAGGACTCCGCTGAGCTATAGGATTTTACCCAGTGCAAACGGCTCGCAAGCTCCAAAACATTTGTGAAGCAGTATTTCTGGCAGCATCCTGATGAGAACACCAAGCTTGATGATGACATTTTGCTAGCATTCTCTTTATAATTTGCTAGACTTTGCTTAATTCTTGAATTTGACTTGGGAAAGACAGATGCTCCCTATGTCTTATTTTATTTAACTCTTCACAAAGTTGACGCTCCATGTTGCCTTTAATCCTGCCTGTACTTAATTCCTAATTTTTTATCCCACTGTTGTTTTATATTTAGTCACCATTCTTGAGACAATAAACACAGAGTAGGAATGTATTATTTGTTTGTGCAAGAGGTTCAGCTTTGGTTTATGTTACAATCAGATCCTGAAAATCAATGTTTTTTTTCAGTGCAAGTATAGTTGTTTTTAGATTGTGGACTAATGCCTCTCCATCTGCTAAATTCCAACACTGGTCTCTAACTAAATTAAGAGAGGTATTATATAATATTATTTCGTGATCGATGCAGCAGTTAGCAAACATAGCTATTTATATGCATGGTACTGATTTCCTAAAGTAGGCTAAGTAATAAAATACCTCTTTTATCTGCCCTCTATTTTACTTTCAAAAGTGGTTCTAGCATATTTGGAGGTAGTTTCAGGGTCCTCAACTCTCAAGGGTTTAATCACTGGTCAAGCCATTTTTGCATCCTAATCCCCAAATATCAATATAATATAAGTACATTCTGGATACAATACCAACAATATAAACGGCAATACTTCAATTAACATATAGTTACTTGATTGGCCGGTGGAAAAATATACTTTAAACAAAACTGGTGGGTTGACCGATTGAGCCAGCCATAATTCAATTCCCATAATATTATTGCTGACCATATTTATTTTTGCATCTTTCCATGTAATAGCAGTAATTAAAACAGTAGTCAAAACGTCCTTGGCCTTGCCTCGGATAGGATGGATAGTCATGTAAGATACCAACAAATAAATATCAAATGCAATCTGACAACAGAACCACGTTTCTTGAAAACAAATTGTTGTTATTTTATCTAAGAGATATATTTTCGCCGTTGTAGTTAATAGCCAAGCTATGTTCCACTTGACAAATAGTTGTTAACACAAAATTCAGCCTCCTTTCCCAATTTTGTGTGACTTTATCAAGGTTGCTAATGTTATCACAGATGGCATTAGAAGGGATATTCTCATTTGTCCCTGTAAATTAATGAATCTTCCAAAATTTCCGACAATCACATTTATTAACCAAGCATCGGGAAAACAATCATGTATGTTTAGGAAAACTAGGATGATATCAACCTGCATTTACGAGAGCAATCTAGATGAGATAAAACCAATGTAGCACTGGTAGGGCTCATGAATACAAGGATGCAGCAGTGGATAGAGAGACTGGAGCTGCTGTATCGTGTGAGCGGGGGCCTCTGGGACCCTTCATGGAGGCTCTGGATGTTGTGGGTCTCTGGAGGCGACACCAGCCACAGCAGAGACAGTACACATTTTAATCTGCACTACATAGTAGTTTCTCTCGCTTGGATTATATTTTCACTCACCATGGGAGTGCAGAAAGATTCCGAGAAGCAATACACTATGCAAGGGACATCTCTGACCACTCCCCCGTGGGTGTATTACTAGAAGGACCAGGAAAAGAGTTTCAGTTAACCCCGAGAATAGAACCCGGGTATCTGAAGGATAGGGGCTTCAGAGAGAAATTGAGAGAGGGAGCTGAGGCATATTTTGTGTGCTATGGGAGGCCTTTAAGACTGTCCTGAGGGGCCAGGCTCAGGCGCTAATAGCTGGTATGAAGAAAGAGCATAGATTAGAATGTTCTAGAATTGAAACAGACATTGCAGAATTGGAAGCCAGAATCCAGACTGAGGGCACGGCGAAGCTTAGACCCCAGCTGTGTCTCCACCAGCAAGATTTTAGGATATTAGCTGAGAGTCAGGCGCGGAGTCACACACTGGATACACAGCGCCACCTCTATGATGTGGGGGATAAGGCTAATAAGCTACTGACCTGGCTTGAGAAAAGAGACAGGGACCGATCCTAGGTATTAGAGGTGATAGATAGGCACAGCACCCCCAGAACAACTAGCGCATCCATAGCAGATGCATGTGTGGATTATTATGAGGATCTTTTAACGTCTATGAACTCTAGCACTGCAGCTGACTGTACTGAATTGGTGACAGAGGTAGCCCTGGCTACACTAAACAATGAGGAGAGGGAGAACTAGAAGCAGATTTGTTTGCAGAGGAAAGTAGAAGCAGTGGCTTTGCGGGGCTTGCAGTCCGGGAAGGGGGTGGGACCCAATGGCCTACCGATAGAATTATGTAAAGGGGTGGCTGACAAGGTAGCTTCACATTTGTTGGCTATATTCTAGGAGGCGCGCAAAACAGGTGGTCTACTGACAGATCAACGTACAGCCATAATAGTAGTAATACATAACAAGCATTTGCAACGCAATAGGTCTGGCATTTGCTTGAGTTAGAGCAATTGGCATTGTAAATACACACCTGGACTTTTCTTGCCACATAAATTACTCAAGCTTGCAGTATCATTTTGTCCTCTCTGTCACATAATTCCAGAGGCCCTGCATATAACTAAAGCACTTCCACTTACCTTCTTCCTCGATCTGCAGCAAAAAATGAAAATATTGCCATTATTTATTATATTATTTACTAACACTTATTTCTATGGTGATTCCATGTTTCTCTGTAGACAAGTGAAAATACCACTGTAAATTCTGAATCCCATAATTACAAATAACCATGGTATAATTTTGAGTGTCAGAAAAAAAACATTAGTATGTATGGTCTTTTTCTTTTTCATTTTACTTTACATCCAAGAAGCACTATGCTTGCAGGAGTGACAATTGAATAGCTCAGTTTTGTTGGGTACAAGCCTAAGGACATTCAATAATAAAAGTACTTCTGTGAGGAATTTTATTTTACTTATTTTCTCAAGTTATCAGAATGTTTGATTCGGTTAAAAAAAAGTCCATGATACCTAAATTCCTTGTTAAATTAAAATTCAGTTTTTTGTTTTTTTATTTATCTTATTTTTACACCTGGGAGTCAAGAAACACTTTTTGACCAACACTAGAGCGCTGAAGGGTCACCTATATTTAAACGCATGGCGACTAGAAGTACAAGCATTTGCAGCACAAGGATTGAAAAAAAGCAGTTGCGCAGGAAGGACGGCAGCAATAACAGGAGGGAAGGGGGTGTGAGCGAGGAGGCAACAGATGGCCAGAGATGGCCAACCAAAAGGATCAATCAGTGAAGTCCACTGGGAGGAGGGGCCATTTCATGCTCTAACAGGAGGAAGCATGAACGTAGTCTGATGGCCAACAAAAATGTTCTCTTAATGAAATTGCCCTGGAAGGAACCAAACACACAAATGAGGGACATTCCCCAATAAAAAGGAAGAAGTTAAGATAAGCACACCAAAAAACGAATGACAATAGTGGGTGTGGTTAAAAGTCCATAGACTGAATACAACTTGTCTTGTAGACAGCGCTGCCCGCTGCCTAAGCTCAACCTAAAAAGGGTAAGCCACCAACTGACTGCAGCTCATATAGACCTACATCCTTGCTTAATGTTGAGGCTAAGGTATTAGCCAAAATACTGATGATTAGATTGTGAGCAGTTATTATATCTATTATACACCCTGGTCAGTCAGGTTTTATGTCACATAGAAGCACCCGCCCTAATTTGCGGTGCTTATTTGGTGTGCTCCTTATCAGACCAGGCGGAGGTGATGTCCTTTGATGCAAAAAAGGCATTCAATAGCATCGAGTGGAATTATATGTTTGCGGTGTTTACACGGTTGGGGTTTGGCCCCACATTCTGTGGATGGGTCTGGCTCCTTCACCAGGAGCCCTTGGAAAGGGTAAGGGTCAACGGGGTGGTTTCCAGAGTCTTTGCATTGCAGAAGGGCATAAGGCAGGGTTGCCCTCTTTCCCCTATGATATTTGCTTTGGCCCTTGAGCCGCTTGCGGCCTGGATAAGGCAAAACCTGCTGGTGCGAGGGGTGAGATGTGGTGGGGGCTGGGAGGAGCACATATCACTTTATGCCAATGGCGTCATGCTTTATTTGACCGATCCAACCTACTCAATAAGCAGAAAACTGCACTTATTTGACCTCTTTGACACCTCTTTGGCACCTATTCGGGCTATCAAATCAATTAGGCCAAATCAATGGTTTTCCCTATGTCGGGCGATAATGCACAACTCCCTCAGGAGTGCATGGCACCCCCCGGTTAGAGAGGGATTCACATAACTCGGGATATATATCACTCGAAACGCCAAGGATTTTCTACTTACTGAACCTATTCCCACAAGTAGAGAGGCTAAAAGGGGATGTTGCTCACTGGGGCACGCTCCTATTGTCCCAGATGGGCAGAGAAGCATTACATAAGATGTTGACACAACCAAGCCTTATACACATGCTCCAAAACAACCCATATAGGGCCCCTGAAAATTGACCACGAGGTCCGCTATTTGCTTTGATGGGGGTTCACCATGTGTCACGGTCTCCAAATTTCAGAGCGGAGTCTATGATGGGGGACAGGCATATCCAGATATAATTAAGTACTATTGGGAAACCAAGCTGGTGGTGGTTAATGACCGGGTTTATACCGACAGCCAGGAACTGGTGTATTGAGTAGGCAGAGATGCAATGGGTCAAAGAGGTCATGAAGCGATCCCCTACCAGAAGGGGAGGGAGCGGGAACTGCCGGAACATACTCAAACAGTTGTCCGAGTGTGGGGGAGGCAAATAGATTTTTGGGTTGGAGCTGTAGGTTACCAACATAACTCCACTATGGAGCAGCGACCAACTCCATGAGGTTGGGGGATTGAAGAGTTTTGCATGCTGGAAACTGATGGGTATTGAACACCTGGGAGATGTTTGGCGGAATCAGGCTTTTATTACTTTTGGATCTCTGAGTCCAGAATTCAAGTTGGCGGACTCAAAACATTATAGGTACTTACAGCTGGGACACGCCCTAAGGAGGCATAAATTAGAAGGGGAGCAGCCTTTGGAGGATCGGCTCCTAACGGAACACATGCCCAACAAGGCAATTACTGTTATTCATCAAAAACTGGTCATTAATTACCTAAAACCTTTGGTTACACTGAGGGAGGCCTGGACTGGGGACCTGGCCACCTTTGTGGATGAGGAATGGATGGAAGCAATTCAGCGCTCACGTGAGATAACAATGCGGACAAGGTTTAGACTAGCACAGCTGAAAATACTACATAGATCTTATTATTCAAGGACTTGTTTGGCCAGAACTGGTAGGGCCCCCATGTCCACATGTCTTAGGAGATGTGGGCTGAAAGATGTCTTCTATCATATCCTCTGGGAATGCCTGGTGATACAGAAATTTTGAGGGGGGTCCTATTATCAGTGTCAGGGGAAGAGTCTTGGGCTAAGTTCCAGAAAATATGGTTGAGATTGGCTGCGGGAGTGGCCAAGCAAAATATTGCAAGGGTGTGGGGTAGTGCTGACCCACCAAGATTCAGAGATTGGGAACCAGACTTAGACTGGTGCCAGAGAACTGAAAAGGTGATTTATCAAACCAAAGGCTGCCCCAAGAAAAGGGAGAAAGTGTGGGGGGCATGGCATACACGTAGAGGGCTTTGACAGGGGAGTATGCACTTTAGGGATTGTAGGACATCATGTACTAGCTGAGTGCGGGTAACCTGCGGTATAAAGTATGCTGGCTGTAAAAGCGCCATTCTTAATTATGTTACGTGTCCTGATACAACTGTCATTTCTTTCTAAACGGCCGTATGCATATTACAATATGTGACAAAATCTGATTGTATAACATTTATGATGAGCAATGTTTGGAAAATAACAAAAAGCTTCAAAAAACAAAATAAATAAAGACAACACTTGTTAGGGGGCAAAGTTCACAGTGTGCATACTCACAACAAACATACAGGTTTTCCTGAATTCAACAAATATACCATTGGGACTAAATAAAACATTTCTAACAATCTATATCTTTATAGGTATTAAAAAAAAAAGATCAATTAAATCTGGTACATGAGTGTCAATTGGATGTGGTCCTTGATTATCTGTTGGTGGCAGTCACCATTTGGGGGGCCAAAGGGCATTATTCATTGGGTCTGGGTAATTTATTTGTGAGGCCCCAGGGTTCGTCCTATTAGGGTTCTGCCAACTAAACCAAGTACAATCCCTTCAGCACTAGACTCTCAGTGACAGCAATGGTGAGCAGTCACAGGCTTCTCAGGGAGGTTAGCAACCAACAACGTAATAACTTAATTGTTCAACCCAGTGCTTATCTCTGTATAAGACAAATATATTATTATACTATAAAACACAATACTACATACTAGACAATCCGAGGTACTCAGATACTCTGGAGCAGCGCCACTTTCCTTTGGTGAAGATGCCCCCACTGCTTTTCCCTCCCTTCACTCTTTCTTTGTGTTAGAGTATCCTGGTATGGTCTCAAGAACAAATGAAGTGCTCCCCTCTGCTATGCAATACCATGTTCCCAGTCTCTCATTATCTGTTATTTCACCAATTGAAAGTCTGTGATAGGCCTCAACTAGGTTTCTATGTGATCCAGTCCATGCCTTCCTCTCCTGATGGGATGACACACCGCCCTAGATGAGCCAACCCTCTCTTCTGGTCCAGGAGGCAAATGTGTGGCAATGCCGCAGAGTCTGGAGGATGGGGAGGAAAGCAGCTGTCTTGCAAGTTAATGGCCCTCTTCCGAGCACACAGAGAGTTGGTTGGAGGCTGGCCTCCATGGGGGCAGGCAGGCAGCTCAGGCATGCATGGGACAAGTGCTGCAGCTGCAATGGAAGAGTCTGTTTTGGACACTCTCAGCTGGGTGCCAGAGGCTTCTCAGTAGTCACTTCTTGAGCAGTGCAGACTACTCACACACACTCAGGACAAGTGCCACAGCTATAAAAGCAGAGTCTTCCTCAGACACGCTTGACACAAATGCCATGGACTGAGCAGCCATATTTTGATGGGGCAATTTGCCTGGGCACATTTCATTAGTGTTACAAACACTGCTTCAACAGCAGTGACAGGCTCCGAGCAAGGAACGTGCCAGTAATGTTCTCAAGAGTCTTTTTTAGACAACCCCACACTACTGGGGTCAACAGCTCTTGCCTATGCTCGTAGTCAGCTCCTCCTGTGTTGGCTCACACCTTTCCTCTTCTTCCAGACAGGACAGTTCCAGATGTTTCAGGACAGGGAGGCAGATGATATCCCCTTCCCTCTGTGAAGCTGGTCGTCATGCACTTTCCAGCTCTGGTTGCACAGTAGTCCTCTGGGTACACTATGGGGTAAGGTAAACCCTCCACCCCTCTTGATCAGAGAGACCTTGGAACTTGAACAACATGTGGATCAACATCTCCCACTTTTATGCAGGTACAGCAGAAAGGGGATGCATTTTCCTCTTTCTGCAGATTCAGATCCGGCTTGGCTCAGTTCCCCTGTCATATGTCCATCCTAGGCTGTGTTCCGGACTCTAGAGAGATACTCCTCACAGTATGGTCCCCGTAATTTTGGAGCACCTACCAAAGAGGCACAGAGTTGTGACTAGTCTGCACCTGGCAATGAAAAGCCACACCAACAGTGATCAGGAAGAGAGACAAAATGCTGGCCTTTTATAAAGGAGCCTACACTCTGAACAACAAGGACTGCAGTCCCTCTCTTCACCCCCCACCATGTGCCAAATGACAGTATTCAGAAAGACTAATTAGCAGCCCCATTCAGTAAACGACCTCATTGATTTACTAAGGGGAAGCTTATCTACTCTCCCCCACCTCCAGTCTCAAGAATGTCAGCAAAACACTTCCACTATCTGGAAAAGTAATGTCACCTTCATCTTGTGCACATAAACAGAACAGGGCCTTCCAAAGTGGAACAAAAGGCTGCCTTCAGTCTGGTTCACCCGGACGTGCAGTTCGTGTGTAGAACACAGACGACAAACATAGATACAACCACACTTGCACTGTGATGTTAGTGCAAGGATCCAGGTTGGCTTGTAGCAGGGGAAATTTACATGAGTGGACTGACAGGCCACCACTCTGGTGACCCAAGTAAAAAGGTCTGGTCACACTACAGAACTGACAAAACATGGTATGTTACCTCAACGTCCCTACCTACATGTTAGAAACCATGACAGGAGCAATAACACACAGCTTTTATGAGGTGTGTGCTTGGTGTTTCCCTCCTGATCCGGGTCTAGGACCACGCTCACATCATGTGGCAGGCCTAAGCCTTCATGCCCATGCTAGATTAGCATAAGGCTGGGGCCAAAAATCTATTAAACAGGTTACCAGATACTTGCAGCTGGGCACTCATGGCAAGGGACACAGCTGTTCATCAAGCTAAGGGTCTTCCCTTCCGAAGCATCAGTGATGTTATTAATATCATGTTAGCATTGGAAAATGCAACTTTTGGCATTCTTGCAAATGTAGTGAAAAGAGATTAAGAAATGGAGACTAGGATTCTCAAGTTCCTTTAAGAATGGAACTTCTGCTGTTATATGCATATCCGTTCCTTTCTCAGAAGCAAGAGACTTGGACAAAGTTTTATGAGGCATGGCCCAGGGACACTGAGTTTTATTTTGCAAAAATAGACATTTCTTCGGATGGAAACATTTCGATTTAACTCTTCAATAGTTTGATGGGTAAAACCCTTACAAATTGGGTAGGCTGGACAAGAATACTCCCTTCCAGGGATGATGGGTTCATTCTTGCATTTGTTCAAACCAGAATCATTAACCTCAGAAAAAAAGTGTTTTTTTTTTTTTTTAGAAAGTAAGTAGAGTCTCCTGCCTGTTTTGAGGAATGTTTAGAACCCGTTTTATTAATTTTTAGATTTGTTGCAAAGATATAGAGACAGACATAACGGAAAGTTATGTTTTTTGCTGAGATTGAAATTTCCTGACCTCACATTGGATCCCATCTCATATTTTTGTCAGTATGCACCTCAACTTCACATTACTCCCCAGGCTCTTGTTTTTTGGATAAGTCAATGCATAATTCCTGGTTTAAAATCTATTAAGGACATGTAAGCAAAGATTATGCTTTCTTTCTTTTGTTTTATTACCAGCGCAGCAGGTCATTTCAAAGTACACAAATATGTATCACAATACAATAACCATAGAGAAAACTACAAAACGTAGCGAAGACAGGCCAGTTAGCTTGATGCCCTTCAATAAACTGCCTTCACTCCGCTATTTCGTACTCTTTCTAGACACTAAGCTACTACTTAAATTATTCGCCATTTTTGCACACTAGAAAAAAATAAACAAATTGTAACCCTCCATATAATTTATACTAAAGGCAACTTAATAGGTTGTGCATAATACATGTGTGTTTGCTTTCTGAGACTGAAAAACTATTTTAGATTTTGTGTTTTTAGGCGAAGGCCCACCAGATTCCCCAAAATTCATGTTTTGCAAAAACCATGTCAAAACAAAAACAGAACTGAGAACGCCAAAAGGCTGAGAACCAATGCTAGGCCTAATAGCTTCCCAATGCTTGTTTAATCAAAGGATGCTCACTCACAATTGACCGGAATGTGCCATGCTGAAATTGGTGACCTGTTAGAGTTAGCAGTGCGATAGACTAACCATGAAGAAGCTAATTCAGCCAGAAAATTGGTAACATTCACAACTTCTATCCCCAAGGGATTGAGACTATGTTCACAGAACCAAGTGGGCCATATGGTCCGTGCAGATTTGTACTATTTACTTCAGTAATAGGGGCTCAGGCTTGCAAAATGAACTATGAAGATTCTTTCAATAGTCCTAGGACCTTTCACCTTTTGCTGAAATGCTCCATGCGACCAGATGGAGCCTTCCTGTGGGGAACAAGGGATGACGATGTCCTAACAAAGTCATCAGAAAATTGGGAGTCTTTGGAAGTAGAAGCAGAGGACCTGTGGGATGGGGCGGGGGTCAATGGGAAGGGCCATGGGGTGAGGGAGGTAACCGGCGATATACTGGGACATAAAGAGGGGTTGATTTACAAAGAAGTGGGTGGGAAAGGGCAACATTCCTCCCTAAATTTCGAAGTTACTGCTACACCCAAGGCCTCAATGCTAGATATAATAATGGTTATCATGTAAGAAAACCCTGCAAGCCATTCTTGAAGCGACAGTGCTAAATAATTATATTTTAAAAGCCCAGAAAACCCAATTACAGTTTGTTGTATCAGAATTAAAGCAAATAAGAGAACATGTGTCTAATGTAGTTAGACCAACCGAGGAAACGAGGAACTCTAAGACTAATGAGATCAAAAAAAGAATGTGGATTTACCTATAAAAATGTAGAAGGATTTAACAATTTATGGGCCAGATGTACGAAAGGATTTTACCCATTCTGTGGCTATGGGAAAAAGCTTTCGTACATATGGCCCTATATCTCCAGATACCCCAAGCTGATAGAAAGACGAAGGCAACCCATGATGTACTGACATTACATACCTAGTACAAAGGTGTTTAGGATAAGGCGAACAAGGGAATTACTGGAAGAGAAGAAAAAGAAAGGAAGTATAAAGATGATAGAGTCAGACAGGTGTGCAGAAATCCCCCCCACACGCAAAAGTACCACAAAAGGCAACCCAAGATGTCTCATAAAGAAACAGAGGAATAACAAGGAAACAAAGGAGGGTATAGGGGAAGATTCTTGGCTGCTCAGGAACCAGGGGGTTGACTATGCAGCAACACAAAGGGAAGAACATAAAATGAGAAGGCCTGGTAACCAAGGTCAGGCAAGTCAAAATAGAGATATTAGAATAGGAGTAGGTAGATTGAGGGAGGGAGGGGACCCATATCGTTCACAGGTACAGGATGGAGGGGATGAAAGGAGTTTATGGGTGTATCTTTAACCTCTACATAGAGAGAAAAAAGGTTAAAAAAACAAGAAAACTAGTCCTGCTAAATCGCTCACAATTGGTATGGTCTCTATGAAAATGCCCAAGCCTGAAGGCAATATCATCTGAGGACCTGAGGCGTGTAAGGTTCACAAACGATAAATATGGCAATGAGGTAATAAAATATTATTGCACTCACTGCTAGTAAAGGAAGCACTAGAGAGTGCAGAAGCCGAGATGATAAAACAGGGCATTAGATTTGTAGCAGGAAGTAAAATCCTGAAGATTGGGGCCTCACAAGCCCCTTCCTCGGGCACCATACTGGCTTGGGCTTAGGGCAGGTTACTTTGGACATACAGGGGTGCCTGCAATAAGCTTCCCAGAACTTCGATGTGCCCAATGGTCGTTGAGTCATCTGCCGCCTCGTTGCTGAGGCACGTGTGTTTTTTTGTCCCAAAGAAGGATTGAGATCCTAAACTCCGAATTCATGTTCTACACTTCCTGGAGGACTCCAGATGTGACACAAGACTGCAACGAAACGCACTGGCTCTACGAGCGGAGGACCCGGAAGCCGACAGAGCGAGGGGCAAGGGGCGGAGGAGCAGACTGAAGGACTAAGTTGGGATGGGGGGGGGGAGGCTGAGACAAGGACTGATGTGAAGCCCCCCCCCCCCTGCCTAGTATCCCGTTCCCATGCTTCTTTGTTTCCGTTACCCGCACCATCCGTGTCTCCCCCAGGCCTCTCCCGTGTCTGTCCTGGGCAGCCACTGCCACTGTCCAGATAGGCGGGAACCGCAGGACAGAGTGGAAGCTGTGCCATGTCACCCCTGCTTGATCTAACCTACCAGCCTGTTTGAGGCACTGCCAATCTGCCGCCTTGCCAGCTCTGCCTCTGACATCCCCACAAACCAGCATCCCGTTACGCCAGCAGGGCGCTTGCTGCACCTGCCCATACGCCTGCCTGCCCACAAATTAATAGCCATTGCTTATCTAACCCTCTGCTGGCTCACCTGTTTACCTACCTGCCTGTCAGCTACGAGGGATAAGGCAGTGACAAAAACGAAGCTAGGGGTGGGGGCAGTCTCCAGCATTCTGCTTCCAGCCCCTTGCCTCCAGCCAGCTTCGACCTCCCTCAGCTTGCGAAGAAGTAAGGGAGTAAGGAAGCAAGGCAGTCCTGGGTCCCCGAGGCGTGCTTTCTGACTTCAGCAGTCTCTGGCAGAAGTACAGTCCAGCAGCGCAGGAGATCCTGCCTCTGAAGGGTGTTAGGTGAGCGTGGCAGCCATAGATGGCTGCTGTTGAGAGTGCGCCCCGGAGGTCTTTCACAGAAGTGACCCAGCAAAGTCTAAGTGCGGTTTGTAGAACCCCGGTGAGACCCGCTCGCAGCTACCCCGTTCCCTCTCGATCCGCTCGAGCTGTTCCAGGATTATTCCAAGAATATCCTTGATCAGTGATTTAAATAGACCGGTACTGTCCGGTAGTGAGTACCGGCACTCTTTTATTTTGAGAGGGGGAGTACCGGCACATCTCAAGAAAAACGTAATACTTTTAATTGGAGAGTACCGGCACTTCTCAAAAACAAGCAGGTACTCTGGGACAGAGTACCTGCACTTTATTTTTTCCATTTCAAGCACTGTTGATCATCACACACCAACAGGACTTATATTCATTCCCCTCCGATTCAGCATTGTTGTTTGACTTTTTGCAACTCAGCTAAATCAGCAATTCCATCACCAGAGGCTTGGCCTTTGGGAGGATCTGGCGCTCCACATGGTGGAGGACTTAAAAAAAATAACAGAGCAATTAAGCATAAGCAGCACCCTTGGAGCACATATAAGAGCACCTATAATTCACAGGAGGTTCCAATAACTTACAGGAGCCTGACCTACGACTTCTGTCCCTGAGTGGTAGAAGGACAACGTAGCTAAACCGGCTATACATGCATTCTGGCAAGACCAGGGCCCCCTCAAATTCTCGCCAAAAAAAGAGACCTGCTTGGGCAAAATGGGTTGAAATACATGGACCCAGTAATGCATTCGCGGGGCAGCACTTTAGCTGTAGAAATCAGGTGGAAACACAAATCAAAACCAATCAAACATGCTCCAGAACTGTGCAAGAGATTCTCATAGACACTAAGAATCAGTCTAAAACTGACGCTAAGTTCCTTTTTCTCAAGGATTCAGTTTTGACCATCTATGCAGCAAACTCAAGCATCGCAGGCTTGCCATCTCCTCTGGAAACCACCATTATTAGTCAAGTAGCCGCCTTCAGCTTAGCCCAACATACATCATATAGTCTTAAGCGCAACAGGTGCCCATCGAACCTAGATGCTTTCTCATACCCTGAGACATTAGCCTGCTCAGCAGCAACTATGTCATCTACTGCAGCTCAAGTTCATTTAAACGGCTCCACAACAGCAATGCTACGCGAAGATGGAGTTGGTAGCCATGCAGACAAGTCTATCTCATTAGTAAAACCTATTCACTCTTCTCCATCATCTCTGGCTCACTCGCAACCAATGCAGTTGGTCCAGCCAGCAAGTGTAAATCACTCTTTATTGCCAGAACTAAACCAAGACTATTTACCAACAGCCAGCCCTAGCGCCATTTGTCCCAGCTTAAGCCAAAGAGACCTAGCCCCTCATTACAAGTTTGGCGGCCCTAAGACAGCCAGATTTGCGGTGGCAGTCAGACCGCCGTCAGTGTGGCGGTCAGCCTCCACAGTATGACTGTGGTGAAAGCGCCACGGTCAGACCGCTGGCACCGCCACATTTACGCCGGCCAATGGCCTGGCGGTGCTGGCGGTCTCAACCCACCAAGGCAGCACTGCAAGCTGCGCTGCCGTGGGGATTACGAGTCCCCTCTCCGCCGGCTTTTATGTGGCAGTTGCACCATTATGTAAAATCTGGTGGAGACAGGGCACTGGGGGCCCCATGGGGGCCCCTGCACTGCCCATGCTCTTGGCCTGGGCAGTGCAGGGGCCCCATGGCCAGCCCTGTTGTGCTTTTCACTGTCTGCCTGGCAGACAGTGAAAAGCACAACAGGTGCTACTGCACCCAACGCACCGCAACATTGCCGCCTTCTCTATTATGTGCGGGCGTCAATGTTGTGGGCTGTTTAATGCTGGACCAGTGGGCGGAAACAGAGTGGGAAACTCTTAATAGCCCTTGCAGTCTGATCACCGCATTGGCGGTTTTCTGACCGCACAGCTTTGGCGGACAGGCATTTCTATCCACCAAGGTTGTAATGAGGGCCCTAATGTCTGGAAACATTAGTCAAAGGACCCTGCAACCTGGTCTTATCATGGAGAGCCTCCTCTTGGCAGTTCTGCACCCCAGGGCAACCTAGAGAGCAATGCACAGCAGAATCCTTCTTCGCTCACTTCTTTGCAGTGGGAAGCAATGGTAGCAATTTATGGTGATGGGGACACTGGGCAGAACCATACCAGCTCCACACCTTGCTCACCTGAAGTATCCTGTTCCGACCCAGGGACTGCATTGGTATCAGTACTCACTTTGATACCACTGTAGAGCCAGACATAGCAGCGGTTCCGAATGCCATTCAGAACACCCTTCAGCTCAACGCTGAAGCTGTCAACTCGCAGACCGCAAAACTGGACACTCAAATCATACTATTAAACATGCTAGCAGTCTTTACTTCGGGGATCGACTTGTAAATCACAGATCTCAACAACTTGATAGTCAGAGCCCAGAAATCAGCTGACTCCTGGCTACCAGTTTGGTCTTGCTCCTGCTCGCCAATCCTGGACAAGTTGGCATCCCTACCAGAAATACTGGCTTTGAAGATATGAAAAGCACTCTGACACAGTATGCCGTGGTCAACCCTAAGTCTGCTAGCTACACCATAAGTGGTCAACCCTGGCTGTCTCGAACCTCTCACTCCTTCCCTTTGATTTGCTTTGCGGGCAGCGTGTCAGTTGTCCCCCAAGCCACATAAACAGGTGAACATCGGACTACAGACATCAATCAAACAGCAGAGCCCATCGAAGCATCCCCACAAGCCTCTCATCCTCAGAGTAGCACTCAGGGCAACCAGCACCGATGTTTACCAACCGCATCCGATGACTATCCTCTGAATACAAGAGAGATTCCTTTTGCAAGCAACTCAGCGTCCGAGCCCCCAAAGAAAAAAAACAACAGAAAGGGTGGAAGCACAGGACAAAAGGACTCGGGAGGAAGACAATCTACTCCTTTTTCAGCAATCAAACAGGCCGGACCAAATTGCCATCCAGTTCCATCTCAGGGACATAGAGAGATCACCTGGAAGGGCAAAGTAAGAGTATCTCACAGTGCTCCCTGTGACTCAGGCATGCATTCTTTATGCAGGCAACAGGGACAACACCCTGGCCAGTCCTCATGTGTTGGCGACAAAGTCCTATCAGAGAACGCTACCCAACACTGCCAGGCTGGCGAATCAGTCAAGCCTTGCTTTTTCACCAAATCAACCTCCCAGGCTTGGTGATTTCCAGACTGCCTCTACAAATGCGGGTAGCTGTGCATCGCCCAATGAATCGCTTACTGTAACAACAGATTTTGACAAAAAGGCTTGCTTGGTCGAAGTATCTTTGGACCCATTACATCAAGGAATCGCAAGCAGGAGTCTGCAGGGTAGCATCCCTACACCGGCAGCACCAGCATCTCAGGAGTCTATTTACCCTCAATCAATAACTTACAGCGTCACAGTTCTACTTCAGGCTATCCCCGAGCCACCAGCACCAACTTCCCGTTATGGCAGTGCATGCTCCAGAGCAACTTTAGTGTATCCAAAATACAAATCAAAGGGCACATTCAACCTGCTGTACCGGGGTAACATTCTCCGACTGCTGAGTCAGCGCCCCGAGACAGTGAGTCTCACCTCTGCTGACATGGCATCGGTGAAATTCAAACCTCCATCCGCATCTCAAGAAAATAAAACAACCAAAGTGACTTAGACCTCTGTTGAAATAGCTAAACGAGTCTTAGGAGTTGGGGATTCCTTTAGGAACTGGGGGGATTTAAGTTTCCCCTGCAACTGAACTGGCACATCCGTTCCTCCTACTGTCACAACCGGACTACGGGGGAACTCAGACACCGCAACTTATAGGCGGCAGCATTTTACAGGGCTCTCAAAGTAAGTCGTCACCGTCCCCAGCAGCGCAAGTCGCCCAAGTGTCTTTGTACTGTCCTCTACTGACAGCTGGAGCTGGCTCCCTGGAACTCTGAGCACAGTACCAAAGCAATTATGAAGGAGCAGGTCAACCATTGACCGCTCGAAACATAAATCCAATCTTAGAGGCATGGCCAAGATGGCGGTGTGAGCAGAAGTGCTGCTAAGGCTCTCCGCCGCCCAGGTTGACATTTAAGGGGATCAGTGGTATCTGGGGCCCTAACTCATGTCCTCCCTGCAGCAGGACTAATAACGAGTGCAGGGCCTGGCAGGAGGGCGGACTTTGCTGCTGCTACAGCGTGAGGAGGGGCCCGCAAAGTCGAGCCATGCCCACCACCAGAGAGGGAAAAGGCAGGCCATCCAAAAAGGGACGCAAGGGGCCTGCCATTAGCCAGCGGGCCGTGGCCGCAGATGGACCTCTCCTATGGGAGGCCTGGGAGCCTAGACAAGTGGCTATTGGGTCCTCCAGTGTGGAGCGCTTGATCGGCAGACTGCTATCGATCAGGGCCTGGAGGCCGCAGACAATGGAGAGGATGCGCTGAGACCTGCACCGACTCGCAGAGACACTCTGGGGCTGGATGGTGGCGGGGCTGACGGTGGAACCGCAACCCTGGTGCAAGTTGTGAGAATGGAGGAACCGAGGTAGGCCCTGGGGGCCCCAACGAAGAGGTGAGAGTGGCGGGCGCAGCGGGACTCCCTTGTCACCCTGAGCATGACGTCAGGTGCTGGGATTGCCTGGGCCACAGATTGGACCTGGTCCTGCGAGATGACAGAAGAGAAGCCCAAAGGGTGAGAGTATACAGAGGTGCAGACACTAAGCTCCACCGCAACAGCAGGAACCATGACGGAGGGTGACAGACTAAGGGGCCCCCTTCTCCGATAGAGCAGGCCACTGACGGTGATGGCCTGCACTGCAGCTAAACTCGGGCTGCACCTGCCATCCTTGGAACATGGCCACCTCGAAAGCTAAAAAGGAGCAGTCAGTTCGAGAGATGCTGACTAGGTTCACACCAGCACAAACCAAACAGACAGATACCACCTCCCAGCCCTCGCTACAGGCCACCAGCGAGGGGATGTCGGGCGATGAGCTCACCCCGGTCACGAGGGGCTTTCTCACGTCCTTATTTGACTCTTTAAAGACAGATCTCCAGGGCCTTAGGAAAGACCTCTCCCATGAATTGCTCAATCTTCGCTCGGACCTCACTTCGATTGGAGAAAGTGTCTCGGGTCTGGAAGACAATGAGATAGCAAGAGACGAGGATGTCCAGCAACTACGCCAAGAAATTCTGTGACTACAGGAACAGCAGGACCAGCTGCAGATCTTGATGGAAGACCTTGAAAACCGCTCCTGACGCCACAACATTCGAGTCATGGGTGCTCCTACTGGAGCCGAAGAAGAGGACGTTAGAGAGTACATCACTGCCCTGCTCCTTTTAGTTCTGGGATGCGAAGACAATAAATATATCCTGTTAGAGCGCGTGCATAGAGCTGCGTCTACTGGCGGAGCTGGTTCAAGGCTTCCGGACATCTTAGTGTGTGTTCACAACTTCTTGATCAAATAAGACATTCTCCGGCTGGCAAGGAGCAATCAGCATATTCAGTTCAGAGGCCATACGCTATACCTATTCCAGAACATATCCCTACTAACACTTCAGCGGCGCAGAGAGTTCAAACCCATTACAGACTATCTTCGATCTTGCAGCATTTCATATGGCTGGTCATCCATTCAGGCTCATATTTCACTGGGAGGGCCAACTACACCAATTGAAGACAGTTAAGAAGGCCCAGAAGGTTCAGGAGATGGCAGAGAGACCCTCAGATTCTGAAGCCTGGGCCTCTGGAGAATCCTCACCTGGGGGGCGGCCATGATGGAGACAAGCGGCTCGACAGCGGAAACACAAGAGACTGTCTTCTAAGGAAAGAGCACAGGAACAACAAGCGTATTTCTTCTGGTACCGGCAAATAGAGATGGAGAGAAGGTATCTCCATAGTGGCTATGCCCTGCACCTGACTGCTGGGTCCCTGGTCCGCTATGATGCAACACTGGGGCCTAAGGCGGTGTGGTCCTCGTGCAGATTGAATGTCACCATTGGATGCCCCTGAGCCAGATAGACGCCCTTTTCATGGACTTCCCTGAGATAAAGACTCTGTTTTATGTTTCGGTTGGTACATGTTGTACCTCACAGTTGCATGTTCTACCTCCTCTCTCCTTTCTACATCAGGAAAGGCTAAGACATGTTGAGCATAAATATTGGCAGCACATCCTATACACCCCTTTATTTAGCATACATGTGACATAGCCCTCCCTGCTTACCAACACACCTGACACTTTAATATCTGAGCCTCAACGTTCAAAGCCTCCACAACCCCGCAATACGGTTGATGATACATTCCCTACTTGAGCGCTTTGGGAGCCACATTTACTTATTACAGGAAACTCATCTTCTCAATAAAGGTGTCTTTCAAATGCACTCTAAGCGATTCCAACAGTGCTGGCCCTCTGCACAAATGAAGCACGGCAGGGTGGCAATCTTGGTATCTAGATCTTTTCCAGAGGAATTTCTCACTAAGATAGACAAGATAAAGGGTAGATTTTTAGCATATAGAGTTTGGGTGGGTACTTTCCACTTTACACTTGCCACAATCTACGCTCCCAATATGAAACAAGAGACATTCATTACGGATGCTCTCACTCTGACATTGACCAGCCCAGATGCAGGGCTTCTTATAGGAGTTGACTTTAATCTAGTTGTGGACAACGACCTAGACCAGTTGGACCATCAGTGTGGCTACAGTGGCTTAGAGACTGTTGACTGGTAGATACATGGGTGATAGGTGAACCCGTCTGCCCGTGACTACACCTTTTACTCAGCAGCAACAAAAATGTACACCCTTATAGACTATTTTCTATCCTCCCAAGCTTTCCGGGCCTGTATTAGAGACACCACAATAGAACCCAAATCTCTATCAGATCATGCCCCACTCTCTCTAATAGTCCAATTTGATTTAACTCACTTTGACTCTCCCAGTTGATGATTTCAGGATTCCATACTCCAGTCACATAGCTCGGTGGAGGCCATATGACAATTTATCAAAGACTACCTTAACATCAATGATAATGAGATCTCATCCCTACCGTGAGACACGCTCAAATCAGTGGTTTGGGGTGAGTTGATATCTCTCTCCGCCGCCGAGAATAAAACTTGAAGAGAGCTGCAGCTACAGCTGGAGCAGAAGGTGGCGGAATGGGAATAAATCCACAAAAACACTGTGACACCCAGAGTTTGGAGAGAATTAGAAAAAGTCAGTCTTTAACTGAAGTGCCTAGATCTGGATCGAGCAGAACATGCCACTGTAAGATTAAAGCATAAATATTATGTAGGGTGCAACAGATGTGGGAGGTTGTTAGCGCATAAACTGCAGAAGCGTGCCCAAGCCACCAATATCAAATCAGTGCGATACCCCCTTACAGGAGAGACACCAAAGGATACCAAAATCACGGCTAAATTTTGTGAATTTTACCAGACCCTCTACACGGCCGACACAACTATAACCACTGACTCCTCCTCTTACCTAAATGGGTGTGCCCTTACGCCACTACCTTAGGCCAACAGTGAGTCCCTCGACAAACTAATTCAGGTGGGTGAGGTCGTCTCAGCTATCCCCGACTGAAACCCGGGAAGTCACCAGGCCCAGACAGTTTCACACCACTCTTCTATAAAACCTATTGCCTAGGCTAGCACTGCTCCTCACAAGACTATTTAACTCCTTCGCTGAGACTTAGGGCCTGATTCAGACCTTGGCGGACGGCGGAGGCCGTCCGCCAAGGTTCTGCCGCCGAATGACCGCACCGCGGTCAAAAGACCGCGGCGGCCATTCAGACATTTTCGCTGGGCCGGCGGGCGCTCTCCAAAAGAGCGCCCGCCGGCCCAGCAGAAATGCCCCTGCAACGAGGACGCCGGCTCAGAATTGAGCCGGCGTAGTTGCAGGGGTGCGACGGGTGCAGTTGCACCCGTCGCGTATTTCAGTGTCTGCAAAGCAGACACTGAAATACTTTGCGGGGCCCTCTTACGGGGGCCCCTGCAGTGCCCATGCCATTGGTATGGGCACTGCAGGGGCCCCCAGGGGCCCCGCGGCACCCCCTACCGCCATCCTGTTCATGGCGGGTTTCCCGCCATGAACAGGATGGCGGTAGGGGGTGTCTGAATCCCCATGGCGGCGGAGCGCGCTCCGCCGCCATGGAGGATTCATTGGGGCAGCGGTAAACCGGCGGGAGACCGCCTGTAGGAAGTTGGCTCTGTATGTGCTACTTCAAAGTAAGGAATAGCATGCACAGAGTCCAAGGGTTCCCCTTAGAGGTAAAATAGTGGTAAAAATAGATAATACTAATGCTCTATTTTGTGGTAGTGTGGTCGAGCAGTAGGCTTATCCAAGGAGTAGTGTTAAGCATTTGTTGCACATACACATAGACAATAAATGAGGTACACACACTCAGAGACAAATCCAGCCAATAGGTTTTGTTATAGAAAAATATATTTTCTTAGTTTATTTTAAGAACCACAGGTTCAAATTTAACATGTAATATCTTGTTTGAAAGGTATTGCAGGTAAGTACATTAGGAACTTTGAATCATTTCAATTGCATGTATACTTTTCAAGTTATTCACAAATAGCTATTTTAAAAGTGGACACAGTGCAATTTTCACAGTTCCTGGGGGAGGTAAGTATTTGTTAGTTTTACCAGGTAAGTAAGACACTTACAGGGTTCAGTTCTTGGTCCAAGGTAGCCCACCGTTGGGGGTTCAGAGCAACCCCAAAGTTACCACACCAGCAGCTCAGGGCCGGTCAGGTGCAGAGTTCAAAGTGGTGCCCAAAACGCATAGGCTTCAATGGAGAGAAGGGGGTGCCCCGGTTCCAGTCTGCCAGCAGGTAAGTACCCGCGTCTTCGGAGGGCAGACCAGGGGGGTTTTGTAGGGCACCGGGGGGGACACAAGCCCACACAGAAATTTCACCCTCAGCGGCGCGGGGGCGGCCGGGTGCAGTGTTAGAACAAGCGTCGGGTTCGCAATGGAAGTCAATGAGAGATCAAGGGATCTCTTCAGCGCTGCAGGCAGGCAAGGGGGGGCTTCCTCGGGGAAACCTCCACTTGGGCAAGGGAGAGGGACTCCTGGGGGTCACTTCTGCAGTGAAAGTCCGGTCCTTCAGGTCCTGGGGGCTGCGGGTGCAGGGTCTTTTCCAGGCGTCGGGACTTAGGTTTCAGAGAGTCGCGGTCAGGGGAAGCCTCGGGATTCCCTCTGCAGGCGGCGCTGTGGGGGCTCAGGGGGGACAGGTTTCGGTACTCACAGTCATAGAGTAGTCCGGGGGTCCTCCCTGAGGTGTTGGTTCTCCACCAGCCGAGTCGGGGTCGCCGGGTGCAGTGTTGCAAGTCTCACGCTTCTTGCGGGGAGTTTCAGGTTTCTTTAAGGCTGCTTCTTGAAACAAAGTTGCAGTCTTTTTGGAGCAGGTCCGCTGTCCTCGGGAGTTTCTTGTCGTCGTCGAAGCAGGGCAGTCCTCAGAGGATTCAGAGGTCGCTGGTCCCTTTGGAAGGCGTCGCTGGAGCAGAGTTCTTTGGAAGGCAGGAGACAGGCCGGTGAGTTTCTGGAGCCAAGGCAGTTGCTGTCTTCTGGTCTTCCTCTGCAGGGGTTTTCAGCTAGGCAGTCCTTCTTCTTGTTGTTGCAGGAATCTAATTTTCTAGGGTTCAGGGTAGCCCTTAAATACTAAATTTAAGGGCGTGTTTAGGTCTGGGGGGTTAGTAGCCAATGGCTACTAGCCCTGAGGGTGGGTACACCCTCTTTGTGCCTCCTCCCAAGGGGAGGGGGTCACATCCCTAATCCTATTGGGGGAATCCTCCATCTGCAAGATGGAGGATTTCTAAAAGTTAGAGTCACCTCAGCTCAGGACACCTTAGGGGCTGTCCTGACTGGCCAGTGACTCCTCCTTGTTGCTTTCTTTGTTCCCTCCAGCCTTGCCGCCAAAAGTGGGGGCCGTGGCCGGAGGGGGCGGGCAACTCCACTAAGCTGGAGTGCCCTGCTGGGCTGTGACAAAGGGGTGAGCCTTTGAGGCTCACCGCCAGGTGTTACAGCTCCTGCCTGGGGGAGGTGTTAGCATCTCCACCCAGTGCAGGCTTTGTTACTGGCCTCAGAGTGACAAAGGCACTCTCCCCATGGGGCCAGCAACATGTCTCTAGTGTGGCAGGCTGCTGGAACCAGTCAGCCTACACAGATAGTTGGTTAAGTTTCAGGGGGCACCTCTAAGGTGCCCTCTGTGGTGTATTTTACAATAAAATGTACACTGGCATCAGTGTGCATTTATTGTGCTGAGAAGTTTGATACCAAACTTCCCAGTTTTCAGTGTAGCCATTATGGTGCTGTGGAGTTCGTGTAAAACAGACTCCCAGACCATATACTCTTATGGCTACCCTGCACTTACAATGTCTAAGGTTTTGCTTAGACACTGTAGGGGCACAGTGCTCATGCACTGGTACCCTCACCTATGGTATAGTGCACCCTGCCTTAGGGCTGTAAGGCCTGCTAGAGGGGTGTCTTACCTATACTGCATAGGCAGTGAGAGGCTGGCATGGCACCCTGAGGGGAGTGCCATGTCGACTTACTCATTTTGTTCTCACTAGCACACACAAGCTGGTAAGCAGTGTGTCTGTGCTGGGTGAGGCATCTCTAGGGTGGCATAATACATGCTGCAGCCCTTAGAGACCTTCCCTGGCATCAGGGCCCTTGGTACCAGAGGTACCAGTTACAAGGGACTTATCTGGATGCCAGGGTGTGCCAATTGTGGAATCAATGGTACATTTTAGGTGAAAGAACACTGGTGCTGGGGCCTGGTTAGCAGGGTCCCAGCACACTTCTCAGTCAAGTCAGCATCAGTATCAGGCAAAAAGTGGGGGGTAACTGCAACAGGGAGCCATTTCTTTACACCGCCGGTTTACCCTTTCTGACCGCGGCTGAACCGCCGCGGTCAGAATGCCCTCGGGAGCACCGCCAGCCTGTTGGCGGTGCTCCCGTGGTCGGTGACCCTGGCGGTCACCGGCCGCCAGGGTCAGAATGACCCCCTTATTCTCTTACTGATAGCATGCTTGATGCAACTATAACTGCGATCCCGAAGCAGGGCAAAGACCCTGAGGAGTGCGGGTCCTATCGGCCCATCTTGCTCCTCAACATAGACATCAAGTTGTTTATGGGAATCCTAGCCTTAACCCTCTCATGCCCGGGCTAGTGGACCCAGATCAAGCAGGCTTTATCTCACATAGGCAATGTGGGGACAATACGAAATGCCTCATACATCTTATTGATAAGACATAGATGGAAGCGGGAGGCATTGCTGTTGTCCACTGATGCTGAGAAAGCATTTCATAGGGTTCATTGGACCTACCTTTTCGAGGTGCTAGCTCGCTTTGGCCCTAAGTTAATATGACGGATAAAAAGTGTCAACCGGGAGCCCAGGGCCTGTCCGGGTGAACAACATGTCCTCACAGGCTTTCCGAGTTGGGCGAGGGACAAAAGCAGGGATGCCCCCTCTCCACACTCCTTTTTGCCCTCTATATGGAACCCTTGACCCAACACATACATATGAATCCCAACATAACTGGTATTAAATTCGGGGGCGACCATCATCTTATTAGTCTATACGCGGATGACATGATACTGGCCCTGTCCGTCCTATTGATCTCAATACTGGCCCTGACTGCTTCTCTACAGGAGTTTGGGTCTATCTCAGGGCTTTGAGTGAATATGCAAAAATCACAAATCCTGAACCTCACGGTTCCCCAGGCCCACGAAGCAGAGCTGCGCTCCTGATTTCCCTTTATGTGGTTCTCTTCTCATATCCCATAATTAGGCTTTGAAATAGCTGGCACCTCTTCACGAACCGCCCAAAAAAACTATGCTGCCCTTTCTAAACTGGTGCTGGCAGATTTTGAGGCATGGAGCAAACATAAACTATCATGGCTCGGCCGGGTAGCAGCGATTAAAATGACAAACCTACCTCGTGTTTTATATCTTTTTCAAACAATTTCTCTTCCCCTCCAGCCAAGACACTTAAAACATTGCTGGGCAAGTTGGAGGATAAGACCCTGCTGAATTATTTAACATCATTTCAAATAATAATGCTGCAGGAGACCTGGACGGAAACACCGCCGGCCACATCGGGATATGTGAGCTATCATGTACCGACAACAAGGAGAGCTCGCTTTGGGCGACTAAGTGCTGGACTTCTCATGTATATTTATTCTGCTATGAAGGGTAGCCACCATATGTCCCCAGTCATGCAAAAAAAACCCGCAGCCAGTTTTGCTCTCCACAGGACTAGGCTCCTCTATGCTTCATCTGGCTCTTGTGAATATTTATATTCCCCTGGGGAAAGCTTATAAGTTAGAGGCTGAACACATCTAAAAAAAGGGATAGAAGAACTGCCAGATAATGCTCTCTGCCCCGAGTTAGTCCTGTTTGGAGAGTTTAATATGAAGTTATTGGGCACAGAGCACACTGAGGAAGCCATTGTGGCACAGAACATCTTATGGGAGGTCCCTGATCAATTTATGCATGCAGTCTACAAAAGTGATACGGAAATTGCTAATAAAAGATTTAGAAGCAATGGATCTTCGAGCCATCAACAGCTGTTATAGTATGGATCAACATCCCTCATTTACGTTCTAGAATCAGAAGGCGAGAACACTAATAGATTTCAAGATCTTATCATCCTTGTTCTATAGAATCTCGAAATTCCAAATAGCAAATAAAGGCAAAAGCGATCATCTGCCACAAGAGCTGTACTTTGCGCACGTAATCAACCACCACGAGTCAACAGAAGCATTGCAGTGCGTCACGTATGCAAACAATAGTAGGAAGCTTAAAGGGTCATTAGATATTATTTTGGAATTGATAGGAAAAGTAAAGTGAAAGTGGTCCTCTAAGTTAGATCACACCGCCCCCGGACAAGTGGCACAAGTATCACAAGCCACCTGGAGTGAGTTTACACGCACATTTCTTGCCTCTTGCAGAAAACAATCATTAGGCTTAAGGCATCACAGGCCCCAAGTGTCACCATCAGGCCAGCGAGCAAAGACACTCAAACGTAACCTAAACAATGCCTTCCGCCTATTTCAGAAATTGCCTGGAAACGTAGCCCTATGGATGCTAGTGTCTACCTCCAGGTCTGCATACAGGGCTCATATGTTGGAACGTCAAAGAGGTGCGGCTGCTAGCCTGGCAGCCGGGCTCCTGTAAGCGCTGAAGACAAATATGCATGCACAGTTTTGGAAACGTGTAAACAACCTAAGCTCTGCAATGTGTCCTCACTCCATAATTAACATCTTAGAGTCCACCTGCCATCAATACCTTTTTTGCCACTTTGGCCCCTAGATTTAGGAAGCAACCCAGGTCGAGGGCCCTTCGACTCAGGAAATAACCCAATACCGGGTGCAGATAGCTGCTTGATGTTCTACTCAATCATGCAGCAGCCTCCTGGAAGCAGTCAGAAGGATAACCACCAAAAGTCAGTGGGAGGGAGCCCCAGGTCCCAATGGCATCCCCACTGCACTATGTATAGAAATTATGGATTGTTGGGCAAATCATCTCTAAGCACTTGCAACAGCACAATTGCCACTAATGTCATTTCGCAGTTATGGAGTGGTTCAACAATCTCCCCAATCTTCAGAGGGAGCTCAACCAGCGATCCAGCAAACTACAGACTAATTGCACTTTTAGATGTCGAGTCCAACTTCTTTACAGGGAGCCTCATAGGAGAACTTGAAGCCTGTGCTTTTCTAAAGGAGTCAGGTACAACTGCCAATCTCATGGCTATGTTATTATTTGATCAAAGTCGGCGTGCCAAAAAGTCCTCTTTCTCTCTTTCATAGAATATAAGGCTGCATTTGATTGTGTAGACAGGGGGAAATTATGTCCCACGCTTGCAAAGTGGGGCATTCCGGGTCATTTGTTAAAAGCAATAACTCTTCTTCACACAAACACCTGGGTGAGAGTCAAATTGGGCGACGGCATGCACCTCACCACAGAAATTTCAACTTCACAGGGTCTGCAACATAGAAGCATACTGGCTCCTCTTCTTTTCAACCTCTTTCTGGCTGATTTGCAAAACAAGGTTAGACAGAGGTAACTCTCATTCTCCAAATCTGAGGAAGACAACTATGACATGTTTGATGTATGCTGACAATCTCATTCTTTTCAGCTGTACCAGAGTAAGAATACAGAGGCAACTTACTCTGAATTCTCAGAATAAAATGAGCTTGGAAAGTCTTAGTCGGAAATCTCTTTGTCTCACCTCTGCATTTAAACATGTCAAGAATGCAATTGGCAGTTCGACATATCTCCCTTTATTGGAAGTCATTCAAGCCAAATTAATCCCCACAGTAACATATGGAAGTGAAGTGCTGAGAGGCAGAGGAGGGGCGCAACTGGACAAAATGATCACCAAGCTCTTCAAGGCACCATTCTGTTTACTAAATTACGTATCGTCAGCCCAGGTCCGCCTTAACTTTTGCCTGGTCAGATAGTCATTTGTGAGAAATGGGGCGTTTTTTAACCTGTGCTACAAACTCAAGGCAGCAAGACAAGGCACACTAAGGCCCTCATTATGAACACAGCGGTCCGTACCGCACCACCGGTGGTGGCGGTAAAAACCGCCAACAGAGGAGCAGTCCGGACCACCAAATAATGAACCAATCTAAACACAGGCATCCAGAAAACCACCCACCGCCAGTAGAGGAGTGCCGATGATGACGGCAGGGTCCACCCACAGGCCGATCGAAAGGCCCAACCCGCCCATCAAATTATGAACCACTAGTCCGCCGCCCGTTCGGGGCGGGAACCACCACCACACAAGTCAAGGCAGAAATGAACCAAATCCAATGAAACACTCACCGGAGGCCCACACAACGCGCCGAAGCAGACATGGACAGAGAGCTGCAGATCATGCCAGCCCTGCTCCTTGCCATATACCTCCACGACCGAGACCGCTGACGAAGACGACATACACTCACCCACTCCACCCACCCTCCAACGCCCCCCTAACCCTTTCTAGCAGCACAACCCATACACCCCACAGCAAGAGGCACTTACCCGAAACAAGGCAAATCCAACTTGACCATATTACATACAAATGCCCCACACCCACAAACAATTAAACGAAAGACCAGGGTGCAACAGTGTGCCGCCAAAACACAGGCCACAAAGAAATATTTATTAAAGCTCACAGAGCCAACTACTTCCAACAAGGCCAATGGCGAGTCCATAGCGCAACAAGCGTCATGGGCCACAAAGGACCCAACCTGACTCCCAAAAGTGCACGGTACTCCACCTAATGGGGCAACAAAGGGGCACCCAGGCACCTCACGGAACGGGGGCAGAGAGTGGTCGGTGGGTACATGCGACGGGGGTGGGGCTTGGACTTGCGCTTGGAAGGTGGAGGGGGTGTGGGTTTGTCCTTTGAATGTTGGGGGGGGTTGTTTCGAGCGGGTGGAGCCAGATGGACTTGGCTCTGCATGGGGCTTCTTCTTCTCTGGGGAAGGGGCAAGGGAATGTGAGGGGCGGCTGGGTGGGCTGTGAAGTGGAAGCAGTGGAAAGGGCAAGTAGGTGTACCCGCTTAGGGACAAGACAGGGTGGGCCAGTGGGTTGGAAGAGGTCAGCACGGGAGAGGAAAAGTGTTTTCGGAGCAATTGGGGTGGTCCTGGATGAGGACGTGGGAGTGGAGGCAGAGGATGTGGACGTATGTGGTGTAGGGGTGCGTGTAGTCGGTGCAGGTGACTGGACAGTATGCTGAGGTGTGGTGGATGTCTGATGGGTGGGTGTCTTGGTGCATTTGTTTTTTTGGAGGAGGGGGGTGGACACAGTGGGAGAAGACAGGCTGCCAGTGTGGATGTATGTTGTGTGGGTGTCTGCAAGTCTGGTGAGTGTGCTGCATGTGTCAACTACAGTGTTTGTGGTGAGTGCAGGTGTGGTGTCTGGGGTGCATGTATGAATGTCTGCTATTGTGGTAACTGCAGTAACAGGAGCAGCAACAGTGACTGAAGGTGCAGTGCATGAGGGTGTGAATGTAGAGGGGACAGACAGGGAGGCGGAAGAGATGGGCACACTGGGGGAAGTGGATGTTGTTGTGTGTGCATGTGTCTGTTGGCTGTGTGAATGCTTGTGGTGGGAGGTGTGGTGCTTGTGTTTTGAAGTGTGCTTCTTGTGTGTTGATATGTTTGACTGCGTGTCAGATTGTGTGGTTTGGACGGGTGAAGGGAGTGGGGTGCTGGAAGGGGTAGAGGAGGTTGGAGGGGGGACGGACTGGCCAGGGAAACTGGCTGCCGTCCAAGAGGAGGCCAGAGCCTGAAAAGATCTCTGTAGGGCAGACATGGCACAGTGAATGCCATCCAGATAGGCATTTGTCTGCTGCACCTCTGATGCTAGCCCCTGGATGGCATTGACAATGGTTGTCTGCCCTACAGAGATGGTTCTCAGGAGGTCAATAGCCTCCTCTGTGGGGGCAGCACAGCTGAATGGGGCAGGGGAGGAGGTGCCTGGGGCGAAGGAGATGTCCACCTTTCTGGGTGAGCAGGCACGGGCAACTCGGTGGGGAGCAGAAGGGAGGGCGGTGATGGAATGGGGGGTGGCGGAAGATGTCACTGTAGTGGAGTGGCCACTAGGGTCCGCCACCGCCGGGGAGCCCCCATTGGAGGAGGTATCAGAGTCACTACCTCCAGTGGTGGTTGCCTCCCCGTGGTACTACCCTCGCCCTCCCACCCACTGGTCCCCTTGGCGTCGGATGTCTCTGCCTCCGAGGATCCGTGGGCCACTGCTTCCCCACTTCCCGGTGCCTCAGCTCCCTCACCAGATGTTGCTGCTGTACCAAACCAACACAAGAGAACAGGGATGGGGAGACAAAACAGGAGAGAAACTTGTAAATAGCTGAATGGAGGTACACCCACCCAGAAGACACCCCCAACAGGCGGCACCGTTCACTATGCCTATGGCCATGCCCCTGACTACTGACCAGAACCCTGCTCTACACCCATCCCCTGAACTACCTAAAGACCCGACGTGTGGGAGACCTGACAAAGACACCCCTACACCCTATGGGGCCCATCATGTAGATGGACAACAGTCAGAGTCCCTGCCTCGAAGCAGCATGAACCCTAATGCACACACAGACATCCTTCCAGACTTAAGTTTGTGACATGAGTACTCACCCCCTTTTGACTACTGTGCAGCCTTCAAGCGCCCATCCAGGTCTGGGTACACCACTGCCAGAATACGTTGCATGAGGGGGGTCAGTGCCCGACGGGCACCCCTTCCACGTTGGGAGAGCGTCCCCAGCTGGGCCTCACAGATTTTACGCGCCCAGTGCCGCAGGTCCTCCCACCTCTTCCTGCAGTGGGTGCTCCGCCGGTTGTAGACCCCCAGGGTCCACACCTCCTTGGCGATGGCATGCCAAAGTGCCCTCTTCTGGTGGGCGCTGACTTAAAAGGGTGACACAGAAATGGAACACAGACGTCAGGCACTTGCAAGATAGGTACAGATGGCTATTCGTCAACTATGGGACGGACACTACTGTCAGGCTTACAGGACACACACACACGCAGCATGCCATGCACCATGGTCCATGCAGGCTCTGGGGTGCACACATATGTCCTTACAACACCATCCATTACACCCAAAGAGTGCACCCCAAACCCAGACTCACCCGTACCTCTGGCCGTCCATAGAGTTTTGCGTACAGGGGCAGGACCCTGTCCACTAGCCTCTCCAGTTCCTCCTGGGTGAAGGCTGGGGCCCTTTCCCCTGCAACACGAGCCACATCTATGACCAGAGGCAGGACACAGCAGTACACACAGTGGAGTACCTGTTCGCACGAGATCAGGGAGTCAAGTGAAGTATAGATGACGAATTCGCGTACGTACCGCAGCGGTGTGCACGGTCACCCCCGGTGGCGATCATGATATGCATTCAACCAATGACGGTGCGAACGGCGGTAAACACCGTCTTATGCTGTTACGTCAACCACTAGCGGTATGAGGTCACTTCCACAACGACAGGCCTGGATTACAGTGGGCAGACATTTTGGCACTAACTACGCATCTATAAATAAAAATTGTGCACAGTGCAGGCCCTACTTGCCACATGAAGCACCTATGCATGTGACCATTTTGAAATATAACACACATGAAAACCACTGTTCCCTCATTGAGGTGTAGATGTAGATCTGTCAAGAACATGTTACTGTTGAGTCACTACAATGAAGTATGCAGTGCACAATTTATGACAATGTGTTCCTATGAATGTGTGTTCATCACACTTTTTTGCTATCCCTCATAGGTACCGACCCTTGTGGCGAGGAAGGGCAACATCGGTGTACAGACCACTTGTGGATATGAGGACCATGGTGGAGCGTCAGATCATAATCAATGACAGACTCACAAGTGCAACAATTCTGG
This sequence comes from Pleurodeles waltl, assembly GCF_031143425.1. Taxonomy (NCBI): domain Eukaryota; kingdom Metazoa; phylum Chordata; class Amphibia; order Caudata; family Salamandridae; genus Pleurodeles; species Pleurodeles waltl. Next base: position 933,109,180 of record NC_090440.1, on the reverse strand, counting down.
AACGTTGTGCATTACTGGATCCTGCACTAACTCTGGGAAATCGTAATCAGCATGCCGTCCCTACTGAAGTGTAGGTGCTCTCCCACTCCATTTTATGGCCAGGGGATCATTTCAAGTGACTGTGGGCATGGGTGCTGGATTTTTACAGCCAATGTTCAGCATGGTACTGACAAGATTTCTAAATGCATTTGTACCACACCTGCATCCTATGTGAGATTTCCCCAAAGTACTGACCTCCCTGCCATCAAGTCTGATTTCTATGCCTTTGCCAACATACCCCATTTGATAGGTGCCATCGATGGCACCCACATACTGATCATACCCCCAAGAGTCAGTGAACAGGTGTACAGAAACAGAAAGAACTTTCATTCCATGAACATCCAATTGGTATGTACAGCAGACCAGTACATCTCACATGTGAATGCCATGTTCCCAGGTTCAGTCCATGATTCCTTTGTGCTGGGGAACAGTAGTGTGCCACATAAGATGGAACAACTCCAAGAGGACAGAGGGTGGATCACAGGTAAGTGTTTCTGTCACTAACTGACACATAGCAGACAGCCATGCTGTCTGACTAAGGAGCTTGACAATGACTACTCTGTATTGCACCTTTTTTAGGTGATTCTGGCTATCCAAACTTGTGTTGGCTCCTGACACCAGTGAGGAATCCTAGGACGGATGCTGAGAGGAATTACAATGAGGCCCATGGGTGTAGTAGGAGGGTGATAGAGCGAACAATAGGTCTCCTGAAGGCTCGATTTCGTTGTCTACATATCTCTAGGGGTTCCATGGCCTATGGGCCTGAAAAGGTGTGTGGAACAGTGGTAGCCTGCTGCATGCTGCACAACGTGGCAGTGAGACATTCTATCCCCCTCCTGGAGGTGGAGGGTGCTGTATGTCCTGACCACCTACCTCAGAGAGGAGAGGAGAGTGATGGTGATGATTTGGAAGGGGAAGATGTCAATTCCAGGACCCAACTGATACAACTCTACTTCCAGTAACTATGTGGGACTTAGGGCTGATATTTGGGATTGTGACACATACTGTCAGTGTGCTTTGTCATATGGGGGGGGGGGGGGTTGAATCTGATATGTGAAACAGGGTCCAGGTCTGCATGGTACAGATTTAAATTTAGTACATTTACTTTGGGCCCACATTTAGGCACACAGGAGTCCTTTCATGCAACAATTTGACAATAAAGTGGTTATCAGCCAGTTGCCTCCATACTTCACTTTGTTCACATTTTAACACAGGGGACAGTGTTACAGGTGTGATACGTGCTTTATTGGTGGCAGGGAGTGAATAGTGCTATTTACGGTGATGGCAAGTGGTCATGGGTGGGTGTCCTCAATGCCAACATGGTGGCAGCCTTGTTGGCAGTATTGATGGGTCCATCAATTCTTACATTAGTTCATATTGCTTCTTAGCAATGTGCGGTGGTTGATTGAGTGGGATGGTTGCTGGACAGATTGTTGCTGAGTTACTTCTTGAAGGGGTGGCCTTGTCCTTTGCTGGGGTTCCAGTGCCATATCCTGGCCTGAGGGTCCGTTTGGGCGCCTGCTGTTGATCTTGAGGGGATGCTATGGTTAGCCCTTGTGTTTCCTGTGAGGGTAGTTCCTGTGATGTTTCTGATGAGGGTGTAATTGGCAGGTCTGTGTCCGGTGCTGTAGTGGGGGCCTCCTGTCCTGTGTGGGTCTCAGACTGGGTTTGTACCAGCTGCAGCAGTGCTCCTGCGATGCTGGCCATTGTGGTGTTGTGCTGTTTCCACTGCTCCATGGCCTGTTGGTGGTGTTCCTGCTGTGTCTCTGACTGTGCTCCAGGGTGGATATTATCTGTGCCAACCTGTCATGGGTATGCTGGTAGGCCCTCAATACCTCAGATATCACGTCCGGGGCTGCTGCATCCATCCTGTGGCCTTCCCCCTACCCCCCTGTGCCTGTGTCCCCTGCACAGGCCTAGCAGTACCACTTGTACTGGGGCCCTCACCTTCTTGCATGTTGGGAGTGGGAGACTGTGGCCTCTGTACTTGTGTTTCACCAGTCTGTGGCCTGGATGCACTGGTGTGGGGGCGCTTGCCCTGGGCTGCTGTTCTTGACTGGGTGGTAGGGGTGTCCGTGGTATCCTCGGTGGGGCTGCTGCATGGTGACAGTCCAGGACTTTGTGAGGGGCCTGCCTGCTCATCAGTGTCCAGGGATCCTTCCCCAGTGTCTTGTGAGGTGCTTCTGTCTCCATAGGGGGCACTGGCACTCCATGTCCCGCCAGTGAGGGTGGCATGGGTGGTGGTGCCTGTTGAGGGACATAGACATGTCTGTTATAAATGCATGAACATTTGGGGTGCACAGGACTTTGGTATTTTGTGCTGGTGTAACTTTTAGTGGCCATCCAGGGTGCCTTTGTCAGGTTTACACTGCATTTTGCTTAGGGTGTGGGGTTGCATTGGGTGGGGGGTGTTGTTCCATTGTTGATCCTTGCAGGGGTAGGTGGCTATGCACAGGGGGGATGTGGGCCTGTCAGTGGGTTTGTGGTCATGCAGGGGGGGTAGATTCAGTGGCTGTTGCCTGGGTGGGGTATTGGTCTGGTGGGTGTGGGTCAGGTGGGGTGGTGCATGCATTACAGGTATGGTGTACATGGAGTAAATGTGGATGACTTACCCGAATCCATTCCTCCAGTGAGTCCCTCAGGGTGAAGGATGGCCAGTACCTTTTCCTCCCAGTGGGTGTATTCGGGTGGTGTTGGTGACAGTCCTCCCCCAGTCTTCTGTACTGCAATGTGGTGCCTTGATGACATGGCCCTGACCTTCCCCCGCAGGTCGTTCCATCTCTTGCGGATGTCGTCCCTGGCGCGTGGATGGTGTCCCACTGCATTGACCCTGTTCACAATGGTCTACCATAGCTCCATCTTCCTTGCGATGGGTGTGAGCTGCACCTTGGCTCTGAATATTTGTGGCTCCACCTTCAGGATCTCGTCCGCCATGGTCCTTAACTCCCTTTATGAAAAGTGTGGATATTTGGGGGTGACTTGGTAAGTGCGGTGAATGGTGTTGGGGCTGGAAATGCGGTGAGGGTGCTCTTCTGTGGGTCAGTGTGCGTCTCGTGTATTGTGGCGTTAGGTGTCAGCTTCTGGTGCTCTCCATCTTCTTTGGCCTGGTTTCATTGCAAAGGATTGTGGGGTGTGTCTAGGAGTGTTTTATGGGGTTATGAATGTGTGTCAGGTTTGTGGGTTTCAAGCTTATCCAATGTGCACAAAGCAACATCCCAAAACAAAATAAAATGATGGGCAGAGTCTAAACTGGGGTGACATGGCGAGCAAAATAACGATGGATTAAACCCAGATCTATGACTGGGGGTGAGTGTTTGAAACGTTTCAACAATCCGTCCATCATTTCGTTTTATTTTGTTTTGTGATGTTGCTTTGTGCGCCCTTAGTTGCAGGGGTATTCCCAGACGTGGGTCCCTTGCATGCAGTGCCACTGGATTCAAGCTATCCTGTCTGATGAAGGGTGAAACCGGTCCCAGGATGCTTGTTTCCTGTCCAGGGAAGACCTGGCCTAGCAGTTCGGGCTGGACTGTTCCCACGGGGAACAGGGCCAAGACTGATTTGCATATGGCTGAGTCTAAACTGGGGTGACGTAGCGAGCAAAATAACGATGAATTAAACCCAGATCTGTGACTGGGGGTGAGTGTTTGAAAAGTTTCAACACTCCGTCCATCATTTTATTTTATTTTGTTTTGGGTTTCCATTCACCGCCAACGGCGGCCTTCTGTTCACCGCCGCCACGGCGGTCGGCGGTGTTTACCACTGTGTTCATAATGACCGCCTAAGTTCCCTTCTTTAGACTGAAATATCTGTGCAGCCCAACTCTCCTGCCTGGCTTTACCTCAAGCCCTGCCTGACTGAGTCTAAGAAATCAATGGGCCCTGCTCAGCTCGTACCTGCTGGTCAAGTGAGTGATGAAGGAAAGCGCTAAAATCTACTCGCAATTTATGGACACAGAAGCCCTAACAAAAATAAGCCATGCCTAGCTTGTTTTGCCATCAATTGACAGACTTGCCCCGCAGTCCTACTGGGGCACTGCAGTCAGGCCACAGATTAAAACAACTCTCTTCAAATATAGCATGGGTTGCTTTCCAACATGTGTATCTCCCCCAGTGGACACAAAGCAATATGTCAGGTGTCTGCCGGCTCTGCAGGCTAGCCCCGGAAACATTGATCCATCAGTTGTGCCTCTGCAAAGGCACTGCAGTGGGCCGCAAGACTCTTCTTCGGCCAGCATGGCTCCAAAGGGGGCTGGGCAGGCGCATGCCAGCAATTATAGCAGGGTTCAACGGGGAGGATGTACAGCTCAGTTGCAGATTGGTGAAATTTTTAGACAAACTTGGGAGCAGGCTCCCAGCACTTGAGGATATAGGATGCAGGCATGCGATTAGTTAAAAAACAATCTGAAATAATTTGTAATCGTCTGTGACATATAAGCCAACTCCAGCTATTATTGACACCCCATTTCTGGCCTGTAACCCACTGGGAGGGGTTCTGAAGCACTGCATGCAAAAGACAAAAAGATGATTATGAATAGTGTGTGTGTTATAGAGAGGACAGTTTTCCCAAACCTTGACATTTCTGAACAATATTACAGATCTCGGGGTACTAATGCCCTTCTAGGGTTCAGGACTAACTTTTCTTCCTCAAGCCCCTGTAATTTTTTTTAATGAATTACTGTACTTTTATTTTTACAGTGTTGTGTCATATGTTACAAAGAGTACACTAACTGGGCAGATGTTACAAAGTCACTCCCCGCTTCATTCCTCTTTGTATTTTTACTGTAGACATTGAGGTGTCCATCTTTAGCACCTTATTCTTTTCTAAAGTATAAACCTCTTGTAAGATCGAAAACTTGGGAGCTATTGTCAATTGAATGTTTACTAAGAGTTTTCATACTGTGAGCTTCTGTGGATTGTGTGTTTTAATATTGTGTTTTATTGTTTGTGTAATGGTTTTAATTAACTGTACAATGTTAAATAAACTTAAAAAAACAATAAAATTCACAGGGGAAAGGGAGTATGAGGCAGGTAGTGTACACTAGTCAGGACGTGTTAAAAGCTACAATTCCACACCAAAGCCAAAAAGAATACATGGGACAGCAGCAGAGCCAATTATATCCTGGAGCAGGCCGCGTTAGTTGCAAACAAGGCCGACTGGTTGAGCGACATCCATTAGGAAGAGGTCGCACAACCTAAAGATTCTATTGTGGAATATTTCGGGCTTTGCAAAACAATTCAGGGTGGATGTGCTTAAAGAGAGGTTGGAAATCTACGAGGTTCTTTGATTTCAAGAAACTTGGCTGTGCAACGATCCTCCAGCTTCAGATGGGTTTTTGCAGGTGGACAGAAGTGCTAAGAGACGGGGGCAGGGATGTCCATCAGGGGCGTTGTTGTTCTTGATTTCCATAAAAGTAGTAAAAAAGATAACAAGGATAAAAGTAAGCTGTAACTGGATTGTGGCCTGTAGAATACATCTATATACAGTAGACCCATGAAATGAGGGTATGACAATAATCAATGTGTATATCCACATGTGGAATATGGAAGAGTATGGAAGTGAGTTAATTAAATTCACAGAAGATATAGAATGGATTTGTGCAAGTCACCAGAAGGCTATAATCCTGTTGCTGGGTCATTTTAACCATAGACTGAACCCGAAAGATTCAGAACCCTGTTTCAAAGACATAAGAAGGGCATTTAATATCTATTCAGGCAATTACACTGCATGTGTAACAGCAAAACATGATGTGGCCCTGGTGAATTACATTGGGGATGTTCTGTTTAAATGGGCATGTGGATCAAGATCGCCCAGCTAGACAGATGTTCAAGCATTGTTCACAAATGTACCCAATTGATTATATTTTCCTGAATGCCTGTTTTTTGACAAGGTTAAAAGATTTGAGATAAAACATCTAGACAGAAGAAACTACGTTTGGAAGTTAGGATAGGGGCTGATGCAGGCAAAGAATCTGTCCTCCTTGTTGAGGTAGAATATCCTAAATGACTAACTACCAGAATCTCAGAGAGACATCTGGAAGATCTGGCGAACTTCCAGCAGGACCAAGAGGTCTCTCAAATATTGGTCAATGGCACAGGCTGGTATGATAAGATAATATCCTAAGTAGTACAGTGTCTAAAAGTGGAGTTAAGAGCAAAAAAGAGCTTGCAGAAAAAGACTCTTGAAGATGTTAGGGCAGGGAATGTCGGGTATGGTAAAGATTGCAAACAACTAAAAAAGATAATAAAGGAAGTAAGGAGGTCCCTGCGAGGAAGACATTATTGCATGAAGCATAATAATCTCCAGAACTTAAAAAGAAAATGTGTAAAATTAATTAATGATAAAAAGGGCCTACAAGGAGAGCTTCTGTAAAAGTATGTTAGAATCCATCAAAACTAAAAATACCAAAATGTTGTGTCAGCTTCTGCAGCAAGGCTGCAAGAAGGAACGGAGTACCTTAAGATGCGTAGTGGGGGGAAGTATGGATCAATTATATAAAGGAATTATGTGGAGCCGGCCAGGCAGAAGGGTGCAGATTAGACTGGACTGATTGTAAGGAGGAGCTTAAAGAACGATTTTCATTGTAAAATATTAAAGACACTATAGGCTGTGCAACGATCCTCCAGTTTCAGATGGGTTTTTGCAGGTGGACAGAAGTGCTAAGAGACGGGGGCAGGGATGCCCATCAGGGGCGTTGTTGTTCTTGATTTCCATAAAAGTAGTAAAAAAGATAACAAGGATAAAAGTAAGCTGTAACTGGATTGTGGCCTGTAGAATACATCTATATACAGTAGACCCATGAAATGAGGGTATGACAATAATCAATGTGTATATCCACATGTGGAATATGGAAGAGTATGGAAGTGAGTTAATTAAATTCACAGAAGATATAGAATGGATTTGTGCAAGTCACCAGAAGGCTATAATCCTGTTGCTGGGTGATTTTAACCATAGACTGAACCCGAAAGATTCAGAACCCTGTTTCAAAGACATAAGAAGGGCATTTAATATCTATTCAGGCAATTACACTGCATGTGTAACAGCAAAACATGATGTGGCCCTGGTGAATTACATTGGGGATGTTCTGTTTAAATGGGCATGTGGATCAAGATCGCCCAGCTAGACAGATGTTCAAGCATTGTTCACAAATGTACCCAATTGATTATATTTTCCTGAATGCCTGTTTTTTGACAAGGTTAAAAGATTTGAGATAAAACATCTAGACAGAAGAAACTACGTTTGGAAGTTAGTATAGGGGCTGATGCAGGCAAAGAATCTGTCCTCCTTGTTGAGGTAGAATATCCTAAATGCCTAACTACCAGAATCTCAGAGAGACATCTGGAAGATCTGGCGAACTTCCAGCAGGACCAAGAGGTCTCTCAAATATTGGTCAATGGCACGGGCTGGTATGATAAGATAATATCCTAAGTAGTACAGTGTCTAAAAGTGGAGTTAAGAGCAAAAAAGAGTTTGCAGAAAAAGACTCTTGAAGATGTTAGGGCAGGGAATGTCGGGTATGGTAAAGATTGCAAACAACTAAAAAAGATAATAAAGGAAGTAAGGAGGTCCCTGCGAGGAAGACATTATTGCATGAAGCATAATAATCTCCAGAACTTAAAAAGAAAATGTGTAAAATTAATTAATGATAAAAAGGGCCTACAAGGAGAGCTTCTGTAAAAGTATGTTAGAATCCATCAAAACTAAAAATACCAAAATGTTGTGTCAGCTTCTGCAGCAAGGCTGCAAGAAGGAACGGAGTACCTTAAGATGCGTAGTGGGGGGAAGTATGGATCAACTATATAAAGGAATTATGTGGAGCCGGCCAGGCAGAAGGGTGCAGATTAGACTGGACTGATTGTAAGGAGGAGCTTAAAGAACGATTTTCATTGTAAAATATTAAAGACACTATAGGGGCTTTGACATTAACTAGAGCAGTTAGTCCAGATAATTTACCCGCCATCATAATTAAAACTAGAATTGATTGGTATGCAAAATTCTTTTATTGCACATTTCAGGGACTCTTGTCTAGTGTCAAGTTCCCAGAAAAATGGAATGGCTCTATCAACAGACTCTTAAAGAAGAAAGACGAGATTGAAAATCCCCAAAACTATAGATTGATCAAATTCCTCGATGTGGGTGAAAAACTGTTTCCTAAGATCATACTTAAGGAATGGGCAGAACTTCACAGGATAGTTCCATCGGAACAAGGGGTGTTCAAGGAAGGCAAATCGACAGCTGACTATTGTTTCAGCTTGTGGTCATGTGGAAGGAAGACAGGGAAACAAAGGGGCAACTTGTTTTGCTGCTTTGTTGATTTCTGCGCTGCATTTGATTGAGTTGATTGTACATGTCTATGGGAGACACAGACCAAATTGAAGATCCCTTTAGGCCTTTTATCGATCATACAGAGGCTGCACTCACTAAGTTGGGCCCATGTGATTATTGATATAGATGGCAGATTGGCCCATAAAGTCCCAGTTATTAATGGTGTTCGCCAGGGATGTGTCCTGGCACCCGTGCTCTTCTTGCTGTTTATCACCAACTTACCAGCTGTATTAGCTGATGTAAAGGGACTTAGCCCAAAAGAACAAGGTACTTACCTTTGGTAACGCTTTTTTTGGTGGATACAATAGTTACCTGTGGATTTCTCACCTTATAAATTCTCCCATGCGCCAGCATCCGACGGAAAATCTTCTTCCCAGCTCTACACATCGACGAGGACGTCACAATTGCACGGCTCCACGCGACTCCGTCTGACATCACCATGCCAATAAGAGGTCCTTACCGGCATGCTGACGTCAGTTTCACCCATTTTTTACATGCCTTTGAGGCGAACAGGTGAAAATCGACCTCACAATAACTCAATGAATACATATATACATAAAACCACAATGATGCAATAGAATCAAAACCATCATTTAAATATACACATAAACACCAAAATGTATATACATTTGTAAAACAAACATCGTAGTGTAACCAGACAGGCAACGGGGAGGCAGGTGGGACTGTGAGGAATCCACAGGTAGCTATTGTATCCACCAGAAAAAGCGTTACCGAAGGTAAGTAACTTGTTCTTCTGATGGATACAACTACCTGTGGATTCCTCACCTTATGAATAGAGTCCCAATGCAGTACCGCACTCAGAGGCGGGTGCCTGACTGGTTACACCAAGAAATCCTGCAATACAGATTGTGCAAAATGGCTGTCCCTCCTAACCTCCGAGTCCAAGCAGTAATGCTTTGCGAAGGTGAGGAGGGACGCAAAGTTGCTGCCTTGCAAATATCCACCACCGGAACCCCCCTCGCCAGGGCCGAAGTGGCAGACTTAGCCCTGATGGAATGGGCTCTAATACCCTCAGGGGGAACCTTCTTTGCTAACGAGTAGTAAACCTTGATACAGAGAATGACTCACCTGGAGATCGTTCTTTTATGGACTCTGCCCTTCCTCTGTCCAATATACCCCACGAACAGCTGGTCCTCCAGGTGAAAGTCTTTCGCCCTCTCAATATAAAAACTGAGAGCCCTTTTGGGGTCCAAACGGTGAATTCTCTCTTCCTCCTTCGAGGGGTGAGGAGGAGGGTAGAAAGATGGAAGGGTAATGGTTTGCCGAATATGAAAAGGAGTGACACCTTTTGGTAGGAAAGCCGCCCTGGTTTTCAGCACCACTTTATCCGGAAAGAATAAGGTAAAGGGGGGTTTAACAGAAAGAGCCTGAAGCTCACCAACCCGCCTAGCCGAGGTTATAGCTATCAGAAAAACTGTCTTAAGAACTAGAAATCTTAGTGGACAAGAATGCATGGGTTCGAACGGTGACCCCATTAAAAAAGTTAAAACGAGATTCAGATCCCACTGAGGCATATGAAAAGGAGTGGGAGGAAACCTATTAATTAAACCTTTTAAGAACCTAATAACAATAGGCGATTTAAACAAGGAGGGCTGATCCGGGAGGCAAAGAAAGGCTGATAGTGCCGCCAAATAGCCCTTAACAGTAGCAACTGCACAACCCTTCTGTGCTAAATCTAAAGCAAATTACAGAATATCAGAGAGGTGGGCCCCCAAAGGATCAATTTGCTTCTCTCCACACCAAGCCACAAATTTTGCCCACCTTTCGGCATAAACGGTCTTAGTGGAGTGTCGCCTGGCCGATAGAATAACATTCACTACATCTGGTGGGAGAGAAAAAGAACTCAGGTTGCCCCGTTCAATCGTCAGGCATGAAGGTGCAGGCTCTAGAGATGGGGGTGTAGAACCTGCCCCTGCGACTGCGAGAGGAGGTCTGCCCTGAGAGGGAGAGGGAGCGGAGGGCACAGCAAGAGTTGGAGAAGGTTGGCCAATCCATGGCTATTAATATGACCTGAGCCCGATCTTGGTAAATCTTCCTCAGAACACAAGGAATCAAGGGTATGGGGGAAATGCATAAAGCAACTAGTTGCACCAAGAGATTTGAAATGCATCCCCCAAAGCTCCGATGATTCGCTACCAAGCAAATCTGATGGTCCCGAAGCCAGGACCAGAGTCGCAGAACTTCTCTGCAGAGAAGATACAACCATACTCGTCTCTGCTTGTTTATATATCACATCGCGGTAGTGTTGTCCGTCAGGACCTGAACTGACTGACCACGAAGGGACGAGAGGAAGGCCTTGAGAGCCAGACGTATCACCTGCAATTCTAACAGATTGATATGAAAAGTCTGTTCCACTGGAGACCAACGACCCTTGACCTCCAGGTCCCCCAGATGAGCTCCCCACCCTAGAGTGGAAGCATCCGTCATGACCGTGGCCACCGGAGGCGGCAGTGAAAACGGCCTTCCCTGAGAAAGGTTGCCGTCCACAGCCCACCATCGTAGATCCGCTGCAGCGTCTCTGGAGATCGTTAACGACTCTTCAAGATCCCCTTTCCGTTGAACCCACTGTTTGCAGAGGAACCATTGGGGAGCCCTCATGTGCCAGCGTGCATAAGTGACCAACAGAATGCAAGAAGCAAACAGACCGAGCAGGCGTAGGACCTTGAGGACTGGAACAACTGCTCCATTTTGAAACATTGGAATCAACGCCTGGATGTCCTGAATCTGCTGAGGCGGAGGATAGGCCCGATTCAATGTAGTATCCAGTACTGCCCCTATGAACAGGAGGCGTTGAGAGTGCTCCAAATGAGTCTTGGGTACATTTATCGAGTTGTCATCTGCAAGTGACGCAACACAAGCTCTGGAGACTTGACTTTGATCAACCAATCTTCCAGGTAAGGGAATACTGATATCCCTTTCCTTATGTGACTTGCTGCCACCACTGCCATCACCTTCGTGAAGACTCGAGGTGCTGAAGTAAGTCCAAACGGAAGGACTGCAAATTGGTAGTGTTGCGACCCCACCACAAACCAGAGATACTTCCTGTGCGACTTGAGTATAGGGATATGAAAGTAAGCATCCTGCAAGTCGACAGACACCATCCAATCCTCTTTGTTCAACGCCAGAAGTGCCTGTGCCAGTCAGCATCTTGAATTTTTCCTGTTTGAGGAACCAATTCAAAATCCTCAGGTCCAGGATTGGTCTCAAACGACCGTCCTTCTTGGGGATCAGGAAGTATCTTGAATAACAACCCTGACCCCTTTCCTGCTCTCGAACCAACTCCACCGGACCATTTTGACAAAAGGATCTGAACATCCTGCTGCAACAACAGGAGATGGTCTTCTGAACAAAACGAGGGACGGAGAGGGATGGGAGGGGGAAACTCCTGAAAAGGGAGAGCATACCCTTTCCTCACAATGTTCAGAGCCCAGGAGTCTGATGTAATTAACTCCCACTCATGGAGAAAAATATGTAATCTTCCCCCTACAGGAGAAGTGTGGTTGAAAATGGGCAGAAACCTAGGCCTGCTTCCCTTGTTGTTGTCCTCCAGAGGAAGAGGACAACAACAGAGTGCTGGGTGCAGCCGGGTGGACCCTCTTGTCCGAACCCTCCCCCGCCCTCTAAAGGATCTATAAGGGAGGCTGGTAGGCTGTTGGACTGTGGACTGGGGTCTCCCACGGTAAACGGCTCCACACCCAAACCCTCTAAACCTCTGAAAGGACCTACAAGGGGTAGAAGAGGAGACTTGCAGACCCAAAGACTTTGCTGTTGCCTGACTGTCTTTAAAGCGCTCTAAGGCAGAATCAGCTTTATCACCAAAATGTTTTCCCCATCAAATGGCAAGTCCAGGAGAGCAGTCTGTACATCAGAGGAAAAAAACTAGAGGACCTCGACCATGCATGCCTCCTGGTAGGAATAGATGTGCCCATCGGCCTGGCCACTGAGTCTGTGGAATCCAGGCCAGACTGGATTATCTGTTTTGCTGCAGCCTGAGCATCCGATAGGAGTTCTCCAAATTGTCCCTGCACCTCCTGCGGCAGGTCAGGAACCATAGCCCTAGCTGAATCCATCATGGCGTGGACATATCTGCTGAGATCACAGGTAGCATTTGCTGCCTTGAGGGCAATACTGAAAGAAGAAAAAGTTTTCTTCGCCAACTGCTCCATCCTTTTGGATTCCCTGTCCGACAGAATCACAGGGAAGGAGCCTGGTGCAGACCGTGTGGAACAAGAGGCCTGAACTGCCAGACTCTCCGGGGTAGGGTGTTTTGATAAGAACCCCGGATCCCCAGGCGCCACTCTGTACCTCCTTGCCACAGACCTATTGACAGCTGGTGACGACACAGGCTTCCTCCATAGCTCTAAGACAGGCACCGTAACAGCATCATTTAACAGAAGCAATGGATCTGCTGAGGTAGAAGAAGGGTGCAGGACCTCAGTCAGAATATGTGTTTTGATCTCTGCAGCAGGCAACGGAAGATCCAAAAAATTTGCCGCCTTCCTAATCACAGTATTGCAAGAGGCCGCCTCCTCCATAAACTCCCCTGGTGAAGTAAGGTCCCATTCCGGGGAAGTGTCAAGCCCACTAACTGAATCTAGCCCTTGATATTCTCCCAAGGGCTCCACAATCTCCCCTTCTCCCAACAACTGCCGCTGGTACTCTTTCTCTTCCAAAAGTCTCAATGCCTTTCTACCCGACCTCAGCCTGGCCTCTAACCTCGGCGTTGACATAGAATTAGCCGACGTCGATGACACCAGCTTAAAAACTGCAAGGCGCGGTACAGGAGAAGAAGGCTGACTTCAGTCTAACCCGGCATCCAGATCTGGCACCGGAGCAGATCCCAACGGCACCGTGGACACCTGAGGCTCCATCTGCGTCGACTGACGGGGCAAAGAGATCGGTAGACCATAGGTCTAGAAGGCGATGTCATCGGAACCGCAGGACCTCGAGGCGACATCATCGGCGCTGAACCGGCACCCTCAGCCGGATAGAAGGGCATAAACGGCGCCACCTTGGAAGGAGCTGGGGAGCCCAATGAAAATGCTAATGGACCCGTGGGACCAGCCGGTGCACCAGCAGGGGCCATAGCATTTAACATAGAAAACATGGCATTTAAAAAATGCCGCCGGATCCGCTCCCAGAGCTGGGAAGGCAGGATACTGCTGGTCTCCATGTTGCACCTGCACTTGCTGAACATCTGAATCCTGTGCAGCAGGTGAAAATCAAAGACTCTCCGGAGGTGCAACTACCTCGAAGACCGACAGCGCCGGAGAAGCCTAAGGGCTCTGAGGTTGTGGAGTCACAGTCGGACTAACCTCCCACATCATATGGCACCGCCGAGATGGGGACCTTGATTTTGAACAGCTCTGAGCCGAGCGACGTTGAGAGTCATGACAACGTCGCCTCTTGTGTTTCTTCGACGAAGTGTGAGAAGAGGATCTGTGATGACTCTTATGTCCCTTCTTTGCCTTGGCCAAAAAGAGTTTGGCCTCCCTCTCCTTCAGAGCCTTAGGATTTATACTCTGGCTGGATACACACCCCTTGACGTCATGCCTGGAGCTCAAACACCAAAGGCAATCATCATGAGGGTCAGTAACCGACATACGACCCCCGCACTCTCGACATGGCTTAAATTCCGACTGCCTAGGAGGAGACATTGTAACCAGAAACAGGATTGTAACAAGATGGAACACCTTCAACAGTAGCGAGAGCTAGGAAAAAACCATTAGTGTCGAAGGCACAGAAAAAAGGGAACTGACGTCAGCACGATGGCGAGGACCTCTTATTGGAACGGTGACGTCAGTCGGAGTCGCGTGGAGCCGTGCAATTGTGACGTCCTCGTCGACGTGGAGAGCTGGGAAGAAGATTTTCTGTCGGATGCTGGCGCATGGGAGAAATCATAAGGTGAGGAATCCACAGGTAGTTGTATCCATCAGAAATGGATGGTACCCATATAACATGCCTCCTTTATGTGGATGATTTGGATATAATGGAAAGAGGTCTTCAAAATAAACTGAATACATTTATGGACTACTGTAATAGGAAAAGGTTGGTGATAAACATGGGTAATTCAAAGGTGTTGGCATTTGGGGAAAAAAAATCGGTAAAGATTGCATGGAACTTGGGGCCTAATAAATTAGAAACAGTGAACAGATATAAGTACCTTGGGCTCTGGTATGAAAAGAGTCTGTCAAAGAAAGAACATTTTGAGACCCTCAGCATCAATAACTGGTCTACAAAAGTTGAATAAATACTATGGAGAAATGTCCTTACGACCTGTATTGATAGCTTATGTGGCAAACAGTTCACCAGCAATTTCATTACGGTGCTTAACTATTATGCATTAGTGGCAAATAGAACTGGGAACATAAAGAAGGAAAATGCCTGTAAAGTTTGCTGTCATTACCGAGGTCTGCAATAATTCAGGCAATTAGAATGTAAACAGGATTAATATCCAGAAACTACTTAGCATTTTCCAATACAATAAGAGTCTGGCTACACTTGGGGACAGATAAAGTGCAAAAGATCTCAGTGATGTGTAAAAGGGAGATCTTGGGCAGTGAGGTGAGGTGGGCTAAGAGTGCTAAAAGGAATCTGGGAGAAGTAGGCAGGACCCTGGGCCTAGTTCTGCCAAATGAGAAGAGGACATGTAGTACCTCTTGGGGAAAACCTCAGTTCAATTTATGTTAAAGTCATGCATGGTGAGGAGTGGTTCCCATATATAGTCAGTCTACCAAACCCCAGATTAAGAGCAAAGATTTTATGACTTAGAATTGCTATTAACCTATGCCATAGTACTAACAATGTGAAGTCAGTTATAATGGATGAGCTGGGAAAATGCACTTGTGGGTTGGAGGTAAAGTGTGACTGTCTGTACATCCTCGTAGATTGTTTGAAGTTACTGTCACCTCAGAAGACAATTTTAACGCCACTCTTTTTTAAAATACGGCATACGTGAATGATGGCAAGTAGTACAGATGCTAACAGAAATACATTTCTTGGATGTGTCATTTATGGTGGTGGTCAAAGGCATTTTATTAGATTTTTAAAGATAGGGGCTCCTAAAATGTTTTTATGAATGTGGTGATTTTATGTGTGGTTGTGTATTGTGATTTTAATGTGTTTTTATATATAAATGTAAGAGTTTGATTTTACATATTGGTTTTATGATGTTTCAAGACTAAGGTCAAATAAATAAAAAGCAAGAGATTGCCATGGGCGTCTCTGGAAGTAGAAACAGAAGAGCACAATCTAGTTGTAAAAGGACAGTTCCACTTTTTGACTCCTGATTTGAGACGTGACTCTCTGTATCTTTAAATATGGAGGAAAGGCATAATGGAGACCCAATAACCAATCTTGGTGAAAGGTTTTTGTTGCCATTGCCTATGGGTCTGGTCTACAACTGTAAAAACTGGTCTACTGCTGATGATGAGGCAGGAGGCAAAATGTTCCTTCACAAATGGGCATCATTAGTTTGACAGGGTGTGAAAACTGTTCAGATCCAGCGTCCATTTTTGGAATCCCTGAGATTCCTTGAGTTGCCGTGGTTCACCAGGTCTGGAAGAACGTTTTAACTGGTGCCTCACAACGTGTTTATATCACTGAGTGCTGAAATGATGCCCATCTTCAGCAGTGTACAGCAATGTATTCAGTCCTTCACTAGAGTCTTGATTGCAAAGAAGCCTGTCAGAATTTCAAGGCAGTTTATGCGCATGTCTACATCATTTTCCGACCAAATTCCCCTAGTAGAAATCTGACCATACTTGGCTCTCCAATGTAACCTTTTGGCATCAGACTATTACCCCTTCTGAGATCGAACCAAAGATGTTCCAGCCATTCTGTGCCTCCACATGGGATAGCCACCAGAGCAGTTATTGTATGGCCTGGTCTGAAAAAGAGAAAGAGTTGACGCATGTCAGGGTTTTCCTCAGGTGCTGGATCTTCAATCTCTGATAGATTCTGAAAGATAACAGATCTGGGAATATTGAATGGATATAAGATGAGAAAAAATCTATTATTCTTGCTAGTGTCCGCCACAACAATGTGTTCCTGCCCAGTGTGGATCTCAACTCTTTCTTTGTTCATTTTATTTTGAATGGTTGCAGCCAAAGGGTCGATCTGGAAGCTGAGAAATTTAATTAGCTGGCTCGTGCAATGTCCAACTTGGGGCCAATAATTATGAAACTGAGGTTTTGGAGTAGATCCATAGTCAGAGAAAGATCATCCTCGAGGTCCTGAGGATCATAGGGCTTGAGAAGTATGTCCTCTCGATATATAATGATGGAAAGCCCTTTGGCTCTGGGAAACCCTCTGTCTCTGAGAAACTCTACAGCTGCTCTCATCACCTTCGTAAAACACCACTGGAATTGAAGGAATTGCCTGTGTGGAGGAAAGATTGGGATAGTGAAGTAAGTCAAATTCCCCATCCTCAGTACATAATTTAGGAGATATATGCCCTCCATTTTAACATTGTGGTAGAGGATACACCCATTCAACTTCCCTAGATTTATTACCAATCACATTTCTTTGTTTTCTTTCTCCCTTCAAAAAGACGTTGCTTATTAATCCATTTGGCAGAGGGAAGGAACGGGATATTGCTCCTTTAGGAGTCAATAACTGCATCTCTGCTTCCAAGTAGCCTTCTTTTAATTTTGAAAATGTAAAGCAGAGGAAGAAATGATCTTTGTGAGAGTGACTGATAAATTCTAGGTAGGACTGAAGACTGTTTGAAGAACCTAGGCATCTGTGGTTAATTGTGACAAGTTGAGAAAAATACGAGAAGTCCTGTCCCCTAACCTGACTTCGGAAGCTAGTATGGCACTCACTGGGTGATCTGGCAGGAAACTTGATGCACCTCTAAGACCTCCTCTGAAGTGATCTCTATCCCAGGAAAAAGAAGTGAAGAAGGTAGCAAATGGACTTTGATCCCAGCCACCTCAGCGCCTTACTTCGTTATGGCTTAGGACCTTGAAAGGAGAGTCGCCCAGATATGTGTCCTGTGTGTCTTCCAGCCGTGCCAAAAAGGGTCTTACTTGAAAATATTCTTTAGGAATAACTCTGCTTTATTTGCTGCAGAGAAGTCAAGAGAGAGGCAAGTAACTAATTAAGGCAATGAGAACTCCCTAAATCCACCCAGAAAAAGATCTTCCTTTATGTAAAAGAACTCTCACCCACTGGTAACTACAGTAGCATGCTTCACCACAGAGTTCTCCTTGATACCAGCTTTATCGGGGAGCATTGTTTACCTTAAACCTCGAGAGAGCACTGATTTAATGGCTGGGGATCAAAAACATAAAATTGCCTACAAGGTATCCTGGTCTTCAGCTTTAATATGGGTCTGCATGGCAAGATTAAAAACAAGAGCTGATGCTTTTGAACGCCAATCACTTGTGCATCTCTAGTTTGGTCTACAAGTTTCAGCTACCTTCAAAGTCAAAGTATGGTTCTCATGGCTTTCCTCAGGACCAATTTAAATCCCTAAATTTCCAAAATTCTTATTGTCGTCATCTATTTCACAGAGCACATTTCTCCCAGTCGCATTCAAACAAAGCATTCAAAGAAACCGATCCAAGAGTTCTTCAGTATTCTGTAGGTAGCAAAGAGAGACAAAAATCAAAAGAGTTGTGTTTATATTGTTATTCTCATCTTTTTCTTTCATAACTTTTTTTTGCTGTTTTCTTTTCCAGTTAGGCAATGTGTGCATCCACTTCAGTGGCAATCATGCATATACAGAGGACGTGTTAAATGCCCAGCCCACTTCCCTCGTTACTTTCAAATCATCCATACCATTCATGAATCTGCCCAGAGATAGTGAGTACTTTGGTGCACACTTCAAAAGATATTAATATAGGTGTTGTTTAATACTCTTTAGAGTCAGGCAGGGCTGTATTATCACCACACTCTCCTTGAGTATATTAAAAAAGTATGACAGATGCGCTCCATTCCAACTTTGTCGTAGAGGATAAACCCATTGAACTCCTTTACATTTATTAGCAATCGAAATCCTTAGTCTTTTTTCTCTACTAAAAAGACATTGTTAATAAATTCATCTGGCTGAGGGAAGGAAGGGGAGATTACTCCTTTGATTTAATGATTCTATCTCTTCTTTCAAGCAGCTTTTTCTTTACTTTAAAAATGTGAAGTGGAAGAAGAAATTTCTTTAGTGAGGGTGGTTGGCAAAATTCTAGGGGGGACACTCAGACTGTCTGAAGGGCCTAGGCATCTGTTGTTAAGGGTGACCAGTTCAGAGAAAATATAGAGATTCTACTTCCAAACCAGACTTGGGAAGCTAGTATGAGGCTCACGGGAGGATCTGGCTCAAAACTTGATGCAGCTCTAAGACTTACCCTGAAGTGGTCTCTACCCCAGGAACGGGAAATGAAGAAGGTGGCAGACACACTTTGATCGCAGCCACAGCAGTGTCTTACCTGTTGTCTCTGAGGACCTTGATCCTGATTATGAACCTGGTGGTCTCATAACAGCCAGGTTCGTGGTGGGGTCGGACCGCCATCAATGCGGTGGTCTGAGCACCACATTACAACCGCGGTAGACAGTGAACATTGCGAGGGTGCTGGTGCACCCTGCAACCTACAGCATTGCTGCTGGCTTGATTATGAACTGAGGTTTCCACCTCTGACCCAGAGGGAAACTCATAATGGGCCAGGCGGTGAGGCAGTCACAATGTTGACAACCTCTCTGTTGGGATTTCGGTGGACGAGCTTTTCCATCTGCCAAAATCGTAATAAGGCCCTTTGTCTTCAAGCCCTACCAAAAAGCCCTTGGTTGAAAATGCTCTTTAGGGATAACAGTGCTTTATCTACTGTAGAAAACATGGTTACAAATTTACTGAGCTCCTTGGCAAAAGGCAAACCAAAAAGCATGCCATTCATCACTGGGCCCGCCACAGAAGAAGCCAAGCCCCAACTTAGGGTCTAAACAGATGAGCATGGAATGGTGTCTCTCTGCCAAAATGGTGCAGTTAGCAATACCTAACATGCACATCGCTCTTGAGTCCAACCAGCTAAAATATTGGGATCCACAAGTACCTATTGTCCCTCTCCATCAAAGCTAAGTCAAATATCTTTGGCAACAAACCCAGAAGGTCTTGGAGCTTATACTGGCATCTATTCCAAGCAAAGGGAGTCCCCTTTTGAGGTCCTTAGAAAATGTGCTTACAAATGTGGCCATCCCCCGGTCCACCCCAGGTGTCTGGGTTACTATGTCATCAAAAGGCAGGTGTGGGAATTCAGCACACAACATGCTGAAAAAGTTCTTGTAGATGGGCCTGGCCAGCATCATTTGTATGTATGCTGCTGTTTTCTCAGATGGTGTTGTTCAATCAGACAAATGTGGATGGACAATGCCATCTGGCAAGAAGATACCCTCTAACATGCGCTTCATTGTTTCTCTAGAAGGAGAGTCTTCTAGCTCCGGAGTCCCGTTTCCGCATATAAGATTGACGTTTCCAAGACCTCCAAGTGTTTAGGGAATCATGTGAATCTTAAGACTGTCATTATCTGACACTGAAGTATCTTTACCCCATGCTTGGTTTGCTAAGCTCTCAGGACATATTTCTGATGGGCAATAAAAAAGTATTTGTTTTCGCAAATATTTACTGAATCTGAGTCTAAACAGCTGGCTTAAGCTGATCAAAGGGGTGACCTGCAGAAGGCTTATTTGTTTTGGGTTTAGTCTTTTTTCCAGGTTGTCTTCCTGCATAGTAATATTCAACTGCTACCATCGACTACTGGTCTGTATGTCAGGCTCTCGCCTCTAAACTTTTCTCAGGAATAAAATGGACCACAAACAAAACTTCCAGCTTCTTTGGAAGACAAGAAGTCCCAACAAAAGTCAAAGACCAACTTGGCCTGTCGAGAAGAGGGGATGGAAGAAGACTGGTATCATCACAGGGCCACTATTTTTAGATCCTCTGAATTCCTCTCACTTTCTCCTCCTGAAAACAGGTACCAGGAATAGGTTTAAGTGAATGCAACAACAGGTAAATCTTGTTAACAGTATCTTATATATATTCACTTAAAAAACAAAGATTACAGGGATGTTATAGTTAGGTTCTGAATTTACTCGCACAAAACCAGGGCTATTAGCTCCCACCAAGCAAAAGCAAACACCTATGTCCCCAGGGCCATGAATGGCTCCACAAGAGGGGTGCCCTCCAATGTTGTATTTGCTCCAGGATCTGGTGGTCCCCGGGCCGGAGTTCCGCAATGGACCCCCTTCATCTTTAATTTTAGTCCTGAAGAGATGGAGGTCCCAAGGGCTGTGGGCAGGGGGGACAAGGCTCCCCTGCATACAATTCAACATTTGCCCCAGGGAGGTTGTGGTCCCCGGGGCTGAGGGGAGGCTCCCCCTTATACATTCTATCTTTGTCCCGGGGAGATGGCGGTCCCCGGGGCTGCGGGGAGGCTGCGCGGCACCCTGCGTACTATACTATCTTAGCCCCGGGAAGGTGATGGTCCCTATGGCTGCGGGGGATCATGCAGCCCCCCCTCCACATACAATTCTATATATGCCCCCAGGAAGGTGGTGGTCGCTGGGATTGCAGGGGCGTGTGCCCTTTCCACCTACAATTCTATCTTTACCCTGGGGAGGTGTCGGTCCCCAGGACTGAGGTGGGGAGGACACGCGGCCCCTCTGCATTTTTATCCCTGATTGCTGCAGGGAGGTGGTGGTTCCTGGGGCAAATACAAGCCTCAGGAGGGGGCCCCATTTGCCCCCTTCCTTTTTAAAGCCGCCCCCGGGACCTGACCCACCTGGGACAAATAAAAAAAAAGGGCAGGAGGCTGCTTTTTTTGTAATGTTGGGAAAATCCACAGATCTGGATCTGCAGATTTTCCTGACATTTAAAAAAAAATGCTTTTTAGCCCTGGCGAGGTCCATAAGGGACCCCTAGACCAAGGCTAGGGGCTAAGGGTGACCCTACCCTGGCCCCTTTTTTTTCCACTTTTTTTCCTGGGACTTGGCTGAAGCTGAGTCGCAAGATGGCTGCTAATACTTCCTTGTTGAAGTGTTGGCAGCCTGTCAGATATCGCCAAGGGGCCAGTTGGATCAGCAGAGTATCCGCATGCACAGATAGCTGGGCAAGCAGATGTTTGTCCTCTAATATTTCTAAAACCACTAAACGAGTTTACACCAAATCACAAAAAGTGTGCTTTCTGGACCAAGAGCTAGCTTTCTGCCAAATTTAGTGTAATTCCGTCCGTCCAGCAGTTCGGGCTGTAGTCGTGTTCAAAATGCATGGGGAAAATGCATTTTGGGCCTGCCCCGTTTTTTTCAGCCCCCCCCCCTTGATGGATCACTCTGAAACTTTCAGGACAGTAGCTGAACTGACCAAATTATACGTTATGAACATTTTGTGAAGATTCGTCAAGTGGAGCCAAAGTTATTGGCAAAACAAATAACACGCTTCCTATGGTATATATTTACCTGATAACCCCTCTTCCATCTATCACATGGTTGGGAAATCGCTTAACAGAATAATGGCTCTCAGTAAACCACAAGAAAAAGACATTTATCATTTTAAATGTGTCTGAAGCCCTTAAGCACAAATGTGTATGGCTTTACCCTTAGCGTACCAGTTCTATTAAGTGCACCGGGATTACAGCTTTCCAAAGAATTTGCAGATGTTTTAGATAATAAAAACACATTCAATATAGAGCAAGAAAATGCAAACACTAGTGCATTCAATAAACATAAATGCAGCGTTAGTCGCCTTTATACGGTCGTACTAGATAATGTGCCTAAATTAGCATGTTGATAATTCAGTTCAAAACATATATATACAAATAAATCCACAATTGGACTGAGAAACAAAATACATGAATTGTAAGCAGTATTTTCCTTTTTTTTTTATATTAGTTTTTTACAAGATTTCAGAACTTCGACTTCATAACTAGCATAATCAGATAAGTATTTGCGTCAATATCTACTTTGCGCATGCAGCGCACTACCCAGTAAAGAGCGCTGTAGCTTTTAATTGCTTCTTATTGTGTTTCAGCTCACAAAAGGATTCCTTTCAGCAGGCCATGGTTTCGAGACCCGACACCACCGGACGCCGAAAACGGAACAGACGCGACGAGAAACTCACGAAGTCCCAGGAGACTGCAGAACATAGGAGACCGCAGAACACTGGAGGGACAAGGAGGGCACCAGAAACAAGACACAGGTAAGCGATGCCACCAACTGGAATTCCAAAACGACGAGCAAGTCTCCAGTGGTACAGCATGCAGTCTTAAAGGCTACGCGCTCCACCCATTAAAGGAGCCGAATGTCGCGGAGCCTGATTATGGGCAATCCCAACACTATTTCCCCGAGGCACAACGAAGATGTTGCAGTTGTTAGCAAGGTTGCCTTAGTACTTCAGTTAATACCTTCTGCATCCTAAAATGAACTGCAGAACCAATAATGTGGAATACATTTCCTCTAACATAAATTTGGCAATAGGTTCTTCCTCTACAGGAGTAGCCCCTGTCTGCTTGCCATTTCCTTTTAACGGGGGACACCAGGAGTCCCTGAAACAGTTAGTATAAACAGAACCTCAGCAGACAAGATGTATTTTACTTTTATGATATTTCCCCTCCTAATTTTGAATGGGTTTTCGAGATGACCAAACACCATCTAGGTTCTCACTCAGGCAATGAGGAGGGCAGGTGGGGCACCTGTGGGAGCACCACCTGGTAAAAAGAGATGTATGCAGGACCCCGTGAACTGAATTATTTTACAACCCCTGACCAGTGCGTTAGCATTGACAGGCAGGTCCAAGGGGAGTTAAGCCGTGCAACCATGCTCTGCAGTGAAGGGTGCGCCCATCCAGAGGAACCGCAAAAAGGAAGGAACGTTTTAGTTCTATTGAGGGTACAAAGGAGAGGATTATGTATGTCTTTCTTCACTTTATTTTATATGCCAGGTGTTCCCAAGTTCACTTGTTTCATAACCCAAACAACTACATTTCCCAAGAACACAGGGAAATACAGTCCATCAACCAAGGCATCGAGTCCAATATAATGTCCCATGTCTGTTCCTCCTCTTCCTTTTCCTCTCTTCATCGAGGTAATCTTATCCTCTTATCCTCTAAGTTGTCATTCTTCTGCGCTTTAGCTATTAAACCAATGCAAACCCCTTATCAATTTCTTTCATTTAATAGCATTATTGTTTTACATTAGCTGCTGCCATGAACCTTAATACTTTACATTGTGTACAATAAAATGCCATATTCATCAATAACCATTATACTGGTAAAACGCTTTTTTGCTTCTAATAACGTCATCCATGGGAAGGAAGAATCTTCCTCCTAAGATTCTCAGGTGGGATAATCCTCGCCTTCATTAAAGTTTCCTTCTCAAAAGCTAGAAAATGTTATATTGTATGAACCACCAAAGATGCTGCCTACCAAATGGGCTTGAAGTGGAATTTCTTAAAGGAAGATTTCGATGACCTGTCTACGGCATCCATGATGTCCTTCAGCCACCCTCCTCCTATGATTACCTTGGAATCCATTGCACCTCTCACTGAATAAACCCCACAACGTGACACACCTATATCTGCATACTACATAATCCAGCCAAACCTACTTAGCAATAAATGGAGTTGAGACTGCTTTGAAAGGTTTCTTCAGGGCAATATGTAATTGCCTCTCTCCTGCCACTATTAGGGCCAGATGTAGCAATTTCCGAATCGCAAATTCGGATGCAGAACGGTGTCTCAGACACCCTCTGCAAATCGCTATGGGGTCGCAAAGACCCACTTCATTAATATTAATGAGGTGGGTCGCATTTTGCGACCCCATAGCGATTCCCTGCACTCACAGGGATGGTGGCCTGCTGATACAGCAGACCTCCATGTCTGTGACTGCTTTTTAAATAAATACTTTTTTTTTGTATTGCAGTCCGTTTTCCTTAAAGGAAAACGAGTTGCAATACAAAAAAAATAACGAAACCATTGGGTTTCGTTTTTTCAGAGCAGGCAGTGGTCCATTGGACCACTGCCTGCTCTGAAAAAACATTTTTGCCAACATTCACAAAGGGGAAGGGGTCCCCATGGGAATGGGGACCCCTTCCCCTGCAAATGGGTTACCACCATTGTGACACTGGTGGTAACTGCGAATTGCTTTGCAACCGCTTCACGGTCACAAAGCAATTTAGCATCGCGGTGCGAGTCGCAAATAGGAAGGGGACACCCCTTCCTATTTGCGAGTCACATTCACATTTTGCGAGTCGGTACCGACTCGCAAAATGTGAATGAGCATCGCGATGCACATTTTGCATGGCGCAAACTGCGATTTTCGCAGTTTGCACCATGCAAAATGCTACGTACATCTGGCCCTTAGTTCCGCTCTCATGATCATATAGGACTTTATGCATCAAACTACACACAGTTTTCGTTTGTCCAAAAAATTCTAATATAAAATGGATCTGATGTTCGTCTTTGTTCTCTTGGCAATTGTGAATGTGGCTTCATATGGCTTGAACATACGGCCAGAAATGTCTACTGCCCTAATATGGCTTCAGCACAATATCAAACATAACAGCATAACCAAGTTTGTGGACAGGTTTTTTTCTAGATAAAAACGTTTTGTCCAGCCATGATAACAGCAAGTTCAAAACCTTATTTACATCCCAGAGGCTGGAATATCTGGGTTCTGGAGGCTTGGAAAGCCAAATTCCATGAATCCTTTTACACATGTAAGGGTGTGTGGTGGGTTAGCTTGTATAAGAAGGGTTAACGGACTGGTTTGGGGGGGTGCTTAATTTCATTATATTTTTTTTCTTGTCACTTCACTGTCTGTATGAGGTTGACTTTTGTTCTCTTGGTGTTCCTCTCTAGTCATTTCTTTCTTTCTGCTGTGTTTTCTTTCCCCACAGGTCTTGGCGTCTCCTTGCTGGGTCTGCTCTCCTGCCATCAGCACACCTCGAATGAAAAGGGGAAATATTCGGAATCAGGTAGGAGTTTGTTTCAGGAATTTCGGGGGAAGGTGAAATAGGGGATGATCGTGAGGGAAAAAAGTGGCCTACCCCCTCGGGTGAATGGGTTATTGAATGTGTCTAGCATGCATTGTCATTGTGTCACCCGTGTAGGTCTAGTCCCCACCACCGTGATTTTTAATGTGCCGGCAATCTTCCTCCCTCCTCTTCTCTATCCCTTGCTCACCACCCTCCCTTCGTCCACTACGCAAGTGCTCCTCCTGAGATATGACCGTACCTTGTGTAGCCACCTCCTCCTCTTGGTTTCACGTCTGCTCGCGGCTCTTCCTCTCCATCTTCTTGCTCTGGTATGGTCTCCTCTGCTCCTGGGTCTTTCGCACGGCGTCTCACTGCCTTCCACTTCTCAACACGGTGTCGTCCTGGTTGGTACTATCACCTTCCAGCATTACGGGTTCTACGTCTTCTTTGTCGGCTCCTCTTCTTCCAACCTTGTCTCTCGTGTCTGGTTCTTCTCTGCTCTCTCCGCCGTCCTTCTCCTCTTCCTCTTTTCTGTCTTCTGTCCCCCTGGAAGAACTCCTCCTTGCTTCCGTCGCACGTACTCTTCGTAGTGCCCCTGGGGCAACTCAAAGATTTGCTATTTGTGCAACTGACTCGCTCTGGGTTTCCTGCAGCAACCCTGTTACAGGGAGTTCACACACTAGGGTTTTCATTCATCTGACAAAGACCTGCAAAAATATCTGACCTGAAGGCATTTACTGTTGTAGAGGCCAATCCTATTGCTGCCCTTCCTGACATTAAATTCAGTACATGGATAGCTCCTGCCCCAATGGATCCAGGTGGTCCTCCTTACTTGAACGCGACCATTCCCTCCAGGCTTATTTGTACCTCTTGACACTATCCTGTAACCAGGCTGGCTGGACGAAGCCTGAAACAATCTCTGAAACTGCTTGTTTTGTCTAACGTCCCATGAAATATATGTCACCAACCCTAACACTAAAGTTGGTACTCAAATATTAGAGAATGAAACTGACCCTCCATTTGCGACAACAGTCCAGGATACACTGACACACTTCTTTTACGTAAATTGGGGAACAGTGAGTTCCAGGTCATTAGAGTGGGAGGCTCTGAAGGTGGTCCGGAGGGTGGGGGGTGTATCACCATGTTCTATGGAGTGCGCCATCAACTGGAGTGCAACATTAATTCCCGGGAGAAAGATCTGGGAACACTGGAGATGGCCCGCCCCACTGACTCTGGTAAACTGGCTGCTTGGTCTGAGACAAGAACTGCACTGTTAGAGGAATGGCGTAGGTTAGAAAAGCATGATTATAAGGCGTTCTGACAGCGATTGCATAGGGAGGGAGATAGGACCTTGTTGCTGGCATGGTTGGTCCAACGGGACCATCCTCAGACAACTATCTTTTCTATGCCTCAGCCACGAATGCCAGGGTTTATACTCAGAGGGCGGACAATGAGGTGAGCTATGAGCACCTCAGAGAGGTGTATACTGAATGACTGTGCCCATCTTTAGAAGCTCTGGAGGGGTTCCTAGCGGAGGTATCGCTTCCAAGCCTCGACCCAGACTCCAGGGAGTCACTAGATAATCAACTCTCCAAAGAAGAGGTTCTGGCTGCGATTAAGCTTCTCAAGCCTGCAAAGACCCCAGGCAGAAATGGATTCCTGGCAGAATTCTTTCACAGGTATGCTGGGGACCTGGATGATCAGCTGTTAAATGGTGAAGCCTTACAATTCGGCTCTTTACCAGCTTCCATGTGGGAAGCAATGGTGGTCATGATATGGAAGTCGGGCACAGACCCGGAATTGGCCGTGGCCTACTGCCCAATATTGCTTCTTAACATAGATGTAAAAATCCTCAGCCGCATGCTGGCGGCTTGCTTACTCCCCATATGTCCACATTGATACACCTGGACCAGTTGGGATGTATCAAGGTGGACATGTGGGGAAGCAGGCCAGCCGCCAACATGCTACTGAGGATTTTTACATCTATGTTAAGAAGCGATATTGCGTGGTAGGCTACAGCCGATTCCAGAAATTGGGGATGAATACGCATTGGCACTTCTGACATTGAACAGGTCTTTGACTCCCATAATTGGACATACTTGTGGAGAGTATTGCGGAAAGTAGGCTTGGGCCCTGAATTCATCTGCTGGACCTTCACTCTGATCCATGTGCGCGAGTAAGATCTGGGGGATTGGTATCTGAGCTCTTTCGTTTGAGTAAGGGCCCGCGTCAGGGTTGGCCCCTGTCACCACTGCTCTTTGCTGTCACCAGAGCCCTTGGCAGAGACACTATGATGGGTAATGGGGCCGTGGGGCATAGGTTTGGGGTAGACCTACCATGTGGTCTCCCTATACGCTCATGATGCACTAATATATCTACGTCAGCCTACTGACTCGGTACCTATTCTACTTAATCTCATGTGGGTCTTTGGTGAGGTCTCGGGCCTTTGCGTTAACCCTACTAAATCCAAACTGTTTCCCCTGGGGTAGCTGGTGGGAGTCTTGGATGATGCGTTGCCCCCAGCGGGTGTGCCCTGGGTACCGACGGGAGTCAGGTATCAGGGGATAACTTGATCCACATTGCCCCTGTATACCATGAGCACAATATAGGTATAGCAGTAGAAGGATTGTGAGTCTC
This sequence comes from Pleurodeles waltl, assembly GCF_031143425.1. Taxonomy (NCBI): domain Eukaryota; kingdom Metazoa; phylum Chordata; class Amphibia; order Caudata; family Salamandridae; genus Pleurodeles; species Pleurodeles waltl. Next base: position 933,081,206 of record NC_090440.1, on the reverse strand, counting down.
TTCGGTTCTGGCAGGAACTGCCGCTGTCCTTTATGGGCTGAATTGCTCTTGTGAAAATGATTATGTTGCTCAGATGCCTGTACATCCTGCAGCATATGCTATACCAGATCCCATGTCAATATTTTCGGACACTAGACATGTTAACAACTGACTTGCTATGGGGGTCAGGAAGCAGAAGGGTTAAACGTGTTACCCTCCAGCATCGGTGGAGTCGTAGGGGATTACAGGTTCCATATTTGGAGCTTTACTACAACTGCAACACTCGGTCCATTGGCTAGATTCAAGAGAGAACTGGGAAAAGAGACTGCTCAGAGGTACATATGGCAAGAGACCCTTACTGGTTCTTCTAATGGCTGGTTCCCGGAATCACCCAAAGACCCCTAATGTTATCCAACTAGTGGCGAAACTGTGGGAGGGGGTGGTTTGTTGTGTCCTCCGCCGTACTCTGTATGCTGTCAACATGCTCTTATGAGTAGTGGAGCCTTTTCTCCACATAACTGACTCCATGTCAGTGATAAATGGAGCAACAAGGGATGTGAGGTCATGGGGACCTCTACCCCGGACAAATTTTTATTACCTGAGAGGAGGCAAAGAAGGCTTTCTACTTGGGGGAGGGAACTATCTTCAATACATGAAAATTTCTTGTACTGCCTGTAAAATGTGGCCCTCCTTTCCAGAGGAGTCAGTCAAATCCGTTACACTGACCATTATGCTGGAGATAGCCCAAAGTCGACGTTTGATTTTTCACCTGTACCAAGTCCTCCGGGAGGACTTCCTGCACGAGGTGCTCCCTGTGGGAGGTGTTCCCGGTGAGACCCCTGTCACCCAAGAACCGGGAAAAGGTGCCTGAGGAGGTGAGCAGGGTTAGATCTAATGCATGTTTCCAACTTTTCCAGTACAACTTCGTCTATCAAGCGTAAATTACTCCCAAACATTACACACAAATTACATGACTTGACCGGTGAGCTATCCATGCTGTAATGCCCAGCCGTCAGACTTTCTCCACATGGTCTGGACATGCCAATCCCTGTCCTGTTGGCACACGATTCTTAATAGCTCAAATAGAACATCGGGATGGGACATTCCGATGAAAATCCATTCAATACTGCAGGGCTTGCTCCCCATGCCAGCAAAGAAACACCTCTGTAGCAGATTTATTCGTCTGGGTCTTATCTGAGAGCTTAGGGGGCCATGATCTCTTAGAAAATGAAATAATATCAAAAGATTAATAAAGTGTATACAAATGAAGTGTCAAACTGTACAATTGAAACAAAATGTAAATATCAAAGAATTTGAAACTGGATGCTAAAAATTAAAATAAATTAGTATCCTCAGACTGATTCATGGGAGCAGTGCAGGTATATCTGTTTGCAAATTAAAGTAAAATATGTTATTTGTGAATGTTTTTAATGAATGTTTGTTTCCATTGATTTTGTGTAGTGTTTTGCATTTCCAATCATCAACAATATTTAGGTCGGGGTCCCTGGCTTCCAGTAATGACTCAGTGTTGGGGGTTGGCGAAATCCAATAATGATTCTGTGGAGGTCCGCGGGTTCCAGTAACGTTAAAGTGGGAGTCCACAGAAGTTAAAAGGTTGGGAACCACTGCTCTACACTACAAGAGGCATTGGGCCAGTCCACAGATGTGGTGAGAGATCCGGACCATGGGACCTGTCCCTGAGGGAGGACGGGGTAGCATGGTGATGACCAGGATGTTCGCTGTAGGTACTGTGAACTTCACACTTACTAATCACATAATATAACACCTGATGTAGTTGATTAATTCACACAGAGGCAGATGGGGGATGGGCTGGGTTTGTTTAAAAGGGTTTAGGGTTCTTCAGTGGGTGGAGGGGGTTGCACATGCGGTAATCCTTTTATGTTTTCAGTTGTTTGTATTACATATGTTACTTCATGTGCACCTGATTAAGGGAAATGGATAGACTTTCACGCACAACACTAACTTGTTTTCTCTTCGATATTGCAAAGTAGGTTTATGTAAGCTGATGATTATGTACTAACAGGACAAAATTCCATGTATTGTCTCAACAATATGTAGCAATGTCGTCTGTATGCTAAGGACAAGGAAAACTCATTAGAGCTATTGAAAAAAAAAACATGGGAAAAGCATAATTCTGTGTAGCCGATCAGTCCTGCAGGAATGCCTCCACCACAGTTGGTCCTGGGTCTGGTATTCTGCTGAAATATTCTGGCAGCTGACTGTTCAAACTACATAGGAAGAGGTCCGTCTTTCAAGGTCCCCCATCTGAACATCAGCACATTAAATAACAAGTGGTTTGGTTTCCAATAGCTGGAGTTCTTGCTGAACCTGGAATTCTAACTCACAACGTTGTTCTGCTTTCCTGAGAAGTACTTCACTGTCAAAGAGATCTGCTTCTCCATTAAAAATAACAGAAGTCATTAGCTAGTTCTGTCACGTTCTTGGACTTCCTGCCCCCAGCAAGTTGATGTATCTTACTGACAACATGCCGTCCACCTTCAGGAGTATGCAGCAAGACATCTTGTTTTTGTGTGGGATTTGATATCAATCAAGCCCTTCAGAGCTCCAAGATGTTTATAAGGCGCAAGAGTTCTTCCTTCGTCTAACTTCCCCAGCATAACTGTTAGCGCGTCAGACCTAAATAAGTGAACTTACAAGGAGAAGCGAATAGGTTGATGAACCTTTTGACTCGTATTAAGATGTTTCTGCCATAGCGCTAGTGTAGAAATCATTTAACTCAATAATCATTAGTCATTTATAAATCAATAATCAATGGAGTCAGTAAATGTCACGCACCATGACCTTTCAGTCATGAATAACCAAACCTTTAGTAAAGTTTAGTATGTTTATTTCCCTTATAATAACAATGCTAAAGTCATGTAGATTAATCTCAAAATCAAATGAAACACACATAAGAACATAACTGATTGTCCAAAGCGACAGAAGAAATGCAATCTAATCAAAGCTTGAATCACAACACATTCTAAGGTTACGGTACATATCAATAGCAGAGTCAGCTGCAACAAAGTAATAACGTACATAGAATTAAGCAAGATAACTCGTCATACATTAGTCCCTGTAATTCGTCAGTCATTTTGTGAATACTCTCATCTAACCTCAGATTAGCATCAACATGTTCAGTTTCATGCAAACAATTTAGAACGCAAATTTAGAAAAAACATCTAGCTATGGATCTCTCATAACAGCGCAGTTGGTACCTAGAAAGAAAAGGCATAAAATGCATAACGGTCACATCGTCATATCTACCTAGCCACTGTATGGGTCAGCAAGCAGACTCAGTCTTCGTCCTCAGGTCATCAAATCGATCAGCAAAGCATCAGCCTCTCAGTCAGAGAGTATGAGCCCAATGACAGAATCTCGAGTCTCTTCTAAAAGACCCAAAATCGCATCTAAAATCGGAGTAAGGTCTGAAGTCTTTTCCCTCTTTTGCGTTGTTATATCACAGTCACCTAAACTATCCCCTAATTCCCTATTGGTCAGTTAATCATACATTCATACTTCTACCTAATAATATTTCTATACCAATCCTATGAATTCTAATATTTCGCTCTTCTCATGAAATTGATTGGTCCACTTTATGATGACCTCATCATCCGGCTCATCAGGTAACAACATTGTTGCATCTTCAGCTCCAGTCAGTGTCTTCATTGTTCTCGTCCTGGGAAAGTACATTTCACATACATTGCACACAAATTGTTACTCTAGCGGGAACATCATCTCCTGATAGTCTGTTCTCACGAAAAGCTAAGTTAAAGCCTAAAATTAATAAAGCTAGAACATACTTCATAACCTTTAATGTGGCCTATTACTACATTAATCTAATACATTTTCAATATTTCATAAGTATTCATCATTAATTAGTACATTTTGTGACTACTGGTGGCCATTCTTCGAGGTCACATTTTCAAAAACGCATGCATTATTTTTCTCCGTTATTCATTCTCTACACAATTCATTATTCAAAATACGTAAACACTCATTAATAATTTCTTGTTAAAACACCTGCTCTAGCAGAGACACCCCTGCATCTGGCTCCTCAGCCCCATCATCTGGATGCTGACTCTAATATCATATCCAGGAAGTCTCTGAAGACAGTCCTCCGGTTCCATACCTCCATGCAATTCATTCTCTACTGGATCTCAGTTTTGTCTTCCAGAGATAACTGTATTAGCTCAGAATATCTCACGCACCTCCTGAGGTGAGTCATCTTTAACCTCCTGTAAGGGGGCATTGCTGAAAGGAACAATCAGAGAAGCCCCTGCCTCTTCTGGCCCTGGGACAACCTTCCCTGCAAAAATGTGCTTGATGGAGTTTTGAGCCAGGTCTAAGGTTGAGAACATTGCTACAAACGTTCACCGTTCCTTAACTAAAGGATCCCCAAACAAGTTCCTCTGAGCAAAAGACTCTCCTTGCAGTGTTGACAAATGGCTGAGCTTCAAATTGTTTTTTATAGTAGAGACCTGTTTTGTTTAGCCGGCGATGCACATTTGGTGTTACCTACATACACACTGCCTGTTGAGCCCAAGTAGTCACTATTCTGGTAGTATCAGTGGGCCCAAAGAATAAGTTTCTCTGCCAGTTCTGGTATCTTAGTGAGATGCTGTAGCTAGCATATCCAGGAGATTATCCTGTGGGGCCCTTCACAACTGGTCAGTACACTCACCGAGATTCTTAATGTACTTCAAAAAGAAAGTGCACGTCTTGGTATAGATTTCAGAAGTCAAGGTTGCTTTGCCCTCCAAAGCTGGTTTGGGACATGTGTCTCTTAATCTTGTCCTAACCTCTGGCTAAGGACTATCTTATCTTTTTCACAATGTAATCTGCCACCTTAGTGTCTGTAACCAATTCTTTCAACCAAGGAGGAGATTTTTTTCGGGTTTGAACATGACTAGCTAATTCTGATCAACTTATGGCCCTCTAGGAGGACAGTCTGGCTACCATGGTTGAATACCACTCGTCTCATCATCAGACTTAGGGCCGTCATTAACTGTGCCACCCTATCCTTTTGTGGGGGACCCTGTGATAGGGTCAATATCTGGAGTGACACAGGCATCAAATTTCCACAATAATACAGCCTCTTTGGAAGAAGGTACATGCTTCAAAGTGCGCACACTCTTACTTAAGGATGCCCGATGTTTGTTGAATCCTTTCAGATACCCTGAATCACGGTTTATCTCTGCCTTCATAGGCTGCTGACCATCCCAGTTACCATCACATCACCCAGGTTTCTGCTGCTTCTTCCACTGACGGTTTCTTCCTGTCCCGCTAAAGGTTCTGGCAATCTTGCTTCCAGCCTGAGAATCTTGTTATTGATAGGCTTAAGTGCCTCTGCAGTTGCTTGGGAAAGCGTCTTCTCAAAGTCATCAGATAGGCCTTGCCCAGAATAGGGCCATTCCTCCTCCTTTCCCCCATAATGCTGGGTATAGTCATGGTCTTGAAGGTCTCCATTATTTTTGGAGGCAGTAGCAGCACAAAATAAATCACCCTCAATTCTCCCAGCAGCCCTGATCCCCGCAGCCCGCAATATCCATTAAACAATTGCTACCACTTTGGGGTTAACCTTACCCTGAAGGATGTACCTCGTGAGCAGGAAAGGGTTCTTTTGAGTTAGGTACTTGTCTGTGTGTACTTTGTGATTTTCGGCACACATGGCAACAAACATTAGCACTCATTTCAATGCAACACCATGCCTTTATGTCTGAGTAGTAATGTTACATTTCCCACTTTAAAGCCACATTTCTTCAAAACTCCTCAGGTGTTTTTTCCTCTCAAACATAGTACCAAAATGCCAAGCTCAACCCAATGCACTCTCATGGCATTACAGACCATTTCCTTCATAAAGGTCACCCTGGATCATAAATATTTCAATTGTGTTTTCTAAATGGAGTACCCCTCAACACTACCATTGGGCTGTGTAAGATATGTCATAAGAGGTGGCACCTAATTTGTGATGTTTATTTCAATGTAATTGTACGCATGCGTGTCCGAAAGAAAGTCAAATCGGTTCACAAATGTTTATATTGTTTTACTAAGAAACCCCATTTTCTTACAACTTCCATATGTTGGTGTATGAAGGTATTTATGGTGAGTGTGTTGTTGCATGATGTGTTCTGTGGACCCACAATGTTTGTTTGGTTGGTGTATAATGTTTGTGATGATGTGTGATGTTGTTTGGGTGGATGTAAAAAGGTGGGAGTGTTGGTTTATGAGGGTGGGTGTTTCGGCAAATAAAAGGCAGGTGCATTGATGTACGCTGTTCATGTGAATGTATATTGGTGGTGTAAGAAATCGGGTTTTTAATTGGGGGGATAAAAACTCTTCTCAGGCATCAACCACTACCCTTGTCAGGGTGAACCACAAAAGTCACTAAATTAATCTGTGCTTAACCCTCTAATAGCTTGGAACAAAAGCAGTCAGGCTTAATTCAGAGGTGCTGTGTTAAATATTCATTCAGCGCATAAACAGTAATAAAGTGTGAACACAGCACAGGAGACATCCCACACCAATTTAGACGAATAGAGTAAAATGTAAAACATAAAATTAGACCAAAACCACAAAAATCTAATCAGTAAATCCAGAGATATGCAATTTTAAAGGCTTAAGTAAAAATAGTGCCAAGAAGGAGAAATCGCTAACTGTGGGTAATTGGTTGTGCTAGACAAGGGCATAGTCACAAGTTCAGAACAACCTGTGATGGAGTGAGAACCAGGGTATAGGGAGCAGGTTAGTCCAGATGAAAAAGTTACCTTCTCAAACACCGTTGTGCAGAGTTTAAAACTTCAGGATTTCACAGGAGGAGCCTAACTGATGCAGGCAAGGGTCCAGGACCTGACAAGGCGCCCTCTTGATGATCAGGAACTCACTCTGGCAAAAGCTTATGCAGGTCTAGCTGCATGTCAAGGGAAGGCCAGCTGCAACAGTGCAGCTGGGCAACTGCAGGGAGGCCTTTGGAGCTTTTTGTGTCCTTGTAGCTCAAAAAGGTAGACAAGCTGACCCTTGGAGTCACTCAAATTAGCCTTTGATTAAGGGAGCACATACAGCGTTCCTTCTCAAGCAGCAGGCATACCTCAAGCAGAAAGGCAGTCCAGTGAAGAACAATGCAGGCTTCACACAGTAGGGCAGTCCTCTGGGAAGCAAGGCAGGCCTCCAGTAGCAGGGCAGTCCGCTGGGAAACAAGGCAGTCCTTCTTCAATAATGTTCACAGGTCCAGGAGTCAGCGGCTTGGAAGGTCCAATATTTACACCTGGTGCCCACTTTTGAAGTGGGAGAAACTTCTAGTCCACCCCCACATCTGGTTCTGGAATGTTCCTTCATTCTCGCTGCCCAGGCTCGAAGAGATCTAAAGTGACAAAAGGCTGGTATCAAGTTCCTTTGTGAGTGTGCTGGAGGCAGTTCTTTGAAATGTAATTGGGGCAAGAAACATTTTCACCCCTCCTATCCTGGCAGGATGGCCCCGTCGCAGCTACACCCAGGTCCTATTGTTCACTGTCTGGGCCCAATACGTATTTGGGGGGCAATGAACAGGCCAGGCCAAGGCTGCTGGAAACTCCTAGAATGCCTCAGAAAGTTTACGGCAAGAAAATGCCAACTTTCTAAATGCGGCATTTTCAAAATTGTAATAAACAATCTGACTTTACCATTAAGGGGGATTTTAAACTACAATTCATTTGAGTGGAAGCGTTTTATGTAATAAGGTAACCCAATTTTACCGTATGGGAGAGGTAGACCTTACAGTAGCGAAAAGCAAGTTTAGCAGTTTTCCACTACCATGACATGTAAAACTTAAAAATACATGTGCTACTTTTTAAACAGAATACTGGTTGTGTGGCTGTATGATTGCGGTGTACTGGTGTGTGATAGTGGGGTTTTAGTACGTGATGGTTCTATGGGTGTATAGTGGCATGCAATGGAGGTTCTGTGAACATATTATGGTGGGAATCTGGAGCTATACTGGGACTTGTCTTGGATGTTGGATGTGTTGGTGTAGGATGTTGATTGTATGAGCATATAAAATATATACATATTATTAATATATGTATATGTAGCCAAAAAAGGGTGATTTGTTTTGTAGACAAGTTTAAGTACAAGCACTCCACAATGTTTATGACATTTTCTCACTAAAGTATTACTGATGTATAAACAGCAGTAGAGTGCTACCCTTTACACTTGAGGAACGTATGTTGGCTAGAGAACAAAGACCAAGCCCTGGTCTATCTCTCTCTCTCTCCCTCTCTCTCTCTCTCTCTCTCTCTATATATATATATATATATATATATATATATATATATATATATATTTATTGTGATTGTATTTATATAGCGCTTACTCAGCGGCGGCGACTGTAAATCTCAAGGGGAGGGGCAGGTGGAGGGACTTGGGGGAATAACAAATATATTTTTTAAAAACATAACTGTTCCTGTGGCTGCCACCTTGCTCCTCTGCTCTTCTTCTGGTGTCCCAGCATTCACTGGGACACCAGCAAAGGCTCCCTGGCAATTCTGGCACTGCTCTCATGCTAAACCTAGCATTAGAGCAGCGCCAGGATTGGTCGGAGCCGCTTGTAAACCTAGCATGAGAGCAATGTCAGGATTGGTCTGAGTGGCCTGTTCTGTCGCTCAGACAGTGCACTGGAGCCTATGCAGTTTCTTTAACCCAGCAGTGTAGCACAGTTGGGTTTGAGAAACCTAAGTGTGCATGTGTGTTTGGCCGGCCTGAGACTGCTGGCGAAACACACATGCACACTTACAAGTGCACAGACACCACTTCCCCTCCCCTCTCCCTCTCCCTTGGCCCAGCCCTGCCCCTCCCTTCACATGCTGCTGGCTGGGCCATGAGCTGAAAAATAAAACAATAATGATATATCGTTTTATTTTTCAGTGGCTGGCTTAGCCAGGGGGCAACAATCCTTCGGCATTGCCTCTGTGCTTACTTGTACTCCTGACAAGGCATTAAAGAGCATTTCGGTGAGTAACACACTAGTCTGAAGCCCAAAGGAATAGTGGTGGATTAATATTAAGAAATATAAGTAGTTAATTTGACGGGTGGACAAGAGTGTTGAATTCCTATAGCCCAACACCCAGGACATATTGTTTTGGTGTCAAGGGCAATGAGTTTTCATGTTTATTTTTTGTCCTTGGGACAAGTAGGCCCAAATTCCTGGAGCACAAACCCTTTGACTGCCAGTTTACCATACTACATTATGGATCAGGGAAGGGCATTATAACATTTGGGTCCATATGTTAATGCTGTTCTAACTTATATTTATGGTTCATTAATGGAAAGCCTTTATTATTCGGGTGAGCACGCGCTGAGGAAATGAAACTCGGACAGCACTACAGATAGTAGTTCCAGTATAAAAATGTGTACACATGTTTGCAAAGTTGAACCATATGAAACTATGTATAATGCTCCCAGAATGCTCTCTGATTAGAAGCAAACATTTGCAGAAACTTGAAAGCAATATTGAGGATTCTGTGATTTCAAAATCAAAACGTTAATTTAAAAAATGCAATGAGGAACAAAAACGTTTTGCTAAACATCTGTGAAATTTTAGGTACCATTTCTTGGAAGCATCATTTAGTAAACTCTGTTGATGCATGCTAGTATTTCTAAAAAATATATGCATAGTAGAAAAATCAGTGTATCCAGTTTTAATGAGATTATGGGAAACATGGAAATATAGAAGCATTGTCAAAGTCAGTGGGTTCGACATTGATCATCAGCCTTTTGTTTTTGTGAATGTGTGTCATGTTTATACATGGTTTTTGTAAAATGTTATTGTTGTGGGAGCTGCCGGGCCCACACTATTATAACAAACCTTGGCAAAATCAAAAATATTTTTTGGTCTCAAAAGGCACAGTAGTTCCTAGCATTAAACAAAACTACTTTGTGTGTGGAAATGCTCTTTGTGAAAGAGCACAATGTTGTCACTCATGGTGAAGCCAACCAATAGACAGAGAGACAGAATTGTAATAAAAACGAAAGGTCTTGGTTAAATAATTAGAGGCCCAATTTGTAAAGGAAGCCACAAAAGTGCGCCTTTGGTATATGCCCTTCCATTAATGCAAACTTACGACCCATGAATTACCAAGAATTGCCAGAAGTAGGCCAAGAAACCTCTAGAAAATATTTGTGAACTACAATTTAGCTCAAGCAAATATGTATGTCTAGATTTGCTCATGTGAAAAACTATTGAGCATTCACAAGTTTATTTTCCTTCCAATTACTTTTTTCCCCCAACTTTCAGGAATACATTCCCAAGCTTTCTCAGTATGGAAAGCAATTAGAGAAGAGCTGGTAAAAACCCCTAAAATATGCAAGTTTGCACAGACTCAAAAGTGCATTCCAAACTTGGAACTATATCTTACTGCTACCCACAGCTTCAGTATGTACATCTGTGGAAAGATGGTAAAATAAGGGATTTGCTAGCACTTCAACCCTACTATAGTATGAGCCCTGGCATAATCAGAGAGGCTTTTATCAGAGCCTTTAATAATGAGATTGCCGCCATAATTTGTTGCAGTACTAGATGGCACCAAAGGGACAAGTGGATTTTGTTACAGGGCAAGTAGATTTATGAAGCAACCTGTCCCATTGACAAGTAGTTACTTTATTAAATTCCACACCTGACAAGTTTACATAGTGTTATGTGGGAGTTCGTATTAGTTAGATGAGGTTTGAGGTGAGTCAAAGGAGGGCTAGAGGGAAGAGTCCAGAAAGGGATATTAGGGAGATCATTGTAAAATGAGGTTTGGGGTAAAACAAGGGTGGATAGAGGAAGGACGATCTAGAAACGATTATATGGGTGATCATTGTAGTAGAATGACATTTTGGGGTGAGTCAACGAGGGATACAGGAGGGAAGAGTTAAGAAAGGAACTTAAGGAGATGATAGTAATAGAATGAAATTTGGGATGAGTCAGACAGTGGAGGTAGAGGATATATTGAGAGAGGTATAGGATGAGACATAGAGTAGCGCACTAGATGGAGTTGAACTTTTTTTGTATAGTAGAAGTAAAGTAATATTTAGGTACATAGCTACATAGAGAGGGTATACATTTATAAGGAAAATAATAAAGCGTATAAAATTGTATTGCATAAAGTTCCATGTGTTCAAGTATGGACACATAGTAAGAAATTCAGATTTTCAGGTGTTGCTGTAAATAAAAGCTAATTTATTTGTGTCTTTTTATATTTTTTTAAATAGTTTATATATTTATTTTATTCTTATGTTTTCCTCAATAACATTTTTCTTATATTATTATATATAGGAGTGATGTAATATGTGAAGGCATTGGCAGTGCATGGCGGTGCGCAAGTTATAGTTAGGTCAATAAACTAAAAAAAAGTGTGAATTTCACATTGTTTTTCTTTTACACATTAATGTTAATCTCATTTCAACACCAAACTAAAAACTCCAATTTAACCTTTGTTTAGTTCAGTGAATATATATGTCTTTTTTTTCCACTTAAAACCAAAGGTTACAGGGATGTTATAGTTAGGCTCACATTTTAAACATACCAAACCATAGAAATTCACCTGTTATAGTTGAGGTTATCTCAAGTAACTATAACTTGCGCCTTAAGGCCCCTACCATGCACAGTATCTCCCTCAAATATTTTACTGCAAATATTACATTTATTTTATTAGTGATGTTATCAAAGATGACATGAGTGCCGTAATTTGTGGGGTAATTAGCAGTAATGGTGAGGGCATGAGTTATATTTACCTTGGGGCGCCAGTTATAGTTACTTGAGTTAACTCTTAACTATAAGAGGTAAATTTCTATGGTTTGGTACGATTAAAATGTGAGCCTAACTATAACCTCCTTGTAACCTCTGTTTTTTTAAGTGACTTTCTATTGTTTTTGTAATTCTATTCCCTAACTATAAAGTCCCTTTAACCTTTGTTTTTTTCAGTAAATTTCTATGTTTTTTCTAATGTAAAATAATGTTAATTATTTCACATTAATACATCCACCGCTGTGCTTGGCCTTTGGCCGTGCGCTGTGGCGGTTAGCCACAGGTTCTGCAGCCAAGCCCCCTAACCCCATGCTGTGCATGGCCCTTTGGCCGTGCGCAGCAGGAGTTGGCCGCGGCCTGTCTCTCTGGGTGTGTGAATAGGTGCAAGAGGGTTATCTGGAGGTGAGAGTGGTTGTTTGGGTTTGAGAGTGGGTGCATTAGTGTCTTAGTGGGTGTGTCAGTGTCTGTGTGGGTCTGTGAGTGGGTGCATGAGGATTTCAGTTGGTCTGTGAGTACATGTGTGTGTGCTTTTAATAGCAGCTCACTGTTTGCGGGAGCAATGTTTTATTCTGTCCTCCCAGCACACATATTAGCGTGCTGGGAAGACAGATGAAAACTCTGCTTCCTGCAAGGGAGAGCAGATTAGACAGCTATCCCTTGCAGAACGTGGACTTTGTTTGCTTTTGCATGGTGGGAGCTGTCAGCTCCCACCAATTAAAAGCAAACAGCTATGTTTCGGGGCTGGGCACCACGGACATAGCAGGACATACCTAGGGTGTAGCGGTCCCTGGGGCCATCTGTGGCTGCTCGAGAGGGGCCGTGCAGCCCCTTCCAATGACCTTTGCCCCGGGGAGGTGGTGGTCTTGGGGCCCAAAATGGACCCCCTTCACTTTTTTATTATAGACCGAGGGGTGTCAGTCCCCAGGGCTGCAGGGGGCAACCCCCCCACACTGTATAAATTGAAAGCTCCTGGGAAGTGATGGGGTCCCTGGGGTTGCGGGGGCCATGAACCCCTCACATTGAATGGTATTTAAGCCCCAAAGAGGTGGTGTTCCCTGGGGCTGCAGGGGGGGCACACAGCCCCACACCATATTACTTTAAAGCCCCTGCATGGTCCCCACGGCTGCGGGGCACACAGACCACCCACATTAAATTTGGTTTAAGCCCCAGGGCTGCGTTGGGCCGGGTGCCCCCCCATTACAATTCTTTAATGCCCCAGGAAGGTGGTGGTCCCTGGGACTGCGGGGGGCCGATGACCCCCACATACATATTTTTTAGCAGTTTTGCCGGATCCGCCGCAAATCTCGGTGAAACATTTTAAAAAATGTATTTTTAGCTCTGGGGGTGTCCCTTTGGAATCCCAGCACCAGGCCTAAGGGGTCAGGGTATCCTTACCCTCCCCCATTTTTTTTTTTCATACTTTTTTCTGGGACTCGGCTGAAGCCGAGTCCTAACATGGCTGTCAACACTTACTTGACGAATCACTGCCAAAACTTTCTGCACTGCAGTTGAAGTGACCACCGTTTTTTGGGGGAAATGTCATGAAGATTCATCAAACCCGCCAAAGTTACTAGCACAACAAAAAATGCTTTTTCTATAGAAACTAGGTCCTTTCTATAACTACCTAGTGGTGACTGCCACTAAGTAATAAACACCATCATGGTTAGCCAATGCGTTTTTGCTGAGCCGAGCTTGTGTTTTTTTTTGCCGCAGATTCACAGTCCTGTTGCAATTCTGCAGCAAAAAATGTTTTTAAAAGGCTTTTTTGCACTGAGGGGGCCCCTCTAAGACCCCAGCACCAGAGCTAAGGGGTCAGGGTGTCCCTACCCTGGCCCCTTTTCTTATTTTTTACCTTTTGTTCTGGGACTCGGTTGAAGTCCCAAGATGGCCACCAACACTTCCTCGTTGAAGTTTTACCAGACAATAAGATCTCAGCATATACAAATTTAGTTTTTCTTTAATATTTCAATAACTACTGAACGGATTTACACCAAATCACAAAAAGGTAGCTTTCTGAACCAATATCCAGACAAACAACATTATAAGTCCAGACACCCACCATGATATGTCCACAGAAGCACCATCACATGCCAACACACCCTAACCATACACCCACACAACCATCATACACCCCAACCCCACCTTCATACACCACAACCCCACCATCAAACAACTAGCACGCCCACAATCATATATTTATACAAGCAATATCATATCCCAACACAGCCACCTTGTCAACATATCCAACATAATATGCATGCACAAGCAACATCATACACAAACACATCCTCTGTTGTATGTCCACACATCCACCATAATAGGTCAACACATCCATGATCATAAGTCAGAATATCCACAAATATTCATTTGAACAGTGTACACCAATACATCTGGTTTTATTCACCGACACACCCACCATCGTAAACCAATGCTCCTACGTTCATGCACCCACACAAACACCATACGTAACCACAAACATTAAAAAACACAACAGACATTATGGGTCCACAGAACACAATGTACGCCAACATTCTCACTGTCATGCACCAACACATGGAAGTTGTACGAAAATTAGGTGTATCAGAAAAGACTAAAGAGCTTATTTGTCTTTCTTTCCAACGTAAATATATACAATAGAATTGCAATGAAAAACAAATGGCTAGAAGCCACCTATTACAACATACCTTACTCAGCCTGATGATAATGTTGAAGGGTACGCAATTTGGAAAAGACAATAGGAATATTTGTGACCCAGGATGACCTTCATCTGTCATGCCATGAGTATGCATTGGCTTGAGCTTGGAATTTTGGTACCATGTTTGTTGGAAAAAACACACCTGAGTATTTCTGAAGCAATATGACTTTAGTTTAGGAAAAGTATAGCTACTTTTTCAGACATAAATACATAGAAGTGCATTGAAATGAACACCACTGCTTGTTACCACCTGTTAGATAATAATCATACTTGGCCTATGCCAGTTACATATCAGTAGTGTGCCAGGGTACTGCCTTTAGGAATAACAACAGGAGAATTTGTGACTTGCACTGACCTCCATAAAAGAATGTATGGATAGTTACTTGTTTATAACGCCACAGGAATGTATTAGCCTTATGGTAGCAGGATTGGTCAATGTTTTGGTGGAAAACGTTTTTTGCTGAGGCTCAATCCTTATGGACCTTGTAGGAGGATGTGCTATGTTTGAAAAGCACTGACCATATGTGTAAATCAATGTGACTTATCTTTAGGAAAAGAATACCTATTATTCTGACATAACTGCATAGGAACACATTGAAGTTAATGTCACTGGGTTGATGCCACCAGTTGTGACAAAGTTTGCTTGCCTCAGACAATTTACATGTGGGTAGTGTGGAGGGATGGATGCTCCATTTATTAACAGCAACATGAATATTTGTGAGGTGATTTGATCTTCTTGGGAGAAAGAGTGATTACTCATTTGTCTATACCTCCATAAGCATGCATTGGCTGGAGGATATCAGAGTTGCCTCACGTTTTAGTAGAAACTGTGCTTGGCTCAGGCTGGATACGTGTGTACCTTACACAGTGTGTGATGGGGTTTGAAAAGAACATAAATATTTGAATATTTGTGAGCCAATATGATTTTCCTATGGAACAAATAGGGTTACTTATTTGTCTCTAACTGCGTAGTAATCAATGTAATTTAACTGCTCGCATCAGGCTTTTTACCTATAGGTAGTATAGAGGGGTGCCCCGTTTATTAATATCAACATAAATATGGGTGAGCCAAGTTGATCTTCATGAGATAAAGATGATTACTTATTCAACTGTAACTCCATAGGAATGCATTGGCTGTAGGGTGGCACAGTAGGTCAATGTGGAAACACTTCTTGGCTCAAGATAAATCCTCATTGACTTTGTAGAGGGATGTGGTGTGTTTGAGAAACAGCATAAATATTTGTGAGTCAATGTGATAATCCTGTAGGACAAGCATACATGCCAACATTTTACAAGTGGAAAGTGGGAAATTTTGAAACATAAATCTGGGGAATGCATTCTCTCCATGGACAATAGGTTTGCCACCTGACCGGTTTTCTACAGGCACTACTGGTATTTTGATGTTCCAGCCGGTATAAAAATAAGCAAAATCTCCTAAAACCTGAATTTTTAGGTTGAGTCTAGGCAGTGCGCATGCGCTGTTTATCGACAAGCTGTAATCTACATCTGTGGGCTTGCACCATGCCCATGACACTCATTCGTTCTGTGACCTGCCTTTCATAATTCCTTTGGTTTCTTTGGTAAATGCTTTACTTTTGTCCCGCCTTTTGGCTGTTTTGTTCCTGCCCTGGAGACTGACCCTGTTACATATATGATTGCATGATTGCCCATAAACGCTTATGTGGGCCCACTACTTTTTTCTTTTGGTCCAGCTTGTTTGTTAGTTTCCTGCTCATGTTCTGCTCCGTATCCCCAATGATTTGTTTTGGGGCACTTGTCTCATGTCCATGAGATGCGCTCAGCTGACGCCATTTCACAACCAGAATGTAGCTGTTCAGCCACACCATTTCACAACCAGAATGTAGCTGTTCAGCCGACACCATTTCACAACCACATTGTAGCAGTTTATGCACCTGTAAACAAACTTTAATCCCTGATATGCTTTTGGAACCCATGAGACTCGAACCCGACTTCCCAGTTGAAAAATCAGCAGCTCTAAATGTTGTGCCACAATTCTTTCTCAAAGACAGTTGCCATTTGTTTAGGCTTGTGTGTAGCAATTGTATAGCTCTTCGATCCCTGGAAGCTGGACACCCAGGATAATGTGCTGCTTGGTTAAACACTGATAAGGTCCCAAAGGCGAGACCTATTGGTTTTGCGAATGCTTGATAACCTTTATCTATACATACTTCAAACAGCAATATAAATAGAAATCACTTTTAAACGTGTTCTACAGCTGTGTTAATGATCCATGACTAATAATTAAAGTAAACAAAGACAGAATGTAACAAATTAATATTCAGTTTTGTATCCGTCCAGGCCTTTGCAGACTCTTACATCAACAACAAATGGCTGTTATTTTAATCTTGGAAAGGTGACAACCCTAATTGACAAACATTTCATTGGAGGCAATTTCAGACAGGAGACAGGTGAAATAAAGCTATCTTTGGGTTAAAAAAAAATCTGCGAATTTCCTGCCTCAATCAAGACTGTTAGCATGTACCAATTGTAATATCTTATATTTAAGGTAACAACTGCCACATTGATATATTAAAATATTAAGGGGGTGATTCTAACCCTGGCGGTCGGTGATAAAGCGGCGGCCAACCCGCCAACAGGCCGGCGGTCCAAAAAATGGAATTCTGACCCTGGCGGGAACCGCCAACACAGCCCGCCACATTAACACTCCGACCGCCACCGCGGTACAGACAAACAGCGCGGCGGTCACCGCCAACAGGCAGGCGGCAGACAATGTACCGCCCACAGTATCACAACTCACCAATCCGCCACCTTTTCCGGTGCGGGAGCCCCGCCGATAAAAACACGGCGGAAACAGACTACGGACGGGAAAACGCTCACCAAAACACACTCCACGAGTACGGAGGACAGCATGGAACCCGAATTAAACATCCTACCTGCACTCGTCTACCTGCTCATCTACCACGAGTACGAACTCCGGCGCAGACGACAACGGTGAGTACTGCACCTTCGACACACGGGAGGGGGGAGGAGGAAAGGTTACGGGCACACACATATGCGACCCCCACCCCCCCAAACTATGTACACACCAATGCAGAGCAACAATGCACAGTGACACCACCCAAACCCCCCTGAAAAATGCAAAGACATAATTAAATTTAGAACCACATTTTTATATAAAAAATAGACTCTGGACGTATTGGCAACTATGCAAAATATCCATAACAAAATAATACTATACACACTGCCATGGCGAACCGAGGCAATTAGTCCGCTACATCCAAGTCAAATGGAACAGTCCGTGGGCTACAGTGTAGCGACACAAGGGCACAGCCCACACAGGAGACCTGAGTCCTTTGGAGAGAACACTGCAGGGGCATCTGATGAAAATACTACAGGCACTTCAGGGGGAAGGGAAGGGGGGGGCACCACAGCCACATGAGTCCACGATGCAAGATCCACGAAGGGGCCACCATGCCCACTGTGCCATCCTGGGGAGTGCAAAGCCACTTTCTCTCAAGTCTCTACAGTGGGTGGGTTGCCCACTGTACCATCCTGGGGAGTGCAAAGCCACAGTCTCTCAAGTCTCTACAGTGGGTGGGTTGCCCACTCTGCCATCCTGGGGAGTGCAAAGCCACAGTCTCTCAAGTCTCTACAGTGGGTGGGTTGCCCACTCTGCCATCCTGGGGAGTGCAAAGCCACAGTCTCTCAAGTCTCTACAGTGGGTGGGTTGCCCACTCTGCCATCCTGGGGAGTGCAAAGCCACAGTCTCTCAAGTGGATAACAGTCTCCACTGGTCAAGGAGGAGGCATGGGGGGCACAGTGAACCATAAACAGTGCTTGAGATGAAGGGGCCCAGCGGAGCGGTGCTTGACAGGAAGGGCCCAGCGGAGCGGTGCTTGAGACGGCGGGGCCCAGCGGAGCGGTGCTTGAGATGAAGGGGCCCAGCGGAGCGGTGCTTGAGACGGCGGGGCCCAGCGGAGCGGTCCTGGAGCCGGCGGGGCCCAGCGGAGCGGTGCTTGAGATGAAGGGGCCCAGCGGAGCGGTGCTTGAGACGGCGGGGCCCAGCAGAGCGGTGCTGGAGATGAAGGGGCCCAGCGGAGCGGTGCTTGAGATGAAGGGGCCCAGCGGAGCGGTGCTTGAGACGGCGGGGCCCAGCGGAGCGGTGCTTGAGACGGCGGGGCCCAGCGGAGCGGTGCTTGAGATGAAGGGGCCCAGCGGAGCGGTGCTTGAGATGAAGGGGCCCAGCGGAGCGGTGCTTGAGACGGCGGGGCCCAGCGGAGCGGTGCTGGAGCCGGCAGGGCCCAGCGGAGAGGTGCTTGAGATGAAGGGGCCCAGCGGAGCGGTGCTTGAGACGGCGGGGCCCAGCGGAGCGGTGCTTGAGACGGTGGGGCCCAGCGGAGCAGTGCTTGAGATGAAGGGGCCCAGCGGAGCGGTGCTTGACAGGAAGGGCCCAGCGGAGCGGTGCTTGAGATGAAGGGGCCCAGCGGAGCGGTGCTTGAGACGGCGGGGCCCAGCGGAGCGGTGCTTGAGACGGCGGGGCCCAGCGTAGCGGTGCTTGAGACGGCGGGGCCCAGCGGAGCGGTGCTTGAGATGAAGGGGCCCAGCGGAGCGGTGCTGGAGACGGCGGGGCCCAGCGGAGCGGTGCTGGAGCCGGCGGGGCCCAGCGGAGCGGTGCTTGAGATGAAGGGGCCCAGCGGAGCGGTGCTTGAGACGGCGGGGCCCAGCGGAGCAGTGCTGGAGATGAAGGGGCCCAGCGGAGCGGTGCTTGAGACGGCGGGGCCCAGCGGAGTGGTGCTGGAGCCGGCGGGGCCCAGCGGAGCGGTGCTGGAGATGAAGGGGCCCAGCGGAGCGGTGCTTGAGACGGCGGGGCCCAGCGGAGCGGTGCTGGAGACGGCGGGGCCCAGCAGAGCGGTGCTTGACAGGAAGGGCCCAGCGGAGCGGTGCTTGACAGGAAGGGCCCAGCGGAGCGGTGCTCTTCTGCACGGCGGGCCCTGTTCAGCGGTGCCTATCTTCACGGCGGGCCCTGTTCAGCGGTGCTCTTCTGCACGGCGGGCCCTGTTCAGCGGTGCCTATCTTCACGCCGGGCCCTGTTCAGCGGTGCTCTTCTGCACGGCGGGCCCTGTTCAGCGGTGCTCTTCTGCACGGCGGGCCCTGTTCAGCGGTGCTCTTCTGCGCGGCGGGCCCTGTTCAGCGGTGCCTATCTTCACGGCGGGCCCTGTTCAGCGGTGCTCTTCTGCACGGCGGGCCCTGTTCAGCGGTGCTCTTCTGCACGGCGGGCCCTGTTCAGCGGTGCCTATCTTCACGGCGGGCCCTGTTCAGCGGTGCTCTTCTGCACGGCGGGCCCTGTTCAGCGGTGCCTATCTTCACGGCGGGCCCTGTTCAGCGGTGCTCTTCTGCACGGCGGGCCCTGTTCAGCGGTGCTCTTCTGCACGGCGGGCCCTGTTCAGCGGTGCTCTTCTGCACGGCGGGCCCTGTTCAGCGGTGCCTATCTTCACGGCGGGCCCTGTTCAGCGGTGCTCTTCTGCACGGCGGGCCCTGTTCAGCGGTGCTCTTCTGCACGGCGGGCCCTGTTCAGCGGTGCTCTTCTGCACGGCGGGCCCTGTTCAGCGGTGCTCTTCTGCACGGCGGGCCCTGTTCAGCGGTGCACATCCAGTAGGTTCAAGGGAGCCAGACCTGGCCTGGACTCCGTGCTCAGACGCCCTCCGGCCGTGATGTTCCTGGGCCCTTCGGTGACGGAGTCCTGGGCCCTTTGGTGTCCTCCTTTCCAGTTGGGATGTGGCATGTGGGGCCCACCTGCTCCGCGCTCCTGCTGGCTGACGTCTCCGCCCTGCTGCCCTTACGCTCCTTAGATGGGGCTCTCGGGCCCTTGCCTCCCCTAGACGTTGTGGCTGGTGAAGTGGGCGAACTCTGCTCCTTGGGGGCAGCCGTGTCAGTCTTCGCACGGCGGCCCTTGTGTTTCTTGGTCCTCTTGCCGGGGGGGGGGGCTGGATGTGTCCTTGCTGCTGATGGAGGTGTCACTGCTGGCAAAGGGTGGGCTCCAGAACCCATGCACAACAGTGACACCCGAAGTTGGGCTGGTGGTGGCTGTGGTGCTCTTGGGACTCTTTGCAGATGGAGGGGGTAGGTCATCGGAGGGGAAGAGGTCAAGATTAGCCAGGAAAAGTTTTTTAGGGCCAAGGTAAAAGGTAGAAGTGGAGATGGAAGTGGAGGAAGAGGATGTGGTTGTAGGAGAGTCAGGTGTGCTGTCATTGGGTGAAGGTGCAGGTGCTGTAGGCTGTTGTGAGGTGGATGTCTGTTGGGTGGGTGTCTGCCTGCGTTTGTGTGTCTTGGAAGGGGTGGTGACAGACACAGTGGGAGAGGACACAGGGGACGTGTAAATGGCAGTGGGGGTAGTGACTGCACGCGTGCGGACTGTACAGGAGGGTGTGGTGGTGATGGAAGCACTGGCTGATGTTGGTGTGCATGCAGGTGTGAGTTGAGACGTCACAGGGAGGGAGGAGGGAGACGAGGAGGAGGGGGACACAGGGGTGGTAGTGACTGTTGGGATGTCTGCATCTGTGTGTTGCTTGGGTGAGTGTTTGTGGGATCTGTGGTGCTTGTGTCTGGATGAGCTGCCCTTGGGTGTTGAGGTGTGTGCAGGCTGGTCAGATGGTGTGGATGGGATAGGCTGAGGAACAGGAGACAGAGACAGGGTGGAGGCAGTCAGAAGAGGGAGGCTGGAAACAGGGACAATGGCTGCCGTCAGTGCTGAGGCCAGAGCATTGAACGATCGTTGATGGGCAGCCTGACCCGAATGAATGCCCTCCAGGTAGGCATTGCTACGATGCACCTCCCTTTCTACCCCCTGGATGGCATTCAAAAGATTAGTCTGCCCAACAATGAGTGTCCTGAGGAGATCAATGACCTCCTCACTGAGGGCAGCAGGGGTAACAGGGGCAGGGGCAGGGGCTGAGGTGCCTGGGGCGAAGGAGACGCCCGCCTTCCTGGGTGAGCGGGCACGGAGCGTAGGCTGAGGGGCTGCTGGGAGGGCGGGGCTGTTGCGCTGGGTGGCGGCTGTACCTGTAGAGGTGGGGGGCCCGGATGTTGCCGCCACCGCTCGGGAGCTCCCATCCGAGGACGTGTCGCTGTCGCTGCTCTCACCAGCGGTCCCCGTCGTGGTGCTCCCCTCGCCCTCCGTCTCACTTGGGCCTTCGGTGTCTGTTCCTGTGCCCACCGGGGCCTTGTGGCTTGCAGCTCCCTCGTGCTCTGATGCCAAATCTCCTCCGCCTGATGATGCTAATGCACACATGCACAAGAAGATGAAGAAGAAGGGTGGGGGGAGAAAGAGAAGACCTGGTTGAGTGCATGCAATGTCAACACCGTTGGCGGAGACAACAGACACAGGAGCCGCATGCACTAAGCCGCGCATTCGGGGCACACTACTCAGTACTTCTGACTCGGACAACAGGTCAGGAGACGACAAGCGCGCACATGTGTGAGGCTGGACCATCAATAGCTGGACTTGTCACCCTACGGAGGTGGGGGCCGGGAGCACAGGGCCATGCCTAAGGGAGAGGACTACACTACAGAAAGCGCCCTGGCCTAATGTCACCCCCAACCCTCCTCCCCCACCCAGACGCCTCCGCTGCGCAGAAAGATAGCTGAATGTGCTGATACTCACCCCCTTGTGTCTGCTGTGATGCTCTCAAGCGCCCATCCAAATCAGGGTAGGCCACCGCCAGGATCCGGGACATCAGGGGGGTCAGGGTACGACTGGCACCCCTCCTAGGTTGGGAGGCCATCCCCAGCAGTGACTCGGCGGTCTTCCTGGTTCCGCGGCGGATGTCCTCCCACCTCTTGCGGCAGTGGGTGCCCCGTCTGACGTGGACCCCCAGGGCCCGGACTTCCTTGGCGATGGCACGCCAAATCCCGACTTTCTGATGGGCGCTGACCTATGTGACATGTACAGGGTGGGAAGGAAACAATCATCAACTTACTGCATGTTAGATGTGATTGGCCCCCCCTCCCCAACCTTGCAATATAGCACATGCTCTCATCTGTCGTGCATTGCACTCCTCATTCGCCCCCCACCCCACCAACTTACATCCACCCCACTCCACACAGGCATCGCCCATTCCATGTGCACCCGGTGTACTCACCTGTTGGTCTGGAGGACCGAAGAGTAACGCATACTGGGGGAGGACCCCATCCACGAGCTTCTCCAACTCTTCAGACGTGAAGGCAGGGGCCCTTTCCCCAGGCGCAGCAGCCATTGTCACTTCCAGACCGAGTTCACAGCAGCACTTGCAGTATAGGTCCTCTCCTGTGGATGATCAGGTCTCAAGTGATTAAGCTGATAGAAAATGGCGGTCACGCCCGCGGCGGTGCGTACCGCGGCGGTGCGTACCGCGACCGCCGGCGCACATCGTCATTGGCTCCTGAAACCCATAGGCTTCAATGTTATCCAATGCGGCTCCGTATAGCGGTCTTCGACCGCCTACCGCCACGGTGTGCTCCGCCAGCGCAGTGACCTCACATCCCATTGTCCCACTTCACAGGTCAGGCAGCCGCCATTTCAAGGGCCCACATGGCATAATCTCTACTGCGACACACAGGCCTAGGCCTGGCATTGCCACACATACACGCCTTTCAATACCTAGATAACCGTGTGCCATGCAAGCAGTGGTGAACGTACCAGTGATTATCTTGACTCTGTGCTCCATGTTGTCCTTCCTAGGCACCGTCCGCTGGGATTTGCGAGGAGAAGGATGAATCCTCGTGTGTGCCGACCGCTGGTGGACCTGTCGACAATGGAAGAACGCCACATCATACTACGATACCGACTTGACCGTGCCACCATCCATGAACTGTGTGCCCAGCTGGAACCAGCCCTGATGTCCCCCATCCGCCAACCCACAGGAATTCCCCCTCTGGTGCAGGTTCTGTCAGTCCTCCATTTTCTTGCAAGTGGCTCATTCCAGACAACAGTGGCCATGTCATCTGGAATGTCTCAGCCAATGTTTTCAAAGGTTTTGTCTAGAGTGTTGTCTGCCCTGACGAAACACATGCGGAGTTACATTATATTCCCAGAGGAGGTTGATTTGCCCACTGTGAAGGGTGATTTTTATGCCCTTGGACATATTCCCAACATCATTGGTGCCATTGATGGGACCCATGTAGCCTTAGTCCCCCCAAAAGACGATGAGCAGGTGTACAGAAACAGGAAGAGTTACCATTCTATGAACGTCCAGGTGGTCTGTTTGGCTGACCAGTACATCTCCCATGTGAATGCAATGTTCCCTGGTTCAGTGCATGACGCGTATGTGATGCGTAATAGCAGCATCCCTTTTGTGATGGAACAGCTACAGAGACAACGTGTGTGGCTAATAGGTGACTCTGGTTACCCCAACCTGCCTTGGCTATTGACCCCAGTGAGGAATCCCCGGACCAGGGCTGAGGAACGGTACAATGAGGCCCATGGGCGAACTAGGAGGATCATAGAAAGGACCTTTGGGGTTCTGAAGGCCAGGTTTAGGTGTCTGCATATGACAGGGGGATCCCTGATGTACTCACCAAAGAAGGTGTGCCAGATCATCGTGGCCTGCTGTATGCTTCACAATCTGGCATTGCGACGTCAGGTGCCTTTCCTGCAGGAGGATGGTCCAGATGGTGGTGTTGAAGCAGCTGTAGAGCCTGTGGAGAGTGAAGAGGAGGAAGACTCAGAGGACGACCCAGACAACAGGGACAGAGTTATCCAACAGTATTTTCAGTAGCACACAGGTAAGAATCACACACGCCATTTTAATTTTCCTGACTGCCTCGTTTTTCTCAACTTTGTCTATGACCCCCCAGTTATTTGAAACTGATGTTTGATTCTCCCTTCCCTTTTCAGTGCTGTATGACCCACTGCGTGACTTCTGCTTGGTTAGCCCATGGACTAATGCTTATTGATCTCGGTATGTGTTCAGCACAAAGTTTACAGAACATAATTGATCGGTAATGTGTTTTACATTTGTAAATAATACAGCCTGACTCCAGCATGATTTCAGTGCATTGAGTGATTTATTTTTGGTGCTAGATAATGGTACATGATATTCACACGGTGATGAGTGGGGGTGGAGTAATGTCCATGGCAGAGTCCAGTTCTCAGTCTCACAGGTGCATTGTCCATATGCCTGTGGAAGGATGGAGCAGGGGCAGTTCAAGGTTGGACAGGGTGGCAATGTGGGACAGTGGGATGACTTCAGGGGGTAACTCATGCTGGCGGGGGTCTTGACATCCTACTCTGTCTTTTTTTTGGATCTCAGGCTCCTCTTGCGGGGTGGTTGTTCTTCAGCAGGAGGTGGGGTTCTGGTGGCCTGTCGTTGTGGTGGGGCCTCCTGTCCACTAGCGCCGGCAGAGGTGGTAGGCTGTTCCTGGTCCGGGCTAGTGACAGGGGCCCTGTGTGGTGCCACATGGTCCCGCAACGTGTCTTCTATCCGGTGGAGGTAGAGATGTGGGTGAGATGATTGTTGAACCCCATGTAGCGTTCCTCCTGCTGTGCCTGGATCTCCTGGAACCTGGCCAGTACCGTCGCCATCGTCTCTTGTGAGCGGTGGTAGGCTGCCATGATGGTGGTGAGGGCCTCTTGGAGAGTCGGTTCCCTGGGCCTCTCCTCCCCCCCCTGTCGCACAGCAGCCCTCCGAGTTGCCCTGTTTCCCCCGGACTCTGTCCCCTGGACGGTGTGCCCACTACCACTGCCCCCAGGTCCCTGTTGTTGTGGGGGTGGTGGGTTAGCCTGGGGGCCCTGTAGTGGCAGACACACCGCTGAGTGACCTGTCCTAGAGACAGAGCCATGGGCCCGCTGGGTGGGAGCTGTGCTGTTGTTCCCAGAGGGGGTTGGGTCTGCTGTGGCCTGTGTGTGGGGAACCGACTGTCCAGAGGTCCCCGATGGTCCGGGCTGGTCGTCAGGTTCCAGGTCGACAGAGCTGCTGTCATCACTGGGTGCCTCTTCTGGGGGGGGGATGGACATTTCTGGACCCTCCAGGCCGGTGTGTTGGCGTTCGGGTCCTGCATGGGGTAAGAGAGTATGGTTATTGTTTCTGTGTGTGCTATTGTGTGCGATTTATGGGTGCCCTTGTCCCCCAGTGCTGTCATTCCCTTGGGGGAGGTGTTGTGGGGGTGTTGGGGGGGGGGTATGTGCAGTGGTCATGCTTAGGTGATGGGTGTCCATAGTTTGTAGTGGCATGCAGGGGTTGGTGTTGGGTGGGTTGTGCTGGGGAGACATTCTCAGGGAGGATGTGTGATGGGGGGTTGGGGGTGAGGGTGGTGGTGGGGGTTGGCATGCTGGGGGGGGGGTGAAGTAGTTGAGATTGTACTTACCAGAGTCCATTCCTCCGTGTACTCCAGCGAGGCCATCAGGATGCAGGATGTTTAGTACCTCTTGCTCCCATGCTGTGAATTCGGGTGGTGTGGGTGGGGGTCCCCCGCCAGTCTTCTGCACTGCGATGTTGTGTCGCGAGACCATCAAGCGCACCTTTCCCCGTAAGTCGTTCCAACGTTTGCAGATGTCCTCTCGATTTCTGGGATGCTGTCCCACCGCGTTTATCCTGTCCACGATCCGCTGCCATAGCTCCGCCTTCCTGGCTATAGTGGTGTGCTGCACCTGTGAGCCGAAGAGCTGGGGTTCGACTCTTATGATCTCCTCCACCATGACCCGGAGTTCTTGGTCCGAAAAGCGTGGGTGCCTTTGGGGTGCCATGGGGTGGTGTGGATGAGGTTTGGGGTGGTGTATATGGTGAAGAGTGTGTTGGTGTGTGGTGCTTTGTGCTTCTATGTGGTGTGTGTGATGGTGTAGTGTGCCTCTCTGTGATGTAGCTCTCTATTCTGTGATGTGTCTCTCTCTCCTTCGTCTATGATCTTCGGTCGTAGGGGTTTGTGGGTGATGTGGGTGTGTGTTTTGTAGTTGGTTGGATGTGTGGGAGTGTTGTTTGTATGTGTGTCAGGTGTGTGTATTTCAAATTGTCCAATGTGGCTGGGTTTTGGAGCTGTGTGTGTATTTTGACCGCGGCGGTGTGTACCGCCAATGGAATACCGCGGTTGAAAGACCGCCGCGTGGATTCGTGGGTCAGAATGGCATGGGCGTGTTTGTGTTGGCGTGACGGTGGAGGTTTGGTCATCTCCATTTTTCCGCGGCCCGCTGATGTGGCGGCCTTCCTTGGATGTCGGGATTTTGGCGGTCCCGCCGTTGTGGGCCAGAATGACCGTGGCGGTTTACCGCGGTCGCGGCGGTAGAATGGCAGACTTCTGACCGGCGGTAAGGGCCTTTTACCGCCGAGGTCAGAATGACCCCCTAAGTGTTATTCGTTGTTAGTGGTCTCTTGTTTGTTTCCACTACTCAGTAAGCGCGTGGGATCAGCGCTCACCGTGGAATGTGGGGCTGATTGACAGTTGGGGGTAAAAGACTAGTTAAGTGATTCATTCTATGTTTGACAGAGGTTGTGAATAAACCTGCCTAATATCCTTCTGTGTTCTGTCATTACTACAAGGAAAGTGGCAATGAGGATGGCGATGTTTGGCGGTAATGAAGATTGATAACTAATCGGTAAAGCGCATGCTTGTTACCGTGTGGCTGTGCTCGTTCCCGAGCGGATCTTTCTGTGGAGTCTCTCAGGCAAGTTGCACTTCAGGGGCTGTATGAAGGATTGTATATTGACAATTTCCACTATTAACTGCAGTCTGCCATCACGCTTACCTTTGCCATTGCCCTGTGGAAGCATGTGTAGCAGCCTGTTCTGCCGTTGTGCCACCAGCTAATGTAGATACATTTTGCTCCTGTTATTCTGCCTCTCAGCCTAACGATGTGAATCGCCCAACTTAAGGGATGCTAGGATAGCCTTTGTGTAAGAGTATTGTTGTTAAAGTAAGAGGATTCCTTTGCGTAGTTTACAAATTGATGTGCAGATTCACCAAACTCATTACAGCAGAAGCCAATGTGTTCGCAGGGACAGTAGAGTGAGTTCAAACAGTGTTTATATATATTACAAATATATATAATGAAAACACACATATATATATATATATATATATATATATATATATATATATATATATATATATATATATATATATATATATATATATGACAATATACACATAAGGAGTAAAGTACAATTCATTTATTGGTTCCTCTAAATTATAAGTCAGTTATCACTAATAGAAATAGTGATAAGCACTCATAGCAATGGCTGGAGTGATGAATGTCATTTCGATGTCAGCAAATATTTTGGATGTGCCTGGAATACCAAGAGAACGATGGGAACACCAGATCTGAAATTTTGAAATGCACTTGGTGGTAGAGTAAAACAGCTTTGCTGTACTATAGTCTGGAAATGGAGGGCAGGAGTATTTTTGACAATATAAGACCTGCAGTAAAACCAGAAAGTGGATGAAATTGGAACACATATATGGAGGTGAAAAGGAGAATGTTTGACTATTGTGATACGACAATAAGCATCATAATCGAAAGGCATATTTTCTATTATAGATGCCAGGCATGTGGAGAGTCAGTAGAATCTTATGCAGCCACATTGCGCATGCTTGCAAAATCTTGTGCTTTCCAAAAGTCTGACGAAATGATCTGGGATCAGTTAGTCATGTGCACAAAATGTACCAAAGTACAGGAAAACTTGTTATGTCAAAACAAATCCTACATTGTACACTGTGATTAGTACTATCAAGAGTTATGAGCCATCAGAAAAAATAATCAAAATGTTGTGTAAACCTGAAGTTGTGTCTAGTGAAATCAATTTAGTACATACGCCTAAAGAAAATGAGGATGATTTACTACAAACAATAAATAAAGTAGACGCAACCATGCCAAAAAGCAAAGAAGGCATGAAAACTGAGTGTTATTGTTGTGGATCTGCTAACCATCTATTTTCATACAGGAATTGTCCTGCTCTTGACAAACAATGTAAAAAATGTGGTACAAAAGATCATTTTGCCAAGGTGTGCCGGGCAGGGCCACGTTTCACAAAAGTACTTGCAGTACAAGAAGAAAGTAATGAAATGAATGATTTGGATGCTCATCTTGAATTCTTGGTATTGCTGGTGAATCTAATCAATGAATTGGATCACCAAGATCAACGACAATGCATAGTTCAAGTAGATGGTCACAAGTTGGAAATCTTGGTGGACACTGGGTCGCACATAACAGTCATATTGAGGAAGGAATATGACCAGAAACCGAATAAGTCATCTTTGCAGGCCGGTAGAATCTTACCAGGAGGATACGGAGGACATAAAATTCAGCTTAAAGAGGCAGTTTAAGCTATTATCAACTTCTAAGGTAGAGTAACAAGAACTAAAATATATGTGGTGAATCAAGGAGTGAACATTCTTGGTTGTTACAAACAGAAACAACTACGCGTATTGATAAATCCTTGTAAGACACCATGGGGGTCATTCTGACCTTGGCGGTAAAAGGCCCATACCGCCGGTCAGAACTCCGCCATACTACCGCCGCGGCCGCGGTAAACCGCCACGGTCATTCTGACCTCCAACTGTGAATCCGCCAAAAACCCGACATCCAAGGAAGGCCGCCTCATCAGCGGGCCGCGGAAAACTGGAGATGACCAAACCTCAGCCACCACGCCAACACAAACACGCCCATGCCATTCTGACCCACCAATCCACGCGGCGGTCTTTCAACCGCGGTATTCCATTGGCGGTACACACCGCTGCGGTCAAAATACACACACACATACAAAACACTGCCACATTGGGCAATTTGAAATACACACACCTGACACACATACCAACAACACTCCCACACATCCATACAACTATAAAACACACACCCACATCACCCACAAACCCCTACGACCGAAGATCAGAGACGAAGGAGAGAGAGACACATCACAGAATAGAGAGCTACATCACACAGAGGCACACTACACCATCACACACACCACATAGAAGCACAAAGCACCACACACCAACACACTCATCACCATATACACCACCCCACACCTCATCCACACCACCCCATGGCACCCCAAAGGCACCCACGCTTTTCGGACCAAGAACTCCGGGTCATGGTGGAGGAAATCATAAGAGTTGAACCCCAGCTCTTCGGCTCACAGGTGCAGCACACCACTATAGCCAGGAAGGCGGAGCTATGGCAGCGGATCGTGGACAGGGTCAACGCGGTGGGACAGCATCCCAGAAATCGAGACGACATCCGCAAACGCTGGAACGACTTAAGGGGAAAGGTGCGCTCGATGGTCTCGCGACACAACATCGCAGTGCAGAAGACTGGCGGGGGACCCCCACCCACTCCACCCGAATTCACAGCATGGGAGCAAGAGGTACTAAACATCCTGCATCCTGATGGCCTCGCTGGAGTACACAGAGGAATGGACTCTGGTAAGTACAATCTCAACTACTTCACCCCCCCCCCAGCATGCTAACCCCCACCACCACCCTCACCCCCAACCCCCCATCACACATCCTCCCTGAGAATGTCTCTCCAGCACAACCCACCCAACACCAACCCCTGCATGCCACCACAAACTATGGACACCCATCACCCAAGCATGACCACTGCACATACCCCCCCCCCAAAACACCCCCACAACACCTCCCCCAAGGGAATGGCAGCACTAGGGGACAAGGGCACCAATCAATGGGACGCAATAGCACACACAGAAACAATAACCATACTCTCTTACCCCATGCAGGACCCGAACGCCAACACACCGGCCAGGAGGGTCCAGAAATGTCCATCCCCCCCCGGAAGAGGCCCCCAGTGATGACAGCAGCTCTGTCGACCTGGAACCTGATGACCAGCCCGGACCATCGGGGACCTCTGGACAGTCGGTTCCCCACACACAGGCCACAGCAGACCCAACCCCCTCTGGGACCAACAGCACAGCTCCCACCCAGCGGGCCCATGCCTCTGTCTCTAGGACAGGTCAATCAGCGGTGTGTCTGCCACTACAGGGCACCCAGGCTAACCCACCACCCCAACAACAACAGGGACCTGGGGGCAGTGGTAGTGGGCACACCGTCCAGGGGACAGAGGCCCAGGGAAACAGGGCAACTCGGAGGGCTGCTGTGCGACAGGGGGGGGAGGAGAGGCCCAGGGAACCCACTCTCCAAGAGGCCCTCACCACCATCATGGCAGCCTACCACCACTCCCAAGAGACGATGGCGACGGTACTGGCCAGGTTCCAGGAGATCCAGGCACAGCAGGAGGAACGCTACATGGGGTTCAGCAATCAATCACCAACATCTCTACCGCTATGGGGAGCATAGTCCAGGCCCTCAACCGGATAGAAGACACGTTGCGGGACCATGTGGCACCACACAGGGCCCCTGTCACTAGCCAGGAACAGCCTACCACCTCCGCCGGCGCTAGTGGACAGGAGGCCCCACCACAACGACAGGCCACCAGAACCCCACCTCCTGCTGAAGAACAACCACCCCGCAAGAGGAGCCTGAGATCAAAAAAATCGACAGAGTAGGATGTCAAGACCCCCGCCAGCATGAGACACCCCCTGAAGTCATCCCACTGTCCCACATTGCCACCCTGTCCAACCTTGAACTGCCCCTGCTCCATCCTTCCACAGGCATATGGACAATGCACCTGTGAGACTGAGAACTGGACTCTGCCATGGCCATTACTCCACCCCCACCCATCACCGTGTTTATATCATGTACCATTATCTAGCACAAAAAATAAATCACTCAATGCACTGAAATCAAACAGGAGTCAGGCTGTATTATTTACAAATGTATAACACATTACCGATCAATTATGTTCTGTTAACTTTGTGCTGAACACATACCGAGATCAATAAGCATTAGTCCATGGGCTAACCAAGCAGTAGTCACGGAGTGGGTCATACAGCACTGAAAAGGGAAGGGAAAATCAAACATCAGTTTAAAAGAACTGGGGGGTCATAGACAAAGTTGAGAAGCAGGAGGCTTGCAGGAAAAGTAAAATGGCGTGGGTGATTCTTACCTGTGTGCTACTGAAAATACTGTTGGATAACTCTGTCCCTGTTGTCTGTGTCGTCCTCTGAGTCTTCCTCCTCTTCACTCTCCGCAGGCTCCACAGCTGCTTCAACACCACCATCTGGACCATCCTCCTGCAGGAAAGGCACCTGACGTCGCAATGCCAGATTGTGAAGCATACAGCAGGCCACGATGATCTGGCACACCTTCTTTGGTGAGTACATCAGGGATCCCCCTGTCATATGCAGGCACCTAAATCTGGCCTTCAGGAGCCCAAAGGTCCTTTCTATGATCCTCCTAGTTCGCCCATGGGCCTCATTGTACCGTTCCTCAGCCCTGGTCCGGGGATTCCTCACTGGGGTCAATAGCCAAGGCAGGTTGGGGTAACCAGAGTCACCTATTAGCCACACACGGTGTCTCTGTAGCTGTTCCATCACATAAGGGATGCTGCTATTACGCATCACATACGCGTCATGCACTGACCCAGGGAACATGGAATTCACATGGGAGATGTACTGGTCAGCCAAACAGACCACCTGGACGTTCATAGAATGGTAACTTTTCCTGTTTCTGTACACCTGCTCATCGTCTTTTGGGGGGACTAAGGCTACATGGGTCCCATCAATGGCACCAATGATGTTGGGAATATGTCCAAGGGCATAAAAATCACCCTTCACAGTGGCCAAATCAACCTCCTCAGGGAATATAATGTAACTCCGCATGTGTTTCGTCAGGGCAGACAACACTCTAGACAAAACTTTGGAAAACATAGGCTGAGACATTCCAGATGACATGGCCACTGTTGTCTGGAATGAGCCACTTGCAAGAAAATGGAGGACTGACAGAACCTGCACCAGAGGGGGAATTCCTGTGGGTTGGCGGATGGGGGACATCAGGGCTGGCTCCAGCTGGGCACACAGTTCATGGATAGTGGCACGGTCAAGTCGGTATCGTAGTATGATGTGGCGTTCTTCCATTGTCGACAGGTCCACCAGCGGTCGGTACACGCGAGGATTCATCCTTCTCCTCGCAAGTCCCAGCGGACGGTGCCTAGGAATGACGACATGGAGCACAGAGTCAAGCCAATCACTGGTACGTTCACCACAGCTTGCATAGCACACGGTTATCTATGTTTTGAAAGGCGTGTATGTGTGGCAATGCAAGGCCTAGGGCTGTGTGTCGCAGTAGAAATTATGCCATGTGGGCCCTTGAAATGGTGGCTGCCTGACCTGTGAAGTGGGACAATGGGATGTGAGGTCAATGCGCTGGCGGAGCACACTGTGGCGGTAGGCGGTCGAAGACCGCTACACGGAGCCGCATTGGTTAACATTGAAGCCTATGGGTTTCAGGAGCCAATGACGAGGTGCGCCGGCGGTAGCGGTACGCACCGCCGCGGTACGCACCGTCGCGGGCGTGACCGCCATTTTCTATCTGCCTAATCACTCGAGACCTGATCATCCACAGGAGAGGACCTATACTGCAAGTGCTGCTGTGACCTCGGTCTGGAAGTGACAATGGCTGCTGCGACTGGGGAAAGGGCCCCTGCCTTCACGTCTGAAGAGTTGGAGAAGCTCGTGGATGGGGTCCTCCCCCAGTATGCGTTACTCTACGGTCCTCCAGACCAACAGGTAAGTACACCGGGTGCACATGGAATGGGCGATGCCTGTGTGGAGTGGGGTGGATGTAAGTTGGTGGGGTGGGGGGCGAATGAGGAGTGCAACGCACGACAGATGAGAGCATGTGCCATATGGCAAGGTTGGGGAGGGGGGCCAATCACATCTAACATGCAGTAAGTTGATGAATGTTTCCTTCCCACCCTGTACATGTCACATAGGTCAGCGCCCATCAGAAAGTCGAGATTTGACGTGCCATCGCCAAGGAAGTCCGGGCCCTGGAGGTCCACGTCAGACGGGGCACCCACTGCCGCAAGAGGTGGGAGGACATCCGTCGCGGAACCTGGAAGACCGCCGAGTCACTGCTGGGGATGGCCTCCCAACCTAGGAGGGGTGCCAGTCGTACCCTGACCCCCCTGATGTCCCGGATCCTGGCGGTGGCCTACCCTGATTTGGATGGGCGCTTGAGAGCATCACAGCAGACACAAGGGGGTGAGTATCAGCACATTCTGCTATCTTTCTGCGCAGTGGAGGCGTCTGGGTGGGGGAGGAGGGTTGTGGGTGACATTAGGCCAGGGCGCTTTCTGCAGTGTAGTCCTCTCCCTTAGGCATGGCCCTGTGCTCCCGGCCCCCACCTCTGTAGGGTGACAAGTACAGCTATTGATGGTCCAGCCTCACACATCTGCGCGTTTGTCCTCTCTTGACCTGTTGTCTTAGTCAGAAGTACTGAGTAGTGTACCCCGAATGCGCGGCTTAGTGCATGAGGCTCCTGTGTCTGTCCTCTCCGCCAACGGTGTTGACATTGCATGCTCTCAACCTGGTCTTCCTTTTTCTCCCCCCACCCTTCTTCTTCATCTTCTTGTGCATGTGTGCATTAGCATCATCAGGCGGAGGAGATTTGGCATCGGAGCACGAGGGAGCTGCAAGTCACAAGGCCCCGGTGGGCCCAGGAACAGACACCGAGGGCACCAGTGATCCGGAGGGCGAGGGGAGCACCACAACGGGGACCGGTGGTGAGAGCAGCGACACAGACACGTCCTCGGATGGGTGCTCCCTAGCGGTGGCGGAAACGTCCGGGACCCCCGCCTCTACAGGTACAGCCGCCACCCAGCGCACCAGCCCCGCCCTCCCTGCAGCCCCTCAGCCTACGCTCCGTGCCCGCTCGCCCAGGAAGGCGGGCGTCTCCTTCGCCCCAGGCACCTCAGCCCCTGCCCCTGTCACCCCTGCTGCCCTCAGTGCGGAGCTCATTGACCTTGTGAGGACGCTCATTGTTGGGCAGACTACCCTTTTGAATGCCATCCAGGGGGTAGAAAGGGAGGTGCATCGGAGCAATGCCTACCTGGAGGGCATTCATTCGGGTCAGGCTGCCCATCAACGATCGTTCACTGCTCTGGCCTCAGCACTGACGGCAGCCATTGTCCCTGTTTCCAGCCTCCCTCTTCTGACTGCCTCCAGCCTGTCTCTGTCTCCTGTTCCTCAGCCTATCCCATCCACACCATCTGACCAGCCTGCACACACCTCAACACCCAAGGGCAGCTCATCCAGACACAAGCACCACAGATCCCACAAACACTCACCCAAGCAACACACAGATGCAGACATTCCAACAGTCACTGCCACCCCTGTGTCCCCCTCCTCCTCGTCTCCCTCCTCCCTCCCTGTGACGTCTACACTCACACCTGCATGCACACCAACATCAGCCAGTGCTTCCATCACCACCACACCCTCCTGTACAGTCCGCACGCGTGCAGTCACCACCCCCACTGCCATTTACACGTCCCCTGTGTCCTCTCCCACTGTGTCTGTCACCCCCTCTTCCAAGACACACAAACGCAGGCAGCCACCCACCCAACAGCCATCCACCTCACGACAGCCTACAGCACCAGCACCTTCACCCAATGACAGCACACCTGACTCTCCTACAACCACATCCTCTTCCTCCACTCCCATCACCACTTCTCCTACCCTTTACCTTGGCCCTAAAAAACTTTTCCTGGCTAATCTTGACCTCTTTCCCTCCGAGGACCTACCCCCTCCATCTGCAAAGAGTCCCAAGAGCACCACAGCCACCACCAGCCCAGCTTCGGGTGTCACTGTTGTGCATGGGTTCTGGAGTCCACCCTTTGCCAGCAGTGACACCTCAATCAGCAGCAAGGACACATCCAGCCCCCCCCCCCGGCAAGAGGACCAGGAAACACAAGGGCCGCCGTGCGAGGACTGACACGGCTGCCCCCAAGGAACAAACTTCGCCCACTTCACCAGCCACATCATCTAGGGGAGGCAAGGGCCCGAGAGCCCCATCTAAGGAGCGTAAGGGCAGCAGGGCGGAGAAGTCAGGCAGCAGGAGCGCGGAGCAGGTGGGCCCCACATGCCACATCCCAGCTGGAAAGGAGGACACCAAAGGGCCCAGGACTCCGTCCCCGAAGGGTCCAGAAGCATCACGGTCGGAGGGCGACTGAGCAGGGAGTCCAGGCCAGGTCTGGCTCCCTTGACCTACTGGATGTGCACCGCTGATCAGGGCCCGCCGTGGAGAAGAGCACCGCTGAACAGGGCCCGCCGTGAAGATAGGCACCGCTGAACAGGGCCCCGCCGTGGAGAAGAGCACTGCTGAACAGGGCCCCGCCGTGAAGATAGGCACCGCTGAACAGGGCCCGCCGTGGAGAAGAGCACCGCTGAACAGGGCCCGCCGTGAAGATAGGCACCGCTGAACAGGGCCCCGCCGTGCAGAAGAGCACCGCTGAACAGGGCCCGCCGTGGAGAAGAGCACCGCTGAACAGGGCCCGCCGTGAAGATAGGCACCGCAGAACAGGGCCCCGCCGTGGAGAAGAGCACCGCTGAACAGGGCCCCGCCGTGAAGATAGGCACCGCTGAACAGGGCCCCGCCGTGCAGAAGAGCACCGCTGAACAGGGCCCGCCGTGGAGAAGAGCACCGCTGAACAGGGCCCGCCGTGAAGATAGGCACCGCAGAACAGGGCCCCGCCGTGAAGATAGGCACCGCTGAACAGGGCCCGCCGTGGAGAAGAGCACCGCTGAACAGGGGCCCGCCGTGCAGAAGAGCATCGCTGAACAGGGCCCGCCGTGGAGAAGAGCACCGCTGAACAGGGCCCGCCGTGGAGAAGAGCACCGCTGAACAGGGCCCGCCGTGAAGATAGGCACCGCTGAACAGGGCCCCGCTGTGCAGAAGAGCACCGCTGAACAGGGCCCGCCGTGGAGAAGAGCACCGCTGAACAGGGCCCGCCGTGGAGAAGAGCACCGCTGAACAGGGCCCCGCCGTGCAGTAGAGCACCGCTCCGCTGGGCCCCGCCGTCTCAAGCACCGCTCCGCTGGGCCCGCCGTCTCAAGCACCGCTCCGCTGGGCCCTTCCTGTCAAGCACCGCTCCACTGGGCCCTTCCTCTCAAGCACCGCTCCACTGGGCCCCGCCGTCTCAAGCACCGCTCCGCTGGGCCCCGCCGTCTCAAGCACCGCTCCGCTGGGCCCTTCCTGTCAAGCACCGCTCCGCTGGGCCCCGCCGTCTCAAGCACCGCTCCGCTGGGCCCTTCCTGTCAAGCACCGCTCCGCTGGGCCCCGCCGTCTCAAGCACCGCTCCGCTGGGCCCCGCCGTCTCAAGCACCGCTCCGCTGGGCCCCGCCGTCTCAAGCACCGCTCCGCTGGGCCCTTCCTCTCAAGCACCGCTCCGCTGGGCCCCGCAATCTCAAGCACCGCTCCGCTGGGCCCTTCCTGTCAAGCACCGCTCCGCTGGGCCCTTCCTCTCAAGCACCGCTCCGCTGGGCCCCGCCGTCTCAAGCACCGCTCCGCTGGGCCCCGCCGTCTCAAGCACCGCTCCGCTGGGCCCCGCCGTCTCAAGCACCGCTCCGCTGGGCCCTTCCTGTCAAGCACCGCTCCGCTGGGCCCTTCCTCTCAAGCACCGCTCCGCTGGGCCCCGCCGTCTCAAGCGCCGCTCCGCTGTGCCCCGCCGTCTCAAGCACCGCTCCGCTGGGCCCTTCCTCTCAAGCACCGCTCCGCTGGGCCCGCTGTCTCAAGCACCGCTCCGCTGGGCCCCGCCGTCTCAAGCACCGCTCCGCTGGGCCCTTCCTCTCAAGCACCGCTCCGCTGGGCCCCGCCGTCTCAAGCACCGCTCCGCTGGTCCCTTCCTGTCAAGCACCGCTCCGCTGGGCCCTTCCTCTCAAGCACCGCTCCGCTGGGCCCCGCCGTCTCAAGCACCGCTCCGCTGGGCCCTTCCTCTCAAGCACCGCTCCGCTGGGCCCCGCCGTCTCAAGCACCGCTCCGCTGGGCCCTTCCTGTCAAGCACCGCTCCGCTGGGCCCCGCCGTCTCAAGCACCGCTCCGCTGGGCCCCGCCGTCTCAAGCACCGCTCCGATGGGCCCTTCCTGTCAAGCACTGTTTATGGTTCACTGTGCCCACCATGCCTCCTCCTCTGATGGGTTAGAGTAAAACAGCTTTGCTGTACTATAGTCTGGAAATGGAGGGCAGGAGTATTTTTGACAATATAAGATCCGCAGTAAAACCAGAATGTGGATGAAATTGGAACACATATATAGAGGCGAAACGGAGAATGTGTGACTATTGTGATACGACAATAAGCATCATAATGGAAAGGCTTATTTTCTATTGTAGATGCCAGGCATGTGGAGAGTCAGTAGAATCTTATGCAGCCACATTGCACATGCTTGCATCATCTTGTGCTTTCCAAAAGTCTGACAAAATGATCTGGGATCAGTTAGTCATGCGCACAAAATGTACCAAAGCACAGGAAAACTTGTTATGTCAAAACAAATTCTACATTGTACACTGTGATTAGTACTATCAAGAGTTATGAGCCATCAGAAAAAAGAATCACAATGTTGTGTAAACCTGAAGTTGTGTCTAGTGAAATCAATTTAGTACATACGCCTAAAGAAAATGAGGATGATTCACTACAAACAATAAATAAAGTAGACGCAACCATGCAAAAAAGCAAAGAAGGCATGAAAACTGAGTGTTATTGTTGTGGATCTACTAACCATCTATCTTTATACAGGAATTGTTCTACTCTTGACAAGCAATGTAAAAAATGTGGTACAAAGGATCATTTTGCCAAGGTGTGCCGGGCAGGGCCACGTTTCACAAAAGTACTTGCAGTACAATAAGAAAGTAATGAAATTAATGATTTGGATGCTCATCTTGAAGACTTGGTATTGCTGGTGAATCTAATCAATGAATTGGATCATCAAGATCAACAACGATGCATAGTTAAAGTAGATGATCACAAGTTGGAAATCTTGGTGGACACTGGGTCTCACATAACAGTTATACTGAGGAAGGAATACGACCAGATACCGAATAAGTCATCTTTGCAGCCCGGTAGAATCGTACCAGGCGGATACGGAGGACATAAAATTCAGCTTAAAGGGGCAGTTTAAGCTATTATCAACTTCCAAGGTAGAGTAACAAGAACTAAAATATATGGGGTGAATCAAGGAGTGAACATTCTTGGTAGGTACAAACAGAAACAACTCCGCATGTTGATAAATCCTTGTAAGACACCTTGGCCCTCATTACAACCCTGGCGGTCGGTGTTAAAGCGGCAGAAATACCGCCAACAGGCCGGCAGAAAAAAAATTTTGAATAACGACCGTGGTGGAAACCGCCAACATAGACAGCCACTTTAACACTCCGACCGCCACGGCGGTACAAACAAACAGCGCGGCGGTCACCACCAACATAAAGGCGGAGACAATGTACAGCCCACACTAATATGAGAGGCCAAACCGCTACCTTTTTCGGGGCGGAACCAACGCGAACAAAAACACGGCGGGAACAGGACTTGGAAGAGAAAACACTCACCTCTCCACACCCCACAAGGAACCAGGACGCCATGGAGCCAGAACTCCAAATACTCCCTGCGATGGTATTCCTGCTCCTCCATCAGGAGCAACAAAGACGGCGGCGACGACCACGGTGAGTACTGCACCTACAACACAGGGGAGGGGGGAGGGAAAAGAGAGTGACACACACACGCAACACCCCCACCCCCATCCTCACCCACAACACCATACACACAAATACATGCTGCAACATTACATTTACACCCCCCTTTCAAGAACGCAAGGACAAAAGGAAATGAGTTGAACGATTGTAATCATGAAAAAAACAGTAGTCAAAACTCGAAATACAGTACATACAATTATGTACACCAACTACACAAGTCTGGATAGTGCACCAATAATTGTCTGTGGACCACTGGGCCCAAAATGCATGGGCGAGGCCCACACTCGATACCAGACATCAAACGGAGAGAACACTGCAGGGGCATCAGATCGAAATGAAACAGGCACCTCAGAGGGAAGGAAAGGGAGGGCATCTCAGCCAGATGAGTGCACGATGCCACTGCTCCACGAGGGGGCTCCATGCTCACTGCTGTATCCTGGGGAATGCAAAGCCACAGTCTCTCAAGTCTCTCCAGTGGGTGGTTTGCCCACTGCTTTATCCTGGGGAGTACAAACCAACAGTCTCTCAAGTCTCTCCAGTGGGTGGTTTTCCCACTGCTTTATCCTAGGGAGTGCAAAGCCACAGTCTCTCAAGTCTCTCCAGTGGGTGGTTTGCCCACTGCTTTATCATGGAGAGTGCAAAGCCACAGCCTCTCAAGTGGATAACAGTCTCCACTGGTTCTGGAG
This sequence comes from Pleurodeles waltl, assembly GCF_031143425.1. Classification (NCBI taxonomy): domain Eukaryota; kingdom Metazoa; phylum Chordata; class Amphibia; order Caudata; family Salamandridae; genus Pleurodeles; species Pleurodeles waltl. The sequence goes on along the minus strand of NC_090440.1, from coordinate 933,041,522 downwards.
GGGGCTTTGTGCCCAGAGTGCTTCATCCTGCCAAGGACAGAGGTAGTGGATGTGATATTCCACTGGTTCTGGAGGGGGCTTTGTGCCCAGAGTGCTTCATCCTGCCAAGGACAGAGGTAGTGGATGTGATACTCCACTGAAGGTGTTGCATCATGGAAGCTGCCCAGGCTCCTGGAACTGACCACCAGGCTCCGTCGACTGACCACTGGGGATGGCAGCCATGTCTGCGGTGGTGCCACTGGCTCAGGACGTCGCGGGGCCGCTGGCGGTGCTTGCGGCGGTGTCAGTAGCAGCAGTGCTTGCGGCGGCCTCTGTGGCATTGGTGCTGGCAGCGGACTCTCTGGCAGCGGTGCTTGCGGCGGCCTCTGTGGCATTGGTGCTGGCGGCGGATTCTGTGGCAGCGGTGCTTGCGGAGGCCTCTGTGGCATCGGTGCTGGCAGCGGGCTCTGTGGTGGCGGTGCTCGTGGCGGATTCTGTGGCGGTGGTGCTGGTGGCGGGCTCAGTGACTGCGGTGCTGGTGGCGGGCTCAGGGACTGTGGTGCTGGTGGCGGTGCAGGTGGTGGTCTTCTCCGCCGTACCGGTTGGCATCGACGTGGACAGAAGGTGTGACACTGTTCCCATAGTCTGTGCCACCATGCCCTCTCCTGACCTGCCCTTGATTTTCTGGCCCTTCCCCACCTCGGATGGTGGCGCAGCTGTCTTGCGACTATCCTCTTTTGTTTTCCCTGAGCCTTTGGTGGCAGGTGTTTTCGCCTTCTCCCTCAGGGATGTGGGCACATTTTTTACTTTCGCAGGTGGCGGAATGTCCTTGCCCTCGCTCGGTGGCACACTGGCTGCCCTGATGCTTGGCACACTCCTAATGCCCGCTGTTGCTGGGACCACTGTGCCCGGTGATGTGGTGGCTGAGGTGCTGGGTTGGGACCTGGAAAGCCTGGCCCAAGGGGACGGACTGGGGGGGAGGTGTAGGGAAGAGGTCAATGTTAGCCAGGATTTTTTTTTTATACACACTGGGACGGGTAGATGGAGTGGGTTTGGGAGTGGAGGAAGAGGCAGTGGTTGTAGGAGGTGTACGATTGCTGAATTTGGGTGAAGGTGCATGGGCTGGAGGCTGTTGTGAGGTGGATAGCTGTTGGGTGGGTGTGTGGCTGCGTTTGTGTACTTTGGGAGGAGGGCTCACAGACACACTGGTAGAGGACACAGGGGATGTGTGAATGGTAGTGGGGGTGGTGAGTGCACGTGAGCGGTGTGTGGTGATGGGCGTGCTGGTGATGGAGGTAGTGGCTAAAGATGTTGTGCATGCACGTGTGAGTGGAGACGAGACAAGGAGGGAGAAGGAAGACGTGGAGGAGGGGGACACAGTGGAGGCAGTGGATGTTGGTATGTCTGCATTGGAATGATGCTTGTTCGAGTTCCTTTGGGATGTGTTGTGCCTATGTTTGTCAGAGCCACCCTTGTGTGATGAGGTGTGTGCATGCTGGTCTGATGGTGTGCTTGGGATAGGCGAGGTATAGGGGATTGGGTCTGGGTGGAGGAAGTTGGAGGGGGGAGGCTGGACACAGGGACAATGGCTGCCATCAGTGCTGAGGCCAGAGCCTGAAATGCTCTCTTTTGGGCTGCTTGGCCAGAATGAATGTCCTCCAGGTATGCATTTGTTTGTTGCAAATGCCTCTCGACACCCTGGATGGCATTCACAATGGTAGATTGCCCAACAGTGAGGGATCGCAGGAGGTCAATAGCATCCTCACTGAGGGCAGCAGGGCTGACTGGGCAGGGCCTGAGGTGAAAGAGATGCCCACCCTCCTGGGTGAGCGGCCACGGGACACACCCTGAGGGGCTGCTGGGCGGGCGGTGCTGGTGGGGGGGTGGCAGCTGTACCTGTTGATGCGGGGGCACAGAGGGGCCCGCTACTGCAAGGGAGCTTCCATCAGAGGAGGAGTCGCTGATGTCACCTCCTGTCCCCGCCGTGGAGCTCCCCTCGCCCTTCGTCCAACTGGTGGCTTCAGACTCCGTTGTCTCGCCCTCCAGGGCCAAGTGGGATGCAGCTCCCTCCTGCTCCGGTGCCACTGCTCCTCCGCCTGATGATGCTATTGCACACAAGAACAGGGAGACCACAAAAAGGGTGGGGGAAAGATAGAAGAAATACATGTTCAGTGCATGCAATACCACTACCGTTGGCGGACACTACAGACACAGCAGCCCTCTGCACTACGCCATGCACTTAGAGTTCCTAGATTAATCACATGCCCATGGGGTACAAGGCCTATGCCCGATTGATGCACACATGGAAGTCACAGGAGCCTGACTAGGGTGCCGCATAGCCTGCCTCACAAAGGGTCCTTGCCTATAAAGCTCGCCCTGGCCTAGGGTAACCCACTGCCCACCTCCCCCACCCAGACACCTCATAATGCGCGCAGAGTCAGATGGATGTGACAGTACTCACCCCCTTATGGCTTCTGTGATGCCCTCAAGCACCCATCCAACTCCGGATATGCCACCACCAGGATCCGGAACATCAGGGGGGTCACGGTGCGACAGGCACCCCTCCCACGTTGGGAGACCATCCCCAGCTGGGCCTCCGCCATCTTCTTGCTCCAGCGGCGAATGTCCTCCCATCTTTTCCAGCAGTGGGTGCTCCGTCTATGGTGGACCCCCAGGGTCTGGACGTCCTTGGCGGTGGCACGCCAAATATCCTTCTTCTGGTGGGCGCTGACCTAGAGGAATAGTACAGGGAAAAAGAAAAAACTTTAACCGTCCGGACCATCACAGTCATTGGCCCACGTTCCCACCCTTGCCTTGACGCACATACACTCACCGTCCGCACATGCAGGGCTCAGTGCCCCCCCCATGTATCTTCCATCCACACCACTCCAAACAGGCATTGCCCATGCAGCATGCTCACAGTGTACTCACCTGTTTGTCTGGAGGACCGTAGAGTAGCATGTACTGGAGGAGACCCCATCCAATAACTTCTCCAACTCCTCCGAAGTGAAGGCAGGGGCCCTTTCCCCAGACACATGAGCCACCGTCGCTTCCAGACTGAGGTCACAGCAGCACTTGCAGTGTAGGTCCTCTCCCCTCGAAGGTCAAGTATCAAGTGAGTGAACAGACAGAAAATGGCGGTCACGTCCGCGGCGGTGCGTACCGTCACCGCCGGCGTACATCGTCATTGGCTCCTGGGACCCATAGGGTCCAAAGTTAACCAATGCAGGATTGCGCTGCGGTCTTCGACCGCCTACCGCGACGGTGTAGACAGTCCAGCGCAGTTACCTCATATCCCCTTGTCCCACCTTACAGGTCAGGCAGCCGCCATTTCAGGGGCCACATGGCATTAATACTAACTGCGTCACACCTATCTAGGCCTGCATACACACAGTAACAGGCACATTGCGGATTTACAAATGTTTGCTAATGACATTTAGTAATACCTCAGTGTTGGCTGACTCTCTGCTCGCTGTTTTCCTCCATAGGGCACGTCCGCTGGGACAGGTGGTGAGATGGCGGCATCCTCCGGTGTACAGACCGCTGGTGGACCTGTTGACAATGGAAGAGAGACACGTAATAGTCACCTACAGACTTGAGCATGCAACAATCCATGAACTGTGTGCCCAGTTGGAGCCAGACCTGATGTCAGCAATCCGCCATCCCACAGGAATCCCCCTCTAGTGCAGGTCCTGTCAGTACTCCATTTCCTGGCAAGTGGGTCTTTTCAAACAACAGTGGCCATTGCATCAGGGATGTCCCAGCCTATGTTCTCAAGCGTGTTGTCCAGAGTGTTGTCTGCCCTGCTTAAACACATGTGCAGCTACATCGTTTTCCCTCAGGTGGAGGATTTGCCTACAGTGAAAGGTGACTTCTATGCCCTGGGACATATCCCCAACATCATAGGCGCCATTGATGGGGCACATGTGGCTTTGGTACCCCCCGCAGGAGTGAACAGGTGTACAGAAACCGGAAGAGCTACCATTCAATGAATGTGCAGATGGTGTGTTTGGCCGACCAGTACATCTTCCATGTGAATGCCAAGTTTCCTGGCTCAGTGCATGACCTTTACATTCTGAGGAATAGCAGCATCCCTTATGTGATGGGGCAACTCCAGAGGCACCGTGTGTGGCTAATAGGTGAGTACAAGGACCCTATACCCTGTGAATAGTTGTCTGGGGTTGTCCCTAAAGGTTAGTGTGTGTCTAACAGTTGTCCCTCAACATTTGCAGGTGACTCTGGGTACCCCAACCTGTCATGGCTACTGACCCCAGTGAGAAATCCCAGGACAAGGGCAGAGGAATGTTACAATGAGGCACATGGGCAAACTAGGAGAGTGATCGAAAGGACCTTCGGCCTCCTGAAGGCCAGGTTCCGGTGCCTCCATATGACAGGTGGTTCTCTCTACTACTCACCAAAGAAGGTGTGCCAGATCATCGTGGCCTGCTGTATGCTGCACAACCTGGCTTTGCAATGACAGGTGCCTTTTCTGCAGTAGGATGGTCCAGATGGAGGTCCTGTGGCAGCTGTGGAGCCTGTGGACAGTGAAGAAGAGGAGGCAGAAGAAGAGGATATTGACAACAGAAACAACGTTATCCAGAAATACTTCCAGTGAGCAACAGGTAAGAAGATGTCACTGCCTCACACCTCTCATACAATTGTTAGACCCTGTAGGAAAGTACCATCTTGCCTGGCATGTTACCCCCATATTTCACTGTATATAGGTTGTTTTAGTCTATGTGTCACTGGGACCCTGCCAGGCAGGGCCCCAGTGCTCATAAGTGTGTGCCCTGTATGTGTTCCCTGTGTGATGACTAACTGTCTCACTGAGGCTCTGCTAACCAGAACCTCAGTGGTTATGCTCTCTCTGCTTTCCAAATTGTCACTAACAGGCTAGTGACCATTTTCACCAATTCACATTGGCATACTGGAACACCCTTATAATTCCCTAGTATATGGTACTGAGGTACCCAGGGTATTGGGGTTCCAGGAGATCCCTTAGGGCTGCAGCATTTCTTTTGCCACCCATAGGGAGATCTGACAATTCTTACACAGGCCTGCCAGTGCAGCCTGAGTGACATAACGTCCACGTTATTTCACAGCCATTTACCACTGCACTTAAGTAACTTATAAGTCACCTATATGTCTAACCTTCACCTGGTGAAGGTTGGGTGCAAAGTTACTTAGGGTGTGGGCACCCTGGCACTAGCCAAGGTGCCCCCACATTGTTCAGGGCAAATTCCCCGGACTTTGTGAGTGCGGAGACACCATTACACGCGTGCACTATATATTGGTCACTACCTATGTATAGCGTCACAATGGTAACTCCGAACATGGCCATGTAACATGTCTAAGAGCATGGAATTGTCACCCCAATGCCATTCTGGCATTGAGGAGACAATTCCATGATCCCCCGGGTCTCTAGCACAGAACCCGGGTACTGCCAAACTGCCTTTCCGGGGTCTCCACTGCAGCTGCTGCTGCTGCCAACCCCTCAGACAGGTTTCTGCCCTCCTGGGGTCCAGGCAGCCCTGGCCCAGGAAGGCAGAACAAAGGGTTTCCTCTGAGAGAGGGTGTAACACTCTGTCCCTTTTGAAATAGGTGTGAAGGCTGGGGAGGAGTAGCCTCCCCCAGCCTCTGGAAATGCTTTGATGGGCACAGATGCTGCCCATCTCTGCATAAGCCAGTCTACACCGGTTCAGGGATCCCCCAGCCCTGCTCTGGCACGAAACTGGACAAAGGAAAGGGGAGTGACCACTCCCCTGACCTGCACCTCCCAGGGGAGGTGCCCAGAGCTCCTCCAGTGTGCCCCAGACCTCTGCCATCTTGGAAACAGAGGTGTTGCTGGCACACTGGACTGCTCTGAGTGGCCAGTGCCAGCAGGTGACGTCAGAGACTCCTTCTGATAGGCTCTTACCTCTCTTAGTAGGCAATCCTCCTTCCTAGGTAGCCAAACCTCCTTTTCTGGCTATTTAGGGTCTCTGCTTTGGGGAATTCTTCAGATACCGAATGCAAGAGCTCACCAGAGTTCCTCTGCATCTCCCTCTTCACCTTCTGCCAAAGGATCGACCGCTGACTGCTCAGGACGCCTGCAAAACTGCAACAAAGTAGCAAAGACGACTACTGCAACCTTGTATCGCTTCATCCTACCGGTTTTTTCGACTGTTTCCTGGTGGTGCATGCTCTGGGGGTAGCCTGCCTCCTTTCTGCACCAGGAGCTCTGAAGAAATCTCCCGTGGGTCGACAGAATCTTCCCCCTGCAACTGCAGGCAACAAAAGACTGCATCACCGGTCCTCTGGGTCCCCTCCCAGCACGACGAGCGTGGTCCCTGGAACTCAGCAACTCTGTCCAAGTGACTCCCACAGTCCAGTGACTCTTCAGTCCAAGTTTGGTGGAGGTAAGTCCTTGCCTCCCCACGCTAGACTGCATTGCTGGGTACCGCGTGATTTGCAGCTGCTCTGGCACCTGTGCACTCTTCCAGGATTTCCTTCATGCACAGCCAAGCCTGGGTCCCCGACACTCTAACCTGCAGTGCACAACCTTCTGAGTTGTCCTCCGGCGTCATGGGACTCCCTTTTGTGACTTCGCGTGGACTCTGGTTCACTCCTCTTCTAAGTGCCTGTTCCGATACTTCTGCGGGTGCTGCCTGCTTCTGTGAGGGCTCCCTGATTTGCCGGTGCGCCCCCTCTGTCTCCTCATCCAAGTGGTGACATCCTGGTCCCTCCTGGGCCACAGCAGCATCCAAAAACCCTAACAGCGACCCTTGCAGCTAGCAAGGCTTGTTTGCTGTCTTTCTGCGTGGGAACACCTCTGCGAGCTTCTTCACGACATGGGACATCCATCCTCCAAAGGGGAAGTTCCTAGTCCTCTTCGTTCTTGCAAAACACCAAGCTTCTTCCATCCGGTGGCAGCTTCCTTGCACCCTCAGCTGGCATTTCCTGGGCTCCTGCCCACTCTCGACACTGTCCCAACTTTTGGACTTGGTCCCCTTGTCTTACAGGTACTCAGGTCCGGAAATCCACTGTTGCTGCATTGCTGGTGTTGGTTTTCCTTGCAGAATCCCCCTATCACGACTTCTGTTCTCTCTGGGGGTTGTAGGTGCACTTTACACCTACCTTACAGGGTCTTGGGGTGGGCTATTTTTCTAACCCTCACTGTTTTCTTACAGTCCCAGCGACCCTCTACAAGCTCACATAGGTTTGGGGTCCATTCGTGGTTCGCATTCCACTTTTAGAGTATATGGTTTTTGTGTCCCCTATACCTATGTGCTCCTATTGCAATCTATTGTAATTTTACACTGCTTGCATTACTTCCTTTTGCTATTACTGCATATTTTTGGTATTGTGTACATATATCTTGTGTATATTTGGCATCCTCCTACTGAGGGTACTCACTGAGATACTTTTGGCATATTGTCATAAAAATAAAGTACCTTTATTTTTAGTATATCTGTGTATTGTGTTTTCTTATGATATTGTGCATATGACACCAGTGGTATAGTGGGAGCTTTGCATGTCTCCTAGTTCAGCCTAAGCTGCTCTGCTATAGCTACCTTCTATCAGCCTAAGATGCTAGAAACACCTCTTCTACACTAATAAGGGATAACTGGACCTGGCACAAGGTGTAAGTACCTTTGGTACCCACTACAAGCCAGGCCAGCCTCCTACAGACCCATCACATGTCTGTCACTTTCACCCAGTGTATGGACCTTGACTTGTCACTTTGCCTTTCCATTTCAGAGGTACGGGTCCCACTGTGTGACCTCTGCTATGTTACCTCATGGACTAGAGCTGTTTACATCGGTATGTTGACAATACAATCGACATTGCTATATTCCATAGTTATTGCAAATTCACATTTGTGAAAGCACAGACTGACTCCAGCTTGTTTTGTGATTCAAGGTTGTTTATTTCAGTGCAAGATAGTGGAGGGGGTTGTAAAATGGGCAGGGGTGATGGTGGAGGAGTGTACATGGCAGAGTCCAGTCTATTTGTTTCACAGGTGCATTGTGCAAAGCGGCATAGGAAGTGGAGCTAGGGCAGTTGATGGATGGACAGGGTGACGAAGTGGGACAGAAGGATGACATTCAGGGGGGTCTCATTTCCTGGCGGGGGTCTTGGCATTGTGCTCTGTCTTTGTCCTGGACCTCAGGGACCGCTTGCGGGGTGGTTCTCCATCTGCACAGGGTGGGGTGCTGGTGTCGTGGTCCTGTGGTGATGCCTCCTGTCCACTAGCGCCGGCGGAGGTGGTGGGCTGTTCATCATCCAGGCTAGTGTCAGGGGGCCCTTGTTGTGCCACAGTGTCCCTCCTGGTGTTCACAAGGTCCTACAATGGTGACCAGGGTGGTGTTGATGGACTTGAGTTCCTCCCTGATCCCCAAATACTGTTCTTCCTGCAGCCGCTGGGTCTCCTGAAACTTGGCCAGTACCGTTGCTATCGTCTCCTGGGAATGATGGTACGCTCCCATGATGTTGGAGAGGGCCTCGTGGCGAGAGGGTTCCCTGGGCCTGTCCTCACCATGTCGCACGGCAGTCCTCCCAGTTCCCCTGTTTTCCTGTGCCTCTGTCCCCTGAACCGTGTGCCCACTGCCACTGCCCCCAGGTCCCTGATTTTCTTGGGTTGGTGGGTTTGCCTGGGTTCCCTGTAGTGGTGGACACACTGCTGCTTGATGTGTCCTGGGGACAGAGGGATGGGCCCGCTGGGTGGGTGCTGTGCTGGTGTTTCCTGAGGGGGCAGGCTCTGTGGTGGCTTGTGCCAGTGTCAGGGGAACCGACTGTCCCAAGGTCCCAGATGGGCCCGGCTGGTCATCTTGATCCAGTTGGACAGAGCTGCTGTCGTCACTGTGGGCCTCTTCTGTGGGGGGAGTGGACATGTCTGGAACCTCCTGTCCGGTGACGTTGGGTAGGGGTCCTGCAGGGGTGTAAAGGCATAATTATTGCATCTGTGTGTGCCATTGTGTGCAATGGGTGGGTGACCCTGTACTCCAGTGCTTGCATTCTTGTGTAGGACCTTGTGTGATAATTGGTTTGGGGATCTGTGTGGGTATCTGTAGTGGATATGCTTTGGTGACTGGTGTCCATGCTTTGGTATTGCATGCAGGGCTTGGTGTTGGGATGTGTGGGTTGTGATAGTGGGACATTTGTGAGGTGTTGGAGTGATGGGGGGAGGGTGGGGTATGTGATAGCATGCAGGTAGGGTGGGGGATGTAATAGTTAAGATTTGACTTACCAGAGTCCATTACTCGTGCTACTCCTGCGAGGCCCTCAGGATGCAGTATAGCCAAGACCTGCTCCTCCCATGTTGTTAGTTGTGGGGGAGGAGGTGGGGGTCCGCCGCCAGTCCTCTGAACTGCAATCTAGTGTCTTGAGACCACGGAACACACCTTCCCCCGTAGATCGTTCCACCTCTTCCTGATGTCATCCCGTGTTCTTGGATGCGGTCCCACTGAGTTGACCCTGTCTACGATTCTGCGCCATAGCTCCATCTTCCTAGCTATGGAGGTGTGCTGCACCTGTGATCCGAATAGTTGTGGCTCTACCCGGATGATTTCCTCCACCATGACCCTGAGCTCCTCCTTAGAGAACCTGGGGTGTCTTTGCGGTGCCATTGTGTGGTGTGGGTGATGTGTGAGGTGGTGTCAGTTGTGATGTGTGAGGGGATGTGTTTGTGTGTGTTGTCTGAGGTGCGTGGATGTTGTGTGAGTGATGGTGTTGTGTGCCTGTGGATGCTAGTGTTGTTGATGGTGGTGTCTCTCTCTGGGCTTCTTTCTCAATTTTTGTTGTAGGGGTTTGTGGGTGATGTGGGTGTGTGTTTTATATTGTATTGAGTGTGTGGGAGTGGTATGTGTATGTGTATCAGGTGTGTGTATTTGGGATTGTCCAATGTGGTTGTGTTTTGTAAATGTGTGTGTATTTTGAGCGCGGCGGTGTGTACCGCCAATGGAATACCGCGGTTGAAAGACTGCCGCGTGGATTCGTGGGTCGTGATAGTGTGGGCGTATTCCTGTTGCCGTGATGGTGGAGGTTTTGTTATCGCCAGTTTATCACTGACCTTTGGTGTGGTGGACTTGTGTGGGTGTCTGGATTTTGGCGGATTCCGAGCTGTGGGTCGTAATAGCTGTAGCGGAATTCCGCCGCCGCAGCGGTGTGTTGACGGTCGTCTGCACGGTGGTAAGCAGTATTTACCGCCAATGTTGTAATGAGGGCCAATATGTATTTGTATTAACAGATGTACAAGTACACCCTGAAGAACTATTACAGGACTTTGAATCTGTCTTCAATGAGGAATTAGAATGTTTGAAGGGCTTCCAGCACATTATTTAACTAAAGGAGAATGCCATACCTATAAAGCAAAAGGTTTGCAACTTACCATTATCTGTCAGGGAAGAAGTGAAGAACATTCTGAATAGTTGGCAGAAGAAGGGAATAATGGAGCCTGTGGATGCATCCTCTTGGTTGTCTCTAATTGTTGTTGCCAAGGAAAAATCTGGTGAAATTAGGTTGTGTATCAATTTAAGGCAATTGAATCGGCAAGTATTAGTGGAAACACAACCCTTACCGAATATTAATGAATTGATGGCAGCGCATAGGGATTACAAAGTATTCTCTACATTAAAGTTCACCACATCATACCACCAGCTATTGTTGCACTCAAACTCATGTAATTTTACTTCATTCATCACACCAATGGGATCATTTAGGTTCCGCTGTATGCCCTTTGGATTTTGTTCAGCATCTGCAGTGTTCTAAAAAATAAGGAATACTTTATTTGAAGGAATGCCAAGAGTAAAGGCATTCCAAGATTACATTTTAATTTTCTCAAAGGATGACAAAAGTCACTTGAAGGTTCTAAGGGAGGAACTCAGACGCATACAAAAGAGTGGTCTGACTATTTGTAAGGACAAATGCCAGTTTTTCAGAATAATGTAACTTACTTGGGTCACTGTCTTGTTACATCAATTACTAACACTCCAAGATTTACGAATCAGGATGCGTTGAGATCATTCTTAGGATCATGTGAATTCTATGCAAAGTTTATTAGGAATTGTAGGAAGTTGGCTCTGTATGCACTATTTCAAAGTAAGGAATAGTATGCACAGAGTCCAAGGGTTCCCCTTAGAGGTAAGATAGTGGCAAAAAGAGATAATACTAATGCTCTATTTTGTGGTAGTGTGGTCGAGCAGTAGGCTTATCAAAGGAGTAGTGTTAAGCATTTGTTGTACATACACAAGCAATAAATGAGGAACACACACTCAAAGACAACTCCAGGCCAATAGGTTTTTGTATAGAAAAATATATTTTCTTAGTTTATTTTAAGAACCACAGGTTCAAATTTTACATGTAATACTTCAAATGAAAGGTATTGCATATATACTTTTCAAATAAATCACATATAGCTATTTTAAAACTAGACACAGTGCAATTTTCACAGTTCCTAGGGGGAGTAAGAGTTTGTTAGTTCTTGCAGGTAAGTAAACCACCTACGGAGTTCAAGTTTGGGTCCAAGGTAGCCCACTGTTGGGGGTTCAGAGCAACCCCAAAGTTACCACACCAGCAGCTCAGGGCCTGTCAGGTGCAGAGTTCAAAGGGGTGCCCAAAACGCATAGGCTTAAATGGAGAAGGGGGTGCCCCGGTTCCAGTCTGCCAGCAGGTAAGTACCCGCGTCTTCGGAGGGCAGACCAGGGGGGTTTTGTAGGGCACCGGGGGGACACAAGTTAGCACAGAAAGTACACCCTCAGCAGCACGGGGGCGGCCGGGTGCAGTGTGCAAACACGCGTCGGATTTTCAATAGAAAGCAATGGGAGACCAAGGGGTCTCTTTAGCGATGCAGGCAGGCAAAGGGGGGCTTCTCGGGGTAGCCACCACCTGGGCAAGGGAGAGGGCCTCCTGGGGGTCACTCCTGCACTGGTGTTCGGATCCTTCAGGTCCTGGGGGCTGCGGGTGCAGGGTCTTTTCCAGGCGTCGGGATCTGAGAAACAGGCAGTCGCGGTCAGGGGGAGCCTCGGGATTCCCTCTGCAGGCGTCGCTGTGGGGGCTCAGGGGGGGCAACTCTGGCTACTCATGGTCTCCCAGTCGCCAGGGAGTCCTCCCTGAAGTGTTTGTTCTCCACAAGTCGCGCCGGGGGCGTCGGGTGCAGAGTAGCAAGTCTCACGCTTCCGGCGGGAAACGCAGTTGTTTTAAAGTTGCTCCTTTGGAAACAAAGTTGCAGTCTTGGTTGAACAGAGCCGCTGTCCTCGGGAGTTCTTGGTCCTTCTAGAGCAGGGCAGTCCTCTGAGGATTCAGAGGTCGCTGGTCCCTGGGGAAAGCATCGCTGGAGCAGTGTCTTTAGAAGTGGGGAGACCGGCCGGTACAGCTGGGGCCAAAGCAGTTGGTGTCTCCGTCTTCTCTGCAGGGTTTTTCAGCTTAGCAGTTCTATTCTTCTTAGGTTGCAGGAATCTGAGTTCCTAGGTTCTGGGAAGCCCTTAAATACTAAATTTAAGGGCGTGTTTAGGTCTGGGGGTTTAGTAGCCAATGGCTACTAGCCCTGAGGGTGGGTACACCCTCTTTGTGCCTCCTCCCAAGGGGAGGGGGTCACATTCCTATCCCTATTGGGGGAATCCTCCATCTGCAAGATGGAGGATTTCTAAAAGTCAGAGTCACCTCAGCTCAGGACACCTTAGGGGCTGTCCTGACTGGCCAGTGACTCCTCCTTTTTATTCTCATTATCTCCTCCGGCCTTGCTGCCAAAAGTGGGGCCGTGGCGGGCAACTCCACTAGCTGGAGTGCCCTGTGGTGCTGTAACAAAGGGGGTGAGCCTTTGAGGCTCACCGCCAGGTGTTACGGTTCCTGCAGGGAGAGGTGTGAAGCACCTCCACCCAGTACAGGCTTTGTTACTAGCCAGAGAGTGACAAAGGCACTATCCCCATGTGGCCAGCAACATGTCTGGTGTGTGGCAGGCTGCTTGAACTAGTCAGCCTACACAGATAGTCGGTTTAGGTTTCAGGGGGCACCTCTAAGGTGCCCTCTGGGGTGTATGTTACAATAAAATGTACACTGGCATCAGTGTGCATTTATTGTGCTGAGAAGTTTGATACCAAACTTCACAGTTTTCAGTGTAGCCATTATGGTGCTGTGGAGTTCGTGTATGACAGACTCCCAGACCATATACTCTTATGGCTACCCTGCACTTACAATGTCTAAGGTTTTGCTTAGACACTGTAGGGGCACAGTGCTCATGCACTTGTGCCCTCACCTATGGTATAGTGCACCCTGCCTTAGGGCTGTAAGGCCTGCTAGAGGGGTGACTTATCTATACTGCATAAGCAGTGTGAGGTTGGCATGGCACCCTGAGGGGAGTGCCATGTCGACTTACTCGTTTTGTCCTCAGCAGCACACACAAGCTGGCAAGCAGTGTGTCTGTGTTGAGTGAGGGGTCCCCAGGGTGGCATAAGACATGCTGCAGCCCTTAGAGACCTTCCCTTGCACCAGGGCCCTTGGTACCAGGGGTACCGGTTACAAGGGACTTACCCTGATGCCAGGGTGTGCCAATTGTGGAAACAAAAGTATAGGTTAGGGAAAGAACACTGGTGCTGGGGCCTGGTTAGCAGGCCTCAGCACACTTTCAAATCAAAACTTAGCATCAGCAAAGGCAAAAAGTCAGGGGGTAACCATGCCAAAGAGGCATTTCCTTACAGGAAGTATTCAGACAAAATTGAACCAATGCGGAAATTGATTTTAAAAAATGTTGACTTTGAATGGAGTGATGATTATGAAAGTTGTATGCATAAATTGAAAGACGAAATCCAAAAAGCTCCTTCATTAAAATAATTTGATGAATCTCTTCGCTCCTTAGTAACTGGTGATGCGCGTCAGATTGGACTTGAAGCCATTGTGAGCAAGCAAATTAAAGGAACCTAAGACAAGATACTCTGTAATAGAGAGAGATTTATTGGCTTGTGTGCGGGCTGTGACGAAATTTAAAAGTTTTTGTGGGGCAGCCATTTTGAATTCGTACTGACCATAAGCCATTAGTGATGATGTGGAATATTACTATATAACTGGTTATATTGTTAGAGTATGGCTCAAAGAAAAGATGTTGGAAGATTCCTTGAGACTTTATTGGAAGGTGAATGATGATGTGACACTCATAGGAACAGTCATTAAGAGAAATGACAAATTAGTACCACCTTCTAGTATTAGGGCCAAACTTCTTATATTAGCTCATGAAGGTCACATGGGTATGAGTGGTATGACTGGTACAGAGAAGAAGTTGAGATCAGTCTGTTGGTGGCCCTGAATGGACCGTGATGTGGAGAGTTTATTGCATAATTGCTATGTTTGTGAATTGCTGTGGTTGTGTTATGCACAAGATCCTGTCCTTGACCCCTATACCTTTACCAGAAGGACCTTGACACAAAATTGGGATTGATTTAATTGGTCCTATGTACAAAATACCAAATAAAATTAAATTTGCTATTGTATGTGTAGATTATTACAGCAAATGGATTGATTTAGAAATCATGGACACTCCCATCACTGGCAATGTGATTACATTCCCTACAACTGAATTTGCCAGGGAAGGTATACCTTGCTGTATAGTGAGTGAGAGTGGATCCCAATTTTTGTCAGTAGAAATTAAAGCATTTTTGAAAGCTTCTGGAATTGGCCATTGTAAGTCATCCTTATATCATCCTCAAGGAAATGACCAGATAGCGTTAGCTAACCGCATTATTAAGGAGACCATTCAATTGGCTTTAAGAAACAAAATACATGTGAGGGAGGCTTTACAAAAACTTTTATGGGCTTACCATACCAATCCTCACAGTGTAACGGGTGTCACACCATTTGAGTTGTTGAGGGGAAGGGTGCCTGTAACAAAGTTAAGTACACACAATGTAGTTAGACCTAAAACTACTGGCATTGTAGATGTTCAGAGTAAGATAAATTGAGTTCAGGAAGCAGTAGTTGACAAGCAAGCAAAAATAAAGAAGTATTATGATATGAGAACAACTGTAACCCAAACAAGAGTAAATGTTGGTGAGTATGTGAGAATCAGAAGTCCTAGAACAGGTACAAACATTACTAAGTTTGGAGAACCTCTTAGAGTTGTCAAAACATCAAAGTCGGGCATTCTCTTAGAAAATGGAGGTAGGTGGAACATGTCACATGTAAATTCGTGGGAGATGCTACGAAAGTTATGGTTAGCAAAGAAACTGGAAATGATTAGGAAATACAGTCAAGTTTAGCTGACACTTGTACATATTTCTACGACCATGTTAATGGAACTGCATCATCACTTGCTAACCAAGATTCTGATGTAATAAAAATTTTTGTAGCTGTCGCGTCAAGAATGTTAAATTCTATTGAGGACACGAAGGCGAGGAGTATGCCTTTCTTTCTATGCTTTATTAAACACAGCAGCCAATCAAAAGAGAGTATAACAAAGAAAACATATCCCAAAATTCAATGTATAACGTCATCACCATAGAGACTGTACACCATATATAATCATGCAAGGATAAGGAACATCCTCTTTCTTTGCGAATGCTGTACCAACAAAGTCAACAAGTAAAGTCTATAAAGGAACAAATCCAAAGTGGTAAACTCCAAAGGTCCAAGTGACTAAATAAGTACAAGTATTCCAGAAGAAGAACATCTCAGAAATCCAGTGAATGTCCAAATCATCATTGTTTCTGGTCGAATCCTAAGAAAAAAGAAACATAACCAGTCATAGACTACGGCAAGATCATAGTGATCAACATCAAAGCTAAACATATGTAATGGGAGGGAAATGCAATAAAACAGGACTATAAATATAAATAAATTGAGATACTCAACTCTTAAATTATAATTTATTCCTGTAGTCTGTGTGGGATAATCCTCGCCTCTGTGTTCTTAATAGAATTGAAAGTTCTTGACGCGACAGCTAGAAATTCTTTTATTCTATGTCAGGACCGGAGGCTCCGATTATGCTAGTTCAAAGCTGACTTACCGCCACTGATGCTATATCCAATTAGGGCTTGTAATAGAAGGTATTGAAGGTCGACTCTGTAGACCAGTCCACTGCTCTCATAATATCTTCTAAGCTAACTCCCAAATTGAAGGATTTCGAAGCCGTAGCTCCCCGAACAGAATGAGCTCCAAAGATGGAAACATCAATGCCTGCTTCAGCCAGAATCCATCTGATACATCTTGCTAAAGTAGCAGATCAAACTGGATTGAAAGGCTTCTGAAGAGCAATCAAAAGTTCACCCCGGGGTCTCTCCTGATCTCTTCTGTAGTTGCCTCATAAGCTTTTAAGCACTGTACTGCGCATAGTATGGGGTTATGAGGAAAGGTTGGATAGGAAACTGAAGAAGTACCGGTCTTAGTGCGTCTGAAAATAGAAAAAGAAACTCCGGAAGAGGAAAAAATCCTTCCTGCTACAAGAGATTAGACACAAAAGCAAGGTAAGCTTGGCCGAAAGTTGTTTACGTGACAAAAATCTATTATCGGGCAAGGAAGAAATAAAGAGCTAAGTTAACATCCCAAAGTGACGAGTAACGAGGAAGAGGAGGTTCGGAAAGGCGAATACCTCTCATTAATTTGCAAACTACAAAGTGCTCACCAATCAGTTTACCTGAGACTGGAATGTGTCCAGCTGAAATAGAGGATCTATAATTATTTACAGATCTGTAAGCTAGGCCTGAAGCTACTAGGAAAGCTAGAAAATTAACTATGAGATTGACATCAGCACTAAAGGGATCTGAATCCCTTCCGCACACCAATGAACCCATTGCTTCCAGGCGGAGGCATACCGTTTATGTGTGCTGGATGACCATGCCTGGTGAATGAAGTTTGAAGCTTGTTCAGAAATGCCTGGCAGGAGCCATTATCTCCGGAAATTTTCCAAGCTACCAACTGTAACTTGTCCGACACAATCAGAGGATGAGGATTCCCGAGAGGGTACAGCAACAGATTGTATTGCAGAGGAATCAGAAGGGGAAAATCGCATACCAACTCCAGAGCAAGGGGAAACCAAGCCTGAGCTCTCCAAAGGGGAGTCACAAGGGTGATTACTGATCTCTAGCGGCGAACCTGGACAGAACTTGAGGGATCATGCTGAACGGGGGAAAGGCAGATCCCTGATGAAGGGACCAGTCCTGAAGAAAAGCATCCGTGGCCACTGCTTCCAGATCTGGTCTCCAACTGAAAAATAGGGGAAGATGACGGTTCAGTCTCGAGGCGAACAGGTCTATTGAAAACGGACCCCACAACTGGGTCAGATGCAGAAACACTTCTGGAAGGAGGCTCCAGTCGCTGCAATCCCACAGGAATCTGGAGTTCCAGTCCGCCACTGTGTTGTTCACCCCCGGCAGATGTTCCGCAATTACTGAGATGCAGTGCTGAAGACAGAATTGCCAAAATTCTTTGCCAATCTGAGCAAGAGCCGAGACCTCGTACCACCCAACTTGTTCACATACCTGACCGCAGATATGTTTCCATTCTCAAAAGAATGCAACAATCCGACTTCAGGGGCGATGAGCTTCGTATCGCAAAGGAACCGGCTAGCAGTTCCAGACAGTTGATGTGGAGGTGAAGTTCCTCTTCTGACCAATGACCTCCCGTGGTCAGAGATCCACAACGAGCTCCCCAGCCCCATCTGCTGGCATCCGACTCCAGAATCACATCTTGTGAGGGGCCGAATACTGCCCGGCCATTCCAGGCTTCCATATGATACTGCCACCAAATGATCTTTTCTTGGGCCTCCGCAGAGAGCCTTGTCTGAATAAGAGAGTCCTTTCTGAAGATGCGAGATCTTGAGACTCTGAAGAGCTCTGTAGTGAAGGGGACCAGGGAATATAGCCTGAATCGAGGAGGATAAAAGACCTATCATCCGGGCTAAGCTCCTCAAGGACACTCTATGTTTGGATAAAAGAAGCCGCAACTCTTTCTTTATATTGCGGATCTTCTGGGGCGGAAGAATCAATTGGGTCTTCAAGGAATCTATTTGGAATCCCAAGAATTCCATCTGTTGATAGGGAAGGAGGCTGGATTTGGGTTGGTTGATCAAGAAACCCAGATTCTGAAGAAGACTGATTGTCCAAGTCAAGTGATCTTGAAGGACTAAAGGATCTTGTGCCATAATTATCAGATTGTCGAGGTAAACAATAAGGCATACCCCCTAAGCGCGTAGGGATTCCACTACTGGTCTCATCACCTAGGTAAAGCACCAAGGAGCAGAGGAAATACCAAAGGGGAGAACCTGAAACTCGAAACATTGGTTCATCCAAAAAAATTGAAGAAAACGCTGAAGGGGGGAAAAAATAGGAAGGCTCAGGTATGCATCTTTTAAATCTAGGCGAACCATCCAATCTCCTTCTTGAAGTATGTCTCTTAGGCGATGAATTCCCTCCATTTTGAAATGCCTGTAGACTATCCAGGCATTGAATTCTTTGAGACTGAGGACTAGTCTTGAACCACTGCCTTTCTTGTCTACAAGGAAGATGGGACTGATAAATCCTTTTGGATGGGGGACTGAAGGGCAAATAGTTCCTTTTTGGAGGAGAGACAGACTCTCTGAACTTATTACCTCTTGGTCGAGACGGGAAAAATGGGGAAGGGGAGGGCGAAACTGTTGGATGGGGGATTGATAAAACTCCAACTTGAAACCCTGAATGGTCTCTAATACCCAAGTGTCCTTGGTTAATTTTTTCCATTCTAAAAGACATGTCTGGACCCTGCCCCCAAGGGTTACTTCTGAAAAAGGAATGAGTCTCACCTGAGTTGGAGGTATCTTGGGAGGACACCTGTTGTCCTTTGTAGTTGTTCTTGCGGAAACTAGACCTCCCTCCGCGGGGACACGAGGGGTAGAAAGTGGAGTCTGCTTGCTGGTCTCTGTAGTACCCACGACCACGGGCAAAGGATTCGCGTCTGGGGCCTTGATAGTAGGAACGGCCTGACGAGCGGCCCTGCATATGCCCGGCCCTCCGAAAAAGAGTTTCTCTGAAAACCTTTTTTAGGGATAATTGTGCCTTGTCCATTGAATTGAAGGTAGCTGCAAATTTAGATAAATCTTTAATGAAAGGTGCACCGAAGAGGAGACCTTGAGCTACCTGACCTGCTTCAGAGAATGCGAGTTCATTTAGCTGGGGATCAGTGCGCATCAAAATAGAGCGTCTTCTTTCTGTAGATATCGCTACATTAGCATTATCCAGGAGGCAAATAGCTCACTGAGCCCATCCCACAAGGACATTTGAGTCAATGGCTGTGTTAAATTCTTTCGATACATATGCCAATTCCAAAATTTTTGCTAGGGGGCCAGAGAGATCAAGAAGTTTGTCTTGACAAGATCTCCAAGTTCGGTCCAGACCCTTCTTGGGGTTTTTGGCCCACTTTTTCATAAAAGTAAGCATAGTAGGGTCAATATCAGGTGTGTCAGTGACCTTACCATCCAGGTCCGGTCTAGGGCATTCAGCTCGAAGTCTTGCTCTGACATCCATGTCGAAGCTTGCCCTGATGTGTTCCTGCATGTATAGAGCTACTTCTGGGGGAGGGGTCCAGTTGGAGGATCGAGGATGGACAATGTCTTCTGGATTAAAGGTACGTACTCAGGGAGTTTTAGGAGAAGGGTTCTTAGCCTTGTCTGACCTCTTACGTTTACTAGGTCCAGGATGCTCGCTCCGAGCAGAGTCAGATTTGGAGTCTGAAGAGACCTTAGGTGAGGAATGATCAGATGACTGGTCTGTCTCCTGAGCCTCCTGTAACTTGGAAGAGCTATAACCATGTTCTTTCTGGATGGAGGCAGTTAACTTTTCAAAACGTTCTGAATTAGCCCATTTTTTAGATTTAGATTTGCCCTTGGAGGTAGAGGGCTGGCTCATTTGGGCATCATCAGCAGGCGTAATGGGAGGGAGCCATCCCTTATGGCGAGCGAAGCTCTCAAAGTGTTGGGTAAGGGGTCCCAAGGCTTTTGCTAGAGCCTTATTCACAGATAGCTGAACGTTATTGTCCAGGGCACGCACCAGATTTTCTTCAAAAGATGGGGTGTCTTCCCCAAAATATTCCTCCTCCTCATATGCAAATGAGTGAGCCATAATTACAGTAGTCAGTCTGAGAAACTGAAATCAATGGTAGTCAAAGACTACAGTCAGGGGGAGTGCAAAAAACTCTAGCAGGCTAGAGGGCACCAAAATATCTATATTGCGTGGAGGGAGCAGCCTGCAGCACTCTAGGCAGAGCCTATGATAATTTTCCAACCCTGGGCCAATCAGAAGGTCCCAGGGCGTAAGGGAGCGTTAATATTTGGATTTTTAGATTTTTAGGAGTACTCAGCTCAGGATGATAGCAAAACCGCCAAACGCTGGCAAGAAACAGGGAAGAGGCGAGGAGCCTCTAGCGTGCGATCGTTCTGCGATTAGGACCGCCAAAACCTTTGAATGGGAGGTAATGGACGGTTGCGAGCAGGAACGGTTGTGCGCGTGTGCATGCACGCGCGTGAGAAACAGCCGGTACTCCAGGTCCCGAGGGACCTAAATTGGATATGGGCGAAGCCTCGTAGAATGCTCCCACTCCCGCTCCACAAGAAAGTGCCCTAAACCATACGCTGAGCGCACGTTAAATAAACAAAGCAGTGCAATATAGACGAATGAAAAAGCACTTACCTGGCCGCGGCAGCAGCAAAGAAAGAGGAAGTTCCTTATCCTCGCATGATTATATATGGTGTACAGTCTCTATGGTGATGACGTTATACATTGAATTTTGTGATATGTTTTCTTTGTTATACTCTCTTTTGACTGGCTGCTGTGTTTAATAAAGCATAGAAAGAGAAGTATAATCTGAGCCTCCGGTCCTGACATAGAATTAATCATGAACAATTGACAGGTATCCAAGATGGATCTATTTGTAGGCCTAAATGCAATGTAGGAATGCCTTCCAAGTTCAAAGATTTTGTGATGTTGCAAATTCTCTGAAGAAAGAGAGATGATGTAATATCTTATATTTAAGTTAACAATTGCTGTAGTTATATATTAGTATATTAAGTGTTATTCGTTGTTGGTCTCTTGTTTGTTTCCACTACTCAGTAAGCGCGTGGGATCAGCGCTCATCGTGGAATGTTGGAGCTGATTGATGGTTGGGGGGAAAGAACGACTAAGTGATTCATTCATTTTCTGACGGAGGTTGTGAATAAACCTGTCTAACATCCTTTGGTGTTGTGTCATTACTTCAGGAACCAATATGATTTATTCCTACATACCTGCACAGGAATACATTTTATGACAAGACCGGAGGCTCCTATTATGCTTTCTTTTCCTGCTTTATTTTAACAGCAGCCAAGAAAAACACCAATCCCAAAGGTTTGCGTAACAGGCAACCAATGGGAGAACAAGAATAATAATCTAACCAATCAATACACTATACACGATATGATATACCAATACTGACTGCAGGCAGCCCTCTTTTCTTGCCGCACGCAGTCAAGATAAGTATATCTTTTGGTGCTCTGTATAATTCATGGAATTTGTTTATCATTTATTGTGTGTGTAACTATAGCTTTTAATGTTTAGCTGTGTGTAACGTAGCGTGCATTTACGCTTTCATTTTCTAAAGTTGAAGATTTCTTAATACTATCTTATTCGCGCGCGTTCCCCCAAACATTTCCCTTGCTCGTGTAGCCGCGTTAACGTTCTATTGTGAACACCGGCTGACGCAAGTTGAGTTATACCTGAAGTCTTTCTATTGCTCTGCTTCAGAGCGCAGCTCCTTTGAAGCGCTCTTCAGCCGGTTCAAATCTCGTCTTCCTTCCGCATCTGATGGTGATTGAAAGCCTCATTTCGGTCTCCTTCTGTTCAGACTGTTTTCACCCACTGACTCTGCCACTTCCTTGTGAGGCGTGGCTTTAGCGTTTCTGCCTCTCGTTGACAGATATTTGGTGAGTCACAGTTTCTTTTTCTCAAGCCCTTCCCCTCAGATTCTTAACCCCTTATTTACCAGTTTTGCTCTCTTCCCTACAGTAAAATGGATTTGTCAGATTTCTTCTCAACAAATGATGACTCTGAGTTTTTTTCTACCAACTTAAATAATTGTATCCATTCTTTTTCTAAGCAAATTCAAAATACTATGTCTTCCTGTCTCTCCCAATCACATTTGGCCCATTCTGCGGGGGAAAGCAGAAAGCGCAAAGCCGCGGATGCTTCTATATCTAATCAAGCAAATGCCTCTTTTGCGCTGACGGACTGTGAGTCAAACTCACTCAGGATAGAGGGCGAAGATCCTCACAGGCCTCCAATTACAGAGGGGAATAAGTCTATGGGTACGAAAAGTAAAGCTAAAACAAATAACATATCTAAGACCCATAAGATTGTGATTGAGGATATTGGTGACACAGATGACGATGGGGATGACACTGATTCCAATACAGACAATGAGGATACTAACACCTCTGATTTTTGGATTGGGCCTTCTCCCAAAAAGACAAAATCAGCATCAGCTGATCAAGCACACTCCCCCCTGCTGTATTCCGATGGCAATCCCATGTTTGATCCTGGTTTAATTCATCACCCCAATTCTACTGAATGGCTACCTTCTGAGCACGTTTCTAATTATATTTTAGCCAAATTACGTCTTCCCATAGATAAGCAAGTACGGACCAAATTACGTTCTGAGTGTCTCAGGCCCTCCCTTCCCCTACACATTACTGCCACTCCCTCTATAGATCCGTCATTAATAACCTTTTTCTCTAAATTCGGGAAAGATCCCCGCAAAGGGGTAGACAGAGCCTGGGTCCTCTGCCAGGATAAGGTTCTTGATATGGTCAGTCCCTTAGCCTGCATTTTTGATTTAGCGGAATCTGCAAGAATCAATGACGATCCTATAGATCCTGAGGAATTGTCCCTCTGGATTCAGAAAGCTTTGGCAATGCAAACTCAGCTATGACGCATGAACGCCACAAAGGACTTTTACTTAAGTAAGATCCTAAGCTAGCAAATCTGGCAGCTATGGATCCAGGATCAAAAGCTGACGGCTTGCTCTTTGGGGACTCTTTTATCAAAGAGTTGAGTAAATATGTTACCACCTTTGCCTCACTGGACAAAGCGCAGCAGTCCCTTAAATGGTTTTCAACGCACGGGTTTTTGCCAGGGCTGGTAGAGGAAGAGGCCTCTCCACCGGCCAGTCCTTCAGAAATCAAGGCTTCAGAGCCTCTTACAACTACCAACAACAAGAATTTCGGCCGCAATTCTACCCCCAGCGTTCCAGAGGGTTCAGAGGCAGAAACCAAAGCAAGTCAAACAACAACTCAGGTAAGCCAATTTTCTGGCCATCTTTCTGTAGGGGGTTGTCTAAAGTTTTTTCTTCACAAATGGAAAGAGATTACCTCAGATCCTTGGGTTCTCAACACCGTCAAAAGCTATTTAATAGAGTTTTATGATACGCCCTGTAAAGAAATGGCTCCCTGTTGCAGTTACCCCCCACTTTTTGCCTGATACTGATGCTGACTTGACTGAGAAGTGTGCTGGGACCCTGCTAACCAGGCCCCAGCACCAGTGTTCTTTCACCTAAAATGTACCATTGATTCCACATTTGGCACACCCTGGCATCCAGTTAAGTCCCTTGTAACTGTTACCTCTGGTACCAAGGGCCCTGATGCCAGGGAAGGTCTCTAAGGGCTGCAGCATGTGTTATGCCACCCTGGAGACCCCTCACTCAGCACAGACACACTGCTTACCAGCTTGTGTGTGCTAGTGAGAACAAAATGAGTAAGTCGACATGGCACTCCCCTCAGGGTGCCATGCCAGCCTCTCACTGCCTATGCAGTATAGGTAAGACACCCCTCTAGCAGGCCTTACAGCCCTAAGGCAGGGTGCACTATACCATAGGTGAGGGTACCAGTGCATGAGCACTGTACCCCTACAGTGTCTAAGCAAAACCTTAGACATTGTAAGTGCAGGGTAGCCATAAGAGTATATGGTCTGGGAGTCTGTTTTACACAAACTCCACAGCACCATAATGGCTACACTGAAAACTGGGAAGTTTGGTATCAAACTTCTCAGCACAATAAATGCACACTGATGCCAGTGTACATTTCATTGTAAAATACACCACAGAGGGCACCTTAGAGGTGCTCCCTAAGACTTAAACGACTATCTGCGTAGGCTGACTGGTTCCAGCAGCCTGCCACACTAGAGACATGTTGCTGGCCCCATGGGGAGAGTGCCTTTGTCACTCTGAGGCCAGTAACAAAGCCTGCACTGGGTGGAGATGCTAACACCTCCCCCAGGCAGGAGCTGTAACACCTGGCGGTGAGCCTCAAAGGCTCACCCCTTTGTCACAGCACAGCAGGGCACTCCAGCTTAGTGGAGTTGCCCGCCCCCTCCGGCCACGGCCCCCACTTTTGGCGGCAAGGCTGGAGGAAACAAAGAAAGCAACAAGGAGGAGTCACTGACCAGTCAGGACAGCCCCTAAGGTGTCCTGAGCTGAAGTGACTCTAACTTTTAGAAATCCTCCATCTTGCAGATGGAGGATTCCCCCAATAGGATTAGGGATGTGCCCCCCTCCCCTTAGGAGGAGGCACAAAGAGGGTGTACCCACCCTCAGGGCTAGTGGCCATTGGCTACTAACCCCCCAGACCTAAACACGCCCTTAAATTTAGTATTTAAGGGCTCTCCCTGAACCTAGAAACTAGATTCCTGCAACTACAAGAAGAAGGACTGCTGAGCTGACAAACCCCTGCAGAGGAAGAACAGAAGACACCAACTGCCTTGGCCCTAGACTTACCGGCCTGTCTCCTGCCTTCCAAAGAAACCTGCTCCAGCGACGCTTTCCAAGGGACCAGCGACCTCTGAATCCTCTGGGGACTGCCCTGCTTCGAAAAAGACAAGAAACTCCTGAGGACAGCGGCACTGCTCCAAAAGAACTGCAACTTTGTTACAAGAAGCAGATTTAAAGACCCCTGCAATTCCCCGCAAGAAGCGTGAGACTTGCAACACTGCACCCGGCGACCCCGACTCGACTGGTGGAGAACAACCAACTCAGGGAGGACCCTCCGGCGACTCTACGACTGTGAGTAACCAAAGTTGTCCCCCCTGAGCCCCCACAGCGACGCCTGCAGAGGGAATCCCCAGGCTCCCCCTGACCGCGACTGTCTGAACTCCATTTCCCGATGCCTGGAAAAGACCCTGCACCCGCAGCCCCCAGCGCCTAAAGAAACGGAACTTCTGTGCAGGAGTGACCCCCAGGAGGCTCTCTCCCTTGCCCAGGTGGTGGCTACCCCGAGGAGCCCCCCCTTGCCTGCCTGCGACGCTGAAGAGATCCCTTGATCTCTCATTGACTTCCATTGAAAACCCGACGCGTGTTTGCACACTGCACCCGGCCGCCCCCGCGCTGCTGAGGGTGTACTTTTTGTGCTGACTTGTGTCCCCCCCGGTGCCCTACAAAACCCCCCTGGTCTGCCCTCCGAAGACGCGGGTACTTACCTGCTGGCAGACTGGAACCGGGGCACCCCCTTCTCTCCATTGAAGCCTATGTGTTTTGGGCACCTCTTTGACCTTTGCACCTGACCGGCCCTGAGCTGCTGGTGTGATAACTTTGGGGTTGCTCTGAACCCCCAACGGTGGGCTACCTTGGACCAAAAACTCAAACCTGTAAGTGACTTACTTACCTGTGAAAACTAACAATAACTTACCTCCCCCAGGAACTGTGAAAATTGCACTGTGTCCACTTTTAAAACAGCTTATTGTGTTTTATGTAAAAAGTATACATGCTAAAGTAATGATTCAAAGTTCCTAGAGTACGTACCTGCAATACCTTTCAAAAGAGCTATTACATGTAAAATTTGAACCTGTGGTTCTTAAAATAAACTAAGAAAATATATTTTTCTATAACAAAACCTATTGGCTGGATTTGTCTCTGAGTGTGTGTACTTCATTTATTGTCTATGTGTATGTACAACAAATGCTTAACACTACTCCTTGGATAAGCCTACTGCTCGACCACACTACCACAAAATAGAGCACTAGTATTATCTCTTTTTACCACTATTTTACCTCTAAGGGGAACCCTTGGACTCTGTGCATGCTATTCCTTACTTTGAAATAGCACATACAGAGCCAACTTCCTACATTGGTGGATCAGCGGTGGGGTACAAGACTTTGCATTTGCTGGACTACTCAGCCAATACCTGATCACACGACAAATTCCAAAATTGTCATTAGAAATTGATTTTTGCAATTTGAAAAGTTTTCTAAATTCTTTAAAGTCCTGCTAGGGCCTTGTGTTAGTCCCTGTTAGCATTTCTTTTAGAGTTTAAAAGTTTGTAAAAGTTTGAATTAGATTCTAGAACTAGTTTTAGATTCTTAAAAGCATTCCAACTTTTAGAAGAATAATGTCTAGTACAGAGATGAATGTGGTGGAACTCGACACCACACCTTACCTCCATCTCCATATGAAAGAGCTAAGGTCACTCTGTAACATAAGAAAAATAACAATGGGCTCCAGACCTACCAAAGTACAGCTCCAGGAGCTGTTGGCAGAGTATGATAGAGCCAACCCCTCTGTGGATAACACAGAGGAGGATGATAGTGAACTGGAGGAAGAATCCCCTCCACCAGTCCTATCTAGGGAGAACAGGGCTTCTCAAGCCCTGACTCCAAAAATAATAGTCAGAGATGCTGGCTCCCTCACAGGAGGGTCCAGCCTCTCTGAAATCACTGAGGATAACTCCAGTGAAGAGGACATCCAGTTAGCCAGGATGGCCAAAAGATTGGCTTTGGAAAAACAGATCCTAGCCATAGAAAGGGAAAGACAAGAGATGGGCCTAGGACCCATCAATGGTGGCAGCAACATAACTAGGGTCAGAGATTCTCCTGACATGTTGAAAATCCCCAAAGGGATTGTAACTAAATTTGAAGATGGTGATGACATCACCAAATGGTTCACAGCTTTTGAGAGGGCTTGTGAAACCAGAAAAGTGAACAAATCTCACTGGGGTGCCCTCCTTTGGGAAATGTTCACAGGAAAGTGTAGGGATAGACTCCTCACACTCTCTAAAAAAGATGCAGAATCTTATGACCTCATGAAGGGTACCCTGATTGAGGGCTTTGGATTCTCCACTGAGGAGTATAGAATTAGATTCAGGGGGGCTCAAAAATCCTCGAGCCAGACCTGGGTTGATTATGTTGACTACTCAGTGAAAACACTGGATGGTTGGGTAACTGGAAATGAAGTGTATGACTATGTTGGGCTTTATAATTTGTTTATGAAAGAACACATTTTAAGTAACTGCTTCAATGAAAAGTTGCATCAGTATCTGGTAGACATAGGTCCAATTTCTCCCCAAGAATTGGGAAAGAAGGCAGACCACTGGGTCAAGACTAGGGTAACCAAAACTTCCACTGGGGGTGACCAAAAGAAAGGGGTTACAAAGCCTCCCCAGGAGAAAGTGGGTGACACTAGAAACAAAGAAAAAGAGTCCCCTGTAGGCCCCCAAAAACCAGACCAGGTGGGTGGGCCCAGAGACACAACCCAAAACAAAGGTGGGTACCAGGGTAAGAGCTGGGATGCCACTAAGGCATGGTGCCATAACTGTAAACAGACAGGGCACCACACCAAGGACACTTCTTGTCCCAAAAACAAACCCCCTAGCAAAATCCCAGGGGTAACCAGTGTAGCCATTGGAGATGACTCCTCAGATGAGGAGGTCTTCATAGCCTTCAACTGGAAAAAGGGCCCAACAGGTGAGTTGGAGATTCCAGAGGGAAGTAGACACTTCCACCACCTACAGGTGAATGGAATCCCAGCCACTGCCCTGAGAGACACTTGTGCCAGTCACACTATTGTGCATGACAGGCTGGTGTTCTCAAACCAGTACATCCCAGGTGAGATGGCCAGAGTAAGAGTTAGCCCAGACAGGGTCACTGATAGGCCTGTGGCTTTTGTGCCCATAGAAGTGGGTGGGACTTTTAGCTGGAGAAGGGTGGTAGTCAGTACAGACCTCCCCCTTGATTGTCTCCTTGGAAATGACTACCCAGAGGTTAGTCAGAGCCCAAGAGAGGAACTGGTCCAGTGCCAGTCCTCTCCCAAGGATTCTGGAGTTCCTACCTCTGCAGTAAATGCAAGTAGGCCCCAGAAGAAAAAGAAAAGAAAACAGTGCAGGAAGGGTGGACAACCTTTAGCCAAGGTTCCAGCAAGCCAAGGAGATTCTGCTCCAGTAGGGGAGAACTCCAAAAGTGGCACTGGTAAAGTCCAACCTGACCCACAAGAAGTCCTGGCTAGTCAGGCAACTGTTAAGCCTGAGTGGATGGCTCCTCAGCTAACGGAAGAAAGAGTGGAAGAAGGGTGTTTACTACAAGATGTGGTAACCCCTCACTCTAATACAGCAAACAGGCACCCTGAACCCAAAGAAGCCTGTAACTTAGCCCATTCCCTTGTAGGTGAAGAGCTAAAGGTGTGGTTCTGGGCACTGACAGCTGTCAGTGGCCTCTGCTGGGTGTTAGCCTTTATGGCTGCACTATCCTTGGCATGGTGGTCTGACCCCATGCCACATATCAAGTTAGGCCCCCTGACCCTGTTGGTCATGGTGGGGTTACTCCAGCTCTGGGTAACCTCTTTGGGTAAGCTAGGGGTGACCCTGGCTAAAATAAGACTAGCAGAGGTGGATACCTCTAACCCCAAAATAGAGAGAATGGGTGGAGACATTAAAGACACAGACAAGAGGCAATTCAGACTAGGTCCTATCACTGTGGAAGTGGGTCAGTTCCCCAGAGGGAATGACCTGAGCAGGAGGATGTAAGGCAGAGTAGGCCCTGCAACAAACCAGCCTATTTCCTCTACTCCTCCTCGCCTCCCAGACTAGGAAGACTCTCCCAGCTTTGGCTGAGTCTCCTGGCCTGTGGGCTGGGGGGGGCTTGTGTAAAGAAATGGCTCCCTGTTGCAGTTACCCCCCACTTTTTGCCTGATACTGATGCTGACTTGACTGAGAAGTGTGCTGGGACCCTGCTAACCAGGCCCCAGCACCAGTGTTCTTTCACCTAAAATGTACCATTGATTCCACAATTGGCACACCCTGGCATCCAGATAAGTCCCTTGTAACTGGTACCTCTGGTACCAAGGGCCCTGATGCCAGGGAAGGTCTCTAAGGGCTGCAGCATGTGTTATGCCACCCTGGAGACCCCTCACTCAGCACAGACACACTGCTTACCAGCTTGTGTGTGCTAGTGAGAACAAAATGAGTAAGTCGACATGGCACTCCCCTCAGGGTGCCATGCCAGCCTCTCACTGCCTATGCAGTATAGGTAAGACACCCCTCTAGCAGGCCTTACAGCCCTAAGGCAGGGTGCACTATACCATAGGTGAGGGTACCAGTGCATGAGCACTGTACCCCTACAGTGTCTAAGCAAAACCTTAGACATTGTAAGTGCAGGGTAGCCATAAGAGTATATGGTCTGGGAGTCTGTTTTACACGAACTCCACAGCACCATAATGGCTACACTGAAAACTGGGAAGTTTGGTATCAAACTTCTTAGCACAATAAATGCACACTGATGCCAGTGTACATTTTATTGTAAAATACACCACAGAGGGCACCTTAGAGGTGCTCCCTAAAACTTAACCGACTATCTGTGTAGGCTGACTGGTTCCAGCAGCCTGCCACACTAGAGACATGTTGCTGGCCCCATGGGGAGAGTGCCTTTGTCACTCTGAGGCCAGTAACAAAGCCTGCACTGGGTGGAGATGCTAACACCTCCCCCAGGCAGGAGCTGTAACACCTGGCGGTGAGCCTCAAAGGCTCACCCCTTTGTCACAGCACAGCAGGGCACTCCAGCTTAGTGGAGTTGCCCGCCCCCTCCGGCCACGGCCCCCACTTTTGGCGGCAAGGCTGAAGGAAACAAAGAAAGCAACAAGGAGGAGTCACTGACCAGTCAGGACAGCCCCTAAGGTGTCCTGAGCTGAAGTGACTCTAACTTTTAGAAATCCTCCATCTTGCAGATGGAGGATTCCCCCAATAGGATTAGGGATGTGCCCCCCTCCCCTTAGGAGGAGGCACAAAGAGGGTGTACCCACCCTCAGGGCTAGTGGCCATTGGCTACTAACCCCCCAGACCTAAACACGCCCTTAAATTTAGTATTTAAGGGCTCTCCCTGAACCTAGAAACTAGATTCCTGCAACTACAAGAAGAAGGACTGCTGAACTGACAAACCCCTGCAGAGGAAGAACAGAAGACACCAACTGCCTTGGCCCCAGACTTACCGGCCTGTCTCCTGCCTTCCAAAGAAACCTGCTCCAGCGACGCTTTCCAAGGGACCAGCGACCTCTGAATCCTCTGGGGACTGCCCTGCTTCGAAAAAGACAAGAAACTCCCGAGGACAGCGGCACTGCTCCAAAAGAACTGCAACTTTGTTACAAGGAGCAGATTTAAAGACCCCTGCAATTCCCCGCAAGAAGCGTGAGACTTGCAACACTGCACCCGGCGACCCCGACTCGACTGGTGGAGAACAACCAACTCAGGGAGGACCCTCCGGCGACTCTACGACTGTGAGTAACCAAAGTTGTCCCCCCTGAGCCCCCACAGCGACGCCTGCAGAGGGAATCCCCAGGCTCCCCCTGACCGCGACTGTCTGAACTCCATTTCCCGACGCCTGGAAAAGACCCTGCACCCGCAGCCCCCAGCGCCTAAAGAAACTGACCTTCTGTGCAGGAGTGACCCCCAGGAGGCCCTCTCCCTTGCCCAGGTGGTGGCTACCCGGAGGAGCCCCCCCTTGCCTGCCTGCGACGCTGAAGAGATCCCTTGATCTCTCATTGACTTCCATTGAAAACCCGACGCGTGTTTGCACACTGCACCCGGCCGCCCCCGCGCTGCTGAGGGTGTACTTTTTGTGCTGACTTGTGTCCCCCCCGGTGCCCTACAAAACCCCCCTGGTCTGCCCTCCGAAGACGCGGGTACTTACCTGCTGGCAGACTGGAACCGGGGCACCCCCTTCTCTCCATTGAAGCCTATGTGTTTTGGGCACCTCTTTGACCTTTGCACCTGACCGGCCCTGAGCTGCTGGTGTGATAACTTTGGGGTTGCTCTGAACCCCCAACGGTGGGCTACCTTGGACCAAAAACTCAAACCTGTAAGTGACTTACTTACCTGTGAAAACTAACAATAACTTACCTCCCCCAGGAACTGTGAAAATTGCACTGTGTCCACTTTTAAAACAGCTTATTGTGTTTTATGTAAAAAGTATACATGCTAAAGTAATGATTCAAAGTTCCTAGAGTACTTACCTGCAATACCTTTCAAAAGAGCTATTACATGTAAAATTTGAACCTGTGGTTCTTAAAATAAACTAAGAAAATATATTTTTCTATAACAAAACCTATTGGCTGGATTTGTCTCTGAGTGTGTGTACCTCATTTATTGTCTATGTGTATGTACAACAAATGCTTAACACTACTCCTTGGATAAGCCTACTGCTCGACCACACTACCACAAAATAGAGCACTAGTATTATCTCTTTTTACCACTATTTTACCTCTAAGGGGAACCCTTGGACTCTGTGCATGCTATTCCTTACTTTGAAATAGCACATACAGAGCCAACTTCCTACACGCCCCACCAAACATCTCCCCTTCCACCTCTCATCTTTGCAGAGGAGATGTCAAATCTCATCTCTACCGAGATTGAAGACCTCCTTCGAAAACAAGCTATTCAACCAGCTCGTCCTCTTCCATCCAGCTTTATAAGCCCCCTGTTTTTAGTAATCAGGAAAAACAAAAAAATCAGACCAGTCATCAACCTCAGACAATTCAATCAATTTGTTGTTTATCGACATTTCAAGATGGAAACAATTCTTCATCTAAGGGACTCGCTTCTTCTGAACGACTGGATGGTCTGTCTGGACCTTCAGGATGCCTACTTAACAGTACCCATTCATTACTCTCACAGAAAGTTTCTGCAGTTTTAATGGCAACATCAAACCTACCAATTCACTTGCCTGCCCTTCGGGCCTTCATCGGCCCCTTGGTGTTTCACCAAGTTAATGAAACCTATTGTAGCTCTCAAGGTTTCAGAATGATAATCTATCTAGACGATATCCTCCTCATGCATCAAGACATCGCTATTCTTCGGTCTCAACTGTCCTACACTATATCCCTCCTTTCAGATCTAGGTTTCATAATCAACAACCAGAAATCGATGTTTGCTCCGTCACAGACCATGGAGTTCCTAGGTTTTCTAGTCAACTCCTCTCAAGGCCTTCTACAACTCCCGGATTCAAAAATAAAAGGCATCAAATCAGAGATAACCCTATCTTTACAGCAGACTTTTCTCTCCCTAAGGTCTCTTGCAAGGATTGTAGGTCTTCTTTCTTCCTCGATTCAGGCAATCTTTCCAGGTCCTCTCCACTATTGGGCTCTTCAGAGATTAAAGATTCGTCATCTGCGCAAAGGTCTTGCTTATTCAGATTGTATCCTCCTCGATCTTGAATCCCGTACAGAACTTCAATGGTGGCTAGACCATCTAGAATCCTGGAATGGCAGGACCATCTTTGCCTCAGCCACAGATCTTGTCTTAGAATCCGATGCAAACCTAACAGGTTGGGGCGCAAGGTGTGGTCAAATATCGACTGGAGGCACATGGTCTCTTCAGGAGTCTTCATTGCACATCAACTGTTTAGAGATGCTTGCAGGCTCCTTTGCAATCAGAAGCTTCACCAAAAACAGAGTCCACTGTTCAGTACTGCTGCTTATGGACAACCTCACGGCAGTCAAATACATCAATCATCTCGGCGGTACCAAATCCAAACCTCTAGCCGAACTAGCCAAAAATTTCTGGGAATTCTGCCTCCACCGAAAAATTTCAGTTTGAGCAGAATACTTGCCAGGTTTGCTCAATTCAGTGGCAGATTGGTATGCGCGTCATCTTTCCGACTCCAGCGACTGGAAACTTCACTCTTCGGTCTTCAACTCTCTTCATCGCAAATGGGGTCCTTTTCATATAGACCTCTTCGCATCCTGTCTAAATACTCAACTTCCTCATTTCTTCAGCTGGAGACCAGATCCTCAAGCTTTAGCAACCTATGCTTTTCTTCAACAGTGGCCCCATTCAATAAACTATGCCTTTCCTCCTTTCATCATGATAAACAGAGTACTCGCTCATCTTCGACGTCAAAAAGACACAGTAGTTCTAGTAGTTCCGTTTTGGCAATCTCAAGTGTGGTATCCCCCCTTCTCGAATTAACAATCGACTTCCCGGTATTTCTGCCCTCCTTCCCTTCTCTCCTTCTCAATCCACAAGGTCTCCCTCACGATCTCATACTCAACAAATCCCTTCTCCTATCTGCCTGGAAAGTTTCAGGTCTTCCTCATCTTATCCAGGAATTTCACTCGAGGCTTCAACCTACATCAACCATTCCTGGGCTCCAGGCACTTCCAAAGCTTACAAATCAGCTTGGTCCATCTGGTCTAGCTGGTGTCTGGGAAAAGCGTGTGATCCCTTTTCAGCAGATCTTAGTCTGATAGCAAATGTCCTTGCCTCTCAGGCAAGTGCAGGCAAATCTTACAGGACCATCAACTTATATAGGTCAGCCATCTCCCTCCATCATCCTTTTATAAACGGGAAACCCATAGGGGAACATCCTATCATCTGTCACCTTTTGAAAGGAGTAAAATTCTCCAACCTTCCCCTTCCCAAATATACCACTCTATGGGATGTCAATCTCGTTTTACAAATGTTTCTATCCTGGCAGGATAATAACTTACTGTCTTTGAAAATGCTTTCCGCTAAACTAACAATGTTACTTTGTTTAATATCTATCAAACGTTTGTCTGATGTCAAAGCCTTGGATATTTCAGCTCATCACTTTACTCCTACAGGTGTACTGTTCAATGTGTCTCGTCATACTAAAACAAATATTACTTCTGTTTTCTATCCGTTCTTCCCTAATTATCCGAAACTATGTATGGGAAACTGTTTAAAGATTTATGAACAAAAGACTGCCGATCTTAGAACATCTTCAGCCTCCCAACTTTTAATTTCCTTCAGGAAACCTTATAAACTGGTATCTTCTCCTACCTTGGCCCGTTGGGTTAAATCGGTAATGTCACTAGCTGGCATAGATACATCAAAATTTGGAGCCCATTCTGCTAGAGGGGCTATGGCGTCAAAAGCCTTTTGGGCTGAATCACGTTTGGAAGATATCCTAAGATCGGCAGATTGGGCAAATTATTTTATTTTCGCACATTTTATTGTAAACCCATTAATACAGCAACTTCTGTAGTAATTAACATGCTTTAAACAAGCATAATAGGAGCCTCTGGTCTTGTCATAAAATGTAGATTTATCAAGTATTTTATGATGGAAAGTCTTAATTTTATTAACGACACGGAGGCAAGTATTATCCGACTGCTTACTGTACTAATGTTGTTCTATTTTCCCACCCTTTTAGTTGCTACCAACGCTCCAGTGTCCACTTCGAGCTAAATCATCGGATACCGTTTCTACTCAAAGTATTCCTTCATTCCAATCATCACTGAATCTGGATTCCTCTGTCAACCATCCTGTCAAGTGTTACTCCTCGCATACTCTGAACAGAATTCAAGACTTGCTTGCATTTATTCTAGCAATATGTTTAATTTGTTGTATTTTACCTTTGTTTAAATCATTCTCTTGACTGTCTTGCAGTTGAAAAGAGGGCTGCCTGCAGTCAGGATTGGTATATCTTATCGTGTATAGTGTCGTGATTGGTTAATTATTCTTCTTCTCCCATTGGTTGCCTGTTACGCAAACCTTTGAGATTGGTGTTTTTCTTGGCTGCTGTTAAAATAAAGCAGGAAAAGAAAGCATAATACTCACCTCCGTGTCTTTAATAAAATTAAGACTTTCCATCAGAAATTTCTTGGAAAATCTACATTACACGCAGCTAGTGTGTGTGTGTGGGGTGGGGGGGTGCTCCCTTCATTAGCTTCAGTATTGGTGGGGTCCCACTTGCAATGTTTTGGGGGGAAAGCCTCTGGCTAAATCCTGGTCTACATTGGGGATGGATTATGTTTGACAAAAAACATGCTCCAAAAATTTGGAAGGAAATTTTAATTAAATGGATTTGGCTGAATTATTAAAAGTTACCTTAGCGAAATTACTTTTAAATTAAATGTACACTTTCCACACATTTATAGACAGATGTATATTTTACTGTTCACTGTTTATCCCCTCGGATCCTCTTTTCGAACAGACTCTGCCACTGCCATTGGAGCCCTTTGGTGTCGTCTTTCTTTTCGTTCGGGGCACCTACGTTCAGTCCCCTTTCTATGTCCACCGGTCTCCTCTGCTCCCCGCGTGCTGTTGAGCTGGGACTTCCTCCTCCGTTTCGCGCTGCATTGTGGGACCTCGAGAGCTCTCCGAGAGAGGCAAGATGGACGCGGGCTTCTTCCGCGTAAGTAAATCTATGGGCAGATGAGAGTGTGAGCGCTGGGTCTATAATGGGGAGTTGCACTGACGGGGAACCCGCAGCCCTGCACCCCACAGCCTATTTGTTCCCTGGTCGTGCTGTTGTTGGAATGAGAGAACCGCATTTGGGGCCTGGAGTGAGACCTGCGTGTATACGCGCAGGGGGATGAGGCCCGGTCTGTTGCTGGGCCCGTGATGTGTCTGCGCTGCTGATCTCACTGGGAACTGTGGCCCTTGGTGAAAGGCCTAAGCCAGTGGCAGTTCTCAGCAAAGGATGGTTGTTTCGTGAAGGTGGGCTTGGTCACTGACATTGCGCCCACCGCTGATATTTCATAACTTTGGATCCCGGACTACCTGCCCATATGTTAACTTCGAACTCTAGTTAGTTTTCCCCCTATCGTATCTGTTAAATGTCCTAATTTTATAAGGACTACAATACGTTAAATATAACCCGGGCTCTGTCAACAACAGGCATGTTACCTAGAAAAACCTGAAATTTCCACGGGACTGGAGCTCCGCTCCTGTCAATTATATTGCGCCGATACTTCTTTTCTCTGCTATATGTGGTTACGTTGCTACAATCTGTTCCAAAGTTGACCTGGGTCCCTAACTCTCGCCTTGTTTTTATTATTACTTACATCTCACCATGGTATTTGAAGTTTTGTGCCATCATTATAATTGCAGTTATAAATCTCGGAGTTATAAGAAAAGAGGTGTTATATATAAGAACAACACTTAACTCGAGAAAACTTTACATCGCTAGCTGTACAATTGCCAACCAGCCCTCTTGTCAAAAATCCGCCTTAATTTTGTCCAGTTTATTATCCAGTCAAGTTTAATTTCGCATGCCGAGAAATTTAGTGTAGCTTTTTCCCTTTTGGTATGAATTTGTTGTCATTTGCCGTTGTTCTTCAGCTGATCGCGCGTCTTATGAATTACTGTTCGTACTACTTTGTGGTTAAAATGTGCTCAGTGGTACGTTAATGTCATGTAACTGTGACATATAGCAAATGCTTAAATAAACTGGTTAGAATCCAATCAGCTGTTTTATTTTGTTACATTTTCTTTATGAATTTCTCTTTATAAAGCACAAAAAAAGTACAAAGTTAAGGAAATGGTAACCTAGTCGTGTAAAAGAATAACACGCATTGGCAAATCCAGTAGGTCTGACACTGGCTGCCTTCTTTTTAGTTTCGCTAACGTTCATTTTGTCATGGGTTTTGTAAAACTTTATGGTTAGGGGGCTGCAGGGCCCTTGGCAGTATAAACAGATATTGGCAAAAAACCAAAGTATTTTTGTGATGGCAGAAAACACTTATTTCCAATGTAGCCCCCAACACTGAAGGGTACTGCTTTGTGTGTGGATGTGTTCCTTGTGAAAGAGCAGAACTGCCATTACTCAGAGTGAAGTTATCTAATCTCTGAAGTAGGCTGACCAATTGCCCATGCTGTATTGGGTGGGGAAAAATGTGAGTGACACAGCAGACCAACGGAAGAAGAGGTCTGACAGAAAGGCTCTGTAAATTGTGTGTGTTTGTATGTATGTATGTATGTGTGTGTGTATGTATGTGTATGTATATATATATATATATATATATATATATATATATATATATATATATATTAAAGACTGTTTTAGATGAGTTGAGACACTCCTATGCTGTGGTAATGCAAAGCAGGGATTCCTGCCGTGGAAGTGGAGTGTTGGACATTTTCTTGGAAGGGTGTGGATTGTAGTTTCCTTTTCACTCTAGTTTATACTTCATGGAAACATTGTGGCTCTACGATATGGATAATCTGTCACTGTGTTGTGTGTGTGTGTGCACCATGTTCTTTGTGTCAGAGGAAGTGTGTGCACTATGTCTCAGGGGCCCGTCCACTGAGTCACCACTGATACGCATGGTAGCAGCTGCTTGTCACTGCTTTAAAATAAAATCCCAGTTTATTCTAACAAAAATGATGCATTCTGATGATTTACATAGGTCATGTCAATGATACTGACTGCAACACCACATGTCATGGATATTAAAATTCTGCAATGCGTGTAATTCTCTCGGAAGGCAGTTGACAGTAAAATTCATTACCCATTACCAGAACACCAAGGAGGTTAGGTTTTTCCTCCAACAGTTTAGTCAGGGGCAAAATAATTGTGCAAATTAAGTGATTTTGTATATGTATTGTGAGATTTATTGGGGAGCTGCTTCAGACTCACTTGTTGATTTTAGATGTTAGCTATGGTCCTTCACATAATTAGTATTGCGTCCCTGGAATGAGGCAGTTTTGTTTCATTTTCTTGCTTGGAATGTTCCACAGTTGAATACCACGTTAAAGCTTGGCAGGTTATCATCATCATCAATTTACTTTATTCGGTACAATAATAGACCATAAAAGACATCCAATCTATGCATAAATACATACAAATTTCATGATCATTAAATTAATAAAAACATTATTAATACATATTTCGAATTCCGAAAGCAGCATATATGAAACTTAACAAAGCCTGTATTATGTCTACATTTCCCAAATTGTGTAAATAAAAATAAGCAGACTGGGTAGTTTTAATACTTTTAGATAAAAATAACGGACGTAAAAACCTTTTTCTTGGGGTATCATAAAAGGTACAAAAGAGTATAAAGTGCAAGGTACTTTGAGATGTCTTTCTATCGCATCAGCATGGAGGAAGATTCTTAAACCAAGTTCCACGTGTAGGAAATGCTACCAGGTAATGTAATGTATTCAAACGTAACCTAGTAAGTAAGAACCTATATCGCTCTAGGGTAATAGTAGTCAGGTATAACATTGGGTGCAGTTGCTGTATCTGGTTCCTCGTCTGGATTATATTCGTGGCCGAAATCGGCTCCAGGTCATACATTTTTCTGCCAGTATATTTCCTTTACCCTTTTGATAACCCGCTTTGTCAAAAGGTCCGGCTTAAAAAATAACTCCCCGTAGTTCTAGTAAGAGAGGAGTGAACATATCTGATCCAAGGTATGTCCAGTGATCGTGATAATAAGAAAGTCCTGTATCACCCTTCTACACAAAAAAGCTTCTGGTTTGGACCAAATTTTTATCCATAATAATAAAATGGGTTTGAGCTTTATATAGTTTGATATGCATCTCAGGCCTACTTCTTCATGACAAAACATTACTGAAGTTGATTGCGGGACTGCTAATAGCCTTCTTAAAAACTTATTTTCTACAATCTGGAGGCTCGAGCATTCTGCCTGTCCCCAAACCCCAGCTCCAAATGTCGCAATAGAGAGACATTTGCTGGAAAAAAACAGTCATCATCTCTTTTACAGGTTTGTGTTGTAACCTTTTCGCAAATCTAAAAACTGTTTCTATGGCTTTCTGAAATTGTATTGAACGTATGTTTACTAAATATTTCCAATTTAAATCTACATCAGTGGTAACCCCCAGGTATGTAAAATATGGGACCTTAAGTATTTCTTCCCCGTCCAAGACACATTTTTTAGTATTTGCTATCTTTGGCCCAGTCTTCATCACAAATGACTTAGATCTATTGATTTTGAGACCAAGATTTCCCATAAATGTATTAAAAGCATTCAATGAGGTCTGAAGACCATTTGCCGTACTTGAGATGAGATGAGTACGGCATCATCTGCATGCAATAATACTGGAATTGGGGGATTATTGATGATAGGCAGGTCCTTCCCCAATTCACAGAGACATTTCTCTAGCCCATTTATATAAAGAAGAAAAAGAAAAGGGGCCAGCACACAGCCCTGTCTAACCCCCTTTAATGAAGGTAACTTCTCTGTTAAACCACCCTCCTGAGAGTAGCGAACTTGAGCCGATGTACAAGCATGAAGTCTAAGTAGAAAAATTATGTCTTTGTCCACTCCCATGTTTAACATGACCGTCTACAGTTTCTCTCTATTGACTGTTTCGAAAGCACAGGACAAATCCATAAATGCTAAATGTATACACCCCCTTTTTGACTTTCGTATGTTTTTGGACTATAAGAGTCAGATTGAATGTTTGGCTTTCGGCCTGGGCTAGGTACAGAAAAACAAATTGGACTTCTGAAAGACAGTGAGATTCGGCTGCCCAGTTTTCCAATTTATTTAAAATCACTCGACCTAAGATTTTAACTGAGCCGTCCAATAGGGAAATTGGTCGATAGCATAAAGGATCCGCCCTATCCCCCTTCTTAAAAATCGGGACGATAATCTCCTCTCTCCACGTGTCTACTAGTGAACCTGTCATGACAGATCTCAGAACATTAGTGAGCAATGGCCCCCAAAAATCTGGAAGCGCTTTAAATAAATCAGCAGGAATTTTTGTCAAATGCACATATTTGCAGATACTTACAAATGCATTTACAAAGGAGTTTTTGCCACGGAGAGCCGGAGTGAAAAATCAATGACCAAAGGTCTGTTTATTTTTGCTGCAGCAAAGAGGACAGGTTTACCACTGGCATCCCAGGCCCGAAGTAAAGTGTGCTGGCATAAAGCGTTTAACAATGATATTTATACTCATACATCAAAGGATACATAAAATGTGTAACTAATGATATACGTCATACAGATATTTTAAGGAGTTAATCAGTTTCCACACACTGGTTCCATTCCCAGCCTTGTCCTTGCCTCCCTTCTGCAGCTGCCTGACTCCCCACATTCTTGAGACCCTTCAAAGGATTACGTGGTTCAAAGGTATAGATATCAGCCTTTCCCTCCCCAAAATACCACAGCCGAGGTCAGTTAGTTATTTGAACACACAATTATAATGAATACAGTGCCCCAGTTAGGGAAAGAAACCAGCTGCAAACCTATGGCGTGGAACCAGGCTTATTTTACCTAAACAAATATACATAAGATAACATATGTGATAGACAGTGCGTTCAGAGACAACAAAAGCTCAAACTTACACGTATAAAAGAAACGAAGCAATTCAAAATGAATTCTAACAATCGACCCTTTTTGAGTTTTTTTTTCTTCTGAACATAATAAACGTTTTGAATAGTTCTAAATTTCCTCATATATGTTGAATTTTACTCTCACTTCATTGAAATTTGCATTCATGGGGACATAAACAACCGATGGGTATGAGCAACCAGTATCTGTAGTGAGGACAGTGGGGTCAATAGCCATTAGGGAATTTATCTCTTCTCTCTGCATCATAGCTCGATTGGTTTCTAGTATTTTCACTGGCGGAAGTTTACACAATTTTAAACAGGAACAGAGAGCAGGTAAGCACTGCACTAATAAACAACTTAATACAATAGCTATTATTATAAAAAGTATGTCTTTAAACAACCAGCCCCACCCCCCAAACCAAGACCATAACCATGATAAACTCCAATCGCCTCCTTCATATTGGCCCCCCTTTTCAAATACCTGTACTGCTTCTTTTATTTTCCCAATATCCAATTCTATCTCTGATGACTTGTTGACAAAATAACAGCACTTTTGCTGGTACTGATGTTGGATTAAAACACATACTCCTCCTTGTTGTACTGTAATCAAGTCTAGGGCAAGCCGATTTTGTATCGCCAATTGGGCTGCAGAGTTTATCTCTATCTGTATACTTCCTATGGCCTCTCTGGTGGCATTAAATGCAATGGCTAATTCAGCTGACATATTCATCATTGCCAGTTGTAAATCGAAAATTCCAAATCCGGGAATAAGAACATGTAATACTTGAAATACCCAGTTCTTTCGCTCCTCCAGTATGGGTGTCCCTCGTTTGTACCTATGTGCAAAACTCCCCATGTTAGGGGGCTGGGAAGATGATATATTTGATATCACAGTAATGTTGGGTGCCAAATATGCCAGTGAACATATCCCTTCCCAGTTTAGAGGCAGCACTTTATATGCAGTTCTTCCACATACGAAGTACATGCCTCCCTGGATTTGTGAATTTATAATGCTGTATTTTATTCGGGGCAATCCTACACCCTCTGGGGTGTCATGCTCAGAATTATTGCAATATTTGTAATCTTCCCAGATTGTATTTAGCAATGATACATTTGCCCAGGGTGCAACATATGAACATCTAGCCGTCCAGAGGGGGCCAAGGAAAACCCGGGACAATATTACAGGTGAATTTTTCCCATTTCTATCTTGTTCTCTGGAGGGATCATATACCAATCCTTCTGGATCTACTAGAATCTCATTTTCTCCCACAGTCAGGTTCCAATAATTCACAGTGTAATTTTGATGAGTCCCATTAATTAACGCTGTCCAATTTCTGTCTATTTTCTCCTCTCCTTCAAGATCCCAATTCCCTGTTTTTATATCAAATAACAAAGTGTAAACACACTGTTCAGGAGGGATCTTTCCCATGTATTTTGCCTCTGGGTTTTGCCCATAAAAATAGGTACCAAAACATATGGGAAACATTTTAAGTGTGGCATTCTCTCCAGGCATCGGGGAGAGCTTGTATTCTGCCTGGGTATTAGGGAGCACCGCACACCTAGGGTACCATTGATATTCTTGTTGGTCACATCTCCAAGTGGTATTTGGTACAAGACACACTTCCCCTCTTTCATATTCGCTTGGTGATACTGGTACTTCATAAAGGCCTATAGGATCCTCGGGGTGTCTAGACAAGTGCCGGCAAATCCAGCAGTCAGTGAGACTTAATGTCTCCGCTAATTTTCCATGAACCTTTATCAATGGATGTAAGGTAAGATTTTGCAACAATGATGCAACACCACTGGACATTATACATATTAACATAAGGGTCACTAGGTACTTCATTATTGTTTTGTAGAAATAGTTATAAGGCCACTCTTCCCTATTCTCTAGAGGGATATTTGTCCTGCCAAATGGATATATTTTCATAATTTTATTGTGCTCTTCTCCTTGGTCCTACAACTTTTCTATGATACCGTTTTATTCGTCTCAACCGCCTACGTGTGTTCAAAAATATACCCACACAATTACCAAATATGTAAATGCAAAATATTGATATCACTATACTAATAATCATATACGTATAGATACAGATAAGTGAATTTTCCTTCAATGTTCACACCCACTAGGGTTCAGCACCGCCGTGCTTTCCACTCTAGCAGTTAGGCTGCACTGATTGGTCCATGAACAAGTTTTTTTTTTCTCAAATACAGGACAATAGATGTTGGCTTGATCCTAGGTCCCTTAGCTTCTCCTTTTCAAGTTTTAACTCCTGGTGAGTCTCAACTCCCAGTGAGTAAGTCGCGATACTTCAAAGTTAGTCTTCAGTATAGTTTGTCAGTTTCGTTCAGTGTCTCAGCAAAATGAGGGCGGAGGCCAGCAATTTTCAACCAGATCAGTGATGTGCTTGGGTATTAAACAGAAAAAGGGCACCTTTTTTTTTACCGCTGGGACTACAAACCGCACCAACCCTAATGGCTGGCCGCTTCCGTAGAACTGGTACTTGGTTTTTTTCCTTTCTCGCCAGTCACAGAACTGTTAACTCCATTTACCCACTGCTTGAATAGCGTTGCACAAGCTGCATCCCACTATACTTGTGTTCTCGTTGAGACAATTGTTCTGACCAATGTTCTGGTGTCGTTGCACAGGCTAGTCACCTGTGTTCATGCTGGAATTTTAGTCATCACAGTCATTTACAACCTCGTCGCCCAAAGTGTGCGTAACAACAGTGAGGATAGCTCGTTTTAATGCTGGTACATCAATGGCATCGGAAATGCCGGTGGCGGTGAAAGCGGGGAACTGTATTTCACGAAGGCAGGCGTGCCGTATTCTGCTGAGCAAAGGATTCCTTGGCCATTCAGAAGAGACCTCAGTTTGCAATTCCAAGCTAGGAGCTATCAGGGTGATGTAAATGTAGCTTTTCGTAGGGGTCACCACCTTACGCACCTTCAAAATTCTGTTCATTTGGATGGGCGAGGACGCAGGTTGTATCGATGAGTTTGTTGATCTTCAAACAGCAACTCTTCGTCACTGGACTGTTGTGTCACCTCAGGAGCAGAAGTAGCACTTGAAACCTGTGGAGGTGTTTCCTGTCTCCCTACTTCGCTGTAATCAGGAGACAATGGTAATTCTGCTGTTAGAGTACTCTGTAGTGGAATTGGTGCACGCTTACAGTGGCTAGCATGTATCCAGTTTTTCCTTCCTTCCACTTTCACCGCTGTCTGTGTTGCAAGCAGTACCTGGGCTGGCCCCCGCCACCTGGGCTGAAGACTGTTGGTTCTTTGAAAATTCTTTGTCATAAGCCAATCCCCTGGCTTAAAAGGGTGACCAGGGCCTTCAAGAGGAGTCGGTAGGCTGGCCTTGACCTGTTGGTGGATCAAACGCAAATCTTTAGTCAATTGTTTACAGTAATCTACAAACAAAGGATATTGCACTTCAGAAAGCTTCTTTGGTCGTGGTACCCCCCAGATATTGGCTGGCCTCCCCATGACAACTTCATAGGGGGATAATCGTGACTTGCTACTGGCAGTCATCCTGATGGACATTAATGCTAGGGGCAAAGCATCTGGCCATTTTAAGTTGGTCTCAGCACAAATCTTAGCTATTTTGCTCTTCAAGGTGTAATTATACCTTTCTACAAGGCCCGCTGATTGTGGGTGATTTGCAGCATGAAATCGATGTTTGATGTTAAGGGCGGTACAGACCTTCTCCATTACCTCATTAGAAAAATGACTGCCATTGTCACTCCAGACTAATCGTGGCAAGGCGTATCTAGGAAAATATTCTTTTAGTAATATTTTGGCGGTAGAGAGGGCACCATTGTCTTTTAATGGGTAGGCCTCTATCCATTTTGAAAACATGCATACTACCACTAACACGTATTTCAGTTTGTTACACGGTTCCATGTGGATAAAATCCATCTGTATAGCTTCAAAGGGGAGATCAGGAGGGGCAAAGTGGCCAGGGGGCGTAGGGGTCCCTTTTCCTGCATTGTGCACTGCACACACCATACAACTTTTAACCAGATTATTAGCAGCTTTGGATATCAGAGGATTACTCCAAACATGGTCCAAAGTTGTCTTGATGCCTTGGGCACTGATGTGTGCAGGACTGTGGGCCATAGTAACCATAGCGTGTACATAGCAATTAGGTAACATCCATCTTCTTCTGTCTGTGTCATCTGTGTAACAACCCTCACTGTCTAGTCTACCGTTCTTCTCCCACTGTTCCCTTTCCTCTGCTGTTGCTTCTGCTTGAATATCTCTCACACACTGCATGGTATTTTCTAATACTTCGTACTGGGGCTCTCCCTTGATGCTACTCTCAACATATGCATTGTCAAATGGTGCTCGTGCTGTTGCTTTCGCTGTAGCATCTGCAAAAGCATTTCCTCGTCCTATATCAT
Source organism: Pleurodeles waltl (assembly GCF_031143425.1). Classification (NCBI taxonomy): domain Eukaryota; kingdom Metazoa; phylum Chordata; class Amphibia; order Caudata; family Salamandridae; genus Pleurodeles; species Pleurodeles waltl. The sequence goes on along the minus strand of NC_090440.1, from coordinate 932,996,875 downwards.
CAGTAATTTTTTTGTGGGCACTACACTTAATGATTGCGACCTGACGGGGCAGGCTGAGAGCAGTCAAAAGTGTCACAATCAAGTTGCCATGCTGAATGGTAGTGCCATGTGACGTGATAAAGCCTCTATTCGCCCAGAGTCGCCCAAAATTATGAGCTACTCCAAACGCATATTGGCTATCAGTGTAGATGTTAACACTAAGATGTTCACTTATTTCACAAGCTCTGGTGAGGGCAATTAATTCTGCAGCCTGTGCCGAATTTTGCGGGATTCTATGAGATTCAACCACTGTTTTGACTGTGGTGACGGCATAGGCTGCAGTGGTCGTACCATCTGGTAATTTGAAGCAAGACCCATCTACAAACAGCTCTCCCTGTGGGTCAGATAGGGGAGTGTCTGTTAAGTCTACCCGTCCCTTGGTTTCTTCCTCAGTGGCAAAAATGCAATTATGATCAAATTCCCCATTGTCCTGAGGGAGGGGTAGTAACGTAGCTGGGTTCAAGACATTGCACCGCTTCAAAGTAATATTTGGACTGAACAATGTTAATTCGTAACCCGTTAGACGAGCACTGGTGAGGTGCTGCGTCTGTGTCTTGTTTAACAAAATATCAACGGCATGAGGAACCATCACAGTGAGCGGATTGCCACCAACAAACCCTTCACTTTGTTTCACCGCAGCTGCTGCAGAAGCCACTCCTCTAAGACAAGTAGGCAAAGCTTGCGCCACAGTGTCCAAGGTGGAAGAGAAGTATGCACAAGGGCGTTGTCTCCCACCTTGGTCCTGTGTCAAAACAGACAATGTACAGCCATGCTTTTCATGCACAAATAAAACAAATGGTTTGCTGTAATCCGGATTACCCAATACAGGAGCAGAGCACATCGCCTTTTTTAATTCTTGAAAAGCCTCCTCACATTTGTCAGTCCAAGGTACAGGAGAGGGCACATCTGAAAGTGTCAGAGCAGTCAATGGTTTTGCTATAAGTGAAAAATTTGGAATCCACTGTCTGCAAAAGGATGTAAATCCCAAAAATGCTCGGACTTCAGAAGGGGTGCGTGGTGCAGTCATTGTATGAACCAATTTAATTCTATCTGGATGTAATCTCCTTCCCTCCTTAGAGAGGAGGTGTCCTAGATAGGTGACCTCCTCTCTACAATACTGCAATTTTGGAAGGGACACCTTATGGCCCAGAGGTGCTAAATGATGTAATAATGCAACAGTATCAGTCTTACATTGTGTCATGGAATCTGAGGCAATTAAAATATCATCAATGTACTGCAACAATGCAGAGCCTGTAGGTGGATTGAATTGGTCTAATTGACGTTTAAGACATTGACTATATATGCTCGGGGACTCAACAAATCCCTGTGGAATTCTTGTCATCGCGAATGATCTACCAAAAATCGCGAAGCTAAACAAATATTGAGATTCTTCGGCAATTGGAATGCTAAAAAACGCGTTCTTCAAATCGATTACGGTGAAAAAACACGCAGAGGGTGGGATCATGGTGAAAAGACTATTCATGTCTGGGACCACGGGAAACTGGGGAATTACTATTTTATTAATTTCTCGGAGATCAATAACTAATCGATATACCGTGTTATCAGTACATGATTGCTCACCATCTAATCTATTAGCATCATTTCGTTTCTTTACAACAGGAAGGATTGGACTGTTACATGGGCTGCTCACTATTTCCTTTATGACACCTGCATGCACAAGATCAGATATGACTGCCTTGAGCCCTTTTTCGCTTGATTTAGGTAATTTGTATTGAGGAACACGAGGTAACCGGGCACCTGGTTTGATTTTTATTACAATAGGGTCGATATCCATAATGCCTACATCATTCTTGCCTTTGGCCCATAAGCGAGGGTCTATTTCCTTTAGCTCTGGGGGTAAGTCGTATTCCTGTGAGAACATGTACCGAGTTGGGGAAACACTATCCATAGTTACATAGACACCATCCATTGAACAGTGAATAACTGCATTTAATTTCTTTAACAAATCTAATGCAAACAAGTTTTCATTGCAACCTGATGTTAAAGAGAGTGGCGTGTGTACTGTAAATGGGCCTACAGTTACTCTCATAGGTGTTGAGATGGGGCTCACCACGGGGATTCCAGAAATCCCTATTGATGTGGTATGAAGCCCAGACAGGGGAGCCCCGGGGACTGCAGAATGTGCAATAGATGTTCTGGTGGCACCAGTATCTAGAAGAAACTTATGGCCCTCTCCTTCGATTTTTACATCAATGTAGGGACCATTTTGATCTACAGGAATACTTACTCGCCCCTGGCCCTGTCTGTGGCTGTCCTAATAATTGTAGGATTCAGAAAAGAAATCATCAGCATAATATTGTCGTTCAAATGCATTGTCAAAAATATTAGTGTTACGCGGGACCTGATTCTCATTCTGCGAATTCTGATCAGTTCTACCTCTTCCTCGTCCTCGTGCATTACCTGCCGCGTTCCCTCTATGAAGTGACATACTTTGTCTTCCTTCCAGTAATGGGCAAGTATCACGCCAATGTCCATCCTGCTTACAGTAGGCACATTGGTTGATATTTAATCGGCGGTCTTGGGGTGGTGCAGATGCACCTCGGCCTCGACCCCTTCCCCGTCCCCTTGGTGGGCCACCCCTTTGCTGAGGGGTTGTATCCCGCTGAGGGTATGCCTGCTGTAATAATACCTTTTTCTTCAATTCTTTTACTGACTTCTCATTCTTTTCTAATTCTTCCTTGTACCTGCTCTCATAGTATTGCGCCATCTGCAAAATCTCTGCCTGTCCCTTCGTCATCCACGAACTCTCTGTTGCTTTTAATTTTTGTGATATTTCAGGTAGAAGGCCATTAACAAAGCGTTCTACAAATAGTGTGACACCTGTTACGGTGGCGAGGTCTTGACCGCTAAAATCTATGAAAGCTTGTTCAATTCGAGTAAAATAATCTGGGACATCTTCACCTATTTTCTGTTTATAAGTGGCAAGCTTTCCCCAATCCACAGTCTGAAGAGGTATAACAGTTTCTAACTTAGTCAATATCCGATTAGGTAAATCTAAAATATCCTGATGCGGCAGGGTTCCTGGTGCCCTTTGTGCTTCACGTGCTTCTAAACCCCCCCATGTATTTCCCAAAGTAGGTGCATCATCTACTCTTCTAATTTTATGCCAAACTTCAGGACCCAATAAAACACCAAAAAAATAGTCAATGTCTTTGAGTGTCATGGTTGTGGTGGAAATGGCAGTTCTAAGGTCCCGATAGAATCCAGCTGGATTCTTTCGAGGGTCTGGCAAGTCTTTCTTTATAGCCATTACCTCCTCCCTTTTCCATGGTATATGAACAAATTGGGCCACCGGCACGGGAGCTGGTTGTCCGGCGGCAGCTGCTGCTGCGACTGCAGCTGCAGTGGGCATATCAGGGTGCACTTCCCTCATTGGGTACCCCTTGTCATATCTATTTAGAACATCTTCCCTGGCTATGACACAAATGCGTACTCCCTCATTTATGCTGTTACTATCAAGAATACAAGCCTTACTGTCCCGCCATAATTGGTTTAATTCTTGTTCATAAGGGAGAGGGGTAGAATCTGTAATACAAGACTTCCAATCCCTCTCTAATTTTTCAATCATATACAGCAGTGCTAATTGCTGTCCAAAATGTGACATCTGTTGTATTGTGTCCATAATATCGGTGTGGGTGTAAATAGGATCTGACATCCAGTTCTCTGACTGATTCTTGATAACCCGTTTTTCCCAATCCCCAATAGTGGAGCGGGTACTAGGGGGCGAAATCGACTTAATAGGTGTGCCCCATATGGGTGAAAGTGAGTGTAAGGCTGTGCACTGTCGGCGTTGTCCATTTGGGGTATTAGGGGCAGGGGACATTATTTGTAACCTTGCAGTGCTGGCTGATAGTGGTGGGGCAAGTGGTGGAGGGATTAGGACTTGGGCTATTGGGGTAGCTTGGGCTAGAGGCTGTGGTGGTTGTGGCACATGCTGCTGTAGTGGTGCACCTGGATTTCCCAAATTGTGTCCTTGCCCTTGCTGCTGTTGCGGTGCCCCCATGTTAGGTTGGGCTACTGCAGGGGGTGTGTAAGGTGGAGGTGCAGTAGGGCTATTATCTAATAGCTGTAGCATTACCTCATCTTCCTCTAATGCATGTTTGGTTTCTGTTGGCTTTGATACATAACTTCCCTCCACCTGAGCCCTATGGACTCTATCTTCAGATTCAATCCCTTTCTGGGTTTGGGACTGGTGATAAAGGGCGGCCTTTTGCATAATGGTTCTCCTATTTTCCCTCTCTATCAGTTTATCTGATTTAACTTTTCTTTTATTGGCTTCCATTTCCCATTTTCTGTACACCTCAAACATATGTTGTCTAGCCCTTTTATGAAACAAACATTCCTGTAGGTAGGTTAGTTTCTTTAAATCAAAAGATCCATCCTCTGGCCACTGGAGGTCAGGACAATGTCTAGTATATCTGCGCCATATACTATTATACAAATTGTTCTCTAAACCATAATCCTTTAACATGTCCCACCCTGGTGTTCCCTCTTTTGGGATCGGTTGCCTTTTATCTAAACGTGGCACATGATTTCGGCGAAAACAAAGACATAACCCTTGCCAACATTTCTTATTTCCCATATCTAACTTTTTAAATATTCAAAAGGCAACACACACATCAAATTTCAAAATGCAACATTGTAAGGAAATGCCTCCTTGGCATGGTTGCCCCCTGACTTTTTGCCTTTGCTGATGCTATGTTTACAAATGAAAGTGTGCTGAGGCCTGCTAACCAGGCCCCAGCACCAGTGTTCTTTCCCTAACCTGTACTTTTGTATCCACAATTGGCAGACCCTGGCATCCAGATAAGTCCCTTGTAACTGGTACTTCTAGTACCAAGGGCCCTGATGCCAAGGAAGGTCTCTAAGGGTTGCAGCATGTCTTATGCCACCCTGGAGACCTCTCACTCAGCACAGACACACTGCTTGCCAGCTTGTGTGTGCTAGTGAGGACAAAACGAGTAAGTCGACATGGCACTCCCCTCAGGGTGCCATGCCAGCCTCTCACTGCCTATGCAGTATAGGTAAGACACCCCTCTAGCAGGCCTTACAGCCCTAAGGCAGGGTGCACTATACCATAGGTGAGGGTACCAGTGCATGAGCATGGTACCCCTACAGTGTCTAAACAAAACCTTAGACATTGTAAGTGCAGGGTAGCCATAAGAGTATATGGTCTGGGAGTTTGTCAAACACGAACTCCACAGCACCATAATGGCTACACTGAAAACTGGGAAGTTTGGTATCAAACTTCTCAGCACAATAAATGCACACTGATGCCAGTGTGCATTTTATTGTAAAATACACCACAGAGGGCACCTTAGAGGTGCCCCCTGAAACTTAACCGACTATCTGTGTAGGCTGACTAGTTTTAGCAGCCTGCCACAAACCGAGACATGTTGCTGGCCCCATGGGGAGAGTGCCTTTGTCACTCTGAGGCCAGTAACAAAGCCTGCACTGGGTGGAGATGCTAACACCTCTCCCAGGCAGGAATTGTCACACCTGGCGGTGAGCCTCAAAGGCTCACCTCCTTTGTGCCAACCCAGCAGGACACTCCAGCTAGTGGAGTTGCCCGCCCCCTCCGACCAGGCCCCACTTTTGGCGGCAAGGCCGGAGAAAATAATGAGAAAAACAAGGAGGAGTCACTGGCCAGTCAGGACAGCCCCTAAGGTGTCCTGAGCTGAGGTGGCTCTGACTTTTAGAAATCCTCCATCTTGCAGATGGAGGATTCCCCCAATAGGGTTAGGATTGTGACCCCCTCCCCTTGGGAGGAGGCACAAAGAGGGTGTACCCACCCTCAGGACTAGTAGCCATTGGCTACTAACCCCCCAGACCTAAACACGCCCTTAAATTTAGTATTTAAGGGCTCCCCTGAACCCTAGAAAATTAGATTCCTGCAACTACAAGAAGGACTGCCTAGCTGAAAACCCCTGCAGAGGAAGACGACAACTGCCTTGGCTCCAGAAACTCACCGGCCTGTCTCCTGCCTTCCAAAGATCCTGCTCCAGCGACGCCTTCCAAAGGGACCAGCGACCTCGACATCCTCTGAGGACTGCCCCTGCTTCGAAAAGACAAGAAACTCCCGAGGACAGCGGACCTGCTCCAAGAAAAGCTGCAACTTTGTTTCCAGCAGCTTTAAAGATCCCTGCAAGCTCCCCGCAAGAAGCGTGAGACTTGCAACACTGCACCCGGCGACTCCGACTCGGCTGGTGGCGATCCAACACCTCAGGAGGGACCCCAGGACTACTCTAAGACTGTGAGTACAAAAACCTGTCCCCCCTGAGCCCCCACAGCGCCGCCTGCAGAGGGAATCCCGAGGCTTCCCCTGACCGCGACTCTTTGAATCCTAAGTCCCGACACCTGGGAGAGACCCTGCACCCGCAGCCCCCAGGACCTGAAGGACCGGACTTTCACTGGAGGAGTGACCCCCAGGAGTCCCTCTCCCTTGACCAAGTGGAGGTTTCCCCGAGGAACCCCCCCCTTGCCTGCCTGCAGCGCTGAAGAGATCCCTAGATCTCCCATTGACTTCCATTACAAACCTGACGCTTGTTTCTACACTGCACCCGGCCGCCCCCGCGCTGCTGAGGGTGAAATTTCTGTGTGGACTTGTGTCCCCCCCGGTGCCCTACAAAACCCCCCTGGTCTGCCCTCCGAAGACGCGGGTACTTACCTGCAAGCAGACCGGAACCGGGGCACCCCCTTCTCTCCATTCTAGCCTATGTGTTTTGGGCACCACTTTGAACTCTGCACCTGACCGGCCCTGAGCTACTGGTGTGGTGACTTTGGGGTTGCTCTGAACCCCCAACGGTGGGCTACCTTGCACCAAGAACTGAACCCTGTAAGTGTCTTACTTACCTGGTAAAACTAACAAAAACTTACCTCCCCCAGGAACTGTGAAAATTGCACTAAGTGTACACTTTTAAAATAGCTATTTGTGAATAACTTGAAAAGTATACATGCAATTGAAATGATTCAAAGTTCCTAATGTACTTACCTGCAATACCTTTCAAACAAGATATTACATGTTAAATTTGAACCTGTGGTTCTTAAAATAAACTAAGAAAAGATATTTTTCTATAACAAAACCTATTGGCTGGATTTGTCTCTGAGTGTGTGTACCTCATTTATTGTCTATGTGTATGTACAACAAATGCTTAACACTACTCCTTGGATAAGCCTACAGCTCGACCACACTACCACAAAATAGAGCATTAGTATTATCTATTTTTACCACTATTTTACCTCTAAGGGGAACCCTTGGACTCTGTGCATGCTATTCCTTACTTTGAAATAGCACATACAGAGCCAACTTCCTACATTGGTGGATCAGCGGTGGGGTACAAGACTTTGCATTTGCTGGACTACTCAGCCAATACCTGATCACACGACAAATTCCAAAATTGTCATTAGAAATTGATTTTTGCAATTTGAAAAGTTTTCTAAATTCTTAAAAGTCCTGCTAGGGCCTTGTGTGTTAAGTCCCTGTTTAGCATTTCTTTTAGAGTTTAAAAGTTTGTAAAAGTTTGAATTAGATTCTAGAACTAGTTGTAGATTCTTAAAAAGTATTCCAACTTTTAGAAGCAAAATGTCTAGCACAGATGTGACTGTGGTGGAACTCGACACCACACCTTACCTCCATCTTAAGATGAGGGAGCTAAGGTCACTCTGTAAAATAAAGAAAATAACAATGGGCCCCAAACCTACCAAAATACAGCTCCAGGAGCTTTTGGCAGAGTTTGAAAAGGCCAACCCCTCTGAGGGTGGCAACTCAGAGGAAGAGGATAGTGACTTGGAGGACAATTCCCCCCTACCAGTCCTATCTAGGGAGAACAGGGTCTCTCAAACCCCGACTCCAAAAATAATAGTCAGAGATGCTGGTTCCCTCACAGGAGAGACCAACACCTCTGAAATCACTGAGGATAGCCCCAGTGAAGAGGACATCCAGTTAGCCAGGATGGCCAAAAGATTGGCTTTGGAAAGACAGATCCTAGCCATAGAGAGGGAAAGACAAGAGATGGGCCTAGGACCCATCAATGGTGGCAGCAACATAAATAGGGTCAGAGATTCTCCTGACATGTTGAAAATCCCTAAAGGGATTGTAACTAAATATGAAGATGGTGATGACATCACCAAATGGTTCACAGCTTTTGAGAGGGCTTGTGTAACCAGAAAAGTGAACAGATCTCACTGGGGTGCTCTCCTTTGGGAAATGTTCACAGGAAAGTGTAGGGATAGACTCCTCACACTCTCTGGACAAGATGCAGAATCTTATGACCTCATGAAGGGTACCCTGATTGAGGGCTTTGGATTCTCCACTGAGGAGTACAGGATTAGGTTCAGGGGGGCTCAAAAATCCTCGAGCCAGACCTGGGTTGACTTTGTTGACTACTCAGTGAAGACACTAGATGGTTGGATTCAAGGCAGTGGTGTAAGTAATTATGATGGGCTGTACAATTTATTTGTGAAAGAACACCTGTTAAGTAATTGTTTCAATGATAAACTGCATCAGCATCTGGTAGACCTAGGACCAATTTCTCCCCAAGAATTGGGAAAGAAGGCGGACCATTGGGTCAAGACAAGGGTGTCCAAGACTTCAACAGGGGGTGACCAAAAGAAAGGGGTCACAAAGACTCCCCAGGGGAAGGGTGATGAGACAACCAAAACTAAAAATAGTAAAGAGTCTTCTACAGGCCCCCAAAAACCTGCACAGGAGGGTGGGCCCAGAGCCTCTTCACAAAACAATGGGTACAAGGGTAAAAACTTTGATCCCAAAAAGGCCTGGTGTCATAGCTGTAAACAGCATGGACACCAAACTGGAGACAAGGCCTGTCCCAAGAAAGGTTCCACTCCAAACTCCCATCCAGGTAACACTGGTATGGCTAGTCTCCAAGTGGGATCAACAGTGTGCCCAGAGCAAATCAGGGTCCACACTGAAGCTACTCTAGTTTCTGAGGGTGGGGTGGATTTAGCCACACTAGCTGTCTGGCCGCCTAACATGCAAAAATACAGACAGCAACTCTTAATTAATGGGACTAGAATAGAGGGCCTGAGGGATACAGGTGCCAGTGTCACCATGGTGACAGAGAAACTGGTTTCCCCTGGCCAATACCTGACTGGAAAAACTTACACAGTCACCAACGCTGACAATCAGAGAAAAGTACATCCCATGGCAATGGTTACTTTAGAATGGGGAGGGGTCAATGGCCTGAAACAGGTGGTGGTCTCCTCAAATATCCCAGTGGACTGTCTGCTTGGAAATGACCTGGAGTCCTCAGCATGGGCTGAGGTAGAACTAAAAACCCATGCAGCAATGCTGGGTATCCCTGAACTGGTGTGTGTGAAAACAAGAGCACAATGCAAGGCACAGGGTGAACAAGTAGAGCTGGAGTCTGGAAGAATGGCCCAGCCTACCAAGAGAACAGGAAAGTCAGTTGGGAAACCAACTGCAACACAGCAAAAGAAAGGGAACCTCTCTTCTCAGGAAGAAGTTCTGCCCTCTGAGGGAACTGAGCCTTTGGAGCTGGAACCTTATCAGGTTGAGCTCTTAGGCCCAGGGGGACCCTCAAGGGAGGAGCTGTGTAAGGGACAAGAAACCTGTCCCTCTCTTGAAGGCCTTAGGCAGCAAGCTGCTGAAGAGTCCAAAGGCAAGAAAAATGGAACGCATAGGGTCTATTGGGAAGATGGACTCCTGTACACTGAGGCCAGAGACCCCAAACCTGGTGCCACTAGGAGAGTGGTAGTGCCTCAGCTGTTCAGGAAGTTCATCCTAACATTGGCCCATGACATTCCCCTTGCTGGACATTTGGGACAAACCAAGACGTGGGAGAGGTTAGTCAACCACTTCTACTGGCCCAATATGTCCAACATGGTTAAGGAGTTTTGCCTCTCCTGCCCCACCTGTCAAGCCAGTGGTAAGACAGGTGGACATCCAAAGGCCCCCCTCATTCCACTTCCAGTGGTGGGGGTTCCCTTTGAAAGAGTGGGTGTGGACATAGTTGGTCCACTAGAACCTCCCACAGCCTCAGGAAATATGTATATCCTGGTAGTAGTGGATCATGCTACCAGGTATCCTGAAGCTATTCCCCTTAGGTCGACTACTGCCCCTGCAGTAGCCAAGGCCCTCATTGGTATCTTTACCAGAGTGGGTTTCCCTAAGGAGGTGGTGTCTGACAGAGGTACCAACTTCATGTCAGCATACCTAAAGCACATGTGGAATGAGTGTGGGGTGACTTATAAATTCACTACCCCATACCATCCACAAACTAATGGCTTAGTTGAGAGATTCAACAAGACATTAAAGGGCATGATCATGGGGCTCCCAGAAAAACTCAAAAGGAGATGGGATGTCCTCTTGCCATGCCTGCTTTTCGCTTACAGAGAGGTGCCACAGAAGGGAGTAGGATTCTCACCCTTTGAACTTCTGTTTGGTCATCCTGTAAGGGGACCACTTGCCCTTGTTAAAGAAGGCTGGGAGAGACCTCTCCATGAGCCTAAACAGGACATAGTGGACTATGTACTTGGCCTTCGCTCTAGAATGGCAGAGTACATGGAAAAGGCAACCAAAAACCTTGAGGCCAGCCAACAGCTCCAGAAGTTTTGGTATGACCAAAAGGCTGCACTGGTTGAGTTCCAACCAGGGCAGAAAGTCTGGGTTCTGGAGCCTGTGGCTCCCAGGGCACTCCAGGACAAATGGAGTGGCCCTTACCCAGTACTAGAGAGGAAGAGTCAGGTCACCTACTTGGTGGACCTGGGCACAAGCAGGAGCCCCAAGAGGGTGATCCATGTAAACCGCCTTAAGCTCTTCCACGACAGGGCTGATGTCAATCTGTTGATGGTAACAGATGAGGATCAGGAGGCAGAGAGTGAACCTCTCCCTGATCTTCTGTCATCAGACCCAAAAGATGGTACAGTAGATGGAGTGATCTACTCAGACACCCTCTCTGGCCAACAGCAAGCTGATTGTAGGAGAGTCCTACAACAGTTTCCTGAACTCTTCTCCTTAACCCCTGGTCAGACACACCTGTGTACCCATGATGTGGACACAGGGGACAGCATGCCTGTCAAGAACAAAATCTTTAGACAGTCTGACCATGTTAAGGAAAGCATCAAGGTGGAAGTCCACAAGATGCTGGAATTGGGAGTAATTGAGCGCTCTGACAGCCCCTGGGCTAGCCCAGTGGTCTTAGTCCCCAAACCTCACACCAAAGATGGAAAGAAGGAGATGAGGTTTTGTGTGGACTACAGAGGGCTCAACTCTGTCACCAAGACAGATGCCCATCCAATTCCAAGAGCTGATGAGCTCATTGATAAATTAGGTGCTGCCAAATTTCTAAGTACCTTTGACTTGACAGCAGGGTACTGGCAAATAAAAATGGCACCTGGAGCAAAAGAAAAGACAGCATTCTCCACACCTGATGGGCATTATCAGTTTACTGTTATGCCCTTTGGTTTAAAGAATGCCCCTGCCACCTTCCAAAGGTTGGTGAATCAAGTCCTTGCTGGCTTGGAGTCCTTTAGCACAGCTTATCTTGATGATATTGCTGTCTTTAGCTCCACCTGGCAGGATCACCTGGTCCACCTGAAGAAGGTTTTGAAGGCTCTGCAATCTGCAGGCCTCTCTATCAAGGCATCCAAATGCCAGATAGGGCAGGGAACTGTGGTTTACTTGGGCCACCTGGTAGGTGGAGGCCAAGTTCAGCCACTCCAACCCAAGATCCAGACTATTCTGGACTGGGTAGCTCCAAAAACCCAGACTCAAGTCAGGGCATTCCTTGGCTTGACTGGGTATTACAGGAGGTTTGTGAAGGGATATGGATCCATTGTGACAGCCCTCACTGAACTCACCTCCAAGAAAATGCCCAAGAAAGTAAACTGGACTGTGGAATGCCAACAGGCCTTTGACACCCTGAAACAGGCAATGTGCTCAGCACCAGTTCTCAAAGCTCCAGATTATTCTAAGCAGTTCATTGTGCAGACTGATGCCTCTGAACATGGGATAGGGGCAGTTTTGTCCCAAACAAATGATGATGGCCTTGACCAGCCTGTTGCTTTCATTAGCAGGAGGTTACTCCCCAGGGAGCAGCGTTGGAGTGCCATTGAGAGGGAGGCCTTTGCTGTGGTTTGGTCCCTGAAGAAGCTGAGACCATACCTCTTTGGGACTCCCTTCCTAGTTCAAACTGACCACAGACCTCTCAAATGGCTGATGCAAATGAAAGGTGAAAATCCTAAACTGTTGAGGTGGTCCATCTCCCTACAGGGAATGGACTTTATAGTGGAACACAGACCTGGGACTGCCCATGCCAATGCAGATGGCCTTTCCAGGTTCTTCCACTTAGAAAATGAAGACTCTCTTGGGAAAGGTTAGTCTCATCCTCTTTCGTTTGGGGGGGGGGTTGTGTAAGGAAATGCCTCCTTGGCATGGTTGCCCCCTGACTTTTTGCCTTTGCTGATGCTATGTTTACAAATGAAAGTGTGCTGAGGCCTGCTAACCAGGCCCCAGCACCAGTGTTCTTTCCCTAACCTGTACTTTTGTATCCACAATTGGCAGACCCTGGCATCCAGATAAGTCCCTTGTAACTGGTACTTCTAGTACCAAGGGCCCTGATGCCAAGGAAGGTCTCTAAGGGTTGCAGCATGTCTTATGCCACCCTGGAGACCTCTCACTCAGCACAGACACACTGCTTGCCAGCTTGTGTGTGCTAGTGAGGACAAAACGAGTAAGTCGACATGGCACTCCCCTCAGGGTGCCATGCCAGCCTCTCACTGCCTATGCAGTATAGGTAAGACACCCCTCTAGCAGGCCTTACAGCCCTAAGGCAGGGTGCACTATACCATAGGTGAGGGTACCAGTGCATGAGCATGGTACCCCTACAGTGTCTAAACAAAACCTTAGACATTGTAAGTGCAGGGTAGCCATAAGAGTATATGGTCTGGGAGTTTGTCAAACACGAACTCCACAGCACCATAATGGCTACACTGAAAACTGGGAAGTTTGGTATCAAACTTCTCAGCACAATAAATGCACACTGATGCCAGTGTGCATTTTATTGTAAAATACACCACAGAGGGCACCTTAGAGGTGCCCCCTGAAACTTAACCGACTATCTGTGTAGGCTGACTAGTTTTAGCAGCCTGCCACAAACCGAGACATGTTGCTGGCCCCATGGGGAGAGTGCCTTTGTCACTCTGAGGCCAGTAACAAAGCCTGCACTGGGTGGAGATGCTAACACCTCTCCCAGGCAGGAATTGTCACACCTGGCGGTGAGCCTCAAAGGCTCACCTCCTTTGTGCCAACCCAGCAGGACACTCCAGCTAGTGGAGTTGCCCGCCCCCTCCGACCAGGCCCCACTTTTGGCGGCAAGGCCGGAGAAAATAATGAGAAAAACAAGGAGGAGTCACTGGCCAGTCAGGACAGCCCCTAAGGTGTCCTGAGCTGAGGTGGCTCTGACTTTTAGAAATCCTCCATCTTGCAGATGGAGGATTCCCCCAATAGGGTTAGGATTGTGACCCCCTCCCCTTGGGAGGAGGCACAAAGAGGGTGTACCCACCCTCAGGGCTAGTAGCCATTGGCTACTAACCCCCCAGACCTAAACACGCCCTTAAATTTAGTATTTAAGGGCTCCCCTGAACCCTAGAAAATTAGATTCCTGCAACTACAAGAAGAAGGACTGCCTAGCTGAAAACCCCTGCAGAGGAAGACCAGAAGACGACAACTGCCTTGGCTCCAGAAACTCACCGGCCTGTCTCCTGCCTTCCAAAGATCCTGCTCCAGCGACGCCTTCCAAAGGGACCAGCGACCTCGACATCCTCTGAGGACTGCCCCTGCTTCGAAAAGACAAGAAACTCCCGAGGACAGCGGACCTGCTCCAAGAAAAGCTGCAACTTTGTTTCCAGCAGCTTTAAAGATCCCTGCAAGCTCCCCGCAAGAAGCGTGAGACTTGCAACACTGCACCCGGCGACTCCGACTCGGCTGGTGGCGATCCAACACCTCAGGAGGGACCCCAGGACTACTCTAAGACTGTGAGTACAAAAACCTGTCCCCCCTGAGCCCCCACAGCGCCGCCTGCAGAGGGAATCCCGAGGCTTCCCCTGACCGCGACTCTTTGAATCCTAAGTCCCGACACCTGGGAGAGACCCTGCACCCGCAGCCCCCAGGACCTGAAGGACCGGACTTTCACTGGAGGAGTGACCCCCAGGAGTCCCTCTCCCTTGACCAAGTGGAGGTTTCCCCGAGGAACCCCCCCCTTGCCTGCCTGCAGCGCTGAAGAGATCCCTAGATCTCCCATTGACTTCCATTACAAACCCGACGCTTGTTTCTACACTGCACCCGGCCGCCCCCGCGCTGCTGAGGGTGAAATTTCTGTGTGGACTTGTGTCCCCCCCGGTGCCCTACAAAACCCCCCTGGTCTGCCCTCCGAAGACGCGGGTACTTACCTGCAAGCAGACCGGAACCGGGGCACCCCCTTCTCTCCATTCTAGCCTATGTGTTTTGGGCACCACTTTGAACTCTGCACCTGACCGGCCCTGAGCTACTGGTGTGGTGACTTTGGGGTTGCTCTGAACCCCCAACGGTGGGCTACCTTGCACCAAGAACTGAACCCTGTAAGTGTCTTACTTACCTGGTAAAACTAACAAAAACTTACCTCCCCCAGGAACTGTGAAAATTGCACTGTGTCCACTTTTAAAATAGCTATTTGTGAATAACTTGAAAAGTATACATGCAATTGAAATGATTCAAAGTTCCTAATGTACTTACCTGCAATACCTTTCAAACAAGATATTACATGTTAAATTTGAACCTGTGGTTCTTAAAATAAACTAAGAAAAGATATTTTTCTATAACAAAACCTATTGGCTGGATTTGTCTCTGAGTGTGTGTACCTCATTTATTGTCTATGTGTATGTACAACAAATGCTTAACACTACTCCTTGGATAAGCCTACTGCTCGACCACACTACCACAAAATAGAGCATTAGTATTATCTATTTTTACCACTATTTTACCTCTAAGGGGAACCCTTGGACTCTGTGCATGCTATTCCTTACTTTGAAATAGCACATACAGAGCCAACTTCCTACAAACATGCACCAAAGAAAACCTTTTTCAAATGTGCACCAAAGAAAACCTTTTTCAAATGTGCACCGAAGAAGAAAAAAAAAAACCCTTTTTTCAAATATTTACCAACTTACAAATTTCTCCAGGCCTGGGCAAATTACTCAAACAAGAAAAACACATGTAATACAAATTGTCAAATGGTACCTTGTACAAATGCAAATTTACCAAGAACTAATCATTCCCAAAATTATAAGTTATCCAAAAACAATTATTCTCTCAAATGCAAGTTAAAGCAGACAAATAGCCAGCGAGGAACAGTCTTACCTGACTATCTGCTTTTTCCTGGATTTCTCTCCGGCCGCCCGTGTCAGACTAATCCGTCAAAATAAACACCGATGTTTCAGGGACTTCGCTGGGACATCATGAGAAAGCGGGGGGAAACCTGCCCGGTGGATAAGATGCAGCTGCTTCTGAAACTAAGTCTTTGTGCAGGGGCCCCTGGAATCTACACCTCCGGAACGGCGTCCCCCCACTGGCAGCACGTCTCGTGACAGAGCTACTGAAGATATCCACTGGAAGGTCCCTGTTCGGGCGCCAAATTGTCAAATGCACATATTTGCAGATACTTACAAATGCATTTACAAAGGAGTTTTTGACACGGAGAGCCGGAGTGAAAAATCAATGACCAAAGGTCTGTTTATTTTTGCTGCAGCAAAGAGGACAGGTTTACCACTGGCATCCCAGGCCCGAAGTAAAGTGTGCTGGCATAAAGCGTTTAACAGTGATATTTATACTCATACATCAAAGGATACATAAAATGTGTAATTAATGATATACGTCATACAGATATTTTAAGGAGTTAATCAGTTTCCACACACTGGTTCCATTCCCAGCCTTGTCCTTGCCTCCCTTCTGCAGCTTCCTGACTCCCCACATTCTTGAGACCCTTCAAAGGATTACGTGGTTCAAAGGTATAGATATCAGCCTTTCCCTCCCCAAAATACCACAGCCGAGGTCAGTTAGTTATTTGAACACACAATTATAATGAATACAGTGCCCCAGTTAGGGAAAGAAACCAGCTGCAAACCTATGGCGTGGAACCAGGCTTATTTTACCTAAACAAATATACATAAGATAACATATGTGATAGACAGTGCGTTCAGAGACAACAAAAGCTCAAACTTACACGTATAAAAGAAACGAAGCAATTCAAAATGAATTCTAACATTTTGTCTGGGCCGTTGGCTTTTTCAGAAGGACAATCTTGAATAGCCTGTTTTACATCGGCTACACTTATAGTATTACTGAAAGCCACACTGATCTAAGCATTTCCTATTATCATAAGGCAATTCGTATCATCTTGTTGGACATTATTCTCCATTGCAAAAGTTTTTGAAAAATAATCCACCCAGGTTTGAGCTGGAATGACAGAATCCATAATCATCTCGTGCTTATCATTCAACAATGGAGAATTAACCACTCGCCCAAATGCAGTTGTATCTTTATTTTTACTTGCTTCGATCACTTCCTCCCGGGCAGACTCACTTAATTCCAGCTCAAGTTGTCGTTACATCTGTCCATTTGTTCTGCATTAGATCTTTAAAAAAACTATTACTATCTATTTTTCCCCATTTCATTGTAAGGCCTTTTCGGGCTGAGAATTTCATGTCTGGGTGTTGTTTCTCTATTCTCAGGTCACTCTTCAAACCCAAGCTTATTTCAATAGTTAGAGAGTTATGATCACTAATACAGGTTGGCGTCACCTTAAACTGCCCAACAAAAGGGGTTAGTTCTCTGGAATAAATAATAAAATCAATGGTGGTATGAGCATCTCCTCTTATAAACGTCAGTACCCCTTCTGAGGCAGATATAGGAAAAAGCAGAGAGTTGGCTGTTATCACACTGTTAAGAGCATTCCCATAAGGAGAGTGTTTAAAGTGCTGAATAGGACAATTGTTTTCATCAAGGAGCCCACAGCAATCCAAATACTCAGGTTCACATAAATGAGCATTAAAATCACCAACCCATATTATTCTTAGGTCCTTTTTTGCTAGTATTTGTTGCCTTGTGTATTGTCATCTCCAAGTTGCCAATCACACTAGTGTCCGAATTATCAAAGGTGTTGTTATAATAATTAATCCGCAATATGTCAAATGGCTCTAACAATTTCAAAAATAGGGCCAGAAAGAAAGGTGAAATGCCCACGACACGCACCTCCACCCCCCTTTCCATTACTGATACAAAAGTAACCAGACCTCTCTTAGCCCTACCCGGTGAGGACTTAATTGCAGGGACACTATATGTGGAATAACCATTAACATATGGAGGATCTATAAGCCAGGTCTCTTGGCAACAAATACAAAGATTCTTTGTCACTAACTTTAACCAATCAGGGCTTCCCATTTTTGATTTTAATCCTGCCACATTCCAGGAAATAATCCCTGAAACTGTCATATCATGTATATCATATATATCAGAGGCTCCCTTAAATTGCAGAAAGGGCTGATGTAGTATATTATCTCCGGAGTCCCCTGTGAGGGTAACCCAGTTGCTAATGGTCAGTCTAACTGCTCTAAAGAGGCCTGGGGCTCAAATCTATTAGACAGCATCAGGGGGGTATCAAGTGGTTTAGAGACAGCAAAATGGCTAAGTAAATTTTATCAGATAGACAGGACTTGGGTGAATAGAGAATAAACTTGGATAATCGTTGTGCTCTTATAGACCGTGCAGGTAGCGTTATAGTTGAAAAGTGGTAGTGCAAGGCATTAACTATCCAGGGACTCCTAAAGTTTATAACTATGCAATCCCCTTGTGAGGACTTGGGGAATCAGCCAACCCGGGGGACCCTTCTTTCAGTTAAAATGTCCTTGCAAAAGTCTACCCTCCTCCCCAAATGCTTTCCTACCCAGTGCGTCACTTTATTTAACAATGATGCATGAAACTCATAATGCGAGTTTCCTAGTGAAGGAACATTTTCCAAAATTAAGATATAGGGAGCACATGCCAGCGGGATCCTTGGGTAAGTTGTTTGAGTTCTTTTAGTCACCTGACCCTCAGAGTCCTCCCGCTTGTCTGTACCCCGCTGAGGTTGTACATTTATAGAATTTTGTGTTACCCCTAGATTCAAGGGCTTAGAAGCTAGATTCTGGATGGGAATCGACCTGTGATTTTGATATAACTGAGTAGCCGGGCTGGTGGGCACACTGTTAGTATGGTTGATCTGAGATTCGACCCTCAGTAGTGAAGAGTTTGTTGTCGTTGATATAAAGTCAACCTTCTCCTCGAGGACAGCCACTTTCTCCAGAACATAAGAACATTACTTTTTTATATCCCTGAGTTGATCCTCAATCTGACTAAGACAGTCATTAGAAGGCTCCGAAGTCTTACTGTCTCTTATCTGTTTTCCCATAGTTCTTTTTAGTGGGTTGGGTTGTCGTTTCCCCTTTCTCTTCTCCATTCCTACTGGGTCCTTTTCAGGCTCATAGGATTTTGCAGGAGACAAGGCTGGATCTAGAGAGGGGGCTATAACATGGGGAGGGATCACTTGCCTACTCTTTTTTTGAGGGTGGACTCTCGGGGGTCCTGGAAGTAATTAAATCTACTCGGGGTCCTTATCCATTATCACACAAGGATTCCCTGTCCTTATCTTAGATAATGGGAATTTTACATTGGGAGTTCTTTCTTCCCCCTCACCTTTCCCTATTTTCTCAAGGGATGACTCTAGAGTAGCTTCCACTCTCCCTATCTCTGACTCAATGACACCATCACAGAGGTAAGGATAGCTAGTTATCAACCTGGGGGGGGGGGTGCCTCTTGAGTGGATCCCCTCCTTCCGCAATCTCCTTTTCGTTTCCCCATCAGGGCTAGCTAGTCCTTAATTAGAAAGAGGAAAGAAAAACTGAGTGCCTTATGTTTTTCCCCTTCCTTGCAGAGTCCAGTGCCCAATGTTAACCTAGGGTAGGGCTGAGTTTTATACAACTCCTATCATAAGGGGGCGAGGGCTAATCACAGCTTCCTGCCACAGGAGCCTGGGAGTTGTAGTCCTATAATCCTATAGTCCTCACCGTCACCTGGTGCGCATGTAAATCAACAAGACGCAAAGTGGCTAGAAAAGCCTTTCAAATACCCGGAATGACAGACTCCTCCTTCAGTCAGCGCTTTTTCGCAGTTCTATTTCATTTGCAGAGGCCCCAGAAACATAATTAAGGGGGGGGGGGGGGGGCAGCCCAGCCTCTTCCTGTCGATGACGGGCAAAGGACAGGCCTGCCCTTGGCCCGGACGCCACCCGCGAGGCTGGAGCACGATGTTGAAATTAAAGGGCTCCTTCCCTCAGGCAGCAGTCCAGCGCGTCCTGCGAGGCGGGAGCACGATGTTGAAATTAAAGGGCTCCTTTCCCCGGGCAGCAGTCCAGCGCGTCGGCAGGTTGTCATTTATCTGGGCAGGCATATGCTTTTAGTGACTGAACTATAAGAGAAAAGCTTGTTGCAAAATGGTGATACTGTGGCTGTTCCTGTTATGGTGCAACCCGTTATTTAATTATTGCATGATACCGAAGTCCTATTGAATAGTTATTTGGAGCAGTGCTGGCTGCTGGGGTGTAGTATGTCTTTGTTGACAGTGCTGTTGGAAACAGCATGACACCTAACTAAAGTTTGGAACACGCTGATGGTCTGAGTTGTGAAACAACCCTGTTCTCTGGGTCATGTCATGCAGCCTCTGTATTGCCGTATCTTCATCCGAACCTGATCCTAGTCTGAAGGTGGTGAGCATTCAAGAAGGCTGATGGTTGAGGGGCTGGTAGGAGAAATATATTTTCCCTGAGCTGCATCTCCCCATCTAAGCCCATCTTTGTCCCTATCCACCTCGATGAGGAATTGCATGCAATACAGACCAGCTGGTGTCCCAAACTACAAGACGCATATGGCCTCTTAATTTCCTGTTTTCTGGAAGATCGAGATTAGAGGCATCCGCCGAGGACGATTGAGTGTGAACAGGCACAGTAAAGTATAGTCCCGATGACAAACCTGACGCATATGAAACCACACGTTTCTCCCCACCACTCTTCTTGGACAAGGAATACACTTCACACTGGGTGCATCAGATTAGGACAATACTCTTCAACCTTTCAGGACTTTTTGTTAGTAGTGATATATTTAACTGACTTGGAGGGTTGGTGCACCAGTGTCACTATTACAGTGGGGTTGATGTACTGTGTGGTGTTTGTGGTTCACTGTCTTTACCGCTTCAGGTACATGCCATCAGAAGGATTGGTATGTGGCTGAAGATAGAGAGAATCTGAAGCCTTTGGGTCACTGAAGTTAAAGACAGCACACAAGACTTCAGGAAAATTCTAAGGAATCATGATGGCTACCCCAAATCTTACATGCACCCTTTGCAATCTAAGGGGCATCAATCCTGTTTGTGTGCAAGGAACAACCTACTACAGATTAGATCAAATATAGGGAACACTGTCATGAGTGACAAATGTGCGCTGAACCTCAGAGAATCATTTGTGGCCTTTCTACCATGAAAGTAAAGAAAGAAAAATGCTTAATCCCTTGAACGACTCTAGGATAACGTGATGCAATAAAATGTTCTACTCACTTACTAGACTACTGACACTACTGAAATAGTCAACTTCCATGTAAGAGAGGGATGGAAAAGGTGTCCAGAATCCCAACAGAATGGCCAGATATACAACAGGAACTAATACTACATTGGAGAGGCTGCAGGAACAGAGAAATTGCATGGCTCGTGGCAAAGAGCTTCATTTGGTGAACTCGACCAGTCGTTGGTAAAGAGGGTGTAAAACAGCTCAGATTAGGGGAATGGGTAAATAATAAAAAGGAACTTGACTGGTTTGGAGTAACTTAGGACCATGTCTACCAAAAAAGTACTGACAGAGCTATAAAGTTTGGCATTGGCCAGCAGGAGTTTCTTTGTCAATTCTTGCTTTGCTTTCTCATAGTATTTGCAAAACTTTGTTAGGGAAACTGTCGATCCCACATCAGTGTAATAAACAAACATTACTTAAAATAGTTTTTTGGTCTCAAAAAGCATACCTTGCATAGCAGTCCCTTGCACTTAAGGAAACTACTTTGTGTGGATGTGCTAGGGAAAGGACAGGATGCTGTCACTCCACAGTGAAGTTAGCCAATGGGCCTAAGGTGGACAGACCCATTATCCCATGCTGTGGTGGGTAGAAGAAAAATGTGGATGGCACAATAACAGACCGGTGGGTGAAGAGGACTGTCTTCCACTAGAAGCATATATATTACAATATTTGTTAAATCAAAAGGTCTTCTCTAACCCCAGGCATAAAACCATCTTGTCCAGTAGAGATGAAGCAACAGGATGTTTCAAGGCAGAAATGGCAAAGCCTAAGAAAATTGGCCACAGCTCATTTTTAGGGTGGAGCTTACAAGACAGCGCAACTGTCTGGATAGCTGACATCTTGGGAACATTCGGAAAGCTCCCTGGGAATGCCTGCCGCCCATTGCAAACCATTGGATTTGTAATTTGTAACTCACAATTGCTTGCTTTCGATTTGGTGGCTTTATTTGTTTTAACTTGTCCCTTCCCTTGCACAACCCCTATTTACTGTATTCTTCCTCCAGTACTGGATTTCTGTAAACAGGCCTTTAAATCTTCTTGTCATATTTGCTCTGCATTCAAAGACAGAGATCAAATATCTGGCTGCGTCTTCCAGGGAGCCTGGTGTTTACTTTTCTTTCTCTGACTTCAGAGTGAGAGGATTTATGTGACAATCATGCTGGCTACTAGGGGGTCTGCACGTGGAAGGTTGAATGATGTTATTTTTTTTCTAACACACACCAGAACTTAAGTGTCTGTCAATGAACTGAGCAGAGATTGCAAAATATATAAGAATTAGGACAGCACTAATGAAGCACATTTTTGGTAATTCTGAAGGATGATGGAAACAAATATTTTAATATAATCAAAACGAATGCTCTAGTTCAGGGGTTCCCAACCTTTTGATTTCTGTGGACCCCCACTTTAACATTAATGGAACCCAGGGACCCCCACTGAATCATCATTGGAATCCGGGGACCCCCACCCGAGTCATTACTGGAAGCTGGCGACCTACTATGTTAATATTTTTTAATTTTCTAGGCTCTCGCGGACCCCCTGAGAAGGCTTCGCGGACCCCCAGGGGTCCCCGGACCACAGGTTGGGAACCACTGCTCTAGTTGATGATATTTCCATACATAACTGTTTGTGCGCTGTATACTTTTATCCGTAAAAGTGTATGTCTGTATAAATGTAATGGTCATTTCAATTGAAGATGTGTTGTCTGTAATGGCAGTACGCTACCACCACATCATTACTTCACTTAACCCTACTCCACTCTTCACCACTTCACTCTACGCCTCTCTAGTCTTTGCCAGTGCCCTCTACTCCACACCACTCTCTTATACACCAATCCACTCTACACCACTCCACTCTGCCATTGTACTCTGCAACACCTCACTCTATGCCAATCCACTCTCTGCCTTTGTACTGTACCGCACACCTCTCAGCTCTACTCTGAAACACTCCACTCAATGGCACTCTGTTCTACTCTGCCCCACTGCACTCTACATCGCTGCAGTTTACTCAAAACCAGTGTGCTCTACACCAGTTTACTCTGCACCACTACACTGTACGTCGCTATACTTGATTTTGCAACACTCAACGCCACTGGGCTCTACGCCATTGTACTCTACATCATAGCACTGTGCCATTCTATTATACTCTGCACCACTGTACTGTATTAAACTCTACTTTGCACCACTCTACGGCACTGCACTCCATGCCAATGCACTCTACACCACTCTACTGTACACCACTTCACTCTGCAACACTGCAATCTGTGCTACTCTATGCCACTGCACCCTACACCAAGCCACTTTAATGATCTGCACCACTACACTGACACTCTATTCCTCTCTAAGCCACTGCAATGTACTCTACGCGACTCACACCACTCTGTTCTGTGCTGCTGCACTCTGTCAATGCAGTCTACTCTAACTCAAAACTAATGCGCTCAACACTAATCTACTTTACAGCACTGCACTGAATGCCACTATACTCTATTTTTCAACTATAAACCACTACACTTAACACCACTTTAATCTGCACCACTCTATGCCACTGCACGCTACACCAGTGCCCTTTATACCACTCTACTGTACACCACTCAACTCTGCAACAGTGCACTCTCTGCCACTCAGCTGCACTTTACACCTATGCACGGTCACAACACTCTATACCAAGTGACTTAACCGCATTCTAATGTGCACCTCTACACTGTACTCCGCTTCACTCTCCACTTCTCCACTCTGCACCACTCTACACCCTGTTCGTCTCTGCACCACTCCATTCTAGGCCACTCAACTCTGCACAACTTCACTCTAGGCCACTCCAGCCTACGCCGCTCCACTTTGCAACGCTGCACTCTATGCACTGTACTTTACTTTGCACTACTCCTTTTTACCCTGCACCACTTCAGTCTTCTCTGAAACAGTCAGTGCCACTGCACTCTGCCACCCTGCTCCACTCTGCCCCACTCTACCCTGCACTGAAACGATCAACTATTCCACTGCACTCCACCCTAATCCACATCACCGCACTCTGCACCACTTTACTCAAAAGGAATGCACTCTACGCCAGTCTACACTGTACTTAATGCCACTGTACTCTAGGCCACTCAACTCCACTCTGACACTCCACTGTGATGATCTACTCCATTAAACTCTGCACCACTCTACACCACTCTTCTCTACCTTGACGCTGTACGCTCTATACCATTTTATTCTACGACACACTACTCCACTCTGTCCCACTCCATTACGCTACTCTGTTACTCTGTGCCCCTCCACTCTAAGCCACACGACTCCACAACACTGTACTCCACTCTATGCCACTCCGCTTGTTGTAGGACTGGTTTCTGGTGGCAGCACCACCACTTGTACTGGACTGAGTAAATTCTATGCCGTTTGGTAGCTGTCAGCCTAACCATTTCAGCTAGCTAGCAGCACCTCACCCAAACATAGAAGTAAAGGTCATTTGTGGCAGCCTGACGCATGGTAGTCTGATTGCTCAGGGAAGTCGTGGTTTGGCAGATACTGCCCCTTTCTCTTGTTGGCACAGATCTCACACACATTGGTAGAAAGATGAAGGACAGTTTTCAATGTATTTGTTGAGAAGACTGCAATCTGTGATAAAAATATATCGACGGTGATTATTAGGAAGATGAAACATAGTACAATCAGGATTGTTACTATGAGTGAAAAGAAAATAAACAACCGCAGCATATTGGAAATAAGTGTAAGAATTCCTACCTACACTTTTTAGCATCTGTGCCAGAGCCTGGCGGTGTTAGTTCTTTTCTCTGCCCGTACGTAGTCTACAGAAGGAACACCTTCCCCCATACCTGGAAACCATGGGGTCTGCCTACCCTCTCCTCTGTGAATTGCAGAGACAGGGCTGAAGTCAGCAATGCAGCAATGAAATGGCATACAGCATAGTATGGATCCTCTGGCCGGAATGACCTCTCTAACCTTATTTGGCCTGTGTGATGTTTTTATATTAAAACACATTGGGTTTCTGAGAAACAGGCCTGACATGACTACGTGTCTAAGTGTCGGGCTGTCTGTGCACTCTTGTGGCTGTAGTACTAAATAGATTATCGTGTACCACCCTGAGCAGCCTTGGGCAGAGGTACACAATGAAATGTTTTGCAAAGAATGCAATAACAACAATTTTGCCCAATAGCAGCTGATTAGGAAAATAAAAAATCCCCGCTAAAAGCTAGTTATGCTAAAATGAATACATTGAATGGAGCATGTAACTAGGTAAAAGGGCACATGCTGCGGGCCAAAATGTGTGCCCAAGCAAGGCTCTAAAATGGACCCACAACACCCTCCCCATTATGGAGACCAGAGTGCATGGCTCATGAGCTAAAAATAACTGCAATTGAAAACTATAATCTTAAAAGCATACTAAAACATACATAAAGGGAGATAAATTGTTGAAGTTGACAAGGCAGGCCGATAGGCCAAATTTAAAAGGACAGTTTAGAAATTGAAATAAAAAACACAGAAGGTCTAATTCAGCAATACTCATGGTCCTGCAGGAAATCTCCAATGTCATGGAGATGAGAAATGGAGTTGAGCACTAATCATTGCCATGGTGTCCCTGAATGCCCTGAAGGCAAAAGCAGGGCCGTGGTCCAAATGGAATGCGGAAGCTGCGTATGCCCAGATGAAGACTTGCAAATCTTTAATAACAGCTTGAGCATTATCCGGTTGATGTGGCTATAACCACAGAAATCTGGAGCATCAATCTACAATGAGTAAGATATAGTTGTATACACCTTTAGGTTGTAAGAGACCGCAATGGTCCAGGTACACACATGGTAGGGATTTGTTGGACACTAAGAGGGGTGTTTGCGGTGGGTGTTTGATGATGGACCCTTTCATTTTTTGGAAGGCATCACAGCAAAGAACATGCTGTTTAGTCTTTTAGTATAGATGTGGCCACCAATAACGTTTTTGCAATAAGGAGATAGGCGCCACACCAGCATGGGCAGAAATAACACCTTCGTGCGCTGCTTTGATGAGATCTAATCTCTGGTATTGTTTGGGGATCACACGATCATCCACCCCTGGAATTGTTGCATGCAATATTTTGTGGACTTAAATGGTAGGAATATTTTCAGAGTATGCTTTTGGTAAGGGCTTGTAATTAGCCAAGGCTTTCACAGCAGCCAGCGTTTCATCACCCAGTCACGTATGAAAATGAGTAATCGCAGCATCAGAAGCTGTATCGACTGCAGATTTGGCAGCTTCACCAGCCAAAGTGTTTCCTTCAATGTGTATTCCAACACATTGGTGGCCCAATGTATTAATTACATGAGGTTTTGGTAGCCTATCTTTGAATCTGCTACCCTCCCCCACAAGAATTTATGTTTGATGTTCACTTTGGAAACTCAGAACTCGTTCAGGTGCTAGTAATGTAAGTATTCTTTGAAGGACTGGATACAGTAGAGCGAATCGCACACAGTCAAAGTTGAAAGTTCAGTTCTTTGTGTTCCAGTGTCAAAATTAGAGCCTTAAGGTCTGCATGTTGTGCAGTACAGTCCCTTCGGGTCTGCATGTAGATATGTTGAGGGTGGAATTTACCGTTCTTCATTGCCCCGCTAATGGCTGCGCATGCGGTGAAGTACCAGTGTTTGGTACCTACAGCTGGTTATGCTGAACCATCAGTATAAATGATGACTAAATATTGATTAAAAGGCAAGATGTTAGTGTATATGGTGTACTCAAGTTCATATTGAATGAATTCATTGTTATGGAGTATTGAGTCAAAAACGTAATCAACATAAGTGGCCATCAGAGATGCTGTCCATTTAATACAACATGAATGTAATGCTTTTGCATTCAGGATGGTAGCTTTTGTGACAGAATCAAAGGCTAGTACCAGGGTAAGAATCTCTCCTTGATAACAGCCATCTGATCACCAGTCAGTATTTTTTCTGTTGGTGCAAAATGTAGTTCTGCATTGGAGTTCCAATGTGATTTGTATGCTTTGGGTACTGTGTTGCCCTATTTAAATGTGACATGTGTGAACCCAATGGCACCAGGAATTACTTTGATGACCAAGTTTGTTTTGTTGTCACACGTGTGTAAGTGTTTTGCTTCAAGCATGTATTGTTTTAAAGCTATTAGAATGCATGTATGTTCCGGTGTCATGTGTTTGCTTGAGAGAAATCTGGACGAATGAAATCATAAAGAGGTTTATGCGTTGTGCATATATTTAGGAATGTAAGTTCTGCCAAAGTTGAAAGCCTAGGAATGACACTAGCTTCCTGATGGTATTTGGAGGTTGTAATTGCGCTCATTTTTCTTGAAAGTGCGTGGCTAGGCTCTTGCCCTCATCAGATAATTTACATCCTAAAAATAGAACACTAAGAAAAGCAATTTGGGTTTTCTTTAAAATTGAATTTATAGCCTTGGGCGACAAATCCCAAAATTATGTGATCCTCCCAAGCTAGATGTGGTTTGAGGTCGTCTTCTGTGGGATAGATATTATCCACATAGGACAATGTCTCTGAATCAATATCGTGTAATGTTGATGCCACACAGGCAGAGAACTATCGAGTACTGTTCTCATGCTCTTAGGGCAAACGGCAAAATTTCCTTTGGGAACCGTGCAATGTAAAGGCGAACTTAAGTACCAGCTTTCAGGTGCTTAATTTTGACAGAAAAAAAACCTGAAAATATCCAAGGTTGTTTTGTATTTTTTATGCACTATGGTGCTGTGTGCATTCTGTGTTGCAAACGTGCAGGTGTGACTGTTTAGGTATCTGTGATCTAAGACTATTCTATATTAATGGTCAGGTATTGCTACAGGAAATAAAGGGTTATTCATTTCAGAGACACAGTGTTCAGTTACTCCTTGGTAGTTAGGTTGTGTGAGAATCTCTCACTGCTACTTTAGCCTCCTGTTTAGTCGGATATTGAGGTTGGATCTGTGGTGTAGGTCTTATGGGAATAACGTAGTAGGGGGAATCTGTCCAAACCTACATGGTTGTGGTACAGCGCTGTTGCTTGCGCCAATGCCCAGTTTGCGGCTTAAGCTTCTTTTACTGCGTCTGGAACTAGGACCAAGAAAGAAGGCAAAATACGTCTTCCCTTTGTGGGAGCGCACAGACAAATGCAGATGGCCAATCCTTTTTCTGCTGATAAAATGTAATAATTTAGTGTTAACTGCTGCACTGTTTAGCAGGTCGCTACCCATGTCCTGTTATTCAGTAGTGTTCTCATTGCTCTCAGCATGTTAGACTGAAAGAGCTGCAACCTATAGATATAGATATAGATATAGATATTTATATATATATATATTAAAAAAACAAGAGAGAACTCTGGGATTGAGTGACTCCTCCTCTCGGTCATACTCCGCATGGGCTTCGACTTCATTGTTAGATTGTTTTCTCTCCGCTGTATGGTTCGGACGTGTTTTCTCTTGCTCCAAGATTTCGAATGGGAAACTTCCGAAAACCTCAATCGTCTGTATTGTTTCGATCGCATTTCCCCCTAGTTTTGAACCAATAGTACATTCGGAATCTAGATTTTCGCCCTTCTGGGTGCGTGCGCCCGACTCGGGCCTGTTCGGCCCTACCGCATGGAGGCCTGCTGGATGGGACTCCATTTCAATTTTGTCCTTGGTGCCACACAAAAGTTCCCTACACAGACCAACACCTTGTTAGTAATCTGTGTCTTTCTCCGGATCACAAAGAAGATTGTGAGGCCTGTAGATTGTTTTGATCCAAGAAGACCCTGTGTGATCGGAGAGCCAGAAGATTAGAAATGGCGTCAAAGAGTACAGAACATCTCGACATCATGGAGGAAGAACAGGCGCAGACAGCAGTCTCCATCTGAGACAACGACTCCAATCAAGAAGTGGAAGAAGATAGGCCTATCACTGCTGGACAGCATGTGAGTATGTCTGCCTCTATGCCCACATATAAAAAACCATTGAAGGCCTTGGGTACACCACTGCCAGAGGGCCATGGTTCGACCTGAAAAAGAACTCTTGTTGGCTGACCTTCGGGTTCGGCGCTGAAAAAGGCCACTCCTCCTTTGACATCGTAGTCTAGTAAATCTGTGAAGAGTTCTGGCTCGAGTAAGAGTCCTCACGCCTCGTAGTTGAAGCCTCGACGCCCTGCTTTGTAGACTAAACAACAGACTCCATTTTCGGGTCCGAAAAAGCTTCCATCTTCGGAACAGAAAAAATCTTATTCAGAAGAGCAAGGACTTTCTATCCATCTCAAATAGAGTTCGAAATCACTGCATGAGCAATCTTATAGACCTTCTGATGAGGACACTGAGATTCAGCCTATCCTTGAGGTTATGGATGAGAGACAATTCAGGATTCACATCCACAAAGAGACTGGCAGAATAGTTACTGCACTTCCTCTGCAAACAAAAAAAGGCAGCTGGCCTTTCAGGAACAATTAGACCGCAAACATTTATAAACGGAAGGAGGAGCCAGCACCTTCCCCTTCTTCTCCCCCTGATTCACCAAAGCTTTCCTTTTCACCTCCACCCACTAGCCCACCACCTTTACCTTCACCAAGGCATTCGCAGTATTCACATGGTGATAAAGTGGATCCTTGGGATCTATATGACCCAGATCCTATTCCTGACAATGACCATGATTTAAATCCCTCCAAGCCTTCTCCACCAGAGGACACTACTGCATACACGTAGGTTATTTCTAGGGCAGCTGCATACCATGGGGTGCATTTACACACTGAACCCCTAGAAGAGGACTTCCTGTTTAACACTCTATCCTCCACTCACTCTAGATATCAGTGCCTTCCTATGTTACCTGGTATGGTTAAACATTCAGATCAGATTTTTAGTGAGCCGGTCAAAGCTAGAGTAAATACTCTGCGTATTGACAAAAAATACAAACCTGCTCCTACAGACCCTGATTATATCACACACCAAGTTCCTCCAGACTTAGTGGTAGTGAGTGCGTCTAGAAAGAGGGCTATTAGCCAATCATCAGGGGATGCGCCTCCCCCTGACAAGGAGAGTAGGAAACTTGATGCTGCTGGCAAGAGAGTGGCCACACAGGCGGCCAACCAATGGCGAATTGCAAGCTCTGCTAGCGAGATATGATAGAGCCCATTGGGACAAGATGCGAGAACTCCTACAGCACTTCCCAAAGGACATCAGAAAAAGGCACAGCAGATTGTAGAGGAGGGTCAGGCTATAAGTAATAATCCGATACGGCCTGCCCTTGATGCTGCAGATACAGCAGCCTGAAGTGTCAATACTGTCATTACTATAGGAAGACATGTATGGCTACATTCTTATGGGTTTAAACCAGAAATCCAGCAGGCCGTACTCAACATGCCTTTTGATAAAACCATTTGTTTGACCCTGAAGTTGAATCGGCCATGGAAAAACTGAGGAAAGAGTCACACTGCCAAAGCAATGGGAGCATTATGCACAACACCAAATAGAGGCTCCTTTCGCAGGCAACAGTTTAGAGGATGATTCAAGCCACAATCCACTGAGGCTTCTACCTCCCAGGCAAAGCAAGGACAACGGCAGCAGCAATACCAGAGAGGGGGATTTAGAGGGTCTAACAGAGGCCAATACTTTAGAAATAGAGGCAAGTTCCAAATCTCAAAAGCAAGCCACTACATCATCTAAACAGTGACTGACTTATTTACCATCCCGCAACCCCACACATCTCCTGTGGGGGAAGACTGCAGCAATTCCACTAACATCGCAAAACATCACCACAGACTATTGGGTGTTGTCAATTATCCGTGATGGCTATTGCCCAGAATTGATTTCTACCCCTCCAAACATTCATGTTACCACAGGCTGCCCCAGAACACAATGTTATATTACAACAGGAAGTGCAATCGCCCCTACTACTAAAACAGGCAATAGAATTGGTCCCACATTCTCAACAATACCTACTCATTCCCAAAAAGGATGGCACTCTCAGGCCCATCCTAGACCTTAGATCTCTAGATCTATATGTCCTGTCAGAAAACTTTCACATGATAACTTTGCTGGACGTCATTCCACTACTACAAAAACCAGATTGCATTAGACCTCAACGATGCATATTTCCATATACCCATCCATTCAGCTCACAGAAAATACCTCAGGTTTGTCATAGCAGGAAAACATTATCAGTTCAAAGTTCTACCATTCGGCATAACAACCGCTCCAAGGGTATTTACAAAATGTCTAGCGGTAGTAGCAACCTACCTAAGAAGTCAACACATAGATGTCTTTCCATATCTAGACGACTGGCTAATAAAATCAAACAATTTTATACAATGCCAACAACACACTCAATATGCAATAGAGACCCTACATACACTAGGGTTCTCTCTCAAGTGCCAAAAATCTCATCTTCAGCAAGCACAGGTACAACCTTACCTAGGTGCTATTTTAAATACCAAAGAGCCCTAGCATACCCAAATGCACAAAGGATACAAGCTTTCCAAAATCTCATACCTCAAATTCAGTCAAATCAACATTACACTACAAGATTTATCATGAGAATCCTAGGAATGATGGCATCCTGCATAGCAATAGTACCACATGCAAGACTCAACATGAGGACACAACAGCAGTGCCTCTCACAACAATGTTCTCAAGCACAGGGTCAGTTGCAAGATCTAGTGTTGTTGGACCGCCAAACGCACAAGTCCCTTCAATGGTGGAATCTCAGCAATTTAATGAAGGGGGAGGTCATTTCAAGACCCTGGTGCCTCAGACCACAATACCAACAGATGCATCAATGATAGGTTGGGGAGCTCATCTCAACAACCTTACCATTCAAGGGGAATGGGATTCGAAACAGAGAAATTGTCACATAAACCATTTAGAATTATTAGCTGTATTCCTTGCCCTAAAAGCGTTTCAAACCCCTTCTCAAACACAAAATTGTTCTGATAAAAACAGACCATATGATGACCATAAATTACCTGAAAAAACAAGGCGGGACACATTAGTCTCAACTGTCCCTTTTAGCCCAGACAATATTGAAATGGGCAATTCACAATCACATTCATCTATTAGCATAATACATTCTGGGACTACACAATCAGCTGGCGGATCTCCTAAGCAGGACCCACCAACAGGCACACAAATGGGAGATTCACTTTCAGGTACTTCAAAAGTACTTTAAAAAGTGGGGAACACCAGAACTAGATTTATTTGCAACAAGCGAGAACGTAAAATGCCAAAACTTCGCATCCAGGCACCCACTTCCTCTATCCAAGGGCAATGCTCTGAGGATCAACTGGTTGGGGATATTTGCTTACACTTTTCCCCCTCTCCCACTACTTCCCTTTCTGGTCAACAAACTGTTCGACATCTCTCACCATGATACTCATAGCCCCAACGTGGGCTTGACAACATTGGTACACCACACTTCTAGACCTGTCGATAGTACCTCACTCCAAACTTCTAAAAGGCCGGATTTGTTAACACAAAACAAAGGTCAAATCAGGCATCCAAACCCCAGTGCTTTCAACTTAGCGATTTGGCTCCTGAAGTCATAGAAATTGGATACCTAAAACTTCTGTTAGAATGCATGGAAGTACTCAACCAGGCACATAAACCTACCACTAGACAATGTTATGCTAACAAATGGAAAAGATTTGTTTACTACTGTCAATCTAAAAATACTGATTCACTTACAGCATCAGTACAAGATATTGTGCGCTATCTACTTCATTTGTAGAAATCAAATCTAGCTTTCTCATCCATTAAAATCCATCTAACTGCAATATCATACTTGCAGACTATTCAACACACCTCTCTATTCAGAGTTCCAGTTATAAAAGCCTTCATGGAAGCAATAAAACATATTATTCCACCTAGAACGCCACCAGTTTCTACTTGGAATGTAAATATCGTACTCACCAGACTCATGGGCCCACCCTTTGAACCCATTCATTCTTGTGAGATTCAATATTGACATGGAAGGTCGTCTTCCTAGTAGCCATTACTTCATTGCGAAGAGTTAGTGAAATACAAGCATGCACTCTTGAAGAACCTTAAGTTGTACTTAGAACAAATCCCAAAAGTGGTATCACTTTTTCACATAAAGCAATCGGTGGAATTGCCGGTCTCTTTTCCACAGCCAGACTCAGTTGCCCAAAGAGCCCTTCAAACTCTTGACCTCAAAAGAGCTCTAATGTGCTATGTAGATAGAACTAAAGAGTTTAGGAAAAACAAATCAGCTTTTTGTTGCCCTTCAACAACCCCATAAAGGCAATCCTATCTCTAAACAAGAATTAGCAAGATGGATTGTTAAATGCATACAAACATGTTACATTAAGGCAAAAAGACAACTTTTGATCACACCTAGAGCACATTCCACTAGAAAGAAAGGTAGGTGTGTCTATGGCATTCTTAGGAAACATACTAATGGCAGACATATGTAAAACTGCCACATGGTATACTCCTCATACATTTACGAAACATTATTGTGTAGATGTAGTTTCAAAGCAACAGGCCAATGTTGGCCAAGCTGTCTTAAGAACGTTATTTCAAACAACTTCAACTCCTACAGTCTAGTCACCACAATTTTTGGGGAGAGTAACTGCTTTGTAGTCTATGCATAGCATGTGTATCTGCAGCAACACATGCCATTGAATTGAAAATGTCACTTACCCAGTGTACATCTGTTCTTGGCATGTAGTGCTGCAGATTCACTTGCACCCTCCTTCCTCCCCGGAAGTCTGTAGTCGTTGCAGTTTTATTATTTATACTTATGTAGATACATTTACATTTGCATGGACATCTATTTTTAGTTACTAATTTTATAGAACATTTATATTCTTACACTCTATCACTCCTTCCTACAACCTTTTGCGGCTAAACAATCTTAACAGTGGAGTCGATGCCCATGCACAGTATGACCGAGAGGAGGAGTCACTCGATCCCATGACTCCGAAAAGACTTCTTCGAAGAAAGACAACTTGTAACACCGCGAGCCCAACACTAGATGGCAGAATAATGCATAACATGTGAATCTGCAGCACTACATGCCATGAACAGATGTACACTGGGTAAGTGACATTTTCCATATATACACACACACACACACACACGACACGTTTCTTTTCCTTTTTCCTGAATGTTTCTGAAGAACGTTGTGAGTAAAGTGTGCTAGCATAAAGCGTTTAACAGTGATATTTATACTCCTACATCAAAGAATACATAAAATGTGTAAATAATGATATACGTCATACAGATATTTTAAGGAGTTAATCAGTTTCCACACACCGGTTCCATTCCCAGCTTTGTCCTTGCCTCCCCTCTGCAGCTGCCTGACTCCCCACATTCTTGAGACCCTTCAAAGGATTACGTGGTTCAAAGGTATAGATATCAGCCTTTCCCTCCCCAAAATACCACAGCCGAGGTCAGTTAGTTATTTTGAACACACAATTATAATGAGTACAGTGCCCCAGTTAGGGAAAGAAACCAGCTGCAAGCCTATGGTGTGGAACCAGGCTTATTTTACTTAAACAAATATACATAAGATAACATATGTGATAGACAGTGCGTTCAGAGACAACAAAAGCTCAAACTTACACGTGTAAAAGAAACGAAG
Source organism: Pleurodeles waltl (assembly GCF_031143425.1). NCBI lineage: Eukaryota > Metazoa > Chordata > Amphibia > Caudata > Salamandridae > Pleurodeles > Pleurodeles waltl. The sequence goes on along the minus strand of NC_090440.1, from coordinate 932,962,593 downwards.
CAATTCAAAATGGATTCTAACAGGTTTCATGTAGTCACTTCAGTGTTCCCTCTTTCACTTTGTTTATTTGGTGTGTCCTGGAAGGAACGAGATGAGCAATTGTCAGTATATTGGTGTCTACCAGAAGTTTTTAAAGTTTCCCTGTTTCTAAAATTATCTTTTCTCTGAAGTCTCCAATTGTGGAGATTCGCCTCTTTCGCTTCTTCTTTCTTAATTTTGTTTTTGTTTATCCCAGTGTTTTTTTAGAGCTCTATTGTGCCTGCTTAGTACCTTCCTTTCTGGAAGTACTCTGTAGTTGTGGTGTAATTGGTCCGGCCCCCAGACTATCCAGACCTATACTAGATACATTTTGTAAATAATCTTTGGTAGCTCACTTTCTTGGTCCCTTTGAGGTATTGCCAAAGCTGCTGCTTCAACTGTAATGTTAAAAAAAAATTGAGGAGACTGTCAAAGTCTACGACAGGGGCTGCCTCATATTCTACTTCAGGAAGATTCACCACTGTCAGTGTACCATGCGTTGTATTTATTGTGGCTGATAAGGTTTTTGTGCAACCCAGACCGGAATCTTCTCCCGCTCAGTGGGTGCTTTTCCCATTATTGAATAGGCAGTTTGTGGATTTATCCCTGTAATGACCAATTTATTTATAGCTGAAGCAGCCCTCACTGGGGTGGTGTTTAAAGTCTCCATTACAAATTGTGGTAAGCGTCTGTATAGCTACGAGGTCCTTGTATAAAGTACGTACTTCTGCTATTTGCATAGTTTGTACGTTGGGATGTGTTGTATACGCTGACAGTGTTTGTAATGTAGGTCCATCATTGCTTAAAGGACCTAGTCTATCAGGTTGTATTGCATGTGGGAGGGCGCAGTTAAACCAATCATGGTGTTCTTGTTAAGTTAGAAGTATCTCTAAGTATTTGTATGCTCCGTTTTGTTGTGGTGCATTTGCTATTCTGTATGTGTGAAATGTATTTGGGTATGCGTTAACTTTAGGAAGGGTAACCATTAATAGACTATTTTTGTTCTGTAGGCCTCATGCTCCTCAGCCACGAGCTAACTTCCCCACACTCATTGGTTAGTCTGTTAGCTAAGAGAAACTGTGTGACAGGTCGTCTACAGATTTTTGGGATATTTACTGGCTGTGCCATATCAATGGATAGGGATCAGAGTTGGGAACACCAGTGGGGGAATCCTTTTAAGATTCAAGCTTGAACAACCTACAGCATAGGTAGGTACTCCCTATTCAGCTGAGGAGGATTTTTCACTAAAACCATGGACGTCTCCGTATAAAGTAATTCGGGTACCTTTAGCGTTTGTGAGAAAGGGATACTCGGGAGACCTTGAAAATGAGTGCCTTACCAACATTGAGTGCCATTTCTTAGGACTCTTGTCATGTCGGTAGCTGTCAACCTTACCCTTTCGGATAGCTAGTAGCACCTCACCCAAACCTAGAAGTAAAGTTCATTTGTGGCAGCCTGACTCCAGATATTCTGACTTCCCAGGGAAGTCGTGATTGGCAGATCCTGTCCCTTTCTCTTGTTGGCACAACACACACGCAGACACCCCCCACCCCGACAGTTTTCAATAGATTTATTTAACCAGTTCTGTGTCTTGGACGAGGTCACCTCGAGGGGCCTCCGCGATTGAAAGAGAAATGCAAAGCATTTCTCTTTCAATCATTGGGGGAGGCCCGGAGGGGCTTCAAAGGGAAGGAAATGTATTTCCTTCCCTTTGAAACCCCACTAGACACCAGGGATTTTTGTTTCCCCAGAAGCTTACATAAGGGAGCGACCCCTTGGGCAAGGGTCGCTCCCGGGGGGGGGGGGGCATTTTTCGGGAAGGCCTTTGGGCACCAGGGATCTTTTTTTTTTTTTTTTTTTTTTTTTTTTTTTTTTTTTAAGGTGAGGAGCGACCCCTTAGGCAAGGGTCGCTCCCCTAGGGGGCAAATTATATTTAGGCCATTTCTGCCACCCATTGGGGGCAGATTGGCCTATTTTGATGAGGCCAATCTGCCCCCAAGGGGGGCAGAAACCACTAGACACTAGCAAGTTTTTTCTTTGCGTGAATTTCACGCAAGGGGAGCGACCCCTTAGGCAAGGGTCGCTCCCTTGTGGGGGGGGTGGGGGGGGGGGGGCAGATCGGCCTATTATTAGCAGAGACAGAAAGGCAGAAACCTCTAGGCGGCAGGGCAATTTTGTTTGTGTTTTTTTTTGTGTGTGTGTGTTTTTTTTAGAGGTGGGGAGCGACCCATTAGGCAAGGGTTGCTCCCCTGGGGGGCAAATTGTATTTAGACCATTTCTGCCCCCCTTGGGGGCAGATTGGCCGATTTTGATGAGGCCAATCTGCCCCCAAGGGGGGCAGAAACCACTAGACACTAGCAAGTTTTTTCTTTGCGTGAATTTCACGCAAGGGGAGCGACCCCTTAGGCAAGGGTCGCTCCCTTGTGGGGGGGGTGGGGGGGGGGGGCAGATCGGCCTATTATTAGCAGAGACAGAAAGGCAGAAACCTCTAGGCGGCAGGGCAATTTTGTTTGTGTTTTTTTTTTTGTGTGTGTGTGTTTTTTTTAGAGGTGGGGAGCGACCCATTAGGCAAGGGTTGCTCCCCTGGGGGGCAAATTGTATTTAGACCATTTCTGCCCCCCTTGGGGGCAGATTGGCCGATTTTAGGTCAATCTGCCCCAAGGGGGCAGAAACCACTAGGCACCGGGGATTTGTTTTTTAGGCGCCAATGTCGTGCAGGGGGGGGCGGGCTGAGCTAGAGGCCAAAATCCACAGGTAGGCACTTTGCAAAAAAACACCTCTGTTTTCTGTGAAAAATATGTTGTGTCCACGTTGCGCTTTGGGGCATTTCCTGTCACGGGCGCTAGGCTTACCCACACAAGTGAGGTATCCTTTTTATCGGGAGACTTGGGGGAGCGCTGGGTAGAAGGAAATTTGTGGCTCCTCTCAGATTCCAGAACTTTCTGCCACAGAAATGTGAGGAACATGTGTTTTTTTTAGCCAAATTGTGAGGTTTGCAAAGGATTCTGGGTAACAGAACCTGGTCAGAGCCCCACACGTCACCCCATCTTGGATTCCCCTGGGTTTCTAGTTTTCAAAAATGCGCTGGTTTGCTAGGTTTCCCCAGGTGCCGGCTGAGCTACAGGCCAAAATCCACAGGTAGCACTGTTTTCTATGAAAAAATTTGATGTGTCCACGTTGTTTTTTGGGCCATTTCCTTTCGTGGGCGCTAGGTCTACCCACACAAGTGAGGTATCATTTTTATCGGGAGACTTGGGGGAACGCTGGGTGGAAAGAAATTTGTGCCTCCTCTCAGATTCCAGAACTTTCTGCCACAGAAATGTGAGGAACATGTGTTTTTTTTTTTTTAGCCAAATTTTGAGGTTTGCAAAGGATTCTGGGTAACAGAACCTGGTCAGAGCTCCACAAGTCACCCCATCTTGGATTCCCCTAGGTCTCTAGTTTTCAAAAATGCACAGGTTTGGTAGGTTTCCCTAGGTCCTGGCTGAGCTAGAGGCCAAAATCCACAGGTAGGCACTTTGCAAAAAACACCTCTGTTTTCTTTAAAAAAATTGGATGTGTCCACGTTGCGCTTTGGGTCATTTCCTGTCGCGGGCGCTAGGCCTACCCACACAAGTGAGGTATCATTTTTATCGGGAGACTTGGGGGAACGCTGGGTAGAAGGAAATTTGTGGCTCCTCTCAGATTCCAGAACTTTCTGCCACAGAAATGTGAAGAACATGTGTTTTTTTTTTTAGCCAAATTGTGAGGTTTGCAAAGGATTCTGGGTAACAGAACCTGGTCAGAGCCCCACAAGTCACCCCATCTTGGGTTCCCCTAGGTCTCTAGTTTTCAGAAATGCACAGGTTTGGTAGGTTTCCCTTGGTGCCGGCTGAGCTAGAGACCAAAATCTACAGGTAGGCACTTAGAAAACAGAGCTGTTTTTTGCAGTCAAAAAATGGGATGTGTCCACGTTGTGATTTGGGGCATTTCCGGTCACGGGCGCTAGGCCTACCCACACAAGTGAGGTATCTTTTTTATCTGGAGACTTGGGGGAACATAGATTAGCAAAACAAGTGTTATTGCCCCTTGTCTTTCTCCACATTTTTTCCTTCCAAATATGGGAGAGTGTGTAAAAAAGACATCTATTTGAGAAATGCCCTGTAATTCACATGCTAGTGTGGTCACCCCGGAATTCAGAGATGTGGAAATAACCACTGCTCCTCAACACCTTATCTTGTGCCCTTTTTGGAAATACAAAGGTTTTCTTGATAGCTATTTTTTACTCTCTATATTTCAGCAAATGAATTGCTGTATACCCGGTATAGAATGAAAACGCACTGCAGGGTGCAGCTCATTTATTGGCTCTGGTTACCTAGGGTTCTTGATGAACCTACAAGCCCTATATATCCCTGCAACCAGAGGAGTCCAGCAGACGTAACGGTATATTGCTTTCGATAATCTGACATTGCAGGGAAAAGTTACAGAGTAAAACGTAGAGAAAAATTGCTGTTTTTTTCACCTCAATTTCAATATTTTTCTTTTTCAGTTGTTATTTTCTGTAGGAAACCCTTGTAGGATCTACACAAATGACCCCTTGCTGAATTGAGAATTTTGTCTACTTTTCGGAATGTTTAGGTTTCTGGGATCCAGCATTGGTTTCATGCCCATTTCTGTCACTGACTGGAAGGAGGCTGAAAGCACAAAAAATTGCAAAAATGGGTTATGTCCCAGTAAAATGCCAAAATTGTGTTGAAAAATTGGGTTTTCTGATTCAAGTCTGCCTGTTCCTGAAAGCTGGGAAGCTGCTGAGGTTAGCACCGCAAACCCTTTGTTGATGCCATTTTCAGGGGAAAAACCACAAGCCTTCTTCTGCAGCCACTTTTTCCCATCTTTTTGAAACAAAACGAAATTTTCACTGTATTTTGGCTAATTTCTCGGCCTCCTTCAGGGGAACCCACAAAGTCTGGGTACCTCTAGAATCATCCCTAGGATGTTGGGAAAAAAGGACGCAAATTTGGCTTGGTTAGCTTAAGTGGACAAAAAGTCATGAGGGCCTAAGCGCGAACTGCCCCAAATAGGCAAAAAAAGGCCTGGCACAGGAGGGGGAAAAGGCCTGGCAGCGAAGGGGTTAAAAGACTGCAATCTATGATAAAATATATGATCTGCAATTATCAGGAAGATGAATCATAGCACAATCAGAATTGTTACTATAAGTGAAAATAAACCCCCCCCCCAGCATATTGAAATTAACATGTGCATAAGAATTACTCTGCCTACTATGGATGCAAGAAGAGCAATAAAGTATTACATAGAAAAACCAAGAATATCAGAAAAGGAAAACTAATGTTTCTTTTCATTTGCCAGAAACACTACAGAAGAACCTGTTACAAAGGATAACATTGCAATATGATAACACAGACTATAGAAATATGTCCCAAGAGGGCTGAAGGAAAACCAAGATTATACTCCTTCTTACAAGTAAGAAGGGAGCAGCAATCAACTTTTTGGCAAACTCACCATTGAGTGATATTTGCATCACGGTCACATGGTTATCAGTACACACATTCACAAATGTATTGACTTTTGGGATTCTGGAAGATTGAGTGTGCTTTGTGGGATTTGAATTGTGACCTGCAGATCACTGCTTGTTAAATGACAAGCCTTCAGCTCAATAAGCCATCCTCAATGAAAATTGGAGAGCTACAGATAAATTAGCAAAGATACAACAAGAGCTTTGTTTTGACTCATTCTCATATCTTAACATTTGCAGTGTGATCCTTACGCAGGCAGTTAGTTGCCTGTGTAGTGTCTAAACTGTTTGCAGTTTTGGTCATATTGTTTGGTCATAACAGTTGAACCTTGCAGGAAATGTTAAAGGACACCCTGTTTTTCCTGCTTTTGCCAACAATGTTTTTTTATTAACAGTCACGCAAGTAGCTTTGTGGTCTATATAGCAGCAATAGAACAGATATGTGATGGTTTGGAGCTAGCATTAGTTAAAATGCAGAAATTGGCAGTATCTGATTCTTTGCAAAATCTGTCTGAGGGACTTTATTTTCTTCTGCCCAGTTTTGAAAGTCAGTTTTTTTGTTTGTTTTTTTGGGTTAGGTATTATCCCTGAGAGAAGGCTTTTGTTGATTAACCCCTTAGCTGCTGGGCCTTCCCCCCCCCAGTGCTGAGCCCTTTTTTGGCTATTTGGGGTAGTTCGCGCTTAGGGCTTCATAACTTTTTGTCCACATAAGCTAACCACGCCAAATTTGCGTCCTTTTTTTCCAACATCCTAGGGATTCTAATGGTACCCAGAGTTGGTGGTTTCCCCTGGAGGAGACCAAGAAAATAGCCAAAATACAGTGAAAATTTATTTTTTCCAAAAAAATGGGAAAAAAGGGCTGCCGAAGAAGACTTGTGGTTTTTTCCCTGAAAATGCCATCAACAAAGGGTTTCTGGTGCTGAAATCACTATCTTCCCACCTTTCAGGGACGGGCAGACTTGAATCAGAAAACCAAATTTTTCAACACAAATTTGGCATTTTACTGGGACATACCCCATTTCTACTATATTTGGTGCTTTCAGCCTCCTTCCAGTTAGTGACAGGAATGGGTATGAAACCAATGCTGGATCCCGGAATGCTAAACATTTCTGAAAACTAGACAAAATTCTGAATTCAGCAAGGGGTCATTTGTGTAGATCCTACAAAGTTTTCCTACAGAAAATAACAGCTGAAATAAAAAAATATTGAAATTGAGCTGAAAACAACAGCCATTTTTCTTTATGTTTTACTCTGTAACTTTTTCCTGCGATGTCAGATTTCTGAAAGCAATATACCGTTTTGTCTGCTGGACTCTTCTGGTTGCGGGGATATAAAGGGCTTGTAGGTTCATCAAGAACCCTAGGTACCCAGAGCCAATAAATGAGCTTCACCCTGCAGTTGGTTTTCATTCTATACTGGGTATACAGCAATTCATTTGCTGAAATATGAAGAGTGAAAAAGAGGTATCAAGAAAACCTTTGCATTTCCAAAATGGGATCAAGATAAGGTTTTGAGGAGCAGTGGTTATTTGCACATCGCTGAATTCCGAGGTGCCCATACTAGCATGTGAATTGCAGGGCATTTCTCAAATAGACGTCTTTTTTACACACTCTCTTATATTTGGAAGGAAAAAATGTAGAGAAAGATAAGGGGCAATAACACTTGTTTTGCTATTCTGTGTTCCCCCAAGTCTCCCGATAAAAATGATACCTCACTTGTGTGGGTAGGCCTAGTGCCCGCGACAGGAAATGCCCCAAAACACAACATGGACACATCCTATTTTTTTTATAGAAAACACAGCTGTTTTTTCCAAAGTGCCTACCTGTAGATTTTGGCCTCTAGCTCAGCCGGCACCTAGGGAAACCTACCAAACCTGTGCATTTCTGAAAACTAGAGACCTAGGGCAATCCAAGGAGGGGTGACTCGCGGGGCTCGGACCAGGTTCTGTTACCCAGAATCCTTTGCAAACCTCAAAAAGTGGCTTAAAAAACAAGTTTTCCTCACATTTCGGTGACAGAAAGTTCTGGAATCTGAGAGGAGCCACAAATTTCCTTCCACCCGGCGTTCCCCCAAGTCTCCCGATAAAAATTATACCTCACTTGTGTGGGTAGGCCTAGCGCCCGCGACAGGAAATGCCCCAAAACAGAACGTGGACACATCAAATTTTTTCATAGAAAACAGTGCCTACCTGTGGATTTTGGCCTCTAGCTCAGCCGGCACCTGGGGAAACCTAGCAAACCAGCACATTTTTGAAAACTAGAAACCCAGGGGAATCCAAGATGAGGTGACTTGTGGGGCTCGGACCAGGTTCTGTTACCCAGAATCCTTTGCAAACCTCAAAATGTGGCTAAAATACCACGTTTTCCACACATTTCGGTGACAGAAAGTTCTGGAATCTGAGGGGAGCCACAAATTTCCTTCCACCCAGCGTTCCCCCAAGTCTCCCGATAAATATGATACCTCACTTGTGTGGTTAGGCCTGGTGCCTGCGACAGGAATAGATCACACAACGGTCAATGTTGGTCCTTACGTGAGGCAGCTGTTGACCCTGGGGTGATCCATTCCTGACACAGGCACTAGGTGTAGGCACTCAAGTGGGGTAGTGTTTTTATCAGGACAGGTGAGGAGTCACTGGGTGGTAGGAATGTTGTGGATCCCAGCATATTCCTGTAGTTTGTGTGACAGAAATGCGAGAAAAATAGTTTTTTTTCAACATTTCAGCTTTGCAGGGTATTCTGGGTAAGAAAACTTTGGGGAATCCACACAAGTCACACCTCTGTGGACTCCCCCGAATGTCTAGTTTCCAGAAATGTTTGGGTTTAGTGTGTTTCTCTATATGGCCGCCGAATCCAGGACCAAAAACACAGGTGCCTGCCTTACAAAACCAGTTTGTTTTGCCATAGACAATTTTGATGTCTCCACAATATGATTTGGGTGGTGGAATTTGGGGCTGAACTAAATTGGTGAGCTCCCAAGAGAGCACTCTCTCTCTGCTTGCCGCCGCATTCACCTGCTCTCTGGGTTGGCCTAACCCACTATTACCCAGTTGCACGAACAGCTTGCGAAGGGACAGCAGGACTGTCCTCATCACCTCCCTCATAATGTACTGGAAGAGGAGTTTTCGAATGGGACTCCTCTGACTAAAAAAATCACTCCCAGAGTCTGCGCCATTGTCCTATCCCTCAGATGCTGTCTCAGTATCTGATGTCTCAGTCTCTGATCCTATGTCAGAGCGGTCCTCTATAACCCGAGTGCAGGCAGCAGTCATCCATCAAGATGCCATCTCTGCTATTGGCTAAACTGTTGCTCTAAAACACTAGCCTACGTAGACAGTCACAAAATCGATGGTGTGTGAGATACGTGCAACAGTAGAGGCCACCTTACCTGCGCTTCTTCCCTCAATCAGCACGTACTTTCAAGACACTCAAAAAACACCTTGTCACATACCATTCGTCACAGTCTTTAGCACCTCCTGCGCCCGGTCCAACAATCATTATTGGTGCTCCCACTCCCTCCTCCTCGGATTCCCTCATTACCACCCAGCAAAAGTGCCCTTCATCTCTCCATAGACTTTACTAATGTACTCAGCTATTTACATAAAATACAGATGTGCTCTTTGCAGTAGGCATATAAACCATCTGCGCTTCTTTATGGCACTAAAACTGCCACTAGACAAGTCTGACCCTTTTCCCCCCAGGGAAACCACACACATATTGACAAAAGTGATGTATATATGACAGCCAACCACCTGAAACTCAACTCAAGCAAAACCGAAATAATCCTCTTTGTCCCTCACCAAAAAAACCTGGGACCCCCCATGGTGGCCCACCACGCTAGGCCCTGCACCCTCCCCCGCCAACTACGCACGCAACCTCAGCATCATCCTAGACTCCTCCCTCTCTATGACCCAACAAATCAACGCTCTTACCTCCTCATGCTTCAACAAACTCCGTATACTGAAAAACATTCAAATGGATCCCCACAGAGACCAGAAAAACTGTCACTCACGCACTCATCAGCAGCAGGCTTGATTACAGAAACGCCCTCTACGCCGGCACCACTCTAAAACTCAAGTGCAAACTACACGCATCCAGAACTCAGCAGCACGACTCATCCTCGACCTCCACCGACACGAACACATCTCTCCACACCTCAAATCCCTCCACTGGCTCCCCATTGACAAAAGGATCACCTTCAAGATCCTCATCCTCACACACAAATCACTCCACAACACAGGCCCTGCCTACCTCAACGAGAGTCACCTTCCACACCCCCACACGAAACGTCCGTTCAGCTGACCTCTCTCTCGCCTCTGACCCCCGCATCAAACACACCACCACCGGGGGCAGATCCTTCTCCTACATTGCACCCAAAACATGGAACACACTCACAACCCACATTCGCAAGACCCAAAACCTACTTCTTTTCAGGAAGGGCCTCAAAACCTGGCTTTTTGAGCAGTGAACCTCCTAGCCCCTTTCCCTCCCCCCCCGTCCCCCCCCAGCGCCTTGAGACCCTCACAGGTGAGTAGCGCGCTTTATAAATCTCTTTGATACAGATCTACCTATATATATATATATATATATATATATATATATATATATCTCTACATAGATCTATCTATAGATATATAAATATATTTTTTTTTAGTTGTTGTATGGTTTCCTTGGGGGCCAAAATGGCCCCCAGGGAAACCCTACAACATCTTAAAAAAAAAAATTGCCTACGGGCGACCCCCTGTCATTTCAAGGGGGCACCTACCTTTTTTTTTTTTTTTTAAGAAAATTATGCCGGGGGGGGGGGCGGCCCGTTTTCCGGGGGGGGCCGCCCCCCAAAAGTGAAATCCCTGGTGTCTAGTGGGGTTTCCTGGCCCCCGATCGCAGCTGTGCTGCGATCGGGGGCCAGGAAACCGTTTCAGAAGGCCTCGTAAGAAAGGGGAGACTCTCCCCTTTCTTACGAGGCCTTCTGAAACTGTTTCTGGCAAGAAACAGTTTCAGAAGGCCTCGTAAGAAAGGGGAGAGTCTCCCCTTTCTTACGAGGCCTTCCCGAACGTGTAAAAGGCCGTTTTCCCCATGAAAGCAGGAAGCGGCCGCAAGGCTGCTTCCTGCTTTCATGGGGAAAACACCTTTGCAACGTCCGCGCTGACGTCACAAAGGGGCGGGTGGGGGGAGACACGGTAGCTTCCGTGTCTCCCGGGGGGGGGGGGGGGGGGGGGAATAAAAAATCCTCGGGTGTGACGCACCCGAGGATTTATTAATGCCCTTCCTGGTGTCGGCCACTGGTCGTGACCCGCACCAGGGAGGGTGTGTGGGCGTCGGCCAGTGGCCGACGCCCGCACTTAAGAGGTTAAAACCTGCACATCTGTTTTTAGTTGACTTGCTGATCTGTCTGTAATTTCAGGTGAGTTTATTTAACCTAGACGATAAATATGTTCTGCAGTTCCAGAGATACTTGAACTTAAATCTATCTACTTGTGGCACAAGAGTGGTTTTGTTGCCCATGCACAGTTTTACAGTTTGAGAACATGTTGTTAGTTTAATTTTTCTTTTTGACTAGGCATTTGTGGGAGCTTTTCAGTTAGTTTGAGATGTTTTCTTGGTGTTTCAGTGCAGCTACAGTTTACTGGACACCAAGTGTGGCATTTCGTTTGATTTACCATGTGTGCACTAAAGCCACAGTACACTTGCACAAAGATCTTTTAGTACTTTAGCCCTCTATAGGTAACGACGTTCATCAGTCCAAATTTTGCTCTTAGAGGTGGTGTGATTTAGACACTCAGAATGCAGTTAAAATAATAACAGTAAGGCCATTGTCCAGAGAGCTTTCTTCTTTGAAAAGAGAAGAACTTTAATCAAATGGCAAATATGCTACTTATAGAATTAAAGAACTGTGAAAAGCAGAAGTGCCTACCACTTTCAAGGGCAGAGAGCATACCCCAAACATTGACCTCAATTCTAATCTAATGGAAAATCAGTTCTGTTGCACACGGGGCTTCATTTTACATCTTAGTTCAAAATTAAGATAATTTTACTGAAAGGCAAAGCAGTAACAATGTATGCAGCATACTTTTCAATGTCTGAAATAACGGTTGTGATGATTCTATTCGGAATTTGGTTAACCAAAGGTATCTACCACCCAAAGTATGAAGTGCCGAACCATTTTACCTCTGAATACCCTTAATTATAGTTGTTCGGGTTAAAGCTTCAGTGTCTCAGTAACCCACCAGTCGCATTCAACCTTTTATGGTGGCTTCCACAGGTCGTGCGGCACCCAGTATGGTCTGTGATGACACCAAGGCATCATTGGCCAGGACAGTTTCTCTAAAGGTCCCTAGACTGCTTGAAACATCAGAGGAGACTCTGAGACCAACGAGAGGTTGGTAAAAGCTTCCTAAAAGCACTGGAAGAGTAGTGGGAAAAGTAGTTTCCCTGTTGAAGGTCTTAAAGAGAACAAGGTTCCCAGATACTGTTCTCTAGTTTTGATTTCTGGGCATCTGTCTCGGTTGGTCTTGTCTCGAAAGCAGAAGCGTGGGCTATCTCATGCTTGTCATTTTAATAAGTTGATATCTGCTGTTGAGAGGGCCACTCTCTTCTTTTACTCTAATTTCAATGTCTGACACATGCATGTTTTCTCTCATTGCAGTTCATTTCAGTGCTTCTGTTGTCTTTGTGAACTTGGTGCTGGCTAATGTTACTTAGAGTAATAAGAAGGGCACAGCTTCTTAAATCCATGAAGAGGACTAGTGACCCAGTATGTGATTTTTGGTGATGTGCAACTCGAAAAAGTTTTGGATTTTTTAAGCTGGTTTTGCTGTTTCATTGAATGTGTCCTGTTTATTTTTGACACTCCCTTTTTAGGTCGAGCATAGCAGCACTCAAGCGCTGCTCTTAACGTGTAATCTGTTCTGTGGGAGAGCCAATACTACAACATTCGCTGCACATGTGAAACTCGCTTCATAATGCTTTGCAGGGCATTCCTTTTACAAAACATTTTTGCGAATAACTCACCCTGTGGTAGTCCTATGGCAATGGGGCCACCACCAAACTGTTGAGCACAACAAACTCTGTCGTCTCCGGGTCCCCGCACGAGGTTAGTGGGGACCCCAAAATAATAACCCCTCCCACCATTCAGTGTCTTTTTAAGCCCTCTCCTGACTTGAAGCTTTGTTTTACAGCAGGGAGTAGTTTGTGTTTTAAGGGCTTGGTTTGTAACAATATTCTAGTAGGCCTGAAAATCTGTAAGGCACTATGCACTCTAGCGGGCTACATATATGGTTACTCTGCATTATTCTCTGCCATTCTGTTTTCATGTCGTTATGCCCGCTGTGGGCTGACTGTGTGGTTGCATGACTGTTTCTTCCAAATGCTGTTTTTGTTGTGGTGCCCTGTTGGGACTGTTTTGAGCATAAAAGTCTAATTCCAAAAGTTTATTTCTGATAAAGGTTTTTATTTGGTTTACATGTCGATTGTATTTGTTTGATTAATCTCTCCTTAATGTAATTATGACCATGATTCCAGTCAACATAACATCCTTATTACCTTAAGACTGTTAGAACACTCTTGATATGTTTGGGTAATCCTTCTAGTTTACTTCTCTCTTATTTTTCTCATTACACCTCTGTGGCTGTCTTGTGTCTGTGTCTTGGGAATTGTTAGCCAGACAGCAGCTCTGATGGAGGGGCGGTGAAAGTGATATTCTATTGGAATTAGCATGGCAGATTTAAATTAGGATGTTAAACGGCAACATTTTCCTTTTTTGCTGCCGATAGGGGAAGAAGGTAAATGGAAGTGCTTTCGTTATATGCAGAGTCACTGGAATGATATGACAGGAAAATATGAAATTATGAGGCAGGGTTGACCAATTTATGTGTCAAGAAAAGTCCAGTTATACACTTACAACGGCAATAGCTCTCTCACAAGTGCGAGACCTATTACATTGCAAATGCTTGTTGTGTGGGCTTTGGGTTGGCAGTTCGGGTAGACGTTATTAGCAAGGCCATGATGCTCTCCAACCATTACTCCTCCCATGCTGATGCTAACTTTAGCTGTGATGTACTAATTAACGTCCAGACAGCTTAGCTGAAAACACTGCAGGCATGCACAAAAGATGCTGTAAACCATACATATGTTAATCATTAACTGATTGCAAACATAACGTTTGGAACGACACACCCCTCCTCCTCTTAGCCCTACTCCATCTGTCTTTTTGTACTGTTAACTCCTTCCTTTGTAGTGGAGCTCCTTCTCCGGTTTTCCTCTCTTCTCACTAGTTTTCCTCACCAATGAATCCTGTACCATGCGTTCACCAATCACGGAAATACTCTGTTTATTGCTGTTTGTTTTGCTCATTGCTTTTTTGCATTTCTGTTTATCAGTATGATTACAGCGTTTTAATTTGTGAATTGCTGCTGCTCTTGGTAAAGCACTCTGAGGCTCTCAGGTTTTGTACATGGAATACAAAGCTGCAAAATACATTTTTAAAAAATCTTAACGTTTTCTTCAGCTGATACAGTGGAAGACCTTCAACATTTGACATGCTTTCCTTACAGCAAGCTGTACATGGACAGCTGGCTGTATGCACAGATGTTTATTCAACATGCCTTTATTAGTTGTGCTGTGATACCTTTCTAAAACTAGTTATATACATTTTTATTTTTTATATATTTTCTTCAGGGTACAAGTGCCGAGCAAGACAATCGTTTCAGCAACAAACAGAAGAAACTTTTGAAACAGCTAAAATTTGCAGAATGTCTGGAAACAAAGGTATTTCATTACATAAATGATCAATTGTGCTTGATTCATTTGTGACCTATATTTGAAGTTACTATTCTAATATGGCCCATATTAGTTTACTACATATTTACCCCTTATTGAGGACTTACATTTATCACTTTAGACATGTTTGTGGAGATTTGTAAAAGGCACGTTTTTGCAAAGAGAACAGTTTTACTGTTTCACTATTCGTATGATTTTGACAGGTGGCAAAAAGGTATTCCTTCAGATTTGTCTCTGACAGGAACTTAAGCAGCTTAATAAGAGATGCACATTTTAGGTCTCGCCTAGACAGCACATGCTCCGTGTATTCGAAACACTTTGTTTTTTATCAATTTGCTTTGAAGACATCCATTACCTTACATTGGTTGGCTTCATTATCACTCTGAATTGCCTCCTTCTTATAGGGACGCTGATGTAGCCACCCTTCCTCCACTCTTGTTTCTCCCTTCCCTAGATCATGTCTGCATTATTTGTGGCCTTCATTTGCCCATTTTTTAGGCAGTAGTATTCTGTTTATTGAGAGATAGGAGATTTTGGTGGGGGGGGGGGAGGGGGGGGCGCTTGCTTAAGCATTGAGGCGAGGCCTGCCCTAAGCCCCTAGCATACCCAGGGCATGTAAGACAGTGTATCCACTCGTTTGTGCCACCCTTCGTGCAGCAAGGTATAACATGGCTCCCTGCCTGCCAATTCAGACCGCAAAGGGTAGTATTTGACTTCCAGTTGGATGTTGCCATTGAAACCAATGGCAAAGTCACCCTATCCCTTAACATTATATATGTTCTCTTCCCTCCCTCTTCCAAGGAAGGCCAATAGAGTCCTATAGCAGGGAGCAACAGTTGTGGGTAACAATGGTATTTGAATTGGGTAACACACAGGTAGCAAGTGACATCCCAGCCCAGCTATCTTTTGACGGGGACTTCCAAACTGGGTCTTGAAAGGTAGCAAATTAATCGTGGGATTAAATGTGACCTGCTGGCCAGGTTGAAATGAAGGTCACTGTAAAAGGTAGGCAACTTTTAGAAAGATGCCACCTCGTGCTCTGCTTGTCCAGTAGTCTCACAGAGGCACACAGACCGCTTTCTGACCACGTGGGCAGATGTGTGAACCACTCCCAGGCTCAGGAACAAAGGCAGTGTCGCAGCAGCAAGTTGTCACCTTCTGGCTAACTCCTGGGTGTTAGCCAAGAGGCAAGTTTCAAAGGGGAAGCTGCCTGTGATTGGCCGCCTGCCCCAACACCCCTGAGCAGCATGCCCTTTCTTCCTGTAGACAGCATCGAGACAAGACTAGACAGGAGAAATCCCCCTCCCCCAAATGTATCCACACCTCTAACGTGGGCTAACAATCTTCTGATGACCAGGGAAGGGTCGTGCCATCTTGAAACGAACAAGAATATGGTGTTCTGGGATAGCCAGTTGCCACACATCACAGGAACTTCGTCACTAGGTAGGAGGGGACCCAGTCGCCCATTGGCTAGTGACCACCTGGTCCCCTCAGGGTGCTTTCCTGGGATAAAAATGGTACCCCTGGCACCGTGACCCTCAGATCACGTTGGAATCTGGGAGAGGATCGAAGGATTGCCAAGTTGCTCTTGGACCCACACAAAGAGAGACTGCAGGCTCGGAAGGAATGCACCTGCTGCACTTCGGACTAGCAAAGTTTGAACTGAGCCTACGGATCCTGGCTCGGGTGGAAACATTGATTCCCGCTATCCAACAACAGCAGTGACTCTAAGGATCAGTTGGTTGTTCTCCTGGAAACAGCTCCAGAAACACAAGCTGAAGTCACCCAAGTTGTAAAGTTCGTAGCCACTGCAGAATATTTGTCGCGAACAATCGCCGAACACCCAAGAGCCAAATCTGAGATGGCCAAAACCTGCAGCCATGTCTGCTGAACCCGGGAGAGCTCTCCAGGACTGGATTCGTTGTACCCCAGGGACACTAACTCTTACCAATGGATTGTGCCCCATAAGTTGTGCAGACTGACCAATAGCCCAACATTGCCTGGTCTGCTACTGCAATCTACAGGACTTCAAGGAACCGTGACCGTGTTTGCCCCACTTCACCAGTGGACCGAGGGACACCCACAAAGGCACTCCTGTTAGTCGCACCACAACAAGAGCATTTTTTAGGCATCTTTTTGCCTGCATCTGTCAGCATCAGGACCACTCCATTGATGTCTACGGCAGTCGTCCTGTACTGTTTGGATATTGCCTTAAAAACACTTCGATGGCCAGGTTAACTGTTCAGACTACCCTTTCTGGCCCCGTAGACCTCTATCCTGCTGGACTTTGTCAGCCAACTCAGGCCGGTGTTGCGAAACTAACTTTTACAAAGTTTTTGAAAACGTATTCTTATAAATTGGGGTCTTAATTCTTTCATGTCGTGTGACTGTCTTATTCTGTTGTTTGGTGCTGTTACCCAGGGTTGGGCTTAAGGTTAAGTAAATGTACCTGGCTGGAGCTAAGACGATATTTATCAGTGTACTGCATGATAAGGCCTGGCAGCCATATCATATAGTACACCCAAATCCTCACACCTCTCAATTCTTCATCCAATACCAACACCTTTCTAAACCACATAAAAAAATGACTGGAAAGCTATGTGAACATCCACGCCCCAATTACAACATGCAAGTGTAGGCCAAACCTTTCAGCAAGGTGTTACGCGAAAGATTTTTATGACAATAAACGATCTGTCTGCGAATAGGAAAGAAATGGAAGTATACTCTTATCTCCTGAGAACGTATCAATACTGAAGTCCCTCCACACAACACACAGACAACTTACCACAGCAGCTAAAATAAAATACTATAGCAACACCATCACTGAAGCCACCAGCAGGAACAGAACAGTGTTCAAGACAGTCAAGCAAAACATCAACCCCCTGCTGAAACCACCTATTCCTCACTCCACAGAAAAGTGCAATGCCATCAATCTCTTTTTCAGGGTAAAAAATACAGACTGTTGACAGCACATCAACGACACCAAGCCACCTCCTATTACACCCACACTTTCCTGAGAAACGGCCATGATCATCCTTCTAAGTCTGCTCTTTGTGAGATCTTGCTAATGTACACAACACTCTCAAAGCTACTTCTTATGAAGATGATGCTTACCATTGTCCCTCATTAAAGCTGTCTCTGAAAGCGATCTCTCACCTCTTCTTACCATTGTCAATTTTTCATTCACTCTCGGCATCTTCTCAAAAGCTCTCAAGACAGACCAGATCCTCCCACTCCTAACTTAACCTACACTAGACCCTAATGCACTCACCAGCTACCTGCCCACCACTTGCCTACCATTAATGGGCAAAAGCATTTGAAAAAGCAGTCTATGGTCAACTCAAGATAGCATGAATATTGACCATCTCCTGCATAACTACCAGCCTGCCCTCAGATCAAACTCCAGCATGAGCTTACTATCTTACACAACCTACAATATGCCTTCCTAACCACAGATGAAGATGATCCCTGCCCCTTTCTATTACTTGACCTGTCAGCTACTTTGAGCATTACAATTCTTTCCACCGTCATACGCTCCCTGGAGTCTCAAATGGAACTCACAGGCAATGTTCTCTATTTTGTTTTTCAGATAGGTTTTTGTTGGAATTTGAATATTACAACATTTACAGCATCTTCAAAGATCAAAACACATTGCAGGTTTTTACAGTCTAAATCACAGGGTCATGCGTGGCCCGCTGACTAGTACAGAGAAATGAGCTGTCTGCTTTATGCACAATGTCCACAAGCTTGTAAGTGCTGCTTTGATTGTCTTAGTGTTATAAAAAAAAAACTACAGTACATATATAAGAGCATCCAACTCAAACAGGTGTGCACTTCCAGGTCAGAGCAGAGGGGGGGTTGGGAGGGTTATGGGAAGGGGAGTGCACCCCCCAACATCCTGAGAGAGAGGAGGACCCTTAGGGTGGGGGGGGGAACCCCACAAGTGTAGGAGGGAGTCAAGGGGTGGGGACGGGAGAGGAGCTCTGGCAGGAGCAGAGCAATAGGCCGGGAAACAAAAAGGTAGAGGAGGGGGAGGGAAGGACAAGGCAAAACCATCAAAGAGCGGTCCATTGACGGCACAGTTCGGGGTTCCTTTGGGGATTGGTATGGACCAGCTCCAGTTGGGCAGCTCCTTGTTGGGTCAGTAGTCATCCATGGCCAGTTGAAAGAAATAACGCCAATCTATGGGGTTCAGGGTTGCCCCTCACCAGTCTTAGCTTCCAACACAGATAGGTAATGTTCCTAGTCGGGGAGAAGGGGGGGGGGAGGTGTAGTTGGTCCGCTGTGCCCTGCTCCTAATCTACTCATCACGTCCCGCTCAGCCAGTATACCATGTGTAAGTCAGAGAGCCATAACTGTATGGTGGAAGGGAGGACTTCCAGCTCATTGCAGTTAGTCTCTTGGATAGAGTTAAACCCAGGTCCATGAGTTTATTGGCAGGTTTACATTCAGCAGTTACGAGTTTTAAGCCCCAAAAGGCAGTGTCGCACGTCCTTTGCCAGGAGGGAACCCAGTGCCTATGAAAGATGCATTAGCACCTGTAAGGAAATGCCTTCTTGGCATGGTTACCCCCTGACTTTTTGCCTTTGCTGATGCTATGTTTTGAATTGAAAGTGTGCTGAGGCCTGCTAACCAGGCCCCAGCACCAGTGTTCTTTCCCTAACCTGTACTTTTGTATCCACAATTGGCACACCCTGGCATCCAGGTAAGTCCCTTGTAACTGGTACCCCTGGTACCAAGGGCCCTGATGCCAGGGAAGGTTTCTAAGGGCTGCAGCATATCTTATGCCACCCTGGGGACCCCTCACCCAGCACAGACACACTGCTTGCCAGCTTGTGTGTGCTGGTGAGGACAAAACGAGTAAGTCGACATGGCACTCCCCTCAGGGTGCCATGCCAACCTCACACTGCCTATGCAGTATAGATAAGTCACCCCTCTAGCAGGCCTTACAGCCCTAAGGCAGGGTGCACTATACCATAGGTGAGGGCACCAGTGCATGAGCACTGTGCCCCTACAGTGTCTAAGCCAAACCTTGGACATTGTAAGTGCAGGGTACCCATAAGAGTATATGGTCTGGGAGTCTGTCAAACACAAACTCCACAGCACCATAATGGCTACACTGAAAACTGGGAAGTTTGGTATCAAACTTCTCAGCACAATAAATGCACACTGATGCCAGTGTACATTTTATTGTAAAATACACCCCAGAGGGCACCTTAGAGTTGCCCCCTGAAACTTTAACCAACTACCTGTGTAGGCTGACTGGTTCTAGCAGCCTGCCACACTCGAGACATGTTGCTGGCCCCATGGGGAGAGTGCCTTTGTCACTCTGAGGCCAGTAACAAAGCCTGCACTGGGTGGAGATGCTAACACCTCCACCAGGCAGGAGCTGTAACACCTGGCGGTGAGCCTCAAAGGCTCACCCCCTTTGTTCCAGCACCGCAGGGCACTCCAGCTTAGTGGAGTTGCCCCCCCCCTCTGGCCACAGCCCCACTTTTGGCGGCAAGACCGGAGGAAATAATGAGAATAACAAGGAGGAGTCACTGGCCAGTCAGGACAGCCCCCAAGGTGTCCTGAGCTGAAGTGACTCTAACTTTTAGAAATCCTCCATCTTGCAGATGGAGGATTCCCCCAATAGGATTAGGGATGTGCCCCCCTCCCCTCAGGGAGGAGGCACAAAGAGGGTGTAGCCACCCTCAAGGACAGTAGCCATTGGCTACTGCCCTCCCAGACCTAAACACACCCCTAAATTCAGTATTTAGGGGCTCCCCAGAACCTAGGAAATCCGATGCCTGCAACTACAAGAAGAGGACTGCTTAGCTGAAAGACTCCTGCAGAAGAAGAAAGAAGACACCAACTGCTTTGGCCCCAGTCCTACCGGCCTGTCTCCTGCCTTCTAAAGAAACCTGCTCCAGCGACGCTTTCCCCAGGACCAGCGACCTCTGAATCCTCAGTGGACTGCCCTGCTTCAAGAGGAACAAGAAACTCCTGAGGACAGCGGCCCTGTTCCAAAAAGACTGCAACTTTGTTTCAGAGGAGCAGATTTAAAGACCCCTGCAATCCCCGCAAGAAGCGTGAGACTTGCAACACTGCACCCGGCGACCCCGACTCGACTGGTGGAGAAACAACGCTACAGGGAGGACCCTCCGGCGACTCCAAGACTGTGAGTAACCAAAGTTGTCCCCCCTGAGCCCCCACAGCGACGCCTGCAGAGGGAATCCCCAGGCTCCCCCTGACCGCGACTGCCTGACTCTGAAATCCTGACGCCTGGAAAAGACCCTGCACCCCCCAGGACCTGAAGGATCGGAACTCCAGTGCAGGAGTGACCCCCAGGAGGCCCTCTCCCTTGCCCAGGTGGTGGCTACCCCGAGGAGCCCCCCCCCCCCCCGCTTGCCTGCCTGCGCCGCTGAAGAGACCCCTTGGTCTCTCATTGAAAACCATTGGAAACCCGACGCGTGTTTGCACACTGCACCCGGCCGCCCCCGCGCTGCTGAGGGTGTACTTTTTGTGCTGACTTGTGTCCCCCCTGGTGCCCTACAAAACCCCCCTGGTCTGCCCTCCGAAGACGCGGGTACTTATCTGCTGGCAAACTGGAACCGGGGCACCCCCTTCTCCCCATTGAAGCCTATGTGTTTTGGGCACCTCTTTGACCTCTGCACCTGACCAGCCCTGAGCTGCTGGTGTGGTGACTTTGGGGTTGCTCTGAACCCCCAACGGTGGGCTACCTTGGACCCCAATTTGAACCCCGTAGGTGGTTTACTTACCTGCAAGAACTAACATTACTTTACCTCCCCCAGGAACTATGAAAATTGCACTGTCCACTTTTAAAACAGCTAAATGTGTTTTATGTAAAAAAGTATATATGCTATTGTAATTATTCAAAGTTCCTAGAGTACTTACCTGCAATACCTTTCAAATTAGATATTACAAGTAGAAATTGAACCTGTGGTTCTTAAAATAAACTAAGAAAATATATTTTTCTATACAAAAACCTATTGGCTTGGAATTGTCTCTGAGTGTGTGTTCCTCATTTATTACATGTGTGTATGTACAACACATGCTTAACACTACTCCTTTGATAAGCCTACTGCTCGACCACACTACCACAAAATAGAGCATTAGTATTATCTCTTTTTGCCACTATCTTACCTCTAAGGGGAACCCTTGGACTCTGTGCATGCTATTCCTTACTTTGAAATAGCACATACAGAGCCAACTTCCTACAGCACCTCATCCCAATAAAAGCTGATAAGTGGACAATTTCATACCATGTGTATAAAGTTACCCTTGATACCTGTGCATCTGGAGCAGTCATGTCTGGGACCCAGAATACATCCTTACTATCCTGTTGAGAGGTGTATGGGGAGATAAGTGTGGTGCACTTTAAGTAAACTGGGTATATTTAAGATGAGCGTTGGTGGATACAGTTTTAACCATTCTTATGCACTGCATCCATTGCCCATCTGTAAGTGGTTTGCTCAGCACTGTCTCCCAATAAGTCCTGAGCTCCTGTAGTGGTGTGCCGCTATCCATACATAAAGAGCTGTATAGGCTAGTGATGTGATGGCCCGTCTACCCCCCGCCCCTACGTGTAAGTATAGTTTGTAAAAATGATGAGGCCTCAGGTTCATTATGTGTCCTGTGCTAAACCTGAGAGTCTCAAATGCCTTGTCTGTTTCAAGTGAGACAACCCGAGGAGTAGTTCAGGATGTCCCCATCCAGTCCATTAACCTGAAGATAGATTTAGAAAGGTGTTTCTCCGAGGGATAAAGCCATTTTAGTCGTGGTCAATTAGATGTTGGGCCACAGGCATCACTCTGTTGGCCAACACCTTTCCAAGGATCTTATAGTCCGTGTTCAATAAGGTCAAAGGACGATAAGACCCCAACAGCACTGGGTCCTGGCTTGACGAGGACCACCAGCACTGCCTCCCTCAGGATTTTGGAAAGTACTGCCATCGCTTATGCTGATTCGTAGACCTTGAGGAGCCGCGGATAAGTTGCTGTGTGGAATTCCACAAGCCAGCCATCTGCTCCTGAATTCCTCCCACGCACTAGTTGTTTAATCACTAAGGAGGTTTCATCCCCTAAGAGTGTGCTGTCCATTTCAAGCCACTTTGATGCAGGCATTCATGGAAGCTGCAGTGCATCAAGAAACTCTTGAATCTCATGGGTGTCATATACAACCAGTGCCGCATATAGCATGCTATAATAAGAGCGGAAAGTGAAGTTGACCACTTCCTGGGAGTTGACTACAGGGCCTGTCATGTCCTGAATTGCCAATATAGGTGTTGGGAGGAAGTCAAAGTGGGCAAGCCAGGCCATGGAGTCTGCCAACTCTATCGCCTTCCGCATATTTCCTGGCCATGTACTTCCTGTAGTCCACGACACCCAAGACTTGTAAGGAAATATTGTGCCTGCCCTAGCGGTAGAGTGTTGAAACTGTCCGTAGGCAGTAATAGTTTGTGCTCAGATCTCTCGCTCCAAACAGCGCAGTTTCTGCCTCTATACCAATTTGGAGCCATAAACTGTTTTGATGGCCAAATCCCTGAGGACCACTTTAAACGTGTACCATTCAATCTTGCCATCTGAGGCAGTACCCTTGTTCTCAGCCGAGATATTTTGTTAGAGAGATGGGCTGTGCTCCAGGGACCAATAAGTGGGAACGGTCCAGTGGTACCTCAGGGAGACAGTTGTATTCGCTGCACCAATAGTACGGAGCTAGTGTGTCAGTGAGTAAAGCATTGGTTACTGAGTTAAAGAAGAGTGCTTGATTGGAGTTAGGGGCATATAATGATACTAGAGAGATGGGGAATCCACTCAGTAATTCCTCCACCACAACATGCCTCCCCTGTTTGTCAGTCCTAGTATGCAACACTGAGAGTGGCAGACCCAGGACAACCCATATCATGCCCCCCTGGTGTACGCATTTCCTACCACTGTACCATACCAGCATCCACGCACCCCCCTCTAGGGCTGGGGATGGGTCTCTTGAAGGAGGGCTATATGCACCCCTTGCCTCCGCAGGTACTGATAGATGTGATACCACTTGATATGACTGGCCATGCCCCTGCCATTCAAAGTCATAAGCTTGTACTGTACCCCAGCAGAATGATCATTGACTGTCATGGCTAACAATAAACGACTGCCCTCCCAGTCACCAACACCCACATCCCTCCACACTCCACCTCTCAAAACCGCCCCATCCCCACACCTGCACACACCATAAAGGAGAACACTAAGAAGCAAAAAACAAAGGAAAACAAACTCAACTTCCCAACATCCTTTCCGAGCCCAGTGTATCAACTGTCACTTGGCCAGCAGCATTAAAATGCAGAAAAACAAGTTCACATAACAGGCTGTAACAGTACCAGTAAAACAATGGAGGGCATCGTCATAGCAGTAGTATTTCCTTCAGGGAACAATGCCCCGCATGACCAGTTCAATGCCTGCTTGAGGTCTCCACAGTGGGTCCAGTAAGAAAACACAGTACTTAGTGTCCCCAGAAATCAAGCCCCCGTTTGATGGGAGGCGACATCACACTGCAAAGTGGGCACATACAGCTCAAAGAAAGAGGACATTCCCCCCCCCCCCCCCCCCCCAAACAAAACATCTTCCAGGGCCACGTCATTGTCCGTTATAACATGATCCTGTTTTTCTGTCTTAACCGACGATTGGGAGGGAAATGCGCTGTGTTGACCCGCCATGACCACCTCTGGGCTTTTTCCCTGGCAGCCTGCTCCTTTGTGGGGCCTGTTTCTACCCCTGTTTCGGGGTCGCAGATGCCCCTTTACCTGCCAGCCCCGGGTTCCTCCACACCTCCTGTAGATGGTGCAAGAACACCACCGCCCTCGATCCAGGCCCAAGTTTTACTTGGAGTGGCATAGAAAATGGTGTGGCCATTGTGCCTGATCCTTAAAGTGGCAGGGACTTGCAAGGTGGATTTTATGTCCAGACCTCAAAGTTGCTGCATCCCTTCCAGAAACAAAGCGATGTGCCTTTGCACGTCAGCGCTGTAGTAAAAAAAGATATTCACATGGGAGTTTTGAATAATTCAGGGTCACTTTGCCGGGCTACCTGTAGTACATGGTCTCTATCCCTATAATTGAGAAGGCGGACACTACTGGTCTAGAAGGGTGTATCTCTCTCTCTCTCTCACCCTAAGTGCCTGTTCCACAGAGAAGAAGGTTGATAGCTGTTAGAAATGGGGTCTCTAGTTGGCAGTTGGTTTGCACACTATCCGAATAGAGACCCTCACTCTGGTCAGGATAAAGGAGATACGCTCTCAGATAACCTCTACTCACCCCCTTGGTAGCTTGGCACGAGCAGTCAGGCTTATCTCAGAAGCAATGTGTAAAGAATTTGCACATAACACACAGTAATAAGTGAAAACACTACAAAAGGACACCACACCAGTTTTAGAAAAATAGCCAATATTCATCTATATAAAACAAGACAAATACGATAAAAATCCACCATACAGTAAGGAAAATATGGATTCTACAAGATTTACTCAAAACTACAGTTCCTTGAAGTCAATAGCTCCACCTGGGGCTATCACGGCGTTGTGATAAACAAAACCAACAGTTCAGGCCAGCCGCGGCGTTGTGTGTCGGGAAAACCTGCAAACAGTACCTTGGATTTGCAGAGCGTCGTGATCCTCGCGGTGAGCTCTGGAGAGCGGCGGTATCGGTTACGGAGTCGGTGCAATAGTTGTCGGGCCCTTGAGGTCACATGCGTTGCATATCAAACTCCAGGATGATGAAGTCAGGTGCGCCGGCGTGGATGGCGTCGGGGCTGCGGTGTGCATTGCCCACAGGTCACAGTGCAGGCAGCGGCTCGGTGACGGCGTCATTGAGACCAGGACTGCGGTGTGAAGTGGGGAGGTGCGGTGTCCACAGGTCACGTTGCAGGGAATGTCGTCGTCGTTGCTGAAACGCTGTCTCTAGGCCCAAGCCAGCGGTACGGGACGGGACGGTGCTTCGTGACCCTCACGAGCGGTGGCCACGATGCAGGCAGGATCCCTGGTGACGACACAGGAGTCGATGGTGCTGGCGTCGGTGGACCTGGGCTGCGGTGTGGGGTGGTGCTTCATGTACCTCACGAGCGGTGTCCTCAGCGGCGCTGGTGTCGGCAGGAGCGGCATCGTCGGTTATGCCGAGGCTGCGGTGTGAGCAGACGATGCTGGAGTGCAGGTCCACAGGTCGCGGTGCGAGCAGCGGCTCGGTGAAGTCGTCCGATGACGGCGTTGGTGAGACCAGGGTTGCGGGGCAATGCGACTCCATGTGGCGTTGACAGGTCACGGTGCAGGCCAGTGGCGTCATTGGCGGCGCGGTGGATTCTCCTCTTGAACAGCACAAAACACACAGTTTCCAGTGCTGCAGGTTGAGGAAACTGAAGTCTTTGGTGTCCCTGAGACTTCCAACAGGAGGCAAGCTCTACTCCAAGCCCTTGGAGAATTATCTCAAGCAGGACACAGCAAAGTTCGCCCTTTACATGCTTTTCAGGCAGAAGCAACAACTGCAGGCCAGTCCAGCAAAGCAACACAGCAAATGGACAGTATACCTCCTTCAGCTCTTCTCCTGGGCAGAGGTTCCTCTTGATTCCAGAAAGATTCTAAAAGTCTGGGGTTTTGGGTCTTCTTCTCAGACCCAGTTCTGCCTTTGAAGTTGAGGAAACTTCAAAGCAAAGTCTCAAGTGTTTGCAAGATCCTTCCTTGTCCAGGCCGGGCCCCAGACACTCACCAGGGGGTCGGAGACCGCATTGTGTGAGGGCAGGCAGAGTCCTTTCAGGTGTGAGTGACCACTCCTCCTCTCCCGCACAGATGGCTAATCAAGATACACAGGCTACACCCCAGCCCCCCTTGTGTCAGTCTAGAGGAGAAGTGCAAACAGCCCAACTGTCAAACTGACCCAGACAGACAATCCACAAACAGGCAGAGTCACAGAATGGTATAAGCAAGAAAATGCCTGCTTTCTAAGAGTGGCATTTTCAAACAGACAATTTAAAAACCAACTTCACTAAAATATGTATTTTTAAATTAAGAGTTCAGAGACCCTAAACTCCAGATTTATATCTGCTCTCAAAGGCAATCTGCACTTTAATGATCTTTAAAGGCACCCCCCATGTTAACCTATGAGAGAGATATAGGCCTTGCAACAGTAAAAAACAAATTTGGCAGTATTTTACTGTTAGGACATATAAAACACCCTAGTATATGTCCTACCTTAAACATAAACTGCACCCTGCCCATGGGGCTACCTAGGGCCTAATTTAGGGGTGGCTTACAGGGGAGGGTTGAGGCCTGGCAAGTGGGTACACTTGCCAAGTCGAATTGGCAGTATAAAACTGCACACACACACTAGAGTGGCAGGTCTGAGCCATGTTTCAGGGCTACTAATGTGGGTGGCATAACCAGTGCTGCAGGCCCACTAGTAGCATTTGGTTCACAGACCCTGGGCACCTCTAGTACACTTTACTAGTAAATCAAATATGCCAATCAGGATAACCCAATCAGCAGTACAATTTCTATAGGGAGCACTTGCACTTTAGCACTGATTACCAGTGGTAAAGTGCGCAGACACAATAAACCAGCAAAGACAGACCTAAAAAAATAGGAGGAAGAAGGCAAAGAATTTGGGGATAACCCTGCAAAAAGGGCCATTTCCAACAATAGCTTACCCACAAGCACAGCTTGCAAGAGCCACTCTTTGAGGTAGAGCTTCATGTTGGGGTTCTTGGTCTGCTTCATCAGCCCCACGATCCTCATGTTGGTACAACAGGAACCCTCATGATCCTAGGCTCGCTTTTTAAGGTAGCATACCTCCTCTTCAATGGTATTAATTCAAGAGTCTGCTTGAGCGAACGCCAATCAGAGCGTAGGCAGCATAGATTCGGAGTCCTCCACCTGTTTTTTTCAGTTTCTTGTGATCTTTGTGCACGAGGCCCATATCAATCCCCAGGCTGCATAGGAAGGACTGGGTCGGGCAGTTACAGTTTTCTGACCGCCGAGAACTCTTTAGCTGTGCCACACCCAGCACCAGTCATTTCCACGGTCCATTATACCACCCATACATGGTGTAGCTGCTCACTGTTTCTCATCCAGTTCCCAGAGGGGGGTCTTGCCAACCGTGCCACACCCCACGAATGATGTGAATAAGGCACTTGGCTCAGCACTGCGCTGTTGGAAAGAGCGCTGGGGAGCCAGACTGAAACACAGACCCCTCCCACAGCTGAGCGCCTTTTCCAGGAATGCTCCAGGCTTTACAGCAAACAGGTCAAGCATTGCGTCTGTGGGTCGCCGGTGCCACCTTCTCTGTACTTCTGCAGACACAGTAGTAACAGGAATGCTGTTTCTAAGGTTTCAAAGAAGGTGTGAAGGATGAAATCCAATGGGCCAGGCTCCCAGAGCTTAAGGCTGTGCACTCGCCCAGTCACCATCTTGGCCGAAACCTATCCCCCTCCCCGGCAATGTTCTTCACTGGTTCTTCTACTTCCTTTCTAGCCAGCACCAGGTTTGCTCACATAGGCACCTCCAAATCACAAATCACCCCTTTTGAGTCCCATAGGGTTCCATACTGCCTCCCGTCATCTTCACCTCGTACTGGAGCCTCTTGTTGCTCTTCTCACAGACAACAGCACCAAGATTCACAGATATGCCAGTGAGACATATCTCTGCCTCAGAGACTTCACTGCTTCAGACATCCCACTCCTAAAACACTGTTTACACATCTTTAAGACTTAGCTGAACCTCAGCCCCAACCGAGACATAATTTCTGTTATTTGCCAAGAATAATAAACAAGATGCAGTACAAATCAGTCTCCTTGACCTAAACCTTGATGTGTTTGAACCCCAACATTCGCAAGGGCAAGCCACTTGGATTCACCCTGAACACCAGATTTATCCTCAAGCGAAACATTGGCAGAAAAAATGGCCTAAATCCTTCTTTCCTAAAGAAAGTTAAACTGTTTCTTCCAGAAAGCCACTGCGAAACTGTTTTTTCAACCCTCATGTTTACATCTAAATGGTGGTAATGCCCTACTCCGTTGCCTCCCAGATTCTTCACGGGCACTTCTTAGGGGCATTCTGCAACATTTCTCTTCCACAGCCTGAAGAAATAGGACTACATCACCTCCATCCTGATGGAACTCCACTAGATCCACTTTCTGGCCATCTTTAAAACGAATCGCATCATTTACAAAGCCATAACGACCAGATCCGCCACTTATTTTGCAGACAAGCTCACCATCTGTGGTGGTTCTCGAAATAGCCTTAACAATGGCACCATCTGACTGCAGATTGAGAAGTGTAAAAATGAAGAAAAAAAATAGTAGGACTTCTCCATCTTTGCACCCAGAATATGGATCAACATCTCCATATCTATCAGGACCGTCCCATCCCTGCTCCAATTTAGGAAAGAATTGAAAACCCACCTCTTTTAAGAACACTGCATCACAAGGCAGTAACTGTCTACAACCAGGTTCCTCTCCTATTGCTTGTTAACTTCATGCTTGTGTTTGACTGTGTACAGAGCTCTGCTGCATTTTAGCAAAGTTTGCTCTCTTGAAATACCATATGCGTATATACATTATTTTCTCAGTTATGACAGAATTAGTGTATCCTTTATAGAACTCTTCTTAAATGACTGTAAGCCCTAAATGTTTCTCTTTTCTTTGTAGCTTTCTCTGTCACTTTCTCTAAATTTAGCTCTTTATCTTGTTATCTCACTGTCTGTGACACAGCAGCCTTTTTTTTTATTTACCGATATAAAATGGTGTATGGCACTTGGATCAGTAAAAAATAATGTTAAGCATGAAAGCAGTTTTTTCTATGCAGAGAGGCCAGGCAGGTTATGGTAGCTGGTGGTCCTTCCGGCTGGGGTCGGTGAGGATGGGGGATAGAATAAAAATAAAGCTTGGTGGATGGAGGCATGAAAAATGAATTGCACAAGAGAGAGCAACATAGAGCACAATTTGATGAAAGAGAGAAATGAGCTACAAAACACATGCACATTCATGGAGTGCATAGCCAAGAAGAGCAAAGTAGTTTCCTAATACTGAGCAGTGTAAGGAATACAAGTCATCAAATCAAAAGGAAGAGATTATGCCCCTTAGAGAGCGACAAACAGAAGATGGAGAAGGCAAGCCGTCGCCTAGAAAGCAATCAAATGGGTGACACTGAAGCCCGCCAGTGGTAAGAAATGGGTAGGCTGCAAGTTCACTGTAAATTCTTGATAATCCCACATGGGTCTTTTGTGGATGATTGAAGAATCCCATTGTTAGCAGTGTTCATATTACATCCTAAGCACAATAAACGTTATGTGCATATGTTTATACATTCATGAGTGGAGTGCTGATGGGTTTTAGAAGTGTGTGTAATCACTCTTGCCTTAGTGTATGCTTAATACCAATGACTGACCTCAATCTGACTTTGATAACTGTCATTCCATCCTTAGTAATGAGGCAGGTTGCACGAGCAGTACTTGTTTCGAAGATGTTGCAGTGGCAAATTTTAAGCTGTAGTTAATGTTGGGGATTATTGATTCGGTCTTTAAGAAGGAGGATTTCAGATACTACTTCTGTTGGCTACATAACCATTTTATTTGTGAGCTGTTTAAGACCTAGCTTAAGCGTGAGGGGAAAATTGTTGCTCTTCCTCTTGATGGGCAGTCTGAGGAGTACAGGTTCAGAAAAATAAAACAAATTGCTCTTTAGCCAGCCCTGAAGAAGTGTATCAAACTGGATTGGTTTGTTGAACGTTAGAAAAAAAAAATAAAGAACCTCCCTCCGCAAATGGAGGTAACATGCCAGTAATGGATATACCAACATATATAAAGCTGTTCAGTTTCTTCGCTTGCCTATTTATACAGCTGACATCTGGTGTCATGGTTGTGGCATACATCTAGCTTGTGCAGAAAAAGCTTCAGCAAAAGGATAACTAATAGACTTGCCTTTATAGGGGGCATTTAGAAATGGTCAAACATGAATTTAGAGGAAAAGCATCTACGTCACATAGAAAACGGAGTGAGACCTTCCAAAACTAAAATGAGGTAACTAACCATTAGAAAAAGTGGTATGGTTTTCATTAGGTCATGTGAAGAATTAAAAGTCGACATCCATATAAACAGCCTTGGAACATCTCTGTCCAACTGAGACCATTATAAGTCACTTTATTTGGCTGTTGACATTGCTCTGATTAGTTGTTGATGGTTTTAATACATTTACTATGCTTGCTGAGGAGGACTGTGCCAGCCATTTGGCAGACATGACCTGGATCATTGGAGCCTTTTCTGATATTGAAGCTGACTATAGTCTCTTGTAATGCTGTAGAGACCCCTCCTTAAAATGCTTTCTTGAAGTACTACCCTCTACTCCCAACATGCTAGCTAGATGTTGCTTGAAATAAATTTGCTAATCTAGGAGTATGTTGAAATGGGCAGTTTAAGCTTTTGCAGATTCCTTATTGTTGGAAAGTAGCCTCTTTTTTTTTAGCATGTTACCCCCGCTTTTTTCCTGTTCGTCAGTGTGTTTGACTGTGTTCACTGGGATCCTGCTTACCAGTACCCCAGTGATTATGCTCTCTCTCCTCCAGCTTGGTTACTTGTACCATTTTCACCTCACATTTGGCATACTGGTGCCCCCATGTAAGTCCCTAGTATATGGTACCCAGGGCATAGGGGTGCCGGGGGACCCCATGGGCTGCAGAATATATTATGCAACCCATGGGGAGCCCATACAAAATGTTCTGCAGGACTGCCATTGCAGCCTGTGTGAAAAGGTGCATGCACCCTTTTTCACTACCGGTCACTACACCAGGTCACTGTAAGTCACCACTATGGC
The DNA here is from genome assembly GCF_031143425.1 of Pleurodeles waltl. NCBI lineage: Eukaryota > Metazoa > Chordata > Amphibia > Caudata > Salamandridae > Pleurodeles > Pleurodeles waltl. The sequence goes on along the minus strand of NC_090440.1, from coordinate 932,931,451 downwards.
AGGCACTCCTAGCCCAGAGCGCAGGGTGCTGGTACCTGTGTGTGAGGGCATCCCTGCACTAGCAGAGGTGCCCCCACGAATTCTAGTTCCATGATCATGGACTTAGTGAGTGTGGAGATGCCATTTTATGCGTGTACTGGACAAAGTTCTCTATCTAGGTCCAGCTACATAATTGTAACTCTGAATCTGGGCATGGTTGGTATCAACATGTCGGAATCATACCCCAATACTGTTCTCAGTATTGGAAGTATGATTCCATGCATTCTGGGGGCTCCTTAGAGGACTCCCAACATTGCTTCTACCAGCCTTCTTGGGGTGGGGGTGGGGGGGGGGGGGGTAGCAGCCCAGGCTGCTGCCACCACTCAAACAGGTTTCTGCCCTCTTGCTGCTTGAACAGCATGCTTTGAAGGGCACATTTGGTGCCTCCCTGCATAAACCAGTTTAGACCGGTTCAGGAACCTCCAGTCCCTGCTCTGGCAGGAAACTGGACAATGGAAAGGGGAGTGACCACTCCCTTGTTTACCACCACCTCAGGGGTGGTGCCCAGAGCTCCTCCAGAGAGTCCCTGGGTTCTGCCATCTTGAATCCAAGGTTGGCAGGGACCTCTGGGAACATCTGAGTGACCACCTATCTGGAGTGGACGTCCGAGCCCCCTCCTGATCAGGGGGACCTAGCTAGGTGACCAGTACCCCTTTCAGGACTATTTAGAGTCTCTCTCTTGGGTGGGTCCTCAGATTTGACTTGCAAGATTCCAGCAGGACTCCTCTGCAACCTCTGCTTTGACTTCTAGCCACTGGAACCCGCGATTGGACCCTCCAGGAACCGACAATCTGCATCCATGACGAAGACTCTACTTGCAACTTTGTTTCCAAGGCTCCTTCTAGCTTCTGCAACACTTGCCCGGCTGTGCATCCTCGGAGGACGGCAAGTCTTCAGTCTGCACGAGAAGGAAGAAGGCATCTCCCTTGGAGTGAAGGAGTCACTCCCCTGAATCCGCAGGCACCAACTGCAAGGATAACCAGCTGTGTGAATCTCTTCTCATCCTGAGCTGCATGGATCGTGCATCAAAGGTGGTGGTTCGGAGTAGTCCTCTTGGTCCTCTCTGCCAGCTGTCTAACTTTGGTGGAGGTAGCCCTTGCCTTCCCACTCAGAGCAGTACCCCCTAGCACCACGTCTCCTGCAGCTGCTAAGGCTTGTTTGCATCTCCTCTAAGGGATCTTTAGGCTTCATGTAGCCCCACCCCCCAGCAATCCTTCCTGCGACATGGGACCCTTCTCCAATAGTGCTGCGTGGGCTTCTCTGTGGCTCCTGGTACCTCGTCCAGTGGGTCTCCTGTGAGAGCTGCCTCTTCTTTGAACTCTGCCTTGCTGAGGGTCCCCCTAGGACTCCCCCGCCCCCTAGGTTGTGTCCTCCTGGACCTTGCTGGTCCCGGCAGCTCCACTTTTGCTTCACCACGACTTCTGTCTTTACCAAGGCTTGTTGGTGGCTCTTCCACACCACTGTCAGACTGCAATCATCCATCCGGAGTGGGATGTCGACTGCAACCTCAAGGAACTCTTCACCTGCTCCAGGGCTGCATTCCTGACCGTCTTCGTCCTACAGTCGACCAACTCCTGCATCCACAGCTGGGTGGGTAGTAGCTCCTACTTCTCCTGGACTCTTCTGTGACTTCTGGACTTGGTCCCCTTCTTCCACAGATGGTCGTCTTCAGGAATCTACCGCTGGTTTCTTGCAGCCTTGTCTGGGTGTTGCATTTTCTTAATTTTCTACCTGTTGGGTTGTAAAGAAATGGCTCCCTGTTGCAGTTACCCCCCACTTTTTGCCTGATACTGATGTTGACTTGACTGAGTGTTCTTTCACCTAAAATGTACCATTGTTTCCACAATTGCCACAACCCTGGCACCTAGGTAAGTCCCTTGTAACTGGTACCCCTGGTACCAAGGGCCCTGATGCCAGGGAAGGTCTCTAAGGGCTGCAGCATGTCTTATGCCACCCTAGGGACCCCTCACTCAGCACAGACACACTGTTTGCCAGCTTGTGTGTGCTGGTGGGGAGAAAATGACTAAGTCGACATGGCACTCCCCTCAGGGTGCCATGCCAACCTCCCACTGCCTGTGGCATAGCTAAGTCACCCCTCTAGTTGGCCTTACAGCCCTAAGGCAGGATGCACTATACCACAGGTGAGGGCATATGTGCATGAGCACTATGCCCCTACAGTGTCTAAGCAAAACCTTAGACATTGTAAGTGCAGGGTAGCCATAAGAGTATATGGGCTGGGAGTCTGTCAAAAACGAACTCCACAGCTCCATAATGGCTACACTGAATACTGGGAAGTTTAGTATCAAACTTCTCAGAATAATAAACCCACACTAATGCCAGTGTTGGATTTATTAAAAAATGCACACAGAGGGCATCTTAGAGCAGGACTGACTGGTCAGTGCCAGCCTGCTGCTGAGAGACGAGTGTCTGACCTCATGCGGTGAGAGCCTTTGTGCTCTCTGAGGACAGAAACAAAGCCTGCTCTGGGTGGAGGTGCTTCACACCTCCCCCCTGCAGGAACTGTAACGCCTAGCAGTGAGCTTCAAAGGCTCAAGCTTCGTGTTACAATGCCCCAGGGCACTCCAGCTAGTGGAGATGCCCGCCTCCTGGACCCAGCCCCCACTTTTGGCGGCAAGTCCAGGAGAGATAATGAGAAAAACAAGGAGGAGTCACTGGCCAGTCAGGACAGCCCCTAAGGTGTCTTGAGCTGAGGTGACTCTGACTTTTAGAAATCCTCCATCTTGTAGAAGGAGGATTCCCCCAATAGGGATAGGAATGTGACCCCCTCCCCTTGGGAGGAGGCACAAAGAGGGTGTACCCACCCTCAGGGCTAGTAGCCATTGGCTACTAACCCCCCAGACCTAAACACGCCCTTAAATTTAGTATTTAAGGGCTCCCCTGAACCTAAGAATTTAGATTCCTGCAACTACAAGAAGAAGGACTGCCGAGCTGACAAACCCCTGCAGAGGAAGACCAGAAGACACCAACTGCCTTGGCCCCAGACTTACCGGCCTGTCTCCTGCCTTCCAAAGAACCTGCTCCAGCGACGCTTTCCAAGGGACCAGCGACCTCTGAATCCTCTGAGGACTGCCCTGCTTCGAAAAAGACAAGAAACTCCCGAGGTCAGCGGCACTGCTCCAAAAGAACTGCAACTTTGTTACAAGGAGCAGATTTAAAGACCCCTGCAATCCCCCGCAAGAAGCGTGAGACTTGCAACACTGCACCTGGCGACCCCGACTCGACTGGTGGAGAACAACCAACTCAGGGAGGACCCTCCGGCGACTCTACGACTGTGAGTAACCAAAGTTGTCCCCCCTGAGCCCCCACAGCGACGCCTGCAGAGGGAATCCCCAGGCTCCCCCTGACCGCGACTGTCTGAACTCCATTTCCTGACGGCTGGAAAAGACCCTGCACCCGCAGCCCCCAGCCCCTAAAGAAACGGAACTTCTGTGCAGGAGTGACCCCCAGGAGGCCCTCTCCCTTGCCCAGGTGGTGGCTACCCCGAGGAGCCCCCCCCTTGCCTGCCTGCATCGCTGAAGAGACCCCTTGGTCTCACATTGAAAACTGAAGGAAACCCGACGCATGTTTGCACACTGCACCCGGCCGCCCCCGCGCTGCTGAGGGTGTACTTTCTGTGCTACTTTGTGTCCCCCCCGGTGCCCTACAAAACCCCCCTGGTCTGCCCTCCGAAGACGCGGGTACTTACCTGCTGGCAGACTGGAACCGGGGCACCCCCTTCTCTCCATTATAGCCTATGTGTTTTGGGCACCTCTTTGACCTTTGCACCTGACCGGCCCTGAGCTGCTGGTGTGATAACTTTGGGGTTGCTCTGAACCCCCAACGGTGGGCTACCTTGGACCAAAAACTGAAACCTGTAAGTGCCTTACTTACCTGTTGAAACTAACAATAACTTACCTCCCCCAGGAACTGTGAAAAGTGTCCACTTTTAAAACAGCTTATTGTGTTTTATGTGAAAAGTATACATGCTAAAGTAATGATTCAAAGTTCCTAGAGTACTTACCTGCAATACCTTTCAAAAGAGCTATTACATGTAAAATTTGAACCTGTGGTTCTTAAAATAAACTAAGAAAATATATTTTTCTATAACAAAACCTATTGGCTGGATTTGTCTCTGAGTGTGTGTACCTCATTTATTGTCTGTGTATGTACAACAAATGCTTAACACTACTCCTTTGATAAGCCTACTGCTCGACCACACTACCACAAAATAGAGCATTGGTATTATCTCTTTTTGCCACTATCTTACCTCTAAGGGGAACCCTTGGACTCTGTGCATACTATTCCTTACTTTGAAATAGTGCATACAGAGCCAACTTCCTACATGGGTGTTTTGGGGCAAATCCAGTAATTTACTCCTTTCCTCCTGGTCGCTAGGAGGGCACTGTGGTACTTACCTTTGGGGTTCATGAGCCTGAACAGTTAGTCATCGCAATTGAGCGCTTAAGGAGATTCTTAATGAAAAATGTTTTGAATAATAGTGCACTGATATAGTAAACCTTTTTACCAGCTGCTAGTATGTTATGTCAACAGGAATTAAATACCAGGCAGGTAGATCCACCCCCCTCCACAGCACAGTTGTCTGCTATGTATATTTGTATCTCTTTGTGCATGTTCCCTGTTTGAGCCATTGAGCTGGATGTGTGCTTTGAAAGGAGCCAGTGTTTTTTAGTGTGGGTTTGTAGGCAAGTTTATATCATTACTTTTGAATCATATGCAGCTGTCAAATGTATGGTGAAGTGCTCCGCCATATATGGTTTGTTGCTGGCCGAAGTGTATGTTTCTAATTGAAAGCGTGTGCATGCAGAGCAGCCTATTAATGATGAATTAGATTTCTTTAGTCAAGTTCTCAAAGGTGCTGTAATTTGCATACATTGGTAATGAGTCAGCCACACAAAATATTTTAAAGTATCACTATTATGTTCTGGAGGGTCTTTGAAGAGGGTGAAAGCGATTGTACGTATTAGCAGTGTTTGTTCTGGCAGTGCAGTGCGGCTCCCTTTTTTTTTTTTTTGCGGTTGTGTTTTTTTTGTTCAATATTTAAGTTTGCATGAAGTGTTGATGGACACAATGAATTTTAATATTTGGCTGCTGTGAGTCATGTTTTCACTGGATGGCTCTCTGGTGTTTGAGCAGCTGCAGAAGCGGCTTATTTCTGCCTGTAAGGCACATGCACAGCTCTTCCTTGCACTATGAGCCCATGGTCTCATCTCTGGGGTTGGGTATGTGCTATAGACTCCGTCCTGAAGTGCCTGTGTGAACTTCAGAGCTGCGTTAGCTGCATCCAGGGTGCAAAGATGAGGTTCCATTCAATCAATCAATCATGGATTTGTAAAGCATGGCTAGTCACCCATAGGGTCTCAAGGCGCTGAATATAGGCGTGCTTGCTGTTTAGTCAAAGAGTCAGGTCTTGAGGTCCTTCCTGAACTGCTTCAGAGATGTGGTCTGCCTGAGCTTGAGGGGCAGTGTGTTCCATTTCCAGGCCTCTAAGGAGGAGAAGGATCCTTCTCCTGCTGTTCTTTTCCAGATCTTGGGGACGGCTGCAAGGGCAAGCTCAGAGGAACAGAGACGTCAGTTGGGTATGTAGAAGGTGAGACGGATGTTGAGGTATGCTGGTCCTATGTTGTGCAGTGCGTTGAAGGTGTGGATCAGAAGTTTGGATGTGATGCACTTGTTGGCCAGTGTAGGGCTCTGAGGTAGAAGGTGATTCAGCTGTGTCTGGGATGTCCAGGATGAGAGTGACTGCTGCATTCTGGACTCTTTGTAATCTTGATTGAAGTTTCTTGGTAATGCCCGCATAGATTGCGTTGCCATAGTCCAGTTTGCTGATGAGTGCGTGGGTGACTGTCTTCCTCATGTTTGGGGGAATCCATTTAATAATCTTCTGCAGCAGACTGAGGGTGTGAAAGCTTGATGAGGAGACTGCGTTAACTTGGTGGGCCATTGATAGAGAGGAGTCCAGGATGATGCCCAGGTTGCACGGGCGTAGAGCGGTGGACCACCAGGAGTTGTTCCAGGCAGAGGGGGTGGAGCCGATCACGAGGATCTCCGTCTTGTTCGAGTTGAGCTTGAGGCAGCTGGCCTCCGTCCAGGCGGCAACTGCTTTCATCCCATTGTGGAAATTCCTATTGGCTTGCGCAGAGTCCTCGGACAGGAAGAGGATCAGTTGGGTGTCCTCAGCATAGGAGACTATGTTTAGCTTGTGTTTGGTGATCTTAGCGAGCGGGGCCATGTAGATGTTGAAAAGCGTCTGGCTGAGTGAGGATCCTTGGGCACTCTGCAGAAAATGTCTTTAGGTTCTGATGTGAACAGTGGTATTCTGACCCTATGTGTTCTTCTGGTGAGGAAGGACCTGATCAGTTCAGAGCTTTGTTTTGGATGCCGGCGTCTTACAGTCTGTCACAGAGGGTGGAGTGGGAGTCGGTATCAAATGTAGTGTAAAATGTAGCGGAGAGGTCGAGGAGGATGAGTGCGACAGTGCTTCTGCATTCCAGTATGATGCATATGTCGTCTGTGGCTGCTAAGAGTGTGGTTTCGGTGCTGTGGTTTCTTCTGAATCCGGATCGGGAAGGGTCTTTGATACGGCGTGTCTCGAGGAACTCAGTGAGTTGCAGGTTGACGGCTTTCTCTGTAGTTTTTCAGCTCCCTATGGTCGGTGGTAGGTTTCTTGAGTAGTGGGCTGTTCAGGGCATGGATATAGTGCAACATGGTTGCTGCAGGTCATGACTTGACCTGCCTGTTCAAAATAAAGTAAGTCTGTGAGTAAGGTTTGCACTCTTTGACAGAGTATACATTGTAACCATGTCTATGTGCCAGAGGCTGGGCTGGCTGCGGTTTATTCATTAAACATTAAGTTGTGCTTTTTGAACCGCTTGAGTATGTGGCTCTGTGTCCTTTGGTATAGAGGCTTGCCTCCCATTACTGGATATGAGACAGCGGTTAGGTTTTGCTGATACAACATTACAATATTGCTTATGATGCTGTGCACAGCGGGAACTCAACAGCATGTGCTAAACATAATGATAATGTAAATTCACTAGCATGTGATAACTCTATATAATGGAGACTTTGGGCATAATGTGAAATGGACAATCACGTGTTAGTTGGGCACTACAGCACTTCGCAATGCCATGCTAACTAGGCTTAGTGAAGGCTAGCTAGGACATTAAAACCATTTTCCGCTAAAGATCTAAAACCAGAAGTCTTATTGCTAAGTAAAATAGTTGTCCATCAGATTCGAAGCAGTATCATCACTAAATTGCACTTAAAAGGGACATTTCGCACATAACATTTCCCACTATTCCTAATGAGAATCCTCCAGTAGTTTACAAAATCATTTGCAAAAGTATAATTCTGAGCATTACCACAAGAAAATATTCAAGTATGTGTATTGTAAATTGTTTTGTAATATTATTGCTTCCTTTATTTAGTTTTCCAAAAGCACAACAGATTGTTTTTCTTATGTTAGTATTAAATTGGGCATTCATTTGTTCTTAATTTGTACATTTCATATACCCAAGCTCATCAGCTATCTTCAGTAATTTAGATCGAACTTGTTGCAGATGTTTCTATTGTAAGTACCTGATAGTATGCACAGCCTCCCTTTCAGTTCAGTTGAAAGCTATTTAAAGAACATTACTTTTTCTTTTTCATATACAGGTAGACATGGTCAAGGTTAATCTGGAAGTTATCAAGCCATGGATAACTAAGCGAATTACTGAAATGTTGGGATTTGAAGATGATGTGTTGATTGAATTTATCTTCAACCAGCTGGAAGTAAAGGTAATACATTTGAAGCAGACGGTAAATGTGAAAATGCAGCACTTGTCTAATGTTTTCAGTGTTAACTTTCATATATGAAAGATGTCATTATGTTACAACGCTTTATCAAATATGATTTACAATGTAAAGAAAAGAGTTTAGTGAGGGTGTTTAGTTTCTCAAAATGCACAGGTGAGAAATAAGAATTGTTGATATTATCTTGACATGTTAGCTGATTTGGCAACAATTTTCTAATGATGATGTGATTTATGATTTAAAAGGCCTGAACCAAAATGGAAGGTTTTCCATGCGTCTGAAGTATAGCACCATCACCCTATTGGGTCACAGCAAAGTGCGTGTCCAATGTTGCTCTGACCCAGCTCTTGATGATGCAGTGGGTGGTATGGAGGGGAGTTGTGTAAAGTGGCCAAACAAAACTTTAATGCAACCTGTAGGAAGTTGGCTCTGTATGTGCTATTTCAAAGTAAGGAATAGCATGCACAGAGTCCAAGGGTTCCCCTTAGAGGTAAAATAGTGGTAAAAATAGATAATACTAATGCTCTATTTTGTGGTAGTGTGGTCGAGCAGTAGGCTTATCCAAGGAGTAGTGTTAAGCATTTGTTGTACATACACATAGACAATAAATGAGGTACACACACTCAGAGACAAATCCAGCCAATAGGTTTTTATATAGAAAAATATCTTTTCTTAGTTTATTTTAAGAACCACAGGTTCAAATTCTACATGTAATATCTCATTCGAAAGGTATTGCAGGTAAGTACTTTAGGAACTTCAAATCATCAAAATTGCATGTATACTTTTCAAGTTATTCACAAATAGCTGTTTTAAAAGTGGACACTTAGTGCAATTTTCACAGTTCCTAGGGGAGGTAAGTATTTGTTAGGTTAACCAGGTAAGTAAGACACTTACAGGGCTTAGTTCTTGGTCCAAGGTAGCCCACCGTTGGGGGTTCAGAGCAACCCCAAAGTCACCACACCAGCAGCTCAGGGCCGGTCAGGTGCAGAGTTCAAAGTGGTGCCCAAAACGCATAGGCTATAATGGAGAGAAGGGGGGTGCCCCGGTTCCGGTCTGCTTGCAGGTAAGTACCCGCGTCTTCGGAGGGCAGACCAGGGGGGTTTTGTAGGGCACCGGGGGGGACACAAGCCCACACAGAAATTTCACCCTCAGCAGCGCGGGGGCGGCCGGGTGCAGTGTAGAAACAAGCGTCGGGTTTGTAATGGAAGTCAATGAGAGATCTGGGGATCTCTTCAGCGCTGCAGGCAGGCAAGGGGGGGGTTCCTCGGGGAAACCTCCACTTGGTCAAGGGAGAGGGACTCCTGGGGGTCACTCCTCCAGTGAAAGTCCGGTCCTTCAGGTCCTGGGGGCTGCGGGTGCAGGGTCTCTCCCAGGTGTCGGGACTTAGGATTCAAAGAGTCGCGGTCAGGGGAAGCCTCGGGATTCCCTCTGCAGGCGGCGCTGTGGGGGCTCAGGGGGGACAGGTTTTGGTACTCACAGTATCAGAGTAGTCCTGGGGTCCCTCCTGAGGTGTTGGATCGCCACCAGCCGAGTCGGGGTCGCCGGGTGCAGTGTGGCAAGTCTCACGCTTCTTGCGGGGAGCTTGCAGGGATCTTTAAAGCTGCTGGAAACAAAGTTGCAGCTTTTCTTGGAGCAGGTCCGCTGTCCTCGGGAGTTTCTTGTCTTTTCGAAGCAGGGGCAGTCCTCAGAGGATGTCGAGGTCGCTGGTCCCTTTGGAAGGCGTCGCTGGAGCAGGATCTTTGGAAGGCAGGAGACAGGCCGGTGAGTTTCTGGAGCCAAGGCAGTTGTCGTCTTCTGGTCTTCCGCTGCAGGGGTTTTCAGCTAGGCAGTCCTTCTTCTTATAGTTGCAGGAATCTCATTTTCTAGGGTTCAGGGTAGCCCTTAAATACTAAATTTAAGGGCGTGTTTAGGTCTGGGGGGTTAGTAGCCAATGGCTACTAGCCCTGAGGGTGGGTACACCCTCTTTGTGCCCCCTCCCAAGGGGAGGGGGTCACAATCCTAACCCTATTGGGGGAATCCTCCATCTGCAAGATGGAGGATTTCTAAAAGTTAGAGTCACCTCAGCTCAGGACACCTTAGGGGCTGTCCTGACTGGCCAGTGACTCCTCCTTGTTATTCTCATTATTTTCTCCGGCCTTGCCGCCAAAAGTGGGGCCTGGCCGGAGGGGGCGGGCAACTCCACTAGCTGGAGTGTCCTGCTGGGTTGGCACAAAGGAGGTGAGCCTTTGAGGCTCACCGCCAGGTGTGACAATTCCTGCCTGGGAGAGGTGTTAGCATCTCCACCCAGTGCAGGCTTTGTTACTGGCCTCAGAGTGACAAAGGCACTCTCCCCATGGGGCCAGCAACATGTCTCGGTTTGTGGCAGGCTGCTAAAACTAGTCAGCCTACACAGATAGTCGGTTAAGTTTCAGGGGGCACCTCTAAGGTGCCCTCTGTGGTGTATTTTACAATAAAATGTACACTGGCATCAGTGTGCATTTATTGTGCTGAGAAGTTTGATACCAAACTTCCCAGTTTTCAGTGTAGCCATTATGGTGCTGTGGAGTTCGTGTTTGACAGACTCCCAGACCATATACTCTTATGGCTACCCTGCACTTACAATGTCTAAGGTTTTATTTAGACACTGTAGGGGTACCATGCTCATGCACTGGTACCCTCACCTATGGTATAGTGCACCCTGCCTTAGGGCTGTAAGGCCTGCTAGAGGGGTGTCTTACCTATACTGCATAGGCAGTGAGAGGCTGGCATGGCACCCTGAGGGGAGTGCCATGTCGACTTACTCGTTTTGTCCTCACTAGCACACACAAGCTGGCAAGCAGGGTGTCTGTGCTGAGTGAGAGGTCTCCAGGGTGGCATAAGACATGCTGCAGCCCTTAGAGACCTTCCTTGGCATCAGGGCCCTTGGTACTAGAAGTACCAGTTACAAGGGACTTATCTGGATGCCAGGGTCTGCCAATTGTGGATACAAAAGTACAGGTTAGGGAAAGAACACTGGTGCTGGGGCCTGGTTAGCAGGCCTCAGCACACTTTCAATTGTAAACATAGCATCAGCAAAGGCAAAAAGTCAGGGGGCAACCATGCCAAGGAGGCATTTCCTTACACAACCCCCCCCCAAACGAAAGAGGATGAGACTAACCTTTCCCAAGAGAGTCTTCATTTTCTAAGTGGAAGAACCTGGAAAGGCCATCTGCATTGGCATGGGCAGTCCCAGGTCTGTGTTCCACTATAAAGTCCATTCCCTGTAGGGAGATGGACCACCTCAACAGTTTAGGATTTTCACCTTTCATTTGCATCAGCCATTTGAGAGGTCTGTGGTCAGTTTGAACTAGGAAGTGAGTCCCAAAGAGGTATGGTCTCAGCTTCTTCAGGGACCAAACCACAGCAAAGGCCTCCCTCTCAATGGCACTCCAACGCTGCTCCCTGGGGAGTAACCTCCTGCTAATGAAAGCAACAGGCTGGTCAAGGCCATCATCATTTGTTTGGGACAAAACTGCCCCTATCCCATGTTCAGAGGCATCAGTCTGCACAATGAACTGCTTAGAATAATCTGGAGCTTTTAGAACTGGTGCTGAGCACATTGCTTGTTTCAGGGTGTCAAAGGCCTGTTGGCATTCCACAGTCCAGTTCACTTTCTTGGGCATTTTCTTGGAGGTGAGTTCAGTGAGGGCTGTCACAATGGATCCATATCCCTTCACAAACCTCCTGTAATACCCAGTCAAGCCAAGGAATGCCCTGACTTGAGTCTGGGTTTTTGGAGCTACCCAGTCCAGAATAGTCTGGATCTTGGGTTGGAGTGGCTGAACTTGGCCTCCACCTACAAGGTGTCCCAAGTAAACCACAGTTCCCTGCCCTATCTGGCATTTGGATGCCTTGATAGAGAGGCCTGCAGATTGCAGAGCCTTCAAAACCTTCCTCAGGTGGACCAGGTGATCCTGCCAGGTGGAGCTAAAGACAGCAATATCATCAAGATAAGCTGTGCTAAAGGACTCCAAGCCAGCAAGGACTTGATTCACCAACCTTTGGAAGGTGGCAGGGGCATTCTTTAAACCAAAGGGCATAACAGTAAACTGATAATGCCCATCAGGTGTGGAGAATGCTGTTTTCTCTTTTGCTCCAGGTGCCATTTTTATTTGCCAGTACCCTGCTGTCAAGTCAAAGGTACTTAGGAATTTGGCAGCACCTAATTTGTCTATGAGCTCATCAGCTCTTGGAATTGGATGAGCATCTGTCTTGGTGACAGAATTGAGCCCTCTGTAGTCCACACAAAACCTCATCTCTTTCTTTCCATCTTTGGTGTGAGGTTTGGGGACTAAGACCACTGGGCTAGCCCAGGGGCTGTCAGAGCGCTCAATCACTCCCAATTCCAGCATCTTGTGGACTTCCACCTTGATGCTTTCCTTAACATGGTCAGACTGTCTAAAGATTTTGTTCTTGACAGGCATGCTGTCTCCTGTGTCCACATCATGGGTACACAGGTGTGTCTGACCAGGGGTTAAGGAGAAGAGTTCAGGAAACTGTTGTAGGACTCTCCTACAATCAGCTTGCTGTTGGCCAGAGAGGGTGTCTGAGTAGATCACTCCATCTACTGTGCCATCTTTTGGGTCTGATGACAGAAGATCAGGGAGAGGTTCACTCTCTGCCTCCTGATCCTCATCTGTTACCATCAACAGATTCACATCAGCCCTGTCATGGAAGAGCTTAAGGCGGTTCACATGGATCACCCTCTTGGGGCTCCTGCTTGTGCCCAGGTCCACCAGGTAGGTGACCTGACTCTTCCTTTCTAGCACTGGGTAAGGGCCACTCCATTTGTCCTGGAGTGCCCTGGGAGCCACAGGCTCCAGAACCCAGACTTTCTGCCCTGGTTGGAACTCAACCAGTGCAGCCTTTTGGTCATACCAAAACTTCTGGAGCTGTTGGCTGGCCTCAAGGTTTTTGGTTGCCTTTTCCATGTACTCTGCCATTCTAGAGCGAAGGCCAAGTACATAGTCCACTATGTCTTGTTTAGGCTCATGGAGAGGTCTCTCCCAGCCTTCTTTAACAAGAGCAAGTGGTCCCCTTACAGGATGACCAAACAGAAGTTCAAAGGGTGAGAATCCTACTCCCTTCTGTGGCACCTCTCTGTAAGCGAAAAGCAGACATGGCAAGAGGACATCCCATCTCCTTTTGAGTTTTTCTGGGAGCCCCATGATCATGCCCTTTAATGTCTTGTTGAATCTCTCAACTAAGCCATTAGTTTGTGGATGGTATGGTGTAGTGAATTTATAAGTCACCCCACACTCATTCCACATGTGCTTTAGGTATGCTGACATGAAGTTGGTACCTCTGTCAGACACCACCTCCTTAGGGAAACCCACTCTGGTAAAGATACCAATGAGGGCCTTGGCTACTGCAGGGGCAGTAGTCGACCTAAGGGGAATAGCTTCAGGATACCTGGTAGCATGATCCACTACTACCAGGATATACATATTTCCTGAGGCTGTGGGAGGTTCTAGTGGACCAACTATGTCCACACCCACTCTTTCAAAGGGCACCCCCACCACAGGAAGTGGAATGAGGGGGGCCTTTGGATGCCCACCTGTCTTACCACTGGCTTGACAGGTGGGGCAGGAGAGGCAAAACTCCTTAACCATGTTGGACATATTGGGCCAGTAGAAGTGGTTGACTAACCTCTCCCACGTCTTGGTTTGTCCCAAATGTCCAGCAAGGGGAATGTCATGGGCCAATGTTAGGATGAACTCTCTGAACAGCTGAGGCACTACCACTCTCCTAGTGGCACCAGGTTTGGGGTCTCTGGCCTCAGTGTACAGGAGTCCATCTTCCCAATAGACCCTATGCGTTCCATTTTTCTTGCCTTTGGACTCTTCAGCAGCTTGCTGCCTAAGGCCTTCAAGAGAGGGACAGGTTTCTTGTCCCTTACACAGCTCCTCCCTTGAGGGTCCCCCTGGGCCTAAGAGCTCAACCTGATAAGGTTCAAGCTCCAATGGCTCAGTTCCCTCAGAGGGCAGAACTTCTTCCTGAGAAGAGAGGTTCCCTTTCTTTTGCTGTGTTGCAGTTGGTTTCCCAACTGACTTTCCTGTTCTCTTGGTAGGCTGGGCCATTCTTCCAGACTCCAGCTCTACTTGTTCACCCCGTGCCTTGCATTGTGCTCTTGTTTTCACACACACCAGTTCAGGGATACCCAGCATTGCTGCATGGGTTTTTAGTTCTACCTCAGCCCATGCTGAGGACTCCAGGTCATTTCCAAGCAGACAGTCCACTGGGATATTTGAGGAGACCACCACCTGTTTCAGGCCATTGACCCCTCCCCATTCTAAAGTAACCATTGCCATGGGATGTACTTTTCTCTGATTGTCAGCGTTGGTGACTGTGTAAGTTTTTCCAGTCAGGTATTGGCCAGGGGAAACCAGTTTCTCTGTCACCATGGTGACACTGGCACCTGTATCCCTCAGGCCCTCTATTCTAGTCCCATTAATTAAGAGTTGCTGTCTGTATTTTTGCATGTTAGGCGGCCAGACAGCTAGTGTGGCTAAATCCACCCCACCCTCAGAAACTAGAGTAGCTTCAGTGTGGACCCTGATTTGCTCTGGGCACACTGTTGATCCCACTTGGAGACTAGCCATACCAGTGTTACCTGGATGGGAGTTTGGAGTGGAACCTTTCTTGGGACAGGCCTTGTCTCCAGTTTGGTGTCCATGCTGTTTACAGCTATGACACCAGGCCTTTTTGGGATCAAAGTTTTTACCCTTGTACCCATTGTTTTGTGAAGAGGCTCTGGGCCCACCCTCCTGTGCAGGTTTTTGGGGGCCTGTAGAAGACTCTTGACTATTTTTAGTTTTGGTTGTCTCATCACCCTTCCCCTGGGGAGTCTTTGTGACCCCTTTCTTTTGGTCACCCCCTGTTGAAGTCTTGGACACCCTTGTCTTGACCCAATGGTCCGCCTTCTTTCCCAATTCTTGGGGAGAAATTGGTCCTAGGTCTACCAGATGCTGATGCAGTTTATCATTGAAACAATTACTTAACAGGTGTTCTTTCACAAATAAATTGTACAGCCCATCATAATTACTTACACCACTGCCTTGAATCCAACCATCTAGTGTTTTCACTGAGTAGTCAACAAAGTCAACCCAGGTCTGGCTCGAGGATTTTTGAGCCCCCCTGAACCTAATCCTGTACTCCTCAGTGGAGAATCCAAAGCCCTCAATCAGGGTACCCTTCATGAGGTCATAAGATTCTGCATCTTGTCCAGAGAGTGTGAGGAGTCTATCCCTACACTTTCCTGTGAACATTTCCCAAAGGAGAGCACCCCAGTGAGATCTGTTCACTTTTCTGGTTACACAAGCCCTCTCAAAAGCTGTGAACCATTTGGTGATGTCATCACCATCTTCATATTTAGTTACAATCCCTTTAGGGATTTTCAACATGTCAGGAGAATCTCTGACCCTATTTATGTTGCTGCCACCATTGATGGGTCCTAGGCCCATCTCTTGTCTTTCCCTCTCTATGGCTAGGATCTGTCTTTCCAAAGCCAATCTTTTGGCCATCCTGGCTAACTGGATGTCCTCTTCACTGGGGCTATCCTCAGTGATTTCAGAGGTGTTGGTCTCTCCTGTGAGGGAACCAGCATCTCTGACTATTATTTTTGGAGTCAGGGTTTGAGGGACCCTGTTCTCCCTAGATAGGACTGGTAGGGGGGAATTGTCCTCCAAGTCACTATCCTCTTCCTCTGAGTTGCCACCCTCAGAGGGGTTGGCCTTTTCAAACTCTGCCAAAAGCTCCTGGAGCTGTATTTTGGTAGGTTTGGGGCCCATTGTTATTTTCTTTATTTTACAGAGTGACCTTAGCTCCCTCATCTTAAGATGGAGGTAAGGTGTGGTGTCGAGTTCCACCACAGTCACATCTGTGCTAGACATTTTGCTTCTAAAAGTTGGAATACTTTTTAAGAATCTACAACTGGTTCTAGAATCTAACTCAAACTTTTACAAACTTTTAAACTCTAAAAGGAATGCTTAACAGGATCTAACACAAGGCCCTAGCAGGTCTTTTAAGGATTTAGAAAACTTTTCAAATTGCAAAAATCAATTTCTAATGACAATTTTGGAATTTGTCGTGTGATCAGGTATTGGCTGAGTAGTCCAGCAAATGCAAAGTCTTGTACCCCACCGCTGATCCACCAATGTAGGAAGTTGGCTCTGTATGTGCTATTTCAAAGTAAGGAATAGCATGCACAGAGTCCAAGGGTTCCCCTTAGAGGTAAAATAGTGGTAAAAATAGATAATACTAATGCTCTATTTTGTGGTAGTGTGGTCGAGCAGTAGGCTTATCCAAGGAGTAGTGTTAAGCATTTGTTGTACATACACATAGACAATAAATGAGGTACACACACTCAGAGACAAATCCAGCCAATAGGTTTTTATATAGAAAAATATCTTTTCTTAGTTTATTTTAAGAACCACAGGTTCAAATTCTACATGTAATATCTCATTCGAAAGGTATTGCAGGTAAGTACTTTAGGAACTTCAAATCATCAAAATTGCATGTATACTTTTCAAGTTATTCACAAATAGCTGTTTTAAAAGTGGACACTTAGTGCAATTTTCACAGTTCCTAGGGGAGGTAAGTATTTGTTAGGTTAACCAGGTAAGTAAGACACTTACAGGGCTTAGTTCTTGGTCCAAGGTAGCCCACCGTTGGGGGTTCAGAGCAACCCCAAAGTCACCACACCAGCAGCTCAGGGCCGGTCAGGTGCAGAGTTCAAAGTGGTGCCCAAAACGCATAGGCTATAATGGAGAGAAGGGGGGTGCCCCGGTTCCGGTCTGCTTGCAGGTAAGTACCCGCGTCTTCGGAGGGCAGACCAGGGGGGTTTTGTAGGGCACCGGGGGGGACACAAGCCCACACAGAAATTTCACCCTCAGCAGCGCGGGGGCGGCCGGGTGCAGTGTAGAAACAAGCGTCGGGTTTGTAATGGAAGTCAATGAGAGATCTGGGGATCTCTTCAGCGCTGCAGGCAGGCAAGGGGGGGGGTTCCTCGGGGAAACCTCCACTTGGTCAAGGGAGAGGGACTCCTGGGGGTCACTCCTCCAGTGAAAGTCCGGTCCTTCAGGTCCTGGGGGCTGCGGGTGCAGGGTCTCTCCCAGGTGTCGGGACTTAGGATTCAAAGAGTCGCGGTCAGGGGAAGCCTCGGGATTCCCTCTGCAGGCGGCGCTGTGGGGGCTCAGGGGGGACAGGTTTTGGTACTCACAGTATCAGAGTAGTCCTGGGGTCCCTCCTGAGGTGTTGGATCGCCACCAGCCGAGTCGGGGTCGCCGGGTGCAGTGTGGCAAGTCTCACGCTTCTTGCGGGGAGCTTGCAGGGATCTTTAAAGCTGCTGGAAACAAAGTTGCAGCTTTTCTTGGAGCAGGTCCGCTGTCCTCGGGAGTTTCTTGTCTTTTCGAAGCAGGGGCAGTCCTCAGAGGATGTCGAGGTCGCTGGTCCCTTTGGAAGGCGCGTCGCTGGAGCAGGATCTTTGGAAGGCAGGAGACAGGCCGGTGAGTTTCTGGAGCCAAGGCAGTTGTCGTCTTCTGGTCTTCCGCTGCAGGGGTTTTCAGCTAGGCAGTCCTTCTTCTTATAGTTGCAGGAATCTCATTTTCTAGGGTTCAGGGTAGCCCTTAAATACTAAATTTAAGGGCGTGTTTAGGTCTGGGGGGTTAGTAGCCAATGGCTACTAGCCCTGAGGGTGGGTACACCCTCTTTGTGCCCCCTCCCAAGGGGAGGGGGTCACAATCCTAACCCTATTGGGGGAATCCTCCATCTGCAAGATGGAGGATTTCTAAAAGTTAGAGTCACCTCAGCTCAGGACACCTTAGGGGCTGTCCTGACTGGCCAGTGACTCCTCCTTGTTATTCTCATTATTTTCTCCGGCCTTGCCGCCAAAAGTGGGGCCTGGCCGGAGGGGGCGGGCAACTCCACTAGCTGGAGTGTCCTGCTGGGTTGGCACAAAGGAGGTGAGCCTTTGAGGCTCACCGCCAGGTGTGACAATTCCTGCCTGGGAGAGGTGTTAGCATCTCCACCCAGTGCAGGCTTTGTTACTGGCCTCAGAGTGACAAAGGCACTCTCCCCATGGGGCCAGCAACATGTCTCGGTTTGTGGCAGGCTGCTAAAACTAGTCAGCCTACACAGATAGTCGGTTAAGTTTCAGGGGGCACCTCTAAGGTGCCCTCTGTGGTGTATTTTACAATAAAATGTACACTGGCATCAGTGTGCATTTATTGTGCTGAGAAGTTTGATACCAAACTTCCCAGTTTTCAGTGTAGCCATTATGGTGCTGTGGAGTTCGTGTTTGACAGACTCCCAGACCATATACTCTTATGGCTACCCTGCACTTACAATGTCTAAGGTTTTATTTAGACACTGTAGGGGTACCATGCTCATGCACTGGTACCTTCACCTATGGTATAGTGCACCCTGCCTTAGGGCTGTAAGGCCTGCTAGAGGGGTGTCTTACCTATACTGCATAGGCAGTGAGAGGCTGGCATGGCACCCTGAGGGGAGTGCCATGTCGACTTACTCGTTTTGTCCTCACTAGCACACACAAGCTGGCAAGCAGGGTGTCTGTGCTGAGTGAGAGGTCTCCAGGGTGGCATAAGACATGCTGCAGCCCTTAGAGACCTTCCTTGGCATCAGGGCCCTTGGTACTAGAAGTACCAGTTACAAGGGACTTATCTGGATGCCAGGGTCTGCCAATTGTGGATACAAAAGTACAGGTTAGGGAAAGAACACTGGTGCTGGGGCCTGGTTAGCAGGCCTCAGCACACTTTCAATTGTAAACATAGCATCAGCAAAGGCAAAAAGTCAGGGGGCAACCATGCCAAGGAGGCATTTCCTTACACAACCTAACAGCACTCGGGCAAAGCTTTACACTGCTCTTAAAATGCACAAATCTAAATGTTTTGTGTGAATTATATGGGTTGATTGTAAAATGATAACATGCTTCTTAAACAATAAAAAAAACAAAAAAAACAAAAAAAAATAGCTAGTACCCAAAGATGATTAAATTATGGGATTGCGGGAAAGAGATTAAACAATTCACTCGGACTACTAAAGGAACACCAGAGAAACTGTTTTTACTTTTAAATAGTTTTAGGAGTACAACATTTGTTTTTTTCAAAATAAAAGATTTTTTGCTAGTTGTATGGTCATTCGATTTCAAATGAAATCAGGCTTTGGATATACTGCTTCCTTAAGATTTGTTTTAATCTAATTATGGGCTGGTATTTGTTATAACCGTTTGCTTGAATGGCTTAAGCTAGAGCAGATATATATTCAGAGTGTTTTAGTGAATGGAGTTTTGAGTCATGAGGCAGTGAGTTCTCCGTACACTAAGAATGAATCAGAAGCTTAGAACTTTTTTTAAAAACCATTTGTGGTTGTGTACTCATGATTAATTGTTCGTCTTTTGCAATTTAGATAAATTATATAACAATAAACTCGAAGTGGTTGAGTTGCAGTAGGGAGTCTGAAGCAAGCCAAGGGAACATCTTTCTCTACAGGGGACTTGGCAATATCAAACATCCCAAGGTTTCGAGAAGAAGCGGACGTCATCTGAAATATGTACTTTGTGATGTTGTGCCGGGCCTTTCTGTGGAATTTTTTTTATCCGAGAAATTAAAACTTATAAAGCCAATTTATTCTCAGACTTTCAACCATTTTAACTCTTTATGGACAGTTCATAATGGCAATCTTTTCCCCATAGCTGTGCGGTAAATATCTTACCTAGCAGTAATCGTTGCAGGATTTGAGGTCTAGTATTTTGGTGTAGTATCGAACATGCATGCAACACCTATTGTTGTACTACCCATAGGTATTTTTGATATGTTAAATAATTGTTTGCTAGCTTATGTTAAAAGTTTTCAAGTCATGAGATGGTGTTTGTTTGACAGCCCTTACTATGGCTTTATGGTAGAGTTGGGCCTGAAAATCGTATCAAGGCTTAGACTCTTGGTCTTCTAATCAACAATTTCACTGTCAAGGATTAACTGGACCCTTGATATACAGTGATATGGCATAACTGTTTGTTTGAACTTGACTGTGTCTTAATTTATAACACCCTCAAGACATCATTGGTAGCCATAGGAACTTTGTTATCATTAAACAGTGACATTTAGAGTTTCTAAGTAACCTTTGTGTTTCCTGTTATTTTTCTTTCAGAATCCAGATTCAAAAACGATGCAAATAAACCTCACTGGGTTTTTAAATGGTAAGAATGCAAGAGAATTCATGGGAGAGCTTTGGCCACTTCTTTTGAGTGCTCAAGAAAATATTGCTGGCATACCCACTGCTTTTCTGGAACTGAAGAAAGAGGAAATTAAACAGAGACAGGTTAGTTCTCAGCCTTTTAAAAGAGATTTTGTATCACATAAAGGGCGTCTTGAAAGTTTTTTGGATTTCACATTTACTGATGCTACTTCTGTCTGTAAATTGTTCTGCTGTTTTCACCTTGTGAAAGTGTTGAAATAAGTGCATGACAGGTACTGCTTCAATCAAGGAAGTTACACAGTGTGTGGAATCAAAATCTTGATGAGAGATCTTCAAGAGGCTGATCCAGCTGGTTCTTTTCCACTAGTTCTCTTTCGTATTTACCTAACCCCTCAGTCAATCCCGCAGCATTTTGAGGGGACCCCACCACTTGGACTTGATGGCCACTGCACTCAGAATTTCAGGTACCTATGTTACCAGTCTAATTTGTTAATGACTAGGTTTGTTTCTGAAACCCTAGCACGGTCTTTGGCACTCATTTACTTTGGCCACACTGTTCAGGTTTTTTTAAATAGTCCAGACACTTTAACTTTGATACCTTCTGCTAAACCTCTTTACACAAGGAGTTGTCCCTCTACTGGTTCTCGGGTGGTCATGGCAGTTACTGAAACATTTCTGAACAATTAGATGTAGGAAAGTACCCTCTTTCTTGGCATAGTTACCCCCATTTTCTGCCTGTTGGCAGTATGTTTGACTGTGTGTACTGGGTTCTTGTTAACCAGTACCCCAGTAGTTTTGCTCTCTCCTGTAAATTGTACCGTTTTCTTCCCACAATTGACATACTGGTCCCCTCCATGTAAGTCCTTAATATATGGTACCTAGATACCCAGGACATTCGGGTTCCAGGGGATCCCTATGGGCTGCAGCAGTTATTCTGCCAACCATAGGGAGCCCATGCAAAGGGTTCTGCAGGCCTGCCCTTGCACCAGGTCACAATAAGTCATCCCTATGCTAGGCCCTCTCAGCACAGAGGGCAGGTTGATGTACCTGTGTCTGAGGTCATCCCTGCACTAGCAGAGATGCCCCTACAAACTCCAGATCCATTTTCCTGGACTTTGTATGTGCGGGGATGCCATTTTACACGTGTAGTGGACATAGGTCACTACCTATATCCAGCTGCATAATGGTAACTCCGAACCTGGGTGTGTTTGGTATCAAAAATGTCAGAATCATACCCCAATACTGTTGCAAGTATTGGAAGTATGATTCCATGCACTCTTGGGGCTCCTTAGAGGACCCCCAGCATTGAAAGTACCAGTCTTACAGGGTTTTCCGTGCAGCTCAGCTGCTGCCACCCCTCAGGCAGGTTTCTGCCCTCCTGCTGCTTGATCTGATAAAGCCCAGGAAGGCAGAACAAAAGGATTCCTTTGGGAGAGGGAGGTAACACCCTCTCCCTTCGGAAATAGGCGTGACTGGCTTAGAAGGGGTAGGTTTCCCAAGCCACTGGTTTGCTTTGAAGGGCACATTTGGTGCCCTCTTTGCATAAACCAGTCCACACCTATTCACTGACCCCCCAGTCCCTGCTCTGGTGCGAAACTGGACAATGGAAAGGGGAGTGACCACTCTCCTCTCCATCACCACCACAGGGGACAGTACCCCTGTGCACCACATTTCTTGCAGCTGCCAAGGCCTGTTTGCATCTCCTCCAAAGGATCTTCATGCGACGTGTAGCACCAGCCCCCAGCACTCCATCCTGCAAAGCACAGCCTCCTGTGTGGTTCTCCTGCGGAGTGGGATCCTCTTTTGTCGTGCAGTGTGGGCTTCTTTTGTGACTCCTGTGTCCCCGTCCTGTGAGACTCCTGGGGATGCCTTCTTCTGATTACTAGTGTATATGTTTAGTGTATTATTTACCTCCTAAAGGTGGGTTACCTGTCTAGTATTTTGTGGTGATTTATTCAAAAAATAAAGTATGTTTATTTTTTTGTACAACTGAGTGTTTCCTTTCTTGTGTGTAAGTGCTGTGTGACTACAGTGGTATTGCATGAGCTTTGCATGTCTTCTAGATAAGCATTGGCTGCTCATCCACAGCTACCTCCTAGAGAGCCTGGCTTCTAGACACTGCCTACACTTCACTAAGAGGGGATACCTGGGCCTGGTATAAGGTGTAAGTACCATAGGTACCCACCACACACCAGGTCAGCTTCCTGCAGGAGCACTCATCTGCTACTGTAGATATTAACAGCTGCTTATTCTGAAATTTGCTCGGCGTCTTCCCTTTCAGACTCGGACTGAGCCACTATCTTGTCCACACACGTTTTTAACTGCATCGCAAATAAGGGATATTTGTTAGGCTGGTTTTTGTTTGGCCCCAACGCCCCCTTGAGTCTAATTTGTGGCTCCTTGTAATATCCCCTGACTCCGTATTGATGGGAGATTGCCCTGAAGTGTGGAGGTTGAGCTCCCCATCCACACTAAATATTTCAACTTCCACTTCCATCTGGTACTGGCTGTTTAACGTGTAGCAGAGCCCCTGCTTGGAAGTCCGTTCTCAACTGCTGGCTCTGATTTGCATGGGCCACTGTTAACTTGGCCAGCATTGCGTGCCTTTCAGCCCTTTGCGAGGGGAGTGGTCAGAGTACTGGAAGATCCAGTAGCATGTGGCTGTTGCATGCTAAAGCTTCTCCTCCTCCTTCCTCTGGTCTGCTGGGTGACCCTTGAACATCGATGGAATGGAATTTGTCATCTCAGAATGCAGAGAACTCCCAAGGGCTGGGAGTATGGATCCCAACCCAACTCATTGCGACGAGTCAACACTCGCCTCTACTTCTGAAAGAATTCACTGGTCTTGAGCAGCAGTGTAGCAATGCAAGAATCATACATCAAGTGCTCGTAGTCCAGGTGTTTTTTTGTTCACTGTTCATGATGCCCAGAATCGGAATCGAGTATTGTAAATTTTTGATTCCCCCAGACCAGCAGCGTGACCAGCCTTTCAAGCCGCCATCAGATGCTGCACTACTTTCCAGCAGTATACATCACACGCAGCAATCACTACTCTTCGCCCGGAAATGAAACAAGCCTTCAGTGCAAGGGCGGTGAAAGCAGAGTGAACTAGCAGCAGAGCATTCATACTGTGCCTGCTGCCTCTCCAGTGAAATGAAACTTTGTGAGTGGTTGAGCATACAATTAATCTCCACTATTTTGAGCAAGTGATCCATATAGAACAATCAGATTTTCAGTACTGAAAGCAGGTTGGCTCATGTGTATGGTCTTCATGTATGTAATTCCATAACACTTCTTTCAGTGAAGCTTGTTGTCTAAAGAAGTCTATAGTAGCTGCTCCAAGATCCCCAGACATCTTCTAATTTATAAGGACTACTCTTATGCTCTGCAGACACCATTCTTTATTGGTTCAACTCAGTGGCTGGCAACTATAAGCATCCCCATTTTCATGCTACATTTAGGCTTCTGTTATCTTGTCTCTTTTTTGGTCTCCCTATATCTCGGGTGTCGGTGAAACTGTAAATAAATCGTCTAATATTTTTACAAAGCTGTTACAGAACCCCTGGACCATGGAAGATGACCAAATTCTGTGGTAGAAGATGCTCTTCTAATTAGATCTAAGAAGAATGGTGCCCCTTCCAAACTGGAGGAGCTGGATCGGTGTAATAAATTCTATAAAACTTCATTTGCAGTATACATAATCCCGCCTGCACTGACAACATTGCATGGGAAGTCTTAAGCCTATATTCCTACTCCGTATCCTCTTGTGTAACCATATCACACTACCTTATTGCCAGGGCCCCTGAAATCATGCAGCACGTGGAGGACTAAATGCTGTAATAGGTTTGACTAAAATATGCACAAGAAAAGGCATTTATGCTGCATAGTCCAGTACATTTTGTGATTGTATTGCTTCATGAATGTGTCATTCTTATTTATTGTGATGGGGTCTGGGCAAAGATATCACCTCGTTAGTATGAGTTTAGCAACTGAATTCAGCAGTATGCAACTTAAAGATGACCATTCATCCTTTAAGAAGGGCCTTCCACTACACTCAAACAAGTGTCACCACATTTTAGTGACAGTTGATCCAGGTGAGCTATAAAAAGCATTTGTTTGCTAACATCTGCAGATTATAAAGTGGTCGATACAAAATTATGCTGGAAACGGCGCTGCCGCTGAATTGATAATTCCACTGGCCCCCTGCACAAGGCATTAGTTCAGTTTATCCTGTGTGGAGAGAGAATTATTAATAATTGTTTTAAATATTAATGAAACTTTCTTTCTTAGAAACTGTTCCTCAAAGACTCTAGGCTCCGGTGGAGAACAGTAAGAGTATGTCAATGTTGAATGTTATGTATTTCAGAAGAGTACACTTCACTTCTTATTTTGTAATGGACTGCAAGTTATTCCATTTGCGTTGCAGTTGCTTAAAATACTTCAGCCCTCCCATATCCCATACATCTCCTACGGTAAAATTACCTATTTGGACCCATTATCTAACATCGGAGATCCTGCTGATTCCTTAATTGGGCTCCCAACCACAGCAGTGTTGCTTTTGCTAGTTAACTTGCCTTTCCATCACGTCGTTCAATTTTAATAAAAAGGCCAGTGTAATTACTTTTGATTTGTGAATTCTATTGTCTATCTCAAGATCTATGTATGTGCTGCTACTTTTGCAGATTGAGCAAGAAAAGTTGGCATTTTTGAAGAAACAAGATGAAGAGAAAGATAAAAAGGAGAAAGAAGATCGTTGGGACAGAAGATCCAGAAGCCCGAGACGGTATGTGCTTTTTCTTAGTTTTTGTTCATCTCTCTTCTTGAACCCTCCTTGTGATCCTGTGTCATAGGTTAGTGTATGTGCAGGCTGGTTTTATATTTTTTGTGACCAGCTGATATATACAGTCAGCAGATCATCCTTTCAAACAAAATATGCTTTTAGAGTAAGTGTCAGTGAGAAAAAGAGCAGATAATATCAAAAGTAGGTAGTAAGGTTTGAGTTCTCCAGATTATGGTCTGAGAATACCAGGGTGCGGAAACTGAATGGGGAATAACCTGTAAACCTGAGAAAAAAGGTTTCCAAATCTGTGTTTTTGTTTTTCTTTTTTTTTTTTACCCCATTTTCTGGGGGAAATAACAGGCCCAACTCGGCATACATATGCCACCTACCTGCAGCAGGTAGTAAATGTATGCAAGGGACTTTGAGGCCAGAACTACAGTGCAGTGACCCACTATATGAGAGGGCTATCATTCAGCTTTTAAAGGACAGGTTAGGGCCAGATGCAGCAACAGGCCACAGCTCTACTTTGAAGTCCAGTTCAGTTATCTTGGTACCCAAAATTATCTGGCTAGCAGAACTGATAGTTCCGGACTGGAAGACAATGGGAAACTTACAATGGCCGTTAGCCCTGTGAATGCAGCTACAACCCACTCACAATGAGGGCTTAAGTGTATTAAATATGTCTGCTCGCTTTATTAAAGTTTCTGTGCTTCTGAATTGACAACCTGTGTATGTGTATTCCCTTAACATTCCCAGGGTGGCTACAGCATTGCAGGATAGTGACAACATGTAGATTGTCATATACACAAGGGCAAACCTCATGTGATCCTCTATTTTGTGAATTTAAGACTTGTCTTGTGTATCTCACGTGCACGTAAATCATTTTTGTATGTGGATTTATAAAGCTCAAACTAACTACAGAGACTGAAGTGCACTCCAGGGAGGGGAGATACATTAGCAAGGTTTTAGGATGGGTGTAAAAGCACTCTACACTCCATGATACAAACTTTGACTGAAGGGGAAGTATAGTGGTCCATTCAGAGAAAGTGGAAGAAATTTTCCATGATGGCGTTTTTGGAATATTTTACCTAACGAGGCTTTTGTGTCTACTTTAAATATTTAGCTGCCACCAACTGTCAGCTCTCCAACAGGGATGAGAAAGTCACCCTCTACGATATTATATCCTCCTCCTTTACAGCCGTGTACTCTGAGGACCAAAAGTAAGACAGAGCAGTTCTTGAAAGTGTGAAGTTGGAGAGTCCACAAAGAGACAAAACACACAGCAGACCATGCGAGCAAAAGTGGGCTGTGGGTGGCTAATGGACGAGAGGCAAGAGTGTTTATTGGGAGGGAGGGGGTTGGTGATGTGGGGCTTCTTTCTGTGCTTTCTGAAATTCTGCCCCTATAGAAAGATAATTGTAAGGAAATGCCTCCTTGGCATGGTTGCCCCCTGACTTTTTGCCTTTGCTGATGCTATGTTTACAATTGAAAGTGTGCTGAGGCCTGCTAACCAGGCCCCAGCACCAGTGTTCTTTCCCTAACCTGTACTTTTGTATCCACAATTGGCAGACCCTGGCATCCAGATAAGTCCCTTGTAACTGGTACTTCTAGTACCAAGGGCCCTGATGCCAAGGAAGGTCTCTAAGGGCTGCAGCATGTCTTATGCCACCCTGGAGACCTCTCACTCAGCACAGACACACTGCTTGCCAGCTTGTGTGTGCTAGTGGGGACAAAACGAGTAAGTCGACATGGCACTCCCCTCAGGGTGCCATGCCAGCCTCTCACTGCCTATGCAGTATAGGTAAGACACCCCTCTAGCAGGCCTTACAGCCCTAAGGCAGGGTGCACTATACCATAGGTGAGGGTGCCAGTGCATGAGCATGGTACCCCTACAGTGTCTAAACAAAACCTTAGACATTGTAAGTGCAGGGTAGCCATAAGAGTATATGGTCTGGGAGTCTGTCAAACACGAACTCCACAGCACCATAATGGCTACACTGAAAACTGGGAAGTTTGGTATCAAACTTCTCAGCACAATAAATGCACACTGATGCCAGTGTACATTTTATTGCAAAATACACCCCAGAGGGCACCTTAGAGGTGCCCCCTGAAACTTAACCGACTGTCTGTGTAGGCTGACTAGTTCCAGCAGCCTGCCACACCAGAGACATGTTGCTGGCCCCATGGGGAGAGTGCCTTTGTCACTCTGAGGCCAGTAACAAAGCCTGCACTGGGTGGAGATGCTAACACCTTCCCCAGGCAGGAGCTGTGACACCTGGCGGTGAGCCTCAAAGGCTCACCCCTTTGTCACAGCCCAGCAGGGCACTCCAGCTTAGTGGAGTTGCCCGCCCCCTCCGGCCACGGCCCCCACTTTTGGCGGCAAGGCTGGAGGGAACAAAGAAAGCAACAAGGAGGAGTCACTGGCCAGTCAGGACAGCCCCTAAGGTGTCCTGAGCTGAGGTGACTCTGACTTTTAGAAATCCTCCATCTTGCAGATGGAGGATTCCCCCAATAGGGTTAGGATTGTGACCCCCTCCCCTTGGGAGGAGGCACAAAGAGGGTGTACCCACCCTCAGGGCTAGTAGCCATTGGCTACTAACCCCCCAGACCTAAACACGCCCTTAAATTTAGTATTTAAGGGCTACCCTGAACCCTAGAAAATTAGATTCCTGCAACTACAAGACGAAGGACTGCCTAGCTGAAAACCCCTGCAGAGGAAGACCAGAAGACGACAACTGCCTTGGCTCCAGAAACTCACCGGCCTGTCTCCTGCCTTCCAAAGATCCTGCTCCAGCGACGCCTTCCAAAGGGACCAGCGACCTCGACATCCTCTGAGGACTGCCCCTGCTTCGAAAAGACAAGAAACTCCCGAGGACAGCGGACCTGCTCCAAGAAAGGCTGCAACTTTGTTTCCAGCAGCTTTGAAAGAACCCTGCAAGCTCCCCGCAAGAAGCGTGAGACTTGCAACACTGCACCCGGCGACCCCGACTCGGCTGGTGGAGATCCAACACCTCAGGAGGGACCCCAGGACTACTCTGATACTGTGAGTACCAAAACCTGTCCCCCCTGAGCCCCCACAGCGCCTCCTGCAGAGGGAATCCCGAGGCTTCCCCTGACCGCGACTCTTTGAATCCTAAGTCCCGACACCTGGGAGAGACCCTGCACCCGCAGCCCCCAGGACCTGAAGGACCGGACTTTCACTGGAGAAGTGACCCCCAGGAGTCCCTCTCCCTTGTCCAAGTGGAGGTTTCCCCGAGGAACCCCCCCCTTGCCTGCCTGCAGCGCTGAAGAGATCCCGAGATCTCTCATAGACTAACATTGCGAACCCGACGCTTGTTTCTACACTGCACCCGGCCGCCCCCGTGCTGCTGAGGGTGCAATTTCTGTGTGGGCTTGTGTCCCCCCCGGTGCCCTACAAAACCCCCCTGGTCTGCCCTGCGAAGACGCGGGTACTTACCTGCAAGCAGACCGGAACCGGGGCACCCCCTTTTCTCCATTCTAGCCTATGTGTTTTGGGCACCACTTTGAACTCTGCACCTGACCGGCCCTGAGCTGCTGGTGTGGTGACTTTGGGGTTGCTCTGAACCCCCAACGGTGGGCTACCTTGGACCAAGAACTGAACCCTGTAAGTGTCTTACTTACCTGGTAAAACTAACAAAAACTTACCTCCCCTAGGAACTGTGAAAATTGCACTAAGTGTCCACTTTTAAAACAGCTATTTGTCAATAACTTGAAAAGTATACATGCAATTTTTATGATTTAAAGTTCCTAAAGTACTTACCTGCAATACCTTTCGAATGAGATATTACATGTAGAATTTGAACCTGTGGTTCTTAAAATAAACTAAGAAAATATATTTTTCTATACAAAAACCTATTGGCTGGATTTGTCTCTGAGTGTGTGTACCTCATTTATTGTCTATGTGTATGTACAACAAATGCTTAACACTACTCCTTGGATAAGCCTACTGCTCGACCACACTACCACAAAAATAGAGCATTAGTATTATCTCTTTTTACCACTATTTTACCTCTAAGGGGAACCCTTGGACTCTGTGCATGCTATTCCTTACTTTGAAATAGCACATACAGAGCCAACTTCCTACAATAATGTTCTAGACTCTGAATGCTATTGAGTGAGAGGTATTGCAGCAATACTCTTTTACACTGAGGTGTAACAGTGGCCCTCCTTTCTTCCCATTGAAGTGGGCTAGACTTGCATGCATGGCACTCACGTTTCTTACAAAACTAGTTTCTTTGGCAATAGGTTTTGTTTGCTTGTCTGCTTTCAGTGCTCCAGCTGGTGCCTCAGCAGGAGTTTTAAGGAATGAGAATCTTGTGTATCCCATTGGTTTGGAATCTGCTCATTGTAAGCAGTGCTTCACTCCTTTGGTGCTCCTTCTGCTCACCATTGTGCATGTTGAGCGATTCTCTTTGTCCTTGGGCTGTG
The DNA here is from genome assembly GCF_031143425.1 of Pleurodeles waltl. NCBI lineage: Eukaryota > Metazoa > Chordata > Amphibia > Caudata > Salamandridae > Pleurodeles > Pleurodeles waltl. Next base: position 932,902,137 of record NC_090440.1, on the reverse strand, counting down.
CATCACCACTCTCACAGGTGTGTCAATAGAAGGTTAGACTTTAAAACAATTACAGAACATTTTTTTTTTTTATAGAAGTGGCGGTTTAGAGCCTTAGTGGCATATTCAAAAGGACTCTAAAGTCAGCACATGTAGATAGTTGATGTTCTGAATTTTAGAACAGCAGGAATTAACATAGATTATGTTTCTAAAACATGTAAACGTATCCGTATAGATCCGCGAGTTTGCTCTTTAACTTAGTCTAAAGAACCATCATTGACTTATCTTGCTTATGATAGCGATGATGGTTCCCTAGATTACTTCCCACACCCTCCTGGCCCCATTTACTCTTCTTTTTTCTCCCCTTCACTTAATCTTGTTTACCGATTTTCTGTAGCATTTGTCTTGAGATGGTGACTGTGGATTTAGCAAACTATGGAAAAGGCTTTGTTCATGTCAAATATTTGAGCCTGTTGTCACTTAAACATCAAGGTGGCTTGAAACTGTTTTATTACACAACCTTATTGATAAAAATATTATACAAAGATCTATACAAGTGGATTTCTTTTCAGTTAGACTGAAATGTAGAGGCTCTTACCTCGAAGAGTACTGTTTAACAAACCAATATGTTCAAATGCAATTGTAACTAATTACTAAAAACGTATTCCCTCCTTTATAGGTAGCATTCATTTATCCTAATATTTTCTGTAACAGAAAAGTCAGATATCATTGCGCACACACAGGAAGGGATACAGTGACTTATCAGAATTTCCACACTCTAACAAACTCTTTCCTTTAAGCGTTCTCTGCATCTGATGTAGGTATTTGAATTCTTTATAGCTGAGGTACTCATCTTGTTCTTAATCACTATGCCTTCTAGCTGGTATAATAAATTTTTTCGAAGATCCTGTTGGAGGCTCAGGCCCTTTATGCAGAACTAAAGCCTCATGTCATTTAGATGCCTCTGCTAGGGGTACATAACAATCACTGGGCTCCTTGGCTTTTTTATTTGAGATGTTAAAGTAGAGCTACTTTTCACTGATTATTAACGAGACCTGGTGGTGATCAAATACTTTCAAAAACGGTGCGTATTTTATTGCCTTTTCCTAGTTTTTGGCACCATTGGTACTGATGTTAGAATGCATTATTACTCCATGATCGTTTTTGTAAGTTTTCTTAAAGAATAAATGTTAATGAAATTCTTTTTAACTCAGACGTAAATCTAGGTCGTCTTCCCCAAGGAGAAGATCACCTGGAAGAAGAGAGAGAAAACACAGTCATTCACGATCCCCTCGGCACAGATCAAAGAGTCGCAGTGCTAGTCCTATGCCAGAAAAGAGAGAACCAGAACTTCCAGAACCTGAGCCTTCTATGTTAATAAGGGAGCCTTCTGTTCAGGAAGCAACTTCAACCAGGCAAGTACTGGTCCTATCTGATCAAGGAAATGGTCATATTGTTACTATATTGATGTCCTCACCTCTTGATAATATCTTTGAAATGGAACATTTGAGTTGTTTTTATGGATAGTTAAAATCCTACATTTTTGCTGCATGAACCTATTTTAGATTCGCCTGCAGTACTTGTGCACCATCTAACGGTTCAGTCCAGAAACATTTGTGGGCTAATAAGTTTTGGCTTTGACCCTAGACAAAGTCAGTATAACTTATTGTGATTTTCAGCCTACGTTCATAATGCCCCATTATGCAGCGGCCAGCCTTTGACTATTTTGTTTTTCCACAAATAGGTTCCAAAGTGGGAATCATAGCTCTGAGTCAGTTTTCGAATTCAAGAGATTTAAAGACAACTGGGTATGATAGAAGTTAACTGAATAAAAGAACAGCTTGTGAAAAATAAATATTTTCATTGGTTTTCAGATGTAGGATCCAGAGAAAGCATGTTTTAGGGACCGTGTAGTCTCTTCAGCACCTAAACCCATTACAGAGTTCTCAAACGTAGGATCCAGAGAAAGCATGTTTTAGGGACTGTGTAGTCTCTTCCGCACCTAAACCCATTACAGATTTATGACAAATATGTTTGTTAAAATTGTTCTTAAGAGTCATCAATATTGTCAACAATTGTTAATAATGAGTGTAAACTTTATTTCCCCCAAAAAGCTGAAAATGTAGTAAAAGAAAAAAAGCTACAGTGCATGCTACTAATTGATGCATTAAAAACACACGAGCATTTGGAGTTAGGATTTCCCCAAGACAAGGGATCGGGGGTCTCAAGGGTAAGAGACTCAGAAGTCAATTTCAGGACAGGGATATTGAAGATTCAACTTAAACCTAGAAGTACATATAAAACTATGTAAACAATTCTTAAAGCTTCAAAACAGGTTACATTTTGCAGTGTGAATCCTTTCTGGCTTCACATGCTCTGCATTATTCTGCTATCCAGTGGTTGGGTCTGGAATTTCACAATATAGTAGTAGTCCTCCTTCTCTTTTTTTTTTTTTTTTTTTTCCCCCTCTCTTATTTGTTGGGTGTCAACGGTCCCACTATTCGGTGTCCTATCCAGCCTCTTCTGATGTCACAGCCCTTACCATAAACTCCCACTTGTGGCTGCCAAATTCCAGTTCTTTTTTTTCTGCTGATGGCTCTGCTAGCTTAGCTGAAGGCTCTCCAGTTTGCGAAAAAACAAGTAGTTCAGACGAAGTTTGTCGAAGAGACTTCAGAAAAAGATCAGAGAATAGAGATATAGAGGAATATTTCAGTGGAGCCCAGGAGCTTGAGTCGATTTGGAGAATACCCTGACAGATGGAGCCTCCTGTTCTGGGTGATGGAGAAGATTCCGTTCTAATTGTGCTAGAAGTGCCACTGTAAATTTGCGCAGAAAGACCAACATCAGGTGTGTTACCTCTGTGTATCACTTGACCATAGGAGCGATGACTGTGAAGCCTGCAGAGGGTTCAAGTTGAAAATATTGAAGGCAAGAGAAAAACAGAGGCAGACACACTGTTACGCAGGAACAGAGACAAACTCCATCGTTAAGACTTGGGTCTGTCAAGCGACGATTAGGATAACCTCACCAAAGTGGCTGAAGGAAAACATTTGGAGGGCAAGATAAGAATCGTTGACATGAAGAGAACTTAAAAAGATCTCAGGTAATGCCAAAAAACATTCAGGGGCAGTGTCTTAAACACAAAAGGGGCCCTAGACGTAAACAATCGTGGATCAAAAGCAAACCTAAACAGAAGGACCCCCGTGTCTCTCGCCGGGGACACCGCATTTGGCAAAACCAGCAGAAAGACATAAACGTCTAAGATGAGATGTCTTGACATGGAAAGACTAAAGATCTCAGGAGGTGTTGAAAAAAGTTGACAATTGAGACATATTTGAATGAGTCCTTGACGGTGAAGAGAAAATTGACAGCGACGCTTGACCCTGAAGAGTAGTCGGGCGAAATCGAGAGAAACAAAAGACATCTTGAGGTTGTAATAGCAGCTTTACTTCAGAAGAAACAGGATTTTGATGCTTTCCTTTGGGAATTCCAATTCTCACAAAAAGCTTTGACACCAAAGAAGCAAGTTGAGAAGGAGATCAAAGAATTGGACCCTCCCAGAACACCAGAGCCACAAGAAGAGGAACAGCAATTCTTTTGAAGACAATTGCTCTGAAGCCATTGGTGTGTTTCAGGAGTCTGAGGATTGAGAGTATGCAGAAACACAGTGGCAGGACCTGGAAACTGATTCCCCTGAGGAGGGGATTGACTCTTAGCCATCAACACCTTTTCCTCCGGATAATATTGCAATGTATGGTGAAATCATTAAGAAAGCTGCTGAAAATATGGATTCAACTGGAGGAGGAAATCACACAATCATGCTTCCTCCCAATGCTACCTGGTATCCTTGAGCAGGGAAGAGAGGCATCCAGGGAGCCTGCAACGTGCAGAGCTGTGACACTGATGGCAGAAAAGGAATATAATCACTCATTTAAATGTTCTCTATATATGAGGACTGGTGCCAGCTGATTCCATCCACAGCAAGGAAAAGGGCCAATATTCTAACATCATCTGGACCTCCACCAGACAAAGAAAGCAAAATGATGTGTTGTATGGGCAGAAATTTAGAGAGAAGTTCAACCAATCAGTGGCGGATCGCCATCTGTAATGTTTTCCTAAATAGGTATGTGTTCCAACATTGGGAAGAGATGTCAGAACTCAAGAAGCACATGCCAGAACAGTACAAGAAGAACATTGCTAATAACTTGATTTTCTCTCCCTTTTCTCTTGTTCCATCAGCCCCTCACCTTTGACTGCCCACTATCCCAAAAGCTTTGAGAATTAATCTTTGTTGGTATTTTCCATTTTCACTTCCTTCGTCATTGTCTCTACCCTGCCCCTTATTACTCAGAATATCTTTATATCTCCTGGCGAGAAATCTGGAGAGCCATAAGAGACCTTGGGCATGTAAGTTCTATATACTCTTTCAAGAGAGAGTGTAGCAACTGATCCTAGTGTGCTGTTTCTCAGTGTCTTTAAGCACCTGTGATATTTGTCCCATCCCCAAAATGTAGCATAATATGTCTACCAGTTCAGCCAAATGTGTTTGTTTCACTTTGAGAAGTAGGTTTATCAGCTTACTTTCTTAAGTCCCATTGCACCTCCCACATCCAGCTTAGTAAAATGCTGCTTTGCTTTGTTGGGATGTCAATCCAGTTTCTGGGGAGGATCACTAGTAATCATCTCCCAAATACATTTTAATCAGGACACAGTTCCAAAATAATGTAAGTGGTTGTTCCCTTATGGTTGGAATCCCTCCTCCATGCATCGGTACTCTCACATGCAGACTCTTTGGGGGTCCAGTACCATTAGTTTCTCAGCATTGTGTGATACTGTAATACATGTTTAAAGTATCCCATTGCAACTCAGTTAATCGTTGACTTCCCTCCCTTTATCAGCTCTCCTGGTGAACTCCTTTCCTATGGGCCCACCTCCTTCTAGCAGGGGTTTGTAGATCCTTGCAATAAGGTGTCATTTGCGATTGATCGTATTAACTTCTTCATTGCAGTGAGTGTTTTTGTTGCTGCTGCCTTGATTTCCTGGGTCATTACCCAGTGCCACACTGGATTCTGCTTGTATCTTTCTTTTTCTTCGAGTTCACAGTCTTATTCCACCTCTTCCAAAGAGTTGATATGCCCTTTTATGAAAGATTACATATTTTGGTGTGCTTGGTTTTCCATAATGTGTTACAACCCTCGCTTATGTAATCTGTAGAAAGGTATGGTTTTCCCCACAGCAAGGTTGGTAAGGCCCCATTTTACTACTTTTTGGTACCAGACAATCTAATGTATTCCGTATAAATGGGGAACTATTCATATTTAGTATCTTTATTGACCCCCTCCCCCCACCCCCCCAAAATGTTATGTATGGAGTCCTCATGTCTGCATATGCACTTCACTGGTTTGAATAGATGTTGGATATTAATTTCTAGTCTTCCTGAGTCTTGAAAATGCCGTCCTGCTCTCGTTTAAGAACATTTTAATATTTATACTGAAACTCAATAACTTTGAAAACTCTTGTTGTGTCCTTAGAGGGCCTGCTCATTCAATGTCTAAAGTGAGTACTGGTCGGTGTGGCTGGCTGTTCAGGGAAACATTTTTGTGTGCTGGTAGTCCTCCATGGTTAGGTAATATCTCTAGTTAAAAGGAGTAACTTTTTTTGTTTTACTTATAGTTTTCAAGATTCGAAAGGTCAAATATCAAATGGCAGGTGGTAGTTATCAACAAGTCAGTGTAGTTTAAATAATTTCCATCTGAAACATGTTGACCTTGATTAGGGACTGAAGGAAGATTTTTAGTTCACCCCTCTTTTGTGTTGGGAGAGTGGCGGAACATTATTTCCATTACACTCCCTATTGTTTTTAACCATGACTGAGATCTTTGACGTTTCATAAACATACAGTTTTGAGGCTCACGAGCCAATTTTAGCTTCTTTTTCTCCTCCTCCTTTCTGTCTGCAGGTTTCGATTTACTCCTAACGACGGCACATTTAAAAAAAAAATCTCTGGCAAAGAGCCCCTGTAAGGAAATGCCTCCTTGGCATGGTTGCCCCCTGACTTTTTGCCTTTGCTGATGCTATGTTTACAATTGAAAGTGTGCTGAGGCCTGCTAACCAGGCCCCAGCACCAGTGTTCTTTCCCTAAACCTGTACTTTTGTATCCACAATTGGCAGACCCTGGCATCGAGATAAGTCCCTTGTAACTGGTACTTCTAGTACCAAGGGCCCTGATGCCAAGGAAGGTCTCTAAGGGCTGCAGCATGTCTTATGCCACCCTGGAGACCCCTCACTCAGCACAGACACACTGCTTGCCAGCTTGTGTGTGCTAGTGAGGACAAAACGAGTAAGTCGACATGGCACTCCCCTCAGGGTGCCATGCCAGCCTCTCACTGCCTATGCAGTATAGGTAAGACACCCCTCTAGCAGGCCTTACAGCCCTAAGGCAGGGTGCACTATACCATAGGTGAGGGTACCAGTGCATGAGCATGGTACCCCTACAGTGTCTAAACAAAACCTTAGACATTGTAAGTGCAGGGTAGCCATAAGAGTATATGGTCTGGGAGTCTGTCAAACACGAACTCCACAGCACCATAATGGCTACACTGAAAACTGGGAAGTTTTGTATCAAACTTCTCAGCACAATAAATGCACACTGATGCCAGTGTACATTTTATTGTAAAATACACCCCAGAGGGCACCTTAGAGGTGCCCCCTGAAACTTAACCGACTATCTGTGTAGGCTGACTAGTTTTAGCAGCCTGCCACAAACCGAGACATGTTGCTGGCCCCATGGGGAGAGTGCCTTTGTCACTCTGAGGCCAGTAACAAAGCCTGCACTGGGTGGAGATGCTAACACCTCTCCCAGGCAGGAATTGTCACACCTGGCGGTGAGCCTCAAAGGCTCACCTCCTTTGTGCCAACCCAGCAGGACACTCCAGCTAGTGGAGTTGCCCGCCCCCTCCGGCCAGGCCCCACTTTTGGCGGCAAGGCCGGAGAAAATAATGAGAAAAACAAGGAGGAGTCACTGGCCAGTCAGGACAGCCCCTAAGGTGTCCTGAGCTGAGGTGACTCTAACTTTTAGAAATCCTCCATCTTGCAGATGGAGGATTCCCCCAATAGGGTTAGGATTGTGACCCCCTCCCCTTGGGAGGAGGCACAAAGAGGGTGTACCCACCCTCAGGGCTAGTAGCCATTGGCTACTAACCCCCCAGACCTAAACACGCCCTTAAATTTAGTATTTAAGGGCTACCCGGAACCCTAGAAAATTAGATTCCTGCAACTACAAGAAGAAGGACTGCCCAGCTGAAAACCCCTGCAGCGGAAGACCAGAAGACGACAACTGCCTTGGCTCCAGAAACTCACCGGCCTGTCTCCTGCCTTCCAAAGATCCTGCTCCAGCGACGCCTTCCAAAGGGACCAGCGACCTCGACATCCTCTGAGGACTGCCCCTGCTTCGAAAAGACAAGAAACTCCCGAGGACAGCGGACCTGCTCCAAGAAAGGCTGCAACTTTGTTTCCAGCAACCTTGAAAGAACCCTGCAAGCTCCCCGCAAGAAGTGTGAGACTTGCAACACTGCACCCGGCGACCCCGACTCGGCTGGTGGAGATCCGACACCTCAGGAGGGACCCCAGGACTACTCTGATACTGTGAGTACCAAAACCTGTCCCCCCTGAGCCCCCACAGCGCCGCCTGCAGAGGGAATCCCGAGGCTTCCCCTGACCGCGACTCTTTGAATCCAAAGTCCCGACGCCTGGGAGAGACCCTGCACCCGCAGCCCCCAGGACCTGAAGGACCGGACTTTCACTGGAGAAGTGACCCCCAGGAGTCCCTCTCCCTTTGTCCAAGTGGAGGTTTCCCCGAGGAACCCCCCCCTTGCCTGCCTGCAGCGCTGAAGAGATCCCGAGATCTCTCATAGACTAACATTGCGAACCCAACGCCTGTTTCTACACTGCACCCGGCCGCCCCCGCGCCGCTGAGGGTGAAATTTCTGTGTGGGCTTGTGTCCCCCCCGGTGCCCTACAAAACCCCTCTGGTCTGCCCTCCGAAGACGCGGGTACTTACCTGCAAGCAGACCGGAACCGGGGCACCCCCTTCTCTCCATTCTAGCCTATGTGTTTTGGGCACCACTTTGAACTCTGCACCTGACCGGCCCTGAGCTGCTGGTGTGGTGACTTTGGGGTTGCTCTGAACCCCCAACGGTGGGCTACCTTGGACCAAGAACTGAACCCTGTAAGTGTCTTACTTACCTGGTAAAACTAACAAAAACTTACCTCCCCCAGGAACTGTGAAAATTGCACTAAGTGTCCACTTTTAAAACAGCTATTTGTCAATAACTTGAAAAGTATACATGCAATTTTTATGATTTAAAGTTCCTAAAGTACTTACCTGCAATACCTTTCGAATGAGATATTACATGTTAAATTTGAACCTGTGGTTCTTAAAATAAACTAAGAAAAGATATTTTTCTATACAAAAACCTATTGGCTGGATTTGTCTCTGAGTGTGTGTACCTCATTTATTGTCTATGTGTATGTACAACAAATGCTTAACACTACTCCTTGGATAAGCCTACTGCTCGACCACACTACCACAAAATAGAGCATTAGTATTATCTATTTTTACCACTATTTTACCTCTAAGGGGAACCCTTGGATTCTGTGCATGCTATTCCTTACTTTGAAATAGCACATACAGAGCCAACTTCCTACATTGGTGGATCAGCGGTGGGGTACAAGACTTTGCATTTGCTGGACTACTCAGCCAATACCTGATCACACGACAAATTCCAAAATTGTCATTAGAAATTGATTTTTGCAATTTGAAAAGTTTTCTAAATTCTTAAAAGACCTGCTAGGGCCTTGTGTTAGATCCTGTTTAGCATTTCTTTTAGAGTTTAAAAGTTTGTAAAAGTTTGAATTAGATTCTAGAACCAGTTGTAGATTCTTAAAAAGTATTCCAACTTTTAGAAGCAAAATGTCTAGCACAGATGTGACTGTGGTGGAACTCGACACCACACCTTACCTCCATCTTAAGATGAGGGAGCTAAGGTCACTCTGTAAAATAAAGAAAATAACAATGGGCCCCAAACCTACCAAAATACAGCTCCAGGAGCTTTTGGCAGAGTTTGAAAAGGCCAACCCCTCTGAGGGTGGCAACTCAGAGGGAGAGGATAGTGACTTGGAGGACAATTCCCCCCTACCAGTCCTATCTAGGGAGAACAGGGTCCCTCAAACCCTGACTCCTAAAATAATAGTCAGAGATGCTGGTTCCCTCACAGGAGAGACCAACACCTCTGAAATCACTGAGGATAGCCCCAGTGAAGAGGACATCCAGTTAGCCAGGATGGCCAAAAGATTGGCTTTGGAAAGACAGATCCTAGCCATAGAGAGGGAAAGACAAGAGATGGGCCTAGGACCCATCAATGGTGGCAGCAACATAAATAGGGTCAGAGATTCTCCTGACATGTTGAAAATCCCCAAAGGGATTGTAACTAAATATGAAGATGGTGATGACATCACCAAATGGTTCACAGCTTTTGAGAGGGCTTGTGTAACCAGAAAAGTGAACAGATCTCACTGGGGCGCTCTCCTTTGGGAAATGTTCACAGGAAAGTGTAGGGATAGACTCCTCACACTCTCTGGACAAGATGCAGAATCTTATGACCTCATGAAGGGTACCCTGATTGAGGGCTTTGGATTCTCCACTGAGGAGTACAGGATTAGGTTCAGGGGGGCTCAAACATCCTCGAGCCAGACCTGGGTTGACTTTGTTGACTACTCAGTGAAAACACTAGATGGTTGGATTCAAGGCAGTGGTGTAAGTAATTATGATGGGCTGTACAATTTATTTGTGAAAGAACACCTGTTAAGTAATTGTTTCAATGATAAACTGCATCAGCATCTGGTAGACCTAGGACCAATTTCTCCCCAAGAATTGGGAAAGAAGGCGGACCATTGGGTCAAGACAAGGGTGTCCAAGACTTCAACAGGGGGTGACCAAAAGAAAGGGGTCACAAAGAATCCCCAGGGGAAGGGTGATGAGACAACCAAAACTAAAAATAGTAAAGAGTCTTCTACAGGCCCCCAAAAACCTGCACAGGAGGGTGGGCCCAGAGCCTCTTCACAAAACAATGGGTACAAGGGTAAAAACTTTGATCCCAAAAAGGCCTGGTGTCATAGCTGTAAACAGCATGGACACCAAACTGGAGACAAGGCCTGTCCCAAGAAAGGTTCCACTCCAAACTCCCATCCAGGTAACACTGGTATGGCTAGTCTCCAAGTGGGATCAACAGTGTGCCCAGAGCAAATCAGGGTCCACACTGAAGCTACTCTAGTTTCTGAGGGTGGGGTGGATTTAGCCACACTAGCTGTCTGGCCGCCTAACATGCAAAAATACAGACAGCAACTCTTAATTAATGGGACTAGAATAGAGGGCCTGAGGGATACAGGTGCCAGTGTCACCATGGTGACAGAGAAACTGGTTTCCCCTGGCCAATACCTGACTGGAAAAACTTACACAGTCACCAACGCTGACAATCAGAGAAAAGTACATCCCATGGCAATGGTTACTTTAGAATGGGGAGGGGTCAATGGCCTGAAACAGGTGGTGGTCTCCTCAAATATCCCAGTGGACTGTCTGCTTGGAAATGACCTGGAGTCCTCAGCATGGGCTGAGGTAGAGCTAAAAACCCATGCAGCAATGCTGGGCATCCCTGAACTGGTGTGTGTGAAAACAAGAGCACAATGCAAGGCACAGGGTGAACAAGTAGAGCTGGAGTCTGGAAGAATGGCCCAGCCTACCAAGAGAACAGGAAAGTCAGTTGGGAAACCAACTGCAACACAGCAAAAGAAAGGGAACCTCTCTTCTCAGGAAGAAGTTCTGCCCTCTGAGGGAACTGAGCCTTTGGAGCTTGAACCTTATCAGGTTGAGCTCTTAGGCCCAGGGGGACCCTCAAGGGAGGACCTGTGTAAGGGACAAGAAACCTGTCCCTCTCTTGAAGGCCTTAGGCAGCAAGCTGCTGAAGAGTCCAAAGGCAAGAAAAATGGAACGCATAGGGTCTATTGGGAAGATGGACTCCTGTACACTGAGGCCAGAGACCCCAAACCTGGTGCCACTAGGAGAGTGGTAGTGCCTCAGCTGTTCAGAGAGTTCATCCTAACATTGGCCCATGACATTCCCCTTGCTGGACATTTGGGACAAACCAAGACGTGGGAGAGGTTAGTCAACCACTTCTACTGGCCCAATATGTCCAACATGGTTAAGGAGTTTTGCCTCTCCTGCCCCACCTGTCAAGCCAGTGGTAAGACAGGTGGGCATCCAAAGGCCCCCCTCATTCCACTTCCAGTGGTGGGGGTTCCCTTTGAAAGAGTGGGTGTGGACATAGTTGGTCCACTGGAACCTCCCACAGCCTCAGGAAATATGTATATCCTGGTAGTAGTGGATCATGCTACCAGGTATCCTGAAGCTATTCCCCTTAGGTCGACTACTGCCCCTGCAGTAGCCAAGGCCCTCATTGGTATCTTTACCAGAGTGGGTTTCCCTAAGGAGGTGGTGTCTGACAGAGGTACCAACTTCATGTCAGCATACCTAAAGCACATGTGGAATGAGTGTGGAGTGACTTATAAATTCACTACACCATACCATCCACAAACTAATGGCTTGGTTGAGAGATTCAACAAGACATTAAAAGGCATGATCATGGGGCTCCCAGAAAAGCTCAAAAGGAGATGGGATGTCCTCTTACCATGTCTGCTTTTCGCTTACAGAGAGGTGCCACAGAAGGGAGTAGGATTCTCACCCTTTGAACTTCTGTTTGGTCATCCTGTAAGGGGACCACTTGCCCTTGTTAAAGAAGGCTGGGAGAGACCTCTCCATGAGCCTAAACAGGACATAGTGGACTATGTACTTGGCCTTCGCTCTAGAATGGCAGAGTACATGGAAAAGGCAACCAAAAACCTTGAGGCCAGCCAACAGCTCCAGAAGTTTTGGTATGACCAAAAGGCTGCACTGGTTGAGTTCCAACCAGGGCAGAAAGTCTGGGTTCTGGAGCCTGTGGCTCCCAGGGCACTCCAGGACAAATGGAGTGGCCCTTACCCAGTACTAGAAAGGAAGAGTCAGGTCACCTACCTGGTGGACCTGGGCACAAGCAGGAGCCCCAAGAGGGTGATCCATGTGAACCGCCTTAAGCTCTTCCATGACAGGGCTGATGTGAATCTGTTGATGGTAACAGATGAGGATCAGGAGGCAGAGAGTGAACCTCTCCCTGATCTTCTGTCATCAGACCCAAAAGATGGCACAGTAGATGGAGTGATCTACTCAGACACCCTCTCTGGCCAACAGCAAGCTGATTGTAGGAGAGTCCTACAACAGTTTCCTGAACTCTTCTCCTTAACCCCTGGTCAGACACACCTGTGTACCCATGATGTGGACACAGGAGACAGCATGCCTGTCAAGAACAAAATCTTTAGACAATCTGACCATGTTAAAGAAAGCATCAAGATGGAAGTCCACAAGATGCTGGAATTGGGAGTAATTGAGCGCTCTGACAGCCCCTGGGCTAGCCCAGTGGTCTTAGTCCCCAAACCTCACACCAAAGATGGAAAGAAAGAGATGAGGTTTTGTGTGGACTACAGAGGGCTCAATTCTGTCACCAAGACAGATGCCCATCCAATTCCAAGAGCTGATGAGCTCATTGATAAATTAGGTGCTGCCAAATTTCTAAGTACCTTTGACTTGACAGCAGGGTACTGGCAAATAAAAATGGCACCTGGAGCAAAAGAAAAGACAGCATTCTCCACACCTGATGGGCATTATCAGTTTACTGTTATGCCCTTTGGTTTAAAGAATGCCCCTGCCACCTTCCAAAGGTTGGTGAATCAAGTCCTTGCTGGCTTGGAGTCCTTTAGCACAGCTTATCTTGATGATATTGCTGTCTTTAGCTCCACCTGGCAGGATCACCTGGTCCACCTGAAGAAGGTTTTGAAGGCTCTGCAATCTGCAGGCCTCTCTATCAAGGCATCCAAATGCCAGATAGGGCAGGGAACTGTGGTTTACTTGGGACACCTTGTAGGTGGAGGCCAAGTTCAGCCACTCCAACCCAAGATCCAGACCATTCTGGACTGGGTAGCTCCAAAAACCCAGACTCAAGTCAGGGCATTCCTTGGCTTGACTGGGTATTACAGGAGGTTTGTGAAGGGATATGGATCCATTGTGACAGCCCTCACTGAACTCACCTCCAAGAAAATGCCCAAGAAAGTGAACTGGAATGTGGAATGCCAACAGGCCTTTGACACCCTGAAACAAGCAATGTGCTCAGCACCAGTTCTAAAAGCTCCAGATTATTCTAAGCAGTTCATTGTGCAGACTGATGCCTCTGAACATGGGATAGGGGCAGTTTTGTCCCAAACAAATGATGATGGCCTTGACCAGCCTGTTGCTTTCATTAGCAGGAGGTTACTCCCCAGGGAGCAGCGTTGGAGTGCCATTGAGAGGGAGGCCTTTGCTGTGGTTTGGTCCCTGAAGAAGCTGAGACCATACCTCTTTGGGACTCACTTCCTAGTTCAAACTGACCACAGACCTCTCAAATGGCTGATGCAAATGAAAGGTGAAAATCCTAAACTGTTGAGGTGGTCCATCTCCCTACAGGGAATGGACTTTATAGTGGAACACAGACCTGGGACTGCCCATGCCAATGCAGATGGCCTTTCCAGGTTCTTCCACTTAGAAAATGAAGACTCTCTTGGGAAAGGTTAGTCTCATCCTCTTTCGTTTGGGGGGGGGTTGTGTAAGGAAATGCCTCCTTGGCATGGTTGCCCCCTGACTTTTTGCCTTTGCTGATGCTATGTTTACAATTGAAAGTGTGCTGAGGCCTGCTAACCAGGCCCCAGCACCAGTGTTCTTTCCCTAACCTGTACTTTTGTATCCACAATTGGCAGACCCTGGCATCCAGATAAGTCCCTTGTAACTGGTACTTCTAGTACCAAGGGCCCTGATGCCAAGGAAGGTCTCTAAGGGCTGCAGCATGTCTTATGCCACCCTGGAGACCTCTCACTCAGCACAGACACACTGCTTGCCAGCTTGTGTGTGCTAGTGGGGACAAAACGAGTAAGTCGACATGGCACTCCCCTCAGGGTGCCATGCCAGCCTCTCACTGCCTATGCAGTATAGGTAAGACACCCCTCTAGCAGGCCTTACAGCCCTAAGGCAGGGTGCACTATACCATAGGTGAGGGTGCCAGTGCATGAGCATGGTACCCCTACAGTGTCTAAACAAAACCTTAGACATTGTAAGTGCAGGGTAGCCATAAGAGTATATGGTCTGGGAGTCTGTCAAACACGAACTCCACAGCACCATAATGGCTACACTGAAAACTGGGAAGTTTGGTATCAAACTTCTCAGCACAATAAATGCACACTGATGCCAGTGTACATTTTATTGCAAAATACACCCCAGAGGGCACCTTAGAGGTGCCCCCTGAAACTTAACCGACTGTCTGTGTAGGCTGACTAGTTCCAGCAGCCTGCCACACCAGAGACATGTTGCTGGCCCCATGGGGAGAGTGCCTTTGTCACTCTGAGGCCAGTAACAAAGCCTGCACTGGGTGGAGATGCTAACACCTCCCCCAGGCAGGAGCTGTGACACCTGGCGGTGAGCCTCAAAGGCTCACCCCTTTGTCACAGCCCAGCAGGGCACTCCAGCTTAGTGGAGTTGCCCGCCCCCTCCGGCCACGGCCCCCACTTTTGGCGGCAAGGCTGGAGGGAACAAAGAAAGCAACAAGGAGGAGTCACTGGCCAGTCAGGACAGCCCCTAAGGTGTCCTGAGCTGAGGTGACTCTAACTTTTAGAAATCCTCCATCTTGCAGATGGAGGATTCCCCCAATAGGGTTAGGATTGTGACCCCCTCCCCTTGGGAGGAGGCACAAAGAGGGTGTACCCACCCTCAGGGCTAGTAGCCATTGGCTACTAACCCCCCAGACCTAAACACGCCCTTAAATTTAGTATTTAAGGGCTACCCGGAACCCTAGAAAATTAGATTCCTGCAACTACAAGAAGAAGGACTGCCCAGCTGAAAACCCCTGCAGCGGAAGACCAGAAGACGACAACTGCCTTGGCTCCAGAAACTCACCGGCCTGTCTCCTGCCTTCCAAAGATCCTGCTCCAGCGACGCCTTCCAAAGGGACCAGCGACCTCGACATCCTCTGAGGACTGCCCCTGCTTCGAAAAGACAAGAAACTCCCGAGGACAGCGGACCTGCTCCAAGAAAGGCTGCAACTTTGTTTCCAGCAACCTTGAAAGAACCCTGCAAGCTCCCCGCAAGAAGCGTGAGACTTGCAACACTGCACCCGGCGACCCCGACTCGGCTGGTGGAGATCCGACACCTCAGGAGGGACCCCAGGACTACTCTGATACTGTGAGTACCAAAACCTGTCCCCCCTGAGCCCCCACAGCGCCGCCTGCAGAGGGAATCCCGAGGCTTCCCCTGACCGCGACTCTTTGAATCCAAAGTCCCGACGCCTGGGAGAGACCCTGCACCCGCAGCCCCCAGGACCTGAAGGACCGGACTTTCACTGGAGAAGTGACCCCCAGGAGTCCCTCTCCCTTGTCCAAGTGGAGGTTTCCCCGAGGAACCCCCCCCTTGCCTGCCTGCAGCGCTGAAGAGATCCCGAGATCTCTCATAGACTAACATTGCGAACCCGACGCCTGTTTCTACACTGCACCCGGCCGCCCCCGCGCCGCTGAGGGTGAAATTTCTGTGTGGGCTTGTGTCCCCCCCGGTGCCCTACAAAACCCCTCTGGTCTGCCCTCCGAAGACGCGGGTACTTACCTGCAAGCAGACCGGAACCGGGGCACCCCCTTCTCTCCATTCTAGCCTATGTGTTTTGGGCACCACTTTGAACTCTGCACCTGACCGGCCCTGAGCTGCTGGTGTGGTGACTTTGGGGTTGCTCTGAACCCCCAACGGTGGGCTACCTTGGACCAAGAACTGAACCCTGTAAGTGTCTTACTTACCTGGTAAAACTAACAAAAACTTACCTCCCCCAGGAACTGTGAAAATTGCACTAAGTGTCCACTTTTAAAACAGCTATTTGTCAATAACTTGAAAAGTATACATGCAATTTTTATGATTTGAAGTTCCTAATGTACTTACCTGCAATACCTTTCAAACAAGATATTACATGTTAAATTTGAACCTGTGGTTCTTAAAATAAACTAAGAAAATATATTTTTCTATACAAAAACCTATTGGCTGGATTTGTCTCTGAGTGTGTGTACCTCATTTATTGTCTATGTGTATGTACAACAAATGCTTAACACTACTCCTTGGATAAGCCTACTGCTCGACCACACTACCACAAAATAGAGCATTAGTATTATCTATTTTTACCACTATTTTACCTCTAAGGGGAACCCTTGGATTCTGTGCATGCTATTCCTTACTTTGAAATAGCACATACAGAGCCAACTTCCTACAGCCCCCTTGTTGGGCCCGTCTGAAGTGCTGCGTGGACTCGTGGTCCTTTTCGTAGAACAGTGTACCTTTTTGATTTGAATACAGTGTCTGGACAACCAAGAAGGCCCAAGCAGCCGCACAGTCTAATAGTAAATCTAGGTGGCATACCAATGACTAGCCCACAGAAACTCGTTTTTGAGAAAGGTTTAGGTTTCGTCCCTTCATCCCCTCTGGACAAATTCAGATTGTGTATAGAAGTGAATGATTTTATTAGGAAAATTAAGTTAAGATTGTTTTTCGAAGGTTAACCTGTGGGTACTTCAACTCAGGGGTTAACAGTCCTACGCAGTAAGTCATCCTTCACATCCCCAGCACATCTGAGTAGAAATTCTTGCTCTTAGAAAAAGCAGTCCTGAAGGATATTAGTGAGATCAACCCAAGCACTTAAAGGGTGTTTGTAGGAAGTTGGCTCTGTATGTGCTATTTCAAAGTAAGGAATAGCATGCACAGAGTCCAAGGGTTCCCCTTAGAGGTAAAATAGTGGTAAAAATAGATAATACTAATGCTCTATTTTGTGGTAGTGTGGTCGAGCAGTAGGCTTATCCAAGGAGTAGTGTTAAGCATTTGTTGTACATACACATAGACAATAAATGAGGTACACACACTCAGAGACAAATCCAGCCAATAGGTTTTGTTATAGAAAAATATCTTTTCTTAGTTTATTTTAAGAACCACAGGTTCAAATTCTACATGTAATCTCTCATTCGAAAGGTATTGCAGGTAAGTACTTTAGGAACTTCAATTCATCAAAATTGCATGTATACTTTTCAAGTTATTCACAAATAGCTGTTTTAAAAGTGGACACTTAGTGCAATTTTCACAGTTCCTAGGGGAGGTAAGTATTTGTGAGGTTAACCAGGTAAGTAAGACACTTACAGGGCTTAGTTCTTGGTCCAAGGTAGCCCACCGTTGGGGGTTCAGAGCAACCCCAAAGTCACCACACCAGCAGCTCAGGGCCGGTCAGGTGCAGAGTTCAAAGTGGTGCCCAAAACACATAGGCTAGAATGGAGAGAAGGGGGTGCCCCGGTTCCGGTCTGCTTGCAGGTAAGTACCCGCGTCTTCGGAGGGCAGACCAGGGGGGTTTTGTAGGGCACCGGGGGGGACACAAGTCCACACAGAAATTTCACCCTCAGCAGCGCGGGGGCGGCCGGGTGCAGTGTAGAAACAGGCGTCGGGTTCGCAATGTTAGTCTATGAGAGATCTCGGGATCTCTTCAGCGCTGCAGGCAGGCAAGGGGGGAATTCCTCGGGGAAACCTCCACTTGGGCAAGGGAGAGGGACTCCTGGGGGTCACTTCTCCAGTGAAAGTCCGGTCCTTCAGGTCCTGGGGGCTGCGGGTGCAGGGTCTCTCCCAGGCGTCGGGACTTTAGGTTCAAAGAGTCGCGGTCAGGGGAAGCCTCGGGATTCCCTCTGCAGGCGGCGCTGTGGGGGCTCAGGGGGGACAGGTTTTGGTACTCACAGTATCAGAGTAGTCCTGGGGTCCCTCCTGAGGTGTTGGATCGCCACCAGCCGAGTCGGGGTCGCCGGGTGCAGTGTTGCAAGTCTCACGCTTCTTGCGGGGAGCTTGCAGGGTTCTTTAAAGCTGCTGGAAACAAAGTTGCAGCTTTTCTTGGAGCAGGTCCGCTGTCCTCGGGAGTTTCTTGTCTTTTCGAAGCAGGGGCAGTCCTCAGAGGATGTCGAGGTCGCTGGTCCCGTTGGAAGGCGTCGCTGGAGCAGGATCTTTGGAAGGCAGGAGACAGGCCGGTGAGTTTCTGGAGCCAAGGCAGTTGTCGTCTTCTGGTCTTCCTCTGCAGGGGTTTTCAGCTAGGCAGTCCTTCTTCTTGTAGTTGCAGGAATCTAATTTTCTAGGGTTCAGAGTAGCCCTTAAATACTAAATTTAAGGGCGTGTTTAGGTCTGGGGGGTTAGTAGCCAATGGCTACTAGCCCTGAGGGTGGGTACACCCTCTTTGTGCCTCCTCCCAAGGGGAGGGGGTCACAATCCTAGCCCTATTGGGGGAATCCTCCATCTGCAAGATGGAGGATTTCTAAAAGTCAGTCACCTCAGCTCAGGACACCTTAGGGGCTGTCCTGACTGGCCAGTGACTCCTCCTTGTTTTTCTCATTATTTTCTCCGGCCTTGCCGCCAAAAGTGGGGCCTGGCCGGAGGGGGCGGGCAACTCCACTAGCTGGAGTGTCCTGCTGGGTTGGCACAAAGGAGGTGAGCCTTTGAGGCTCACCGCCAGGTGTGACAATTCCTGCCTGGGGGAGGTGTTAGCATCTCCACCCAGTGCAGGCTTTGTTACTGGCCTCAGAGTGACAAAGGCACTCTCCCCATGGGGCCAGCAACATGTCTCGGTTCGTGGCAGGCTGCTAAAACTAGTCAGCCTACACAGATAGTCGGTTAAGTTTCAGGGGGCACCTCTAAGGTGCCCTCTGTGGTGTATTTTACAATAAAATGTACACTGGCATCAGTGTGCATTTATTGTGCTGAGAAGTTTGATACCAAACTTCCCAGTTTTCAGTGTAGCCATTATGGTGCTGTGGAGTTCGTGTTTGACAGACTCCCAGACCATATACTCTTATGGCTACCCTGCACTTACAATGTCTAAGGTTTTGTTTAGACACTGTAGGGGTACCATGCTCATGCACTGGTACCCTCACCTATGGTATAGTGCACCCTGCCTTAGGGCTGTAAGGCCTGCTAGAGGGGTGTCTTACCTATACTGCATAGGCAGTGAGAGGCTGGCATGGCACCCTGAGGGGAGTGCCATGTCGACTTACTCGTTTTGTCCTCACTAGCACACACAAGCTGGCAAGCAGTGTGTCTGTGCTGAGTGAGAGGTCTCCAGGGTGGCATAAGACATGCTGCAGCCCTTAGAGACCTTCCTTGGCATCAGGGCCCTTGGTACTAGAAGTACCAGTTACAAGGGACTTATCTGGATGCCAGGGTCTGCCAATTGTGGATACAATGGTACATTTTAGGTGAAGGAACACTGGTGCTGGGGCCTGGTTAGCAGGGTCCCAGCACACTTCTCAGTCAAGTCAGCATCAGTATCAGGCAAAAAGTGGGGGGTAACTGCAACAGGGAGCCATTTCTTTACAGTGTTCCATAACACAACGAAGAATGAGAAAAAAGCCTTAGAAAAATTGGCTAACACTTACATAGTGATAAAACCAGCAGATAAGGGAGGTGCCATTATGATCTAAACTACAAAGGTTTATTGATAGGAATGTCTGAGAATGTTGGGCGATGTATGCAACTACGAAACAAATAAAGGAGGACCCAACTGAATTTCTAAAGACAAGGATTAGCAGTATAGTGGAGCAAGCTCTAGCGCACAATTGGATCTCCCAAAAAGAAGGGGATTTCCTAATTGTAAAGAAATGGCTCCCTGTTGCAGTTACCCCTCACTTTTTGCCTGATACTGATGCTGACTTGACTGAGAAGTGTGCTGGGACCCTGCTAACCAGGCCCCAGCACCAGTGTTCTTTCACCTAAAATGTACCATTGTTTCCACAATTGGCACAACCCTGGCACCCAGGTAAGTCCCTTCTAACTGGTACCCCTGGTACCAAGGGCCCTGATGCCAGGGAAGGTCTCTAAGGGCTGCAGCATGTCTTATGCCACCATAGAGACCCCTCACTCAGCACAGACACACTGCTTGCCAGCTTGTGTGTGCTTGTGGGGAGAAAATGACTAAGTAGACATTGCACTCCCCTCAGGGTGCCATGCCAACCTCACACTGCCTGTGGCATAGGTAAGTCGCCCCTCTAGCAGGCCTTACAGCCCTAAGGCAGGGTGCACTATACCACAGGTGAGGGCATAGGTGCATGAGCACTATGCCCCTACAGTGTCTAAGCAAAACCTTAGACATTGTAAGTGCAGGGTAGCCATTAGAGTATATGGGCTGGGAGTCTGTCAAAAACGAACTCCACAGCTCCATAATGGCTACACTGAAAACTGGGAAGTTTGGTATCAAACTTCTCAGAATAATGAACCCACACTGATGCCAGTGTTGGATTTGTTAAAAAATGCACACAGAGGGCACCTTAGAGATGCCCCCTGTATTTTACCCAATTGTTCAGTGCAGGACTGACTGGTCTGTGCCAGCCTGCTGCTGAGAGACAAGTTTCTGACCCCATGCGGTGAGAGCCTTTGTGCTCTCTGAGGACAGAAACAAAGCCTGCTCTGGGTGGAGGTGCTTCACACCTCCCCCCTGCAGGAACTGTAACACCTAGCAGTGAGCTTCAAAGGCTCAAGCTTCGTGTTACAATGCCCGAGGGCACTCCAGCTAGTGGAGATGCCCGCCCCCTGGACACAGCCCCCACTTTTGGCGGCAAGTCCAGGAGCGATAATGAGAAAAACAAGGAGGAGTCACTGGCCAGTCAGGACAGCCCCTAAGGTGTCCTGAGGTGACTCTGACTTTTAGAAATCCTCCATCTTGTAGAAGGAGGATTCCCCCAATAGGGATAGGAATGTGACCCCCTCCCCTTGGGAGGAGGCACAAAGAGGGTGTACCCACCCTCAGGGCTAGTAGCCAGTGGCTACTAACCCCCCAGACCTAAACACGCCCTTAAATTTAGTATTTAAGGGCTTCCCTGAACCTAAGAATTTAGATTCCTGAAACTACAAGAAGAAGAGGACTGCTGAGCTGAAAAACCCCTGCAGAGGAAGAACAGAAGACACCAACTGCTTTGGCCCCAGACTTACCAGCCTGTCTCCTGCCTTCCAAAGAAACCTGCTCCAGCTACGCTTTCCAAGGGACCAGCGACCTCTGAATCCTCTGAGGACTGCCCTGCTTCAAGAAAGACAAGAAACTCCTGAGGACAGCGGCACTGCTCCAAAAGAACTGCAACTTTGTTACAGAGGAGCAGATTTAAAGACCCCTGCAAATCCCCGCAAGAAGCGTGAGACTTGCAACACTGCACCCGGCGACCCCGACTCGACTGGTGGAGAACCAACACCTCAGGGAGGACCCTCCGGCGACTCCGAGACCGTGAGTAACCAAAGTTGTCCCCCCTGAGCTCCCACAGCGACGCCTGCAGAGGGAATCCTGAGGCTCCCCTTGACCGCGACTGCCTGAACCTAAAGTCCCGACAGCTGGAAAAGACCCTGAAGGAACAGAACTTCTGTGCAGGAGTGACCCCCAGGAGGCCCTCTCGCTTGCCCAGGTGGTGGCTACCCGAGGAGCCCCCCCCTTGCCTGCCTGCACCGCTGAAGAGACCCCTTGGTCTCCCATTGAAATCAACAGAGAACCCGACGCTTGTTTGCACACTGCACCCGGCCGCCCCTGCGCTGCTGAGGGTGTACTTTGTGTGGACTTGTGTCCCCCCCCGGTGCCCTACAAAACCCCCCTGGTCTGCCCTCTGAAGACACAGGTACTTACCTGCTGGCAGACTGGAACCGGGGCACCTCTTTGACCTCTGCACCTGACCGGCCCTCAGCTGCTGGTGTGGTAACTTTGGGGTTGCTCTGAACCCCCAACGGTGGGCTCCCTTGGACCCAAAACTGAACCCTGTAAGTGATTTACTTACCTGCTAAAAATAACAATACTTTACCTCCCCCAGGAACTGTGAAAATTGCACTGTCCACTTTTAAAACAGCTATTTGTGTTTTATGTGAAAAGTATATATGCTACTGTAATTATTCAAAGTTCCTAAAGTACTTACCTGCAATACCTGTCAAATGAGATATTACATGTAGAATTTGAACCTGTGGTTCTTAAAATAAACTAAGAAAATATATTTTTCTATAACAAAACCTATTGGCTGGATTTGTCTCTGAGTGCGTGTTCCTCATTTATTGCCTGTGTGTATGTACAACAAATGCTTAACACTACTCCTTTGATAAGCCTACTGCTCGACCACACTACCACAAACTAGAGCATTAGTATTATCTCTTTTTGCCACTATCTTACCTCTAAGGGAACCCTTGTACTCTGTGCATACTATTCCTTACATTGAAATAGTGCATACAGAGCCAACTTCCTACACTAATCAATAGGAATCCGGGAACTCCATACTTCTACATTATCCCTAAATTCCCCAAAAAACCTTGAGAACATATTATCAGGAATCAACTCCATTTTGGAACCCTTGTCCCGTTTTGCAGATGCCTTTTTGAGACCCATAGACCAAAACACGGATACCTATCTCAAAGATATGAAAGACGTACTAGGTCTCTTAAAAAACAGACTCTTTGACCGAGAAACTGAGACACTGATAGGACTGGTTGTGAAGAGCCTATACACTAGTCTCCCTCGCTCTGACACATTACGTATAATGGAAGAGGTTATCTTTGACACAGACTGGGACTATCAAACACCATGGAACGTAATTATGGAATGTTGTTTTTGAGCTCTAACAAAATTTATTTTGGGTTTGAAGGAACGTTGTACCTTCAGAAACATGAGACCTGCATGGAAAGCACCTTCGCTCTGAGCCTGGCTGACTTCTATGTCCATCGTCTTGAAAAACAGAGAATTCTAAACTCGGTGTGCCCATACGGAGAGAATATAGTATTGTGGAAAAGATATATTGACGACATACTGGTTATCTGGAAAGGGGAAGCTACACAAGTGGCGACGTTCCTAGAATGGCTAAACAGACAGGATGAGTTCCTGAGGTTCACCCACACAATGAGCAAGGAACTGATCTTCTTGGATTTAAACATTATAGCCACCCATGGTGCTCACAAGACAACCACTCACGAAAAACCAACAGCCAAGAATTGTCTACTAATGTATGATAGTGCGCACCCTACCACTTGAGAGAGAACCTCCCGTTTGGAAAATTCCTTAGACCGAGAATGAACTGCTCAGAGGTATCGGATTACTAAAAGCAAGCTCAAAAGTTAATATTGAAGCTGGAGCCAAGGACATACCCCCCAGGTTAATCAATCGAGCCATGAAACAAGGTTGCAATAACAGCAGATCTTTTGGATACCCCTCCTCAAAAACAATGTTGCAAGGTGAAGTTGTTTTGGGAGTTGTAGGCTTGCTTGGTTCCTGTGAAGTCTTGCAGCGGTTCTGGTGGCCAGGAGCAGAAGAGGTCGATGCAGAGGAGTCCTGGTGGGGACCCACCCGCAAGGGAGTTCCTAAATAGCCCTAACAGGAGTTTGGTTACTCTGCAGGTTGACCTCAGTATCAGATGGGGTCACTTCTCCTGGGGTGGTGATGGACAGGGGAGTGGTCACTCCCTTTTCCCTTGTTCTTTTGCGCCAGAGCAGGGACGGGGGTCCCTGGACTGGTGCAAACCAGATTAGGTGAGGCGGGCACCAGATGTGCCATTCAAAGCAAGCCGGTGTCACGGGGAGGCTACCCCTTCACAGAATAGTAACACCTATTTTCAAGGAAAAGGGTATTGCTCAAACCCCCCCCCCCCCCCAACAGGAAGTCATTTGTTCTGCCTTCCCCTGCCTGAGCTGTTCAAGCAGCAGGAGGGCAGAAACCTGTATAAGGGGCTGCAGCCGCTTGGGATGCCTGCAGACCCTGGACGACTGGCATTAATCTTTTCACACAGGCTGCAATGGCAGGCCTGCAGACTGTTTGTATGGGCTCCTGTGGGTGGCATAACATGCTGCAGGCCATTTGGGACCTCTGGTGTGCCAGTGCCCTGGGTACCCAAATACCATATGTAAAGAAATGGCTCCCTGTTGCAGTTACCCCCCCACTTTTTGCCTGATACTGATGCTGACTTGACTGAGAAGTGTGCTGGGACCCTGCTAACCAGGCCCCAGCACCAGTGTTCTTTCACCTAAAATGTGCTTTTGATTCCACAATTGGCACACCCTGGCATCCAGGTAAGTCCCTTGTAACTGGTACCCCTGGTACCAAGGGCCCTGATGCCAGGGAAGGTCTCTAAGGGCTGCAGCATATCTTATGCCACCCTGGGGACCCCTCACTCAGCACCGACACACTGCTTGCCAGCTTGTGTGTGCTGATGAGAACAAAACGAGTAAGTCGACATGGCACTCCCCTCAGGGTGCCATGCCAACCTCACACTGCCTATGCAGTATAGATAAGTCACCCCTCTAGTAGGCCTTACAGCCCTAAGGCAGGGTGCACTATACCATAGGTGAGGGCACCAGTGCATGAGCACTATGCCCCTACAGTGTCTAAGCAAAACCTTAGACATTGTAAGTGCAGGGTAGCCATAAGAGTATATGGTCTGGGAGTCTGTCAAAAACGAACTCCACAGCTCCATAATGGCTACACTGAATACTGGGAAGTTTGGTATCAAACTTCTCAGAATAATAAACCCACACTGATGCCAGTGTTGGATTTATTAAAAAATGCACACAGAGGGCATCTTAGAGATACCCCCTGTATTTTACCCAATTGTTCAGTGCAGGACTGACTGGTCTGTGCCAGCCTGCTGCTGAGAGACGAGTGTCTGACCTCATGCGGTGAGAGCCTTTGTGCTCTCTGAGGACAGAAACAAAGCCTGTTCTGGGTGGAGGTGCTTCACACCTCCCCCCTGCAGGAACTGTAACACCTAGCAGTGAGCTTCAAAGGCTCCAGCTTAGTGTTACAATGCCCCAGGGCACTCCAGCTAGTGGAGATGCCCGCCTCCTGGACCCAGCCCCCACTTTTGGCGGCAAGTCCAGGAGAGATAATGAGAAAAACAAGGAGTCGTCACTGGCCAGTCAGGACAGCCCCTAAGGTGTCCTGAGCTGAGGTGACTGACTTTTAGAAATCCTCCATCTTGTAGAAGGGGGATTCCCCCAATAGGATAGGATTGTGACCCCCTCCCCTTGGGAGGAGGCACAAAGAGGGTGTACCCACCCTCAGGGCTAGTAGCCATTGGCTACTAACCCCCCAGACCTAAACACGCCCTTAAATTTAGTATTTAAGGGCTCCCCTGAACCTAAGAATTTAGATTCCTGCAACTTTCCGAAGAAGAAGACTGCTGAGCTGAAAACCCCTGCAGAAGAAGAAAGAAGACACCAACTGCTTTGGCCCCAGTCCGACCGGCCTGTCTCCTGCCTTCTAAAGAACCCTGCTCCAGCGACGCTTTCTCCAGGACCAGCGACCTCTGAATCCTCAGAGGACTGCCCTGCTTCCAAGAGACCAAGAAACTCCCGAGGACAGCGGCACTGCTCCAAAAGAACTGCAACTTTGTTTCAAGGAGCAGATTTAAAGACCCCTGCAACTCCCCGCAAGAAGCGTGAGACTTGCAACACTGCACCCGGCGACCCCGACGCGACTGGTGGAGAACCAACACCTCAGGGAGGACCCTCCGGCGACTCCGAGTCCGTGAGTAACCAAAGTTGTCCCCCCTGAGCCCCCACAGCGACGCCTGCAGAGGGAATCCCGAGGCTCCCCCTGACCGCGACTGCCTGAACTCCATTTCCCGACGGCTGGAAAAGACCCTGCACCCGCAGCCCCCAGCACCTAAAGGAACGGAACTCCTGTGCAGGAGTGACCCCCAGGAAGCCCTCTCCCTTGCCCAGGTGGTGGCTACCCACGAGGAGCCCCCCCTTGCCTGCCTGCAACGCTGAAGAGATCCCTTGATCTCTCATTGATTTCCATTGAAAACCCGATTCTTGTTTCTACATTGCACCCGGCCGCCCCAGTGCCGCTGAGGGTGTACTTTTTGTGTGGACTTGTGTCCCCCCCCCCGGTGCCCTACAAAACCCCCCTGGTCTGCCCTCTGAAGACGCGGGTACTTACCTGCTGGCAGACCGGAACCGGGGCACCCCCTTCTCTCCATTGAAGCCTATGCGTTTTGGGCACCTCTTTGACCTCTGCACCTGACCGGCCCTGAGCTGCTGGTGTGGTAACTTTGGGGTTGCTCTGAACCCCCAACGGTGGGCTACCTTGGACCCAAACCTTAGACTTGTAAGTGATTTACTTACCTGACAAAAACTAACAAAAACTTACCTCCCCAGGAACTGTGAAAATTGCACTGTGTCCACTTTTAAAACCGCTTATTGTGTTTTATGTAAAAAGTATACATGCTAATGTAATGATTCAAAGTTCCTAAACTACTTACCTGCAATACCTTTCAAATGAGATATTACATGTAGAATTTGAACCTGTGGTTCTTAAAATAAACTAAGAAAATATATTTTTCTATAACAAAACCTATTGGCTGGATTTGTCTCTGAGTGTGTGTTTCTCATTTATTGCCTGTGTATATGTACAACAAATGCTTAACACTACTCCTTTGATAAGCCTACTGCTCGACCACTCTACCACAAAATAGAGCATTAGTATTATCTCTTTTTGCCACTATCTTACCTCTAAGGGGAACCCTTGGACTCTGTGCATACTATTCCTTACTTTGAAATAGTGCATACAGAGCCAACTTCCTACACCATATACTAGGGACTTACAGGGTTACACCAGTATGCCAACTTTGGGGTGTAAAGGGTACAAAAGCAACACAATTTAGGGGAGAGTGTACAAGCCCTGGAGTCCTGGTTAGTAGGATCCCAGTGAACACAGTCTAAACGCACTGATAAACGGGCAAAAAGTGGTGGTAACCATGCCAAAAACAGTGACTTTCCTACAGAATCAACTCTATGATTACTTATTATAAGTATGATGACGCCAATACTTTTCTTCTCAAAACTGAAATTTATATCTAGTTTTCAATTTTTCAGTGACATTATTAAAGTCATGAAACATGAACCTACCCCAGACATCAAGCAAGAACCATCCCCAGAGCAAAGTATGAAAAAAGAGAAGGAGAAGAAGGCCCGGGCCCGATCTCGATCACGTTCTAAATCTAGGTCAAGGTCTCGATCACATTCACCTCCTCATTCCAGATCTCGGCGGCACCACAGGTCACGCTCCAGGTGAGTGCATTTTTATGGATGTCTCTTTCACAGCTTTCGTCTCAATTACAATTTTCAGTGCTGGGGTGTTTGTAGACCCCTGTGCCAGAACATGTTTTTCTTAAATTGTGTAAGATTTTAAAAAGAAGTGTACATCTTTGGGCCTTATGTGTATCCATGTAAACTATATTTATTTATTGTATCTTTCAATACATTGTTAAAATATACTCATCAGACCCTGAAGACGTAAAGAAAAATGTGGCGATTGCATAATATGCTTGATCATTTTTTTTTTTGCATTTTCTCAAATGAGCAAACATAAATCTCTCTAATTCATGAAGTGTTTCCTTGAACATCTGGGTTTGGCAGATATATGGGTTTTGCATAGGGATGAAGTTATGGCAAAATCTCTGTATAAGGTGCACACTGTTTATTTGATAAAATATCAAACTTTGTACAGTATGAAAAGTATATAAACTGTATATTTAGTGGGTGCCAGTCTTACCTCATTCTTATTGGCTGAGAACACACTGAATTAGACATTTGCCAAATTTTAATTGTTTCCCCAAAACATGGTAATTTCCGGCTGTCTTCATGTGCAATAACAAATCTCTTTCAAGGCATGACCAACATCTCTCCCCCTAGAACTGCTGAGTTTGGGTTGACAGGTGTTTGTTTCCTGTTGGTTGGTCAAGGATCCACCCACTATGAAATGTTTTTGATGGGGGAGCTAACGTAGATGACTCCGTGTCTGCCAGCATCAAGGGAAATCTAGTAACCACAGACCCTTCTGAAAATTAGAGACTCAGGGGAGACCAGGGTGTTGTGGATTGAGTGAGTCTCAGCCAGTTTTAGTACATAGAACCTCCTGCAAAAGTTAAAGTAGAAATAAAACTCTAGCCCTACCATCCAGCGTTCCCTCATTTCTCCTGATAAAAATCGTAACCCACGTCTCCGTGGGCCAGTTGTCCCTGAGAGGAATAAGCCAAAACGTGGATCATGTGCCAATACTTTATTGACAGGATATGGTTTTGGCTTGTTCTTGCCCATTACTATGGGCCCACACATAAATGAGTCTCTTATTATTTATATTGTCCGTGTGGGACTACTGGGTGGTAAAGCATTTGCCTTTGTCTATTGAATTTTTCTATATTTTGAGCTCCTCTTGTAAGTTAATGTCCACAAAAAAAACTTCAGATGAAATCTTCCTTACTTGCTTCATATAATCAGCAATATGGAATTTGGAGTAGTACTAATGACCCCCCTCTACCTTCAAACTCAGATTCATGGATGCAGCTGAATAATGCACAAGTTTCATTCACCCCTAGTTTGTATTCTCTTGCTTTTGAATTATAAATATATGCATGGCAAGTACACAGTAGTCACAGCTCAATTGCTGCCTTCTGGCAATGGAAACCTTGAGCAGTATGTCTGCGTCCTGGTAGGTGGCCTTGATCGACATACTACACATCAGATGTGACACTGCTGTGCGCATGTTAGCGAGATCCCAGTGTGCTAACATCAGTTTCTTTTGTGATGATTTCTGGGCCAAAAACACAGTCAAGTAGACATCAATGTTTGACCAATGTGCAGATTCGAATGAAATATTTTGAGTCAAGATTTGCAGAAAGGGGAGGATAGCGGGGTCAGCGATGGGGGTCAGGAGTTTGGAATTCCGATAGCCCTGTGTCCAGGACATATAGTTTGGGGTCAAGGACAACAAGTTGTCCTGTTTATTTTGCCTGTGGAAAAAGTAGGCCCAACCCCCCTGCAGCACAAATCCTTTAGCTGACAACTTTCAGCACCTCAGTACGGATCAGGGAATGGCCTTGTTTGCAGATAAGGTAATATTTGTGTTCATATGTCAATTTCGTTCGAACTTGTATCTTTGGTGCATTAATGCAAAGCCTTTATTATTAGGGTCAGCGATCTAAGGAAATGTAACTTGGACTGTACTACTGACAGTGATTTCAGTATAAAAATGTGTACACACATTTGGAAATAAGTTTAACAATTAGAGGCTATGTATAATGCTTCTAGAAAGCCCTCTGATTAGATACAAATATTCGCAGCAGCTTGAAAGCAAGATTGATCTTTTTTTCTCTTTAAAATAAAACATTAAAAAAATGCAACTCAGGAAAAAACTACTGTGAAATTTTAGTTGCCATTTCTTTGAAGCATCATTTATTCAAATATGCTGATTGTAAGGAAATGCCTCCTTGGCATGGTTGCCCCCTGACTTTTTGCCTTTGCTGATGCTATGTTTACAATTGAAAGTGTGCTGAGGCCTGCTAACCAGGCCCCAGCACCAGTGTTCTTTCCCTAACCTGTACTTTTGTATCCACAATTGGCAGACCCTGGCATCCAGATAAGTCCCTTGTAACTGGTACCTCTAGTACCAAGGGCCCTGATGCCAAGGAAGGTCTCTAAGGGCTGCAGCATGTCTTATGCCACCCTGGAGACCTCTCACTCAGCACAGACACACTGCTTACCAGCTTGTGTGTGCTAGTGAGGACAAAACGAGTAAGTCGACATGGCACTCCCCTCAGGGTGCCATGCCAGCCTCTCACTGCCTATGCAGTATAGGTAAGACACCCCTCTAGCAGGCCTTACAGCCCTAAGGCCGGGTGCACTATACCATAGGTGAGGGTACCAGTGCATGAGCATGGTACCCCTACAGTGTCTAAACAAAACCTTAGACATTGTAAGTGCAGGGTAGCCATAAGAGTATATGGTCTGGGAGTCTGTCAAACACGAACTCCACAGCACCATAATGGCTACACTGAAAACTGGGAAGTTTGGTATCAAACTTCTCAGCACAATAAATGCACACTGATGCCAGTGTACATTTTATTGTAAAATACACCACAGAGGGCACCTTAGAGGTGCCCCCTGAAACTTAACCGACTATCTGTGTAGGCTGACTAGTTTTAGCAGCCTGCCACAAACCGAGACATGTTGCTGGCCCCATGGGGAGAGTGCCTTTGTCACTCTGAGGCCAGTAACAAAGCCTGCACTGGGTGGAGATGCTAACACCTCTCCCAGGCAGGAATTGTCACACCTGGCGGTGAGCCTCAAAGGCTCACCTCCTTTGTGCCAACCCAGCAGGACACTCCAGCTAGTGGAGTTGCCCGCCCCCTCCGGCCAGGCCCCACTTTTGGCGGCAAGGCCGGAGAAAATAATGAGAAAAACAAGGAGGAGTCACTGGCCAGTCAGGACAGCCCCTAAGGTGTCCTGAGCTGAGGTGACTCTAACTTTTAGAAATCCTCCATCTTGCAGATGGAGGATTCCCCCAATAGGGTTAGGATTGTGACCCCCTCCCCTTGGGAGGAGGCACAAAGAGGGTGTACCCACCCTCAGGGCTAGTAGCCATTGGCTACTAACCCCCCAGACCTAAACACGCCCTTAAATTTAGTATTTAAGGGCTACCCTGAACCCTAGAAAATTAGATTCCTGCAACTACAAGAAGAAGGACTGCCCAGCTGAAAACCCCTGCAGCGGAAGACCAGAAGACGACAACTGCCTTGGCTCCAGAAACTCACCGGCCTGTCTCCTGCCTTCCAAAGATCCTGCTCCAGCGACGCCTTCCAAAGGGACCAGCGACCTCGACATCCTCTGAGGACTGCCCCTGCTTCGAAAAGACAAGAAACTCCCGAGGACAGCGGACCTGCTCCAAGAAAAGCTGCAACTTTGTTTCCAGCAACTTTAAAGAACCCTGCAAGCTCCCCGCAAGAAGCGTGAGACTTGCAACACTGCACCCGGCGACCCCGACTCGGCTGGTGGCGATCCAACACCTCAGGAGGGACCCCAGGACTACTCTGATACTGTGAGTACCGAAACCTGTCCCCCCTGAGCCCCCACAGCGCCGCCTGCAGAGGGAATCCCGAGGCTTCCCCTGACCGCGACT
The DNA here is from genome assembly GCF_031143425.1 of Pleurodeles waltl. Taxonomy (NCBI): domain Eukaryota; kingdom Metazoa; phylum Chordata; class Amphibia; order Caudata; family Salamandridae; genus Pleurodeles; species Pleurodeles waltl. Next base: position 932,870,983 of record NC_090440.1, on the reverse strand, counting down.
CTTTGAACCTAAAGTCCCGACGCCTGGGAGAGACCCTGCACCCGCAGCCCCCAGGACCTGAAGGACCGGACTTTCACTGGAGAAGTGACCCCCAGGAGTCCCTCTCCCTTGCCCAAGTGGAGGTTTCCCCGAGGAATCCCCCCCTTGCCTGCCTGCAGCGCTGAAGAGATCCCGAGATCTCTCATAGACTAACATTGAAAACCCGACGCTTGTTTCTACACTGCACCCGGCCGCCCCCGCGCTGCTGAGGGTGAAATTTCTGTGTGGACTTGTGTCCCCCCCGGTGCCCTACAAAACCCCCCCTGGTCTGCCCTCCGAAGACGCGGGTACTTACCTGCAAGCAGACCGGAACCGGGGCACCCCCTTCTCTCCATTCTAGCCTATGTGTTTTGGGCACCACTTTGAACTCTGCACCTGACCGGCCCTGAGCTGCTGGTGTGGTGACTTTGGGGTTGCTCTGAACCCCCAACGGTGGGCTACCTTGGACCAAGAACTGAACCCTGTAAGTGTCCTACTTACCTGGTAAAACTAACAAAAACTTACCTCCCCCAGGAACTGTGAAAATTGCACTAAGTGTCCACTTTTAAAACAGCTATTTGTCAATAACTTGAAAAGTATACATGCAATTTTGATGATTTGAAGTTCCTAAAGTACTTACCTGCAATACCTTTCGAATGAGATATTACATGTAGAATTTGAACCTGTGGTTCTTAAAATAAACTAAGAAAAGATATTTTTCTATATAAAAACCTATTGGCTGGATTTGTCTCTGAGTGTGTGTACCTCATTTATTGTCTATGTGTATGTACAACAAATGCTTAACACTACTCCTTGGATAAGCCTACTGCTCGACCACACTACCACAAAATAGAGCATTAGTATTATCTATTTTTACCACTATTTTACCTCTAAGGGGAACCCTTGGACTCTGTGCATGCTATTCCTTACTTTGAAATAGCACATACAGAGCCAACTTCCTACATTGGTGGATCAGCGGTGGGGTACAAGACTTTGCATTTGCTGGACTACTCAGCCAATACCTGATCACACGACAAATTCCAAAATTGTCATTAGAAATTGATTTTTGCAATTTGAAATTTTTCTAAATTCTTAAAAGTCCTGCTAGGGCCTTGTGTGTTAAGTCCCTGTTGAGCATTGTCTTTTAGAGTTTAAAAGTTTGTTAAAAGTTTGAAATTAGATTCTAGAAACAGTTGTAGATTCTTAAAAAGTATTCCAACTTTTAGAAACAAAATGTCTAGCACAGATGTGACTGTGGTGGAACTCGACACCACACCTTACCTCCATCTTAAGATGAGGGAGCTAAGGTCACTCTGTAAAATAAAGAAAATAACAATGGGCCCCAAACCTACCAAAATACAGCTCCAGGAGCTTTTGGCAGAGTTTGAAAAGGCCAACCCCTCTGAGGGTGGCAACTCAGAGGAAGAGGATAGTGACTTGGAGGACAATTCCCCCCTACCAGTCCTATCTAGGGAGAACAGGGTCCCTCAAACCCTGACTCCTAAAATAATAGTCAGAGAGGCTGGTTCCCTCACAGGAGAGACCAACACCTCTGAAATCACTGAGGATAGCCCCAGTGAAGAGGACATCCAGTTAGCCAGGATGGCCAAAAGATTGGCTTTGGAAAGACAGATCCTAGCCATAGAGAGGGAAAGACAAGAGATGGGCCTAGGACCCATCAATGGTGGCAGCAACATAAATAGGGTCAGAGATTCTCCTGACATGTTGAAAATCCCTAAAGGGATTGTAACTAAATATGAAGATGGTGATGACATCACCAAATGGTTCACAGCTTTTGAGAGGGCTTGTGTAACCAGAAAAGTGAACAGATCTCACTGGGGTGCTCTCCTTTGGGAAATGTTCACAGGAAAGTGTAGGGATAGACTCCTCACACTCTCTGGACAAGATGCAGAATCTTATGACCTCATGAAGGGTACCCTGATTGAGGGCTTTGGATTCTCCACTGAGGAGTACAGGATTAGGTTCAGGGGGGCTCAAAAATCCTCGAGCCAGACCTGGGTTGACTTTGTTGACTACTCAGTGAAAACACTAGATGGTTGGATTCAAGGCAGTGGTGTAAGTAATTATGATGGGCTGTACAATTTATTTGTGAAAGAACACCTGTTAAGTAATTGTTTCAATGATAAACTGCATCAGCATCTGGTAGACCTAGGACCAATTTCTCCCCAAGAATTGGGAAAGAAGGCGGACCATTGGGTCAAGACAAGGGTGTCCAAGACTTCAACAGGGGGTGACCAAAAGAAAGGGGTCACAAAGACTCCCCAGCAGAAGGGTGATGAGACAACCAAAACTAAAAATAGTAAAGAGTCTTCTACAGGCCCCCAAAAACCTGCACAGGAGGGTGGGCCCAGAGCCTCTTCACAAAACAATGGGTACAAGGGTAAAAACTTTGATCCCAAAAAGGCCTGGTGTCATAGCTGTAAACAGCATGGACACCAAACTGGAGACAAGGCCTGTCCCAAGAAAGGTTCCACTCCAAACTCCCATCCAGGTAACACTGGTATGGCTAGTCTCCAAGTGGGATCAACAGTGTGCCCAGAGCAAATCAGGGTCCACACTGAAGCTACTCTAGTTTCTGAGGGTGGGGTGGATTTAGCCACACTAGCTGTCTGGCCGCCTAACATGCAAAAATACAGACAGCAACTCTTAATTAATGGGACTAGAATAGAGGGCCTGAGGGATACAGGTGCCAGTGTCACCATGGTGACAGAGAAACTGGTTTCCCCTGGCCAATACCTGACTGGAAAAACTTACACAGTCACCAACGCTGACAATCAGAGAAAAGTACATCCCATGGCAATGGTTACTTTAGAATGGGGAGGGGTCAATGGCCTGAAACAGGTGGTGGTCTCCTCAAATATCCCAGTGGACTGTCTGCTTGGAAATGACCTGGAGTCCTCAGCATGGGCTGAGGTAGAGCTAAAAACCCATGCAGCAATGCTGGGTATCCCTGAACTGGTGTGTGTGAAAACAAGAGCACAATGCCAGGCACAGGGTGAAAAAGTAGAGCTGGAGTCTGGAAAAATGGCCCAGCCTACCAAGAGAACAGGAAAGTCAGTTGGGAAACCAACTGCAACACAGCAAAAGAAAGGGAACCTCTCTTCTCAGGAAGAAGTTCTGCCCTCTGAGGGAACTGAGCCTTTGGAGCTTGAACCTTATCAGGTTGAGCTCTTAGGCCCAGGGGGACCCTCAAGGGAAGAGCTGTGTAAGGGACAAGAAACCTGTCCCTCTCTTGAAGGCCTTAGGCAGCAAGCTGCTGAAGAGTCCAAAGGCAAGAAAAATGGAACACATAGGGTCTATTGGGAAGATGGGCTCCTGTACACTGAGGCCAGAGACCCCAAACCTGGTGCCACTAGGAGAGTGGTAGTGCCTCAGCTGTTCAGAGAGTTCATCCTAACATTGGCCCATGACATTCCCCTTGCTGGACATTTGGGACAAACCAAGACGTGGGAGAGGTTAGTCAACCACTTCTACTGGCCCAATATGTCCAGCATGGTTAAGGAGTTTTGCCTCTCCTGCCCCACCTGTCAAGCCAGTGGTAAGACAGGTGGGCATCCAAAGGCCCCCCTCATTCCACTTCCAGTGGTGGGGGTGCCCTTTGAAAGAGTGGGTGTGGACATAGTTGGTCCACTAGAACCTCCCACAGCCTCAGGAAATATGTATATCCTGGTAGTAGTGGATCATGCTACCAGGTATCCTGAAGCTATCCCCCTTAGGTCGACTACTGCCCCTGCAGTAGCCAAGGCCCTCATTGGTATCTTTACCAGAGTGGGTTTCCCTAAGGAGGTGGTGTCTGACAGAGGTACCAACTTCATGTCAGCATACCTAAAGCACATGTGGAATGAGTGTGGGGTGACTTATAAATTCACTACACCATACCATCCACAAACTAATGGCTTAGTTGAGAGATTCAACAAGACATTAAAGGGCATGATCATGGGGCTCCCAGAAAAACTCAAAAGGAGATGGGATGTCCTCTTGCCATGCCTGCTTTTCGCTTACAGAGAGGTGCCACAGAAGGGAGTAGGATTCTCACCCTTTGAACTTCTGTTTGGTCATCCTGTAAGGGGACCACTTGCCCTTGTTAAAGAAGGCTGGGAGAGACCTCTCCATGAGCCTAAACAGGACATAGTGGACTATGTACTTGGCCTTCGCTCTAGAATGGCAGAGTACATGGAAAAGGCAACCAAAAACCTTGAGGCCAGCCAACAGCTCCAGAAGTTTTGGTATGACCAAAAGGCTGCACTGGTTGAGTTCCAACCAGGGCAGAAAGTCTGGGTTCTGGAGCCTGTGGCTCCCAGGGCACTCCAGGACAAATGGAGTGGCCCTTACCCAGTACTAGAGAGGAAGAGTCAGGTCACCTACTTGGTGGACCTGGGCACAAGCAGGAGCCCCAAAAGGGTGATCCATGTAAACCGCCTTAAGCTCTTCCACGACAGGGCTGATGTCAATCTGTTGATGGTAACAGATGAGGATCAGGAGGCAGAGAGTGAACCTCTCCCTGATCTTCTGTCATCAGACCCAAAAGATGGCTCAGTAGATGGAGTGATCTACTCAGACACCCTCTCTGGCCAACAGCAAGCTGATTGTAGGAGAGTCCTACAACAGTTTCCTGAACTCTTCTCCTTAACCCCTGGTCAGACACACCTGTGTACCCATGATGTGGACACAGGAGACAGCATGCCTGTCAAGAACAAAATCTTTAGACAATCTGACCATGTTAAAGAAAGCATCAAGGTGGAAGTCCACAAGATGCTGGAATTGGGAGTCATTGAGCGCTCTGACAGCCCCTGGGCTAGCCCAGTGGTCTTAGTCCCCAAACCTCACACCAAAGATGGAAAGAAAGAGATGAGGTTTTGTGTGGACTACAGAGGGCTCAATTCTGTCACCAAGACAGATGCTCATCCAATTCCAAGAGCTGATGAGCTCATTGATAAATTAGGTGCTGCCAAATTTCTAAGTACCTTTGACTTGACAGCAGGGTACTGGCAAATAAAAATGGCACCTGGAGCAAAAGAAAAGACAGCATTCTCCACACCTGATGGGCATTATCAGTTTACTGTTATGCCCTTTGGTTTAAAGAATGCCCCTGCCACCTTCCAAAGGTTGGTGAATCAAGTCCTTGCTGACTTGGAGTCCTTTAGCACAGCTTATCTTGATGATATTGCTGTCTTTAGCTCCACCTGGCAGGATCACCTGGTCCACCTGAGGAAGGTTTTGAAGGCTCTGCAATCCGCAGGCCTCTCTATCAAGGCATCCAAATGCCAGATAGGGCAGGGAACTGTGGTTTACTTGGGACACCTTGTAGGTGGAGGCCAAGTTCAGCCACTCCAACCCAAGATCCAGACTATTCTGGACTGGGTAGCTCCAAAAACCCAGACTCAAGTCAGGGCATTCCTTGGCTTGACTGGGTACTACAGGAGGTTTGTGAAGGGATATGGATCCATTGTGACAGCCCTCACTGAGCTCACCTCCAAGAAAATGCCCAAGAAAGTGAACTGGACTGTGGACTGCCAACAGGCCTTTGACACCCTGAAACAAGCAATGTGCTCAGCACCAGTTCTCAAAGCTCCAGATTATTCTAAGCAGTTCATTGTGCAGACTGATGCCTCTGAACATGGGATAGGGGCAGTTTTGTCCCAAACAAATGATGATGGCCTTGACCAGCCTGTTGCTTTCATTAGCAGGAGGTTACTCCCCAGGGAGCAGCGTTGGAGTGCCATTGAGAGGGAGGCCTTTGCTGTGGTTTGGTCCCTGAAGAAGCTGAGACCATACCTCTTTGGGACTCACTTCCTAGTTCAAACCGACCACAGACCTCTCAAATGGCTGATGCAAATGAAAGGTGAAAATCCTAAACTGTTGAGGTGGTCCATCTCCCTACAGGGAATGGACTTTATAGTGGAACACAGACCTGGGACTGCCCATGCCAATGCAGATGGCCTTTCCAGGTTCTTCCACTTAGAAAATGAAGACTCTCTTGGGAAAGGTTAGTCTCATCCTCTTTCGTTTGGGGGGGGGTTGTGTAAGGAAATGCCTCCTTGGCATGGTTGCCCCCTGACTTTTTGCCTTTGCTGATGCTATGTTTACAATTGAAAGTGTGCTGAGGCCTGCTAACCAGGCCCCAGCACCAGTGTTCTTTCCCTAACCTGTACTTTTGTATCCACAATTGGCAGACCCTGGCATCCAGATAAGTCCCTTGTAACTGGTACCTCTAGTACCAAGGGCCCTGATGCCAAGGAAGGTCTCTAAGGGCTGCAGCATGTCTTATGCCACCCTGGAGACCTCTCACTCAGCACAGACACACTGCTTACCAGCTTGTGTGTGCTAGTGAGGACAAAACGAGTAAGTCGACATGGCACTCCCCTCAGGGTGCCATGCCAGCCTCTCACTGCCTATGCAGTATAGGTAAGACACCCCTCTAGCAGGCCTTACAGCCCTAAGGCCGGGTGCACTATACCATAGGTGAGGGTACCAGTGCATGAGCATGGTACCCCTACAGTGTCTAAACAAAACCTTAGACATTGTAAGTGCAGGGTAGCCATAAGAGTATATGGTCTGGGAGTCTGTCAAACACGAACTCCACAGCACCATAATGGCTACACTGAAAACTGGGAAGTTTGGTATCAAACTTCTCAGCACAATAAATGCACACTGATGCCAGTGTACATTTTATTGTAAAATACACCACAGAGGGCACCTTAGAGGTGCCCCCTGAAACTTAACCGACTATCTGTGTAGGCTGACTAGTTTTAGCAGCCTGCCACAAACCGAGACATGTTGCTGGCCCCATGGGGAGAGTGCCTTTGTCACTCTGAGGCCAGTAACAAAGCCTGCACTGGGTGGAGATGCTAACACCTCTCCCAGGCAGGAATTGTCACACCTGGCGGTGAGCCTCAAAGGCTCACCTCCTTTGTGCCAACCCAGCAGGACACTCCAGCTAGTGGAGTTGCCCGCCCCCTCCGGCCAGGCCCCACTTTTGGCGGCAAGGCCGGAGAAAATAATGAGAAAAACAAGGAGGAGTCACTGGCCAGTCAGGACAGCCCCTAAGGTGTCCTGAGCTGAGGTGACTCTAACTTTTAGAAATCCTCCATCTTGCAGATGGAGGATTCCCCCAATAGGGTTAGGATTGTGACCCCCTCCCCTTGGGAGGAGGCACAAAGAGGGTGTACCCACCCTCAGGGCTAGTAGCCATTGGCTACTAACCCCCCAGACCTAAACACGCCCTTAAATTTAGTATTTAAGGGCTACCCTGAACCCTAGAAAATTAGATTCCTGCAACTACAAGAAGAAGGACTGCCCAGCTGAAAACCCCTGCAGCGGAAGACCAGAAGACGACAACTGCCTTGGCTCCAGAAACTCACCGGCCTGTCTCCTGCCTTCCAAAGATCCTGCTCCAGCGACGCCTTCCAAAGGGACCAGCGACCTCGACATCCTCTGAGGACTGCCCCTGCTTCGAAAAGACAAGAAACTCCCGAGGACAGCGGACCTGCTCCAAGAAAAGCTGCAACTTTGTTTCCAGCAACTTTAAAGAACCCTGCAAGCTCCCCGCAAGAAGCGTGAGACTTGCAACACTGCACCCGGCGACCCCGACTCGGCTGGTGGCGATCCAACACCTCAGGAGGGACCCCAGGACTACTCTGATACTGTGAGTACCGAAACCTGTCCCCCCTGAGCCCCCACAGCGCCGCCTGCAGAGGGAATCCCGAGGCTTCCCCTGACCGCGACTCTTTGAACCTAAAGTCCCGACGCCTGGGAGAGACCCTGCACCCGCAGCCCCCAGGACCTGAAGGACCGGACTTTCACTGGAGAAGTGACCCCCAGGAGTCCCTCTCCCTTGCCCAAGTGGAGGTTTCCCCGAGGAATCCCCCCCTTGCCTGCCTGCAGCGCTGAAGAGATCCCGAGATCTCTCATAGACTAACATTGAAAACCCGACGCTTGTTTCTACACTGCACCCGGCCGCCCCCGCGCTGCTGAGGGTGAAATTTCTGTGTGGACTTGTGTCCCCCCCGGTGCCCTACAAAACCCCCCCTGGTCTGCCCTCCGAAGACGCGGGTACTTACCTGCAAGCAGACCGGAACCGGGGCACCCCCTTCTCTCCATTCTAGCCTATGTGTTTTGGGCACCACTTTGAACTCTGCACCTGACCGGCCCTGAGCTGCTGGTGTGGTGACTTTGGGGTTGCTCTGAACCCCCAACGGTGGGCTACCTTGGACCAAGAACTGAACCCTGTAAGTGTCCTACTTACCTGGTAAAACTAACAAAAACTTACCTCCCCCAGGAACTGTGAAAATTGCACTAAGTGTCCACTTTTAAAACAGCTATTTGTCAATAACTTGAAAAGTATACATGCAATTTTGATGATTTGAAGTTCCTAAAGTACTTACCTGCAATACCTTTCGAATGAGATATTACATGTAGAATTTGAACCTGTGGTTCTTAAAATAAACTAAGAAAAGATATTTTTCTATATAAAAACCTATTGGCTGGATTTGTCTCTGAGTGTGTGTACCTCATTTATTGTCTATGTGTATGTACAACAAATGCTTAACACTACTCCTTGGATAAGCCTACTGCTCGACCACACTACCACAAAATAGAGCATTAGTATTATCTATTTTTACCACTATTTTACCTCTAAGGGGAACCCTTGGACTCTGTGCATGCTATTCCTTACTTTGAAATAGCACATACAGAGCCAACTTCCTACACTGATGCATGTTAGAATTTCCCAAAAAGTTTCATAACGGAAAAAAGTGTAACCAGTTTCAACAAGAAATAAGCAAACACTGGCAAAGACAACATGTCTGACATTGGTGGTCAGCCTTATGGTTTAGTCAGTGTGTCTTGTTTTGACATGGTTTTTGTAAAACTTTGCTGGAGCTGTATGCTGCTGCGTGGAGGAATGATCATTCGAACATCCAGGTCTTGAGTTCTCTTTTGAATCGCAGAAGTGATGGCGCAGTCCTGAGGTGCAGGGTGAGGTTGTTCGTGGCCTTGGCTGCCAGGTGCAAGAAGGAGCGTCCTCAGCTGTTGGCTCCACCGATCTGTGGGGTGTCTGCGAGGAAAAGGGAAGCTGATAGTAGGTGTTTGGTCAGTTGGTGGAGAGGTCAGGTGTTTGAGTATGCTGGTTCTTTGTTGTGCAGGGTCTTGTAGGCGTGGGTCAGCATCTTGAACTGGCATCTCTTCTGAATCAGGAGTCAGTGTAGTTTTTTCAGATGGGGTGTGTTTTGGGTCCTTCTGAGGTCGAGTAAGAGTCTGGCCACTGAGTTCTGTATTGTCTGGAGACTCTTCAGGAGGTGTGCTGTGATGCCTACGTAGAGAGTGCTTCCTTAGTCCAGTCTGCTTGTGGTGAGGGCCTAGACACCAGTCCTTCTGGTGTCTGCTTGGAACCACCTGAAGGTCTTTCGGAGCGTGCAAAGGGTGTGGAAACAGGCAGATGAGACTTTCAACTTGTTTTATCTTGGTTAGCTTGCTATCCAGGATGATGCGGAGGGTGCAAGTGTGGTCTGTTGGTGTGTTTCCCCACAGTCCAGGAGGGCTCTGATAACATCTGTGGCTGCACTATTATAACAAACATTAGCAAAATATTTTTGGTCTCAAAAAGTACACATTGCAGCAGTAGTTCCTGGCACAGAACAAATTACCTTGTGTTCTGATATGCTCTTGTTGAAAGAGCAGAATGTGGTCACTCAATGAAGCCAGATGATAGAGAAATAGAATTGTAATAAAAGCAAAAGGTCTTGGTTGATTTCATACCTAATTAGGGGCCCACTTCTTAGTCACAAAAGTGCACCTGTTGTATATGTGCTTGCATTAATGCAGATTTCCAGCTTTCATGAGCTCCCAAGAATTTAGAGAAGTTGTCCAGGAAATCTTACCCCTAGAAAATATTTGTGAACTGCATTTTACCATGAGCACAAATGGATTTGCAAATTTGCTTATGCCAAATCTGTTGAGCCTTTGCATGTGCACTTTCTCTCTAACCACTAACCCACACCCCCTCCCTCCCTCTAGAAAAGGTTTTTCTTCTGTCCTTCTCTGGACTAAATTTCCAACCTTTCTCTGTATGCGAAAGGTTAGCATAAGGCATTACAACCCTAGAACCATTGTGTACTGCTACCTTCAGCCCGGGATCTGCAGAATGGTGGCAAAATAAGGAAATGGCTAGTATTCAAACCATCCTATAGTATGAGCCCTAGCGTAATCAGAGTCTATTATCAGTGCTCCTATATAGGGAAATTGATGCCATAATTTGTCACCACACTACATGGCACCAAGAGACAAGTGAATTTTTTTGTAGGACAAGTACATTTATGAGGCAGCCTGCCCTCATTGACAAATAGATATTGAAATAAATTCCATACCCTTCAGTTACACTCAAATTGTGGCTTGGCAGATGTCCAAGCAGGTACCCCACATGCCAAATCGGTAGTAGTGACCTTGGCCCTGGTGGAATGTGCCCACAAGCCGTCAGGAGGTTGCTTTTTAGCTAGTGTATAGCAGATCTTATTGCAGAGTGCAATCCATTGAGAGATGGTCTGCTTCAGGGCATCCGTGCCCTTTCTCTCCTGTAAACCTGATGAAGAGCAGATAACCCACTCAGTAATTTTTGGTGCAATCAATGTAAGACAGAAAATCCCTCCTCGGGTTCAGGCAGTTGAGTCTGTCCTCTTACTTGAAGTGATGTGGCAGGGCAGAAAAGGTAGGCAATGTGCTGCTCTGGCTGATAGTGACAACCTTCGACAGGAAGGAGATGTGCACCTGAAGGACCAGTTTGTCAGGGACAAGGCTGATGTAAGGAGGGCGAACTGGCAGAATTTGAATCTTGCTGACTGTAGGAAGTTGGCTCTGTATGCACTATTTCAAAGTAAGGAATAGTATGCACAGAGTCCAAGGGTTCCCCTTAGAGGTACGATAGTGGAAAAAGAGATAATACTAATGCTCTATTTTGTGGTAGTGTGGTCGAGCAGTAGGCTTATCAAAGGAGTAGTGTTAAGCATTTGTTGTACATACACACAGGCAATAAATGAGGAACACACACTCAGAGTCAAATCCAGCCAATAGGTTTTGTTATAGAAAAATATCTTTTCTTAGTTTATTTTAAGAACCACAGGTTCAAATTTTACATGTAATATCTCATTTGAAAGGTATTGCAGGTAAGTACTCTAGGAACTTTGAATCATTACTTTAGCATGTATACTTTTTACATAAAACACAATAAGCTGTTTTAAAAGTGGACACTTAGTGCAATTTTCACAGTTCCTGGGGAGGTAAGTTTTTGTTAGTTTTTGTCCGGTAAGTAAATCACTTACAAGTCTCAGGTTTGGGTCCAAGGTAGCCCACCGTTGGGGGTTCAGAGCAACCCCAAAGTTATCACACCAGCAGCTCAGGGCCGGTCAGGTGCAAAGGTCAAAGAGGTGCCCAAAACACCTAGGCTTCAATGGAGAGAAGGGGGTGCCCCGGTTCCAGTCTGCCAGCAGGTAAGTACCCGCGTCTTCGGAGGGCAGACCAGGGGGGTTTTGTAGGGCACCGGGGGGGGGGACACAAAGTAGCACAGAAAGTACACCCTCAGCAGCGCGGGGGCGGCCGGGTGCAGTGTGCAAACACGCGTCGGGTTTCCTTCAGGTTTCAATGGGAGACCAAGGGGTCTCTTCAGCGGTGCAGGCAGGCAAGGGGGGCTCCTCGGGGTAGCCACCACCTGGGCACGGGAGAGGGCCTCCTGGGGGTCACTCCTGCACAGAAGTTCAGTTTCTTTAGGGGCTGGGGGCTGCGGGTGCAGGGTCTTTCCCAGCCGTCGGGAAATGGAGTTCAGACAGTCGCGGTCAGGGGGAGCCTGGGGATTCCCTCTGCAGGCGTCGCTGTGGGGGCTCAGGGGGGACAACTTTGGTTACTCACAGTCGTAGAGTCGCCGGAGGGTCCTCCCTGAGTTGGTTGTTCTCCACCAGTCGAGTCGGGGTCGCCGGGTGCAGTGTTGCAAGTCTCCCGCTTCTTGCGGGGAGTTGCAGGGGTCTTTAAATCTGCTCCTTGTAACAAAGTTGCAGTTCTTTTGGAGCAGTGCCGCTGTCCTCGGGAGTTTCTTGTCTTTTTCGAAGCAGGGCAGTCCTCAGAGGATTCAGAGGTCGCTGGTCCCTTGGAAAGCGTCGTAGGAGCAGGTTTCTTTGGAAGGCAGGAGACAGGCCGGTAAGTCTGGGGCCAAGGCAGTTGGTGTCTTCTGTTCTTCCTCTGCAGGGGTTTGTCAGCTCAGCAGTCCTTCTTGTTAGTTGCAGGAATCTATCTTTCTAGGTTCAGGGGAGCCCTTAAATACTAAATTTAAGGGCGTGTTTAGGTCTGGGGGGGTTAGTAGCCAATGGCTACTAGCCCTGAGGGTGGGTACACCCTCTTTGTGCCTCCTCCCAAGGGGAGGGGGGTCACATCCCTAATCCTATTGGGGGAATCCTCCATCTGCAAGATGGAGGATTTCTAAAAGTTAGTCACTTCAGCTCAGGACACCTTAGGGGCTGTCCTGACTGGCCAGTGACTCCTCCTTGTTGTTTTCTTTGTTTCCTCCAGCCTTGCCGCCAAAAGTGGGGGCCGTGGCGGGCAACTCCACTAAGCTGGAGTGTCCTGCGGTGCTCTGACAAAGGGGTGAGCCTTTGAGGCTCACCGCCAGGTGTTACAGCTCCTGCCTGGGGGAGGTGTTAGCATCTCCACCCAGTGCAGGCTTTGTTACTGGCCTCAGAGTGACAAAGGCACTCTCCCCATGGGGCCAGCAACATGTCTCTAGTGTGGCAGGCTGCTGGAACCAGTCAGCCTACACAGCTAGTCGGTTAGGTTTCAGGGGGCACCTCTAAGGTGCCCTCTGTGGTGTATTTTACAATAAAATTTACACTGGCATCAGTGTGCATTTATTGTGCTGAGAAGTTTGATACCAAACTTCCCAGTTTTCAGTGTAGCCATTATGGTGCTGTGGAGTTTGTGTAAAACAGACTCCCAGACCATATACTCTTATGGCTACCCTGCACTTACAATGTCTAAGGTTTTGCTTAGACACTGTAGAGGCACAGTGCTCATGCACTGGTGCCCTCACCTATGGTATAGTGCAGCCTGCCTTAGGGCTGTAAGGCCTGCTAGAGGGGTGTCTTACGTATACTGCATAGGCAGTGAGAGGCTGGCATGGCACCCTGAGGGGAGTGCCATGTCGACTTACTCATTTTGTTCTCACTAGCGCACACACAAGCTGGTAAGCAGTGTGTCTGTGCTGAGTGAGGGGTCTCTAGGGTGGCATAATGCATGCTGCAGCCCTTAGAGACCTTCCCTGGCATCAGGGCCCTTGGCACCAGAGGTACCAGTTACAAGGGACTGGATGCCAGGGTGTGCCAATTGTGGAATCAAAAGTACAGGTTAGGGAAAGAACACTGGTGCTGGGGCCTGGTTAGCAGGCCTCAGCACACTTTCAATTCAAAACATAGCATCAGCAAAGGCAAAAAGTCAGGGGGTAACCATGCCAAGGAGGCATTTCCTTACACTGACCTTCCTAGCTGATGTAACGGACACTAAAATGACAATTTTTAGAGTCCAGAATGGCAGAGGGCAGTTGTGTAGTGGCTCAAATGTAAAGCACATCAAAAACGTGAGGACCAAATAGATGTCTAGCTGTGGCCTAGCAAAGGGGGAATGAGGGAACAAGGGCTGGAACACTTTCAGGAATCAAGTCACAACAGGTTACTTAAACAGATATGGTTGGTCCAACAACTGTAGGAAAACTGAAATTGTCAAACTAATAACCCTTAACTGTGTCCGGTGCAAGGCTTTACCAGGATCAAAATAAAATAGAAAGCAACACCCCCAAAAGTGGTGCAGAAAGGGGGTTCACATGATTTGAGGAGCACTGGGCCACACATCTATCCCAACAACAGGTGTATACCTTTTTGGTGGTGGGGGGGGGGGGGGGGGTGAAGGTTCAGAGACCTGATCTTTGTGAGAACTAGGGGCAAGAGTTGTATTAGCGGGACGGCTTACAGGTTTCCAGAGTCCCACTCTGAATGAAAAGCGTCTCTGCGCAAGTCATTTTGGAAACTCAAAATCACAAAAGTGCTGACATTGCATGTCTCAGTGATGGTGACCAGATCTAGCCACATTCATGATGGAGATTTCACACCACCTCTGGGTGTAAATGCCATTCTTGACCTCCAAAGCATCAGTTTCAGCTCTTTGGGCAAAAGAGAAGTGGGTCTAACGGCTGACCCAATTGTGGCTGAATTTTTCCAATTTCTCTTTATTGATATTTTGTATTAAATTACAGACAGTTCAGCTGTTAGCATACATCAATACAGTTCAAACATTGGACCTTGTCTGAGAAGGTTAAGATTAAACAGTTTATTCAATCAGCTGCTGCCATATATCCAAGTTTGAATAGCATGGAAAAGGAACAATCACCAATCATGGGTTAACTTAAGAAGGTCTTGCAACAAACAGCATCTGAATGCCCACCGTTTGAGCAAATGTCCACTTGAGTCTTCTTTTCATATTCATAAACACCAAAGAGTGTGTACTATTAATCCTGTTTTGTATGTAGCAGCATGTGTTTACACAGTAAGCCTCCATCTAGGACTGCCATCACAGCATCTCCTTTTGCTCCTGTTCCTGTATCCTTACCTGGGCTGCATTCTTCCCCAGGGCTCATCAGTTTCCCACCTGCAGGCTTGTTTACAGCACATCTTTCATGTGTCTAGGCATATAATAGACTGGGTGATTTCAGATCGGACTCAGCTTGAAGAGTTGTGATAAGATGTATCTATTCTAGGGCATAATTGATAGGTCTTTCCAATTCAGCATTTGTATTTTATTAATTGTGCCTACCTCAGCTGTAGCCCTTCTTCTACAGCTCCTTTTGCCTGCTGGTGTATCATGTAACAGCTTTCGTTCCGTGGTTGAGAGGTAGCAAAAGCTAAAATGTGTCTGATTTGTGTGGCTCATTCTGATCTTGTCCCCAAATTAGGAACTGGACAGGATATTTTCTGTGTGTATCCTTAACCTCTTAAAATCTTCATTGTGGACCGTGTTGAAACATGTCGTCATCAGTCCAGCCTCCACCCAGTCTCGTGTCATGCACAAAAGCTATGTTTTGTAGCATGAGTCATTTCTGGATTAACATGCTGTGCATTATTCTGCCATCTAGAGGTTGGATCTGGAATTCTTAGCATAGCAGTTGTCCATTATCGCAGTTTCTTTCTTCTTATTTTTCCCTTACTTGATCATCCAACTATTTGGTGTCTAATCCAGCCTCTCCAGGCGTCATACGCCCTTCCCAGAAGCTTCCATGCATGGGGGCCACCACATTTTTTTTTTTTTTTTTTTGTGGGCTATTGGATCTGGAAGCATCGCTGAAAGTTCAAGCATCGAAAAAAAGTCAGTTCTTGGCAAATGTTTATTGGACAAAGAACACAAGGGACCCGGAAAGAAAACCTCTGATTAGAGTCCATATACCAGTGGAAGACTGGAGAATGTCCTGTCTCCCTGTTCCATGTGACGTGGAAAACACATCATTTTGCTTCTGCCCCAGGTGCCACCACAAGTTTGTACACAAGGATAGTTACCAAGTGTGTAACCTCTGTCTTCTGATAGATCAGGAAAGCGACACCTGTGCAGGGTTTAAACCAAAGACACTGAAGGTGAGAGAGAAACGGAGACAGGCACACCACACCACACCATGCAGGACCAGAAAGAAACTGTGGCTGAAAGATCTGGGGTTGTCTGGGTTGTCGAGCGAGGAGGAGGACAATATCGCCGAAGTGGCCGAAGGATAGGGCTAGGATATCGAGATAAGGGTCATCAGCGTTGAGAAGGAAAATCAAAATTCAAAGGAGAAAAGACCTCGGGTAATGCTGAAAAACCATGCACGGGATGAGTCTCATTCATCAGACTCAAAATCATCAAAAGCAGGCTTGGTATAGAAGGTTTCGTTGACTGAGAATAAGCAGAAAGAACCCCTTGGTCCCATTTGAAGGACACCTCAGGCGGCAGAGCTGTGGAGAAGGCTATGGCATCAAGAGACTACCAAAGTTGGGAAAAGGCAAAAAAACTGCCAAGCAAGGTCTCAGCAACAGAAGGCTTGATATCAGAAATGAAGTAGATCACCCTCACCCCTCCCACCCCCTGCAAAGCAAAAATCGAATGCTAGAAGAAGTGTCTTGAAGTGGAAATGGCTGCAATTATTGAGAAGAAAGAGATCAGCACCTCTCTTCTAACGTACAGCCGAATGAAAGCTTTGACGTTTAAATCAGAAGGGGTAAAGGACATTGAAACTCAATCGTCCAACAAAAACCAGAACCTCGAGTAGTGTAGGAAGCTGGCGATATATTGAAGGCCTCGGGGACGCCACTGCCGGAAGGCCATGGCTCGACCCACAAGAAAAGCGGTGACCAAATAACTTCTTCGGCACCGAAAAAGGCCAATATCGTGCCGAAGTCTTCCGACTCGGGTCGAAAAACCGGCATCGAAAAGAGTCGACATCGATTGGTCGAATCAAACAAGCCTTGAAAGAGCCTCTCGGAGCCGAGACCAACTGTAACCATGGGTTTTTCAGTACCAAAAAAAAGGCTTCGGAGCCGAAAAAGACTTCTTATACAGAAGAACATGGGCTCTCACAACAACTTAAAGAGAGGCACAGGTTTGGGCAGGAGCTAGATGTGGAGGAGTTTGACCAAAGTCAACCAAGGTTACAAATCCAGAAAGACACTGGAAAAATTCAAGCCATCCCTCCGCTCAAGTTTAAAAGGAAATTGGCTTTTCACGCAGAGACTGAAACTGAGCAGCCGAGAGCAAAGGTGGTTAGAGAAAGGTCACCAACTGCACTGTTAACACCAGAGATGTCGCCACCACACTCGCCACAAGGGACAAGGTCACCAGTTGGCACACCAACTGCACAGTCACCCACACATACTGTGCAGACACAGGACGATGTAGATCCCTGGGACCTCTACGACCCACCAGTTTCAGACAACAGTCCTGAGTGTTATCCCTCAAAGCCATCTCCTCCAGAGGATAGCACATCCTACACGTAAGTACTAGCCAGGGCTGCGACATTCCATAATGTCACTATGCACTCAGAACCAGTGGAGGATGACTTTCTTTTCAATACACTGGTGTCCACACATGCGTCATATCAAAGCCTGCCAATGTTACCAGGCATGCTTAAGCATGCACAACAAGTCTTCCAAGAACCGGTCAAGGGAAGGGCCCTTACACCGTGGGTGGAGAAAAAATACAAACCTCCCCCAGAGGACCCTGTGTTCATTACACAGCAGCTCCCTACGGACTCTATAGTAATGGGAGCAGCAAGAAAGCGGGCAAATTCACAATCGTCAGGGGATGCACCACCACCTGATAAATTGAGCCTCAAATTTGACGCAGCAGGGAAGAGAGTGGCGTTGCAAGCGGCCAACCAGTGGCATATCGCCAATTCACAGGCCCTCCTCGCCTGTTACGACCGAGCCCATTGGGACGAAATGCATGATATTATTCAGCATTTACCAAAAGAACATCAAAAACGGGCTTAACAGGTGGTGGAGGAGGGACAGGCCATCTCCAACAAACAAATCCGTTCTGCA